>NW_024097283.1:0-1368258 GCF_016545835.1 Crotalus tigris
AATATAGAGACCTTGCTGAAGTCTTCAGTGAGGAAAGGGCGAATGAGCTCCCCTCCCCACCGACCCACAGACTGCACCATTGAATTCAAGCCTGGGGCAAAACTCCCGAAGCCCAGATTATACTCCATGAGCCCAAAGGAGAAGGAGGAAATGGAAAGATTTATAAAAAAAAAACCTAGAGAGAGGTTTCATTGAGCCAGCCAAGCCTAAAGTGGCTGCCCCGGTCCTTTTTAGAGAGAAGAAGGATGGCTCTTTACGTTTATGCGTGGATTATAGGGCCCTGAATACAATCATTGAAAGCAACCTATACCCGCTGCCCCTCATGAAAGACATGCTGTCACACCTATCGAAAGGGAAAATTTTTTCTAAACTAGACTTAAGGGAAGCTTACTATCGAGTGTGAATCAAGGAAGGGGACGAATGGAAGACTGCATTTAACTGCCCCATGGGGTGCTATCAATTCAAAGTCTTGCCATTTGGATTCCAAGGGGGCCCTGCAGTCTTTATGCAATTAATCAATGACGTTCTAAGGGAGCACCTGTTTAAGGGGGTCCTTGTTTACTTGGACGACATTCTTATCTTTACTGAAACAAAAGAAGAACACGTCAAACTTGTCAGAGCGTTTTTAAAGAAGCTGCGAGCCGCTCACCTATATGCCAAACTCTCAAAATGCGAATTCCACCAGGAAAGGATAGACTACCTAGGCTCTCGCATATCCCCACAGGGCATTGAAATGGACCCAGAGAAGGTCAGAGCAGTATTAGAATGGGCACCACCCCGCACAAGAAAGCAACTACAAAGTTTCCTGGGCTTTGCAAATTTTTACCGCCAATTCCTCCCCTCATTTGCACAGATAGCCTTGCCCCTCACCAACTTACTAAAAACGAAGGGAACATCCTCAGTAAAACCTAGCCAGCCACTAACATGGACAATGGAGTGCCAAGCAGCGTTTGAGAGACTAAAGAGACTTTTTTCTGCCGAACCAGTACTAAGGCACCCAGACATGGACAAACCCTTCATAATACAGGCAGATGCAAGTGATGTGGCAGTGGGGGCTGTGCTATTACAAGAAAATGATGATGCAGTATTGCAAACCTGTGCATATACATCTAAGAAACTCACGGAAAAGAACAGCGCTGGCCCGTATGGGAGAAGGAGGCATACGGGATATGTTGGGCATTACTCACGTGGCGACAGTTCCTGGAAGGCAACAAAATCCTCTTCCAGGTGTGGACTGATCACAAAAATTTAGAAGCCCTGAAAACTTCCAGGAAACTCAATCCCAAACAAGCCCGCTGGTCCCAGCTTTTCAACCAATTCCAATTTAACTCAAACATTTACCAGTGAAGAAAGACTCACATGCCCCAATATAACAGCGCACGAACCACAGACTCTAAACCAATAATGGCAGAGTCACAACTGGCAGCACCAGTAACCACAAGAACCCAAGCTAAATTAAAACCACAACTGGACAGCCAAACTGGAATTGAATTCAGAAAAAGTTTGGAAACAGATGAATGGTTCCAGAAAAACAAAAATGTGTGCAAAATGAGAGACGGGTTGCCTTGGGTAGGGGAAAAGTTATATATACCAACAACTCAAAGAGTAACTTTCATGCACCTTTGCCATGACACAAAATCAGCAGGGCATTTTGGATTTGTAAAAACTTTACATTAATTAAACGGCAATTTTGGTGGCCATCCATGAAAAAGGACATCGAAAGTTATATAGCCAGTTGTCCAAAATGTGCCACAGCAAAGAGGTTGCAAGGGAAATTGCCAGGACTATTGCAAACAGTGGCATGTCCCTCAGCCCCCTGGAGAGAAATAGCCATGGATTTTATAGTGGAATTGCCAGAAAGCAATAGGAATACTGTGGTCTGGACGGTCACGGACTTGTTTTCCAAACAGGTGCACTTTATCCCTTGCCAAAAGATTCCCACTGCAAAAGCCTTAGCAAAACTTTTCATCCAACACATTTACAGATTGCATGGGGCACCCCAACGCATCATCTCTGACAGGGGGGTGCAATTTACGTCTGCATTTTGGAAGGAATTTTTATCCCTCTTAGGAACCACTCAGGGACTGACATCTAGCCACCACCCTCAAGGAAATGGATCGGCTGAAAAAATGAACTCCGTACTTAAGCAATATTTAAGATGTTTTCTTAGTTTCCAGCAGACCGAGTGGGCGGACTTACTCCCTTTTGCAGAAGTTGCCTACAATAATGCAGTCCACTCCAGCACAGGTTACACTCCTTTTCAAATAGCCAACCGTCAAAGTTTCAACCCCATGCCAGAGTTAACCCCAAACGAACCAACGATCCCTTCACTGAAAGAATGGATGGAAAAATTACAAAACACCTGGCCAATAGTTAGAAAAGCACTAGATGAAGCTAGGCAGGCATACAAAGCACAAGCCGATAAAAAAAGGGTTGAGCCTACACCATTCATTATAGGAGAAATGGTGTACTTATCTACAAAATACCTAAAGTCCCTACAGCCCTGTAAAAAACTTGGACCAAAATATATAGGACCTTTTCCAATTAAAAGAATCATAAATCCAGTAACAGTAGAATTAGAATTACCCAAAAATCTCAGGCAAATACACCCAATTTTTCATTGCAGCTTGCTGAAAAGAGAGCATCAGTCACCTCTACGGTCAAAAATCCCCCCCCACCACCTCCAGTCATGGTGGAGGATGAACAACACTTCGAAATAAAAGAAATCCTTGATTCTAGGAGATATCATGGAGCAACTCAGTACCTAGTTGCCTGGAAACACCTCCCTCCCTCACAAAACGAGTGGGTCCATAAACGTCATGTCAGAGCCCCGAAGCTATTGAAGAAGTTTCACACAGAGTATCCTAACAAGCCTGACTAAGTTTTATACCTGTTTTGTTTTCTTTCAGGTGGATCTCTCTTATCTTTAAGAGGGGCCGGATGTCAGAATCCAATTATATTTCATCTTTAATCATCAAATATAGAAAACCCCAATTCTGCCTTCTCTAGATTCTGCCATAAGAGGGAGAGAAGGGGGAGAATAAAGGGGCTTTATGGCCCTCATTTCCTTCAGTATGAAGGAATGTGTTTATTGCAACCTCAAAGAGTTTGAATGTAAATAGCACCAAAGAACCTTACCATGACAAAGGGTCTATTTACCTTTCATGTAGTTTATTTGAAGTCTCCATCCAGAAGGACGGAAGAAAGCATCAAAGGGGTGGAATTGTGATGCCTGAAACTATCACTGGAAGGGGGGGTGATTGGGTGGGACTGCTGGGGAACCCCTTAAAACCTTGAATGGGAGAGCTTGGACCCCAAGTCCTGTCTAGCATGCCTGCAACCACTTCTTCTTAATAAAGGATTCCTGTTGGAAGAATTATTCCAAGAGTTCTGTCTTCTTAAGATGCAAAGTGGGGTGGGTCCTTACATAAGCCTTCTTTCCCTCCCAGCCATATCACTTGCCGCTGTTTGTAATTACCTCGGTGGGTAGTTGCACTGGAAGACTGGCAAGGAGGAATTGGAAAAGCAAGGTGTACCTTTTCTCCTGAAGTGCCTGGTACATAAAACTTTATATGCTTTCCTATTTTCATGGAAGGGTTCTGTATTATGCAGAGCAAAGATATTTTGATTGGGATAATTTTGTACTTTATTGCAAGCCTGCCTAATTTTGCAGTGGAATTCAGTTCTCTTTTGAACTATGCCTTCACATAAATTTTAGGTTACAGTCCTAGAGACCAAACCTCCCTCCCACCCCACCCCCCAAGTATTGTATGGGAGAAAGATGAGCAGGGCACATGAGAACAATTGCTATATGGCAGTGATGGCGAACCTTTTAGAGACCGAGTGCCCAAACTGCAACTCAAAACCCACTTACGCATCATAGGGTGCCAGGTGGGTGTAGCCATTGGCTGGGTGTGGCCAATTGGCTGGGTGTGGCCTATTGGGTGGGCATGGCTGCGGTGGTAACGGCAGACTGGGTGGGACTAAAAAGTTCAATCAATTCCAACTTCGCAAGATTTTTTTTTTCCCTTGAGAAGTTGAAATTGACTGATTGATTGAACCTTTTTTTTTTTTTTTTTTTGCACATGGCGACAGAGGCCTAAAGTGAAAAGGTTTTATAAAACCCAGCTAAAGGCCTAGGACTGGGGTGATGGCGTGCGTGCCCACAGAGAGGGCTCTGAGTGCCGCCTCTGGGATCCGTGCCATAGGTTCGCCACCACTGCTATATGGAATTATCTTCTGCTGGGTCTCACCTGGAGCAATATCTCAAAACTAAGAAAAGGAATCACTCACTGCAAAGAGGCAAAGGTCAAGTCCTAGGCAGCAGACTAATAGTTTGAGGCATAACAAAAAACAATCGAGACATCAGTTAAGTACCTGCTTTTGCAAAAGTGAGATTTGCATGAAAGTGATGGCAGCCAATCTCTGTTCCACCATGCTGGTTTGTGCTAATGAGGAGTTATCACTGTTTAGCGGCAGCAAGTTCAAAATTGCAAGAATGTTCTCTTGAACAATTAGCAACAATAAAAAAATTAGCGGCAATAAAGCTGGTGAATTTCCAGTTAATGGGAGAAAATTCTGGACTTTTAGATGTTCCTCTGTAACACTAATGGAAAAAAGTGCTTAATTAAATTAAAAGCTTCTGCGGTAAATGATCTGACTATAATACTGAAATACTTAGAAAAAAAATAACCTATTTTAGACCTTCTTAGCTGCACCTGTTAAACCTTCTTAGCTGCACTATAGCAATGAGGGGGGGGGGGGGAATGAAGATCCTGTCTTATCCAGGCTGAATACTGAAGGCAGAAGCAGAATTGACTTGTGTTTTGTGTCTTGTCTTGTCCTTTTTTAAAAAAAGTATCTATGGCTGATATATTTTTGGCTCCTTTCTCAATTCTTTAATGAGCATATTTGCATGAATAGAAAATGCAAACAAACCTTCCCTCTCTATAAAAGTCTAGCATGGACCTCATATAGCAATAAAACGTAATGTCCGTATAGATATTTTTGAAGTTGAGCGGAAAATGTCTTGACAAACAAAACTGTTCATGGTAAAAGCAACCCCCAAAATAGCAAAATTTAATTCAGACATAACTTCTCTCCTCCAAAATCCCTCTCAGTGGGGAAAAATGCTTAGTTAGTGACTTGAAGATTTGAGACCACTGGTCACTGAACATAAACTTTGCTGTTTTTTCCAAATATTTTTTTAGTAATTTGGATTAATAATGTGGTTCAGTTTACTTGGATTAAGAACTGTCTCTTGTTTCCTTCAATTAACTTTAGTAATTTGCTGCAAATGTCCCAGTTCAGTGGAATTATATGATTCTGTGGAAGGTTGCCCCATTTGTCCATAGGTTTCCAGCCACCAGTTGAGATCTGAAGTGTCCAGGGCCATGATGAAGACTCACAGCTTGCATGCTTAGGTCACTGTTGGAAGGGCAGTATAGCCATAGGCAAAAAGGTTGTAGGATCAGAGGAATCATTTAAAAAATGGTACAGAGGACAGCCATCATTTTCCTCAAACTTTTTGAAATTGTTTTTCTAAGTAGCTTGATATTATACCATCCCAAAATAACTAACACTATAGAATTATGGAGCTATAGAGGATTGCAAGTCAACACAGTTCTATTAAATTAAATTCTATTTTATTAAATTCAAACTAACACCAATATTTACCATAGTTTCTATCACTATAATCTCTCAAATCTGGATTTTGGACTTCCATAGTTAAAGAGGCACAGATAGGTTTCAGCATTAGAAACCCAACATTGCTGAACCCTAAGCATACACAAACATTTTATAGCAAGCCTCGTTTTGTACTCTCAGAATACTCCATTTTCATATTGACTATAAATCTACTTTATGAAGCAGAAGCATGTCAGCTTTATGAATCTTACTGTGGTATTTTTTCTCCAGTTTTATACATGGTCTGTTATAAAAAGAATTCTCTGAAAGTCCTTAGATATAAATGAGATTTGACAATAACAATTTTTTCCCTTTTTAAAAAATAAATAAAAAAATAACATTCACTCATGTGAAATAACTTTAATTAAACTTAAGTGAGATCTTCTGCAAAGTGAAAATCCCAGAATTCCATTTTAATAATCTATGGTCTTTCTAAGTTTGCTGGTTGAATCTGTTTAAGATTATTCTAATAGAGTCAGAAGTATGGTATGTTTTAAACATATATTTTTATAAATCCCATATTGAAAAGCCCTTGAACTACATACTTCATTAACTATGGGGATACAGTTACTCCTCTTAACTATAATTATATAATTACAGTTAAGAAAGGTAAAAATATCTTTATAATTATGGAGGTATCCTTAACTGTGGGAGTACAAAACACAGGATTGTATAAATGGTGATATAAATTTTACTTGAGGAAACTAATGTTTGGTGTTAATAACCAACACAGCTCTAGAATAGAGTATTGTTCATTCAAGATTGTTAATAATGTATTTTCCTATTGTAACTGTGATAATTTCCATAGAAAAGACACTGACTACAAAGATGTTTTTTAATATCATATGCAATTTAGGAACAGAATTGTCTCAGTGGTGCAAAATAATTAAATATTAGAATGGTACCAAAACCATAGCAAATATTACTATATCTTAAATGTCACAGCTACCATTTTGCAGGTGAGTTCATCTTTCAGTTTTGATCCATTCCTGAACTTTGCAGGGAGCAGCAAAGGCAATAAGATAACTGTCCAGAATATACCTACATATAGTGCTCCTATCCTACGGGCCCTCAACTCTCGCTCTGCAGCCCGGTGCCAGGCCACTGCCCATTCAGAATCAAGTTGCAGAAGTGGTGTGTGAGCATGTGCATGCTTGAAGCTGAATTTGTGAAAGCAGCACATGCACAAAACCATCCCCTTTTCCTCCCCACCAGTTCTGCTGGTCCGCTGAGCCGGGATGGATGGAAACCACTGTCCTACCCTGTAGTCTTTCTAGGCCAGTCAAGACCATCAGAATCCTTCATATGAAGCCCAGGAGTTACTTCAATGGTCCAAGACCTTGAAAGCTATCCTGACCAAGATCTCCAAAATGTAATGCCCAGTTGTAATTTGTCATGGAACATTTAATTCAACTAAAACATTTCACAATGAAACTTGATGTTGGTTTATTCTCCACTTTTAATACATTTATCAGTGTGTAGCATAAGAAATAGATTAAGTTTTTGTTGTTAGTTGCTGGATTGTTATTTTAAAACATGAGAGTGTCTTTAATCAGATCAGTAATATTTGAAATCATGGGAAAGAGTGTTAGAACTGAAAAATTAATACTAAAAGGTTGGAAAAAATCCCACGGTTGCAATGGATCAACTCTAGTCACTGTTTTTCAACTATGAAAAAAGTTGAACCAGTACTTTCTAACAGATTACTTTTGTCCATGCAAATGTTGCTGTGAGTTAAAATATTGCAATAAAATCATGTAAATTGCTTAGAACCAGGGCTTTTTTGGTCATAGAACGCCCAGAACTGAGTTCCGGCACCTTTTTTGGATGGAACCTTGTAGGGTAGGCAAGGCGGGATTGTATGACGTGTGTGAGTTCCGGCACTTTTTTTTTTTTTTTAAGAAAAAAAGCACTGCTTAGAACTGTTTGGATAGAGCAGGGTACAATTTATATAAAAATACGATACAATAGTGTTTCTTTTTACAATCATATGAATTCATTAATATATTTGTGTTTGCTTGTGTACACTCATATATACACCATATATTTAACTTTCTTTTTTGCTTTACTTTACTCTTTGAAATTTGATTCACATCCCTTGTTAACCCTTGAGTGTTTTTGGCTTCGATCAATAAAAATATAGAAAAGTAAATGAAATGAAATTGTCTTTCAGCTGGTCCCATGAACTATTTTTGTAAAGTGGTCTCTGGGATGTCATTTAAAAGTTGGGCACTGCTTGCATAAAGGAGATACGTTTAAACACTTAAAAATCTATTTTTCAGACCAGCCTCTCTGAAAGTCAACATATGTAGAAAGCAAGTAATATTTGCACAATTTCATTTTGTTTTAGGACTTCAAGCAATAATGATTGAACAGGGCTATGAGAATACAGAAAAGCAGAGTTGGAAGGAACCTTACCAATATGTGTAATCTTATATGTGTGACTTTTCATAATGACTAAACACTTTTTAAATTAATTAATTCAATTAATTTTATGATTTTTGGTCACAATAATTCTGTTGAACTGAATAGTTGGTTTTACTTATGATACATAAATGTTGGCTATGAGAGAAGGGAGCTTCATTTGGCCTCTGTTTTAATGCTTATATAATTCATTCATATTGCCCTCTCAAAACACCTTTCAATTTTGTAATGCAGTAATACAAAACAATTCTACAACAATGCTTATATTATAGGAATATTTTAAATACATACGCACACACACACACACATATATGTATGTATATAGTGAAATTGTTTTTTATTAAAGAAAATTGCAAAAGGACACACATTAAAAAAAACTTACACAAAATATTCAGAGAAATGCATTTCAAAAGATTACTTTTAACTAGCTCCTTGGAGTCCTAGTTAATTAAATGAATCAATTAAACATGAGCAGCAGCCAAAAAAGCTAATAGAATCCTTGGTTGTATAAACAGAAGCATAGAATCAAAATCACTTGAAGTATTAGTACCGCTTTCTAAATCCTTAGTAAGACTGCAACTGGAACACTGCACCCAGTTTTGGTCACCACATTACAAAAAGATGTTGAGACTTTGGAAAAAGTGCAAAGAAGATCAACTAAGATGATTAAGGGCTGCATATGGAGAACGGTTGCAGGAATTGGGCATGGCCAGTCTAGAGTCAAAAAAACTAGGGTGACATGATAGCAGTATTACAGTATTTGAGGGGCTGCCACAAAGAAGAGGGGGTCAACTTATTTTCCAAAGCACCAGAAGGCAGGACAAGAAACAATGGATGGAAATTAATCAAGGAGAGAAGCAACCTGGAATTAAAGAGAACCTTCCTAACAGGAGGACAATTAACCATCGGAACAGCTTGCCTTCAGAAGTTGTAGTATAGGTGCTTCATCACTGGAGATTTTTAAGAAAAGGTCAGTTAGCTACCTATCTGAAATGGTATAGGCAGGATCTCCTGTTTGAGCAGGGGGTTGGACTAGAAGTCCTCCAAGGTCCCTTCCAACTCTCTTCTGATTTTTTACATTTCAAAAACCTGGTGTTTTAACATGGGTGTGTAGACTTTTTATATCTGCTGTATTAGTATTTTAAAAAAGCAAGTTAAGTAGAAATGCCTTGGGCATATTTGAGATCAAACCTAAGGACTATATTTGAATGTAGAAATGGTTAGTAATATGCTAAAGAGTTGGATTGAAATAAAAATGGCAAATTTTAGTATTTAAGAAAACAATTGATGAAAAGAAAGTCATTGGACGCCAAACTGAATCTGGAAGCTTACATAGTTAAAAGGGTAAGAGACAGAAAAATCAGCAAAGTATGAATATGAGAAAGTAAATTTATTCTCTTACTGATTTATGTAGCATATGACAAACTAAATTGACATAAACGATGGAACGTTTTGCATAACAATGGAGCTGGAATTTAGTTGCTGAATGATGAAAATAAAGCATGCATGAACATAAATGGAATGCTTAGCAAATGTTTCAGCATTGAGCAAGAAATAAAACAAGGGTGTGTGATTTTGCTTTGATTGTTTAATATATTAATGGATAAATCTACAGTATAAGCTATGTTGGTACTGTAGAACTCTCTTGGTTGGGAATCTGAATGTATGAGTAATTTTCTGTGCAACTATTGTCATATTTCTGACTTGAGAACTTGCATATTTTGCAAACCATGTTAGAGAGATCATACGAAGTAATGAGGACCACGGTTCTGAAAATTAATGTATCAAAGGCCAAGATTGTTGTGCTTGATAAGGCAAATGGAGTAAACAATTGTAGACAATACATAAATGACAAAAAAAAAAAAACCTTTGCACTTTGGCAGAATGGATGGAGAAATTTTAAGAAGTCTTAATGCTGGCAGAAAGACAATAGGTAGTTGTGTTCTGTTGATGAAAGAAGCAAAACAATGGCTGCCTTTAAGAGCATGCTTCTGCCTACTTGTTATATGGAAGTGAGAATCTTACGAGAATCTGTTACGAGAAACAGAGGGAAAAACTGTAGGGTAAAACAAGAGAGTGTCAAGAATGAATGTAGGGTGAATACAAAGGTGAATAACTGGTATGAAAGAAGTACACAGAGGTTGTTCGTTCACTGAAAGAGGATGAATAATAACCAGATTGCAAAAGACATTTATGAATGGACCTAAAGAAAGGGGAAGATTAAAAAAAAACCCCTCATGATTGGAGAAAGCTGATGTAATCCTTAAAGAGAGAAAGGAGAGAAGTTTAGAAAAACAAAAAGCAGTGCATGAAGCAGTATAAGGACATAATGGAAGCAAGGCTGTTTTGCAAGAACAGAAAGCCATAAATAGTTTTGGACTGATGGACTGATCCATTGACTTATACTATATATCAATATGCCACCTATCTTCCAAGACAGTAGCACTTTACTTTAATCAACACCAGAAACATAAATCAGCCACAACAGAGCACAAAATTAGCTATTAAAGTAGTGCCATCAGTTCCTTTCCAGCCAAAACAACAACTGCTGAATCCAAATAAGACAAAGTAGCCCAGAGATACAGTATTCTAAAATCTAGGATTTTAAAACATTAAAATGTCATAATGCAATAGTGTCTGTTTAAATAAACTAGTCAGCAAGGCAGTGTTTCATACCTTTTCCTTGATCTCATGCCTGATTAGGACCTTGACATCCCTTCTCAACATACTCACACAAATTGGTTTGAACAAGATGGCTGCTAAGAAATCATGGAACCATAAGGTCTTCACAAAGTAAAATCAACACATTGAATTAGGCTTTAAAATTTATTGGTAATCAATATGGCATTACATTGCAATAGCAACTCCCTTCTTCTAGCAACCAGGCCACTGCATTTTATACTACCTGCATTTCAAAGGCAGCCCCACGTAGAACATATTTCAGCAGTCTAAACATGTGATGATGGGGGTGTAACTATCTAACAGTCATTGGAAGTCACACAGAGCCAATGTGTTTCTGGATAAATAATATAAGCTTAAATCTTGCTAGGATTTAAGCTTGTTTCATCTCTTTCCAGTCTTTCATAATTGCCAAAGACTGGCCCAGCCTGGAGTAGTGTTAGATAACTTTTTATGATCAGCATACTAATGCTATTTTGCCCTAAATATCTGATAGCATCTCCCAGTGTTTTGCATGGAAGTTAAAACTGCAAAGATATTAAGATTAGCTTGGAATATCCCACACTATAGCAACCATGGACTCAACACTTTCTCCCCTATCATGGTGGTACCCTCTACTCCTAATCCTCCCAAAGTCCAGCAGGACACTGATTAATGTTTTTAAAACCTATTGAGTGGTCTAAGGCAGAGCTTTTCAACCTTTTCACCCATTGTACCACTTTTAGGATATGGCAACATCTGAGTACCACCAGTCGCCTAGTAAAGTGTCAAAAACTTGATGACAAAAAAAGTGATAAAGTACAGGTAGTCCTCGATTTACAACAGTTCGCTCAGTGATTGTTCAAAGTTACAATGGCATTGAAAAAAGTGTCCCCCAAGCCATAGCCGAGGTTTTCATTGCTGTAAGCATTTCTGTTGAGGATTGGCAGAGGGGTGGGCTGGGGGGTGTTTGGTTTTTATTCCCCCCATCTGCTGGGTGGTTGCAGCAAATTTTGGTCACTTCACATGACCCTGGGACACTGTGACCATCATAAATATGTATCAGTTGCCAAGAATCTGAATGTAAATCACAAGACCCTGGAGATGCTGCAACATTCCAGCTGATCAGCACTTCTACTGGACTCAGCAGAAGCGTGAGGATCAGTGCTGCTTTCCAGCTGATTGGTGCTTCTTCAGGACTCAGCAGAAGCACCAGGATCAGCGCCGAGCTCCAGCTGGAGCCTGGCGCTGATCCTGGCGCTTCTACTGAACCCTGACAGCCCCGAAGAAGCACCGATCAGCTGGAAAGCGGCACTGATCCTGGTGCTTCCACTGGGCCCTGACAGCCCTGCAGCTCCAGCCATCTCTCGCTCAGGCTTGTGCAGTGCTGCCACCGGTTCAGCTCATTCCCCTCCCCCACTACTTTTCTAGGATGGTCGCGTACCACCTGCCAGCTGCCAATGTACCACAGGTAGTACCCGTACCACTGGTTGAAAAGCCCTGGTCTAAGGGGACCAGGAGGGTCATGCTCTCTCCATCCAAGTTATATGACCCACTAAAGTGGCCAATGGCATTTTTGCCCATTGACAAGATCCGAATTCAGATTGGTAGGTATCCAATCTACTAACATCTTCTGTTGCTCATTTCCTACATATTCTTCAGAACTTTCCCCCTAAAGAAAAGATTGGAGACTTAGAGGAAATTGTCTAATACAGCAAGAAGATAGAACTTGAAGGGATGGTGCAACCTCCTTTGGGGCTAATGGCACCTTGTTTTCCCTCAGACATGTGAATCATGTTTCAGTAATAGAGTATAGGTAGTCCTTGACCTATGACCATAACTGAGCCCAAAATTTGCATTGCTAAGCAAGGTCGTTGTTAAGTGAGTTTTACTCCATTTTATGATCTTTTTGCCACAGTTGTTAAGTGAATCACTCCAATTGTTAAATGAATCATGTGGTCATGAAGCAAATCTGGATTTCCCCATGGACTTTGCTTGTTAGAAGCCAGCTGGGAAGGTTAAAATGGGGATCACATGAGCCCGAGACTGTGCAACTGGCATAAATTCATGCCAGTGGCCAAGCCACCATGCAGTGGTTCTAAGTGTGAAAACCAGCCCTAAGTCACTTTTTTCAGTGCCACTGTAACTTCAAAGGGTCACTAAACAAATGGTTGTAAGCTGAGGACAACCTATATAGAGTATAATATATAACTCTGTTGCATAATGGTTTAAATCAGTGGTTCTCAACCTGTGGGTCGGGACCCCATTTGGGGTCGAATGACCATTTCACGGGGGTCGCCAAACAAGGCTGTCTGCCATTTTTTCCTCCTTTTTTGGCCACGCCCCTGGCACCCGGTGATGTATAACATGTATAACATGAGGAACTGTATTATGGGGGGTCGCGGCATTAGAAAGGTTGAGAACCACTGGTTTAAATGGATGATGAGAGAAGCAAATTAACTGAGCATCAATGACTTTTAACATGTGTTAATTTAAACTAACAAGTTTTCATTTGGTAGGAAACCAGCAACACATGTGCAGGACATTTTAATATAATTCATAGTCATATTTTTTGTTCCTGCATCCTTTTTGGCTCTAACTTTCTCCAACAGAGATGGAGATCATGTCTAAAGCTTCCCCCCCAAAATATTATTTCATAATCTGAGCATTTTCTCTACTAATAAGAATGACAATTACTCTTTATTGTTCTATGTACACTTTTAAGTTTCAGTAAAAGGGTATTATGATACCCTTCTGATTTAAGCAAATGTTCCATATAGAGGGAGTAAATATTTATCCAAAATTGAAATAGCACCAAAAATTTGTGAAAAAGGTTCCCTCTTTTGTGACTGCTTGTATGTATCTGTGTAAATGATAGACCATGTTTATTGATGATTCCATACTAAAGTAATAATATTATTTGCATTTAATGCTTTAATAAAATATCCAGGGTAGTTCACTATGTCATTAATAAATAATACTAAGCTACAGTTACTGTTTATTGTTTATTTACACCATTTGCTTGTATGTATCTGTGTAAATGATAGACCATGTTTATTGATGATTCCATGCTAAAGTAATAATATTATTCGCATTTAATGCTTTAATAAAATATCCAGGGTAGTTCACTATGACATTAATAAATAATACTAAGCTACAGTTACTGTTTATTGTTTATTTACAGCATTTCCATTTCAACCAATAACTTCTGTAGATCGTTGTGTGAACCTTGACTGAAATAATAAATACATTAATAAAATGAAACTATGAAAATCTAAGCCAAATGAAACAGGTATAAAACCAAGCTAGCATTAAAGATTATAACTATATTAAAATAAAACAGGAGGTGGCAAGTTGCTGCCCCATCTGTGGATCCCTTTTTATAGCCCCCAACAGCCTTGCACTGTCAAATTAATTAATGCAATTGCCAGTACTCATGAACGTGATTTCCTACCTTGTGGCTACAATTCCCATGGTTTTGTCTTAAAAAATCAGAAGCCATAGATTAACAAAATGTCTTGAACTGTGGGTCTTGACCCACCACTAGATCTGGGCATTCTTATAGGAAACCCTTTGGTTTCCCCACCTCCCCTAACTCTAGTGAGATAATGCGGATTTATAATGGTCTGAAGACATTTTCAAAGATTTAGAAAATGCTCATTTTTAAAACTACTAATAGTAGATGGTTTTTTCTTTTAAACTAAATATTTTCACAATATAGCTCAGATTATGTTCCTTTTGGGGATCATTATTCTGTGTTCTGGCTCTGTAGCAGGTATTATTTTGCGAAGAATTTGGTAAATCTTTCACCAGCTCTATCTATCCCACTTATGCAATTCCTTTTTTCAAAGCTGGGTGGTAGATCACAAGTTAGTCTGCTCCTGGTAATGGGCTGATGATTATCTGTAAGTCTGAAAAGGTAAGCTTTGTGACCCTGAATCTTTGAAAAGTGCTCTACAAAAGTATGTTAAAAGAGCTTTTAACCTAGTTTTATTAGCAAACTATGATGTTATTTTGAAATAGGCAATAACAGTTTGAAAACTTTAAATAATCAAAAATTCTGTTCCAATAGCAATTAAATTGTGTAGCACTATGGAAGTTCAGTCTAGATTTGAGGACCATTCTCTTTCCCTGATTCAATTCTTTTTTTTAGACTTACTCTAGGTTTTTGTTTTCCTGAATCTGCTTACATAAGAATTTGCCACCAAAAATACTATATAAAATTAAGGTAAAAGATAAAGTTTTCCCTTGTCCAGTCCTGTCCGACTCTAGGAGGCGGTGCTCATTTCCAATTCAGTCAAAGAGCCAGTGTTATCCAAAAGACACTTCCATAATCATGTGGACTATGACTATATGCCAAAGGCGCACAGAACACTGTTACCTTCCCACCAAAGGAGTACCTATTTATCTACTTGCATTTGCATACTTTCAAACTAAGTTGGCAGGAGCTGGGGCAAGTAACAGAAGCTCGCTCTGTCACATGGTAATTGGTCTCAAACTGCTGACTTTCAGGTCAACAAGCCCAGCATCTTAGAAACTGTAGAGCATTTCTTTAGTTTAACTTGGTCCTCTAAACATATATCTAATATACCTGGAGGGCACTGAGTTAGGGAAGGTTTCTTTAGAATGTGAATTCTAAATTCGTTCAGAATGTAACAGTGGAAGCTTGGTACTCCTTTATGAATGTTGGCTGATTTCATCTTCTCAATAGTAAATAAATGCGTTCATGCAGTGTGGTAAGCCATAATTTTAACCATTGTGTGTTGATTGATCTACTATGAGTAATCCAGTGTTTGTAACCACAGTTGTTCAATTTGTGCACTATATAGCTTACTTATTGGTGATTCAGTGTTCTACAACGATTTTGATCATATCTCTTTGCAAAGCATACTGAATCAGAAATAAGCAAATGACATTTTAGCTTATTTCTGATTCAGTATGCTTTAGCTTTAGAACACCCAAAAAAGTAGCTAGTTTACAGTTCACACTGTCATGGATCTCTTTCCCCTTTGGACTTAATTAATTGGGTAAATTTGTTATATAAACATAATGTCATTGCATGTTTTAATCTGGGTTTCCTAATTGAGGATGGAAAAATTAAATTCAGAATTTAAACTATGAATCTATTATATAACTTGGGAAAGGCAACAGAGCTTAACATATAATAACTTTTCCAAGTTATATAATAGCATCATAAATGCTATATTATAGCATCATAAAACTAATCTTTTGAACAAGCTAAACTTTTTGGAAGGAATAACACCCATATAGCTAAAATAACTCCTTTTAAATCAGTGATTACTGGAATGGAATGACTAAAAAGTAAGCCAAGCGATTGTAGTTGGAGGACAGGACAAAGTCCCTGTCCTCTGAGCTAGGCTAAATATAAGGAACATAGAAGTAGGGAAAGAAAGTTCATTCTTAAAAACAGAGGGCAAGACAGAAGAGTTGCTAAATATTAACTTTCCTTTGTGTTTGCAAGTATGAGCAAAAGTATGATCAATGTAAGAATATAGCACATTTGTTAGCCTTTTGCATCTGTGGTTTGCTGTGTTAAAAGAGAAATACTAGGCTTCACCTTACTTCAGGAATGGGTGGTGGTGAGGCTAGAAACTGCCTTTCATGGGTTTTGAAGCTGGAGACTAGCCTTTTTTTTAATGGATAGATAACTATGTTGAGCTATCACTGTTTATATATACAGTCACTTCTTCTGTCCTATTATCATCTGCAGTCAAACAAGTTTTACAAGGATCTGTAAATGAATCACAAGCAATAGTGTCTTATCATACCAGCTTTACTACTGGGGGAAAACAACTGTTTTTTTTTCTAATCCTAGTACTATATTAAGTGCATCAGAGAGTGCCTGTTGCATAAGAGCAAAGGCTGACTTAATCCAGGATTCTGTTCCTATCATCTCCAAGCAATGCTTGCAGAAAGTACATATGCAGATCATGAACATAGTAACATTCATGTTCCCTACCAACTGATATTTTGAAGCATGCTGAAACTGGAGATAATATAAATGTCTTCACTAGATGCTTCAGTAACATTGTCCTCCCATGATTTTCCCTAATTGGCCACTTCACTATCAGTGGCCATCAGCATAACTTGCATTGCTCACCCCACTTAAGCTATCTATAGCTATAACAGGTCAGAAATTCAAGTAGTGAAAAATGCAATGATCAGATGAGTCACAGAGGCACATCCAACTCCATGCATATTGTATAAATGCAGAAACAGATACACTTAAGAATATGTATTAATGCAAGCAAGAGGTAACATTCCCTTGGACAAGCTCTGTAGTTTTCTTGGCAACAGTAGGGACATGACTTGCCCACTTGTAAATAATTCAGTCTTGTGTAATGCATTCTTGGAAAATACATTGTTTAGTGGATAAGTGGCATAATTACCCCATCTTCTGCTTACTATTTTTATTTCTGGCCTGAGTCCTATGCCTTCAAGAGTTCGACTGACAAGAAGAAAATAAGTTCTTTAACTTTTCTTATTCTTTCATCTCTCTACTAAAATTCCTGGAGTCCATTTGCTCTTCAAAGCCCAGGAATGGGGCAAGAACAAAGCTATCTCTTCTTGCTCTCAGAATCATCTGAAAGCATCTGCTTTTCAAGATAAAACTCTATTGAGCAATTATGTGAAAAAAATGCTCTTAACATCTGCACAATCTTCATGGGTAGCACTAAGGTTGCACATATTTCATTTTACAAATATTAGTCTTCTTTATGCTAAGTGCACAATACAATAGACACTTGTAGTCCTGCATCCTAGTTAACTAAATTTCAGTTTCATTCAAAGTCTTTATATTATTGCCAATTTATCTGGTAAGTTTGGAATGGAAATTCTTCCATCCCATTGAAACTGCCACAAATGAAATAAGCCTGGACATCATACATTTTAGCCCAGGATACCAATGAGTTCCCTGAATGTTCCTTTTCTAAGTAGGTCCCATGAAACAGCAATCAGTTGGCATAACTTTGTAACAGCAATAGCAATAGCATTTTTTAGACTTACATACTGCTCCCTAGTGCTTTACACACTCTTTGAGTGGTTTAAAAATGCCCCCAACAATCTGAGTCCTCATTTTACCGACCTCAGAAAGATGGAAGGCTGAGTCAACCTTGAGCCGGTCAGAATCAAACTCCTGGCAGTGAATAGAGTTTGTCTGTAATACTGCATTCTATTACGCCAACACAGCTCAAATGCATGGCATAAATGCTGTAGATCTGGGTTTCCCGACCTAGCCATCTTTGGGGATGTGAACTTCAGAATCCCCCAGCCAATATGCTGAGAAATCTGGAAGATGTGCAGGCTGGGAAACATTACCATATATTATTTTTTCCTACCTCACTATTGTTATTATATAAAGAGAGAAAATGTCTGCCAGTGACTCAAATATTTAATACAATTCATATAATATCTATTAATTAAAATATAATTAGTGAATGTGAGTGTAAATATCATAATTAAGTCTCCCATTCCTGAACACAGCTTAGAATCAAGGGAGGTAAGTGGCAGTGTGCTGTGAGGACTGGGAAGAAATATGAACAGAGATGTTAAAGTTTAAGATTAGCAGAGAAGACTATGATGGTTGCCTTGTTCTAGGTTCAGCAGTTTCTCTGCAATGCTGTAACTATTATAGCAGATACTAAACTCTTTCTCCAAGTCAATGTGGGCATTTTCTTGAAGACTAAATAACTGAAAACATTTGGAAACAAAGACACAAAATGTTCTGTCCTATAAATGCTTGCCTACAAAATCATTAGGTGAAGCATAGTATGCCTACTATAAGCATATGTAAAAATATTGAATACATATTTATTAAGGATCATCCATAATGATGATCAATGCATTAAGTGGATATGGGAATTCATCTGGAATTAGGACAAATCTTTATTCAAAATATTAAATAGCAATAGCGATATTCAACATGTGTGAAGTGTAATTTATGTGAAGCCAGGGAAAGCAGTAAAATAAAATACCTAGTTTCCATATCCTTGATTAGTACCACAAATTTCCATCTGGTCAATTAATAGACTTTAGAATGTCATTATAGTATTATCTACATTACCATACATTTGAACAAAATATATTGCTTAAACTAAGAAAACACGGTCTTCCCAATTAGGTATGTTCAGTAGTGGGATTCAAATATGTGAACAATCAGTTCTATTGCATGATCTCCTATAGTGGTATGACTGAATATCAACTTGCTATGAGCACTGAACCATCTTGCAGGATTTTTCATTTTAAACAAATTATTTAATGTTTGAATTTCTCCAGACTAACTCTATATGAAATAAAATTTCCACTGATAGGTACGGTTAAGTGTAATAGATGTTCCTAACATACAGTAATACCAAAGTATTATATGGAGAGTAATTGTTCAGAATCAAGAATTTGGACTCTAAAAGGTCAGTGAGCCTGTTGACCAAATAATAGCTACCCGTAACCATGTATGGCAGAAATAATCAATAAGTGACTACTAATATTCTCACTGTGGTATTCTGGATCAATTGGAATTTCTAAACTTTCTTTACATGTAGCCTCATGAAGAAGGCATCAGAGTATGTTTAGCAACCTCAGCAACTTTAAGATGTATGGACTTCAACTCCCAGAATTCTCCAGCCAGCATACTGCACATCTTAAAGTTACTAAGGTCGACAGAAAGTGCATTAGACTAAAAGAATCTAAATGCTGGTTTGATCTTATAGTACACGGAATCAATGCAATTGGGCTATCTGCCTAGGCTGGACAAAGTCAGGTGAAGAACATACAGTAATAAACCTGCCTGCAACTTTTCCTCTTGAACTCTTCCATTGCTGCATTTCATTTTATAAAGGACTGAATTTGGGAAAATGCTAAGCAGCCTGACTCTTCCTATAAATTCTTCAAAATTGGTCTTTCTGAATGTAGTCTCTAATGGCTTTAAGTCTTCCACATTTTCTTGCTTCATCAGCTATTTTGCCTGACAATTAGTAACGTGCTAGACAGAAAATATTTTAAAACTGAAAATATTTCTCCTTGAATGGCTTTTTTGACTAAAGATGCACAAACTCTCATTATTCTTTTCCTTAATCCAGAATGTTTCTGTAACATTTTATAACTACTGTTTGGCTATAAGACAGAAAGTTCAAATAAATAAGTAAAGGGTAGACAACATTTTTAGGCCAGAGGGCATTTTATGAGTTCACACAGTTGCTGCCATGGGAGAATTTTCTGACCATAAAATGATTATCATTCTGGCTGTCAATAATTGCAAAATACCCATTTATTAAAAGGAAATTTGCTGAAGATACACCCCTCAATTTGCTTTTGCCCTCCTCTAAGATACTAATAGTTACCTTTCAACTTCTTTATTTTTCATGGAAAAGGAGCTTCTAGTCATCACCTTATTTATTTTTAGTTTTATATGCCTTTAGTGCATGTAAACATGCTGCAGGAAATTGGCATTATGCGTTGGTGTAGACATCTTCTTGTCACTTCCAGTAATGCCGCTACGGCTGCTACTGGTGAAAGAATATGTAAGATTCTGTGGCATGCAAGTTAAAGAGATATATAATTCAGGACAGGTCTGAGGCCTTATTTGAGCTGCACCATAATAAAGTAGGTAGTGCAAATAAAACTTTTGAAAAATATAATCTATCACTTGACGATGTGGCTGTGCAAAGATCATTACAAGTTCCAAATTTGCCATAAAAGTATCCAGGTTTCCATCATATTAATTTCATAGCTTGTGCATCATCTAATATTAATCACCAGTTTTACTAATGTAAGAATTTCTTCATTTTTTTTCTATTTCTACAGCAGGTTCATTCACTCTGTTTCTCACCTAGCCACTTAACCAACTTTATCCAAGTTTGTATACCTTTACCACTCTATTCTATAGAGTGCAAACTATACACTTTCATCGGGATCAGTGATATTCCCCCCCCCCCCCTTAGGTTACTTTTTATTTTCCGGGTGGAGATGAGATTACTACCCATTTGGATTGGAAGAAGTAATCCACAGAACTCTAAAGCCTACTGTTAATCTTGTCTACCTTGAGTAAACTAACAAGAGCAGGCTAACAAGAATTTTTCAGATGGCAGAGTTCATTCTCCAGGCTAACAGGCTTACATTGACTCTCCTGAATCAGCATTCCCTAGTTTGGTGTCCACCAGTCCTTTAATTCTTCAATTCCCATAATCCAATTCCCGCCTGGCAGATTGAGCCATTGGAAAAGCTCCAGGCTGGTGTATTTCTGACCGGAGCCTACTTAGCTATGCCTTGTGGGAGGAGAGTCCGTCCCATTGTAAATTTCACTCCATGCAACTATTCTGAGAGGACTCTAGCTAGCGCCAGACGATGGCAGTTTATTTAAACCTCTTCTTTCACCCCTGGGCTCTCTCTTTGTGGCTTTTGGTTAAGGAAAAATAGAGGAGGAGGAGGGGGGGGAAAGGAGATGCCTCCTTCGGCACCTTGTGTTTGTCGGGGAACGTAAGAGACCGAATTTCAGAAAGTTTGCCCAGCCAGGGAGGGTTCGCAGAGCTCATTGGAGGATGCTTACGCTGGCTTCATTTGAAGCCTAGAAAGAGTTCACAAGCATAAACAGGAAAGCCTTACATCACTCTTGTGTCTGTGTGTAGGGAGGAGTCTTCAGCTCTGCCTGCTCTCCACTCGCCACTCTTTGTGGTCATGAATTGAGAGAAGAGCGCAAGGGAGAGAGAGAGAGAGAGAGAGAGAGAGAGAGAGAGCTGCCTTCAAGCGAGGCGAAGAAGTGCCTGCCTGAGGATTATTTAAAGCGGGCTCTTTACGACTCACCATGCCCTTTCGGAGCGCTGAGGGGAACCCCAAGGATGAAATTGCTTTGGAGAGCTAAAATGGTAACCCCACCACCATCGCAGCCAAAAAAAAAAAAAAGCTTCCTTGCGTTTCTAAAAGGCTTCTCACATAGGCAGAGAGATTCCTCCTTCGGGGCTCCAAGGTTTACTTTTTGCGAAAGGAAACCGCTTTGGTGAATATCTGATGCTTCCCAGGAAAAAGATTTTTTTTGAAGCCGTCTTTTTAAAAACTGCGACTTAGTGTGAATTCGAGTTTGGAAACGCCGCCGCCTGCAATCTAATTCTCCCACTTAGTGTGGGAAAGAACGGCGGGGGTTGGGAGGGGAAGGGGGGGAATGAACGGGCTAAGCTTTTGTACAAATCTCAAATACTTTAATCCTTGGTCAATCAAAATGAGTTGTTTTCCTATATATGTGTGTGTCTTTTAGAATTTTAGAATTGTTTAGTGCAGTGATTAAACTAGTTGCATAGCCAGTATAGTTATGTTACAGTTTTCTGAGCTTCTCCCCTCAACTTTCTGATACGCATAATTTTCTTTAAAAGAAATCTTTAATGGGGTTCTGTTAAACCTTATCTCATTTTCTTCTCATGCCCTGATTTTTTTTTTTTAAAAAGGCTGAAATAAACTCAGCTAATTCTTCTATATTTACTGCCGTCTGAAATGCCTGTGTACCTTTTGAAGGTGCAGCTATTGCTGCAGTTTAAATGCTAACAATAATAGTTACACTGGGGACAAGATGCAGAGGGGTATTTCCTTAAAAAATGGTACCGTGGAACTGTTTGAAATATGTATAAATTCTGGATAAGGTGCCAGAGAAGTTACATGGAAATGCAGTTATCTTGCTATGTATTCTAGCTTTTTCTCCATTGAATAGTTTGCAGTTGGAGGGGATTTGGGTATTTTGTATGCCGGTTATCCTTTTGCAAGGTCTCCTTTGAAACAAATTGTGCAGTGGCTGGCCTAAACACGAGACAACTAGGGAAAATGTCCTTGTTTCTATTATTATTGTAAGAAATCCAAGCATTTCCTTTCTTCCTGTGGCAGAGCTCAATCCAAGACTGGGGTGAAGAGATAGAGGAAGGAGCAGTTTACCATGTCACCCTCAAAAGAGTACAGATTCAACAAGCCGCCAACAAAGGAGCAAGATGGCTAGGGGTGAGTGAAATTGCCACTTTGGCATCTTGTAAAAGTGCTTAGTGGACTTTGGAGTCCCAGCTGAGAGCTGCATTCCAGGCTGCTGCCTACATGCTATGTGTTGTGCTAAAGCCGGGTTTTCACATTAAAATACTTTATGAAGTTCTTCATCCTGTGCAGGGGAAGTGAAAAGTAAGGATCAAAGATCGTTTTGGGCATATAATAAATTACCAAAGCTTCAGAACAAATAGAATTTTGTTTGTTTGTTTTTTAAAAAAGATGGGGGGTCCTCTTCAGTAGTAGCAGAGGGGCTTTAATGCAGATGTTCTGAAGTTAGTGCATGTGTGGGAAAGCAGCTGTAAATTACTGCCCTTCAAAGTTAGTAATTCTGAGTTAGACCAATTTTCATTTGTTTTGGCTCCATATTATCTTCTTTGAGAAGACACATTAGTAAAAAGCTGGCCTTAGTGGGAAACTTTCTGTGGGAGTTCTAAATTTCTCTGAACAAATAGTGGATAGAGATGGTCTTTGACTTACAACCACAATTGTGCCCAAAATTTCTGTTGCTATGTGAGATAGTTGTTACGTTGGGTCGCTGCACTTAAGTTAGTAACACGGTTGTTAGGTGAATTCTGGCTTCCCCATTGAATTTGCTTGTCAGAAGGTCACAAAAGATGATCACATGACCCCGGGACATTGCCATAAATATGAGCCAATAGCCAAGCATCAGAATTTTGATTGCGTGATCAAGGGGATGCTGCAACAGTTGTAAGTATGAAAAGTTGTAATAAGTTGCTTTTATAAGTGCCATTGTAACTTCAAACAGTTATGTATGTGTTTTCTTTTGATTTTGTATTTGTACTCTTAGGTATGGTTATGTTGTGTTTGCCACTAATATATTTTAAAATTTCTGATAAATTAAATCCAAATGTGTATGTTTAGTATCAAACTGTGTTTTACAGAGTGAATCCAGAATTGGAATTAAATGGCAACAATTCCATTGGAGCAGTGAGATACAATTTAATTAGATATGGCAATATATTTTATGGTTGGGCCAGTTTTCTTTTAGTAGAGTAGATCAGAAGTAATCTGAATTTACTTGCAGCCAATGTAGTGTATAAATTTGAATGTGGGACCATGACGTGAGAAAACCATACAAATACATAGCTATAAAGCTCCCTGGATGAATTTGATCTTTCATTAACTTTAAATTTAGCCTACTTGGCAAGGTTGCTTTGAGAAGGTCATGGAGATACCTCTGTATGTTGTCTTGGCCTCATGGAAGAAAGGCAAAATATATATGTAAGATGCATTGTTGGTGATTCTGAATCCTGATTAATTCAAGATTGATGGAAAGTTTCTTACAAGATTATCAGTATTAACAAAGTATCCAGCATGAACAAAAACATGAAATGTTTCATCTTGTTGCTTGCTGACTCCAATAAATTGGGATTAAGAAAACATTTTTAGCTTTCTGCATTTTAGTGACACTGCTAATTTAGAGAAACTAAGATTGATTGTTTTTGAAATATTACAATATGGCAACTTACTGAATCATGACTTTCAGGAAAGATGGTCTGTACCAAGGAGACCCAGCCTGGTGGGCACAATTGAGATTTTAAGAATATGTATAGGCACTCTCACAAAATAACTTCTAAGGAGGCTTGTCCATTCACAAAATGGCCACCCTATCTAGTTTAATACATACATGAAATAGATTGCTATCTGTCATTCCCTCTTCCCACCTGACGTTATTGTTGCTTGTTTTTGTCTTCTTTTGGTGCAAATGGGTATACTTCCAAAGAAAGTGCTGGGTCCAGCTATCTTTTTTTTTTTTTCATAACAAAGCTTGTAAACCATTATTGAACATTAAGATAAGAGTTTGGCATTTTACTTTGCAGCATACCATTTCTCACAGTTTTAAAAAATCAAGTAGAAAACATGGTATGAATGCAAGTTGCATGCACAATAATGGAGATTATGTTGGTGTCCTAGATGCAGAGTATAAAAACAATGGAGGAATGGGATCATGCCTTATTTCTGTGTTCCCATATCAGCTCTGAAACTGGGAGTGCATAGATGTCAAACTTAAATAATACTGTGTAGGCTTTTATCCTTCGTTTAGCCTATATATGTTGGAGGTTTATGTATACTGTGAGTTACAATGAAAAAATGGCCAATATGGGTATCTCAACGAAGTAGCTATAGAATGAGTATTTGATTCTATACACAACCATCTCGAAGTAAGTCTTACATGGTAGTTGTGGGATTTATATTCATTTTATCCCATAATACACATATACACAAACAAATTTGTGTATAAAAAAACAAAACCTTTGGATTTTTATTATCTTATATTGAAAAATTGTAGGTTTTGTTTTGACTAAGGACAGACTAGGTAAAAGTAGGCAAATGTTTTAAGCTACTGAACACACTTGAAACTTCGAGTATTTTGTGAACATTCTCATTAACCACTTGCAGTTGAAGAACTTGCATATTTATAAAATGGAAGCTATTGATAGGTTTGATCACCCACAAAAACCTCATTTATCAAAAGAGAAATTGGAGTTGCTTTCTGAGACTCTTTCTCATTTGGATAGGCATTATTGAAAATAAGATGATCCTGCAAGCTAGTTAATTTATTTCAATATAGACTTGTCAATTAATTACTGATGCTATCTTGAAATATAATTTAATCTTAGATGTACTATGGTACAACGAAGTAGGATCAACAAATTTTGCAAAACTTATAGACTGTATTGCTAGTTTCTCCTTTTTCATATTCTGAAGAAATACAAAGTGTTCTGAGTAGAACGGATGAATTCAAATCTGCTTCCTTTGGTGGCAGATTTCCCATCAATGCCTTCTGTTTACAGGAAAAAAGTTTTTTTTAAAAAAATGAAATATTTGCATATTTTTCACAGATGGCAGTTTTTGCTAGGGCTCAAGACCACCAAGAGTGTTTGTATGTCCACTATTTTTTGTATGAAGTTGCAGGAGAGAATTGGTAAAGACCTTTTATGGCTGATTTGGGGTATGAAGAATGCCAAAATGTTTAGCTAGTTCAGTGCTAATAATTTTGGAAGGGCATCTTGATTTTATGGAAGGCAATTCAGTCCAATCACGTCATTCTGAACTCAAAATAATAGTGCTACTTGGAGGAACAATCCTCTCTCCCTCTTTTAGGAGGAACTTCATTTGACTCTTCTGATTTTCTCATTCTGAGCTGGAGAAACAAACTGCCCAGTGAGAATGCATATCTGCAGCCAGATTGACTTGTATCTGCTTGTAAAATGTGTGTACAACATGCCAAATCCCACTGACTCCTGGTGAGATAGAATAGTGAGACAATAGCACATTGGTATGAGACTCTGAAGTAATTGGTGTGGGGGAGAGGGAGATAGAAGCAACGGAGGGAATTAAGAGGAGAACTGCATGTCAAGTATGGAATGACAGTGGGGAACATAGTTAAAAGTTTGTTTCTAGAAGAAAATTTGCCATCTAAGGCAGTTTTCCTTATATTAGGATCACCTCTGCTTTCCACTGAAATGTATTATTTCTTCTCATAGTTAGCTTTAATAGAAGTAACAGAATTTCAAGAGAATAACTAGTTCTGAGATCAGCCATTCATATTTCCTGGCCTAAATCCTTTAAATTGTTTCATTTTTTTTCTTGCCACCTATCCAGAAAGATAGCTCATGTTTATTTATTTATTTATTTATTTATGAGACTTATATACCGCTTTAAGTGCAAGCACTCTCTAAGCGGTGTACACCAGTAAGCAATGTATATATATATATTTACATTGCCCCCAACAATCTGGGTCCTCATTTTACCTACCCCGGAAGGATGGAAGGCTGAGTCAACCTTGAGCCGGTGGGATTTGAACCGCTGACCTGCTGAACACAGTCAGCTAAAGTGGCCTGCAGTACTGCATTCTAACTGCTGCGCCACCTTGGCTCATTATTGTTGGCTTAAACCTGCTGGAACTCATTTTGGAGAGCAATAAAATGAGGTCTAGCCCAAACTTTTTTGCACACAATTCTTAAAGCAGCCCACCATAAAACTAATCACAGTTTATAGTGATGGTGAAAGGATTTTGTTATTCCTTTAGTTGATTTAATTCACTGTCAGCAATACTTAAAACTGGAAAGTGCTAATTTCCGCATGGGTCAGCAAGGGATTTTTTTTAGTACAGTTTGAAATTTAGTCTTGTTTCTTTGAAAGGTTTCATTTCCTAGTCCTCTGTAATCTACTGTTCCAGGGAAATAATTGTTTTTATCTTTGTGAAACTAGACATTTCTCTCTCGCTTTCAAGTTATATGCAAAATAGTTAAGTATGTGCTAACTATATCAATATAGCTATACTTTAGTTACATGAAACTCATGAAGGAAAAATACTAACTTTTTAGTTGGGTAGAAGATAAAATAATTATAGATAGATTGATAGCTTTAGAATATTTAGAAATTGGTAATGCCTCAATACTTTTTTGTGGAATAAATTATTATTGTAGCTACTTCTCACAGTGTGGTATGAAAAATTATAATTTGAGAGCCCGTAGAACAGCGGTTCTCAACCTATGGGTCGCTCAGCACGTTCGTGTGACGGGGGTCGCCGTCACATGAACGTTGAGAAACGCTGCCGTAGAATCTTGTATAAGAGTTGATCCACTATACTAATAATTGGATTTGGTATACTATTTATTACAGGTGGATGTGAATAACACAAATGCTCTCTTTTTAATGGAGGTATTGTTCCTATTGTTAAGAAGTTCAAAGGAAAAGTTGGTGGTCTTTCTTCATACACTCCAACTATCTTTTTTTCCCCCAGAGATATTCATGATATCCTTGCTGCATGAGGTCCATCTGCTTTTCAGGAGGTCTTGTGACTGTCCTCTCCATCTGACACATACAAACTTAACTGCTACAGGTTTCACTTCCCTGTTGACTAGAAATCTCTCAATGGCCCATTGACATATTTATTCTAGATGAATAAGTCAATCCATGCAGATTAGGTCACAAAAAAAGTCAGTGTTCTATCTTGCCTACTTAGATACTTTGTGATGTGTCATTTGATTGTAAATATATATTTGCTTAGTCTCACTACATTGCAAAACCCACAAAACATATTAATGCATTATTATATAGTTAAGGAAAAACTATCAATGCATGATGTCTGTGGAGATTCTCAATCATCAAGGTCATGATTGTCCCAAAGGTGCTTTTCCATGAGGCAACTGGGCTTCCTTTTTTCTCTTTGAAGACCATTCGCTTCTCATCCAAGAAACCTCTTGGATGAGAAGCAAGCAAAACATCTTCAAAGAGAAAAAAGAAAGTTCAGTTTCCTTGTGAAAAAGCACCTTTGGGATATCAATACATGATAATATATATACACAGTATAGACAGCTCAATTACTCAGATTCTGAGCCATCCTTTTCCTAATCTGCGTAGCTGCTCACACAAATGTAGCAGAAATAAGTTTGTTTTTTGGAATTTAACACTGCTACTGTATTTGGGTTCTTTGATATACTGAGATTAAATGTGGTTGAACTGAAAGTATTCAACAATATAATCACTTCTGTTGTGTCCTGAGCCTGCAGAAGCAGGCTCGGACATTGCTATGGTACCGGGCATTTGCAAGCTGCCCGGGACCAGACTGAACGGCGCCAGCCTTGCACGCATGCGCGAGGCGCGAAAGCGCGCCATTCCTTGTAACCGTTTTGCCCGGGGATTCGGTCACAAGATAAGAGGCCTGCACGCCTCTGAGTTGTTGTTGGAGTGAGCAGAAGAGAAATAAAGAGCTGTTGATTACAGAATGCGTGCTCTTCATTTGCCATTAAACCAAGGACTTAACACTGGCGACGAAGGTGGGATGACTTGCAGGCTTAAAGAAAGCTTGAGGAAGGGAAGGAGTCCTTGAGGAAGTCCTTGAGGAAGGGAAGATGGCGTTAAACTCAGTGTCTGGCCTGCCAGTACAGCGTCGCTGGAGGTAAGCTCGGCTGATAGACTCCTTCCCAGGCCTAGAAGTAAGGATGGCAAAGATAGGTCGTTTGTCAGAATTCGATGTTGCCCACCCAGAGAGATGGGAGTCCTATGTTGCTAGAGTAGAAAATTACTTTAGGGTGAACCAAGTCAGAGAAGATGGCTTGAAGGCTGCAACCCTGTTGTGTGTCTGTGGTCAGGACGCGTTTGAAATTGCGGAAAATTTGGTGGCCCCTGCTCCTCTAGAGTCTGTAACGTACACAGACTTAAAGAAGTTATTGAAAGAACATTTCCAGCCCAAGATGTATGTCATTGCGTGGAGACACACGTTTGAACAGAGGGAGGGCAGGTGAATCAGCCAAGGAATTCATTGCAGCTTTGAGAAGAGCAGCCAAACCCTGCGAATTCAAATATTTGGAAGAAAGGCTGAGAGACCATTTTGTATGCAGTTTAAAGAACAGAGACTTACAACAGAGACTCTTTGCAAAAGAAGATATTTCATTCCAAGATGCTTTGAGAGAGGTGATGGCCGAGGAGGCAGCAGGTGGGGCGGTCAAGAATATGCGGCCCATCAGGAACAACCCAGAAGTAGTCTCCGTACACCATGAGGGCGTCCAAGAAGGCTTGGAGGAAGATCCTGAAGAAGAGGTGGATCGTCTTTACCAGTCCACGGAAAGGAAGCAGAAGGAAGGCAAAGAGAAAGCTCCAGCTGCGTCCAAATGCTTTGGGTGTGGAGGTCGCCATAAGAGAGCCGAGTGCAGGTTCTGTTCTGCCATCTGCAGAGCGTATGGCAGGCAAGGCCATCTAGCATCCGTCTGTTTGGGTCGCCAGAAGGTACAACCTCGAGAAGAATTGTGTCTGAAAGGTACCAGGGTCCCCAGCCAAAATAGGGTGGGTTTCTGTGCGTTACACAGAAGTATTAGCAGAACAGGCACACACAAACCCCTTAAAAAGAAGCTGTCACTTAAGGTAAGGTTGCAAGGGGTTCCTTTAACCATGGAGCTGGACACTGGATCCACTCTTTCAATCATTTCCATTCATACTGTACATTTAGAAAGATTTGCAACAGCAGTGGGTTCCAGGCCAAACTTAGGCCATCCAACATAATCGTAACAGATTTTCAAAATTCCAAGTTGTGTGTAAAAGGAAAGGCCACCCTTACAGTGCAGCACAAGGATTTTGAAGGTCCATTGGATGTGTTGGTTGTTGGGGGTGAACGAATGAGCCTTATAGGACTCGATTGGTTTGAGGCCTTGGGAATCCAGGTTACTGGGCTGCAATATTTGCAAACATTGGGCCTAGCAGAAGTCTGCGAGGAGTTTGCAGATGTGTTTAGTCCACAGCTTGGGTTCTACAAGGGGCCTCCAGTTTCATTGAGGCTTGACCCTACCATCACACCCATTAGGGTTAAAGCTAGGAGAGTACCTTTTGCACTAAAGGGTAAAATTGATGCTGAGCTGGATAAGTTGATCCAGCAAGGCATTTTAGAGCCTGTAGATTCAAGTCCATGGGAAACCCCCATAGTCACGCCTCTCAAGGCTAATGGGGACATACGCATATGGGCAGACTACAAGTGCACACTAAACAAGGCACTGCAACAGCATGCGTACCCAGTACCAGTAGTCAGCCATATTTTTGGCCTCCCTCAAAGGGGGGCGAGTTTTTGCAAAGCTCGATCTGTCACAGGCATATCGACAGTTACCTGTTGATGAAGCAACTGATGAAGCACAGACCATTGTAACGCATAGGGGTACATTCAAAGTCAAGAGACTGCAATTTGGGATAAATGTAGCCCCTGGCATATTCCAAAGTGTCATGGAGAGTACACTTAGGGGTATCCCTGGAGTTTGCCCCTATTTTGATGATGTCCTTATTGCTGGAGAATCTACTCAGAATTTAGCAGAGAGGTTAAGGGCTGTTTTGCTTCGTTTCCGAAGAGCAGGCCTAAAACTAAAAAAAGACAAGTGTAAGATAGGAGTCACTTCTACAGATTTCTTAGGATTCAGAATAGATGCCCAAGGTATTTACCCTGCTGAATCTAAATTGAAGGCTATACAGCAGGCTCCTAGCCCCAAGTCTAAAAGTGAACTGCAGGCTTTCCTAGGCCTCTTGAATTTTTAGAATGCTTTTCTACTTCACAAAGCTGCTGCAGCAGAACCACTACATAGGCTTTTAGACAAGCAGGCAGCTTGCCAATGGAAAAAAGTCCACGAAAAGAGCTTCAATGAGGTCAAGGCCTTGCTAACACTTGCACATTTCAATGAACAATTACCTGTCTGCATCGCCTGCGATGCATCTCCTTATGGGGTGGGAGCTGTACTTAGCTACTTGAGGGCTGATGGAACTCAGGTTCCTGTGGCATATTATTCTAGGACTCTGTCTTCTGCTGAGGGTAATTACGCTCAAATAGACAGGGAAGCATTGGCCATAGTGGCTGGCATTAAGAAATTTCATGATTTCTTGTACGGCCATTTCACGGTCTACACAGACCACAAGCCTCTGCTGGGGTTGTTTACCACTAACAAACAAACCCCTCACATTATCTCCCCTAGAATGCTGAGGTGGTCCATTTTCCTGTCAGCTTATGATTATACTTTAGTTCACAAACCAGGTAAGGAAATGGCTGATGGCCTAAGCAGACTACCTCTGAAGCTGGTAGAAGCAGACCCTGCTCCTGCCATCAATACTCTCTCCATTCAGGAGTTGCCAGAATCTCCCCTCAATGCCAAAGATGTGGCTGCAGAAACTGCCACAGATCACACTCTTACACGTGTATTATCATGGGTCTTATCTGGGTGGCCTGACAGAAGTCCAGATACGGAGTTTCAAAGCTTCTGACTAAAGAAGCACGAGTTGTCCACTTTTAAGAGTTGCCTGTTGTGGGGCAGCAGGGTAGTTATCCCAGCCTCATTGAGGCCTAGAATCTTGGTCTCTCTACATGAGGGACATCCTGGCATTGTCAGAATGAAAGCGCTTGTGCGCAGCCATTTCTGGTGGCCGGGTTTAGATAAGGATATAGAGGCTCAGGTGCATGGGTGTCAGTTGTGCCAGCAGTCACGTCCAGAAATGCCTCAGGCCCCAGTTCATAGATGGGAGAAAACTACATCACCATGGTCCAGAGTGCATATAGATTATGCTGGGCCCTTTCAGGGGCAATTCTTCTTGGTTGTTGTTGATAGCCATTCAAAGTGGCTAGAGGTTGTTCCTGTTTCCTCCATCACTACTGCCAGGACAATCCAGGTGTTGAGAGGCATTTTTGCAGCACACAGCCTTTCAGATGTTCTGGTTTCAGATAACGGTCCTCAGTTCACTTCTTCTGAGTTCCAGGCTTTTCTTTGAGCCAACATGATACATCACGCAACTTCGGCTCCTTTCCACCCATCCACCAAGGGTATGGCTGAGCGTATGGTGCGCATCACCAAGGATGCCCTCAAGAAACTGACTTACGGTGACTGGCATCACAGGTTAGCAGACTTTCTTCTTGCACACCTTGTACATCCACTGGAAAGAGCCCGGCTGAACTCCGCTGGGGTCGCAGGCTAATAACTAAACTTGACCGATTGCACCCTGATCGGGTGGCGCCTTCAGTCTCACAGCCACGGGCACCTAGGTGTTTGCAAGTGGGCACTCTGGTTTGGACCTGGAACTATGGGCCCGGTCATCTTTGGATTCCAGCTGTGGTCTGCAAGGTCTCTGGACCTTTGTCGTATGAGATGTCCTGGGTGACGGCTGCGTTCTCCGGCAGCACATAGATTAGCTGCGTACGAGACTGGACTCTTCCTCTTCCACTCCTGCTTCTTCTCTGGGGGGGGGGAGGTTTATAGTGTGCATGTTGAAAGTCACGGTCAGCAGTCAAGGGCAGCTGAGGAGGATGGGGAAGGCCCCTCTCAAGGTTCCGCAAGTGTGCCCAACAGGAATTCATGGGGACATGGAAAAATGCCCACACCATTAATTACTCCAGCCAGGGAGTCACACGGGGTACCCACACTATTCACACACATACTACTGCACTCCAGACAGGGAGATTAACCGGGGGGGGGGGAATCCAAACAAATCAAAGTCTACAAGAGAACTGGCATCAACCCAAGGAAACTGGCCCAATTCTGCAATTGCTCCCAGAAGAAAGTCACCGGGAAAGGGGGTAGACAGAGAGGCGAATCCTGACTCTGGTACCTCTGGCAAAGAATGGGGGACCATAGGGTATTGGGGCACCGCAGCTACCCCGGACAACCCTTCTGTTGGGCTTGGGAGTGAGGGACTGTGTTCCCAAGGAAGGTCCATTGTGGACCTGGAGAATACCACAAGTCCACGAAATACTGAGTGGAACTCAGAGAGTCCAGCCAGCCTACACTCAGGTAGGTCAACCAGGTATGGGATGGAGCGAAGTCCTGGTCTGCCAAGTCCGGTGGGTGAGCAAGCAGGCCAGGCAACAGAACCAAGGTCACTGGGACTACCAGGGCAGCAAAGAGGGGGCACCTCAACCCCAGTAGTTGAACAAGAAAGCCAAGCTTGTTCCCAAGGTCCGAGGAGGTCGCAACGGGTTAAACACCCACCCAAACACCTTAAGGAGTTTGTGACGTTGTTGTCAAGTCAGGAAAAAAACAAGGCAGCAATGCTATAAATAAATGGTGTAGTTTGGGTTTTGGAGTGCCGGTACCATAATTCCCAAAACGATGGCACGACATCATACAAGGGTGTGATCCATAGTAACATATATATATATATCCACAGTCCATGCATTTAAATGATGGATTCAGATACCACGTCCCTTCAGAGAGGTCGCACATGTGTACAGCTTTATCTGGGGGGAAGGGTTGTTGTGTCCTGAGTCTGCAAAAGCAGGCTCGGGACATTGCTATGGTCCCGGGCGTTTGCAAGCTGCCTGGGACCAGACTGAACGGCGCCAGCCTTGCGCGCATGCGCGAGGCGCGAAAGCGCGTCATTCCTTGTAACCGTTTTGCCCGGGGATCCGGTCACAAGATAAGAGGCCTGCGCGCCTCTGAGTTGTTGGAGTGAGCAGAAGAGAAATAAAGAGCTGTTGATTACAGAATGTGTGCTCTTCATTCGCCATTAAACCAAGGACTTAACAACTTCCGTTATGATTTTAAGTAGTTTTATACAAAGGAAAGTGTTGTCGCCTTGCTAATACTGCCTTGCTTTTGAAATGTTGATAATTTGTTGTAGAGTAAATAAATTCAAGGAACAGGAAAAGAGAAGTTTGTAATGTGGAGAGAGTACTCTTGCTTGTTGTGAGGACAAAGAAGTTTATAAACGGACATGAGGGTTCTTGTTTTCATCTTTGAAACTGTATTTAAGGGTGTGCTTCCCACCACAGTCTCTCTTGGGTCTTTTCCAGACTGTGTGAGACATCTTTGATCCTAACTGGTAAAAATAACAATCAGATATGTTTATTAGTGTGTGTATTTTTCAAGATTTCCTGGGCATAGCAACTTAATCCTGAATTGCGCCTTGCTTTTTGCTAAACCACACATTTCTTGCAATTTGACACTGACAGTCTGAACTTTTTGTGACTAGAAGAGATAAATGTATTTGATTAGATATTAAACACATGGTTCTTTTTCCTAGGCATTGAGGAAAATTTCCTTTATGAAGAGTATACAAGTAGATTATTTTTGCCACATTTATTGGCCCAACATTTTAATTCTCCAAAATAATTTCACATAGGGAGAACCAGTGGAAAGGGAAGGCTTCATTTTCCCTGTTCCATTCATTTACAGCTTTTCTTTCCTTTTCTCTAAACTCTGTTTAGCTTTTTTGTTCCGTATGCCTTGAGAAAACTGAAAGTGTTTCTTGGTTCCAAAGTGTTATTCTTTTAGTTGTTTCAAATGGTTGTTGGCATTAAGGTATTGGACTAGGACTGGTGAGAACCAGGGCCAAGCATTCACTTAACCAAGGAAGATCTCCGGATGATTTCAGCCCAGTCATTTTCTCTTAACCCACCCTACCTCATTAGGATGCTAAATTAGGGATATATTGGAGGAGGGAATGCTATGCCTTGACTCCTGGAGAGAGGTAAAATATAAATGGAAGAAATAATTACCGTATTTTCTGGTATATAAGATGACTCGGCGTATAAGACGACCCCCAACTTTGGAGAAGATTTGCATAGTTAGAAAGTCGTCTTATACACTGGAAAATACGGTATTTTCCGGTGTATAAGACGACTTGGCGTATAAGACGACCCCCCCGACTTCGGAGAAGATTTGCATGGTTCAGAAAGTCGTCTTATACGTCGGAAAATACGGTACCCTAAAACAGTAAAGAATAGGCACCTGTAATTTTTTTTCGTTTCTCACCTCCTTCAATAGTGTTCTGATAGTTCTTATTCTTGTCTGTCTATTACCATTTCAACCCTCACTGAAGTTCCATATACAGTATACAAGTTTTCTAGTCCCCTATATGCACCCTTTTTTCATTCTCTTTGGAAAAAATAAGGAGAGTTATTCAGGCCAAAATTACAATGAGCAAGGTCTGGTCTTCTTTTTAGTAAACTCAGGTTAAGATTCAGGTTTTACTATATGCTGAACTGCATCCTCAGCTCTGTTTCTCGGGCCTGCTAGCCACAGGATATGTTGGAACTAGTTTTTTATAGCACCACAGTACTGTTAATCATAATAGGATACTTCCCTTAAATAGCAAAGCTTGTAATTGAGATGTGTTTGGTCCTTGGGGTGAGAAAAATGCATATTTGTAGCAAAATGGCCATGTATGAATTTGAAGCTGTTGGTTTATGTGATCTTGGATATAAGATGTTTTTCTTTGTTCAAAATAGTTCCCTGCCTTCAGAAAACATTGAAAGAGAGCTGTCCCAATGGTCTCATTATACCAAAAGGTCTGTGAAAAGTTCACAGAGAACTGTGTTAAGCCATTTTTTTGTCCATAGAGTGAAAGCCAGCTTTCATGCCTCTAAGATGGCTCCTTAGCTGAGGTCACGTAATATAAAGGCTGCCAAGAGCAAAAATGTTTGCAAGTTATAGCAGTTCTCTTCTCCCAATAAATACGTTGATCCACAAATACTGAATTCCTGAGTTGTTTTAATCATAACATTTCCAGTATGGTTATACTTGTAAACTCTTCCCATCACGTTTTGTTATACAATATCTTTGTATGTATGATTATAGAAAACTTTTTCATCTTTATGGAAATTTAGCATGAATTAGAATTTACTTATTCCCATTCTGGAATGCTTTTCAAGAGCAAAATGTTCAGATAGTTATTCCAGAGAAATAAAACTTCTCATAATACTCACCTTTTTAGGAGCATAAAAGAGTCACTTCACCCTATTGTCCCCTGCCTTTAGTAGCAATAAGCTTATGTTTCTTTAGAGAGGTGAATGTGGAACATAGCTAGCCCGTTCTCTGACTGGGCTGGAAAGCATATAAAGCACATTTTGCAAGGCCATTTAGTAATTAAAAAAAAGTGGAAGAGAAAGAGGGATATCCGCTAATTTCATGTCAGTTCATTCCTGACATTGTGTGGGAAAGAAGGAGGAATTCCAAATGTTAATGGGCCACAGCTACATGGATTTGCCAACTTTTACATTCTTACTGTATCAAGAAATCATGATGAATCCAGGTCTTCCTTACATGTGTCATACTTGCCAGAAGGCATTCCCAACTATGTTATATTTAGGCCTGTAATATATCCCTTCCTTTGACATGCTCTATCCCAGCTTGGTACTGCCAAAATCTTTTGTAGAGTTCCAGCAGAAACATCTGACTCACCATTGGAAAGTGTAGAATTCGATAAGTAGGCATTGCTGCTTTCTCATAGATTGTGTGTCTAACACCTCTATTTCTTACTGGAGGGGAAGCCTTAGTATAATTTCTCATGGGCAATTGATTAAGTCAACAGTGCTATTTATTCATTGTGCACTCTATTTAATTTCCATGGTTTCCTTGCCCTACTTCTAGATTTTGTCACATGTGCAGTTATTTATTTATTTATTTGGAAAATTTATGTTGTTGCCTACTCGCTCATGGTGATTCAAGATGGCTTACAGGAAATAAAAACACAATATAAAAGAAATAAAAATTAAAAATTAAAAATAATAGTAAAATAATAACACACACACGGCAACAATAGACATTCATACCAGCCATTAATCTTGCTCTGGATTCCCCAGGCCCGCTGGCAGAACCACATCTTCAGGGCCTTTAGAAAGAGTGTCAGAGTGGGGGCCTGTCTGATCTCTGGGGGGGATGAATTTCCAGAGAGAAGGAGGGAGCCACTACAGAGAAGGCCCTTCTTCTGAGTCCCGCCAGATGTATCTTCTTTGGGGACGGGATCCGCAACATTCCTTGTCTCCCGCTCTAGTGGCTTGAGTGGATGTGACTGGCAAGAGACAATTCCATAGATAACCTAGTCCCAAGTCATGAAGTGCTTTAAAGGTGACAACCACCACCAGGCGGAAGTTGCATTTACGTCAACTGGAGCTTCCGGATACTTTTCCAGGGCAGCCCCATTACTATTGTAATGTACATGTAAGTGTGCAATAATGCACAAAATCTATTTAACTGCATAACTATGTTGCTTGTCACAAGGGTAAGTAAAAGCAGCTAGAAGTTTTATATATAATTACGTGGACTGTGTATATATGTTTACTTCTCTTCTGTCTTGTTCTCATCATATGCCAAATAATAATAGTTATTCTAAATAAAATATAATAAAAGATCTTTGATATCGGTTCCAGGATTTCAAAAAGTCTTAGGCAAAGCAACCTGAATGAAAATTAGATGTGTGGAAATGCAGGATTCTGTTCAGTCACTTTTTGTGGTGCCTTAGTTACTCGGCAGAAATGGAGATAGTTTTGTTGCAATCATACATAATTACTTTTGGAAACTTCTAGCAATCTACCCACACTTAGGATAAATTGGAAAAAGGATGAATATCAAATGTTTCTGATTTATTGCTCCATCTCCTTCCATATACACTTATTCTCCATCTTCTAATTCATCATCACTCTTCTCCCTTTTGTTTCAGTTTATAACTCATCCAATATTCTTTGCTGCTCTTACATTTCACATTTCAATCTGCAATGCTAGGATGGCATGAAAGAGCAAAATCAAATTACATTAAACAAGTGCAAATTTTTGCCTAAAGATTTCTGCTAGGCAATCATTGTTATATTTGGTTTGTTTCTTTTCAGTGTCTTAAATAGCCCTCCCCTCCATTTAGGGCTGTATGTAATTGTCAACATGTCAGCATCCATGTTAACTCTGGTCTTCATCTGGACAGTTTTGTTGAAATAACATGAGAAAATATGGGAGGCCTTTTTAAAATATCACATTGTAATCTTCCATAGCTTATTTACATTTCTTAGAAGCAATGTGCTCCTTAACATTATAGCAAAAGCCTACCCTGAGATGAACTTGATTCCTAGATAAAGTTGGTAGTATTTTTTATCTGATCAATGTATTTGAAGTGGATCAGCATTAAAACCCAACAGCACAGTCCTATGTATGTGTATTCAGTTATAAATCTGACTATTTGGTGGCATTATAGTATTATTGATTACTTCTATCAAATAGTTCATAAATAAGTATCCAAGATAGTAAGAATAATGCAAAGAGAAAAAGCGAGTAGATAATAAACCTATCAAACCTTTCGTAGGAACACTGTTTTGATAGTATTTTGATAATGTTTACCCAGCAAATATCTAATGCAAACATATTTAGAATCGTATTCCTTTCATTTTGATTTATAATAGGCTTACAAATAGAGTTTCCCATGATTGAAATGAAAACTGGCCAAGGCAGTTAAGTAGAAATTGGAGCTTCAGCTTTATGGTACATTTTATTTTATTATTTTATTTTATTATGTTTTATTTTATTTTATTATTTTATTTTATTTTTTTTGCTTGCCCTTCCAACTAGGTTTGATGGAAACTTTTATATGTACAGTATAGTGGCATATGTCTCATTTTGTGAACCATATTTCCTCTCTGGCTCTGTTGCTTACCAAACTGTATTTGGTTATTTGTTTAATTATTGATATCCATGCATATAGTATGTTTATAATGACTGTTATTTGTTTGTTTTTTAGAAACCCCTTAATGATGCAGAAAGCTAGCAATTGCAAATTAATTAGTTTAGTCTTTTAAGTTAGTACCATTCCTTTTCATAAAATTCTATTGTACATCATACTATTATAGTTCTTATAGTTACAATATCCATATGAAATAGTTTACCGGCAGACCTTTGTGATTTAGTGTTTCCTTTTAGCTATTTTTCTTTATTTTTCTTTATTCTATAGTTTTATCCAAATTATGTAAATTTCTAATACATTTACTTTCATCTCAAAGACCTTAAACATACAGTCTTAGTAGTTTTGGTATCATGACTTTATGATATATTCTATAATCTGAATTTGTAGAATTTATGTTAGATTATTAACACAATGGGATGGGTATAATTTTATCCTTTAGTGATATGTTATGCTGGTCAATTACTAAAATAAAAAGATTTCTACTACTACTACTACTACTACTACTGCTACTACTACTACTACTGTTGTTATGTTGTTGCTGCTGCTGCTGATTGAGTATAAGGGCAGGATATGAATAAATAGAACAAGCAGTCTATATATAATCACAGAAACTAAACTATAAATTTGCATGTTGCTAGTTACAGTTTAATATGCACTAATTTTCATACCACTTTTGTTGCTTCTTAGAGCAGCAATCAAGTGTATGAAGTAAAAAAGTACAGTGTCTATTGACAAAGAAAGTTCTAAAATGTATTTCATGAATAATCAAAGTAGAGTCTGATGAATTTTGAGGGCATTTCAGTCGGTTATCATTTTTATTCCCCTTTCCCCTTTATTCCCCTCTCCCCCACCCACACTTTTCAAAGCCAGATGTAACATCAACTTCATTTCTTATGATCTCAGAATTCTTGTGACAACAATCTGGGTTTGATAGCTTTGGCTCCAGTACAGCTTCGGGTCATTTTAGGCTGGATTTGGAGCCAAAAGAGGCCCCCAGCTTCAGCAGTCGGCTGCATGAGGGAACACCCCCCCCCCTCCAGATCCAGAGCTGTTCTGAGCAGCTTCAAACTGCTGTTCCAGCTTTGGCTTCTTGGCTGCTTTTACTAGGTTCCAGCTCTGTAGTCATAGGGTTGGGGAGGGGAATGTAAGCCATTTTAATATAGTTGTAAGCTTAATAACATCTTCTAATCAATGTTATTGAATAAGAAATATGCCAAGAGATGATCTACTCTTATAAAATCAGTTACGTCCTTAGTTTGTTACTTTTAGCAAACTTTGTCAGATTTTAAAGTAGCAGAGAGAGGAGGCGCTCCAGAACTGTTAGCCCCAGCTGAAGAATGACATAAAATAATCCAGCTAAAGCTCAGTTTTTTAATTGTTTATATACCATAATAGAGAAAATCTTACTGGATTAAACTAATACAGGTAGTCCTCGATTTACAACAGTTCATTTAGTGCAACGGTTCTCAACCTGTGGGTCGCGACCCCATTTGGGGTCGAACGACCATTTCACGGGGGTCGCCAAACAACGCAGTCCGCCATTTTTTCCCCCTTTTCCTTAGCTGTGCTACTCCCTTTTATTCTATTGGCTTTTGAAAGCCAACAGAATAGACTCTCTTGAATAGAGTCTAATTCTATTGGCTTTCAAAAGCCAATAGGAATTGTCCAGGCTGTCTCTGCCCTGCTGAGTCTGCAAACAGTGCTGCAAGTTGTCTGCAGTGAAGGCGAGCTGTCTGGAAGTTTCCACCCCTCCCTGCTGAGCAACTACTAAAAATGTAAGTAAAAGAGGGCCAGAGGTGGGAGGCCGGTGGGCACGGGGAGGGTTGCTGGCGTGTGTGGGGCCCGGCGGGTGCCTTACCTCCCTTGGGCTGGGCCAGCTGGTGGCCCAACCAGTGGTCGGCCTGCTCCGTCTCTGCCGCTTGCCAGCTACGCCTCGGCCAGCGCAGGGGGCGGCACCACACATGTGCAGTGCTCCCGGGCAGGGAAAGTCCTCGACTTAAGACTGGTTGGGTAGTCCTCGACTTACGACCGGTTGGGGGTTGCGGCATTAAAAAGGTTGAGAACCACTGATTTAGTGAGTGTTCAAAGTTACAATGGCACTAAAAAAGTGACATGACCGCCATTGTGCCCATTGTATCATCCCCATGGTCATGTGATCAGGATTTAGACGCTTGGCAACTGACTCATATTTATGACTTTGCAGTGTCCCGGGGGCCATGTGATCAGCTTTTTGTGACCTTCTGATAAGCAAAGTCAATGGGAAAATCAGATTCACTTAACAACCATGTTACTAACTTACTAATCAACTGCAGTGATTCATTTAACAACTATGGTAAGAAAGGTGGTAAAATGGGGCCAAACTCATTTAACAACTGTCTTGCTTAGCAACAGAAATTTTGGACTCAATTGTGATCTATACTACTCTTATATTCTAACAGATATAACAGTGAGAGATTCTAGGGACTGGCAACCTTAAATCTCTTCTTCTGTCTCTGATATAGCTTGAAGTTGTGTTGCCTCTTGTCTCTTGGAATATTTTCTCTTTTTCCTGGCAAACTGCTGCTTCACTTATAGTCCATCACACTATCTCCCCCTTTCGTAGATATGATTTAGCATAAGAGCCCTAGTACCACTTCCAAATTCTATTTTCAGTTCCAACATTCCCAACCCTAATTCTAAACCCCATGAATTATGTTCTCGGTCCAAAGCTTGGAGTGATAATCATGGCCATACCTATTCAGAATTATATGACTGGCAAGGAATGACACCCTGAACCAATCAGCACACCTTTCTGATAATCAATAAAATTGTTCGGCTAGTCCTGTGTCCCCAGAATTGAACGGTTGCGAGAATTGGGTATGTCTAGTTTAACGAAGAGAAGGACAAGGGGGGACATGATAGCAGTATTTCAATATCTCAGGGGCTGCCATAAAGAAGAGGGAATTAAGCTATTTTCCAAAGCACCTGAAGGCAGGACAAGAAGCAACGGGTGGAAACTAATCAAGGAGAGAAGCAACCTAGAACTAAGGAGAAACTTCCTGACAGTGAGAACAATTAATCAGTGGAACAGCTTGCCTCCAGAAGCAGTAAATGCTCCAACACTGGAAGTTTTTAAGAAGAGACTGGACAGCCATTTGTCCGAAATGGTGTAGGGTTTCCTGCCCGAGCAGGGGGTTGGACTAGATGACCTCCAAGGTCCCTTCCAACTTTACTATTATTATTATTAACCAGAAGCAGTAAATGCTCCAACACTGGAAGTTTTTAAGAAGAGACTGGACAGCCATTTGTCCGAAATGGTATAGGGTTTCCTGCCTGAGCAGGGGGTTGGACTAGATGACCTCCAAGGTCCCTTCCAACTTTATTATTATTATTATTATTATTATTATTATTATTATTATTATTATTATTATTATTATTATTATAAATGTTGCAAGAAAGGCATGAACTTTCTAAAAGAAAAAAGAAAAAAAGAACTGCAACTAAGTAATCTAAACTGGAAGTGGCTCAACACTGATTAAAGTCAGAATTTTATCTCAAAGTCAAATTATGGACATCACCCCTTGATGATGTAGGTAGAACAATTAACTTGAACAATTTTGAAAGAGGATTTAACAAATTACAAATATGTAAGACTGTTGACTAAGCAGAATGACTCACTATAGCATCCATCAACAGAGGCAGAGGATCTGTTAGTGCTAATTTCTGAGGAACATGAGAAAGGGCTCCTTTTACTTTTATGTAGTGGGATGGAGCAGAAGATATTAGTTATTCATCTGTGTTTATCTTTCTGATGGAGCATTCTGCTGGGGGTGGGGAGGAACCATCAGTTGGAACAGGTATTTGGTATTGATTTTGATTTTGCTAGCCTAGTTCTCTCTCTCCTCCCCCATGACATTTTGTGGTTGAAATATACTGGTATATATATAAAATTTCAATAAAAAATGAAATTAGGACCAAGCCACAGTTATTTAATGATCTCTTATTCAGCCCTGGAATGTTAACAACAGTAGTAAGCAAGGAGTTGCTAATTCAAGGCAGTCATTTGCATAGTACAACTGTAAATGAGCTTGTTGCATCTTCTATAATTATTTCATAATAATTCCATCCATTCCTGCATGACTTCTGTAATATGAGAAGGAAAGTAATTGTCCCATAATAATCGCCTTCGTGTTATTTATGAAATGTATAATAATACATTTCACTAAATCTACCATGAATTTCTTGCCTAAAGACAAAATGTAAACCAAGCTAGACATTAAACTGTCTATTGTGACTAAAGCCCAGGTCATCCTGAATGTTTCAGAAATTTGCCATGATGGTATGCTGAAATTAACTCCACATTTATTAGCTTTAACTAACATCTAGATGAGATAGGGGGTTAATGAAAAAAAATCATTTTTCTTCTGAAATATTCTATGGGAGTCAAGATCTAGTAAGTGAATTATTGCAATGTACTTTACTCACTGAGATCAAGGTAAAATGTGAAGTTAATGAAACACAAAGCTTTTTTTCTTCTGAAATAACCTTAAGGAATTCAAGATTTAGTGACTTGTAGCAATGTATTTCTCATCTGTATCATTCTTAATTATCTGTTTCTCCTACATCCACTTATTTTCACAAGTAAAGTACTTTTGGACTTTGTGGCACCATTTTCTACATGCCATCCTTCTCCAAGCCCCAGAATAGCATTTCATGCAAAAACACATTTTCTGAGAAACAGGAGCTGTCGAGTCAGCAGCTGGGATGAAATCAAGGGTGCTGGCAGAGGATTTGAACCCACAGCTTTATAGTCCAGTGCCAAGACTGCTATCTGTTGAACAGCAGTTATGTTAATTAAATGTGGGTATTCCAAGTACTTCCTTAGAATAATATTATTATTCCTGATCTTTCTATTTTTCTTGAGCAGATTTAGTGATAGTCTGCTTTTTTTGTGAACTGAGAGCAGATGTTTTTATTTGCTCTTTAATTTTTGTTCTTATATGTGGTTTCTCTTGTGATTCCATCCTATATTACTCTTACAATCGGTATTGCACAGTCGTTATTTTGTTACTCTTACAGTCGTTATTTTGTTCCTGTCAAAAGTACTGCCTGATGTTCAGATATAAGTCATGTCTTGGGTTACAGATTTCCAACACAATTTTTTATTATTTAGGCGTTTAGCAATAATCTTGCTCTGCAATTGGGAATCCCCTGCACTGTAATTTGTCAGCTCTATAAAGAGCTGAATTGCACATTTTAAAATGGGGTGGGCTTTGTTTTGTTAAGCAGTTTGATTGAATTGGTACATAATAAGGGTTATTATTAATAGTTTTGCTATATATCTTGATTGCCAGAACATCTGTTATCAAGTTAAATGCAAGTAATACTGTTTCTAAATAATTCAATAACTTCCACATATAATTATTTGAATTCCCTCTGGGCCAGTCACAATATTATTTGAGAAAGAGTTACAATGGAAATAATTCTCAAGAATTAAAAGTTGTATTTCTGTGATGACAAATACACATTTGTATTTACCAATGTATAAATGATTCCTAGAAGCATTCTCTTTTGAGTAATGTGGGTTAGTTTGGTCTGGTCTTCAGTTATACCTTTAAGACCAACTAAGTTGGGATCTTACCTATTGTGAACATATAAGCAGTATCATCTCCATCTCTTTGGCAGAAGTGAAAGAAGAGATAAAAGCAGAGAGAGAATTGGAAAGAAATTAATGGAAAGGTAGAGAAATAAAAATATGAAAAATATAAGGTAGATGCTTTGGGTCCCATAACTAGTTTTTGATTTTGAAAAGATTGAAGACCACTGCTGTGAATGGTTTTAGAGTAAATGGACCAAGTTCATCTGAACTATTTTCAGGCCTGGAGTTAATGTATGCTTAAAATAGGATTAACTTCTTGAAGGTTTTTAAAAGTATATGCAATATGTATATAATCAAAATGAGGTAAATAAAAATATGTCTCACCTTTTGCTTTCACTGAGTAATCCATCAAAGACAAAAACCACCTGTTGTTTTGTATTATGAAGTCTGTTTAGACAGACAGAGGGGTTTGGCACCTAATTGACTATGAAGTGTTTAGACAGATGTAATTGTGTGGCACCTAATTGTGTTCTTGGAAGTACTGAGATGTTTCTAATTGTGCTGCAGAATCCACTCATAATGCCGGCCGTATTGAGTGTTTCAGCCTGCTGCTAGTTTGGCCATCGTTCTATTTGGCTCATTTGTATATATAATCAAGCAATGAGACTTCCATCTTTCTGTGAACAAAAACAGCTTTCTATTTTGAAAAACAACATCTGGAAAGAAAGAATTGAGAAACCATATTCACATTGCTAAATCCTGCATCTTCATTGATGATGAAATATTCAAGTTTACTGTATGTATTTGCCTTAGTGACGTCTCTAGAAGGAGCAAGGCCTTCTTCTATTTTTGGAGGGACAGGGTTAGAGGGATTGGGATTTTAAAAGTCAAAATATCCTACCAGCAGCTTAGAATCATAACACAAAAACAAATGTTTTCCATTAAATTTCAAAATGTGATCTTGGAAGCTTTGACACTGCAGGTGATTCAGTATTTTACTAATTAATCAACCTAATCAATCAATCAATTAATTTGCAGATAGAAAAATAAAAGTTATGGAAGGTTGTTCTTGCATGCCAATTTTTGAGGTGTCCAAATCTATGCATTCTATAGCATTGTTAGCTAATCCAGCTGTACCAGACATAATATAGTTAGGCAAAGCAATAATTCTTCTTTATTTCCTGAAGGCAATTTCAGAGATTGGAAATAATGAAATACATTCCAATAATCTGTCCTGTAATAACACATTTGCTAAATTATAGCTTCTACAATGCCTAATCGACATAGACGTTTATCAAAATCTCACCTGAATTATAGTGTGTATAGAAATAATAATGGTCATTAGTTGTAAAAGGCTGCATCATATTGCCTTTAAATGTAATCCTTATAAAAATGAAACAAGCTTGTAATCTCTCCCAATATCATATTCCAGGAAAGTACATATGGGTAACTGCATATATATTCTCACGATGTTGGGTTAAAACAATGCAAGCATGAGTAGACAAGACTACAGAGAAATAGTCTGTAGACTATATAGAACTATGTGCCACTTGCCCATTTTTGAAAAAGAAATGATAGAGATGGGGAATTCTCTGTTCACATGGGTGCCAGCACATCAGTGCTGCTCATAATCTTAAAACAGATGAAGATAATCTGATGGAAATTTTGAGTGACAAAATATCAGTTTTGTACAACTGTTAAACTTCTACTGGTCTTCTTTGTACGTTGAAATGCCAAAGTCGTATTAGTTTTAGAGTGCCTTATCTCTTAGTTTAATCTTAGATCCTTGTGATGCCTAAGTGTGTGATTGTTGTCATAATTCCTTTGCATTTTCTGTAATAAAAAAACAGTTGGAAGGGTCCTTGGAGGTCTTATAGGGCGACCACCTGTTCAGGCAGGAGACTCTATACCAGGGGTAGGCAACCTTGGCTCTTTTATGACTCGTGGACTTCAACTCCCAGAATTCCTTGGCTCTTTTATGACTCGTGGACTTCAACTGCCAGAATTCTGGGAGTTGGAGTCCACGAATCATAAAAGAGCCAAGGTTGCCTAGCCCTGCTCTATACCATTTTGGACAAATGGATGTCCAATCTCTTTTTGAAAAGCTCCAGTGATGGACCACCCACAACTTCTGAAGGCAAAAACTATAGAATGTGCGGTATTGTGTTCTATAGTCACTTGCCTGCATCACTGGTGCAGAACAGAGCAGGGACACGGAATGGTGTGAAATCATGAATAAGTTTCACTGATTGCACATCTGCTACAACATGGAAAATCATGGGCTATTCTATAATTATATATTATGTATTATGGTAGTTCGGCTGTACAATTGCACAACCTGGTAAGAACATTTATTTATCATTTATGATTATAATGAAAAATGATGAAAAGTAAGAACAGATTCCAGAGTGAAAGCCAGGTTAGTCACTTGCAATACTACCAGCAAAGAGATCTGAAATGTTCTTTCAAGGGTTGAACAAATTGTTTCCGAATTTCCTGAGTAAATCTTTCGCATTGCTTTTCTCTTTTTGAAAGCTTTTTTGCTTTCTTGTTATAATATTAAAATATACTCTCCTGTCTCAAACTAGAGCAGTGGTTCTCAACTTTTTTAATGCCGCGACCCCCAACCGGTCGTAAGTCGAGGACTACTCAACTGGTGCAGCACCGTTTGCAGAATGGGACTTTTGGCGGGCTCAGCAGGCCAGAGACAGCCTGGACAATTCCTATTGGCTTTTGAAAGCCAATAGAATTAGACTCTATTCAAGAGAGTCTATTCTATTGGCTTTCAAAAGCCAATAGAATAAAAGGGAGTAGCACAGCTAAGGAAAAGGGGGAAAAAAATGGCGGACTGCGTTGTTTGGCGACCCCCGTGAAATGGTCGTTCGACTCCAAATGGGGTCCTGACCCACAGGTTGAGAACCACTGAACTAGAGTCATTTTTTTCAGTCTGGTTGACCCAAATTGCAACAGATTTAAATAATATAAGTTTTGTGCTCTTATTATGCAATGTAATTAATAGGGGCAGCATATTTGTGATAGGATATGCAGAGTCACATGCAACCAACTCTTAGCTAAGCATTCATTATTATCTTTGATCCAGAGAGACATTCCTTCACCCTTTATTATAAGGTTGATTATCCTATTATGAATTTGTGATCAAAACTTTGAGGCCATGGAATTCCAATTTGGTATGAACACCCTCCCCCCCCCAAAAGAAATGAATATACTCTATCATCTGAAATTTTCTTTGTTTATCCTGATATTGCTGTATCTTCCTTTTGGCTTTTCAAGGTAGACCAAATCAGAAAACTCACATGATGGCTATATCCATCGAGATAGGCTATATTATAACAGAATTTGCAAGCCTGATTGTGATTCTCCTTCCCTCCTTTGATGGAGGAGTTAGTCTCCCTCTGTTCTTAATACTGTCTCCCTTCCCAGGACTTAAGGAATGTTCTGTCCTCTTGATTTACATAATGATTTGTTTTCTGACTCTCTATACTCCCTTTGTTCAATTGGATAGAAAATGAAACTCTGCTACTTTCACTAAGTTTGGTCTCAGAGATAGCCTCCCCATTTCTTATTTGGCAGCTCTCTCCTGTCACCATCCAGAACAGATTTTGAATGGGGAACTGCAAGATTAAAGAGACTTTCCATTGCACCTGCAGACTTCTGGTTACATGACAGTGAGATACCTTTTGTATTGCCACACACCTCTTAAAGCAAAGCCTTTGTAGATATAAGTTTCCATACACATGTGAACAAAGGTATGGGTGCTAGATTCAGTAACTGATTCTTCTTAAGGATGGCTAATATGTCTCAGGTTCTGACAATTGCAGATTCAATTTGTTGGTGGGGTTTTTTAGAGTTATTAGTAACACATAGTTCCGACACATTTTTAAATTATTTGTAAAATTTCTAGTCTATTTTAAGATTATTAACTAGTGCGTATTCTGAGGGTAACAGCATTACTGCTCTTACTTGCAAAGTTATGTCTGATGTACAAATATATCAGTATTATTATTTATTAAACTTATTTGTCATCTAGTTTCAAAGCTTCTCTTCATTCATGCTCTCTGAATTGTTAAAAAAGTTGTCTGGTGAAATCTAAGTAGTTCGTATTTATATTGTAGATGCTGCTTCCTGTTGTGATCAGCACACCCTGTTCTGTGCATGTAGTGCTTTGGCTAGTCAGATTGGTGTGAAAATCTAAATACTAAATTAAGTATGGTGTTTTCTTGAGACTTAAGGTTCTTTTCAAAAATTGTAAAAACTACCATGTTTAAAGAACTGAAAATACTATCTGTCAAAGGACAAAAAGAAACCGTGCTGGCCAACTAGAAACTTTACCCCTTGCGATGACTTTTAAAAATCAGCAAGGTTTGGGAGAGATATATCTCTGAAAAAATCTTATGGGTTTATCTTAAGTTAGCATTTTAAACTGCTTTAAGCAATTAGCAGTCTCCCCTTTTCCTTAAGGGAAACAGAGAACACAGAGAAAAAATTCCATCCCATTGTGTTTTGGAAGAAAGCTTTACAGAAATTGTTTCATCAAACAATTTGGCAATTTGATCACAGTTATTACTGTGGTTTTACCTCACACTTCTTTAATATCAGGATACAGATAGTCCTTGACATATAATTGTAATTGAGCCTGGAATTACAGTCATGATTCATGGCAGTCATAAATCGAGGTACCATGTGACTGGATTCAGAGTTATGACTGTTTTTTAATGGTGATCATTAAGTGAACGCTGTGGTTGTGAAGTAGGCACCACAGTTAAGTGCATTTATTTTCCCCAATGGGCATTTTTTTGCCAGAAACTAGAGGTAAACTGGCAAAAACTGTCACAAATTATGTCCATGTGACCATGGGATGCTGCAAACAGCCATAAATGTGAACCGGTTACCAAGAACCCAAAATGTGATCACATGAACAAAGGGGCTATTGTAACTTTGAAAATGGGTTCTATGTACTTCTGGTATGGTCACTAAGCGATTGGCTGTAAGTAGAGGACTACTTGTAAATCCACATATTTTTTTCTTTATTATAGCAGCAGCTATTAAGCAAATGTATTTTTTTAAAAAGAATAAACCAGTAAAAGAGTCCATGATATTCCTGCTAACATTTCATAAAGTTCCATTACATTTGAATGCTATTATTAAGGATACAAAATGTGTTTATTTTATTTATTTGACAGTGTTTACGACCCAACTTGATCCCAAAGGGTCCTTGGTGGTATTCAACATTATACAAAACAAAAACAAAATAATACATATCTAAATCATAACAATATCAAAAGCAAAAAAAAAAAAAACCCGCAAAGAATACTAAGAATGGAACCCCAAAGAAAACCCAAGATAGGCACTCACCTGTGATTAAAAGGAACAATCTTTAACTTGCTTACTCAGCAGGGGGAAGGAGACTGAATATACTGTACTTCTGGGGGAGACTAATCCATAAAATTGGGTTGTTACAAACCAGAACTGTTTCGCCCATCATTTTAATCTGTATATTTTATAACAGCATGATAGAATCTTAAAACTTTAAAAATAAAACCATTTCACTGGAAATAGAAACATATCAAATTCAAAAGTACCTCTGTAATGGGAAGAATGCTTGTTTGGTTTTATCTTGCAGCTGGAAGACAAAATAAAGATTTTCCATGTAGGGCAGACATATCAAACACGCGACGTCACATGATATCGCACAACATATCCGGCCAGTTTTGCCATTGCCAGCAATGGGGTGGGTGCGGCTTCCACGTGACACGTCTGGCCCACAGGCTGGCAGTTTGACACCCCTAATGTAGAGGGTGGTAGTGATGTACCTTTTGGCAGGCAATGACTTGATACCAGTTTATTTGTTTTTTGTTGTAAAGAAATGCGGAAATTTGCTACTATTCTCTTCCTGCTTCCTTCTTTTTAGTCACTAAAATCAGAAAGAAAATAGAAAAGAAAATGTTTCCTTTGTCCTGTACTGTAATAAACACTTCATTGCCTTAAATCAGTTTCTCTTAAATAAATCTACAGCTTGCAACAAACGGCAAGCAGTGCTTTGGGGCCTCCTCCCAAAAGGGCCAAAGATACAACTTATATATCTCTTGCTTATGTCTCTCTCCCCTGTTCTTGCATTTCTATCCTAGCTACACCTTCTTCCATTCCCCTCTATTACAGGTAGTCCTTGACTTACAATCATTTGTTTAGTGACCGTTCAAAGTTACAATGGCACTGAAAAAAGTGACTTATGACCGGTTTTCAAATTTATGACCACTGCAGCATCTCCATGGTCATGTGCTCAAAATTCAGGCACGTAAGCAATTTAGCTCATACTGATGATGGTCGCAGTGTCCCGGGGTCATGTGATCACCTTTTACGACCTTCTGACAAGCAAAGTCTATGGGGAAACCAGATTTACTTAACAGCCATGCTACTAATTTAACAACTGCGGTGATTCACTTAACAACTGTGGCAAGAAAGGTCATAAAATGGGGCAAAATTCACTTAACAACTGTCTTGCTTAGCAACATAAAATTTGAGCCCAATTGTGCTTGTAAGTTGAGGACTACCCATATAATCCCCTCTTCAGAGTGAGGGTCAAGTGGCAGACAGAGCTTGCATAGGAGACTTGTGCCCTCCAGATGTAATAGGTGAACACACAGCAAACACTTAGTCTTGCCACAAGGCAGTGGGAATGTTGCTTCAGTATACTTTTGCATTACATTGATGAGCCTGCACATCTTCTGCCATGAGGATCCTCTTTTATCATTCCTCATCCATTCCCTCTCTTGTAATCGCACACTGTGATGGCCATGAGCCACACTTTGAGAAACAGTGGTTTAAAGAGTTGAAGAGAAGAGCTCCATGTATTCTCCTATATGGTATGAAGTTTTACCCTTGAATCTGAAGTGTTAATGATGATGATGATGATGATGGAAGAAACCTTGGAGGTCATCTAGTCCAATCCCCTGCTCTGGCAGGAAACCCTATACCAGGGGTGTCAAACTGCCAGCCCGCGGGTCAGATGCGTCATGGTGAAATCGCGCCCACCCCATTGCCGGTAATGGAAAAAAAGTCGCAATACGTCGCAACATGTCACATGACGTTGCGAATTTGACACCCCTGCCCTATACCATTTCAGACAAATGGCTGTCCAGTCTCTTCTTAAAAATTTCCAGTGTTGGAGCATTCACAACTTCTGGAGGCAAGAGGTTCCACTGATGTTCTCACTGCCAGGAAATTTCTCCTTAGTTCTTGATTGCTTCTCTCCTTGATTAGCATTGAAGGGAATACCAAGTTCTATTAAGCATGTAAACTAGAAGACAACCCAGTGCCAATTTTTACTCTGGAAGTTCTCCCCATCTTCACTCACTTCTTGTTGTATGAGTTAAAACTCGTCTTCTGCCTCATCTTTTTTAATTTCTTTATTTTCTAAAATACGTATGCAATTCACAAAACAATATTCAAACTTTTAAAACTTTCAAAAATAGAAATGAAACAAACTCACACAAACTAAAAATACAAATTTGGGGTGGGTGGGGGGATGTATCTTATATCAATAGTCACTGGTTTACTCATCTTCTGCCTCATCTTATAGTACACCTTTTATGTCTTGGGGTTTGCGGCATTGAAGCGACACACATACTCAAGTTGTAACCAAGTTCTTCTTTATTTGATCCATGTTACTACTCAGCAGGCCTTTTATAGTTTCCCAAACAGCTTATCATAGATCTCCTTTGTTTGCGCCTTGCGCCTGCGCACAAGGCCAGTGCCAACCAGTCTGGTCCCGGGCAGCTTTTGGTTTGCTCGGGACCATTTGCAACATTTCTGGGCCTGCTGAGCTGCCTCATCAGGCCCAGGACACAACAACACCCAATGCAGTGTCCAGGGTTAAATGAATAAATGGTTTGTTGTGTGGACAGAAATCTGTATCCCCATACAAGAGTTGCTGTGTATAATTGGAGACAGAGTAGAGCCATGAAATGTATACCCATAGCCTTTTAGGGCTAGATGAAATCACCCTATAACCTCCAGCATTGCTAATTACCGTAGAGAGCAACTTGTTTTCTATATATACATTGTTTATATACACAGCATTGGTCTGGTGATGAATAAGTGAGCAGACTGCATGCATCTCACTGGATAGTGTGTTGGCCAACAGCCACTTGAGAAAACTTTCCTACATATTTACACATGGATTTCAGACTGTAATATCAGGCAAGCAGCAAAAGTATTTGGGAGAGAACATACAGCTACACTCCTAATCAGATGTTATTCACTTTCATTGAAATAAATGTTCTGCCTCTGAGATGATTATTATCAGCAATTACTCTATACACTTTAAAGATGGAACTACTTGTTCTTTGGGGAAGCATGTGTTCTCTTACCATGTTTTGTTGATGCAAAATGAATGCAGAGATGGGATGTGTAGCTCTCAGGAGACTGCTCAGAGGAGGGAAGTGTTTAACTTCTCCTTGACCTACTAATCCTCTGTTGCAAATCTTCCTTCTCTGAGTCTGCCTGCTATGTTTCTCAGTCTCTTTATTGGTTCAGTCAGTTTCCCATTATCACTCCTTGGCTGGTAGAAACAATTACCTTTGCAGGGATTTGTAATTCTGTTTGAAAAAGAGCATGGTCACAAAAAATTAAAGACTCACTTTCCCATCATGTTTCTCTTGATGGAGGAATACTGACAGATTCCTATTTCCACTGAAATATGAGAAAGTATAATTGAGGTTAGAAGGATCTAGCTTCTGAACGCATATTCATAGTGTTGGGCTATTAATTTGCAGGGGTTGGGCTATTAATTTGCAGGAAAAGTCAGCTATTTTTAATAATAGAATAAAAGTAGTCCTTGACTTGTGACCATTCACTTAACAACCATTCACTTAATAACAGTTTGAATTAATAACAATCTCAGAAAAAGTTGCTTTATGGCCTGTAAAGCACTTCTGACTTTTGCAAAACATTTCACACAGATACACACACACACATATCATATCTGTCAGAATCCAATTATATTTCATCTTTAATTATCAAACATAGAAACTCCCAATTCTGCCTTCTCTGGATTCTGCCATAAGAGGGAGAAAAGGGGGAGAGCAAAGGGGCTTTATGGCCCTCACTTCCTTCAGCACACTTCAAAGGACTGAATGTGTGTTTATTGTGGCCTCTAAGCTTTAACATATCAAAGAAGAGTAATTGCCTTTCATGTAGTTATCTGAAGTCTCCATCCAGACGGAAGAAGAAAGGGGATGGAATTGTGATACTTGAAACTATCACTGGAAGGGGGGTTGATTGGGTGGGACTACTGGGGAACCCCTTAAAACCTTGAATGGGAGAGCTTGAACCCCAAGTCCTGTCTAATGTAAGGACCCACCCCACTTTGCATCTTAAGAAGACAGAACTCTTGGAATAGCTCTTCCAACAGGAATCCTTTATTAAGAGAAAATGGTTGCAGGCATGCTAGACAGGACTTGGGGTTCAAGCTCTCCCATTCAAGGTTTTAAGGGGTTGGCCTTAGCAAAACTTTTCATCCAGCACATTTACAGATTGCACGGGGCACCCCAACGCATCATCTCTGATAGGGGAGTGCAATTTACGTCTGCATTTTGGAAGGAATTTTTATCCCTCTTAGGGACCACTCAGGGATTGACATCTAGCCACCACCCTCAAGGAGATGGACAAGCGGAACGGTGCCAGTCGGTACTTGAGCAATATTTGAGATGTTTTTAAATTTCCAACAGAGTGATTGGACGGACTTACTTCCTTTTGCAGAAGTTGCCTACAATAATGCAGTCCACTCCAGCACAGGCTACACTCCTTTTCAAATAGCCAACGGCCAAAGTTTCAACCCTATGCCAGAGTTAACCCCAAAAGAACCAACGATCCCTTCACTGAAAGAATGGATGGAAAACCTACAAAACACCTGGCCAATAGTCAGAAAATCACTAGATGAAGCTAGGCGGGCATACAAAGCACAAGCCGATAAAAAAAGGGTTGAGCCTACACCATTCATTATAGGAGAAATGGTGTACTTATCTACAAAATACCTAAAGTCCCTACAGCCCTGTAAAAAACTTGGACCAAAATATATAGGACCTTTTCCAATTAAAAGGATCATAAATCCAGTAACAGTAGAATTAGAATTACCAAAAAACCTCAGGCAAATACACCCAGTTTTTCATTGCAGCTTGCTGAAAAGAGAGCATCAGTCACCTCTACGGCCAAAAATCCCCCCCCACCACCTCCAATCATGGTGGAGGGGGAACAACACTTCGAAATAAAAGAGATCCTTGACTCTAGGAGATATCATGGAACAACTCAGTACCTAGTTGCCTGGAAACACCTCCCTGCCTCACAAAATGAGTGGGTCCATAAACGTCACGTCAGAGCTCCGAAGCTATTGAAGAAGTTTCACACAGAGTATCCTAACAAGCCTAACTAAATTCTTTACTTGTGTTTTCTTTCAGGTGGATCTCTCTTATTGTTAAGAGGGGCCGGATGTCAGAATCCAATTATATTTCATCTTTAATTATCAAACATAGAAACTCCCAATTCTGCCTTCTCTGGATTCTGCCATAAGAGGGAGAAAAGGGGGAGAGCAAAGGGGCTTTATGGCCCTCACTTCCTTCAGCACACTTCAAAGGACTGAATGTGTGTTTATTGTGGCCTCTAAGCGTTAACATATCAAAGAAGAGTAATTGCCTTTCATGTAGTTATCTGAAGTCTCCATCCAGACGGAAGAAGAAAGGGGATGGAATTGTGATACTTGAAACTATCACTGGAAGGGGGGTTGATTGGGTGGGACTACTGGGGAACCCCTTAAAACCTTGAATGGGAGAGCTTGAACCCCAAGTCCTGTCTAGCATGCCTGCAACCATTTTCTCTTAATAAAGGATTCCTGTTGGAAGAGCTATTCCAAGAGTTCTGTCTTCTTAAGATGCAAAGTGGGGTGGGTCCTTACAATATCTGATCATGTGATTCTGATCTGTATACTTCGCAAGTGGTTGCCAAGTACTCAGTGATCATGTGATCATTGTTTTCAATATTCTTTGCTGGCTTCCCCAGAAGTTTAATGGGGAAGCCAGCAGGAAAACTTTCAAGTTGCTGCTGCCTCCTGAGAAAACTCCCTCTCGTCTTTGATGGCTGGCTGAAAGACCTGCCTGCTGAAGGATTTCAGCTCCAGGCCAAACCAAACAGTCATAAAGCTGAAATCTTTTGGCTGGCAGCTTTTTCAGCCAATCTCCAGAGAGAAAGAGCTGCCCACCAAAGGATTTCAATTCCATATGAAGTTGGACTGGCCTGTAGCTGAAATCCTTCAGAAGCCAGCTCTTTCACTCAGACCCCATTGATTAGAGGGAGCTAAAATCCAAGCAGGATTTTCAGCTCCTGAATGGTGAGACAGCATAATAAGCTAAGGAATGTGATGTGCCTCATAGGTCTTGGGGGCTGGCACAGGCCACATGTCTCTATTCAGGGGTTAAAAATATTTTCTTGGCAAGGAGGATTTTCAGCTTTTGAGCCGAGACACACGCATGCAGCCTGCATCAAACCTCCTATGGTCTCCCCCAAATCCTTGAGGCCCTCTGTGCTCCTTACCTGACACTTTGTCCACTTAATGGCTGGGAAGACTGCAATTGCATTCATTGACCAAAGCAGTCACGGGCTATTTTGCTTAATGACTGCTCTGCTCAACAACTAACATTCTAGTCCCAATTGTGGAGGTAACTCAAGGACTACCTATAACTGTATATTTTTCTTATATTTATATAGACCTAGAGCTGGCAACCTTTTTACTGCTAAGCACCACCTTCTCATGGGACTAGACTAGAAACAGGGAGACAAGTCCCACATTACGAACAAAGTCAGCTAGGTGATCATGGGCCAGTCACTCTCTCTCAGTCTTGGGAAGGAGGCAGTGGCAAACTACTTTCAAATTATTGCTAAGAAAACTGCAGTGACTTCTCCAGGGAATTGCCAGGAATCAAGACTGATTTGAAGACTCTGAACCCCCCCCCACACACACACACATTAGAGCAGTGGTTCTCAACCTGTGGGTTGGGACCCATTTGGGGTCCAACGACCATTTCACGGGGGTCGCCAAACAATGCAGCCCGCCATTTTTTTTCCCTTTTCCTTAGCTGTGCTACTCCCTTTTATTCTATTGGCTTTTGAAAGCCAATAGGATAGACTCTCTTGAATAGAGTCTAATTCTATTGGCTTTCAAAAGCCAATAGGAATTATCCAGGCTGTCTCTGCCCTGCTGAGCCCGACAAAAGTCCCATTCTGCAAATGGTGCTGCACCAGTTGAGTAGTCCTCGACTTACGACCGGTTGAGTAGTCCTTGACTTACGACCGGTTGGGGGTCGCGGCATTAAAAAGGTTGAGAACCACTGCATTAGAGATATTGATTTAGAACAGTAGAAACTCACAACAGGTAAAGAGCATCTCCATGGAACTTTGAGTTAAAAGTGAAATGTGGAAGTAAGAGAGTAATTCTTTAAAAACAACATGACTTTTCTTGACCTTCAATGAGGTATCGTACATTCTTCATTCTTAAGTCCTGCCAATGAAAAGTTGCCCTTCAGCTATAGAAGTGCCCTTTGAAAAGTAATCAATGTGGCTTACTTGTAGGTGGACAGCTGGCCAAGAAGCAAACCCAAAACTCCCCTCTTGTTTTCAGGAATCATTCAGAAAAGAGACAGTCTCTGATTGAATCCAGATTGAGCTGTTTCCTGTTAGCGTGCTAACTCAGCCTGCAGTGTCTTATTCCACAAGTCAGTGTTATTGAATGGTTGTCTGCCAAAGCGCTCTTAAAAATTTGGGGGCAGAACTGCTTTAATAACGCAGACCAAAATTATGCCTTAGATGTTCCTTCAAATGACTTCAAGCATATTGTTGTTGGTAGCTGATAAAATGTACTTTTATTTTTTTAAGCACACAAATGCAAGGAAACATTTTTTGATGTCTCCCCCACAACTGTAGCATTCCTTTCCTCTAGAGAACCATCAAAGCCCAAGTCTGAATATTTTCGGGAAGAGCTTTACTCAAGTTTCTGTTTGAGCCTGAATTAAATAACCAGGTGTGGTAACTTGAATTCTGATTGGTATTTTGGGGTGTATGCAGAGGGTGGGTGCTATTTCTAAATGCTAACTACCAAACATTATTGGTCAAAGTTATAAACTGAACTAATGAATTAAATGGAAATGTAGAATGAAGTATATCAAAAGCTATTAGAATGATTTTATTGATTGATTTGGAAGATTTATATGGCCACCCACTCACTCTCAGTGACTCTGGGCATCAGTATTAAAGCCACAATCTGATTTTTATTTCTACAAAGAGAAGAAATACAGTAGGAAAAATAGGAATAAGATACAGAAGAAAAAAATCTCACAGATTAGTGGCATACACATTTAATCAGAGACCTAATGGCTTGATAAATGTTATGGAGATTGTGGCATGTAAAGAAGGACTCTTAATCCCTGCCTCTGCTGCAATAATCATGACTGTCTGCAGTAAAGCTTACTACTGGGAGGCTGGAAATCAAAAAAGCACTTTTTCAGAATAATACATTTTACTAAAAGGCATTCATTAGATGCATGGGATAGCTGGGTTGTTGTGGATTTAAATTAGGATGAGGTGGGAGGAAGGGAGGGGGAAGATAGGTTATGCAGATACAGGTTACATGTGTAAGGGAGTACAAGTATCTTATAAATTCACAACTGCAATGTGTTACAAACCCACTGTATTTGTTGAGACATTCTGAAATTGCCTGAAAACCTTTGAGTATGTGAGTGAATCTCATTTGATGGTGTTGTTAACGTTTTCCAAAATGGTTACTTCTGAAGTCTACAACAGAAAGTCCGATTGTAGGGAGTTGAAATGCTGTGATATTATGTGGTCCTTGTTTTGAGCCCTGATGTCAAACATGTGTCTTGATAATTATTTTGTACAAAGTTTCCTTGTTTGTCCTATATAGAATCCAGAAGGGGATTGCTGGCAGGTGGTGACATACAGTATATCACATTGGAGCATTAAGCAGAGATATAGATGTATGAATTTTAAAACATGGAAAGCTGTGTTTTATGTTTTTATGGTGAAATGATGAAAATGTCTTTCATGTTGCTTTTTCCATTTCACCATTAAAAACATAAACACGGGAGGTAGCTCTGCACATTTTACAACTGTGTGCAAATTCATATACCGGTAACTGCATACAGTAGTGAAATGTGTGCAATGGAAAAGGCCCTTTCACCTCCCTTATCATCTTGATACTGTAACAGAAATTGCAGCTTTTCTCAGTTGGATTCTCTCTATAACATATGCATGGATGCTTTTCATAATCTTAAGTGCTAGTGATGGATCTTCTCTTAAGAGATTGCTGGTGTCTTCTAGAGTAGACCTCGCTGCCTTAAAATACTGCCTGATAGTGTTTCTTTTCCGGAATCTGTTAACACTAAGGGGATGGACATATATGTTCTGTTTCTAGGAATATGATCTTGTAATTCGATACAAATGGTGAAAAAAAATTAAATATTTCTCACCTCTTAGATCAGTGGTGGCGAACCTATGGCACGAGTGCCAGAGGCAGCACTCAGAGCACTCTCTATGGGCACGCATGTCATCACCCCAGTCCTAAGCCTTCAGCTGTGTTTTATAAAACCTTTTCACTTCAGGCCTCCGCTGCCGTGTGCAAAAAAAAAAAAAAAAAGGTTCATCAATCAGTCAATTTCAACTTCTTGCGGGGAAAAAAAATCTTGCAAAGTTGGAACTGATTGATTGAACTTTTTAGTCCCACCCAGTTTGCCATTACCACCGCAGCCATGCCCAGCCAATGGGCCAGACCCAGCCAATGGGCCACACCCACATGGCACCCGACGATGCATAAGTGGGTTTCGCGTTGCAGTTTGGGCACTCGGACTCTAAAAGGTTCGCCGTCACTGTCCTAGATATTGCCTAAGTACTAATCTGTTCCCTTTTTCTTTCTTTCCTCTTTTGTTCTCAGTTCCCATCTCTCCAGACTGGTTTATTCATTATCTTTGTGGAAACTACATTGCTGGAAAACAAATTTGTGCACAAAGTTAGCCACATGGTTAGCTGTTTATATGAACAGCTGCCCATGTGGTTTGGCTCAGCAGTACATATGCCAGGTCAGCTTCTTTATGGGTTCATCTTTAAGCATACATTTGATTACTGTGTCTGACACACACGCATTTCATGCCCGCTATATGATACAGATATATTGAAATACATATTTCACTAAGATAATGCATACAGAATCTTTGTTTTACAAACAACAGTGGTGTGTGTGGTTTTTTTTAAAGTAAAGACAGATGAAAGATACCACTGCAGACTGCTAGCTCTGCCTCCTAATGTTTGGTGAAGTGTTGACTTCTCCTTTTCCTTACATTTATGGGCCAGCATGCCATCACTCTAGAAGTTTGATCTCCAATGTCCCTTCCGACTCTTGCTATATTTTTATTCTGTTACTGGTTTCCAATGTGAGTCCATTTTGCTAGATCAGGGGTGTCAAACTGCCAGCCTGCAGGCTGGATGTGTCATGGCAAAACTGCGCCCATACCATTGCTGGCAATAAAAAAAAAGTCACGATATGTCGCGACACGTTACGTGACTTTGCGAATTTGACACCCCTGTGATAGATGCTTAACTGTGGAAGACCATCTTCTGCAGACTTAGAATGACTGATCTATTTATCTATTAACACTTTATTTACTCAGAATGAGGAGTTTTTGAAAGTCTTTCATAGCTGATCTAAGTTATCTTTGATTCCTATAGAAAAATAATATAACACTTTTGCACATATTCAAATTACTTATGACTATCGAATAATTGCTTTTATCTGATGAAATACCCCATTCTATTTGTTAATGGATTAGGGTTTTCTGTACTTTTTTTCTTTCTTAGTTTATTGAAATGCAGATTCCTCATCCATCTCATTTTTTGAAATGAGATCCTACTATGCTGAACCACTGGAGAAAAAAAATGCCTGCTAATCATTTAACAACAAGAATGAAACTAAAAAGTACAGTATATGTCTGATCCCTGAAATACAAATGAAGGAATGTAACATTGCAACCATGGGTTTATTTGAATTATGTCAGATTTGGGTGTGAAACCTGGGTTGCCTAGAATAATTGTAAAATAATAAACTCCTAGATTTATTTTAAAAAGAAGAAAGCTTAGGGAAATCTTAGCTTTTCAAGAAAAGAAAAATCAGATTAAAATGTTTCAAGCCAGCAAGCTTTGCTATGTTGAGCAAAGTTCTCTAGCATTCTGATATGCAAAATATATGTGTGGATGAAATTAAGCAGCTCAGATAGAAATGTTGCTAAATGGTAAGGAAGTTAATGAAGTTGCAACAAACCCATCTGCTCTCTTGAGCTCAGCTTCAATCACAGGGTGTCAGAACTGATTAGCGAGGGTATTCAGCCCTTAAAAGCTGTTGGCCCTTTCTTGGTCAACTGTTATACCACATTCTCTGACTCGCAATGCCTGTAGAGTCCAGTTAGATCTCTCAGAATTCATAATGATCAAAAGATGTTTGAATTAGTCTGTGTCATTATTTGTTGTTTGCTTCAGTGTATGTATTCAGCTGCTTTGTGGTTTCCCCTTCTCCAGGTGTTCTCAAGCACCCGCTCTGTTTTGTAACTACTCTAAATCTTCAGACCATTTCATTGCACCTAAAAAGATATTGTGTGCAGTCTTTTCTCCAGCAGGATGGCTGTAGAGTCCAAATGGATGGGTTCTATGACGGCCTTCCTGCCTGGCAGACTGGGTAAAAACTTCGGCCACACCCCTTCCTTTGGGCGTGACCCCAGTTTTGACTCAGTCTCGAAGCCTGGTAGAAGTGCGAGAAGCAGCTCTTAGGAAAGAAGAGTTTTCACAAAGAAAAGAATATCCTCTTCCAGTTTTTTTTTTTTTTTCCTCCCCTTTTTGCAGCAGGCAGGGATCCCGGGCAGAGGAATAGAACACCGACGCCTCCCAGCCAGGATCGTCGGAGTGGTGAGAGGATCGCCAGGGCGGTTAGCCAGGGGGGCTCGGGCCGGTCAGTGGATCTTCCGCGGATCCCGCCAAACAGCTGTTTGGCGCGGGGACATTTCCCGGACCACCCGCCGGGCAGCTGAGTGGCACGGAGGCCACTCGGTCCGGCGGAGGAGCTGAGGCGCCGTTCAGCGCCAAACAGCTGAGCGGCGCGGGAAAACAGAGCGCTGATCAGCTGAGCGGCGCGAGAAGCGCAGCGCGCCCAAACCGACCGGCAGAGCCTCAGCGCCGTTTTTTCTCCCCCAGCGGAGAGGCACAGCCCCCTTAAGGACAAAAGAGCCATTCAAGCCGGTTAATTACCCTATTGCTGGCTATTAAAGACCCGCCATTGTTGGAGCCTCGTGGCTCATCCGGCTACTATTGGGAGGCGGGGCTTCCTCCCATTCGCCATTTTAAACAAGCAGTTTAGCCGCCGCTTTTTTTTCCTTTACATTAAGACACTTGGGCAAGAGGAAGGAAGAGGAATAAAAGATTAGAACCTCTATCAGTTCTGAGCGTGGTCTGCTACCACAGCCACAGACCGGGGGAGAGAGAGATATAAACTGTACTTTTGTCTGGACTAGGTGAGGAGGTGAGGAGGAATATTTTTTCTTTTCCTAACTGTTCCTATAGTGACCTTTAGTCACTGCCTTGCAGGATCTTCTGTCCAAAGATTCCTGTCTGTCCGGCCATTGTTTGTATAGGCAGAAGAGGGCACAGCCCCAAGCATCTGCATCTGATCTGCGTATCTCATCCCCCCTTTCCAGGCATTGCCTACTCGGGGTGTCTGGCACAATGGCAGACAATGTCTCGTATTCAGTCACACAGGTCCCTCAATTGTCCCCCCCACAGCAACAACAAAAACGCAGATCTTCTGAATCAGAGGTGGGGGGGAAGAAGAAAGCTAAAACAAAGCACCTTTCTCAGAAGGGACAGTCCAAAACGGCTGAGCGAGAGGCTTTGAGGAGACATTTGGCTTTAGAAAGGCAAATTAGCAGAGCACAGAGAACCAATGTCAATGGGACAAATTTGGTTTCCCCTGTCCCAGGGGTGGCACCCAGCACAGAACCTACTGCCGAGGAAGTGCTCAAGACTTGGTCTCCTCCTGGGGAAACTGAACAGTTAGATTCCTCCAATCCCTCCTCACCAGCTTCTTCACCCGACCACACTCCAGCGCCTCACCCCAACGACAAGGCGCAGGAGAACATATGGTCGGCACAATTTCATGCATTCATGCAGGATGCATTCTCCCAGTTCATGGCTTCTAAGGGGCAAGTGGCCTTTCACACACCCCGTAAGGGACGGGCTAGGCCGCCCCCTACCAGCATCTCTGAAACTTCCTCTCAATTGGGAGAGGGTGACTCAGTAGACCTGGACATGTCAGACATGCCCCTCTCGGAGGACGAGGAGACCGCACCTGAGCAGGCGACAAGCTCTGGCCTCTTTAACCCAGCGCTCCTAAAATCACTCCTGATAAAGGCAGTTTCCACAGTCAACCTAACATCAGTACAGGATGAGAAGCCCTCAACAAGCAAGGAGGCCAATCCTCTATTTGCCAAAAAGGTTCCACAGGATAAGTACATCCCATGTGCGGAGGTCTTTATGACCACGCTGGAGGAACAATGGTCCTCACTTGCGAGCCCACCGGCACCTAACAGCGCGGAAAGAAAGCTTTTCAACCTATCTCCCTCCTTCTCTAACATGTTAGAGGTTCCCACTGTAGATAACCCCTTGATCTCATTATTTTCTACCTCCGCGATTCCAGGAGACATGGCGGAGGTCTTGAGACCTGAGGAGAAGAAATTTGAACACTCCCTCCGGCGTTCCCATATGGCCGCAGCCTGGGCGGCCAGAGCAGCCACTTCATCATCATTCTTCGCGAGGGCCAGTATCATGTGGCTGAGGGAACTGCAAGGCACGGTGCCTCCAGACCAGGTCAGAGTACACCAAACATTGGCCAAGCTCCTCGCGGCCTCTCAATTCGTGTCTGACGCTTCACTGTACGCAACAAAGTATGCGGCAAGGTCCATTGCGGCCACAGTGGCCTCGCGAAGGCTACTGTGGCTCAAAAATTGGAAGACAGACCTGAGGTCCAAATGGCGTCTTTCGACGTCCAAATACAGTGGAGAAGCCCTGTTTGGTTCCATTCTGGACCCACACGTCAGCGAAGGCAGAGACAAGAAAAAAATCCTAGTGCATCCATCAAAGAAGTTAGACAGGAGAGGCAGTCAGGACTTCCGGAGACAGGGCTCCCGCCCAGGAAGCCCCTGGGAATGGAGACAGCCCTTTCGATCAGGGCAATCCTGGGACTGGCCCAGAGGCTCACGATCCTTCTATCCGAGACAGGATCGAACCCAGGATCGCCAAAGCCCGGGAGCCAGAGGCCAGTTCCAGTCCAGACGCCCATATAGGGGAGCGGGAGGCAGATCCTTTAAGCGTACCAAGTGACGCCAAACAGGACACTCCCATCGGGGGTCGGTTAGGAAACTTCATCGAGGTCTGGGAGCAGACCACCACCGACGCCTGGGTCTTGGAAACGATCAGGCATGGCCTGACCTTAGACTTTTGTTCTCCCCCACCAAGCCGGTTCATCAGATGCCCCATCTCCAGAAAGGTACACAAGACGAGGCTGATAACTTCGGCCATAGCTCACCTCCTGTCAATTCAAGCCATAGAGAGGGTACCAAAGGAAGAGGAGGGAAGAGGATTTTATTCCATCCTCTTCGTTATTCCAAAGACATCAGGAGGGTGGAGAGCAATATTGGACCTGAAGGGCCTGAATCATTTCATAAAGTACAGGAAGTTCAAGATGCACTCATTGAAGTCCATCCTAGCCAGCGTCAGGGAAGACGATCTATTATCCTCAATAGATCTCACAGAGGCGTACCTACACATTCCCATCCATCCCAGCTACCGGAAAGTCCTCAGATTTACCTACGCGGGCCGGCATTACCAATACAGGGCCTTACCCTTCGGACTATCTTCAGCACCAAGGGTATTTACCAAAATCCTAGCTGTAATAGCAGCCCATCTCAGGCTGATGCCGGTTCGCGTACAGTTTTATCTGGACGACATCTTGATTCAGTCCAGATCTCAGGAACAAGCAAGGGCAGATCTCAAGACCACGATCCGAACCCTACAGGGGCACGGATTCTCGGTCAATCTAAACAAGAGCCACCTCATTCCCTCAAGGAGACTGCAACACCTGGGCGCGGTGATAGACACGTCACAGTGCAGGGTATTCCTTTCCCAGGAGCGACTGATCAGCATATCCAAGCTAATCCACCAAATTCAAAAGATCAGGAGAGTGCCCTTGCTACAACTCTCGAAGCTCCTGGGGAAGATGATATCTTGCATGGGCATCATCCCATGGGCAAGGCTCCACTCGAGGGAGTTGCAGTGGTTCCTCCTACCCTACCAGAGGAGGAACCTCAGCACCTCCAGCAGGAGAGTGCCGGTACCAGCACAGGTGATGAAATCACTAAAATGGTGGCTATCCCCCATGACACTCAAGGGGAGCATATTCAGGGAACCGAACAGGGTCACGCTCACGACAGATGCGAGCCTGTTCGGATGGGGAGCCCATCTGGGGACCCAGATAGCACAGGGCCAGTGGGGTCAGAAGGACCTGTCACACAGCATCAACTGGCTAGAGCTCCGGGCCATACACCTGGCCCTCCGTCATTTCTCACACCTAGTAACGAGGAGGCACGTCCTCGTGCTTACAGACAATGTAGCAGCCAAGGCGCATGTAAACAAGGAGGGAGGAACGAAATCAGTGGAACTAATGAAGGAAGCATTGGCTCTGTCTCGGTGGGCAGAAGCCAATGTGAGTTCCATCAGAGCGGAACACATCTCAGGGGAGACAAACACCCAGGCAGACTCCCTGAGCAGAGCCAAGGTGGACCAGTCGGAATGGCGTCTGGACCCGGCTCTCTTCGAGGAGATCTCCCGGAGGTTCGGACAACCGCACCTAGATCTATTTGCCAACCACAAGAACACACAGCTCCCCAGGTTCTTCTCCAGATTCCCGTCCCCGGGATCGGAGGGAACGGATGCTCTCAGGTGCCGGTGGCCGGCGCAACTCCTGTACGCCTTCCCACCACTGCCATTAATACCGGCAACCATACGCAAGATGATCCTGGAGGGCGCAGAAATGGTCTGCATTGCCCCTCACTGGCCACGGCGCCCGTGGTTTGCCGACCTCGTGGACCTTTCGATATCACCTCCGTGGAGGATCCCCCCGGACAAGGTAAAACTCAGTCAGGGCAAGCTTGTACACCCAGATCCCCAGTGGCTACAACTAGCCGCTTGGCATTTGAGCGGCAAAGCTTAACTAAACAATCTTATTCTGCAGGGGTGATATCGATCATACAGGCATCACGAAGAGCGTCCACTAATAGGATTTATGACGCTACGTGGAAGGGATTTTGTAGGTGGTGCGCTTCGCTTCACCTAGACCCGACCGCAGTATCTATTCCCAATATCCTAGATTACCTACTGGAGGGTCTTAATAAGGGCCTGTCAGTCAATACTATCCGCAGACAGATATCGGCCCTCTCAACTGTACTCTCCTGCGACAACTTAACTTCCCTAGCACAGCATCCAGCTATTAATGCCTTTTTAAAAGGGGCATCTAACACAAAGCCCCCAGTCATACACAGGTACCCGTCCTGGAACCTGCCTAAGGTCCTTCTAGCCTTGACATCAGCACCCTTCGAACCTCTTGAAACATGCTCACTCCATCACCTATCACTGAAGGTAGCTTTCCTTGTGGCAATTACTTCAGCAAGAAGAATCTCAGAACTAGCAGCACTGTCAGTAAGGAAGGATCTGTGTACCTTTTTCAAAGACAGGGTCGTTCTTAGACCAGACCCGACCTTCATTCCGAAGGTAAATAGCATCTTTCACAGATCTCAGGAACTTTCGCTTCCTGATTTCTGTCCAAGACCCAAACATAGACTAGAACACAGATGGCACAAGCTGGACGTGCGGAGAGCGCTGTGTTTCTACGTGAAACGCACCTCGGCTTTCCGAAAGACTGAAGCATTATTTGTGTCCTTTCAACCAGCAACTATGGGAAAGAAGGTATCTCCTTCCACCATAGGCAGGTGGATCAGAGCCTGCATAGCGCAGGCCTACGTCTCACAGGATTTGCCAGCACCCACTCAGGTGACTGCTCACTCAACTCGGAGCGCAGCTACATCTGCGGCGTGGCTAACGCAAGCTCCGGTGGAAGAGATTTGCAGGGCCGCAACCTGGTCCTCACCTTCGGTTTTTATTCGACATTACCGTTTAGACTCCCTAGCAGCAGCAGACGCGGCTTTTGGCAGAAGAGTTCTTCAACAAGTCGTATCTGCTCAGAGTTCGGTAGCCTAGACATTCCCTCCCAGGGGGACATGAGGGCTTTGGTATGTCCCATCCATTTGGACTCTACAGCCATCCTGCTGGAGAAGGGGCGTTGTCTTACCTGAACGCCTTTTCTCAGCAGGATGATGTAGAGTCCAAGCCCACCCAGAGGATAGGTCTAGGCAGGGATATAATAAAGATATAATAAAGAGCTGCAAGGTTAATTCCAACAAAGTTTCTCGCCTAAGTCAAAACTGGGGTCACGCCCAAAGGAAGGGGTGTGGCCGAAGTTTTTACCCAGTCTGCCAGGCAGGAAGGCCGTCATAGAACCCATCCATTTGGACTCTACATCATCCTGCTGAGAAAAGGCGTTCAGGTAAGACAACGCCCCATTTCTACCATTAAGAGTTTAATAATTCTTGCCCCCCACTTTTTCTTGATTTGTCTATTAACACAGGTTGAAGGGGACCAACTTCCGCCAGGACACACTGTCAGCCAATATGAAACTTGTAAGATCAGGACAATAAAGGCAGGCACTCTAGAGAAGCTTGTAGAAAATTTATTGACAGCATTTGGGGACAATGACTTTACCTACATCAGCATATTTCTGTCAACATACCGAGGATTTGCATCTACAAAGGAAGTTCTGGAATTGCTCCTTGATAGGTAAGAAATAAAGAAAGAATATATATTTAATAAATTAATATAACAGTTGTTTAAAACAATGGTGTGTTTCAAGAGATTATAATGAGCTGCATATTGGTAGATTAGGGTTTGGTTCTGAACATTCATTTTAAAAGAAGGGTCTATCATTTGCTATTCCAGTTCTTTATAATCAAGTCTATGTCTTATTTTGTTCCCAGTATGAATTCACTGTGGGAGCTTAACATCTAATATGCAATATTTAGCATCTCAAGTATCTCAGCATTTATTCCTCAAAGAAACTACAGGGTTCTTATTCTTTTGAGTAGTAAGAAGATAGAAAATAAGTATGGTTTTAGAGTGCAGCTTTAATGCTGAGTCAATGTATATGTCTCAGTCTTTTTATATGTAATATCTTCTCTCGTGTCATTTTTAGGCATCAGTCTTTATTCTATGTCCTTATTTTTTAAAAAAATGTCTCAAACTTCATGCCAATGGAGTTTAATAGGTCATTGCAGACAGATTTGCAAACATAATCTAAATTTCTGGTTTCAATAAATGTAACATGTTTATGTATCATTGATTAAAAATAGTAGGTTAGGCAGAGGTTCTCAAACTTTCTTGGTTCATTGTGCCCATTTTCTTGCGGAAATAATTACAAGTAAATTGATTATTTTCACTTATTCCCTGCACTGCATCCAGAATGTACCTTGAGCTTCTGATTCATGGCAATGTTATAACAGTATAACACATAAGAGTGAATGGCACATCTGTTTTGCAAGTCACTCTCTCTTCTTCTCGTAAGTCAGTGGAGAGTTTACCTTATTCCATGTGAGGTTGCTGATAGTTCCATCCATTAGGCAAGTCTACACAGAAATCAATCCTGGAAGGAGTACTAACTCCCAGGTATGTGTCATCCCATCACACCTGGAATGCATTAAGCTAGGGAAGGCTGGAATGTACCATTGATTGTTAAAATATTATTACCTGATTTAGATTAGAAGATACAATAGTTATAAAAGCCAGGTCGAGTAAAGCCTTCAGTGTGATAAAGTAAGTTGTTTTTTCTCACACTAAAAAAGAAAAAATGAAATAACTGGACACAATCACATTTTATTTTTTGCCTTTCCCCAAGAAATTATGGTAATGGAGGGGTGGGTGAATGTATGTGTGAGTGAGAGAGAGATTCTTAAGAACTTTTCATTTTCATAATGATTTCGGCAAGGCTTTTTTTCTCATAGAATGCCCAGAACGGAGTTCCGGCACCTTTTTTGGATGGAACCTTGTAGGGTAGGCAAGGCGGGTTGTATGACATGTGTGAGTTCCGGCACCTTTTTTTTTTTAGAAAAAAAGCACTGGATTTCGGCATATTTTTTTAAAGTTACTATGAAGCCAAAATCACATTGTATTTAGGGTAGAACTTCTGTCTCCTGATTTACATTCTGCCAGGATGGTTTTGAAAATCAGTGTCTTCTAAACAATAGAAGAAAAGATAACTGTATTGTCTTACAGTATTCATTTTGTCCTTGCAAGGAAATAACTTTTCTGGCCAAGGTAACTAAAGTAACTTCTTCCTATCGCCTGCTTTGCTGGTTTCGCATAACTCATGTGGTTTCCCATGGTTTGTATTGTAAAACAAGAACTGAAAGTTACTTTAAAAGCAAAACAAAAGTATCAGCAAGCGTGTGAATATTACGAAAGAGTTCTCTGCTAAGGATGACTTTTCTTTGGAAACTTTCTGTTTTCTTGAAAGTGCATTGCAAAGCAATAGGTGCTGTCTTTATGTTGTCCTGACAAGGCTTGAACTTTCTGTGGGCAGATTTGCCTTACTCAGGCTGACTGACTGAGACACAGGATCGGGGTGGTGGAGGTGTCTGTGTGTGTGTGTGTGTGTGTGTGTGTGTATTTGTATGGCAGAAGGCAAGCTTATACTGCAGCTGTGCATTGTTGTTCTTGCTTTGTAGTTTAACGAAGAACATCAGTTTGCAGACTTTCAATCCAGCACCTTCATAAAACAAAGCTATATATAGTATGATCACTCCCTTCAGATGGGAGCTTTAGGAGTGTCAATGGAAACATGAAAAGAGAAGCACTTTTCCAGTAACCCAGCAGGAACCTACACAGCTAGCTACCAGCTGTGATTTGGAATGCTTTGGGACAAACTGGAATGAACTTCAGGATAGGGGTTGTTTGCAATTAAGAAATGCAGTGAAGCAGCATTTTAAGATTGGGTGGAAAATACATTCCACAAATAAAACTAAATTCTAATTATCAGCAATTGAAGTTATTCCTATCAACAGAGAAATCTATAAGAGATTCATTACAGGTGGTCCCTGATTGACAACCATTCATTTAGCAAATGGTCAAAGTTACAGCACACTAAAAAAAAGTTACTTATGATTGGTCCTTGTGCTTAACGATTGTTACAGCAACCCCACAGTCACCTGACTAAAATTGGGGCACTTGGCAAGCAGTATGTGTTTACAAGGGGTGCAGCATCTTGGGGTCATTTGATTGCCATTTGCAACCTTCCAAGCCAGCTTTCAACAAGCAAAGTCAGGTTTGCAAATCGTGGCTTGGGAGTCAGGATTTATAATGAGAAATCAGCTTCCTTAATCATGAAGAAATGGCTAGGAGACACTCATACAGATACATAAATTAATTAATTTAGGCAGATTTCTAAGAAACTTAATTCATCCTAAGGCTGAACTGCAGCTGGTCAGTTGTCTAATAGGTAAGGCATCAGTCTAGGAACTGAGAGACTGAGTTCTTGTCCCATGTTAGGCATGAAAGCCAACTGGAAGACTTTGGACTAGTCATTCTTTTTCAGTCCAACCCATCTCACTTTGTTGTTGTGATGAAAATAGGAGGAAGAGTATTAGGAATGTTCGCTGCCTTGTGTTATTTATAAAAAAAATAATAAAAAATTAAAATAAATAAAATCAAAACAAATTAATATTTTAAAAATTAAAAACCTGATGCTTTGGAAACATTGGAGGTGTGCCTTGTGTTAGACACAATTTTTTCCTGACCTTTGTATCCTTGCTATTATTTAAATTTCCTGTAATTTATTCAATCATTTTTATAATATACATTCCCTAATCTTATCACAATCGTACACTGCAGAAGCAATGTCCTTTTAAAGAATTCCTCTGTAATGCTCAAATATTTATGGAGAACTTAAGTCTGAAATCTAGTAAACTGGGGGTCCCAAAATCAAACAGCAACAACAATATCCTCTAACTCTGAGTGCCATCTAGACCAGGGATGTCAAACTCAATTTCATTGAGGGCCGCATCAGCATTGTAGTTGCTCTCGGGGGGGGGGTGGCAGGGTGGGTGCAGCCTACTGGGTGGGTGTGGATGGAGTGGGTGTGGCCTACTGGGTGGGCGTGGCCAGCTCTACATTGTTCGTGTTAAGGGTGCCTGTGGGGGCCTGGGCAGGAGTGGGACAGATCTGAGGGTCTCTGGCAGAAGAGATAGGACCGGGGCAAGTGCCAAGGCATGGTCCACTGGAGTAGCCCCACTGTTCCTCTCAGGCCATGCGGGGGGGGGGGGTTATGGAGCTAAGACTGAATGCGTTTCAGCATAGATGGCCACCACAAAATTGTACATTGGCTCCCGGCTGGCCTGGGCCAGGACGAAGGCAGTGGAGGCCGTTCCCTCACTGTTTCCAGGATGGCTTCACGGGCCACATGAAACCACATCGCGGGCTGCATCCGGCCCCTGGGCCTTGTGTTTGACATGTCTGATGGGAAACACTCTGGCAGGAGGAACAATCAGTCTTGGAATGACCAGTGGGTCTCTTAGCAATAGTGGAATCCCATTGGCTGATCTGTGCAGTTGAACACTTGGCACTTTGCTCTGGGCAAGGCTACCTTCTAGGAACTCATGCCTGTTCTTGCACATCCATGACAGATGCCATTTCTCAGGTGGAATGAGGCTCTTATGGCGACAAGAAAGCAAGGATTGGGTAGGGAAGCAAGCCAAGAGGCTGATGTTATTTAGGGGAGAGAAGAAGCAGTGGGAGTGGCTGATGAAGCTTGCCAACTCTGGCCATCTTACCAGAAGAGGCTCTACTAGGGAAGATCTCCCTCCTAAACAAAGAAGGAAACTGCTTGATTAAGAGACACAAAGCCAATGAGAAAAAGACCAAAGAAAAAATGTCCTCTATAAGTACAACAGAAAAACCAAAACAAGATTTTGACACCGATAGGATGGCATTCTTAGATTATTTATCATATATATGATTCTGAACAAAATATTATATATCAATCCAATAATAAATCCAAGCATTCTGTTCTGATTCCTGAAAAGTGCTGCCAATTAATGGCCAAAGTGAAATGGGTTGTCTTTAAGAGCTGTTTCACAGTAAGTGGTTTTATTTAATAGATGCATGTTTAATGGTAAAGTATGATCCTCCTCACTGTCTCATTTTTGATGCCAGAGAGACCTTTGTTTCATTGTGTGAAAAGTTTCCTCTGTTGTCGCCATCAATAAGGAATGTCTCCTCATGTATTTCTTTTGATGATCTCAGTCTGAGACTTTATGTGCACTAACTTGGAAGTAACCTTAATTAAACTTACTGGTCCGTCTACATAATTACACAAAGGAGACAGATATTCCTGAGAGACATATAATTTGCTTAATGTGGAATCTGTTTATAATTTACTATTTCACAAAATTCCTTTATTAGGCCTGGATTAGGTGCTGTCTTTATGTGACTTCAGTGAAATTTCCCTGAAAAAGAAAAAAAAAAGCTCCCTTTTCCCCCTTAAAACTCAGACAAGATAACACAGACAATTAAAAAGTCTTTTTAGAAAGGTTCAGTTATATTGAGAGTTGTGTGTTAGTTTTTTTACAGGTTCTATAGATTGTCTTCAGCAGGGTTAAACCCAATGTCATAGTGACTTAGTGTTTAAAAGCAATTATAAGCCTAGTACTTTGGTCCAAATGCAGAATTTATATATATTAGTTGATGAAAACTATATTATCGATAAAATATTGTATTATTCATCTTTTCTTGGAAGCAGAAGATCCTAAATCCTTCTTTAACATGCTATTCAAGTGACCAAATGCTGGAATACTGGAGTCTTTTTGATGATCGTCAGTCTTTCTCCCTCGGTATTTTCTGCACAAGAGCAATAAATGCAGATATACTGTATGTGAAACAGGTAGTAATTTATGAAGGCCTGGTACTCTCTGAGCTTGATTATTTGCTTGCAGATGTTTTATTACTCAACTAAATAACATCAATGTGACTAGTGCAACACTGATGATGTTAGCTAGATGGGTAATGAAACGTCTGCAAGCAAACAACCAAGCTCCAGGGACTCCACAATTATTCTTCTATTGGAGACAGTAAATTAAAAATGCATTTCCTCCTTCTTTATAATTTCATGAATTTTAATCTTATTCTTTAGTCAGGAAAGCTACACAGGTAACTTACAGATATTACTACAGGTAGTCCTTGTTTAACAACCACAATTGGAACCAGCAACTGGTGAAGTGATCACTAAGTGAAACCACAACTGTGCTTATGGTCTTATTTCCTTTGCTTAACAGACCTGCAAGGTTGTAAATGGGTGATAAAGTTACTTTTTTAAATCACCATCATAATTACAAATGGTCATTAAATGAATGATAGTGAAGTGAAATGATAGTGAAGACATGACATACCAGTAAAAGTGATAAAGATTGCTACTATTATTACTCTTGCTATTATATGGATAGAATGCTGCTGTGATTTTTGGGCCCTGTGTTGTGAATGAGTGAGTCTATGCTAACTTGGTTTGCTCTTGACTGCAACAAAACAGATTATATTTCAGGTAATTTCGGAGAGAGAGATTTCTTTCTGCCCTTTATAAGCTACTGCTTGAAAACTATTCTGATTTTTTTTTGTTTCTTTGCTCTATTTTGTTTTTTTATGATACTGATAATTTTTATGATACTTTAATTATCTCTTACTGTAAGGACCCACCCCACTTTGCATCTTAAGAAGACAGAACTCTTGGAATAATTCTTCCAACAGGAATCCTTTATTTTATTTTTATTTTTTTATTGAAATTTTTCAAAAGTTTTACAAATAAAAATCCACCCCCCCCTCCCCAACCACCCCACCCCCCCCGACTTCCCAGAACTGAATATAGGATTATTTAACAAATATTTTAAAAATAACATTTGCAATTTATAAAATAATTAATAATAATAATAAAAATCACAGTAATAATATATATAATAATAATGTAGGAATCCTTTATTAAGAAGAAGTGGTTGCAGGCATGCTAGACAGGACTTGGGGTCCAAGCCCTCCCATTCAAGGTTTTAAGGGGTTCCCCAGTAGTCCCACCCAATCAACCCCCCTTCCAGTGATAGTTTCAGGTATCACAATTCCACCCCCTTTTTTCTTTCTTCTGTCTGGATGGAGACTTCAGATAACTACATGAAAGGCAAATACCCTTCTTTGTATGGTAACGCTTTGAGGTTACAATAAACACACATTCAGCATTCAGCTCCTTGAAGTATACTGAAGGAAGTGAGGGCCATAAAGCCCCTTTGTTCTCCCCCTTCTCTCCCTCTTATGGCAGAATCCAGAGAAGGCAGAATTGGGAGTTTCTATATTTGATAATTAAAGATGAAATATAATTGGATTCTGACATCCGGCCCCTCTTAAAAATAAGAGAGATCCACCTGAAAGAAAACACAAGTATAAAATTTAGTCAGGCTTGTTAGGATACTCTGTGTGAAACTTCTTCAATAGCTTCGGGGCTCTGACATGACGTTTATGGACCCACTCATTTTGTGAGGGAGGGAGGTGTTTCCAGGCAACTAGGTACTGAGTTGCTCCATGATATCTCCTAGAATCAAGGATTTCCTTTATTTCGAAGTGTTGTTCACCCTCCACCATGAGTGGAGGTGGTGGTGGGGGGATTTTTGGCCGTAGAGGTGACTGATGCTCTCTTTTCAGCAACCTGCAATGAAAAATTGGGTGCATTTGCCTGAGATTTTTGGGTAATTCTAATTCTACTGTTACTGGATTTATGATTCTTTTAATTGGAAAAGGTCCTATATATTTTGGTCCAAGTTTTTTACAGGGCTGTAGGGACTTTAGGTATTTTGTAGATAAGTACACCATTTCTCCTATAATGAATGGTGTAGGCTCAACCCTTTTTTATCGGCTTGTGTTTTGTATGCCTGCCTAGCTTCATCTAGTGCTTTTCTGACTATTGGCCAGGTGTTTTGTAGTTTCTCCATCCATTCTTTCAGCGAAGGGATCGTTGGTTCGTTTGGGGTTAATTCTGGCATGGGGTTGAAACTTTGACCGGTGGCTATTTGAAAAGGAGTGTAACCTGTGCTGGAGTGGACTGCATTATTGTAGGCAACTTCTGCAAAAGGGAGTAAGTCCGCCCACTCGGTCTGCTGGAAACTAAGAAAACATCTTAAATATTGCTTAAGTACGGAGTTCATTTTTTCAGCCCCCCCATTTCCTTGAGGGTGGTGGCTAGATGTCAGTCCCTGAGTGGTTCCTAAGAGGGATAAAAATTCCTTCCAAAATGCAGACGTAAATTGCACCCCCCTGTCAGAGATGATGCGTTGGGGTGCCCCATGCAATCTGTAAATGTGTTGGATGAAAAGTTTTGCTAAGGCTTTTGCAGTGGGAATCTTTTGGCAAGGGATAAAGTGCACCTGTTTGGAAAACAAGTCCGTGACCGTCCAGACCACAGTATTCCCATTGCTTTCTGGCAATTCCACTATAAAATCCATGGCTATTTCTCTCCAGGGGGCTGAGGGACTTGCCACTGTTTGCAATAGTCCTGGCAATTTCCCTTGCAACCTCTTTGCCGTGGCACATTTTGGACAACTGGCTATATAACTTTCAATGTCCTTTTTCATGGATGGCCACCAAAATTGCCGTTTAATTAAATGTAAAGTTTTTACAAATCCAAAATGCCCTGCTGATTTTGTGTCATGGCAAAGGTGCATGAAAGTTACTCTTTGAGTTGTTGGTATATATAACTTTTCCCCTACCCAAGGCAACCCGTCTCTCATTGTGCACACATTTTTGTTTTTCTGGAACCATTCATCTGTTTCCAAACTTTTTCTGAATTCAATTCCAGTTTGGCTGTCCAGTTGTGGTTTTAATTTGGCTTGGGTTCTTGTGGTTACTGGTGCTGCCAGTTGTGACTCTGCCATTATTGGTCTAGAGTCTGTGGTTCGTGCGCTGTTATATTGGGGCATGCGAGATAGTGCATCTGCCAGGAAGTTCTTTCTTCCTGGTAAATGTTTGAGCTTAAATTGGAATTGGTGAAAATGCTGGGACCAGCGGGCTTGTTTGGGATTGAGTTTCCTGGAAGTTTTCAGGGCTTCTAAATTTTTGTGATCAGTCCACACCTGGAAGGGGATTTTGTTGCCTTCCAGGAACTGTCGCCACGTGAGTAATGCCCAACGTATCCCATAAGCCTCCTTCTCCCATACGGGCCAGCGCTGTTCTGTTTCCGTGAGTTTCTTGGATGTATATGCACAGGGTTGCAATACTGCATCATCATTTTCTTGTAATAGCACAGCCCCCACTGCCACATCACTTGCATCTGCCTGTATTATGAAGGGCTTGTCCATGTCTGGGTGCCTTAGTACTGGTTCGGCAGAAAAAAGTCTCTTTAGTCTCTCAAACGCTGTTTGGCACTCCATTGTCCATGTTAGTGGCTGGCTAGGTTTTACTGAGGATGTTCCCTTCGTTTTTAGTAAGTTAGTGAGGGGCAAGGCTATCTGGGCAAATGAGGGGGATGAATTGGCGGTAAAAGTTTGCAAAGCCCAGGAAACTTTGTAGTTGCTTTCTTGTGCGGGGTGGTGCCCAATTCTAATACTGCTTTGACCTTCTCTGGGTCCATTTCAATGCCCTGTGGGGATATGCGATAGCCTAGGTAGTCTATCCTTTCCTGGTGGAATTCGCATTTTGAGAGTTTGGCATATAGGTGAGCGGCTCGCAGCTTCTTTAAAACCGCTCTGACAAGTTTGACGTGTTCTTCTTTTGTTTCAGTAAAGATAAGAATGTCGTCCAAGTAAACAAGGACCCCCTTAAACAGGTGCTCCCTTAGAACGTCATTGATTAATTGCATAAAGACTGCAGGGCCCCCTTGTAATCCAAATGGCAAGACTTTGAATTGATAGCACCCCATGGGGCAGTTAAATGCAGTCTTCCATTCGTCCCCTTCCTTGATTCTCACGCGATAGTAAGCTTCCCTTAGGTCTAGTTTAGAAAAAATTTTCCCTTTCGATAGGTGTGACAGCATGTCTTTCATGAGGGGCAGCGGGTATAGGTTGCTTTCACTGATTGTATTCAGGGCCCTATAATCCACGCATAAACGTAAAGAGCCATCCTTCTTCTCTCTAAAAAGGACCGGGGCAGCCACTTTAGGCTTGGCTGGCTCAATGAAACCTCTCTCCAGGTTTTTTTTTATAAATCTTTCCATTTCCTCCTTCTCCTTTGGGCTCATGGAGTATAATCTGGGCTTCGGGAGTTTTGCCCCAGGCTTGAATTCAATGGTACAGTCTGTGGGTCGGTGGGGGGGAAGCTCATTCGCCCTCTCCTCACTGAAGACTTCAGCAAGGTCCCTATATTCCTCTGGTATTTCTGTTAATCTTTTTTCCTCTCCTATGGATGCTTTTTCTATTCTTGATTCTGGTAGCCTCCCTTGGGGTTTTAAGTCCATAGGGTCCCCCTTCGGGAATTTGATTTCTGTCGTCCTCCAATTTACCCAGGGGTTCCATTTTTTCAACCATTCCATCCCTAGAATCATTGGGCATTCCATACCTGGGGTCACCACAAACGTTATGTCCTCTTCATGGTTGCCCAGGGAGAGGTGTATTGGCAGAGTGGCTAGGGTAGCTGGCACCCCCCCTGCTATGGATCCATCTAGCTGGCCAAATGAGATTGGTTGTTCCAGTCTCCTGGATGGGATGCCCAGATTCCCCACTAGTGTTGGGCTAATGAGGCAGCGGGTGCAGCCAGAGTCTATTAAGGCTTTCACCTTCACAGCTTCGGGCATGGGGGGGATTAATATAGTCACTGTTTTGAGGATGGGTGTGATGCATCCACTTACCAGGGGTTCGCCCTCCGAGCTGTCATCTGAGGCATCCACCGGCCCTGTGGTGTAGGCTGGAGTTCTTTCCCCTTGGTGAGCAGAAGTGGGGGTTTCTGCAATTTCCATCATTCTCATGGCCGTTTCTTTTGGCTTAGCTGAAGACTTTCCGGGTTTGTTGATTGGGGATCTGTCTGGGTTGTGCTGGGGGGCCTTTGAGCGGCATTCTACAGCTCGATGCCCTTCTCTTCCGCACTTGAAACACCCCATTTGCTTCTTGGCTGTATCCGATGATTTCACCGGTTGGTGTGTCAGCTCAGGCGGGGGGCGGCTCCATTGTTTTCCTCGGCGGTGCCTCTTCAATATGTCGATCTCTGCTTCCTCTGCCAAGACGTACCATTCCTCAAGTCGATGTGGGTCCCCTCGGGGCAGGCAAGCATCATATAGATCATAGTTTAGTCCGTCTTTGAAATGGCCAAGGAGGATGTCTTCTGGCCAATTCAGTTTGCTGGCAATGGCCCGGAATTCTTGTGTATACTCAGCCACCGGGCGTTTGCCTTGCCTCATCATTTTTATCCTTTCACGGGCTTTGCGATCAGCCAGGGGGTCTTCAAATCGTCTTCTCAAAGAGGACATGAAACGGTTGAAGTTACTGAGTTCTGGGGCATTGGAGTCATGCAAGTTCACCACACAATCTGCAGCTGGTCCATCCAGGGCAGATTGCACGATCCGGATGCGGGCTTTGTCGCTGGGAATGTCCTGCCCATATTCCTCCATGTAGCTGAGGACTTGGGTTAGGAAAACCCCAAGCGTGTTGGCTCCCCTTTGAATTTCAACTCCAACGGTGGATGTCTTGGAATGGATCGGTACCTCCATTGTTGGTGGTAGTGTCTTCCGTCCAGATTGCCATCTGTGGTCCGGTAGGGGGTGGGGGCTCCTGGATCAGTAGATGTCCCTGGGGTTGCAGGTTCCACGTCCCCCTTGGTGTCTCTCCCTTTGTGGCTCCAGGAACTGGGGCAGCCGTAGGACTCAGTATTCTCCTCTCCTAGGGAGCTGAGAGTTCTCTTCATCAGGTCAATAGCTTTCTCTAGGATCCAGTCTGAGTACGGTGCCCAGCTTCCTCCCTCTTCACTTGCGTGCAGGTATTTCTCCATCTCCTGCTTCCATTCTGGTTTCTTGGTCCCCCGTCTCAGGGTCACCTTTCTTGATTCCTTTCCCCACTCACTTTTCTTTCCAACGCCCATTGACCAGCGAGGCTTGTGGTCCCGTGTCTCCACCACTTCTTCTCCTGAGGAATCTGACCTCTCGGATCCCAACATCTGGCAAGGTTCCAACTGGGTCAGCGGCTCTCTTTCCAGGGAGTTTTCCCCCTCTCTTGCTCCATTGTCTGACATGGTAAATTTTTGCAAAATCCCCTGGCAAGGGTCTCCCTTCCAGGTGGATTAATTTTGCAAGTCCTGTCTAATGTAAGGACCCACCCCACTTTGCATCTTAAGAAGACAGAACTCTTGGAATAATTCTTCCAACAGGAATCCTTTATTAAGAAGAAGTGGTTGCAGGCATGCTAGACAGGACTTGGGGTCCAAGCCCTCCCATTCAAGGTTTTAAGGGGTTCCCCAGTAGTCCCACCCAATCAACCCCCCTTCCAGTGATAGTTTCAGGTATCACAATTCCACCCCCTTTTTTCTTTCTTCCATCTGGATGGAGACTTCAGATAACTACATGAAAGGCAAATACCCTTCTTTGTTATGGTAAGGTTCTTTGGCTTTGAGGTTACAATAAACACACATTCAGCATTCAGCTCCTTGAAGTATACTGAAGGAAGTGAGGGCCATAAAGCCCCTTTGTTCTCCCCCTTCTCTCCCTCTTATGGCAGAATCCAGAGAAGGCAGAATTGGGAGTTTCTATATTTGATAATTAAAGATGAAATATAATTGGATTCTGACACTTACTGGGGTTTCCCCCCCCACCCAAAAAAGTAATAATCAACTGTAAGAGTCACTTTGGGATGATTTTTGGCTGAAAGAAATCCGAGTTTATCAAGCAAACTTTTGTTCCCTCCACTAAATTCTCAAATAGTTTGGATGCTACAATTGTGATATGTGATATATGATGAAATCAGTATGGAAAATGCACAAGAGGTCTCACTTTTTTGCTCCTTCCCCTAAATTTCTAATTAATCTTATAATCTTGAAGCAGGATGCACATGAAAATGCTCATCTAAGCTTTTAAAAAGAAGAAGCAAAGTGCCATTCCTCAATCTAAGAAAGAAACCGAAAAAACTGGCCTAAATTATTTTGCATCCTTGCCCTGCCTCTACTGCAGCATTCTAGATGAGAAATAATAATTGAAAAATGTTAAATGTAGACCTTTTCTTAATTTGAGGATTGTGCATAGGACATTTTCATTAAAGATGCATTGAGATCACGTGTGTTTGTGTTTGACGTGGCAACTGCAGTGAAATCAAGGTAAATTTCTGTGACTGTAATGAAGTAATCCCCTTTATGGATTACTGCCTTGTCATGGCGAAGGGGCTTGCGTAACTCAATGAAGCTATAAGCTATGCTGTGCAGGGCCACCCAAGACAGACAGGTTATAGCAGAGAGTTCTGACAAAATGTGATCCACTGGAGAAGGAAATGGCAAACCACTCCAGTATCTTTGCCATGAAAACCCCATGGACAGTACTAAAAGGCAAAAAGATATGACGCTGGAAGATGAGCCCCTCAGGTCGGAAGGTGTCCAATATGCTACTGGGGAAGAGCAGAGGGCTAGTACTAGTAGCGCCAGAAAGAATGAAGCGACTGGGCCAAAGCCGAAAGGACGCTCAGCTGTGGATATATCTGGTGGTGAAAGGAAAGTCCGATGCTGTAAAGATTTTTTCTCCATAGAAACCTGGAATGTAAGATCCATGAATCAAGGCAAGCTAGACGTAGTCAAAAAAGAGATGACAAGACTGAACATCGACATCTTAGGAATCAGCGAACTAAAATGGACAGGAATGGGTGAATTTAACTCAGATGACCATCAGGTATACTACTGTGGGCAAGAATCCCTCAGAAGAAATGGAGTAGCCTTCATAGTCAATAAAAGAATAGGAAAAGCAATACTGGGATACAATCCCCAAAATGACAGAATGATCTCAATTCGAATCCAAGGCAAACTATTCAATATCACAGTAGTCCAAATCTATGCCCCAACCACTGGTGCTGAAGAGGATGAAATTGACCGGTTCTATGAAGCCCTACAGCACCTTATAGAATTAACACCAAAAAATGATGTCCTTATCATCATGGGGGATTGGAATGCTAAGGTAGGAAGCCAAAAGATAACCGGAATAACAGGCAAGTTTGGCCTTGGAGTACAAAATGAAGCAGGGCACAGGCTAATAGAATTTTGTCAAGAGAATACGATGGTCATAACAAACACTCTTTTCCAACAACCCAAGAGACGGCTCTACACATGGACATCACCAGACGGTCAACATAGAAATCAGATTGACTATGTGCTCTGCAGCCAAAGATGGAGAAGCTCTATACAGTCAGTAAAAACAAGACCAGGAGCTGACTGTGGCTCAGATCATGAGCTTCTCGTTGCAAAATTTAGGCTTAAATTGAAAAAAGTAGGGAAAAGCACTAGGCCACTCAGGTATGAACTAAATCATATTCCTGATGAATATACAGTAGAGGTGACAAATAGATTTAAGGAACTGGATCTGATAGACAGAGTGCCTGAAGAACTATGGATGGAAGTTCGCAACATTGTACAAGAGGTAGCAACTAAAACCATCCCAAAGAAAAAGAAATGCAAGAAAGCAAAATGGCTGTCTGAGGAAGCTTTGCAAATAGCTGAGGAAAGAAGGGAAGCGAAAGGCAAAGGAGAAAGAGAAAGATACACCCAATTGAATGCAGAATTCCAGAGAGTAGCTAGAAGAGATAAGAATGCCTTCTTAAATGAACAGTGCAAAGAAATAGAAGAAAACAACAGAATAGGGAGGACCAGAGATCTCTTCAAGAAAATTGGAGATATGAAGGGAACGTTTCATGCAAAGATGGGCATGATAAAGGACCAAAATGGCAGAGACCTAACAGAGGCAGAAGAGATTAAGAAGAGATGGCAAAACTACACAGAAGAACTATACAAGAATGAGCTTAACATCCCAGATAACCACAGTGAGATGGTCATTGACCTCGAACCAGACATCCTAGAATGTGAAGTGAAATGGGCCTTAGAAAATCTGAGCAACAACAAAGCTAGTGGAGGTGACAGTATTCCAGCTGAGCTATTCAAAATCTTAAAAGACAATGCAGTAAAAGTGCTACACTCAATTTGCCAGCAAATTTGGAAAACTCAACAGTGGCCACAGGATTGGAAAAGGTCAGTTTACATTCCAATTCCAAAGAAAGGCAATGCCAAAGAATGTTCAAACTATCGCACCATTGCACTCATTTCACATGCTAGTAAAGTTATGCTTAAAATCCTACAAGCTAGACTCCAGCAGTATGTGGATCGAGAACTACCAGAAGTACAGGCAAGATTTCGAAGAGGCAGAGGAACTAGAGATCAAATTGCCAACATACGCTGGATCATGGAGAAAGCTAGGGAGTTCCAGAAAAACATCTACTTCTGCTTCATTGACTATGCAAAAGCCTTTGATTGTGTGGATCACAACAAATTGTGGCAAGTTCTTAAAGAGATGGGAGTACCAGACCATCTCATTTGTCTCTTGAGAAACCTATATGCGGGTCAAGAAGCAACAGTGAGAACCGAACACGGAACCACTGATTGGTTCAAAATTGGAAAAGGAGTCCGGCAAGGCTGTATACTGTCGCCCTGCCTATTTAACTTATATGCAGAGCACATCATGAGAAAGGCAGGGCTAGATGAATCAAAAGTTGGAATTAAGATTGCCGGGAGAAATATCAACAACCTAAGATATGCAGATGATACCACTCTAATGGCAGAAAGTGAAGAGGAACTAAAGAGCCTCTTGATGCGGGTGAAGAAGGAGAGTGCAAAAGTTGGCTTGAAACTCAACATTAAGAAAACCAAAATCATGGCATCCGGCCCTCTCAATTCCTGGCAAATAGATGGGGAAGAAACGGAGGTAGTGACAGATTTTATTTTTCTGGGCTCCAAGATCACCTCAGATGGGGACTGCAGCCAAGAAATTAAAAGACGCTTGCTCCTGGGGAGGAAAGCTATGGCAAATCTAGACAGCATACTAAAAAGCAGAGACATCACCCTGCCAACAAAAGTGCGTATAGTCCAGGCCATGGTTTTCCCAGTTGCAATGTATGGCTGTGAAAATTGGACCATAAGAAAGGCTGAGCGCAAAAGAATTGAGGCCTTTGAACTATGGTGCTGGAGAAGACTCCTGCGAGTCCCTTGGACTGCAAGGCGTTCAAATCGGTCAGTCCTAGAAGAGATCAACCCCGACTGCTCTTTAGAAGGCCAGATCCTGAAGTTGAAACTCAAGTACTTTGGCCACCTAATGAGAAGGAACGATTCACTGGAGAAGAGCCTAATGCTGGGAAAGATTGAGGGCAATAGAAGAAGGGGATGACAGAGAATGAGATGGCTGGATGGAGTCACTGAAGCAGTAGGTGTGAATTTAAATGGACTCCAGAAGATAGTAGAGGACAGGAAGACCTGGAGGAACGTTGTCCATAGGGTCGCGATGGGTCGGACACGACTTCGCAATTAACAACAACAACAAATGAAGTTGGATTTGATTGATATAGCTTGACTTAGATTTCAACAACTGCCAAAGTGACAGATCTAAATTATTTCTAGAAATATAATGGCAATGATACCTGACCACATTATTTCAACACCATCTTCAAAACACTGTACTTTGTCTTATTTTTATTGTATTTATTTTACAATTTTAAAAAGGGGAAAGGATGCAAGCAAGAGAGAAGGAAAAAAAAGTAGAACTCTCCTAACAACCAAAGAGAACAAAACTTTCTTCTAGTGGCATTTAAACACCAAGATTGATGAAGTTTTTATCTCAGGAAGTAGGGGATTTCAGCAGTAAGGAACATGAAGATATAAGCACAAATAAGCAAAAAACAAAACAAAAAAACCACTGGGATTTAGAGGGAGGGTAGAACAATAAAGACAGCAAATATAAAATAACCTCAACCAGACAATATCGGGAAGTTTTATGTCCTGTTGGAAAATGAAAACCACTACAAAGCAGAAAAAGGGGGGGGGGAAAGATGGGCAATAAAAAGATCAAGAAATATGTAATATTTAAAATAAGCAACAGCAATTGAAGAGATTTATAGGCAGGGTATACAGTAACTGGAGAGAGAAAATATATGAAAATAAGGTAAACCCTCAGATCTAAATGGATGTTTCTGTTGATGGCACACTGTGTTCAGCAGAATACAAATGGGAATGGTGGGCTTTCAAGCGAAAGAAAATTGGGATGGGGGCATTTGGGAAAAGGGGTAGGAGATAGTCTTTTCAGTCAAGATTTGCTTATTTGTTATAAGTCTGTTTTTACATGTGTTGTTTTTCTGTTTTGTTCCTATAATTTGAAATGGGAGAAGGAAAGGAAAGGAAAAAAGAAAGGAAGTTTCCAGTTATCCATTGTTAGAATCTATTCTCAGCATTTCTTATCCATAATGTTTCCTTTTCTGGATGTATTTAGTTGAATTTGTGTTCACTTGTTTTGGCTGATGTATGTCCATGAAAGCTTTTTGGGGGAGGCTGGGTGGCCCTTGAGTCAGTGTTGAGTTCTAGCAACTGCCTGAACATGTCACTGCACATTTTTTGGCAAGATTTTGGAAGTGGTTTTCTATTGTGTGATTCCTAGGGCTGAGAGAGAGAGACTGGCCCAAGGCCATGGAACTGATTTTGTGCCTAAGGTGGGACTAGAATTCACAGTTCCCAATTTCTAGCCAGATGGCTTAACAAATACACCGAACTGATCCTCATATAAAACTTATAAACATATTTTCAGTTTTAAACATTGCACGTTCTTGTAGGTATTTCTGTTTTTAAGTTACCAAGTTGTTGAAAGGTAAAATTTACTACAGTATATCTTCCTTTAAAAAAAAATCACATAAATAGAAAAAGAGATATGAAAAATCAGGTTGAATAGAGATATTTTTTTTGTTGTCTGTCTGATGTATAATACCACATAAATGACATGTATACAGGTAGTAGTCCTCAGCTTACAACCACAATGAAAGAGTTTTGGTTGCAGTAGTCATAAGTTTAGTCTTGATTTTACAACCATTTTTATGACAATTGTTAAGTGAGTCACCATGGTGATTAAATGAATAATATGGTCGTAAGTCTAAATCCAGCTTGATAAATTGGCATGTTTTTTGTCAGAAAATGACTGCCAGACTCTGCAGCCAGCCATAAATGTGAGCAGTTTCCTAGAGTCTGGATCCTGGTATCATCCAAGATTCTTGGACAGGGTGGGGGTTTATAGTCACTGTCATCTGGGAGTGTTAATTGCTTTTGGGGTTGCTTCTTCACAAACAGCTAGACATGAGACCTTGTTTGTGAAACTGGACCATAAGGATCAGACAGGATTGTTCCTTGTGCACCACCTTCAGTACTGTGCACTCCAGGTGGTAGACTTATCTAACTCTTCATCCTCCTCCTATTTTCCCCACAACAGCAACTCTGTGAGGTAAGCTGGGGTGAGAAAGAATGGCTGGATAAAAGTCACCCAGCCACAACTTGCAGTCTCCTAGGAACTACTCTCCTAGTTTCTAATCTGGTTCCTTAACCGCTAGACTAAACTAGGAAAAAAATAGAATGAGGTTATTTCATCCTTCCCATTTTTTCTGAGGCTTCTTGATTACTTATCACATAGTTGCATTAAGCATTATTGCAGCACTTATGAAGTTTATAGCTTTACACTTCAGGAATGCAAAATGACTTTATGTGAGTAAGCATCACTTCTGAGTAGTCATAATAGATCTAGGATTTTGAGCAGCATTTAGGAATCTGGCATTTATAATCTTATTACATTTTAACAAATGGAAGGTTACAATCTTACATTTCATTAATCTATAAATGAATTTTGTTGCATCTAATAGGGTTATTCAAGACTTAATGGGCTTTTATATGAATATGTATATATTTTATTAAACATCAGATTTACATATTATGAGGTTTTTTTAATTTTATACTGACCTACGCATTGATCATCCCCTCTACTGGCAAAAATGTCCTGATACAGTCCTGTTTTTTTTATACATATAAAACTTAATCTGCTCTTAAAAATTCTCTTAAAAATCAGGCCTTATAGGATTCATATTTTAGAGGAAAATATGAATATATAATATGCATGTGTAATATTAATATTAAAGTTTAATATTAAAGTTATTTATTATTTTTAAAAATTATGTGGCCACTTAGCCTATATACCCTAACCTGGGTGCTCTCAGAAACACAGACATATTTGCAATGACATTGATAGAGACTGAAATACTAACCCAGTTGGTAGTCCTTTCTTCCCAGTAGTTCAGAGTAAGCTTTTCATCTTATAAAAAGTATTTCTGAAAGGATCATAAGCCATCTGCAATTTATGAAAATTTGAAACTTACGTATTCCTGAAAACAAAATTGCTCCATCAAGACATGGCAGGTATATTCTTAATACAAGAGAAGTTAGCCACTAAAGGCTGTGTATAGCTGAGTTATGCTTCTGAAATTGATCTGGACTAAACTGATATGTTGAAATAGGCATTGATGGATATGCATCCATGATTGCACTACTTCTCAAATACTACCTCTTTTCACTTTACCCTAAAGTAATTTGGATGCACTTTTTTCATCATAAGCCTTTTATTAAATATTCACTCATGATGTAGCAGACTTGGTATTTTATTGAGTATAACTTTGGCAAAGACTATCTAACAGGAATCTGTAGTCAAATCCCAGTGTCTGAAGCAATCCTTCATAAAATTTATGTTCTGTATATTTTTATTATGCACCAGTTTTGAAAACAGTCCATTTCTGGCTGCATATTGTATTTTCTGTGTCATATACAGAAGTGGTGAAATATGATATTCCCGCCATGTCTTAGTGGTAAAAGCAAAGGATATTATTTTCCTTCTTTTAGTCTTCTTTGTACTACAAGCAAAATGTAGATAACATCATCAGGAGAGGATATGCTAAAATCAAATTCATAGGGACATTATACATCAGGGTTTGAAACTCAATTTCACTGAGGGCCACATCAACATTGCGGTTGCCCTTGGGGAGCCAGGTGGGTGTGGCCAGGGTGGGTACAGCCTACTGGGTGGGCGTGGAGGGAGTGGGTGTGGCCTACTGGGTGGGCATGGCCAGCTCTACATTGTTTGTGTCAATGGTGCCTGTGGGGGCCTGGGCAGGAGTGGGACAGATCTGAGGGTCTCTGGCAGAAGGGACCAGGGCAAGTGCCAAGGCATTGTCCACTGGAGGAGCCTCACTGTTCCTCTCAGGCCATAGTGGGGCTGGATGGTGGTGCGGGCTGCCCAGAGCCCTGGGCAGCACAGATCAAATGCCCAGCCTGGCTCTCGAGCACCCGTGGCACCAAGCCCAGCCCCACTTCCCCAAGGGGGTGCCCAGCTGCACTTACCTCCTCCTCAAGGCTGCTGCTGCTGTGCTTGCTCTCCTTAGCCAGGTTGTTCATGATGGGTACCAGGGCAAAGTCAGAGGGAGACTGATGAGTTTCATCATAGATGGCCACCACAAAATTGTATATTGGCTCCCGGCCGGCCGGCCTGGGCCAGGACGAAGGCAGTGGGGGCCGTTCCCTCACTGTTTCCAGGATGGCTTTGCGGGCCACATGAAACCACTTTGCGGGCCGCATCTGGCCCCCGGGACCTTATGTTTGACATGTCTGCTGTACATGGATGAATAGTGAAAGGATAATAAAATACCATTTACTGTGAAAAATATTAACATTATTGGTATTTTGTTCAAATTCAGTACTGGCAGAGACAGCAAGTTTAACACTCCTCAGTCACGTAATATTAGATACATTATGTGTGAGAATATATTTAGCAAGTTTTAAACCTTTGTTCTTACCATGGTGGATCACTTGGCTTTTAAAAGTTCATTCTGAATCAGGACTTTACTTTGTAGATATTTCTATTGGATTTCATTTATGTCTTGTTTTAAAACTGATATATATTTATCTTTTGGAATAAACAAGGTTTAACTGTATAAATAAATGCAGTATGGATGTATGATTTTTTCCCAAGGATCTATTTGTGCAATTCTCTTTATTTCCTAATATTTGATCATAAGAAAAAGAGTGACTTTATGAACGGAATATAATATAGGTTCATTATTGTAATATCAAAATTCTAACATTTGAACTCTATTTACATTTTCTTTTCTACCTTTATATCAGGAGAGAATTTTACAAACATTTCAGTTGTTCTGGAAGTAAATTTGTTTAGATTTTCTCGAACAGTTTTTCTAGTTAAAAATTCACACAAGCCCAGAAGAAGGAATATGAGTTTGGATGAGGATACAGATGTGGTAATGGGAAAAATTAAGGATCTAGTATATAGAGTGAACCTGGAGTGAATATCTGGAGTGGGAATCAGGATTCTAAGAAGAAAATATTTGAGAAAAAATAGGAAATCTCTAAGAACTTAAAGAAAAAAGATTTATAAGAAATCTTTTTTTATACAAGCTCTGGTGGGCTGTTTGTTTATGCTAAGGAGAGGGAAACAGGAGAGTTTAAGGAAGCTGGTTTAAGCACTGGCCATGTTAAACAAGGATCCAAGACAAATTATATTTTGGATGCACAGTGAGAAAAAGAACTGTGGCAAAGTCTCCCTTAGCTTCTTAGATCAGCCTTCTTTATTAAACAGAAGAAGGCTGGCTTAAGAAGCTAAGAAAGATTAGCTAATAGATAGTTAATAGCTGTGCTCACTGGGAATTCCAAGAATTGTTTTTAAAACATTTGGAGGGTACCAGGTAGAGGAAGACTGACAAAAGGATTAGATGTTTGCTACTGGAAGAAAATGGAAGGAAGAAGTAGTCTGGAGGACTGACAGATAAGAGTTAGCCTATTTCCCTGCTAAGTGTGGGTAATGGGGTTGGAATCCAATACATCTGGAAATTGTCAGATCAAGGAAAACAGGGCTGTTGTAATCCTTAAGAGCTGTACTGTATATAAATTAAATGCTATTTCTCCTATGGTATTTCTTAAATCTAAGGAAGTAATGAGGCCCAGGAAGCATATGGTATGGAATGCACAAGGAGAAAAGATCAAATTCCGGAATCTAGTTGTGTTAACGTCTCTGCTACAAATTAAGTACTGAGTTCAAAGCACTTTCTAATATCCTTAGACATAGCTTTTCCCACTTTATTTATTCTCACTGCCTGATATTCTTATAATTCTCTTGCCTTTAGATATGGAAATCTGGAGATCTCAAACTGTGAAGAAGATGGGAGCCAGAACAATACCGAGACCAAAACAGTACTCAGGAAGTAAGTGTTGCATTTCTCTGAACAGCAAGAATCATAGCCAAGGTTGAATACCAAGAAAAGGATGTGGTCAGTGTTCAGCTGGAAATTATACACAAATCAGTTTATTACACAAAGGAATGTAGGAACGTTGTCACAACTCTACAAAAGATCAACATCTTAGAAAAATGAGAAGTTAATTGTCAGAATAAAGCCAAACATAGAAACTAGAATTAGTAGATAAAATACTTGTGGGCATTATCCAACCAAATTAATTCTGATAAGTAGGTTAGGAAATACATACTGCAGCATCCCCCCATTGAAATAAGGGGCTTAAATATGACTGGATTGGTATTCCTTTTGCCTGTTCTTCACAACAATCACAACTTTATTCTATTCTGCTCATTTACTTAACTAAAAATTATCTTAAATTTTATGTTTGATTTAATATGTGAATGATTTCAGCATTGTGCTTAGAGGATTTTAGTCATCTCAATGCAAAATTTCACTGAAACACCCAGTTATTGCATTTATGACAAAGTCAAGCTGGAAGCTGTTTTTAACTATCAACCTTATAGAAAACATATCAGCTTGAAATAGAGAGCATTTTTAGTTTTAAAATGTACGAAGACTCTTTCCCTATAGTTGGGTGTGCTGCACCGGCAATCATCAAGAGGACGTTTAAGCATAATGTCAGAGTCACTGTTACTAAGAGTGGTTCCATCTTCACTGATCTGTTAAGTAAAATACACCGTGTTATTATGGGCCATGCATGAAACAACTTTAGCTTTTCCTCTTCCTCTCAAATATGCATGTTTTGAACGTAAGAATGATTACTTCTCTGAAACAGGGACAGCCAGTAAGGCTGACAGGATGTGAAATGCAAATGATGATCTGGACATATACGAAATGTAAATTGCCTTGATGTTCGGCTTTCTCTGCAATGCTGCACAGTAATTTCCAAAATCACTCTCAGTAAGCATAATGCTCCTTTCTTGTCCCTCATATCAGAGGTCCCCAACCTTTTGGGCACCAGGGACTGGTTCCGTGGAGAGAGATTTTTCCACGGGTCAGAGAGTGTGTGGTTTTGTGTGCTGCCTGTATCGCACAGATGGGGCTTTGCTTGTTTGTGTGGACTGGTTGCTGGCATGCTGCGGCCCGGTAGTGGTCTATGGACCGGGGGTTGGGGACCCCTGCCTCATATTATGTTAAAGTCAATTTTATTCACTTCACAAGTTAATAGTGCAACATAAGTGGCATATATATCTCCTAGAACTCCAGCCTGGATTCATCCATCTGATAAAAGAGATTGCTGTTTTCAAAAGTTCATCACAGAGTAAGCCAGTCTTTTTCTTTAGGAAAGTCAAGGGAAAAGACTTGTTCAACTTTCATTTATAACCCCGTGAATTTAGTATGACGGAGGGAGAAATAATTCGGTGAGTTTCATTACTGAGAAGACTTTTTAACCAAACCAGGTTTCCAAGCACCAATCTCAGAACAACAGTGTACTGCCTATAAAACTTAAACTTCTTACAATAAACAGAAACTTGAGGTTCCTGCTCCAGCATCTAAAAAGGCCCATAGTCTGATTCCTTTGTCCCTTCAGAAAAAGTAGCATGACTCTGAGCTAATTTATTAACCTTTCAGGTCTTGAGAAATGTCCTGACTTGGCATTGACACAATGTCTTTTTTGGGTTAGACTTTCTGATTTTTCAATGTCTGGCAGAAAATAGTCCCTGCATTATTCTCTCCCTCTGCCCTTTTGTCATGAAGTACTCACTGTAGCTTACAAGATAATTTAAACTATCTCAGATATGCCGGGGACTTTGGCATAATATGGTGGAGAGATAAACTGGCCGGGCTTGGCTCCAGCCTAAGCTATTGATTTCCTTCTGGTGCTGGGCAACTCTCTTGATCATTGTATATTTTTTAAAATTCAGCTACAAAATTGAACTGGATTATTGTAGATACCTATTTTTCCTTCTCCGAGACATAGTGGGTATTGAATTCCCTCCTCCTTGTCTCCTATAATTGCCTTCTTTTGGGAAATGATTTAAATTTTAATTTTGAAACTATGTGTTATCTTTTTGCACTTCTATGGCTACCAGTTATGGTATGCGAGTGTCAATATACATATTTTTTTTTAAAAAAAGACCTAGGATTATGGAATGCAAATGATAGTATAAATAACTAACTTTTTTTAAAAAAAAAGACCTAGGAAATTGACTTTTAGATGTAGTAATTAGTTTGTCAAATACTAGAATCTTTGAGGGTAAAATTGCAGGATTACTCTGATTTTTCTGAAGTATCATTGCCTTTGGTTTTGCTTTTAATGATGCACTTTCCAGTTTACTACTTCTGTGTGGTCAGGATTTTGTTGCCTTTGTCTCTTGTTAATTATTCCTCCAGTAAAGCAAGGTGTCCTCTTTCACTGTTATATAAATAATTGCATGAAAGAATGGAGTTAGTTGAAGCAACCATGGAATGAATGTGAAAGACTTCTTTTACAGCCTGGGAAATCCACAGTGAGAGAGCTGTTTTAAGTTTTGTTTGTGTTGAGTACAATCTACGTTCATTCTAGTAAAGGGTAAAATAACAAAAGAAACCACTCTGGCTGACCTAAGGAGAAAAAAGGCCAAATAGTGACAATTAAGAGAACTGGAAAATTGGGGAAGGTTCCAAAACAAGTCAAATTATTTGGACAATGGGAAAAGAGAGGAATGAGGTCAGAGTGGTTTAGTACAGCCCTCATAAATACCAATATCATGAAATTATAGAGACCTATTATAACATGCATCCTTTCATCTCAAGATCCTAAGTCTGTTTTCAGTTTTTTTTTTGTATGGGGCCACATTCTGGACTATCGCCTTGCAGAATATTTATTCTTGAAGGGAATGGATGAATGTAGGATTCACTTAATATATACATATATTCTGCAAAATTACAGTCAGTAATAAAAGGTGATGGTTTTTAGTTTTCTTCAATGAGTGCCGTTATGTGCAGCTTTTAATATGCCACAGTTCGATCATATGTTCATTGACTAGTTTAGTCCTGATAAATATGACTGCCAAATGGATGATTGTATTTTTTTCGGTCTCATTTAAACCCAACAAAATCTGGGTTAATAATAGTTGAGCTCCAAGCTTTTAAATCTTAGGTTTTTCCTCTCCTGGCCTGAATTGTTATGTTTATATCAGTATGGACTACAGAGAAGCTAGTGAAAGATTCTAGACTTCCAGCTAAAAAGTACGGTTTTCTAAAAGTACGCCCATGATTCCACATCAGTTTTTTCAACAAATGGACAGACAAAGTGTTAAAAAATTAAAAAGTCCTCCCCAGGAAAGAAAAAATTCATTTGGTTTATTTTCTGTTTAAGATCTTGGAAACTAGCTCCGTCTGTTTTCAGCTGGCAGAAACAGGGTGTTACTTTTCAGGGACATTAACCATTGAGGCTGCTACATGGTTTGGCCTTCGATCCAGCCTTTTTCCGGAAAGCTTTCCTCCCTAATGAGCTGATTAAACAGTCAGCTGATGGGAGGCCGGTAAGTTATAAGGGCAGTCTGCATAGTTTGTTTTATTGCCTCTGTGTTGATTGACATGATTTTGTAGGGAAACTCAGAGCTTACTGTAACTTTGAACTCTACTAAGAGCGCAGCCATGTGTCTTATGCTTAACAATACTCACATTCTGAGTAGAATACAAAGGGAGAAATTTCACATCTTCCAAACAATAAAATATTTTATTTCCTCCAGGCTGATATGCTTGTACTGTGTATTTAACTGATAACTGATATTCCATTGAAATAGCTGCAGTCTTATCTGCTGGAGAAAGACTATCACTTTCTGAGTAGAGTGGTCATTTTCACATTTCTGAAAAAAGGGTTCACATATATTTTTGTGATTTCTATGATTACTTATGAGCAAATAATTGTTTGCAAATTTATACTGTGCGTGGAAAGTTTACATATATAGAACCAGTGTACCCTGGGAAAAACAATGTCTAGGAGGGGATCATTATAAATGCTGAGCTTTTGCTTTGTTAGACAACTTCTAAGCTCCTGTTGCCCATTTTTATGGCTTTTCTGCCTTTAAGTGCAACTTAGATGAGACAGTTCTTCCAGCTGACAGCAATTTTAAAAAGGAAAGCCTGCTCTATAAAGGATACAGCCATATTGATTTAAAGAGACATTAGGAAAGAGTACAGAAATTCAATTTCATGTAACATTCATACCATGCCCCAAAATAGGTGTTGCAGATTTTTGAGACAGGATTAAACTCCATTAATACTCTAAATATTAAATTTAAGGCTATAAATAGTTATATAAGTAGACACTCCGTCCCTGGGCACCTTTAGACGGAACTATTGCAGTGCGCGTTACATGGGGCTACCCTTGAAGAGTATCCTGAAGCTTCAGTTGGTACAGAATGCAGCAGAGTGAGCTGCATTGGCTGCCAGTTTGCTTCTGCGTCCAATTTAAGGTTTTTAGCCTCTGAATCCTTCTTGGCATGGGACTGGTTATCTGAGGGATTGCCTCTCCTTAGTTACATCAGCCCACCTCACTAGATCTGGCAGGATAGCCATGTTGCAGATACGAGCAGCTAGAGACTTTCCTTAGGTGGATCCCAGGAGATGTGCTTTCTCCGCTGTGGCGCCCCCTTATAGAACATTCTTAGCCCCAAATTAGACTAGTTTCCTTTTGAAATTCCGTAAAACCCTCAAGTCATGGCTATGTTTTCAGGCAACTGGAGACCTGTACAAATGACTCCATTGTCGAGATGGCCATATTTATCCTCCCTGTGCTATGGTCTGTATTTTTTGTTTTTATGATATTTATCAAAAAAGGTTTTTTAAATTTTGTACATTTTTGTTTTTATTTATTGTTTTTATCTAATATTCACCATTCAGAGTCATTTCTGATGAGATGGGCAGCTATATAAATTTGATTAATGAAATAAATAAATAAAATAAACCTCTGTTGATGAAGATGTGTATACACCATGAATCAACTTCCTTTCTCCAGAAATTTCATCAATGCTTTTTTAAAAACTATAATCTTTTTTCCAGTTCTGCACATCCCCTTCACTAATGCTAAGCCAAATTATTGTTTTTTTGCAGAGGGGCTGTTAGAATAGTTTGTTACCAAAACCTTTTGAAGCACATTGATGCAATGCTTCCTGATTATGGGACTTCCAGATATGTGGACTTCAGCTTCTAGAATTCAGAGCAATAATTTTGCTGGCTATTGAATTTTGGGAGGTGAATCCCATGTTTGGAAGTACCCCATAGTGGAAAATACTGCATTCATAAATGAGAATTAGGGAACAGCATTAAGATCCTCATTCATATCCTTGGGCAACGTTCTTCAGTCTTGTGGCATCCAAATGGGCAGGATTACCATTCCCAGTATTCCCAGCAGCGTGGGCTTTGTCCAGGCTGCCCAAAATTGATAGGTGCTGTTCTTTTAACGTATTAGGAGGTTGCTGTTTAAAGGCTTTGCTAAGGCAGAGTGGTCTGAGCTTGGAATGTGCACACTGTAGAGAAAGAGAACAAGACCGAAGTGTTTCCCATCAACATGTCAGTAACAATTTGTTGACTAGTAGTTTTCTGCTGCCCTTTGCAATGTGCATATCGTCACAGTGAGGGCTGTTGAGCTTAAAACAGTTAATACTACAGGATTTATATGGTTTTTGTTTTCCTTTTCAAAGAATAACAAGAACAATCAGTCTTTTAACTTCAGATGTACTTGCAAGTATGTATAAGAGACCTTAGTTACAGACAGAAATCTAGGGCAAGTCTCCACTTGATACTGAGAATGTGATTCAGCCCTGAAATTCTGCAAGAGCTGAGATGTTTTAGCACAGTGTATTGGATGCTGCAAAGTGTGATTTTTAAAAGTTAGTTTTGGGTGAGAATAGAGGAAGGAGATTTTTAAGTACCTTCCTGATTCCTTTAGTTTGGATAGCAACTTTGGGGAACATGCTCATATAGCTGATTTGTATCAGTTTCATGGTGGAGCTGACCTGGCTTTCCTAAGCACATCTTATTATGTATTCATTTAGTTTGTAATATTTATATCCTGCCTAAATCCTAACAAGATTCTGGGCAGGTAAGAACAAGATAAAAGATATAATCCAAACTAAAAAGAAAGCCAAAAATCAGGACAAGACACTATGAAATAACTAAGCCTGAAAGCATATTCAAACAAGTAAGTTTTAACTGGTTTGAGAAATGCAGACAGGGTTGTGGTAATAGGTTGTGGTAATACGTAGTTCTGGTGAGATGGTATTCCAGGAAGTGGGGATCAGAGGTTACAATCCTGAATCAGATACTAGTTCAGGTTCTCCAGCCTGGCTTGGGCTGGCATAGAGTAGAGTAGAGTAGAGTAGAGTAGAGTAGAGTAGAGTAGAGTAGAGTAGAGTAGAGTAGAGTAGAGTAGAGTAGAGTAGAACAGAACATAATCTTCCAGTGTTGGAGCAGTCACAATTTCTGGAGACAAAGTTGGAGCAGTCATAACTTCTGAAGACAAAGTTGTTCACTGATTAATTTTTCTAACTGTCAGGAAATTTCTCCTTAATTTTAGGTTGCTTCTCTCTTTGATTAGTTTACATCCATGCTTCTTGTCCTGCCTTCAGGTGATTTGGAGAACAGCTTGACTCCCTCTTCTTTGTGGCAGCCCCTGAGATATTGGAACACTGCTATCATGTCCCCCCTCATCCTTCTCTTCATTAAACTAGACATACCCAATTCCAGCAACTGTTCCTTATATGTTTTAGCCTCCAGTCTCCTAATCATCTTTGTTGCTCTTCTCTGTACTCTTTCTAGAGTCTCAACATCTTTTTTACATCCTGGCAACCAAAACTGGATGCAGTATTCCAAGTGTGGCCTTACCAAGGCATTGTAAAGTAGTATTAATACTTCACATGATCTTGAGTCTATCCCTCTGTTAATGCAGCCTAGCACTGTGTTGGTTTTTGAGTCCTAAGCAGCCACCGAACCTGGGAACAATTAAAAAGAGACATTCCAAATCTTTGCAGCCCCACAATAGTTTTCCCAGAGTGAAAATTTATTTGGAGGTGGACGGAGATGCTGGCTGAGCCCAGCACATCATTACTTTTTAGAATTATATCAGAATTATAGCACTATTGATTTTAACCTATTTTGGGTTTTTAGGTTTTGTTGCGTGACCCAGAATCTAATGATACTGATGCAGCTCACTGTATATGATGTATTTTTGTTTTGTTTTGCAGTGCCATAGCCTCAATACTGAGAGCCTGGTTAGACCAATGCTCGGAAGATTTCCAAGAGCCACCTCATTTCCTTTGTTTGCAGAAACTGCTGGATTATCTGACCAGGATCATGCCAGGCTCGGACCCGGAAAGAAGGGCACAGCAACTCTTGGAGCAGTTTCAGAAGCAAGAAGTAGTAAATAACAGTAAGGATATTCCGCAAACATTTTAACAGCCAATTTTTATAAGGAAGCAGATTATATCATTGGACTGTTTCGGCATTTGTTATGCTGTGCTATCACTTGGAATAAGTAGGGGGGTGGTGGAAAGGAAAAGTGGCTTGTAAACTTTTAATTTAGTGTGCTTAGTCAACCAGTTTTCTGATTTTGCTCTGTAGGAATGCGAGGAGCCAAACGCTTCTGCCAAATTCCCTAACGTTTAAAATGCTGCTTTGAGATGATTATCAGCTTAAGTGCAGCTTGCAGGTTTTCAAAATAAATTCACCATTGCTCTGATTTTTCACTTTTAAAATTGTTCGCTCCCCGTGATCCAGCAGGGATTTTTCTATTATTACTTTCCTTTGCTCCTGTCATGACAAAAGGAAGTGTCTGGGATTGTTTTTTCCTATTTGAATGGTCTGGTGCTGACATCCGAGGACAAAAGGAAAATTTACGTTAGCAGGTCAAAATGCCACTGGAACAATGGTGAACAGTAGTGACACTGGAATGTTGCTTGCAGTGTCAGGACTGATAAATAGCCTTTCCCCTTCCCCCCAAGACAGAACGTTTCCTATGGGCATAATTAGCATAGCTAGAAAGCCATTGGAACTTGCCTGATGAACACAACCAAACGAACGTCCAGTTTTCACAGAGAAGCAGTAGGAAATGGATAGGAAATGATAGCACACACAATAAGGAATGAATGCTATAAACTTCAGGAATTCTTTCCCCTTTGAATATTATCTATCTGAATGTTGCAAAATGTACCAGTTATGCAATTAGTCATCCTTGGCACCAAATAAATGTACTTTTTTTTCCCAAAGGAAAAAATCTAAATAGTTCTTCTCATCCGAAATTTCAAAATCTCCTAGGGTTGTTAATTTGTATCTAATGAACCCATATATCAAACGAAGGAAGTCTAAATGCTGAGAACTATAATTAGCTGTTTACAGAATAAAAAGTTCCCACAGAATTTCCTAGGCACAGCAGATATTCTAGGGTATAGAAGTCTTGTCTCTTAATTTCTCACTGAAAAAAATGGAACATTATTTCAGCTGAATCTAAGATGTTTTTAGTGAGATCTTCTTCACATTAAAAAAAAGTTTAAATGTACATACAAGTTTTACAGAAAAAAATACAGGAATTGCTGTCACTTGTGTAATATCTAACAGCAGTGGTCATCTCAGGAACCAGATTCTATAGAACAAGTACAATTTCTTTCCCTATTAATAATGCTTTCTAAAACTTCAGAAATGTTTACCAGTTTAGGCAGTCTGGATAAAATAGAGGCTGCATTTTAAATGAAATTGGTTCTCTGAGATGAGGGAAATCTCCACAGTTTTGGATTTTGAATCACGATTGCACCAGTGGAGAAGGTTCTGAGATTCTGTACTTTTGATACAACATGCATATCAGCTATTTAGAGGAAGAAAGAAATCAATTTCCCCTGGCCCCGAGGAGACCTCTTGCAGAAGCCTGAATAACTTTTTGGATCTTACCCAGTGGTGGGTTTCAAATATGTGAACAACCAGTTCTCTGTGTGGATGCCGCTTCCGGAAGTCCCTTCTGGGCCTGGGCAACAAAAAATTAGCTACCGTAGTCAATTTTCACAATACTTTATATCCTGACAGGTGAGATTCATGATATATTTGCAATTGAAGAAGAAACAGAGATCAGTAGATCAGAAGAATTTTCTTCTTTCCCAGAAGACCTTGTAGCGGAACAGTTAACTTACATGGATGCTGTAAGTATAAACAGATGTATACTTATGTAAGCCTAAATAGAGATTATAATTCTGAAGTGTTTGCTTTATGTATTCCTTAAATTTTTATTTAGCTTTCCAACCATATGGTATCCAAGACAGTGAACAGTCAAATATAAACCAACAATCAAAATATAAAAACAAGTTGATGAAACATCAGAAAACTAATGTATACAATTTTAGTTGATGCAAACAGCTGATTAACCATATGTGACATTTTGATTCCTCTTTGGAAAATGTGCTGGGTTTATTTCTATTGTTTTTCTTACCTGAGGTAAAATTGCCCTTTATTTACACTAATGGCATGGCAAAGTGAGTTGTTAAATTGCTTCATCAGTTTTCCTGGTAGGCTCACTGAATGAAGAAATTATTAATTATTAATCAGATTTATATAACCACCCATCTTATCAAAAGCAACTCTGGGAGGCGCGCAACAATCAAATGAAAACAACACATGTAAAAACTACAAGTATAAAACATAGGAATCTGTATTAATGCTTATCATAAAACCAAAGGCAAAGGGGGGATAAAAATGATCACTTTAACAATGGAGCCATTTAAGTAATTTCTGGTTGTTCAAATTTCTTTCATTTGGGAAATTTGCACATCCAACTTCTGTAACTTTTCTTAATCAGTCTTCTCTAAGATGATGCAGTTATTATGTACCTGTTTTAAAACTTGGAATCAATTTATAACATCCATTTTTTTTCAAAAGCAAACAACATTTGATTAAAATACATAATACTTGGGGGAGGGGCTTTATCTTGCTTTTTTTCTTTCCGTTCCCCCCTTTTTTCTTTTCCTCGTTAGCTTGCGTTTTAAAATTTTTAAACTTTCTCTTTTTTTAAGATTAAATGTTTTGATTATAAACTAAATATTTTTAAAAGATACTTAAAAGATACTTGAAAGAAATTTTCTTAAAAGATACTTTTATAACAGCATTTGATAAAAAATAACTAAATTACAGTAGAAGATTGCTGATTTTTTTATATTGCAAAATATTGCAAAGCTGAAGGCAAATAGTGAACCAGTTAAATGACTCCTTAGACATAGATCATTCTCTCTAAAGATTGATTAAAGCAAGTTTGTTTATGTAATATGTTTATCTGAACTAATTGTCATATGTTACTAATTGCTGATTGCTCACCAGTCCATTTTGTTGTGCTAGATGTTTTTCTGCAATTGGAAACTGATAAAAATGTTCAAAAGAATTGCAGAACTTTGCATGAAAGTTTAAATGGATAGGGTTTGATTCAGTTCAAGGCAATCCATGAACTGAATTTTCAAATACAGTACATAGGCAAGCCATGATCTGAACCTGTTTTTGTTTTGCTTTTTTCCCCCTCATTTGACTTTTTTGTTACAGTGACGTTCAGATGTAGAATGATAACCTTAATGATGTTTTGTTAGTTCAGACTTTGTGACAGGCTACATTTAGTGCAAGTCTTTGTTTGCAAAATCATTTTAAATCCTTTTATTACTCTGGTTATTTGATTAACTGTAAGACAGTCTGTTAATTACAGTAAATTCACAGACTAATTATGTTTTACAGTCTGTAAAACTTAATTAAGCTCATATAACTATAATCTAGAAGAGCGTTCAGATTAAGTTTATATATTTTATTTCCAAATATTATATTTCAAAGAACATTCTGTTTTCAAATAATATAGACCAAGCAGTATTTGCTTATTATTCATGGTTAAAAAGCCTCATGTCTCACATACATATCTGTTGACCTGTTCTAAATCATGTCAAACATAATTAAATGCACTATTAAATGCACACATTTAACACTTTGCAGGTAGATCAGAATTCAAGGTTGTACATCTCTTTTACATTTATCAACAAAATAAAACTCACAAAATAAAACTCTCATAAGACTGTTGTCAGTCTTAGCTATCAGTGACTTACAGTATCTCAGGTTAAGTAGAGCCAGCTAAAACATTACTGTGTTTATGAAATCAGAATATTTCTTTATGAAAATTGATTGCCAGAAGTTCAGTTAAACAGGCTGAATTCTCACTATTTGTCTGATATTTTTTAAATCAGTTTGAACCTTTTTTCTGTAGGGCTAATAGATGGAATGGAATAATAAAAGATATTCAACTGTTAAATTATTCCTAAACCAAATTGCCAAATATTGGACTTGACTATTCAATTCCAGGCAGGCAATTATTGTAGAATATTTAAAAAGCATTGACTCACCACTCATTCCTCATAACAGCCTTATAAATTTTAATAAAATTAAACAAACAACAAATATTTCTCAGCAATATAATAGTCTGGATGAAATTAGCTAAAGGAATGCATGCATACATACATAAAAAATATGTGAAGTAATTCTTCAAATCCATGGTTTTAAAGTTGTTCATTGATATGAAAATATATGAACCAATCATAAAGCCCAACAATGCACATGTATTTCTTTCCATTTTATGCAATGTAATAAAACACTATTAATGTTGCAGGAAGAGTTGTACCACATAAAATAACACACGAGTTGCAAAAGAACAAACCATGGATTTGCATTGGTAGATTTATGTCTACGCTTTTTGCTGGGTTTGCTGTACAATTCCCAAGCAATTGCTCCATGTGGAAGTTATAGTTACAAGAAATAAAGGATTGAGTAACCGCTAGTGCTGACACTCTATGTTTTAGACTCATTTTCTTTTCAGACTCTGCTCTGTTATATTTGCTGCATTCTGGTATTTGATTATTCACAAACTAGAACCGTGGCAGATTTATACTGTTGCAAAGATGTTTTTGTTGCATCTCTGAGTCATTCCTCTGAGGTTATTTGTTGAAAAATGGAGAGGGAGAACTCTTCCTTTTGAAAACTGTAAAAGTAAACGTTGGAAAAGTTTAAACTGACTCTTGTATTATCTCATGATATTTTTGTTTGCTTATGCTGTTCTTGCATATAAGCATATACCCAATAAATATTACCACTACTACTAAAAAAGTCTATTGCTGTCTATGAGATTCAAGGGAAAAAAAGTTGTGCCTGTTGTCAGAAAGGTTGGAATGACTACCATGTTGGGTATTTCAACACAATACTCTAGTAGAAATAAAGACAACTGGTCTTATAGCCTTGACATGATATTTTATGTGTTGTTCCAGACACTGTTTAAAAGAGTGGTGCCACACCACTGTTTGGGCTGCATCTGGTCTCGGAGAGATAAGAAAGAAAATAAACACTTAGCTCCCACCATCAGAGCCACCATTGCACAGTTCAATGCAGTCACCAAATGCGTCATCAGGATAATTTTGAATGGCAAGGAGCTGAAAACCCATCAACGCGCCAAGATCATAGAGAAGTGGATCAATATTGCCCATGTAAAGACTCATTTTGTTCCATTTGTCTTTTGTACAAATGCTGGATTGTATGTGTTTGTGTGTGTCCATTATAGCATGCATGAATATCAGGGTTCATCTAATCCCTATCTTGAGTGTTTTTTTCTTCCCCGAATAATATGGATAACAGGTAGACTAGCTTTGGGCATAACATATCAGATGACCTTGGAAGTGCAATAGAACAGAGTCAATTTTTCCTGGATGGTAGAAAGGCTTTGACATTTGTTAATCAATTTAGTTTGGGAAGTAATTCCAAACCTTTCCAGTCCCATTTCTTTCTGATTGCATTTGTTTGTTTGTTCATTTGTTTGTTTATTATTGCTGCTATCCAAAGTGACTCTGAGCGGCTTATAAAGTGTTTTATAATTTGAATACTGGCATTTCATGGGATAACAATATTTTGTGTATATTACATTTAGTTATTTTCACTCTGATTATGCAGACTAACATGTTTCAGTTGTGATAAATGGAAACTATAATATTAATTTAATGATCAAAAGATGAAGAAAGCAAAAACACAGTAACCCAACTCTAGAAGATGTTTTCACAGCCAGAAAAACCAACACATTTTTTTTAAAAGAATTGGCCAATGCTTATGCAGTTGACAGATTCTTTTAAAAAAAAAAAATCAGAGTAACAATGCTCCTAAAAGAGTAACTGAGTCATGTGTAACCCTTCTCTGTTCCATTTTCACTCCCTTTATAGGAATGTAGGATTCTTAAGAATTTCTCCTCTTTGAGAGCCATCGTTTCAGCACTTCAGTCCAATTCCATCTATCGGTTAAAGAAAAGCTGGGCATGTGTTGCAAAGTAAGATCAATTTCCCACCTATTTTTGGACAGTTGCTAGTCATGACACCATATAAGCATTTTTAGCCTTTGGGACTTCAAGTCATGGAAATCTGTAATTTAAAATTCCTATAGAGTTGATGATGGGCTGATGCAGATGGGAGAAAAAATTGAAGGCAGCTAATAATCAGCAATAACAAGACTTTTAATTTCTGACTAGCAGAAATGTCTCTAAGGATGCCTAATTTAGCTATTGATGTTACTATTTTTCTACAGTTCTTCAATTACAAAATTATCTAAATTCTCTCCAAGTCCTCATACCAAGGAAACAAAAAAAAAGTTAGGAAATCCATTAACAGTGAGAACAAGTGTGGTGTAGTGGTTAAGGTGTATGACTCACACAGGGGGAATCTATCCTCGGCCAAGGAATCTCTTTTGGCCAATCATATTCTCTTAGCCTACTCTACTTCACATAACTGTGGTGAGGAAAAGAAGCAGTTACTCTGCTTTAAACTTCTGAACAAAAAGTGGAGTATAAATGCCTGCATTTCAGAGAACCTAGAAGCTTAGGGGACGGATTGGGTTGTTACATCAGAAAAATTATTAAGAGAGTACAATGAACTTCTTGTTTAACATTATGGTTAGAATAATAGTCTTCTTGCTTGGACGGTGACCTAAAAGAAAAGATGTAGTTGGGGATTTGCCTGGATTCTAAAACGAAAAAATCTCCTTACAAGACGATACCATCATCACAGCCTCATTTTAATCAATGGAGCAAATTATCATTAGCTTATTTTAGGAAGACTGAAAACTTTAAAATCATTCCATTTTATTTTGTACAGAGACAAAATGTTGATGTTTGAAGAACTGTCAGAAATTTTCTCAGATCATGACAACTATTTGACAAGTCGGGAGCTGCTAATGAGGGTGAGAAGCAACAGATATTTCAATGATAGTGTAATATATTACAACTACAGGGTTCAATTTTGGCTAAATAACTTCCAATATATACTATTAACTTGTGAATAGATATGCTGGTAGAAGTACTTTAAATAACAAAGATTATCTTAAATCTTGAGTAAGCAGTTCTCTATATGTGAATATAGGTATATGTTTAATTCAGTGGTCCAATTTATGAATGGAAAATAAAAATTTCGTGTATTAGCAGAAACGTCAAAGCAGGCAACTGCTGATATAAGATGCTACAAGTCCTATTTTGGTTTTACTGAATGGCCAGTCTGAGAATTGTCCTTCTTGGCTTATCAGATCTAGTACGAAGAGACTGCCCATTTGAGTCCAGAAGGTCATAAATGCCTCATTGAGAGAGAGCAAAAGAAAGAAAGAAAGAAGTCTCAGCCTCTTGGAAATAAATTGTGATCAGGCTACTCCTAAAGATGCCAGATTTGGATTTGGAAGATAAAAACAGCTATAAGCTAATGCCAATATTCCTTTCCTAGATAAGGGCTTTGAGTGAGTAGTGACTAATCAGCTGCAGATTTTCTTGTATAAAACTGATTTTTCAGATCTATTTTAATCCACTCTCAGATCTGGTTATGAATTATCTTGGTTATCAGATGTATCTATTAGATGAACTGGGCCAAGAAAAAGACAGGCAGAGCGTGTCTCTATTGTTCCTCATGGACTTAAAAGCAGGTGGCTTTCATTGTGCATGCATTTAAAAAATAAATGGGGTTTAGATTAGCTATGCAAAATGCAATATTTTGAGAGAAGATTCCACTTGATTCGAAATTGAACCAGACTGCTAATACTGAAAACCTAAAGGTCATTTGGTTGATTTTCAAAATATTTTGTTAGAGAAAGCTGGCAAGGATTGAGATGAATGTGGTGTGAGATAACTCATCCCATAGGAAATTATCTGAATATTCTGTGCTCTTCCAGTGAGACAGAGATAAAAGACGATAACTGTGAAAAGTCATTAAACTATTCAAAGGTAGTTACAGGAAAAAAATTACATATAAAATGAACAAAAAGTGGTACAAATGTACAATATACATGACTCTAATCTATTCCCTGAAAAGCCAAAGACAATGTAAACTGAATTATTAATGGGGAGAAAATATCCCAACTGCGGAAAAATAAGTGAAATGATTGCAAATGGAGTTTTATTTATTTATTTTGTTTATGACTGTATAGATCTCTTTAGTCAACTGAATTTAAATGCAACCACCAAAACCAAAGTAACAATAATGATGTACAACAAGAAATAATTCAACATATAATTAAAGTACTGCAGTTGGCCACAATAAAAATAATAATGTTCTTGGCGTCCAGAGCTTAACAATAGTCAAGTCTTGAAGGCTTTCTGGAACAGCCTTTTAAAAGAGCATGAGAGTTGGGATTATTCTTGTCTTGAAAGGAATGGAGCCCCTACAGAGAAAGTTCACTTTTGGACACTTCCATTTGAACCTCCTGAATGGTTGGGATCTTCATCAGGCATTCTCTGTACCAACAGATTGTGTGGGCAATATCTATATGGGATGGGTAGTCTTGAAGATGCCCAGGACTTTATAGCTGATAATCAGGACCTTATACATTACATTTGGAATGTATAATAGTTAATACCGCACCTGTAGCAGCTGTGTTACTAGCAATATTGAGATTCACTGATGACCATACAATTGAACTATTGTACATAGTCCATGCAGGAGATGTCAAGGGTATGAGTGGCCAATGTCAGCAACTCTGAGAAAAATAAGGCTAAAATGGATGTACCAGCCAAAGCTGAGCAAATCTTCATGATCATGACCTTCACCTGGAACAGGAAGTGTAATTCCAAGAAGTGTGGCCTGTTCACTTCAGCAAAGCACAAAAATGTTTATATTTCCAAAATCAGCAAGCTTCTGAATAAATAAGCACTCCCAACTTTCTAGAGTTGAAATTATGTATGTTACCTCCCATCTACAGTACATCTTGATAGTCTCCACATAAATGCTTGTTTGCATCCTCTGTTCAACCCGTGGTGGAGATGTACAGTTGAATATCATCCACAGGCTGACATTGCATGACAATATTTATCTATGTTGTAGGTCATTAAGCATCAAGTTGATAAAAGGGTAAAACTTCTATGAATTAATACTGAGTTGTATCTGAGATTTCAAGATGTAGAAATTATTGAAATACTTGGAGCAATAATCACAGGACAATGAAGTTCTATCTATGTACAGTATTTATAGAATATTACCTTGATTGTCTAGAGGAGTCATCTTTAATTTTAGAAAATGCTGTTTCTAAAAATACAGAGATTTACTGTAAGAGAAGGTCAGCAGGCTATCTAATTTTCTTAGGAAGTTTGGGGGTTATTTAAATGTATGAAATGGATTGGAGGAGACATGAAATTTTCAGGAGGATGACAGCATCATTAAGTTAAATAGCAATGTAATGGAAGCCCATAAAAAGTGAGGTCATTTCTTTAACATACTTATTAAAATGAAGAAAAAAGTAAAGATAAAAACTGAGAAAATCAATTAAAGAAATAAGAACAAATTACTGACTTTTTTTCATCATCATGCACCTGAGAACAAGTTGTACAAAAAATTGTGCAGAAAAACAAGTTAAAACATGGCAGTAAGTTAATTTTAATCTGTTTCAGAGGACCAAGTCATATTGTGAAATATGGCTCCTGAAATCATAATGTTACTGGTAAAGTGATCCCTAAGGCTCAAGTTGTTGGAACACAGAAACATTTTCATTTCCTGATTGTCTCCTTGTTAGTAAGCAAACCAAAAATATTAGTCATATCGTAATGTAAGTGAATAAGAAAAAAACCCAGAGCATTATATAATGGAAAGGAAAAGATTAATAATAGTTTGAAATAAGTTGGAAACAAACTCAGAATAACAAGATATTAATTGTCCAGAAGCAGTAAGGTTGTGATCCAGATATGCCTAATTCAGAGAAAACTGGAAATGGACAAATACTTGACTTGGCTCAGAGGCATTTTGCAAGTTGACTTGCATTTTGGAGCAACCATTCCTCACTGTCAGGAAACTCCTGAAACATTTCTGTGTGAGCTTTTTATTATCTTTTTGGTTGTAAGATGAGTCACATATCTTTTCAGCTTAAGAGAGAAGGACGTAGCATTCAGTTAGCATAGGAAATGTTTGCGAGCCTGTTCTATGGCCTTTTCCATTCATTGTCCTTTTATTTTCATCACAGGAAGGAACATCTAAATTTGCAAATTTGGACAGCAATGTAAAAGAAAACCAGAAGAGAACCCAGAGGCGGCTCCAACTGCAAAAAGATATGGTAATTCTTTATTTTTCATTTTTCTCATGAGATGCTCCTCTTTGAAAAAATACAGAAACAGTCATAGCAAAGATAACTATTTTAAGATACCTAGATGCAAACAAAATGGTTACGTTCAACTTGAATTAAGTTCAAATAAAACCAGGAAATCACAAATTCTCACCATGGGAACAAGTACGTTCAACCAAATCTTGAACCTTTTTTTTTCATGGCTTTGTGAAGAAAAATACGATCAAAAGATAATAATGAACTAATACATTAGGTTACTAATGGTGGAGGAGTTTCTTAGACCAGAATTTTTGAGACACACACTTGTAATTTCTCATAGAATAATAGTTGATCCATTTTGTTTGAATAATGCCTTAGATACTTCAACAATCAGATTTGTGTGAAGAAAATTTGAAGTTGAAATTGCAGCTGAAGTAAACTTCTTCCCTTGAGTTTCATTCCTTAAATTTAACAATAATACTTTTTTACGATTTTATAAGATTTTTTCCCCCTGTTCTTTGGGGACTATTAAATGACATATTTAAATCTAGTTTGTATATTATTTTCTACTTTCAAAAAATTGCTTGTTTTCCCGTGTTACTTTTTTTTTTTATTGAAATTTTTTTAAATTTTACAAAAACAAATCCCCTTCCCATACCCCCCCCACCCTACCTCACCCCCCCCCTTCCCAACCTCCCAAACCCTCCCCTGGACTTCCCAGAGCTGAGTACAGGCTTAATTAAAAAAAAAAAAAAAAACCTTAAAACACTTTTAAAACCTAAACAAGTTTAAATACAATCATCATTCTATATAAACTCCCTCCAAAAACACAAATTTAAACATTACTTTCTTTGAATATCTATATCTATAGTGTAAAATCTAATTTCTCCCTCTTTCTTTATCCTAAAACAAAAAATAAACATATAAACCTTTGTTATACCATTAAAACTAAATACTCTTAAAAAACTTAAAGTAAATACATATTTCCTTCAATCTTCATAATCTTCTCTCCTATCCAAAAAGAAAAAAACTTAAAAAACTTATAAGTCCTAAACAAATCTAAGCACATTTAATTAAACAAATTATTTTCTCTTAAAAATATTAATAATAATATTTAAAAACTAGAAATACTTTTAAATCCTAAACAAATCTAAATACAATCATCATTCTGTATAAACTCCCTCCAAGAACACAAATTTAAACATTACTTTCTTTCCTAAACAAGTCTAAACATTTAATTAAACAAATTATTTTCTCTTAAAAATATTAATAATATTTAAAAACCAAATTTAAGCATACTTAAAACTTAAACAAGTTGTACTCCCTTCAAAACACGAATTTAAACATTACTTAAAATTTAAAACATTAGAATCCCCTCACTAAAATGAACAAATTATAATCCCTTCAAAACACAAATTTAAACAATATTATCATTAAAGATTCAAAACTTAAAACAACAAAATTCCCTTATACGCCTATCCATAATAAACACATTAAACATTTCAATCTTCACCAATAACCAATTCCATCCGTAAGAAACTGCATCCTTATCAGTCTCAATTATATTAGTATTATTAATTATTCACATTCCAGTTTTTTCCATTCTCCATTCTTCCATTTCCATTCTCCATTCTTGTATCGAACTCGTAAGAAATGCTGCAAGTTCTGCCTTAGGAGACTGCTCCAAAATTCCTGAATCTCCCATCGACTCCGAAGCCAATACAGGTAAGGGTTCCTTAAATTCCTCCTTATGTTGATCTTTACAATTGTAAGTTGTACAAGTTATCCTCTGACCATTCCTCTCTTGTTGATGCCCCTCAAACTGAGATTTCCCAATTTCCATTTCAGGCAGCAATTCCACCCTTAAAGATTGCTCCAAAGACTTTGTAGGTCTAACATCTCCCAGAGATTCAGAGACCACTGAATATGAAACTTCCTTAACCTTCTTCTGTTGCTGCTTTTTTTTGGAATTGTATGCTACACAAGTTGTCTTCTGCTCCTCAATCTGGACTTGTTGAGACCTAATAGATGGCGATACACATACCCCCAGGACCAAAGTATAAAAATCTTTTGCTTGAGAAACAGTATTAAGTCTATGACATGTCCCCAGGTAGTTCACCACCATTCCAGTCGGAACATCCCATCTGAATAGAATTTTTCTCTTTTAAAGTTCATTTGCTAGAAAAGCAAACTCCTTTCTTCTTCTTAAAATTTTAGATGGGATCTCCTTAAAAATTATAACATCTTGTGAAGCAATTTGAAATCTCTTCTTATAATAGGCTTGCACAATTTCATTGCGTAAGATCTTTTACCAAAGTAAATTACCACATCTCTTGGCAGATTCTTCTGTGCTGCCACCACAGAGTTAACCCTAAATAATTTTTCAATTTCACTAAGTATTCCCTCTTTTTCTTTATTCAAAATCAATGCAAAATCCTTTGCAACCATCTCTTTCAGATCTCCTTGCAAAGACTCTCCCAGGCCTCTAATTCTTAAGGCATATTCCATTTGTCCATATTGAAGCATAAGAATCTCATTTTCCATTTCTTTTTCCATACTTTCAATTTTCCCCTCCATTATGTCCACTTTTTCAGCTACCTCTTCCACATGGGAGTTCACCTTTTCAAGAACAGAAGCAACTCCTTCTAAAGCCAAAACAAAATCTTGTCTCAAGATCTTATTATTTTCCTCTAAAATCTTTTTCATTTCTGCCCTAATTTGAATTATAACATCTCCCATCATGTCTTGCAAATCCTTCATAGTTATTAGCTGACCCCCGGAAGAGGGTGAAACTGTTGATTTAGAAGCTGTAGAAATCCCTGGACGCTTTGGAGCCATCTTAAAAAAAAACCTTTAGTCCTTCTTAAAAAATTATAAAAATTCCTTCAAAAATCATAACTCCCTCCAAAGAAGGTCATTATAATAAAAAGAAAAAAGGGGGAAAAAAAGGAAGAGAAAAAGAATTAAAAAAAAGCTTTAATCCTTCTTAAAAATTGCAAAAAATTAAACAGAAAAAAGTCCTTCAAAAAAGGATCATTACAATAAAAAGAAGGGAGTTCAAAAAAAAAGGGGGGGGGAATTAAATAGAAAAAGTCCGTTCCCAAAAAAAATACTTAGAGATACCAAAAACAACCATTCCAATCATAAGAAAATAAAAAGGGAAAGGGAAAGAAAAGAAAGAGAAACACCAAAAAGCCTGCCGGTCAGCATAGATTTGCCGATCACCATTTTACTTTCCCTTTCAACAAAGAAAGAAAAATAAAAAAAGAGAATAAAAATAGAAGCAAGTCTTAAAACTTAAAATCCAAATAAATCAAAGAAAGCAAAAACTAAATCCTCTACTCAGCTCTGTCCGTTTATAAAAAAACTCACCAGTTCTCTTTAAGCACGGAGGTGTTTGCAGCGGCTCGTTTTGTCCCTGAGGACAAAAACAGCTGGGAAGCGGAGACAAGTCTGAACTCCGTGGGAGCACTCCTTTCACTCCCCCCAAAAAAACTTGGGGGGTGCAAAAGAGGCTCTACCACTATTCAGACACTCTCTACCCCCTCCCTTTGCCCGGGAGGGGGATTTTGAACCGCTGAACAGCTGATGTCTGCTGTTCATAGCGGTTCTTACACTTACCCAGGAGAGACGGCTACAAAGTAGCCGCCATCGCGCGCGCAAAATCCACCGGAAGTCTTCCCGTGTTACTTTTATAAAACATTCTAAAAACAATTTAGAACGAGAAGACTTATTACAATTGCAATAATACATTACCAATTTGATTGTCATTTTTTCTTCCCCTATAAAAATAAGGTGACATAATTTTACAAGTGGCAAGCCATTTTATTTTTATGTATATACTATTCCCCCAAAGCAAATGACTTACAATAACAAACAATGTACTGTATAAGGGAAATAATATGCTGATATAAAGTATAAGGAGAAAGAAACAAGGAGAGGAGAAAAATAAAAAAGTTTCTTAATGAAATAGTGTGAGTAGCCTCAATAAATCTCTCAGGAGAGGCCATTCCACAATATTGTGTTCTATTGAAATAACTTCATTCATTTCCTGTTGGATCACATTTGATGGATGAATAGTTCTTACAGCTTAGCTCAACCAGCCAAAAAAGCAGCCACTGCTAGGCCAGAATCTGATTGCTCCTTCACGATAGACGGGTCGACATGGAAAAGTTCATGAATAAATAAATATACATAGTATAGTGTAGATAGAACTTAGTATAGATATCTGGACTATAGAGGGCTAAAGATCACTGAACCTCAGAGGAGTTTGAACTGGATCCAAAGTCAAAAAGCACTTAATGAATCAGAGCTAGGATGGTTAATCTCTTTGTGCTTTCATCCTGCACAGGGTGTAATGCAAGGCACCGTTCCTTATCTTGGTACTTTCTTAACGGATTTGACAATGCTTGATACAGCTCTCCAGGACTATGTGGAGGTAGGTTTGTAACACACACTCATGCATACTGTTAATAGTTTTGCCTTCAGTATATATTTGTAAAGCATCAACTCACTAGGCACAGACCAAACACAGGACTTTAATTAGGAAATGGAACAGTTATAAAACTGAGTTTACATTATTAGAATTCTCCCAATTTAAATTCTATGCCTTGAATTAGTAGTTTTGCACTGGTTTGTTCCCCTGGTAAAATGTGATCTATATGTTTAGGCTAACATTAGCAGAATTTCTTTACAAATTCCACATTTTCTTTGGAATAAGGTATATTTCGATTGTAATGTATGAAAGTACCAATCTCTTGATGAGGGACTTTTTTGTAGAACAGTGGTTCTCAACCTGTGGGTCGGGACCCCATTTGGGGTCAAATGACCATTTCACGGGGGTCGCCAAACCATGCTGTCCGCCATTTTTTTCCCTTTTCCCTAGCTGTCCTACTCCCTCTTATTGGTGGCCACACCCACTTGAGGGTCACCACAACATGGGGAACTGTATTATGGGGTCACGGCATTAGAAAGGTTGAGAATCACTGTTGTAGAAGAAAGAGTAACTATGTCTTCGTTCAATGGGAGACATTCAGAAAAAACACTTTTAACAAATAACATGCATAGGTAATTAATTGTGTCTGAAATAATCACTACGTTTTTTCAAATGTGTTCATTAGCAGAATGATATAAAATGTCATTCAAGCTATGAGCAGAAGAGACACACAAAAAGAGAAATTGGAAAGATGTTTCCATAAAATATTAAATAAGCATTGTGGAAGCAAGGAAATAAGTCATATGCCACATGAGGGATTTTTTTTGTAAAGTTTTATATTTATGGTATCTCAAGATTTTATAGATTACGAAGATATGCTGAAATGTCCTAATGCGGGAGTCTTCAAATTTGACCCTTTTATGACTTGTGGACTTCAACTCCCAAAATTCCTCAGCCAGGCATGCTGGCTGAGAAATTCTGGGAGTTGAAGTCCACATAAAAGGGCCAAGTTTGAAGACCTCTGTTGTAATGCATTAGGTTAGAGCTATCATCAGGAGCTGCTACTATGTTGGTGTGTCAAAAATTTCTGTTGATATTTTTGAATATAGTTCATAAGTGATGGACTGATCAGTTTGATTATTAAGTAGATTTACTAGGAATTATAACTAATAAATGAATTTTAAAATATGATGGTAGAGGACCCAAAAGGGTAAATACATGAACATTTGGAAACACTCAGCTTACTTTTTTTTGAAAGAACTGGATTGGTTCTGTTCAGTTTTTAATTCCGTTCTAGATCTTAACTGCAGCCTTTATCAACCAGATGCCCTTTAGCATCATGGCTGGTTTTGTATCTCCTGCAGAGTGAAACTGTATATGGGCTATGATTGTTCCATTGTGTTTGGATAAATTATGTTGTTTTTAGTTATGCTTTTAGTTTTTCATTTCATTCCTGTTTAGAGGTCTGACTATGAGGTTCAAATCAGACATAAGGGACTAAGGAATTTTTGAGGACACCAAGTTATGGAAGGCTGTCTTAGTGCTTACCTAGAAGCCCAGAATACTGTAGCTTATTCCATATCTTTCTTCAGAAACATTCACTTCTGCATCAGTCCAGCCCAATGCTGTGGTTATATTCTTCTTTTGGAACTATCTCAAGGGCTTTACTGGGTACTGAGGCCACCAGCTTTGAGAAAACAGCAGAACTCATTGCTACTGTTCCAGGCTTTGAAGAAGCATAACAGATCTTGTTTTATTCATGCTTTTAACTGTGTTTTAATGTTTGTGATTTTACTGGCTGATGGCACCACTCAAGAACATCCTCTCTATTTAATCAATTCAGTAAAAAATGGCAAAGAAGTTTGGGATCCAGTTTTTATGACAGTCCCCACAGGATAGCAGCAGGATTGCTGAATGCTCATTGCTTTCATGGGGAAATACACTTTGTAAGAATGTAAGGACCCACCCCACTTTGCATCTTAAGAAGACAGAACTCTTGGAATAATTCTTCCAACAGGAATCCTTTATTAAGAAGAAGTGGTTGCAGGCGTGCTAGACAGGACTTGGGGTCCAAGCTCTCCCATTCAAGGTTTTAAGGGGTTCCCCAGTAGTCCCACCCAATCACCCCCCCTTCCAGTGATAGTTTCAGGCATCACAATTCCACCCCTTTATTCCTTTCTTCCGTCTGGATGGAGACTTCAGATAAACTACATGAAAGGTAAATAGCCCCCTTTGTTATGGTAAGGTTCTTTGGTGCTAACTACATTCAAACATTCTTTGAGGTTGCAATAAACACATTCAGTTCCTTAGAAGTATACTGAAGGAAGTGAGGGCCATAAAGCCCCTTTGTTCTCTCCCTTCTCTCCCTCTTATGGCAGAATCCAGAGAAGGCAGAATTGGGGTTTTCTATGTTTGATAATTAAAGATGAAATATAATTGGATTCTGACAAAGAATCTGCTGTTTCAATAGATCAGGAATAGAGACCTACACTTGGGTGGCCAAGTAGATCAATTTTAATCACACAAGTGGGCAGAATTTTTGTTGTTCCTGGGCTCGAGTATATATTTTGGAGGTACAATGATTCTTCCTCTTCTTCTTCCTTCTCCTTCTTCTCTTCCACTGTTAAATTGATTAAGGATTTGCTACTACAGTTTGCATGTGCCTCCCAGCTCAATAGGTGGTGAAATAATGCTTTATAATAGTTCTGGACAGAAGGGACCTTGAGGCTGTAGAAAAGGGGATTTGTAACTCCATGGTTCAAGATATCCATACTTGCACTTGAGCAAGCTTTGCAACTTGTATACATTTGTAACTTGTGTAAATTGTGCCGCATAAAAAACTACAAACCCAAAACTAACTAATGTCTTCAAGTCAAAATTGTTCCCCCCAAATTCCCAGATCATCTGTGGGAAGGGAAGGATACCTGCAGCTGTAAAGAAAGCAGCTGGTTCAGGCTAATAGGCGTGTACATCAGCACTAGCATAATTAAATTATTAAAGTGTGAATGTATACATGTTTTCAAATTATTTAAGCGAGTTTGGCAGAGAGGTCACGATTGATTGCAGAGTGAGGTTTAAAAGCATCTTCATGGAATCAGTCTTGAAAGTGTTGGCCTTTTGGAAAATTTATTCCTTTGTAACCATTTTATTATCTCCATTAAAAATGCAGTTTTTGTAACTATACAATACATTTCTTTATTTTATTTTTATTCTTTTCGCAGGGAGGGCTAATAAATTTTGAGAAGAGAAGGCGGGTAAGCTTGCATTTTATTTCCACCATTCAGTCACATTTTAATGATCCCCAAAAACCTGAGGATTGATTTCTTGTTTTTAGAGAGAAACAGGAGACAGTATAGCTACAGAGCTTAACATTTTCAACCAGAATTGTAAAGCATATCCTAGGAGAAACAGACTATTGGAGTATTAAATATGATTCCTCTCAACTAAAATTTGACCAATTTGTCCTTTTCTTCATCCGGTTGGCTGCACAATTTGCCTTCACATAATATTGTATGTTGAGCACATCAGCTTAGATGCAGGAATGTTTCAAGATTACTTTTTGTAGGATTCTCCATAGCTTATCCCCAGAATATTGTGCTGTCACCTGAAATCTCACAAGACTTTCACATTCTCTCTGAAATCTCACAGAATCTTTAGCGAGAAATCCAAACCTTGTAAAAAAAATTACTCTTACGTAAGATTTCACCCATTCATTTTTTTAAAAAAGATGAAGATGGATAGATACCATCTAGGTAGGAAATTGCATGTTGTCATCACTGTAATTATGATAACCAATGTAAACATATTTTCAATCAATCTATCTAGGATATACCATTCATTTAAAATATAGATTTTAGAAAAATAAACTCGGTTTATTATAAAAACATTATGGGCAGTCACATGGATTCAAGTTTTTTTTTTTTAAAAAAAAAGATCAGTGTAGGGTTAACAGATTATGAAGGTTTTAATAGTCAATGAAAAATGTTAGAACATGTTTTTGCCCTTATGAAACTCCTCTAAAATGTAGCAGGGCATTGCCTCTGCTACTTCTTGCTGGCCTGTAGTAGATGAAAGGTAACACAAGTTCTTAGGCTTTCTGTGGCTGGATTGGCATTGGGCACAATCTGTCCTGCAAATCCAGAGATTTGTTGTGCAGAGCTAATAAGGAGGAGGCAAATAGGCTTTCTTTGCCTCTGGAAGGTAGAGATAATGGCTCTTTTTGCATCCAGCAAGTACAGAGTTAAAACCCATGATTACGCCCATATTGAAAATCATTTCTCCCTCTCTTTAACACAAGTATTAAGAGGGAGCTAGAGGCTTAGTACACTTGCAAAAGCTTGCCAGGTCTCCTGTTGTGGTATGTGGGCAAGTCTGTTTTGATTCCTGTGTGCTCCACCATTCACCCAACCTTCTAGACCAGGGGTAGGCAACCTTGGCTCTTTTATGACTCGTGGACTTCAAGTCCCAGAACCCCTGAGGAATTCTGGGAGTTGAAGTCCACGAGTCATAAAAGAGCCAAGGTTGCCTACCCCTGGTCTAGACCATCAAGCAAGGAACATCCTTTAGATTCATTAATTCATCTAAAAGTATAGAGGCTTTGCAGTGAGATTGCTACATGCATAAAGATGGAAAGATTTGAGACTACTCACCATGGAGGAATGGATGCAGATGATAGAACTTGCTGAGATGGACAAATTGACTTCTTTGATCAGAGAAAAGACATTATGTGTATTGGAACTGGACTGGAAAGCCCTCATAGATTTTTTGTATAAAACAGGATTTATACTTTTGATGTTTAGGAGGAAAAAAGACTATAGAAAAAATAAGACTTATGCTGTAACCATTGATTAAGAGATAAATTTATACTTATAACTGCTGTAAAGAAAATCAAACACAATTTTTTATACTTTCTGTCTTCTTTCTGCATTTGTGGCTTTGTCTTTCTTTCTTTTTTCTATATTAGTTTTGTAAGTTTTAAAAATTTTAATCAAATTATTTTTTTTTAAAAAGAAAGCACAGATGCTTAGTGCCATTCAGAACCATATTATATTATGCTTGTCAGTGAACTTGTCATGAGTTTTTCAACATCTCCAATTATCCCACGTCCTTCTGCTGCAATTGACTATGAGACAATCCATATTGACTGTGAGACAATCCAATTCCATTTTCCTCATTCAGATTCCCCCTCTTGTTCCATTATTTTTTCAGGAATTTGAAGTAATTGCTCAGATTAAACTCCTACAGTCTTCCTGTAATAGCTACTGCATGATGTCAAACAAAAAATTCATCCAGTGGTTCCAGAAACAGCGACAATTAACAGAGGAAGAAAGGTAAGATAAAATTTTGATTTGTAACAGGCAGAATTTTTTTTTTTGCATAATCCAGCTCTTTCCTTATTTCTCCCATCATCTGAGATAAAATAACAAAACTGTATTTTAAAATTATTGTGGAAAACACAAGACATTCAAGCAGCTTGGAAATGTATACAAGAAACGCACATGCTGCCTTCATAGAGAGGGATAAGTATGATCCTGTACTTGTGTGCAATGCATATAAATATGCGTGCGCACGCGCACACACACACACACACACACACACACACACACACACAGCAAAACTTTGATTACTTTGCTTGGACTGCCACCTTAAGTTTTTGGATCAAACCTGGAGAAGTTTAGAGTTCATCACATCATTAAGCAGTGAAGAATTCCAGGTGCAGTCTTAGAGAAGCTAATTCTAACTTGGGTGACGCTACCTGGGAACCTTGTAGCAATGTTATTATGAATTTAATATCCGAACATACTATAAACAATGCTGCAGGAAGCAGGAAACCAATCACCTACAAGATAGTATCCTTTGTTCCCTGTAAGATGTTGTTCTTAGCTTTATCTTTCTCCTAAGTCATTTTTGCTGCTCACCCAAGATCTGATAATTTCACCACCTAAAGCAGTCTGCCTTGATCGTTTTATCCCAGAGGAAGCTTTGAAATAATTTTTAGGTTTGGGAGAACCTCTACATAAAAATGATTATTTTGACAGTTATTTTTTTCCAAAAAATGCTAACATGTCACAAGACAATGAACTTTTAGTCTATCCAACCCATGTTTTGTAATGTTTACCATAACAGAAAAATGGCTGGCCAACAATTGAGTCATGGCACATAAAAGTTCCCACCACTGCAAGTGCTAATATTGTATAGAGCATAAAATTTAAAAATGCTATTTTTTTCAATCATGATCTCACACAGAACCTTAGTTGAGAAAGGCTGAGCTAAAGGTTTATTTTAAACCTTCTAGACTCTTCAGCATTCTTTTGTTAAAACTGAAATAATCAATCAAGGTTGTGTCTGTTAATAATTTCTGACTTTCGGCTTCTCCAAAAATAACCAGCCAGCATTCACAGCAATATGCAGCTATATATAACACATGAAGTTGTCTTTTTATATCAACTTCCTTTTCCAGTGACATTTTGAGTTTCACTAAGCAGGTGCAAAGCTTGTTTTTCTCTTTTCCTGATATTATCTTGTTTGGATTTTAATTGTGAGCATAAAAGGTTAAACTTCAGTATGCAGTATACATTTTATGGATTTTGTTTACAGACCTAACCCATTACAGAAAAGCCAACTGTGTACATGTCTTTGCTTCTGTGCACTGATGGTTCTCCCTCTTCTTAGTTCATGTTTAGAATATAAGGCCAGGGGTACATGTTACTTGAACATTTATTTGTTCCCACTCAGTTCTGGTACTCAGAATTTCATCTGCTCACGGGGTTAGAATACATTATATTAGAATATAGAATATATTGCATATACCTTGAAAACAATCCATCTTGGGTCATAGAGAAATGGGAGTGAGGAAGAAGAATAAAACCAAGAAGTATCCTAGTTTCTATATAACACAAAATATATCTTTGAAAGGAAGAAAACTGCAGTTATACTCAAAACCTATTGAATAACTTGTCTTTCAGTCTTGGCAATTTTAATACATGCTTGCTAAGGAATTCTGGGAGTTGAATATGTCTTCAAGTTGCCAGGGTTGAGAAAAACTGGAATAACTCCTAGTAACATAGCTACTTAATTTGAAGTAATGTCTATATTAGATATAAAGCCTTGTTCCAAAGTAAAAAACAAACAAACTCTAGATGTGGATTTAATTCAGTGATTTAATTTTATGGCAACAGTATTTTATATAGTTCTAATCAGAAGGTGGTCTCTAATCTTCCAGCTATGCCCTTTCCTGTGAGGTTGAAGCAGCCATTGACACAACCACCACGTCCCCCAAACCGCGGAAGAGCATGGTGAAACGACTGAGCCTGTGAGTTTGAGTAGGGGTGAAGGTTGGGAGCCACTCGGCCTGAAAAGTTGAGGGTTGTTCCCAAGAGAGAATATCTGCTCTCCCAGTTCATGGGACAACTTTGAAATCATACGCAAAACCCCCATTTATACCTGTGTAAATGAACTCCCACATTATTACTGCGGATCCTTGCTGAAAACGAAGGTGTTTGGAAGCATAGACATTTCAAAAGCTTCCTCCCTTGTTTTAGAGGCAGGTAAACAATTCATCCTATTTAAAATATAGGATATCTCTCTAAGCCTCAGAAGGGCTTATATCATGATACCCAAATGAAATTCACTGGCAAGTTATACTGCTCTAATCAGCTTCATTCTTCTATATCCAAGGGAATTAATAGTATAACTTCAAGAGTCATTAACTGAGGCAAACTATTTTTCACAGATTTAAACAAAGAAAAATGAGTGCGTATAATCAAACACTCTGCTAGAGTCTCCCTTACCTGCAATAAAGGCATAAATAATGCTTCCTTGACTATATATATATATCGCATAAAATTGGAAGTGTCTTGGCGATGTTTCGACGAAGTCCCATTTGTCATCTTCAGGCTGGTGCTTTCGGCTTCGCGCTTCTAGGAGCAGTGTGTGAGCGTAGCTGTTTCTTCCCTTTAACTGCCCGTGGGGGTATGAACTCATTGGGCAGGCAGTTAAAGGGAAGAAACAGCTACGATCACACGCTGCTCCTAGAAGCGCGAAGCCGAAAGCACCAGCCTGAAGATGACGAATGGGACTTCGTCGAAATGTCGCCAAGACACTTCCAATTTTATGCGGGAGAAAACCCGAATAACCAAAGATCTACATACAAACACCTGCGAAAACCTCAGAAAACATATATATATATATATATCCATATAGAGTTGTCCAAGCCAGCATGTAATTTTATTTAAAGGAATATATCCCAATCTCACTTCACTGTCATTGTTAGATGTTGAAGCAAAATGCCTTTTTTCTTTTCCCACCCCACCCACCCTATATTAACAATAAACAATCTGCCTTGCAATCTTCCTCACGGGAATTTAAATCAAATGTTGCAAATGAAAAATAATTTGAGAGGAGCCTCGATGCTATTTAGAATAACAAAGTTAATCTATATTAGAAAATTGATACAAGGTATATGTGGTTTTAATGAATTACTATAATTAAATAAACATAGAAAAAACTCAGAACTGCAACCACTGCACATATTTATTCATAATTCCCAAGGAAATTGATATAGCTATATAACTTTCATCAACTAGGGCTGCGATAATATATTGACTCCCCTGAACATAATTAGATACTCACCACCTGCTTTTTATTTTCTCAAGAATACAGAATAGGCACTCCCTTCTTATGACCCATCAAGACTCCCACTTTCTTTCAAGAGCACAGTAAAACTCCAACATTTCCTACCTACTGGGAACTATAAATAAAGAAGAAGGTTGTCTAGCACTTTAATAAGCCTCAGGCAGAGAGTATCTTTCCTGGGTATGCAATAAATTCACATCTCTTACAACTATTCCCTGAGTTTCATGTCTGTTATCTATCTTCTCTGAAGTTACCAAGAATGTGGTTACAAGGAATAACATTGCAGGCTTATTAAAAAAAAAAAATCTGCACTTCCGATCTAGTTGTCTTGCTTTCTGTGCAATGTCTCTACCAACACTTTGCCCTCTTTCATTTGTCACTTTGTCGTCTTGAGACAGATTATTTCTGGGACCTGATGTGATTGCTAATAGCACGCCCACCAAAGAGCAGCCCAAGTCCGTACCAAGCGGGAGTTCCGGGGAAAGCATGGATTCGGTCAGCGTATCTTCCTGCGAGTCAAACCATTCCGAATCGGAGGATATCTGCCTCACTCCTACGGATACCCCTGATGAGGCCCAAAAGAAAGTATGAGCCACAAAGAGCACAATTTATTTCCAGGAGGAGCTATTGGGATTAGAGTAGGGATCTTAAACTCTTTACCATCACACCTCCCTTTAGTGTAATCTTAAGGTAGCTATCTCCCTTAAAAATCCAAACACCAAAATGAAAACAATACAATGAAACTTTAGGAAATGTTCATTTATTGTAACAATATGCAACTAAAAAGTTCTTCATACCTCTCTTGAACTCTGTCTGCATCTCCCCAAGGGGAGAGGGTACATCTCCAAGTTTGAAAAACCATGGATTAGTGTCTATCTGAAAATACTAACTGTGATGCAGAAACTTTTTTACCTCACTCGCTTCCCAGTGTAATCATGGGATGTTCCTCTGAAACTCATTTCCAATTTTTAACTCTTGGGCATTATGAAAAGGGGATTCAGATCCTCATGGGAAGTGAATGGAACACCCCCACTGCATTAGCCATCATGCCCAAGGGGTTAATAGCCGTTGGATGGTTTTCATTTGTTGAATTGGTGATACTTTCTGCAGTAGGAGAAAGCCACCAAGCAATGAAAGTGCTTGGTGACTTTGTCAACTGATTTACCGGGGGGGGGGGCAATTTATCCTCAATATGAATCTGAAAGCATTTTGTCTCCATCCATCTCATCTCTCTGTAGAATCAAAGTGAGCAACCTGTGAACCTCCAGATATTGCTGAATTGTAATTCACAGAATCTCTCATCATTTTGAGTGTATTTTAGTATAATTATATAGAGAGTTAAAAGTTTCCCCACCCCTGGATCAAGTTCCCCCATCTCAGGAATCAAGCTCCCTGAGATAAGAACAACAGTGGAGTGCTTTGGTGCTCTCTGAGCTTGGTTATTGTTGTTTTTTGTTTGTCCACCTAGATAACATCATCCCTACTAGTGAGTGTATGGGTTTGCTGCCTGTTTATAGTAGCTTGCCCTGCCAGCATTCATATGGGTATGTGATTTACTCCTTGGTAGTACCTTGAATACGGTATTGGGTTTTTTTTCCTAGATTGTTTGTCAGGTGTTAATCCTTGCTTATCTGGGTGTTGATTGCTGGAGAGGATGTGTTCTGGTCTTTTTGTTTCCTTCTTAGCCTTTTTATTGTCTTTAGATTGGTGTGTACATGTGATTTATCTCTATGTGTCTGTTGTTGAGTCTGTTGATGGCTGATTCATGTCTTCAAACAAACAATTAAGCTCAGAGAGCATCAAGGACTCCACAGTTCAACCCTGAGATTCATATATACTCTTTGATTGAAACAAAAACAAACGGTGATCTTGGAAGAAAAATAACATTTCTATGTTGAATAAAACCCTTAAAAACTTTATAAAGGGCCCTCCTACTCTACAGGGGAGAGAACATCAGTTTAAAAAACTGCAAAAGCAAGAATTTTCTAAGATTGTGGATATAGCTGTAGCTATACAATAAGCTAAGAAAAAATTGTAGATTCTGCCATCTGCTGGTCAGTTGTACATTCAGGAAATACAATTTGTTTGAACACACCTTACGCTATAAATACTTCTTCTCTCTCAGATTATTTAATACTATATGCAAAGAAATAAAAAGCTCAAAAGAGCATGTCTGTCTTAACTTGGACTATTCTTCAATTCTGCCAGTGGTACAATTCAATATACGCTCCTTCAGTGGAACTTGCTTTAAGCATATGTGTATCAGATTGCTACTTCCAAGAGAGTAGAAAATTCTAATTACATCTACAAAGGATTGGCAGGATATCAATTTATAGTGGAGGCAAACTTGTACTGGAAGTATTGGAACCTCTTTATCTGCAGGTGGTGCTGTGAAAATGACCCTAAAGTTTAGCTACCATCTTCTTTTAAAAAATCCTCAGTTTAGAAACTACCGTAAATCAAATGAATATTTTGATTTGTCTTTTATGACTTCACTCCTTAGCTCACAGAGTCCTCCTCCTCTTGTTCCTCCATCCACTCCATGGACACATCTTCATCAGGAGTATCATCCTTCACCAATGTCCTTGTGTCTCCTCCTTCACTGGCCAGCAACCCCAGAATCCACAAACGCTCCATTTCTGTCACCTCCATTACCTCAACAGTCTCCTCTCCTGTTTACAACCAACAGAACGAAGATACCTGTATCATCCGTATCAGTGTTGAAGACAATAATGGCAACATGTATAAGAGCATTATGGTATGTCATGAGGACTGTGCTAATTTATAAAGGGCTGAATCACTGAGATACCTCAATCTGAGGATGAACTCAGATCCCGAATCATTCATGCAAAAATTCACAAATTCACTTCCTGTTATCTCCCACAGAGGAGTCCTGTCAAGAATCCTAAAGCTCTTCTACCAATCACTGTAACAATTTCTGACATGCTGAATAACTTTGGGGGTTTTTTACATGCATTTCTTCCATGGCTCTTCAAAGCAAATTGTAGGGCATTTTAAAATGTAATTTTTTTATCTTTTTGGTCCATTGCTTAAGCATACAATTACAAGTACCTATGAAAGAAAAGATACTTTGTGTAAGACTTGTTGGAAAGATGATTTGTGTAAGAATTGGAAGAGGCTATAGGTTTTTAGTCCAATAACCAACCAATCAACATTAGATAATCTACTACATGGAACTGTCAAAAGCCAGACACTGAGAAATACAGAACCAGAAATAGCTAATTTAGTTTTTTCTCTAGTCTGGTCTCTTTATTAGCGATGCTATCTGAGAATTCTGGGAATTATAACAATATATCTGAAGAACATTGGATCTGGGAAATTAACCTCATAATATGTTTTATGTAACTGTGTGTGTATAAGCTATGTATTACATGACAAAAATGGCAAAACATATCAGTTAAAATAGTATTTCCCATTATTCATCCTGAGATTACTGCACCATCATTTTTTGCACCACTTCTGTGTAAGATGATTGTACCAGCTATCCAAATCACAATTCTGCAAATTTATGTGTATGCCTAAAGATAATTTGCACTGAATTAGCACAAAGAGATGGGAAGACAAAGGAGTCTTGTATGCTGTATTGATTTACAGTTTCTGCCTTCTTTCAAGCAAGGTTTTGACTTACATGGAATTGAAGTTGAATCAAGAACATATAGGACCTACTGGAATTTCTCCTTTTTAAATATTTGTCTCTACAGGGAATTTGTTTTTAATATCAAATCTCTTTAAACAATAACAGAGCATTCTAATTAGGAGTTATTGAGCAAAATAGAGAGTCTTCACTCTTGGTTATAAAAGCAATATAGCAGTGTATATTGTATATTGTATAGCAGTATATTTCCCTTTTTTGTTGCAATCTCCACTGGTTTGTGCAAATAGCTTTTCTACTGGTGCAGAATGCAGACATACTAAGACAACCAAAAGTGTAAGATGGGATCTCTCTTTCTTTCTTTTTGACTGAGTGGAGGTGCTGATCGGTTTTTGGAAAACAACAATAACAACACATATTGCGTTTCTTTTTATCAAGCTGTTTGAATCAACACATTTTTTTTTCCAGATTGAACTGTTTGCAGCTAATTTAAGAAAGAGATTTCTCCAGTGTGTGTAAAAGACAGCTTCCCCTCAGTGCATCAATACCAATGTCTCAGGGTACAGAGCCACATATTGATTAAACATCCCTAGAAAAGTACATAAATAAGCCAAATAATTCAAACATTTAATTAAAACTAGTTAATTATTGCTTCCAGAGCAAAAGGGTAAGCTTTCCCCAGATTTTAGATGTGATTTTCTTTCTTTTTTTCCTGGATTAAAATTGGAGGCATATATTTTTCGCAGAACAAGGACCAGATGAATTTCTTCCCACCATCTGTTGTCCCTCTTCATTCAGTAATACAGTGGAAACCTTTAGGTAATGCTTCTGGGAGATTCTGAAATTCTTCCCTTGTTTTTCCCTGTTCAATGTCAGGTCCCATAATAATAAGAGCAATGTTACAGAGCAATAAAATAGCTTAATTTTTCCACAACTACTTCTGTTCCTCTCACATCATATGGTTTGGTATGTAACTCACAGCAACATTAAGACTGTACTCTACTGTAAATACTAGCTCAAGGGAGGGGGGGAACCCTTTAACGTATAACCTAAACCAGACATATCAAACTCGCGACGTCATGTGACATTGCGTGATGTATCGGGACTATTTTGCCATTGCCGGCAATGGAGTGGCCGTGGCTTCCACGTGATGCGTCCGGCCCATGGGCGGCAGTTTGACACCCCTGACCTAAACTGCAGAAACAATTGTTTCTGTCAGCCAACTTTATGTAGCATTCTTATTTGATGAGTCCATTCAAAATAAGGTAGCTCGGGGCACTAAGACTAGGCAATCAAAACATAAAGCCTGTCTGGAATCCAGATGTGGAGAAGAGGAAGGCCTCATTGCAGTCTGTTCTTTCCTTCTAGTTAACTAGCCAAGACAAGACTCCTGCTGTCATCCAGCGAGCCATGTTGAAACACAACTTGGAATCAGATCCTGCTGAGGATTACGAACTCGTGCAGGTCATTTCTGATGACAAAGGTAAGAAAAACAAGACTTTTGTTTGTTGCTTAGGAAACCAGACATTTTTTTTTCTGAAGGCAATGGGCTCAAGCCACGTCTCTTGGGTGTTTTAATTTGCAAGTGTACCTGAAATTAATCCATTCTATCAGATCTGAACTTTAACATCTGAAAGAAATATGCAGTGGTGGGGACGGGCTGAATTTTTTTAAACACAAAGCTCAAGGGCACATACAGAATGCCTCGCCTATATGGGTAGTCCTCGACTTATGACAACAACTGAGCCCAAAATTTATGTTGCTAAGTGAGACATTTAAGTGAGTTTTGCCCCATTTTACAACTTTTCTTGATACAGTTGTTAAGTGAAACTGGCTTCCCCATTGATTTTGCTTGTCAGAAGGTGGGAAAAGGTGATCACATGACCTGGGGACACTGCAACGATTGTAGGTGTGGAAAATGGTCCTGTCACTTTTTTCATTGTGCTGTTGTAACTTCAAACAGTCACTAAATGAATTGTAAGTTGAGGACTACCTGTATTAACAACTCTTTGTCTCCTCCATTTTGGAACTCTCCATCTTTTGCAATTTTATAGTGTTGTTTTTATATTTTAATCTTAAATTATTGCATTTTTAATATTTTTATTGATCAAATTGTACATTGCCCAGGACTAGGGTTGTTAAGAATCACATTTTTCATGCTTTCAATTATCTTTGGAGTATCCAGCTTTCTTCAGCATTCATTCTCAATCAAGAATGACAGCATCTCACATAGGCATCGTTGTAATAAATGGCTTAACAAACAGTTTCTTACAAGTATTTAGGTCAGGGGTAGTCAACCTTGGCTCTTTTATGACTTGTGGACTTCAACTCACAGAATTCCTGAGCCAGCCATGCTGGCTCAGGAATTCTGGGAGTTGAAGTCCACGAGTCATAAAAAAGCCAAGGTTGACTACCCCTGATTTAGGTTTACTAAATATCATTGAGCTGCCATCACAAACCACCCCTTCTATCCCTAATTGGGAAAAAGCCATTAGTTGAATAGCCAAGCCTTTTGTGCTGGACTTGCATACTAGTTTTGCTTACACATGTGTAATAGTATTTTTTTTTAAAAAAAAAAAGTCTTAACTTTACCTTTTTGAAATGAAACAGGTGGCTCGCCCTGTCCATATTAAAATAATGAAGGACTTTTATCGGCTTACCTGAGCTCATTAAAATGGAGTGTAACTTGAGAGACCTAGCTAATATGAGAATAGCCATCAATTGCCCTGTCCATCTGATGATCAAGGTGTGCGCTGTGTTTTAGTTAGTAACAGTGCACTTCCTTGTGGTTCCAGGGAGACCCTTTTTTTGTACAAAATATCTTGACAGAAGTCAAGGTACTATCCTGTATGAATTGTGTTTCATTTTCCCTTGATAGTCATGATAATTCTCTTCTCTTCTCGGACCTTCTCCATTCCCATTGCTGTCTCTTTGAAAAAGAAAGGAAACCTTTGGGAACTGTATTGCTTTATCTTCCTGCTGTTTCCTTAGCTTTTGCTTCTGTGCACCCCTGTACATTTGTGCTTATTAGTATTGCTAACTGGAGTCATTATTTTCAACTTGGCCTAGGTGACTCTTCTCAATCTGCACTTTCCTTTTTAATTCATCAGAATAGCAGGTTTATTCAAACCTCAGAAATTAGGGGGAAAAGGTACCAGCATGTGCTGATCTGCAGTCATATTCAGTCAACCATGTTTTATGGTTTTTAGTTTAGTGAATCCCAGCCAATTTAGTTAACAAATCATAGTTAAACAAATCATGGCTTAGTTTAACAAGGGAACCCTGCCATTTGGTCATTTTTGTTGAGTGCAGCTAAAATGGTTGAAGAAATACAACACTTGTATATGTGTGGCCCATGGGGAGATCTAAGGTGGATGTAGATAAAAAGAGAATGGCTATTCTTTAGGGAAGCTCCTGATAATATGCCAAAGTCATTCAGTGGAAGAGACAGAACAAGTCTTTTATTCATCCTATCACACAGTGGTACATGTGATTTATGTGTCCTTGGGTATCCCTCCTCCTTTACACTGTCTTCACCAACTGCTCCTTCCAAAATTGAAAGCTGTTACTCCTCATGAACCTCTTTTCAAAAAACTCACTTGAGAAATCAGTGGCTGTTAAGTGTATAATATTGCATGTTCTCACTGCTTATTTTGATTGTTGGGTTTTGTCCCCTTCCCCCCACACACTTCAACCTCCCCACCCTTTTTGTATGTTTGTTGAAGATTTGTGTATTTCTTGGCAAATGAGTTAGGGTAGTCAAAAATTAGGAAATTTAAACTTCTGGAGATTAAATAAAATAAAAGAGAGGAGAAACTCACTAAATACAATACCTTTGGAAAGGAACAGTTTGTCTATATCAGGGGTGTCAAACTGCCGGTCCGCAGGTTGGTTGTATCATGAGGAGGCCATGCCCATCCCAGCTCCTGCAATGCGAAACAAGTCATGATACATCACAACATGTCACGTGACGCAGCGAATTTGACACCCGTGGTCTATATGTTATAGCGCTTCTCCAAGATATTCATGTGATGCATATTGAGATAAAAGATAGATAGATAGATAGATAGATAGATAGATAGATAGATAGATAGATAGATAGATAGATAGGATAGAGAGAGAGAAAGAGAGAGAGAGAGATGAAATGAATATTTCCCTTTTATATGCACTGAGATGATTTACAGAAATCTTCTATGAAGAGATCCCAAAGAAACAGATCTGAGGTAGCAGACATGCAAGTAAGAGCAGCTGAAGAAGCTGGTGCTGTCATTATATACATGTTAATCTATGGTAGCCAAAAGTCAAGTGGCTGGTAGCATCTTTTCCTACTGATATATTTTATTAACAAGCATATGCTTTTGTGAGCTGAATCTGATGAAGTGGTGTATCTGATGATATGAGCTGCAGTTCACAGAAATGTATACTTTCAAATTTTTAAGAACCTAGCTGCTGTCACACTTGCTACTTCATAAATAGGTGCTAGTTTGACTACTGAGATAGGCTGAGAAGATTACAAAAAAGAAGAAAAAGTTACAAATTGGGATCACTGCTCAATCTTTTGCCTTTCCTTGTTCTCAGCTCTGTTTACCTGACAAGATTGTTGTTGCTGAGAAAAAAAAATAGAGGAAGGCATATTTTCTTCTTGGGAGGGGAAAGCTGGGATTCAAATCTAACAAAGAAGGAAAATATCTCTGGTGACATCGCCATGCTGCTGCATAGCATGACCTTCAAAGGCCACCATAATAATGATGCTGAAGCTGTGAAGCCAGCAACCACAAAAAATGTTGCCATTCTCTAGCCTAGAGAATGATAGAAGGGAGTTGAATAACAAGTAGCTGACCTTCTGTTCCCTGGTGGTTCTTTTCAGTTTTGACATAAAATAAGTGGAGTGAATGTTGGGAGAGAGCAGAAACTCACTCCACCCCACAGAAATGTATTACCAAGTCCACATCAATGTATCACTAGCTCGATAAGCAGAAGTCTTTGGGTAGATTAATTTTAGAGCTGATGGATAAGGGTGTTTTCCAAAGTATATTGATGAAAGTGAACCCTTCCACAACCACATCAAAGCAGTAAATAATTTCAGTCTTTGGTGAGACTGTATCAAAGGATGTCTATGACTGATTGCATATGCTTGTGCACGTAAAAGAAGTGTGGCCCACGTGGACCTTCTCCTGCAGGCAGATGGAGGAGCCCACAAAACAGCTATGCCAAACATTCAGAAGATGTGGCTGTTTCAGTGCTTGGAGGATGGGTGGGCTGGGGTGCTTTGCTCATTTGCATGTTTTGGGGCATGTCGTGGTGGAAAATTTTGGACAGCTCTATTGGTTTTCCTTCTTTCAATGAAGAAGGAAGCCTCCTCTGAAGAGATGCATCTTTAACAGTTGCCCCAACTATCCTGATGACATGAATAGAAGCAATCTGCCCATCATTTGTTACCATTGTTTCTGCTCTTTCCAGAACTGGTCATCCCAGATAGTGCAAACGTCTTTTATGCCATGAACAGCCAGATGAATTTTGACTTTGTCTTGCGGAAGAAAAACTCCCTCGACGGGCAAGTGAAACTGAGAAGCCGCTCCAGCTTGACTCTTCCCAAGACCAACAGAAGGGGCTGCTGGAGCAACAGAAACAGCAAAATTACCCTTTGAGGGTGGATCAGCCCAACACCCAAGAGGTGGGCTTGAAGGACCATTGCAGAGACTGTCTATGTGGAGATGAACATGTCAGTATTCGGCTTTGGAGAGTACAAAGCTAACACTTGCTATAAATAGGCACACATTTAGTTAGTTACAAAGAACAGACAAAAGGGTCCTGAACAGATATGCACCCCTTAGGCACTTTTGTTTTTTTCCCCCTTTTACAACCAGTCCATGAATTCAAAGCCACTTTCTATCAGGAAAACAAAGAATATGCAGCTGATGTTCTAGCCTTACCACAGACTCTTCGCCTCTTCTTAGTTTTGACAGTATTAATTTGGAGTGTTTTAGGTGCGCTTTTATAAATGGGAAAAGGCATTTTAATCCCTTGTGTTCTTACTAGAGGGAGAAGAGCATCAGACTAACCACTGACTGATGATAGTGCTGGTAAATGACTGGTAAAGATGGGCTGCTTTGGTAGAGGCAGCACAGCTTCTGAAACAAGGGGAATTAGCCTTATCTTAGAATTCTTCCCCTGCAGTTTTGGGTTTGTTTTTTTAAAGTCATCCCAACTTCCAGTCCTTTTGGACATGCTGAAAGAATCCATTCCTTGCTCCAGGAATCAGCTATTCACCGATGACTATCTGAATGCACACCACTTGCTCTTAATGCCACTATGTTGTCTTTATGCTTTGCTATTTTTTTTTTAAAAAATGTGTGAATGTACGTGTGCAGGTATGTGAGCGTGTGTATATATATTTTATATGTATATATAAAAAGTCAAAATATATTTCCTTGGAGTGTGCAGTTTTACTCCTCTTTCAACTGTGGAGCTGTTTACCTGTATTCAGCCATATTGGCGTTATAGTAAACTATAACAGTTATATTTTATACCGTACTCAGTCTGAGAAACAACACAAAACAAAAAAACAAATCTACTTAATAGCCATCATTTGAAAAGATCCCAGATATTTGTTGATTAAAAAACATTTAAAGAATTCCCCCCCTCTTTCTTTTTTTAGAATTCAGTCATTATTATTGTAGTTGTTGTTGTTTTAAATGACTTATGGTACTGCTTTAGTCACCTCTTTGCCTCATGACCTGGTTTCCTGGAATGAGAGATGGTGGTATTGACTTTTTGGAGGGTCAGGTTTTCAGTATGATGTCAGACCTGCACAACAGTAGTACAGTCAGGGAAATGCTGAAATTAAAGTAGTGATGATGGTACCGATTATAAACATGGGTGATAAGGAAGCTTCTTCCTGACACTTTTTCTCTGATTTCCATTTTCTCCCCACTTTCTTCACCTAGCAATCTGCTGCTGCATCAGCCTTTTCCTTTTGAAGACTAGGTAGCATTCCTCACCCCTTCTGTAGGTCTCTTATAAAGACCAAACAGAGCTACCCAATCACCGTAAAGCAGACTGTACTAAATTCAACAGAATCCACTCATTTGCAACAATATTTATGACTGTAAATTTACATGGAAGATTTTTTTTTCTTGCTTAATTTGCAACCTCAATTCGAACATATTACCAGGTTTAAATAGGTTCACTGAAAGTCTATCATACTCCAATTCAGAGCTCTTTGCATCCTCAAATATACCACTGCAAAGAAAGTAATGCATAATCACAGCCACGACAGTTTGTAGGTTAGTTAGTTGCACCATCATAGAAAAAATAGAAAATTGACACTGAATGTAACACCTCCTAAATACTTCAGCAAAGCATGTTTTCAAGCTTTGTCCATGTAGGAAAGGAAATGGGTGGTTGAAGCACAATGAGATCTAGAATCAGAATTGAGCCAGCAAAATATATTTGCTTTTCTTTGAAATAGAATGGGACAAGAGTTACCTGCAATTCCCGTTGATACGTTTGTATGTGATGCACATCTGTGCATATATGTACATGGGGTGAGGGCAAGGGTGTGAGTAGAATTTAAGATTACTGCATAGCAGAATGAGAAATGCCAAGCCTTTTTGCTGAAAATGATTTACCAATTTCAGCTTTGTAAAGCTAATTTTGCTATTCAGGAGCCTAACGCCAGTCCTGACAAGGTACATTTTTAAATTAATACTTATCAGATTGTGATATATTTGCACTATGTAAAACCTTCAGTTTCAAATGCTTTATATGTTGAGCCACTTACTTAAATTCTCTATATTATTGTCTAAAGAGATTGTGAGTGTGTCCCTATACTGCATATGCCTCACTCTTGTTAGTCAATTGCAGGCAACAATAGGTTATTTTGCAAGGTAGTCTCTAGATTAGAGACCTTAGCTTGCATGTAAGAGTATGAGCTTGCTTGAGTTCTGAGTTTGTGGTATACCAATGAAAGAATATACAACTGACTGGTCCTGTTGTTGCAAAAGGAGGGACTGTTACTTGTGTCATGATCCAGCTAAGCTGAGTATTCTAATGTACACCTTCTCTGTCTTACTAAAAAGCCCTGGGTGAGAACGTTAAATGACCAACTCCATGATAAGCAAAAAGTTTAATACAGGTGGGCCTTTCTGATGTTGGTTATGGCAAATAGAAGATTGAAATAAAAATGTGTAGGTGGGAAGAACATGAATTAATAAGTGAAAGAAAGCTAAATATGTTGTGCATTTGGGAAACTAAGAATGGGGAAGATGTCAATAGTTTGTAACAGAGTACTATGGTCAGATTTTTCTGGGTAATACTGAAGAATCCATGCAGGGAAGGAACAGAGCTAAAATGTATGCCAGAAAGTATGAATTGGTGTCATGTTACATTGTGAGTACAGATGAAAATAAGAATCCATACACTAGGAAGAGTTGCATGTTATACTCTAGTCTAGTGTACAATGGTAACAGAACAACCAGCAATGGGTTTTGCAGTCCATGGGCAGGGACTGGGGTGGGTAGTATGATACAATGGATGGGAATAAGACAAGATGGTACAGAACAAAGTTATTAGATTGTTTGGAAATGCAGAACTGAATGAGAAAGGGAATTGATATCTGCTTAGGAAATTGTTCGTTTTGAGTACGTGATTTAAGCACAAGTCTGTACTTGCATATGGCAAAGAAATTATGAAAAATATAAAGTTGTGACTAATTATTAAAACTGAACTTGGGAGAAAGTAGATCAGGAACAAAGCAAAGAAGTGAAAGGAACTAGCCTGAAAGGAAAGAAAGAAAGTGGATAACACAACAAATGGAAAGCAGACATAAGGAAAGTGGATGTAGAACCTGCTTGAATAGAGTCAAAACAAATTTACACTCCAACAGTGTGTGGAGATTAGTGGGAAGAATGAAAAATAATGCTTGGTGGACCAATGAAATGAAAAGGGTTGGAAATGAGGAAAAAATGCTGCAAAATGTTGAAAAAAAGGATACATTACAGATGATCCTCAGTTGATAAACACTCATTTTGTGATTGCTCCAACTTGCAACAGTACTGAAGAAGTGGTACTTAAAACTGCTCCTCATAGACCTAGCTGTCTCAGCATCCCTGCTTGGTGCTCAGCTGACAATTATGACAACCCAGAGTCCGATGGTCACATCACCCATTTGTGAGCTTCTTTGCTGGCTTCCAACACTAACGTCAATGGGGAAGCTGGAAGGAGGTGGCAACTGGCAACCATATGATGTCCTTGCTTAACGACTCACAGTGATTCACTTAACAACAGAATTATTTGTTGTTAATTCTAGACTGCTAGAATTATCGCGGCGCAGTTCAGTCATGTGACATCATGCTTTACAACTTCCAGTCCCAATTGCCATCATTAACTGAGGATTATCTGTATAGAGAAAGATAGCTACATTTTTTTTAATCTAAGGGAATAAAGAAATACTAAGATTAAAAATGTAGCACAATTCAAATGAAAATAAAAACGTCGTCTGAAATGACTGAAACAAGCTAAAGAGCCTCAAGGAGAGTGAATGGAATTAAAATTGTAACGAAATGAATTGGTCTGGAACTGAATGGAGGGAACGCTGAAACTAGTACTTTAGAGATTTATATGGGAATTATTGTACATCTAAGAGTGAGATTTAAATGGATGTGAAAATTATTAGCACGCAGGAAAAAGGATGAAAAGTTAAATTGTAAATGTTGTGAGGATGTTGAATAATAAGGCCTGAAAGTATATTCATATAATTGGTGCAATATTAAAATAAGCAGGTGAACTTTTTAGTAGTGATTGTGTAACTTTGGCAGCATATTTGCAAAGACGGCATTTGTGGCTGGTGATTGGAAGAAGGATTGTTTTCCTCTACAGAAATAAAACCAGCAAGAAAGAATGCAAAACATACTGCAGGATTAATCTGTTAAGTGTTGCTAGGAAGTTGAATGGCAGCAATCTGACTGAAGAGCTGCATAGGTAACAGTGAGGAAAAACTGGGGAGCACAATCACATTTTTATCCATAAAAAATATCTGCATAGTCACTGCCCAACCTAGAGCCACACAGGGCTCCCCAATTTTTAGTGCTCCCCGAGTTTGATTCAAGTTCTTCAGCATGTCATGGAGAAATGTGTACGAGCGATATGTCACAGATGTAACGATATGCGAAATGTGACAGATGTAATTCTAGCCAGTGTTTCATCATGAGCAGGGAGTACGACCAGAATAAGTGATATCACCTTAGTGGTTTGTTATATTATAAGGGATGCTTGTGGTGATGGAAAGGGTGTGTTGATTTGAGACTTAAATATACATCCACTTTCATATGCAGATACTGTCATGTTGTTGGATGAAAACTTAAATTATATGGAGCCATAAGGAGTATGAAGCTAAACACTAATGTGACAACAAACAAGATAAATGTGCTCACAGGGAAAATGAAGTTAATAACTGCAAGTTTTGTATAAAGGATGAAAAAACTACATTGAGTGGACAGGTTTGTCTACCTTGATAGAAAGTTTACTGCAGAGGGGGAAATGGATGGGAAAACATTAGGAAGTACAAACATTGGTAGTAAGGTAATACATGATGGGTGTGAGGAATGAAAGAAACAAAAATAACTAAGATTTTTTTTAATGGGAATTGGAGAAGTCAAGAGAAAAATTAAGTTGAATGCAATGGGAAGCTTCACTTAGCAATACCAAAGCAGATAGGGTTAAGAATGAATGTTAACCAGATATAAAATTAATATATAAAATTGAATGACCAGTATGAAACAAATGTTTTGAGGCTTTGTCATGTAGGAACATGAATTAAGATCAAATTGCAAAACAAGTATGTGAAGGATGAATGACTCAAGGGAAGGGGAAGATCAAAAATGTTGTGATTGGATTAAGATGATGATAACCTTAAAAGAGAGAAGTTAAAAGTTTAAAGACCACTGGGTTCTTCCAGTTCCATTTCATTAATGGGCTAAGTAACTTCTTCAGAGATAACATGATCAGAGAAACCCTAGGAACCAGCATTTCAACCCTGAGCTATATATATATATATATTTTTCACTGTTGGGAACAAAAATTTTAACAACAAAGGGCAATGTGCAAAAGAAGGCACCATGTATATGGGGGAAGCAAGAATGGTTTCTGAAGACAGAAGGCTACTGTGAGATATAGTGGTGGTAATGTAATCTAGTTTATCTATTTCTTTTTCTCACTCCATTCATTTAACATATTTGTCTTAATATTTCTTAGTCATTTTGTGTTTGGCATAAGGTTGCTTACTCTGGGATAGAATAGCTTGATGGGTATGTATGTATGTATGTGTGTATGTATGTATGTATGTATGTATGTACAAATATTTATTTAACAGTAAGCTTTAAAAGTATCCAGAACCTGGATGAATATTCAGAAAACCAAGATTCATTCTCTAGGTTTTCTGTTGAAAAATAAGCAATACACAAAAGCATTAAGTGGGTAAGTATATGCACATATTCACACTTCGTATTAGCTAGAATTGTAGAATTAGCTAGATTTTTATATTTTATATTTTTACATTGTTATGCTTGTGCTGACCATCTTTTCTAAACAAAGACAAGACTGATTAAAAATTGTTGTATAAAATAGTCTTTTATTTATCCCTGTGATTTAACCTATTCATTGGATCTCTATTAAAAGATTTATTTAAAAAATATCATTAGAAAAATAAAACGTTCAACTCACTTTCACTATCTAAACTTTGTATATAGAATTTTAGATCTAACACAGATTAGAACAATAATCATCTCACAATTCCAGTGTTTCACGAATTATTTACCTCTTGATTTGGTAGTGCTTCGAATAATGAATTCAGCAGGGTTGTGAATACTAAATAGCACTGTACCACAAATTACAAGCTTCCAGTCCTATGATAGGGTCCATCACAGCTTACAAAGCCTTTTTAGCTCCTGGTTGCTAGGATAGGAAGAATGTTTGGTAGACTCTTTTTCTCTCCCCAGTTAATCCATTCCTTTCCAATTCCAATTAGTATGAGAGGAAAGTTAGCTGCATAAATCCCAGTCCAGTTTAGAGGATTAATCCATTTCTGGAATTTATTTAATGAATGAAAGGTCTTGGGACCACCTGATCCGAGGTTGCCTTTGTTCTATTTCCCCCCCACCCAACATTTTTACACCTCCTACTGCTGGCATTAGATTTCTGCCCACATGATTATCCATGTGTTGGGGTCTCCCAAATATGCTGAAACTAACTCGGAATTTTTATCCAGTCTCTGGATAAGCTGGCTAAAAACTGAAGTTGCAATACATCTGGAAATCTGAAGCAGATTTATAAGTGTTTGCCATATATCTAAATATATATGAACATATATAAACTTTACTTCTGACTGATGAGAGGATTTTGAGTTTGTTCAAATCCCCCCAGACAAATTACCCATTTTCATTGTATCACACAGGTGGCTTTAAAAGATGCCTTCTGTTATTACAATGATTTTTGCTAGCATAGCAATCTTCCATACCTATCCATCACCCTTTTAAGAAACTTATTATTCAAGTTGCATAGAAAAAAGAGCTGTTTCTAAAAAAAAAAAAAAAGGATTGAACACCCTCTTTAACACATACCTCCTCTAATTATTACTGATGGCAGATTTTATGTTCTTTCTTTTGCCATTTGATTTCTATAGGCCTGTGCTACTTTTCCATAATGATAAAACTGTTTCAGAAAATGTATTTGGACCCACCAGATTTTCTCACCTATTATTGTTTGAGTGAATTGTAATAGAATAGGAGAAATGAAGCCATCGCATACATGAAATATACTCAAAGCATATTTTGCCAAGAAATAAATATATAAATCACTAGATACAGACCTGGAAATTCAGATTTTTTTTTTAAAATCACTCTGCCTCTCATTAACTTTTCCTGTTGCAATTCTGCCTACCTGGTCCTAAAACATATACCCCACTATTTCTGTGACCATTGTAATTTGGTTTAAAAAATTATATAAAGTATGACAAAAACTGACTATGAGGGCTTTCCCTAATTTTGGGCATGAAGGGAATATCAGAAAGAACTAGAATCAGGTTGTTATTGTTGGATGTAATGAAATGTAGTACAGTAAAAGAGTTACAGGGCAGGAAGAGATGTTGAAGATTCAATCATCTATACTGTAGGTTCAAGATTCTAAGCATTTTTTATTTCTTTAATCTAGATAGATAAAGCTTCAAACCAGTTTCTTATTCTCACAGATCACTCCAGACTATGATGCTATGTTAAAGTCATAAATAAATGACCAAGACACCAAATCATTGCATTCATTGCTATATATATTATCAGACCAGCTGATAAGCTGCACACGTGCATTTTAGAAAAATATACAATTGTACTGTTATTTCTTCTAAGAACAGTAATTCTTGAGTAAAACATCTATAGCACGTTCAACACATACAGATTCTTTTGATTGTCTTTTTAAACATTTTAGCTCTGAATGTTTTTTTTCCTATCCAGCTCAGAAGTCTGCATTATCAAAAAAAAAAAAAAACCTTGAGGTAAATGAACACAGACAACTTTTATGGTGGGTTCTAAAAAGGTAGACTTTGCACACGGAGATGTTCTTCAGTGGAGTGAACATTACAGCTCATTTCAAATGTTGAAGTTTGAGCATCATAAAAAGAAAAGAGCTGCCACATGTCCTTCAGTATAGTTCACATGCAAATGAGATCAAAGTGACACAACGATTACATCAAAATACTTAATATCATCAGATTTTTAAAGGGTTGGAAAAGGTAACTGTTATTTTCGAGTCCATTATTCATTGATTATCTATTCCTTCATACACTCAGCCTGAATTTACAGATGTGAGCTGAAATTTTTCCTCTTGTCATAAAAGCATGAAAGATAAATTACCGAGAGCTTTACTGCATGCAACAGTACCATTTGTGACTGAAAGTGTGTTTCAAAGCTATCAATGAGCACCGTGTTTAAAAGGATATTTGAAAGGATATTCAAATCCAGTTTGTAATGGAACCTGCCCATGTACTGTGGAGTCCTTGATGCTCTCTGAGCTTGGTTGTTTGCTTGCAGATGTTTCATTACCCAACTAGGTAACATCTCTGATTATGGCACCAAGGATTCCATAGTTCAACCCTCAGCTACATATATTCTTTTCTGTCAGGATGCATGTCACTCCCAGCTGCTGGCTGAGGAAGATGTATGGTCTAATTCTCAATTCTCAGTTTTCCATCTAGTAGAGATCTTCACTAAATTTCATGAGGTGTGAAGGATAAAGATGGAAAACTGCTGATAAATATTAAAAATTGTGAACTCCAGAAATTCTTGTGACAAATGAGTTGTTGTTCATAGCTTATGATTAAAAATGAAACCAAATAATACCATTGGGAATTCATATGATGAGCATAAGGGAAATCTTGTCCATCATCTGATAATTTCAATACATGCAATACTATTTGGCATTTAGCCTTAGGAACGGGAACATTCTAACATTTCTGCTTCAGAATATGGTTCACAAAATGCAGCAGACAATAGACTGATAATTAACACGGAAAAACTTGGTAGACCCTTCCTAACTCTTGTATATATTACTTTTTATAAATACAACAATTCTACACCAAGAATAGTAGAAAGATATTGGTTAAGGAATTTTTGTCCTGAGTATAACCTCATTTCCTTTTAGAGTCCTCCAGCAGCTCTGTAGAATTTCCTTTAGTACAAGCCAATCAGCCAAAACCAGGGCCCCTTTCAATAATTTGAACAACATTCCTCTGGTTGTTTTAAAATAGTCAGATTCATCCACTCACCCTGCAAAAATGAGACAAGCACCTCCTCAGTTCAAGCAAGTCATATCAAACTATTTTGCCAAGGAAGATAGCATATTAATATCTCTGGAAGTTCTAGAAGTCCCGCTGATGTTTCCAGTAACTTGTAGCTGATCCATTTAACAATCATAGTTCGTCTCTGGTGGATGATGCATCAAGGGAAGGTCCAGGTGGCAAGGCATTCTTGTTCTGGGCATCTTTATGGATCTGGCCCTGTTGCCGCGACTTCCGGGAAAGTGTCCTGTCCCAATCAGTGGCCACAGTCTCATTGTCCCAGATTGTGGATGTCTCTGTGTCACTGAGGTAACCTGGTTGTCCAGTGTAGTGTGTTGGATAGATCAGCAAAGGCTCTGCAGAGAAAGCTTTCAAATCTCTAGGTTCATAGTGTTCCATGTATTTGGCACTTAAAAAGGAAAAGAAAAGAAGTCACTAAGAAGATTGCCAATTTATGAGTTTTTGATATCTTTTGTATCTCACAGCAGGACAAACTTACAATGGTTATAAAATGAGTGGTTCATTAAACATTCTCTTATCAATGTTGTAAACCTATATTCACATCCCTCAATTCTAAACATCTGGAGATAATATATTGATGTATTTTATTTAAGTGTTGGGAGGGCTGCTATATTTTCTACAATCATAAGTCACTTTTCAGCATAAAGGCCTTGCAGATCAGTTGTAAAAATAAAACACGCCATACATGGTCAATAATTTAAAAAAATGAGGAACAAGAAGCAAGTTCTACACTAACTGTAAGAAAGTATTGGCAGAATTTGGTTCACAGCTAATTATTAAGCAAAGGTATAACAAATTAACTCATAGCTAGCAAGAAGACCTCTTCCAAATATAATTTACCTTATTTCAAATTTTGATTGAAAGACATGTAATCAAGCTTTAATGTGAAATACATTCACCAACTAAAAGATATCTGAAGCTATCGTTGGTCTCCTCATAAGATTACTCGGCCTTATTAAAACTCTTCAATATCCCTGGAAGCTTTAAATGTATATAGAGATGCAATGATTTGAGCTTCCAGCTGGAATATGGTAGCAAGTCCATTTGGGTCATCTTAATGGATGACTTACATAGGAAACCCAAGGGAACAAATGCTGCCCTCAGTTTTCTTGGAGGCTTTCAGTATTATCAAATAAGGTTCTCTTTTAGACTCGCTGAGGGACTAGACCTTAGGAAGGACTGTTTTGCAGCAACTGCAATTTTTTATGTCAGGCCAAATCTAGAAAGAGATTTTGGAGAACAACAGCTCAAGACTGGTATCTCAGATAATTATATCTTGAGCAGAATTCAAGTACTCTTGCAGGTACCCTTCGTTCAATAATGGGATGGAAATTAGATCCAGAAAAGACAATGTGCTGTTGTTCTACAGGAATCTTGACTTTGAAAGGTATTAAACACCTTTTGAGAAAACAGTTCTGCAGTCTGGGAGTGCTCACTGATCCTCAACTGGCACTGGCTAAGCAGGTGTAAAAGAGGGTTTTTATGCAATTTCACCTAGTGTACCAGCTGCAAACCTCTCCAAGCCAGTTACATTTAGCAATAGTTAGCCATGCCTTGGCTTTGTCTAATCTTTATAAACATTCAACATAATCTTTATAAAACATTCCATGTAGAGCCGCCCATGAAAAGTGCCTGGAAGTGACAAAGCAGCAAGGCTGCTAACCACTGCCAGGAATAGGGATCAAAGATCCACAATGCTTGTTGTTTGCTTAACAGGAACAACTAATCTGTAAAGCCATAAATAGTCTTCTATCTTTAAGATTGGTGGGAAAAGCCCTTCTGGAAATATTCTGCTGTCAGAAGCCCAGCCACCTGTCATTCTCCCCAGTTGTGGAACACTTTTCTTAGCCTTTCAAAAATTGTGACAATGCACCACTTTTGTCATACTTTAAATTACTATATTAGAATTAATATGATATTTAATTACATTCCAACTTTTTGTGAAAAGTTTTAATTTTGTCAACTGTCATGAGAGTCTGTATGAAAGAAAATAAATACACAATTATTAAATTAAAAAATGTGACTTGAGTTTCATAATCCCAGAAGCAATGTGCCCAATACAGATGGGCTCTGCCCACAAAGCATTCCCATTTATATCATGGCCAGTCATTTCCAACACACATAAAACAGCAGTTTGTAGAAGTGATAATGTAATTGTTGAAGAGATGATATAATTAACACCAGCTATAGGAGGAGTGATGTTCAATCCCCATCGAAAAGTATTCCATGAACCTGAAGCTCCAAAACCATTGCAGGAAGCAACTATTTACTGATAAGAAGATAAATAAAGAAGATAAATATGCATCATAGTATAAAGCTAACATACGCTTAACGCAAGCTATACTGTACAGTAATCACAGCCAATAACCTACATTGGGTGTTTGTTGTACATGACCGGCAAGAATTCATCTACAGGGAGCATCTTGCTGAAAGGTTGAGCTCCAATTAGCTTCTGAGCTCCTTGAAAGGTGATCATGTAGCCTAGTGTCCAGTAAGAGTAATCGGCTTCCACCAGATTCATCACATTGGGCACAGCCTTCTCTGGATGCTCTACCTGCATCCGTTTCCGACCAATATATCTATACAGAGAAAGTTGAGTCATTGGACCGTATTCCATTTGCCGATATGATGTAGTGTAGAAACATCTAAATTCAGCATCTGTGGTGCCAGCTTCTCTGGCCAGATCACCAGAAGCTTCATGTAAACCCTCTTTTTAAAAGAACTAGTAAGAATTAACAACAACAACAAAACAGCCAGTTGTGGAGTTAACATAAAAGCTTCCCAATTCCTGCCCTGGATCAAAGGCCGCTTGGCCCAGTATTCATTCCCTATAGCAAGGATCCCCAACCTCTGGTCCATGGACCAGCACCGGGCCACACAAACAAGTGGGATGCAGGCAGTATGCACAACCACACCCCTCTGGTCTGTGGAAAAACCTTTCCCTGGCACCGATCCCTGGTGCCCAAAAGGTTGGGGACTTCTGCTGTATAGTGGGATCCTGCATGTAGACCAGTGGTTCTCAACCTGTGGGTCGAACGACCATTTCACGGGGTCGCCAAACAACGCAATCCGCCATTACCCCCCCCCCTTTTCCTTAGCTGTGCTACTCCCTTTTATTCTATTAGCTTTTGAAAGCCAATAGAATAGACTCTCTTGAATAGAGTCTAATTCTATTGGCTTTCAAAAGCCAATAGGAATTGTCCAGGCTGTCTCTGCCCTGCTGAGCCCGCCAAAAGTCCCATTCTGCAAACAGTGCTGCTGCACCAGTTGAGTAGTCCTTGACTTACGACGGTTGAGTAGTCCTCGACTTATGACCGGTTGGGGGGGGGTCGCGGCATTAAAAAGGTTGAGAACCACTAGAATAGGCTCTCTTGAATAGAGTCTAATTCTATTGGCTTTCAAAAGCCAATAGGAATTGTCCAGGCTGTCTCTGCTCTGCTGAGCCCGCCAAAAGTCCCATCTGCAAACGGTGCTGCAAGTTGTCTGCAGTGAAGGCGAGCTGTCTGGAAGCTTCCATCCCTCCCTGCTGAGCAACTACTAAAAATGTAAGTAAAAGAGGCCAGGGGTGGGAGTGGGAGGCCGGCGGGCGCAGGGAGGGTTGCTGGCGTGCGTGGGGCCCGGCGGGTGCCTTACCTCACTTGGGCTCAGCCAGCTGGTGGCCCAGCCGGTAGTCGGCCTGCGCCATTGCTGCCCCTTGCCAGCTACGCCTCAGCCAGCGCAGGGGGCGGCACCACGCATGCGTGGCGCTCCCGGGCAGGGAAAGTCCTCGACTTATGACCGGTTGGGTAGTCCTTGACTTATGACTGGTTGGGTAGTCCTCGACTTACGACCGGTTGGGGTCGCGGCATTAAAAAGGTTGAGAACCACTGAAAAGCACCGTTTTACTTGTATACCCCAACAACTGGGATTGAAAACACTATTAGGTACAATATACAGATATTATGACTAGCAGTCATTGGTTGCTTTATCCTCCATGAACATGTACAACACATGTTCACGTCAAGGCTATCATTACATTTTATGGTAATTAATTCAGAAGGTTATACTAAAACACTCAGCAAGGAAATATCCTTATTTTAGCCTTAAATCTCTTAGCATCCTCACTACTGGTAAGTCCTCAATTAAAGACCACAATTGAGCTCACAGTTTCTGTGGTTAAGTGAGACATTTGTTAAGTGAGTTTTGCTCCATTTTACGACTTTTAGTGCCACAGTTATTAAGTGAATCACTGGAGTTGTTGAGTTAGTAACACGGTTGCTAAAGGAATCTGGCTTGCCCATTGACTTTGCTTGTCAGAAGGTCACAAAAGTTGATCACAAAACCCCGGGACACTGCATCCGTCATAAATATGAGTCAGCTGCCAAGCGTCTGAATTTTGCTCACATGACCATGGGGATGTTGCAATGGTTGTGAAAAATGGTCATGTCACTTTTTTTCAGTGCCATTTTAACTTCAAGTGTTCACTAAACAAACTGTTGTAAGTTGAGGACCACCTGTATTATGAGACAAAAACTTCTCCCTGTCTAATTTTCCTCACTGCAACTTTTAGAGCCCACTTTCACTTATCTCCTTATTCACTTTTATTTCTAAGCTAAAATGCACCCAAATGTATGGCCTTTCCTTAATAGAGAGCACAGGGAAGACACTCAGAAGCAAGATTAGTGGATTATTACTTACATAAACTCCCAGTCAAGCTGCGTTCTCTCAGTGTCATCCATTAACTTTGTGAGTTTCTTTTTGAACTGATGCTCAAAACGTACATCATCTTCAATGACTAGGCACTTCTCCATCTCCCTGCTTACTATCTTAAAATAACAATTTGAAATAATTTGAATTAAATTCAATCACTCATATCCCCTCATGACTTGACTGCTGGAATATGCTGCACATGGGGCTGCCCTTGAAGTGCACTCAGAAATGTCAACTGATCCAGAATGCAGAGGTAAATGCAGTGATGGTCATATTCCCAAGTGACACCTTTGCTTTGTGAGCTGCATTGGTTGCCAGTATTTTTCCAGGAACAATTCAAGGTGCTGTTATGTCCTATGAGTTCTTATATGGCATAGGGCAGTGGTGGCGAACCTATGGCATGGGTGCCAGAGGCGGCACTCAGAGCCCTCTCTGTGGGTATGCACGCCATCGCCCCAGTCCTAGGCCTTCAGCTGGGTTTTATAAAACCTTTTCGCTTTAGGCCTCCGCCGCGATGTGCAAAAAAAAAAGGTTCAATCAGTCAATTTCAACTTCTCGCGGGAAAAAAAATCTTGCAAAGTTGGAATTGATTGATTGAACTTTTTAGTCCCACCCAGTCTGCTGTTACCACCACAGCCACGCCCACCCAATGGGCCACACCCACCCAATGGGCCACCCAGCACCCGACGATGCATAAATGGGTTTTGGGTTGTAGTTTGGGCACTCGGTCTCTAAAAGGTTCGCCATCACTGGCGTAGGGCCTGGTAACTTGAGGGATTGCCTATGTTCCATAGCAGCCTTGCCAGTTTGATCCAACATGAGTTGGCATTCTCGGGGTCCTCTCCTCTCCTCTCCCCTCTCCTTCTCTCAATTAACGAATCTCATCTGTCAAGAACCAGGAAGCATGTCTTCTGGAATAAGGTTTCATCCTCTGATATCCATGACTCTGACTCTGCTAATATTCCAGAAAGATTTAAAGGCATATCTATTCTTCTGGGCCTTGGATTAGGTGGCTAGAGCTCCTGTTGGATTGAGTGTGGATATAGTTTGCCAGATTCCATCAGTTCTTGGTTTTTTAATGCCTTTTAAATTTATTTCATAATTATTGCACTATATTTTCATTCAGTTTGGTTTTATTGTATACTTTCTAGAACTGAGCTGGGGTTGAGCAGTGTCTAAACTGAATATGTTTTTATTTGTTGACTACCATATTAGAAAAAACTATAATAAAATTATCCCATGAGCTGTTTATCTGTGGTAGCCTTCTCTGGAAGAATGTAAGTGGGCCAGTGGAAATGCCTGTCTTCCAAGAGATTCATCATCATGAGCCTATCTCCAAGACTAGCAAAAAGGAGAGGAGAGGAGAGGAGGGGAGGAAAGGGGGAAGGGAGAGGAAAGGAAAGAGGAGAGGAGAGGAAGCATTTCTGTCAATTACAATGAGGATAAGCAAATTTTGGTTACCTCCTTCCAAATATAATAGTGGCTAAGGAAACAGCCAATCTCTCCTCTGGTCAGCACTCTAGAAGAGTATGGATCCTGGTAACCAGGAAGCATGTCTATATTTAGAGCTTTCAGCTGGCTTGTATTCAGCATCCTGAAAGAGACAATGATTACATTCCTTAGCCAAACATTTTCAAGATGGAAAGGAAAGCCACAACCTATTTTTTTTAAAAAAAAAACACCATAAGGCGATGAATCTGTACAATGTATAGCAAAACAAACCCTTTCCCTGCAGATAGAAATCAATGCAGTGTGATAAAATAGGAGTTATTATTTTTTTTCTAACATTCTTGCTTTCAGCTTTCAAAGTATTGTTTTCATAAACCAAGGTTTTAAAATAATTATTTCTACTTGCAATCAAAAGTGGTACTGTCAATCCTCACAACATATTTTACAAGATCTCATTTGTAACACTTTAGAAAATCAATAAAAATGTGGATTCTGTCTTGCAGAATTGTGCCTAATATGAAATGTACAGGATTTGACCCCACTGAAGGAGAATTTAGCTGGATTTGTAGAATTTCTATAGGGAGTTCAGAAGAGAAAATATTTCCTAGGCAAGCCCTGGTGAAATGAACAAGAAAACATGGTTGGGATACTAAAAAATTCCCCAGTTTTACAAATGAGGAGGAAAGTGTTAATTATTTAAAGACAATGTGAGAATCTTTTGTGTGCAAAACACTATTGTAAATAGCTGCTGGTGGGAGACAAATATTTTTGCTCTTTAAAGAGATTAAAGAAGATGCTCAACTGATAATTATCTATCCTCTGACAAATATATACACCATATATCTGCACACACCAAAAAAACTTATTAAGGGAGAAAGTAAGCTTCTGAGCAGTGTCTCAGGGAGAGAGATAGCAGACAATTATTTTGCAGAGCAACAATGTTGTTGAATCAAGCTTGATTTAATGCTTTAGTCTTCCCAAGCACAGAGATACATAGCATGGCTCACATTTGACAAAGTAAGTCGCTGGTAGCAGCAATGCTGGAGCAGAAACAATGTGACAGAGAGGGAGTTGTCTTTATCAATGGGTCTTTATCAATGAGTTGTCTTTATCACACCTACCGATGATCCCAGGTGAATAATTGAGAAATAGTTGATAAATTATCCCAAATCACATAAAGTACTTTAATGTTTCGCAGTCTTTAAACTTGTTGTTAGTTGCGGAGACGTTGTTGTTAGTTGCGGAGACCCATCGTGACCCCATGGACAACGTTCCTCCAGGCCTTCCTGTCCTCTACCATCTTCTGGAGTCCATTTAAGCTCACGCCTACTGCTTCAGTGACTCCATCTAGCCATCTCATTCTCTGTCGTCCCTTTCTTCTATTGCCCTCAATCTTTCCCAGCATTAGGCTCTTCTCCAGTGAGTCCTTCCTTCTCATTAGGTTGCCAAAGTATTTGAGTTTCAACTTCAGGATCTGGCCTTCTAAAGAGCAGTCAGGGTTGGTCTCTCTAGGACTGACCGGTTTGATCGCTTTGCAGTCCAGGGGACTCACAGGAGTCTTTTCCGGCACTATAGTTCAAAGGCTTCAATTCTTTTGCAGTCCATTCTTTCTTATGGTCCAACTTTCACAGCCATACATTGCAACTGGGAAAACCATGGCCTTGACTATATGTACTTTTGTTGGCAGGGTGATATCTCTGCTTTTTAGTGTGCTGTCTAGATTTGCCATACCTTTCCTCCCCAGGAGCAAGCGTCTTTTAATTTCTTGGCTGCAGTCCCCATCTGTGGTGATCTTGGAGCCCAGGAAGATAAAATCTGTCACTACCTCCATTTCTTCCCCATCTATTTGCCAGGAATTGAGAGGGCCGGATGCCATGATCAGTCCTTAAACTAGGTGGCCCCAACCCCCTTCCACTCCCCACTCCCCAAATTTTACAGCTCCGTGCCTGGCAATTTTTATCAACTCAACTCACTTTCCATCCACAGCTTCCACTAGCTTGACTTCAATTTCCTGTTCATATAAAGTCTGCAGCATTCGATCCCGTCTGTCTTTTCGACGCTTCAGATTGATCATGAAAATCTAGAAAGGAAGAGACCAGAAGCATGGAGGAATACCAAAACAATAATATGTGCGGTTCCCCCTAACTCTTTAAGTTTTACTGACAGCCAATGCTAAAATATAACTTCCCATCTTGGAGGGAGGAGAAAATTGCTAATTCAGTTTCAAGGAAAAGGACATCCCCCTATATGGGGATGGGGGGGGGGGTGTCTCCAGCCAGATTTGGTGACTTCAGTAACTAAATCTGAGATTTTCTATGTGAAGGTCACATTTTCTGCCTTGAGTTCTCCAAGTTTTGTTTTTGTGGGAAAAAAGGAAAGTGTGTGCCTTTTTAATTATTCTGCCAGACTTTACTATAACAACTATCCTGTCTTAAATCTGAGTTCATTCTAGGATGAAAAAAAAAAGAGCACGTGAGCAGCAGGTAGAAAGGTCTGAGCTGCTCCCTCATAAATAAAGGCTGCTGAGGCAGGAGTATTATGCGCCTATGAAGGCAGGCAAGCAAACAAGAGCAGCCTTGCACTGAGGGAGTGAAAGTGAGTGAACATCAGACTCTGCTCTCCTCTAATTGATTGAACCCTATGATTATGTGGGAGATAAAATAAATGCAGGCTATCTCAGCAGAGATGTTCCTGATGGACCAGGGTGGATTGTAGAATTCCACCTGTGGTTAGTTTGACCAACCCAGGGGTAGGCAACCTTGGCTCTTTTATGACTCGTGGACTTCAACTCCCAGAATTCCTGAGCCAGCCATGCTGGCTCAGGAATTCTGGGAGTTAGAGTCCACGAGTCATAAAAGAGCCAAGGTTGCCTACCCCTGGACCAGCCCCTAATGAATGCAACCCAGTAGAATTGTACCTGGAATTTGGAGTTGAATAGCAGACCCTTATGGCTAAATGTGGTGGCTTTAAGAACGAAGGGTCAGGGCTGACTGATAAACCTGTATAAATGAAGACTATCAGAGAAAGGATTCTAGGGGGATTAAATCAACCAACAGAATTAATATATGTTGTGAATGTGCAGAAGAAAATAAGTATGCCGGTGTACTCCAAGCTCAAGTAGGCAGAACATGTTTTAGTAGCTTTATCCAAACAAGGCTGGAAAACAAAGCATGATCACAAATAACAGCATTTTTTAAATAAAAAAGTGATCCAGACAGATGAAGTTCTATATATCAGAGGTTCCCAACCTATGGGCGCGGCCCACCAATGGTCTGTGACCTCTTGGCCACCGGGCTATGTGAATGGCTGGCCAGTTTGCATGCGCATGCGCGCGTGCTCACCCCTTGTGCCGGCACTGGCTGAGCTGCAAGCCGGTAACTGGCATGTGTTTATGACAGTTGCAGTGTCCTGGATCATGTGATCACCTTTTGCAAACTGCTGACAAACTAAGTCAATGGAAAAGCCAGATTCATTTAACAACTGTGTTACTAAACAAATACAGTGATTCACTTAACAACTGTGACAAGAAAGGTCATAAAATGGGGCAAAACTCATTTAACAACTGTCTTGCCTAGCAATGGAAATTTTAGGCTCAATTAAGATTGTAAGTCTAGGACTAACTGTACCTCTTCATCTAATTATGTGGTGAGTCCCTGTATCAATAGCTTTTAAATTGCGTAATAATTTTCATACTAGAATGTAGATACTTGTGGGCTCCAGGAAATGTAATTCAAAACCAGTGATGCAATATTGCAAGGTGGAATTGCCAGAAAGGCATAGAATAGATTAAGTATCATCATCATACTGTCAATTTTCTCCTAAGTTCTTTTCCATAGCACATTTAAGAGAAAAACAAATTTAGAAAATTGATTTTTGTGGCCTGTAATACTACCCTACAGTAGATATTAAATCCCTGCTTGCTTTAAAAAAAGAAACCAGCAATTTGAATAGCAAAAGCACTTAATATCACTTTATAGTGCTTTACAGCCCTCTCTAAGCTGTTTACAGAGGCAGCATATTGCCCCCAACAATCTGGGTCCTCATTTTACCGACTTCAGAAGAATGGAGTCATGTTACGTTCATTGTGTTCTCGTGGACCATCACTGAGGTCTATACAGTATATGTGATGTTTTTATTTCCCATCATGCCCAGCAAACATATTTGGCCACATTTTCTAGGAATGATGGTAGCTGAAACTCAACCATCTGGAGACCCGTAGTTTAGGGAAGGCTGGGTGAGACATTCAGTATTGGAAGTTACTGAGGTCAGAGTTAAACTCCTACTGGATTTTGCCTCAGCCTTTTGCAAAAATTGGCATGCTGAGTGAGACACCCTCCTTTTTGCATTACCTCGTCAAATCCCATCTTCTCAGGGTGTTTTGGAGGAACTGTGACAAACTTTGAGGGTTCAATTGGAGGATGGTCAACTGGAAGAGATTAAGAACATTCATCCTATTATATTAATACTGACAGTTTTTAAACTTATTCATACTTTGAGTAAAACAGACTTGTACAGAGCTCTGCGTATTGCTGAATAGCATAGCTGTGAGGCACTAGTCAGTAGCATATAGCAAGAATTCTTCTTTAGTTTTAAACATACTCCTTTGTAAGTGTAGTTAGGATATTGCTACAGCAAAGGAACAAAAGCTTATCAATAAAGCAGACCGTGCAACTCTTTTTCAAATGATGGGCTATTCTTGATTTTGAAAGACTGCACTTCCAAATATGCAACATTTGGAAGCTAGAGCTGGTACAGACTCAGCAATGCAATTCTTGGGGCTCCAATGGTGGCCCATGTACCATGTTTTCCCGAAAATAATCCCTAGTATGATTTTTTAGGATGCGCATAATATAAGCCCTACCCCAAAATAAGCCCCAGTTAAGATCGTCAGACAGACACATTTAGTACTGTGTTTTCCCCAAAATAAGACCCAACCGGAAAATAACCCCTTATGCATCTTTTGGGACAAAACTTAATATAAGACCTGGGCTTATTTTCAGGGAAATACGGTAACATCCCTACTTTGTGAATTGCACTGGGTGTTGCTTCTGGTTGCGATTCAAGGTGTTGGTTATCATATTTAAAGCCTTTCATGGCATGGGTCCAGGCTACTTGAAGGACTGTCTCATACCTCTGGGATTGCCCCCCCCCATGGTTGACAGAGGAGGCATGCTGAGGGCCCCATTGGCCATGTGTTCCGGCTGGTGCGGTCCAAGGGAAGAGCTTCTCTATGGTTGCACCTGCCTTTTGGAACATCTTGTCCCCAGAAAGGGGTCAGCTACAACCCTCCTGACCGTCCACAAGAGCTTAAAGACCTGGCTCTGCCAGTTGGCTTGGGGCTCCAATGGCGGGGCTTCACATTGGGAGTGGCTGATAGATTAACAAGAGATCCCGCCCCTTCCCCTTTTTCAACCTATTCCCTCCCTCCTCATCTTTAAGCTAGGTTGACTCTATGGATTTTCCTAGTATTGTATTTACATCCTTAGGTTTTGTAGTTTGTAAGCCGCCCAGAGTTATCTTGTGGTAAGATGGGTGGCTAATAAGTTTTACAAATAAATAAAATATGGATATGAGGGTTAATTTAATGTAACTAGCATTAATTAAAATTGGTTACTCTTCCCATACATTTGTTATCACCGAATCATAATGTGTAATATAACTATTGGAGGAGTTCTAAAAAGTTGCTTGCTAAGTTTCCGAGGTCTATATCTATTGCTGTGAGTACACTTGCTTGCGAGCAGTGGACAGGTTCACAAGAGGTTACATTTGAAGAAAAATTCCAGGAATTTATTATTTAACGTGCCACCTGCAATTTGGCACTGTGATTGGTTAAGACAAATGAGACACTTGTGTAACTAATATCCAGATTTCATCCATCAAAACTCTGATCTAGTCCCCAATTCAAATTACAGCATCAGCTCCTGTTAAGATTAATCGATATAGTTTAGGAGTTTCTAATATTTTGGTTTATATGTTAGTACCTGCGTAGCATCTGTCAACGCCTTTAGCCAAATGCATCTTTTTCAAGGATTGTGAAGCAGCTGTGCAATTCCACAAAAAGGTACAGCTTAAGGAGTTGCCAGTACCTGCTTCATGAATTCTTGTATACTCCAAACTGCCTTTTCCCCTTTAAATCTGAAGAGCTGCATAGCCCCTCTGTGGTTAGCAATGATGGAGAATGATAGCTGGGTAAGTATTTTGACCCAAACCATGGTTGTTTTGACCATGGCATGGAAAGCATTGACTCAGCATGCTAAGTCAATATCAAACTATAGTGTGGCTTAACATGGGACTATTTAGTCTCTGTTTTACCATCATTACAAAAGTACTTCAAAGTAAGGGTAGAAATTAAGCCAAACAAGGGGATCCTGCAAGCCAATGGCACTAGATTCATTGTTCCATTCTTTGCATGTTTCTAGTCCAATAATAGATAATGTAATGTTGAAATATTTATGTCTGTCATGATTTAATCACACAGTGAATAGGGCTACTATAGCTAGACTGCAAAACTCTGGAGCATAGACCTAATAGTTTGCTGCCATCTAATGGTTGGCCAGATTTAATAGCGAGTTTTAAAATCTACCTAAAAATGAATTAGCAATTTACACACACACAGAGACACAGACACAGACACAGACACACACACACACACGTATGTAAGCATGTATGTATGTATGTATGTATGTATGTATATATGTTTTCTGAGGTTTTCGCGGGTGTTTGTATGTAGGTCTTTGGTTATTCGGGTTTTCTCCTGCGTAAAATTGGAAGTGTCTTGGTGATGTTTTGACGAAGTCCTATTCGTCATCTTCAGGCTGGTGTTTTCGGCTTCGTGCTTCTAGAAAACCCGAATAACCAAAAACCTACATACATACATACATACATACATACATACACACACATACATACATACACACAACACACACACACACACACAATAGGTTTTTCAGATAATCAACCTGTATTATTTTCCATCATTTGAACTCATTAAATTCTAATTCATTATTTAAAGAACTGATATCATAATGGGAGAGAGGGGTAGGAATGTTTATTTCCAAAACACAATAAAAGCACAAAATCCATATTATTGGAAACCAAAATAGTAGGGATGTGAGGCCAAATAGGTAACTTACTCATTGCTTCACTCAGCACGTGAACAGTATTGTCCGATTCATCTTCTAGCAACTGGTGTGATTTCAGTGGCACAGGAAGGTAACCATAATGTTCTCTGTTGCAAATGTACATCTGAACGTCTGGAAAGAGAAGGAGATATAAGAGACATAGGAGAAAAACTGTGCTCATAAAGGAAGTATGGGACTCCTGTCAGGTCTCTTTGGCCGAGTCTTGGACACTGAACTCCACCTTCCTCAAGGTTCTTCTACAAGATCAAAGGCTGCAGAGTCCCTACCACATGGCCGAGCCATCAGATGCATTCAGCACGACAGTGAACACAATGAACAGATCTCTGCCCACTGCCTCATTGATGGAGACAAAAGAAAAGGGCAGCAGGAGAAAAGGAGTTATAGTACAGCAAGCCTATGAGCAATTGCTCTAACATTAGATTTGTTGTGGTTTTTATTCTGTATTTCGATTTTTGTAAGCAGCTTAGAGTCAATCAGACTCAAGCAGCACAAGTTAATTAAAAGGAGAGCCCCTCCCCAACAAAGCAATAAAAGAAAGTGGAGGGGATAAAAATAAAGATGGCTAAATTTTTGAATCTTGAAACTGCAAGTTTTTAAGAAACTTAAATGGTTGAACAGGGGGTTGGACTAGAAGTCCCTTCGTACTCTGTTATTTTGTTCTGTTATTTTATCCCATTCCTTTACTGCCACAGTCACTGATGCATCTACACCAGGGCTTTTCAACCAGTGGTACGGGTACCACCTGTGGTACATTGGCACCTGGCAGGTGGTACGCGACCATCCTAGAAAAGTGGTAGCGGGGGAGGGGAATGAGCTGAACCGGTGGCAGCACCGCACAAGCCTGAGCGAGAGATGGCTGGAACTGCAGGGCTGTCAGGGCTCAGTGGAAGCGCCAGGATCAGCGCCAGGCTCCAGCTGGAGCTCGGCTCTGATCCTGGAGCTTTTGCTGAGCCCTGAAGAAGAACCAATCAGCTGGAAAGCAGCACTGATCCTGTCGCTTCTGCTGAGCCCAGAAGAGGCGTCGATCAGCTGGAATGTTGCAGCCTCTCCAGGGTCTTGTGATTTACATTCAGATGCTTGGCAACTGATTCATATTTATGACGGTCACAGCATCCCAGGATCATGTGAAGGGACCAAAACCTGCTGCAACCACCCAGCAGATGGGGGGGGGATAAAAACCAAACACGCCCCACCCCACCCCGCTGCCACTCCTCAACAGAAATGCTCACAACAATGAAAACCTTGGACAGGAGGAAGAGCGCCGCCGGGCGGGCAGGCAGGTGTCTTGCCCAGCTGTGGCTTGGGGGGCACTTTTTTCAGTGCCATTGTAACTTCAAACAGTCACTAAGTGAACTGTTATAAGTCGAGGACTACCTGTACTTCATCACTTTTTTCCTTTTTCTTTTTTTGGTTATCAAGTTTTTGACACCTTGCTAGGCGACTGGTGGTATTCAAATGTTACCATATCCTAAAAGTGGTACAATGGGTGAAAAGGTTGAAAAGCCCTGATCTATACTACAATTGAGGAAAAGTGGTTTTAGATCTCCCAGCCAATGATTTTATTTAAGAAATGAGGTCTTAAGGCCTTGCATGAAAAATTTCATAACTTTTAATTTGAAAGATGAGCTCCTGGGTGAGCAGGCATATTGATGTACATGGACAAACAATCAGTTGGCTTTCCTGTAGCTTTACACATGCCAGATTAACAGCTTGCTTGTAATGTCAAACCAAGAATTACAACTAGACTACCCCCTGTAAAGAGTAATTGTCTATCCTAACTTCCTAATGAACGTGAACACATTGACCGTGTTTGTACAATGAAGTTGCCCTTGGCTTGTTCAGGCTTTGCATTTTCAACTGGCTGTGCCAAAATATAACCCCTTGTGAATCTTCTGAACTACCAAAACATCGGGTACAGGACTCATCCCAGCATCATCATTCCCAAACCAGAATGCGAGTCTTTGGAAACACTGGACCCTTGATGGAGAGGGCTGGGCCAAAGAACCAGCTGCAGCCTGACATGCTATTTTTGTTCCATGGATGTGCAAGATGTGCTCCAATACACACCTGTCTTTTCTTTGGTTCTCGGGGCTTGGCAGGGGAACTAGAAACCACCGAAACCAACAAGGAAAAAATAAAACATGTCCCAGTTACTGCAGTGGGCTGCAAAATCAAAGCAGCAGTTAAAAGTTCCAGAAGACGCAATTTAATAAGCTGCAGACAAAACAAAGTACATTCCCAGTATGAGGCTGAAAATAAATTTGAGCTTTTTTTAAAGTTCTTTTTTTAGCCAGCAGGGAAAAGAAAGAGGAATTCAAACTTGGTCATCTGGTCTAGTTGTGGGCCAGTTTCTTAATAACAGAAGCATTTTCTGACATTTTAATATCACAGGGTTGTTTGTGGAGGAGTTATTGGAGGTGTCTGCTCCTTTACAATCTTCATACTCTAAACCAAGCAGCTGACTACAATTCTTGTCAGTTCTCAGTTCATCTGTTAAATGCCATAATGGAGAAGAGGTGAAAATATTTTTCAGGTATCTGGTGTCCTCATTTCCAGCTTCATATCTACTTTATCTTGTAAAATCATCATCATCATCATCATCAATCATGATAGTATGTTTTAGTTTGCCAGGATTCTGTCTATATGTGAGGAACAATAAGTATTCTATTATTATTCAAATAGTGCTGTAATTTATTTATGATTTCTTTTGAATTTTTGAAGTTCTCTGTATGAATGATGTTGCAGAATATCAAAACTGTCCTGAACTCACAATTTTTAAATATGGGTTATTCAATGGCTCCTTACCAGCTTGGCGACTTGAGAAGGCAAAAACAATGATATCATCAAAGGTCCAGGTATAGTCTTGGTGTGGGGGATAAAATGCCAGCTTATCTGATGCCTCTTTTCTCAGATCAATCAAGAATGTGGAATGTATCATTGGGACTGCGAAGCAACCAGTTCTCTTCCATTCCCTGATCAGAGGATAATCTGGTGTCCTCTTGTAATAGCCCTAAAAAAAAGTATATAGTATTAAACTCTTTTTAAAAATCTCTTGCCTATAACAAATGACCTTCATCCTGTTTGCCAATTTATTTATTCAAAAATCTGACCATAAGCTGAAAGCTATCTAAACTATTGTTACATTCAACACAGAGTATATGTCAGGCTCCAAAAACCAAGAAAGACATGTTGTGATTCTTCCAAATAGATTTCTTTATTGTTTCTCACTTATAGACAGAATTTTGCCAAAGTAAAGCATGCTACCATTCCCATAAAGCATATACTCTAGGAACTATTAGGCAGGAGCGTCTTCACCCTCTTTCTTTCATGCAAACTATCTGAACTGAGTTGTCCCTTGCTCCTCTGGAATGCACTCCTTCCGTCCTGGGAATCTAGATTATATTCCATCACATCATTAATGATGGGATTCTCCTTTGGTTAAGGCGACAAATGCTATCCCACTCTAGGTAGCTCTACTTGACATGAACTGGTAAATATTTTGTGCTAGTTACGTGACTAGCTCTTTTAGTTATATAAACAGCTATCTGACAATACATTCTAGAACAGGGATGTCAAACTGCCGGCCGGTGGGCCAGACGCATCATCGGGAAACCATGCCCACCCCATTGCCGGCAATGGCAAGAAAGCTCCAATATGTTGCGTGATGTCATGTGATGTCGCAAGTTTGACATGTCTGTTCTAGAAACACAACTTTCCAACATTGCTCCAAGATGAAAAAGTATCATGACAAAAACAGAGAGATCTGAAGACTATTCCAAAATATGATTCACAAAAATATTCAAACTGAAATAGAATTCTGATGAAGAATTAAAGTGTTTTCTCTCTTTATTAACCTGTCTTAGCTATCTCTCAACAGTGTACTAGGATTTACATATGGTTGTTCCTAGTTCGAAGGAATATAAACCCAGAAATGTACACAAATCAAGTTAACTGGCCAACATCATGACAAACAGAAGACGTTTTGGCTTCCTGTTCCATAAAACAGTTGACACATCCTATGCCAACTGCACATCTGAATTTAATATGTAAATCAGCAGTCAATCCCCAGAAGAGAAAGTCGTAAAATTAAGAGTGAAGTCACTGGACTGAAAGTACAACATAAAAACTGGAGAAGGAGGAAAAAATGGTCCCAAAGTTGCTACTACATTTTAAGACTCTTCCCTTAATGGCTTAATTTTACTACTGCACAACATCATTTGCAGAAGATGTAGTTATATGGCTTTGAAAGAATGTGAACATAAATTTGTAGGTGAGACTCTTCAGGCTGGGGGAGGGGCAAGTGAGAAACTAGATGAGCCTTTGGTTTGATTCACCAGAATTATATTTCATTCATATGATTTGTATCTCATTCATATGTTAATCACATGCTTGTTTTTCCCTTTGAGAGTTGAAAATGAAATCCAAACTCTCTCGGATTCCATCTATTTTCCTTTGCTCATATATCTTGTTTAAGTAGATAAAACAGTAACATTACTTGCCTGAGGTGTCATTCCACACCAGAAGTTAGAGTACAGGGTTCGAGATTCAAGCATTGGGGCCACAAGAGTTTTATTCTCTGCTATCATTAGATTCAACACTTCCGGGTTTGTCAGAAAATTGTCAGCATCGGCAAACTAGAAAAATAGGAAGGAAAAAACATTACATTTTATCCAACTAAATTCTACTGAAAATAAAGCCGTTTTGATGTTCTCTTAATCACAAACTGGATTCTAAAAGCTATCACTCTCTCAATTCTTGTGAAGTAATAAAAAGAACATAATGAAGATATTTCCATCAGAAATCAATCCTCATAGGTCTTTGGTGAGATTTTTACGAAATGGGTAAAATCAATTTACATTTCACAAAAGGCACACATAATTGTGAATGGGGAATTAACAAAACTTGTGAGATACAGGAAGGGACTAATCAAAGATGTTCTGTGTCATCATTGTTATTTCTGTTAACTTTGGAAATATTGAACAGAGATACAAGGAGGGATGGGAGAATTGTTGGATTGATGGTTAAAAAGAGACACTTATAAATAATAGGCATTTATGAGTGACCTATTGATAATCTTGGAACATACTCTGGAAGAAATAGAAATATTCCTTACAACAGCAATTAAACTGGAATTTCTATCACTAAGCGAAGAGGTTGTAAAATTCTGGGTTTCTGCATTGCTTAGCGCCTGCAATCCCAGCATTCCTAGTTACACCAACTGAAAATCGAAGGAAGGAAGAACAAGAGGGAGGGAGGGAGGGAGGGAGGGAGGGAGGAAAGAAGGAAGGAAGGAAGGAAGGAAGGAAGGAAGGAAGGAAGGAAGGAAGGAAGGAAGGAAGGAAGGAAGGAAGGAAGGAAGGAAGGTTTTTATCTTACCATGATGTAGTCAGACCATTTTTCCCTTGCAGTTCTCAGAGCAGCCTGCCTTAGTTTCATCACATGAGTGAATCTGGAATTTGGCCAGTGCTTCGGTCCAATTTCCTCTGGATAAAACCTAACAAATGAAGAAAGTAAAAGAAATCTGTGTTTTCTCCCAGGCTGAATATCATTTTTTTCTTAGTTTAGTATTTTAATTTTTTAAAAAATCAGGTGGAACAAATATAGCCAGTCACCTCAAATGCTCCCAAAAGGTTAGAGCAGAAAATGTCAGTGATGCTTCTAAGCAAACACTTCCAAATGTATTTATTTATTCCTGGAGTGTGTACCAAGGACCGACTGGAACATACAGCTTCACTGCACTGCCTGTCCTATATGAGTGCTTGTGAATGACGGAAAACTGTACATAAATATGTTTTTTTTTATTCCATAGACCTAACACTCTAAGTTGGTACACCATACATGAGTTTGCATGCAGAATTCCATCCAGGTGTGGACTTTTACAGCATAAACAGCTTTATAAAGGATTATGAAAAGTCATAGACAAGAAATTGTTGTCAAACTGCTTACGAAGAGAGAAAACCGCATATAGAAATACTATCAGGTACATGATAAACTATGAGACAACCATCATTTGCACAGCCCACATTGTATATTTCCAGAAATCACTGGCTGACCAAGAAGCAGAATGTGGGCTACTTATTTTCTAGTCTGATCCAGCAGGATAAAAACAATATTTTTAGATCTCTCAACAGCTTTGATCTGCAACCTCTACATCTGAAAACAATTCTACTTGCTGCCTGTAAAAGAGGTCTGGGCAACTCACTTTTATACCTTTCAGGCTCCTGCTTTGCTATCAGCAATAATAAATCAGGAGGACTTTTTAAAAAGATATTCTTAAGCTGCAATTCTCTCTGCATTTATCTAGGAGTTTGCAGCACTGAATGCAATGAGCTTACTTATGAATAGGCATTGTACAGCTAGTTGCCTTATATTATTCCACCATTATTTGCAAATTGCAACAATGGTTAACAAAAAAGATTCTACACACACATAGCTAAAGTTTATCTGGTCTAGGTGGTTCTGTTTTTTACTACTAGTTTCCAGGAGAGACAGAAAATTAGTGTGAGGCAAATCTCAGAAACAAAATCATGCACTTTCAATATTCTGCCTAGGCATTTTGAACAGGAGATGTATTCTGTAGTAGTGCCAAGATCTGGCACAGAAGCCTAGCACGGCAAATTTTCCTGGCAAATTTCTACTCTAGATTGAAGGATGTTGAGAATATAACCTGAGTCAGGGAAGATCAAAGCAAGAGGGCCTTTTGGAGCAGGCAGAAAGAAGATTATGGAATCCTCCATTTTTTCCCTGCACAAACAAAATGCCTAATTGACAACCCAATAAAACCTCTGTTATATGTATGGTAGAGAGCCATCTAATTCTCAATTCGCTACCCATTAAGCAAGCAACCTCAGGAGGATTCTAAGGAGAGGAAAACCCATCCAATGTTCAAAATACCTAAGGTCAGCCAAGAATTTTAATCCCAACCTGTATTCCCAAGATTCATGTGCTGACACTTATTCCATCAAGTAACTTAGAAATTGCATTTCTTTGCTCCAACACTTACTGAGGGTCATCCATTGGCCTCCATTCGACATAGTGGTAGAGTGTTTGTACGTTCCTCAGCCACTCTCTGAGCATGGAGGTTGTGTTGTCAATGTTATGATCAGTGGCCACCCTAAGGAGAAAAAAATAGACATATAAAACAATTATTTGCATTTTGCCTCTTTTCTGTCACCTCTTTGAAAAGGCAACTGCTGGCTGGCAGCAGCTACACTATTAAGACTTTCCTGAAAAATGAAGATATACTAGAGGGCAATTACTCCAGGGCACTTACCTCTGCAGGATATCCTTTCAAAAGGATATTAACAACAATCAGAGAACCCTAGAGTTGGTAAAAGCCATTATGTCTAGCTTTCTGCACAGCACAATAATCCAAATTAAAACATTCCAGACAGATGAGCGTCAAGCTTCTGCCCAAAAATAGCCAAATCAAGGAGAGCCATTTTGGGTCATTAGTTCCAATGTTGAACTGCTCATAGTTCACTGGGTAAGTTTTAATTTTGAACAACCGCATACTAATAAAGATCAGGATAATTCATAAGCAGGAACAAAGTAATTAGGTTTTGGCTGAACACAATACCGTTAACAGACACATGCTCATATTCATATATTGTTTATGCTTGTAAATGCTGTGTGAATTAAACTAATAACCCAAAGGCAGGGCAGAGAGAGGGACAAAGAGTAAAACTCTGGTAAGGACTGCTCATAAACCCAGGATTTCAATATCTGGTAAGTAAGGCTGACACAGATCGAGGCCCACAGATACTTTGGAGCAATAATATCTTAGAAGATCAGAGAGATTACTTATGAATAGTATCTTTAGATTCAATTCAAATGACAAAAGGTACAACATTTCTCAATGATCCACTTTGATGAGGTCACCTGGTCCAGAAAACTGTTTTTCTATTCTGCTTGAGGAAACATTCCATATTACCTACCTCCATAGTTCTACAAGATCAGACAAGATCAACCAAGGACAGCCCTTTATCTTTTGCAATTGGGCAAACTCTGAAGGCAAACCCTTTAAAGTGACTTTAAAGTAATGAGCCAGAATATGATTGGTTCAGTTATTCCGCCCCTCTTTGAAACACCCTTCCCAGACACTAAGACCATTGGTACTCAGCCTGATGGCTCTACAACAGACATGTCAAACACAAGGCCCGTGAAGTGGTTTCATGTGGCCCGTGGAGCCATCCTGGAAACAGTGAGGGAACGGCCCCCTCTGCCTTGGCCCTGGCCCAGGCCAGTTGGGAGCCAATGTGCAATTTTGTGGTGGCCATCTATGTTGAAATGCATTCAGTCTTAGTTCCATAAACCCCCCCCCCCGCATAGCCTGAGAGGAACAGTGAGGCTCCTCCAGTGGACCATGCCTTGGCACTTGCCCTGGTCCCACCCCCTTCTCCCAGAGACCCTCAAATCTATCCCACTCCTGCCCAGGCCCCCACAGACACCCTTGACACGAAGGATGTAGAGCTGGCCACACCCACCCAGTAGGCCACACCCACTCCATCCATGCCCACCCAGGCTGAACCCACCCTGGCCACATCCACCCAGCCCCCTGAGGGCAACTGCAATGCTGATGCGGCCTTCAATGAAATTGAGTTTGACACCCCTGCTCTACAATGTTGAGAAAAAAGTTTTTGCCCAGGAAGTTAGACTTCATACTATTTTTAGTCAACTTTTGTTGATCCTTTTATCCTATAAACATGTAGTTTATAATATTTTAAATCTTATGAAATTTTTCGAAAGAGAGTGAGGGAGGAAGAGAGGGTTAAAGTCACATTTGGTGCAAATTCTGATTATATATGAAAATATGTCTTGTGACAGCTAGGAATATGTATCTCCCTATCAACAGAAGACAGTCCATGTCTCTAATCTTCCTTATCATTTAATAGGTTCTTGCAATTGAATTCTGTGGATGTAAGACAAGATCTGCTTATGGAAAGTTAAACTTTTTAAACTGGGGAGATGACAGCAATTTAGCCAACAACAACTCAATGTGGAAATATAAACATACCAATTTCAGTATATCACCTTTTCTGTTTTATTGAAATAATTCCCCTGCTTCTTGGTTTGGGAAATATGGATATAGAAATTTTTACTGAAGCAAAAACAACAAAAAAAAATTACATGCACATCTGTACTTGTGTTTAACCTGTCAAGCAGAGAAAAGAGACTATGAAAGAGACTATGAAAGAGACACAAGGCTTACACACATATTCTCTTCATGAGGGTGGCAGAAAGTTTCTGGGTTATTTTTGATATTATGTGAAAATGCTAGAATAGATAACATGTCCAAGAAGAGATAAATACATTCACTGCAAACTTTATGAAATTTAGAGTAGAATACAAAAACTGCTGTGTGTTGCCAGTTTGGATTTTGCATCATTTTTTATTAAAAAGGGATAACAAATGGGATAGCACCTTCATTTCTCCTTCACACTTGTTTCATATTTCATATTTAGGATATTTGATTAATGGCCATTGGTAGCCTTAGGATATTTCCCTCATAAAGCTGCAAGTAATTAGGCACAAGATTTCAAACCTAAACTTTTGAGAAGCCATTTTTCTAAAAGTTATGACTCTAGCTCTTGTGTTAGAAAATCAGATGGAGAACATTTCTACAAACCAAACAGTTGTAAAATATTTTTAGTTAAAAGCAATAAGCATATTATCATGTACACAAATGCTTATACTCTCTTTGTATCAAATCTACCCCTCCCTACACACACACACACACTACTATGTTTAAAATTAGTCTTTTTTTTTAAGGCACTCAATTCTAGTCAGTATTCTCTGTAAAGAAATCAGGGAGGGAGGGAGGGAGGAAGAAAGAAAGGAAGTTTTTAGAATAAGTCATTTATAGGTTGAGGGTGATAACTGAAAGCTTGATATCTAATCAGACATTTATTTTACTGAAAGGTAACAAAAAAAGAGGAACAATCTTATTTGGCAATGAAATGGCTGAACTGTAGCGATTTTGTATTTAACAAATAGAACGTTATGACACCTAGATAATATTCAGCAAATCAGTCAGAGAATTAACAACATTTTTCCATCTTTCTTCCATGCGTACATCCCTGTTTTGAGCCTCTGCTTATTTGCTTTGTGACTCCTGTCAGGGAGCAGAGAACAGCGTACTTTACTATTTTTTATCCTGGTAGGAAAAGTACCTTAATTCCTACCAAAAGAAACACTTTGTGCTTCCTGGTTTCCAAGATTAAGTACCACATTGTGGTTTATGCAGAACAGGGAGAGAAAACACTCCCCTAATGCAAACATAAATGTTTATTCCCCTATTTCCCCAACATAATATGAAATGCAATATTCTTATTAGTTTGGGTAGGATATAGGATACACAAAAAAATTGTGCTCTACTAATTATTGTGGGCAGAGAAACATTACAGAGAAAAAGTAAAATTAAATTCCAGTATACCTGCATATCATAACTGTACCAAACAAACATTTGAAGATCACAGTGGTACACACAAAGCAATCACCATGACATTTTTATAGAGTGAGTAAAAGGTATGTTTTCAATATTTTGTTACACTTTCAAAATATTTTTCCTCATTCACCTTCTATACATAGCAGGAAAAATGTTCGGTTAGATTTTTTTTAAAAAAAATTATACTAATTCCACCAAGGGAACCTTTTTAGATTTGCTCTAGAGAATAACACATATTCTGGGCTACTCTGGTTATTTATATAGGATACTCCGTACAATTAGTTGCTGCATGTTTAACCTTGCTTTAAATATGCTTATAAAGAAAAACCTCTTAGTATTAACAAAGGGTATTATGCAGCAGCTATTTTGCATTCTCCTTGGTAACGGAAAGAGAAATAAAAACTGCAGCAGAAGCAGCAGAAGTGGGAACATACAGAAAGCTTGCCAATGGAATACAACTTTGTTTGACCAGCTCCCGCAAACCATTAGTTTCCAGCAAATACACAGTGATTGCACAACAGAAGACTTATGAGGAAGCACATCTGAACAACAGTAGTTACTTTTCTAAATGAACAAATATGTAAGACTACAGATGCCATGAAGGAAAGATTAATAACAGGATCAAAACTCATAATTCTCACTCAGAACTGCCAACAGTTTGCTTCACCAAAGAAAAACAATTCTTCTGAATTAAAAATTTGTATGGCTAGTCTTCTAACTCAGCCAAGGAAGCAACAATCTAGTCTTCATTTCTGGGCAACTTCCAGATGTGTTGCAACTACATCTCACAAGTGAGGCCCTGCCCTTTTTAATTCTGACCTATGGCACACAAAAAGGAATGGATTTCAACTATGCAATTGCAATCACTATCTTTGATTTATTTTTTTACCCCTCTCCCTGATGTCCCCAACCACTTCTCAGAACTGTTATCTACACTGGCGTTCTCCACTAATCTTTTAAGAGATGTAATTTTTCCACCTTTCTGCAGAAGCCTAAGAGGAAAAATTGGCAGTTAATTTTAGGAATAACATAACTTTATTAAAATTGTTACAAAGAAAGATAAAAAGAGAAACTAATAGCGAGTGTCTACAAACAACTAGGCAACCAAGCTAAGAAGCTAGGAGCACAAGTAGTGTTCTCATCAGTACTCCCAACGAAAGGCCAACACCAATTGAGGGGAAAAAGAATTCTAGAAATAAACCACTGGCTAAAGGGTTGGTGTTGCCAAGAAAACTTTGGTTTCCTGGATCACGGACTGCATTTCCTTTGCGAAAGACTCTTGGCAAGGGATGGGCTGCACCTCACGAAAACAGGGAAAAATGTAATTGGAAAAAGACTGGCCCAACTCACCAGGAGGGCTTTAAACTAAAACTGAGGGGGGGTGACCAATTTTCAGAATATCTAGAACCCAAAACTAATCATAAATCCCAAGAAAGCAAATCAAACAATGAGGTGAGCAGAGATTAAAAAAAACCTCAAACAACATTTAGGAAGTGCAGGAAACATACCCACGGACAGGCATAAAAGTCTTAAAGGCTTGTATACAAATGCTCAAAGCTTGGGGAACAAACAGGACAAAACTAGAAGAAATAGTACATGAGGGAGGGTATGACATAGTTGATATTACAGAAACCTGGTGGGACGAAACCCATGAATGGAATGGACTGATGGATGGATACAAATTGTTCAAAAGAAACAGGTCTACAAAAAGAGGAGGGGGAGTTGCACTATATGTAAGAGAACACTACATATCTACAGAAACGCACATGATCAAAGATGAAATCTCTCCAAAATGCATATGGGTCAATATAAAAGAGAAAAAAATGACATTACCATAGGTGTATATTATGGACCACCCAGCCAATTAGAAGAAATAGATGAACTCTTTGCCAACCAGTTAACAAATGCATGTAGGAAGCATACCACAATAGTAATGGAAGACTTCAACTATCCAGATATCAACTGGGAGACAAACTCTGCAGCGAGTGGGAGATCAAACTGATTCCTAACCAACCTAGCTGACAACATTGTCATCCAAAAGGTGGAGGAGAGAACTAAACATAAAGCCATACTGGACTTAATTCTAACTAATAGAAAAGAAGTGATAAAGGGAGTTGAAGTTGCTGGAACCTTAGGTGATAATGACCATATCATACTGGAATTTAATATAATGCAAACACTAGCAACAGAAAACAATCCAACCAACATCCTAAACTTCAAAAGAGCTGACTTTAACAAACTCAGAGAGAACTTAGGAAAGATCCCATGGATGAAAATCCTACAGCAGAACACAACCCAAGAAGCATGAGAAACTCTCAAAAATGCGATCATAAAAGCCCAGACCAGCACAATAGCACTGAAAAAGAAAAACAAGAAATTCAAGAAGAAACCAGCATGGCTGTACAAAGATCTCTCTGACAAACTGAAAGACAAAAAGGACAAATACAAAAAATGGAAAGACAGGCACATAAGGCCAATCATAAGCAGACAGCCAGAACATGCAAAGATGAAGTCAGGAAAGCAAAGGCTCAGAACGAATAAAGACTTGCAACCGAAATCAAGGACAATAAAAAAAGTTTCTTCCAACATATTAACAACAAGAAAAAAGTCAAGGAAACTGTAGGTCTGCTAAAGAGAGAAGCTGGCAAGGAAATAACAGGCAACAGGGAGAAAACAGAGCTGCTTAACATACTTTGCATCAGTCTTTACATAAAAAGAAACCATAGCCCAACATACCAAAAAACCACTGCAAAAGACAAATTAGAAACAAAAATTAAAATAAGCAAGAAAATGGCAAGAGAACACCTATCTGACTTTGACAAATATAAATCACCGGGGCCTGACAGATTACATCCCAGAGTTCTGAAGGAGCTGGCAGATGTTATCTCAGCACTGCACCAGATCTTTCAAAAATCCTGGAGCACAGGGGAAGTACCTGAGGATTGGAAAATGACTGATGTGGTTCCCATCTTCAAAAAAGGAAAAAAAAACAGACCCTGGAAACTACAGACCAATCAGTTTAACATCAATATCTGGGAAGATCCTAGAAAAGATAATCAAAAAACAGATCTGCAAACAACTAGAAGCAAACAAAATTATAACTACAGGTAATAGCCAGCACAGGTTTGTTAAAAACAAATCATGCCAAACCAATCTTATTTCATTCTTCGACAAAGTGACTAAATTAATAGACCAATGAAATACTGTGGATGTAATATACTTAGATTTCAGTAAGGCATTTGATAAAGTAGACCACAACCTACTCCTTGGCAAGATAGAAAAGGTGGAATAGATAACATTACCACCAGATGGATCTGTAGCTGGCTGGCAAACCATACTCAATGGCACTACATCCACATGGAGAGAAGTAAGCAGTGGGGTACCACAAGGTTCCATCCTAGGCCCAGTACTCTTCAATATCTTCATAAATGACTTAGATGAGGAAATTGAAGAGGAACTCATCAAATTTGCAGATGACACCAAACTGGCAGGAGTAGCCAACACTCCAGAAGACAAACTCAGGTTCCAAAAAGATCTTAACAAACTTGAATAATAGGCCCTATCAAACAAAATGAGTTTCAATATGGAGAAAAGCAACATTTTACATTTAGGCAAGAAAAATCAAAGGTACAAGTATAGATTGAGCAAGACCTGGCTTAAAAACAGTAACTGTGAGAGGGACCTTAGAGTCCTAGTGGACGATCACTTGATCATGAGCCAGCAGTGTGCAGCAGCAGCCAAAAAAGCTAATATAAACCTGGGTTGTATAAACAGAGGCATAAAATCAAGATCACATGAGGTATTAGTACCACTTTATGAAATCCTAGTAAGACCACACCTGGAATACTGCAGCCAATTTTGGTCACCATATCACAAAAAAGATGTTAAGAGTTTGGAAAAACATTCAGAGAAGAGCAACTAAGATGATCAAAGCTCTGGAGACTAAAACATACAAAGAATGGCTGCAGGACTTGGGTCTGGCTAGTCCAGGGGTAGGCAACCTTGGCTCTTTTATGACTTGTGGACTTCAACTCCCAGAATTCCTGAGCCAGCATGTCCATAAAAGAGCCAAGGTTGCCTACCCCTGGGCTAGTCTAAAGAAAAGAAGAAATAGGGGAGACATGATAGCAGTATTCCAGTATTTGAGAGGCTGCCACAAAGAAGAGAGGGTCACGTTATTCACCAAAGAAGCAGAGAGCAGGACAAGAAACAATGGTTGGAAACTGATGAAAGAGAGAAGCCACCTGGAATTAAGGAGAAACTTCCTGACAGTGAGGACAATTAACCAGTGGAATATCTTGCCCTCGGAAATCATGGGCGCTCCATCACTGAAGATTTTTAAAAAGAGTCTAGACAGTCACTTGTCTGAGATGGTATAGGTTCTCCTGCTTGAGCAGGGGGCTGGACTAGAAGACCTCCAAGGTCCCTTCCAGCTCTATTCTATTCTATTCTATTCTATTCTATTCTATTCTATTCTATTCTATTCTATTCTATTCTATTCTATTCTATAGAATAAAAAAAGAACAGAGGAGAAAGGGGATAAAGGCAAAAGTACACAAAAGAAAAAAGGAAAGTATAAAGTAAAAAATTTTCCAATTTTCTTTATAGCTATTTTAAATGTAAATATAAATTTACCTTTTACTCTATGATTGCATCATAATTTTTATTTATTTATTCTATAATCATTTTTAAAATCATCAAAACCATAGGTCATAAGTTCATTTTTTTCTGTTTCATCCAAAATGTTTATAAATATTTCCAGTCAACCATAAAATTAGTTAATGTCTTTTTCTGATATCAAAGACACCAATTTGGCCATCTCTGCAAGTTCCATTCATCTCCAGCACCCAATCCTCTATTGTGAGTAATGCAAACTCACTGCAATTTACCTAATTTTAGCAAACTCTTAAGGCAGATATCAGAACAAAAATTCTGCACTGAATATCAAGTGATTTTTCTTTCTGTGTTAAGAAATATGGAAATCTGATATGCACAGATTGTACTTAATTTATTTTCAAGGCCCTTTCAGTCTGCTTGTCAATGAGCCTAATTTCAGACTAGATAGGAGAAAGCTGCCTTTTCTCTAAGGAGAAAGTAATAGTTTATTTACAAACCTCACAGTGTGTTAATGTTGATTTTCTTTAAAGCACATCTTTTTTCATTTCACGGTTTTCAAGGTGACAAATTCCTTTAGACATTTTGCTCTTAATCTTACTTTCCTCTTGAAGATCTATTCAAGGGGAATGGTTCTCAGAAGAGAGCTACATGGAAAAAATGCTTTTAAAAATTGTAATTGCAATCCTAAATACCAGCCAGTCAGCATTAGCCTAAATGATGTATGTAAAGAGCATTTTTACTCTTTTCCTCATCAGGCATTTTCCAGTCTGACAGAACCGGAAATAATTGAGGTAATCAGGTAATTCACTGTCAAGTAACTATTTTCCAGAATACCAGTCACTAGGGCTTTGGAAAAAAATCTATCTAAAATTCTTGTTTCCAAAAAAAAAAAAAAAAAAGTGCACACTCCTTTTCTACCAGTCATGCAGCTGAACCAATAATAGGCATTGAGTGATTGAACAATGCAGAATAAAGACGCCAGCCAGACATCTGGATCCATGTAACAATGTACAAATTATATAATTGAGCAGGTACTACCTGCCAAGATTCAAAAGGAAATGTAAACAGAATGGAATATTTTACCTTAGAGCAGTGGCTCTAAAACCTTGGCAGCTTTAAGATATTTGGGCTTCAACTCCCAGAATCCCCCAATCAGCATACTGGCTAGGAAATTGTGGAAGTTGAATTCCATGCATCTTAAAAGATGCCAAGGTTGAGAAACTCCGCCTTAAGAGTTCGGCAGTGAGGACTCTGTGGATGTCATGCCAATCACAATGCATCTTCATGAACCCCACTAATCTTGAAATTCTGCAAGATTATATATATATATAATCTGTATTTAATTATTTACAAACACTAATTCAACATACTGGCTGAGGGAACTCTGGGAGCTGACGTTATAACATTGCTAAGGCTGAGATACACTGCACTGGAGCATTTAGCATCTTATGCAGACATTTTAAAAAGGGACAGAAAAGATACCAGGAAAGATAAACAAGCACAAAATCCTGTACAACCAATATATCCAGCCATGCTTAACTCCCTCTCCCACCCCACCCCATCCCAACTCATGATTAAGACTGAAGTTTTCTTGAGGCCGATCAAACTTATTAGTCAGGGGCATCCACAGGATCTGATGCTTTTGTCACAATGACAACAGCGCATCCTCTAGTGCATGGGTATCAAACTCGATCGTGTCATGTGATGTATCGTGACTTTTTTGCCTTTGCAGAGCAGGGGCAGGCGTTGCCCGCACATGACGCATCTGGCCCGCAGGCCACCAGTTTGGCACCCCTGCCCAAGCTCTCTCCCTTTTGTATATGCACGCAACATCAGACCGTATTAGCAGAGCTTGCTAACACCTTCAGGTTCCTAAGCCAAGAGTGAGACCAAAGTATCACCTTTTCCATCAGCTCCTCAGTGCCCTGCTTAGCCTTACTTTACAACTCATCACAAAACAAGTGCAATAATGTACACAAAAGTAAACATTCTACTGTAAAGTATATCTGCATAGATTCCATGTAAAATTAAGTTCACACAGCTTAGAGCCACATAAGCATCCTTTTTTTGTTCCTTTTTTGAGGATGGGAACTACATCAGCTCTTTTCCAATCCTCTGGTAGAACACAGGGGAATTACCAGAGGACTGGAAAAGAGCTGATGTAGTTCCCATCCTCAAAAAAGGAAAAAAAATGGATCCAGGAAATTACAGACCTATCAGCCTGACCTCAATACCTGGGAAGATCCTGGAAAAGATAATCAAACAATGAATCAACGAACACCTAGAGGCAAACAAAGTCATTACTAAAAGCCAACATGGGTTTGTCAAAAATAGATCATGCCAGACAAATCTTTGCATTCTTTGACCAAGTGACAAAATTAGTGGATCAGAAGAATGCTGTGGACATAATATACTTGGACTTCAGTAAGGCATTTGATAAAGTAGATCACAACCTACTACTTGATAAGATAGAAAAATGTGGGGTAGACAGAATCACCACCAGATGGATCCGTAGCTGGCTGACCAGCCATACTCAGCGAGTGGTCCTCAATGGAACTGCATCTATATGGAGGGACGTGTGTAGTGGGGTGCCCCAGGGCTTTGTTCTTGGCCCAGTGCTCTTCAACATCTTCATCAACGATTTGGACGAAGAGATAGATGGGGAACTCATCAAATTTGCAGACAACATCAAGCTGGCAGGAATAGCTAACACTCCAGAAGACAGGCTTAAGATACAGAAGGATCTGGACAGACTTGAACACTGGGCACTAACTAACAAAATGAAATTCAATGGTGAAAAAAAAAAGGTTCTACATTTAGGCAAGAAAAACCAAATGCACAAGTACAGCATAGCTGGCACCATACTCAATAGTAGTAACTGTAAGAGGGACCTCGGAGTCCTAGTAGACAATCACCTAAATATGAGCCAGCAGTGTGCTGCAGCTGCCAAAAAGGCCAACACAGTGCTAGGCTGCATTAACAGAGGGATAGAATCAAGATCACGTGAAGTATTAATACCACTCTACAATGCCTTGGTAAGGCCACACTTGGAATACTGCATCCAGTTTTGGTCACCACGATGTAAAAAAGATGTTGAGACTCTAGAAAGAGTACAGAGAAGAGCAACAAAGATGATTAGGGGACTGGAGGCTAAAACATATAAGGAACGGTTGCTAGAATTGGGTATGTCTAGTTTAACGAAGAGAAGGACAAGGGGGGACATGATAGCAGTATTCCAATATCTCAGGGGCTGCCATAAAGAAGAGGGAATTAAGCTATTTTCCAAAGCACCTGAAGGCAGGACAAGAAGCAACGGGTGGAAACTAATCAAGGAGAGAAGCAACCTAGAACTAAGGAGAAACTTCCTGACAGTGAGAACAATTAATCAGTGGAACAGCCTGCCTCCAGAAGCAGTAAATGCTCCAACACTGGAAGTTTTTAAGAAGAGACTGGACAGCCATTTGTCCGAAATGGTGTAGAGTTTCCTGCCTGAGCAGGGGGTTGGACTAGATGACCTCCAAGGTCCCTTCCAACTTTACTACTATTATTATTATAGTTCCAACAGATAAGTTATATGTCTATATATCTAAGACTGCAAGTGAGTAGATCTTGGTGATCTAGTCAGAATCAGGGATTTGCTAGCAGAGAGAAACATTGCAGGAGAAACATTGCCAAAATCAGTCTGTTTTAATTCTGATGTCAGTTATATTCCTGTGGTGCAGCTTCTTGGAAAATTAAGAAGCAGACAAGGCCTAGTTAGTTCTTTAGCCCTTTGCATTTCTAAACATGACTCTGCATTTTCTCCTCTTGAAAGGTACCCCTTGTCTGATGAATAAAAAGGCAAATTGAACTTCCTCAGATAGAGGAGCAAAAAGCTGGATATTATGTTACTGAAACCGGGGAATACAACAACTACAAAACATTGTATCTAATGGGCTTATCTAACTGAAGTCATAGTGCTTTTGATAGCAGGAGGAAATTTCACCAGACGTACATCCAAACTTACTATCTGGAATCCTTCTTCTACTCTCCTCAAATATAATCACTTAAGGCAGAGGTCCCCAACCTTTTGGGCACCGGGGACCAGTTCCATGGAGAGCAGTTTTTCCACGGATCGGAGGGTGCGTGGTTTTGTTTTGCTGCCTGCATCCCGTGGAAGGGGCTTAGCTTGTTTCTGTGGACCAGTTGCTGGCATGCCATGGCCCAGTACTGGTCCATGGACCGGGGGTTGGGGACCCCTGCCTTAAGGGTCAGAAGGTCTTCAGGATTTTGCTTCATAATAGCTTTCTTTCTTTTTTCTTCATCTTTGTTACACCTTGTCTGTCGAAGAAACCTGGGGGCACAGACTGAATTTTGTGCAACTCTGTTTTCAGTTAAAGCAGCCCTTTGTTATGGATTAAACAATGTTAGTAATTTCTTGCTCATTTTTTGTGGGGGGAGGAGATTTGAGAGGGAGTTATGGGTGGAAATGAAATACCTCTGGAGAGTTAAAAACTCCCCTGAATGGCCTTTAACAGCAAAAGCTATTGATATTTAATGGCAAAACACTTACTACAATTTTGGTTCTTGCAGTTGATTATTTATTATTAAAAGTAGAAATGGAACTGACTTATCTCCTAGCCCAGGGGAAGACAACCTTGGCTCTTTTATGACTCGTGGACTTCAACTCCCAAAATTCCTGAGCCAGCCATGCTTTCCTTGTGTCATAAAAGAGCCAAGGTTGCTTATCCCTGTCCTAACCTCATGCTTCCATTTCTGGTCTTATTTTAAAAATAAACCAATTAAGAATCATGCTGTTAAAATCAACAAATTTTGTCAGCAAACATTGTCAATATATCTTGGGTTCGCTTGAGGACCAAAAATGGTGTATTGGGAGGACTGCACACAGCCTGTGAGCCCCAAAGCAGTTCTCTACCTTTGCACAAAGCTATGAACCACAGTTTACAAGCCACAATGGTAGGTTCATACAATACTCTGTCTAACAGGCTTAACATGGCGTGTGAATTATTAGACTTTTAACAAGTAAGGCCAGTCTTCTAGCGGTGTTGCACTACAACTCATATAACTTATATGCTAAACTAAAGCGCCAAATTCTGAATCTTACAGACTTTAACATACATAAATGAAGGACATAAGAGAGATTTTATACAGGGATTTGCAGTGGGAAACATAAGTCAGTTTCAGATCCATTCCCACTTACTGCATTATCTTCCAGAATGTAACAACCCATTCTTTAATCCTCAATCTAACTCTTGATTCTTCATACTCATTCTTGACTTTGTTCAAGAAATTGAACTGAGGTCAAATATCTCTAGCAAGCTTCCAGAGATTAAAGAGAAGAACTAATTAAATTCACTAAGCAGCAGAGATTTCATTCTCTGAAATGGTATCTACTAGGAGGAAGCTACTTACGCCATTCAAAGCATCTCAAGACTGTTGTACTCTCTGAAAGATGCGACATGGCTGCTCCAAAGGGCCCTGCCCCAAGTACTCTCCACATACACATTGGCTAGCATTCCCAAGCATTCAGTGGACATGTATGGTATGTGCATACACATGCAGATAACTACATTCAAAAAAACTGTGCTAAGCCGGTAAGATTGTGTCAATGCTTCAAAGAGAAAAGAGTCCTAATGGATGATCACTTGACTATGAGCCAGCAGTGTGCAGCAGCAACCAAAAAAGCTAATACAATCCTGGGTTGTGTAAAAGGCATAGAATCAAGATCACGCGAAGTATTAGTAACGCTTTATAGAACCCTAACATGGCCACACCTGGAATACTGCAGCCAATTTTGGTCACCATATCACAAAAAAGATGTTGAGAGTTTGGAAAAAATTCAGAGAAGAGCAACTAAGATGATCAAAGGCCTGGAGACTAAAACATACGAAGAACGGCTAGGGACTTGGATTGGCTAGTCTAAAGAAAAGAAGAAATAGGGGAGACATGATAGCAGTGTTCCAAAATCTGAGGAGCTGCCACAAGGGGGGCAGGTTGTTCACCAAAGCACCAGAGGGAAGGGCAAGAAACAATGGTTGGAAACTGATCAAGGAGAGAAGCAACCTAGAATTAAGGAGAAACTTCTTGACAGTGAGGACAATTAACCAGTGGAACAGTTTACCCCAAAAAATTGTGAGCAGTCCATCACTGGAGTTTTTAAAGAAGAGGCTCAGTAGACATTCATCTGTCTGAGACAGTATAGGTTCTCCTGCTTGAGCAGGGGGCTGGACTAGAAGACCTCCAAGGTCCCTTCCAGCTCTATTCTATTCTATTCTATTCTATTCTATTCTATTCTATTCTATTCTATTCTATTCTATTCTTTGCAGTTCTTACATTTTCCACAATTTTCCCCAAAACTCTGTACAATATAATTTCCACAACATATGCCTTTTTATAGAGATGCATAACAAAACTATTTACCACTATTTACAATGAAAACAGTGAAATCCAAACTCAACCCTCCCTGCGCAAATATATGACCTAACCTGGCTACTGGGGAGAAATTCACTCTATTAATTATTGCCCTTCCTTCCAGGTGGCAGAAGTTGGTGTCAATGCTGCATTTTTGTGTTCTTGCTAAGATTCATGTTTAGGAAATGGAAAACTGTAACAGATTACAGTGGTCTTCAGGGGCAGTTGAGGACCTTGTGTCTATTAATTGCCAGACCATTTGCTAAAATGGACTAGCTTCCAATTGAGTCACAAAATATTATGGGATATGTCGACTACTAAGGTCTGCCCTAGATCAGCAGTTCCTGAATCCTTTGGTCTCTGACACCTTTACATTCTTACAGATGGCTGAGGACCTCATACGCCTGTGGTGGCGAACCTATGGCACGCGTGCCAGAGGCAGCACTTGCCCCAGCCCCGCCTCCTCCCACGGCCACCTCCTCACCAGCAGCCCCCCGGAGGAGAGTTGCCCCCGGGCATGGCCCATGTGAAGCAGTGCAGCCAAGGACATGGTAGCCGGGCAGCAGGGACAAGACTCCGCCCTTGCGCCCCATCATGCATGGGCGGAACGTGTGGCTGCTGTGGCGCTGCTGGGCTGCCTGGGGGATCTGTGGTGGGTTGTGGAGGTGGTGGGTGGCCCAGCGGGCATGGCGGAGTGGGGACGGGTGGGGGGCAGATTTTGGGCACTCAGTCTCAAAAAAGTTCGCCATCACTGTCATACACGTTTGGTTTATGGGGGTTATATCTATCAATATTTACTGTATTAGAAATTAAAACAGAAATATTGTAAGTATTTATTTATTTGACTTGGTAGATCCCCTGAAAAAGTGTCAGGGACTGAGATCTACTGCCCTAGATTATTAAGTAAATCCAGATAGGAATAGAGAAGCTATTCTTACTTTCAGTGGTAAGCAGACCCCATGATTAATGTCATGAAACGAAGGAAACTTAAGAATGAATAGACACTGTTTTTACCATTCAGCTGCACAGGGATCTGGTTGCATAGATTATTAGGTGGTTCTCCAGATTAAACAGAAGAGAAAAATAGTTTCTTAAGTTTACACAAAAGAGCAGCTTTGTTCAAGAAATGAATATCAGTTTATCTCTTTTGGGTTGAAATGCTGTACAAATGCTTCTTAACAATAATGGACTCGCTTGCACCTGCTTTCAGGAAAGCTGAGTTTGCCAATATCCTTTTCCTTCTCCTCTCGTCAGAATACCAATAGTCTGCTGAATGAATCCCTTTGTCTATTCTATCCAGATATTTATTTATTTAATTTAAAATACTTTTATGGTCACCCATCTTTAAACTGGAACTCTGAATTTTTATTTGTTCATTTAACATGGGTGGCATTTTAAGAGCAAATAAGCTGTAAGGACCCACCCCACTTTGCATCTTAAGAGGACAGAACTCTTGGAATAATTCTTCCAACAGGCATCCTTTATTAAGAGAAAATGGTTGCAGGCATTCTAGACAGGACTTGGAGTCCAAGCTCTCCCATTCAAGGTTTTAAGGGGTTCCCCAGTAGCCCCACCCAATCACCTCCTTCTTCCAGCGACAGTCTCAGGCATTATACTCCCACCCCCTTTTCCTTACTGCCGGCTGGATGGAGACTTCAGAGAAAACTACATGAAAGGTAATAGCCCCATTGTTATGGTTAGTCCTTTTGGTGATACACACATCCAGTTCCTTTGAAGTGTACCTTCCCTTCATCGTATGACAACTAGAGATGAAATATAATTGGTTTCTGACATAAGCACAAGATAAATAAAACAACAGAAACAGGATTGCAGGAGAATATCCAACTAAATACATCACAACCATCCCACAGGCTACCTGTGGGATCTCCAAGGTTGTTGGAAGAGCTCATAACTATACAAAAAAAAATAGGGTACAAAAAAAAACAACCTACAAAACAGAAACAGCAAAAACTGGGCATCATAGCCAAACTTCCTTGATGCAGCCCACAATACTCTCTTCCAACTCACTCTATTTAATATCACGCAAGATGAGATGAAGATGAAAAGAACTAGTTTCGTGTAGTAGTTAAGGTATCAGACTAGAAACCAGAAGACCACGAGTTCTAGTCCAGCCTTAGGAACAAAGCCAGCTGAGTGACCTTGGGCCAGTCACTGTCTCTCAGCCCTAGGAAGCTGTCAAAGGCAAACCACTTTCCAATTCTTGTCAAGGAAACTGCGGGAACTTGTTTAGGCAGTCACCCGAGTCAAGACTGACTCAAAGGTATGCACATGTGCACACACACACAAACGTACCTACAGGAAAAAGACAAGATAAGATCTATGGAAATAATGAACACAATTTAATTATGCAAGTGGATTTTTGATTGTCCTTAATTCTCTACATGAAAAACTAAACATTTCACATAAACGGAATGTTTTTGTATTAAAATGGATGTGGGGTTAATCCATACAGGCATTTCTCTGTGTCTTCAAATATCCAGCATACGCAATGTTTATTAATTTATCTACAGTAAATAGTTTTAATTCTTGAGATGTCAAGTATTCATTCTTACTCTCTTAAATTTAGTGCTCACTGGAAGTAGATTAACATAGGATTCTAGTAAAGAGAAAAGGAGAGAGACACAGAAAGAGAGAGAGATTATTCAAGTCTAATAAATTAATTGTACTTATATGAAGTTACAGTCCAAAACCTTTGAAGGGTAGTAGGTTGTTTGTTCTGTTTATGTTTTCATATAATGTTTATTGTCTGTTTGTCCACAATGCACCTATATTATAGGACAGGTTGAGCAGAGAATCAGGCAAAGTGTTCATCTTAGGTTAAATAAAATACCTAATCATGGATGTGAATCAAATATATTGTTATTGGAATGCTGGATATAGTCAAGTCTGTATTAACTAGACTCAAGTCAATGGTTGTATACAAACAACCAAACCATAAATTAGCTAATAATATTTTAGTCCAATGAGTAAGTGAACTGACCCATATGGTTAGTCTATAATTTAGTATAATGAATACAACCAGAAAATTGGTCTGAGCAAGCTACAAGTCCAGAGATATATAAGTCATGTAAACATAGTCCTCATTCCACCAGCAAGCCAACCTCGGGAAGAAGAAAAACAACGGCAACAGCTGAATGGGAGCAACATAGCCCAGTAAATATGTCCATCAGATCTTGGTGGGGACATTTTGTTGGATCATGCTCACAGTGTGTAGCAAGCCTTCCCTTGTATGCTATAAACAGCAAATTTGAACTCCAATAGATCATAGGAATTTTCTCAACGTGATTACTGTGAAGTAACAAGTTAGGGGAACTGAAAATGTTTCTTCAGGTTTTAACTCACTTGTGAAAGTTTATTTCATAAAGAAAGAAGGATGTTACTCCTGATACGAATAGAAATGTAAAAGGTAAAATGTCAGTTCTCTAATTTTAGTAAAAAATATATACATATACCTAAAGCCTTCACCCAGTAAAGGTTAAACTCTATCACTCTTTTTTTTTACATCATATCTTTAGAGACGCAGCTCTGCAAAATCCAAATTCCAATTCTACACTCTGCAGTGCTATTAGGCAATCTCATTATTTCATCAGCCACCGTCCATGAATTCTAAAAATATTTTTGCAAACTCTAGTAGTTTCACTTCTTCATTCCACACTACTGTAGAGTCCATGCTGCATGTATTAAGATGTGTGCGTGCCTAATATATATGTACTTATATATCGCAAAAACTCCTCTGGGATCTCTTATAAAGTGTTTAAGCTCTCACCTTAAATAATAGGCATGCATGCTACAGAGAAAAGCAAAGACCTCCAACTACAGTCTACCTTTGCCAACCCAGAATTTGCTTGAGATCACAAAACCTCAGCATCATTCTTTAGGAAATGGATGATTGAACGCTCAAACTTTTCCTGCCATGAGCCTAAGCATATCGGATTCAAAGAAAAGAGGCAAAAGTTATGTCGTTTGTGTTAAGAAATCAAAAGTTTCAGAAATAGGAAGGAATAGAAAAAGGACGAAGGAGCCAGCAAAAAACTGGGCAGACAAACAGAGGAAGCTGCAGGGATACGTTTGTGTGAGGAGCATTTTGTGTGACGCTGAGACGGTGAATAAGATATAAGTTAAGGTTGTTCTAGACAGAATTTAAACGTAATTTGGAAGGGTGAGTGTGTATGTGAGAGACAGCATATGGTTTTTCTTTGCAACATGAAGGATTCAATAGAGAGGCTGTGTTTTTCAGATGAGAACCTGTCTTGTATGCAGGTTCCAGGGAATGTTATTTATCTTTCAACCTTAACAGTAAAGCCTTTCTTTGAACTAGATGTTATGAGACTGGCTGTGTCCTCCATGGTGACCGTTTGGTAAACATTTATTCTCTTATGACAGTCGTTTTGTGGTTGCAGCCTTGACAAACTTTCAACATGTTCAAATGTCTTCCGCAACCCCAAAATGTTCTAAAGAAGTTAGGAAAATCTATCTTCTGCTCCAGGTTGAATAGTCTCTGCCCCCTGTCAATGTTTTTAATTCAATATACAACTGAGAAGCAAGACCTATTGTAGTGGTGGGGAAGAATAAGATACTAATCTCTAGGGCTAAGCAGATCTGAAAATGATTTAGAATTATTCTAGATTTCATGGGAGCATGGTGCCTCTATCAGCAGCCTGACAGTTTTCAGACTTTTGCATAAGTCCAAAAAGATGCTACAAATTAAAAAAAAATTATAGTTGATGAGACTTCTAAATCAGAGACTTGCAGAAGCTTGGTAAAAGTCAGCCTGCCTAAAGCCCAATCTGGTAGCTCAGAGCCAGTAAAAGCTATGAACCCTACTCATCTCAGTCAATACCAATATTGGTAATTGCTATTTTTATTATCTATATCCTGCCTTTATTATTTTCACAAATAACTCAAGGATTGAACATATCTAACATACCTTTCTCCTACTATTTCTCCCACAACAGCAATCCTGTGAGGTGGGTTGGGCCGAGAGAGAGAGAGACTGGCCCAAGGTCACCCAGTTGGCTTTCATAGCTAGGACAGCACTTCAACTCACGGTCTCTAGCTTTCTAACCTAGTGCCAAATAAATCATGTGTGGTTTTATGTGCATTTTTCATTAACGTATGCATTTTTGTGCATACCATCTTTTAAAACACATTTGTGTGTGAATTGGGTTTTCCTTTTTCTTTTTGTTAATGAACATCACAGAATTCTTCATCACAAAATTCTGAAAAGAATGAACTTCAGAGCCTGAGCATATTCTAAGTAGCACGTATGATTAGGAAAAACAAATATGACTAATCCTTATAAATCCTGGCCCACACAAAGTTCTATTCCATTCCCCGTTATTATTAGAAATTTGGATTTAATGGAATGATTCTTGGACAACCAAGACAAAGAACAAAAAGACAAAATTAAATATGGTATTAGAGCAATAGTATTGATCAACAAAATGGGCAAATTAAAAATTATCCTAAGATTTTTTAGATTCAGTCCTGTGCTCTTTCTTTTCCCCGCAATATTTCCAATTATAGAAACATATGTTTCAAGTTTCTTTTTGGCATTCCGTTATTTTAAACTGATTTTTCAAGAAACATTTGTTATTTGATAGTTGAGAGGAAAAAAATATACTTGCAAAGGATTAAGTGTACTATTCTCACAGCTCAAAGACAGCAGGTTAAATATGGAGCAAGATTACCCACTGATCCAAATTAATTGTTAACAGTTTTATTTATAGGGTTTTTTTTAAAATTATCACATACTTATTTTCTGATAGCTGAACTGTAAGATTTCACTTTAACACAATAGCTACATTGTGTGTTTACTATTCAATGTTATTTGTGCCTTTAGGATGTTTTGAATTGATAGGAAAAGCTCCAAGCTAATGCCATACAAGGGATTAGTAAGATAACATGGAAATGGACCCCAATATCAATCTCTGTGTGCAAGAAAGAAATATCCTCAGTACCTTGCATATAGTATGTGTTTACCTAAAATTGGACTCTTTGGAGGGAAGTATGCAGAAGTAAACTCTCAGTTTAACAGAGTAATGTAAAATATCCATTAAATCCAATGGGATTCTATGCATAGGTATACTTATGAATGAAATTTTATACATGTATATTTTACCTACATGCAGAATCATATACCATATAGACATATTTTGTCCACTGCATTAGAAATCTGCTAAACCATGATTTGCTGTATGTACTGAGATACAATTCAACCAGTACTGGGATCAAAAATCATGCATTTGTTTTACAAATACATGGGAGATGTGCATTTGATCAAGAATAGTCATGAAATAAACATGCTAGAACATAGAGCATACAGTAGAATAAAAGGGTTGGAAGGGACTTTGGAAATCTTCTAATCCAGTGGTCCCCAACCTTTTGGGCACCAGGACAGAGATGGAAAGAGGTTTTTCTGTGTAGCAGAGGGAGCATGGTTTTGCATGCTGCCTGCATCCCATGAATGGGGCTTAACTTGTTTGTGTGGCCTGGGGGTTGGGGACCCTTGTTCTAGTCCAAATCCCTGTTCAAGCAGGATACTCTATATAATTCCAGAAAAATGGCCATCCAGTTTCTTCTTGAAAATCTTTAGTGAAGGAGCACCCACAACTTCCAGAGGAATTCCACTGATTAATTGTTCTCACTTGTCAGGAAATTTCTCCTCTAGGTTGGATCTCTGTTTGTTAAGTTTTCATCCATTACTTCTTGTCCTATCCTCAAGTGGATAAACTAACCCCTTCTTCTCTCTCATGCTCCTCAAGCACTTGAAGAACTGCTATCATATCACCCCTAGTTCTTCTCTTCATTAGACTAGACATACCTAGTTCCCTTAATCTATGCTAGAGCAAGAGAAGTCATCCCCGGTTAAAGGAACAGTGCAGAGGCAGGCCACTGCTAAACATAGTAAGCAACAAGCAAAACAAATTTGGAGCTACAATTCTCAATACCCAGTTCTGATGGACACCCATTTGTAGAGGGGGAACAAGGGAGATGGGCAGGACTCCCAACATCTTTCTATAAAGTGAGTTTCCAACAAGTCCTGCTGTTGCAACCAAACCACACACATCCAATGTACAAAGAGTGGAAATACAATCAGAACTGGCCCTTCATCTTACATTTTATCACCTACTGAACTAAAGGCCCTAGATGGGCTTCAGAGGAGCAGTAATTTCTTTGGGGGTAAAAACTGTGATCAGAGAAGGCAGGATTTCAGCAAGTCAAGAGGAAAAAGACAGAAAAGATATTTTAAAAGTAACCTTGTTCCTTTCCCCAATTTTAATCCTCAACAATGATCATCAATGCAAATATATATCTTGTTCTTTAAACACTTGCACTCACCAGTGATCCATTTTAGGAAAATTTCCATTACAAAACTATTACCAACCCTCTTTTGACCTCTTCAAGCTCTCCTTCAAGTCTCAGGTATGGAAGATGAATTCTGACAATAAACTCTTTTGGAAGCAGTTCCTGGAAGCTGGAGGCTGCCAAGCAGACAGCTATGATCTCACCAAGCTACAATTACAACTCTTTGGGACAGTCAATTTGTTTTATTGGCCAAGCAACCAATCTCTTCAAGTGCCAGAAAGGAACGTCTCTGTCTTACCATCCCTCTCTTTTACTGTTTGCATTAACTTTCAGAGGAGACCCAAAATAATAGAAATATTTTGCAACTGATAGAAGGAAAAGAGAAGAAGAAGGGAGGAAGAAGGAAAAATTGGGGGGGGGGGCAGAAGTGTGTTGTGTTCAGAGGGACTTGCTGAGTTTGTTTGCTGATTTTGATTTTGTTTTTAATGTTTGAATGTTACATTTTAGTTGAGGTTTGTTATGTTTATTTGCCCGTCTGTTTGTTCATCTGAAACTGGATGTGCCAGGAGCTCTTTGCAGCAAAGTGGCATCACAGAACTACTCTTGGGGCCATTTGCGTAGCTGCTGGGCTCCCACTGGCAAGTGGGACAATGGATCACTATAGTGACAGGATGACAAGAAGAGGCTAATGATGGTGGTGCCCGATAGAGGCCTTGGCAGAGGCCACTGGCGTCATCTCAATGCCAGACCCAGAGGGATACAGTTGGAAAATCAGCAGATGGGGCCCTGGGCCCATGTGGAGATGTATGTGATTGAGATTTGTATTGTTGGTGGTTGTTCAGTGTGGGTAGAGAATTTATTGGAGGGTGAGTCTGGGACAGAGTAGCCCAGGGGAGGATGGATTGGGGAGAGTTGTGAGAGTATTATTAGTACTGTGATGGGCAGAGGGAGATATGGTAGGAATCTGGGGCTGGGCCAAATTCAAGAGATGCCAGGAACACTGTTTGAGAGTGATCCTGACATCTGGCATCCAGCCTTCACTCTTAGAACCAGGTAGACAGATCCTCGGTGGCCCTGAGCTCTGGTTGCTGCTTTTGAATGCTAGCTTGGTGCATAATAAATCTGCCCTCAGCCACCATTTGTTAATGAGAGTGCCAACCTCATTAACTGAGACTTGGGTAGGCCTGGCGGGGGAGTCTTCTCTCTGAAATATGCCCACCTGAGTTTCAGGTTTGGCATCAGCTACAACCTCAGCCAAGTGGTAGGTCTGGGTGGCTTTTGCCATCCACAAGTCATGAAAGGTTCTTAAATGTTCCACTCAGAGATAACTGGATGATCTTCTGGACTTCCATCTACTGCTCAAAGAGCAGGTGGGAGCTATGGCCAAGAGGACCTTGGCTCAGGTTCATCGTGTGCACCTGTTATGCCTCTTCATCAACTGGAAAGCTCTTCGGTCATTCATTCATGCCCAGGTCTCATCATGATTGGATTACTGCAATGCACTGTACATGGGGCTGCTCTTGACCTGGCTGTGGTCCCAGGTCTGGGGTTGATGTTATTTCTTATTCAATGGCCCATTTTGTTTTGTTGTTTTTGTGGTTTATTAGATTATTTCAGTATGGGGGTGCCTGTAGGATTCAACGTTTTTAGCTGTTTTTAATGTTTTTTCCTAATTTCGTAAACCACCCAGTGTCCCCTGGAGTTGGGCAACCAATACATGTAATTAAATAAAAATGAAAGGCAAGATTTCATTTTCAGCTCAGACTACTCTTTGTCCTCTTCAGGCTTTGTACTTGTATACGAGATATTCAAATAGCCCTCTATTTTAATAAATTGTCTTTGAATAGCGTAAGGATGATTTTGCTGATCAGAAGTACAGAAATAAATCTCAGTCAGGTTGTTCCAGAAACCTGATAACAATTGATGAAAGGCACAAAGGATCATTCTGACCAAAGTAATTTTCTTTTCACGCTTCATGTGATTCACAAATAAAACAACAGAAGCAGCTTTGGTTAGGAGGCCAACAGCTCCCTGGGAAAACAGTAAAGTTCTGCTCCTTTCCCCCCCCCTCACACACTAATAATCCTCAGTTTTAACTTTACAGTCTCAGGCAGAGATGATCTGTCACAAGTCTACATGATTAATTATGTTGGTCTTCATATCCCCAGATCAGTCTACAAGGAAAAGAGGTAATTCTGCACATCTCTGAACTATTTTTTTTTCATCTGAAGTTCAGCATTAAAGCAATTCCAGAACCCCTTGTTCTGGATTCATTTTCTTTCAATTAGGTTGCATGCATTAATCCAACAGACTCGTAGCTTCCTCTGTAGCTATCTGGATGGATTGTTGTATGTTCCAAAAGAGAGTTATTCAAAGTGAATGGTGACTTTGTCTCTAGATACAGTTTTAAATATGCAGATTAGCAAACTTTAGGCACCAGAATTAGGGAATCTACCCAATATCTTCTTACAAATAAAAGAATGGATGGAAACTAATCAAAGAGAGAAGCAACCTAGAGCTAAGGAGAAATTTCCTGATAGTTAAAATACTATTCAGTGGAACAACCTGCCTCTAGAAGTTGTGAATGCTGCAACACTGGAAATTTTTAAGAAGAGACTGGACAACCATTTGTCTGAAATGGTATAGGATTTCCTGCCTGGGCAGGGGGTTGGACTAGAAGACCTCCAAGGTCCCTTCCAACTCTATTATTATTGTTGTTGTTGTTACTATTGTTACTATTATTATTATTACTATTATTATTTCTACAACTTTCCTTGAGGACAACACATTGCACTGTGAGGTCATGTGTCACATTTCTACAAGCATGGCCCTAAAAAGATGAGAGGACATCGCTAGTCAGTGAAATTCCACAAATGATTTCCTGGGGTAACTCAAAGGTTTTGACGTTTATCCATAACGAGGCTCTGGAATCAATGCAACTATTTTTAGACATGTAGAAGCCCTTAGCATAATTCCAAGTCAAAAGAGAAGTGACAAGCCACAATTTTGAGTAACTAAAACACATGGAACCCCTGCAGAAAAGTGTAACATGAGCCACAGTATAACATAGAGCTGTAGAATGTCTTAAGGCAGTGGTTCTCAACCTTTCTAATGCCGTGACCCCATAATACAGTTCCCCATGTTGTGGTGACCCCCAAGTGGGTGTGGCCACCAATAAGAGGGAGTAGGAAGCTAGGGAAAAGGGAAAAAAATGGCGGACAGTGTGGTTTGGCGACCCCCATGAAATGGTTGTTTGACCCCAAATGGAGTCCCGACCCACAGGTTGAGAACCACTGTCTTAAGGGATAAAATCATTCAAATCTGGGGAAATTCTGACAGTGAGAACAAATCACCAGTGGAATGGGTTGCCTCCAGAAGTTGTGGGTGCTCCATCATTAGAGGTTTTTAAAAAGATATTGGACAACCATTTGTCTGAAATGATATAGGGTCTCATGCTTCAGCAGGGGGTTGGACTAGAAGACCTCCAAGGTTCCTTCCTACTCTGTTATTCTGTTGTATTAGGGGTAAATGGCAAGAGTTGTTTACAAATACAAACTACAGGTGAGCTCTGTTAAATTTGGTTCTTTTGGATGGTTCTTTTTTCTAAATGCAGAAAATTTTTTATAATGTAAAACACCCGGCATCATTGGGAATAGAGGGAGGGAGGGAGGGAGGGAGGGAGGGAGGGAGGAAGGGACAAAATAGTTGAATTAAAGCTTAAACAAGAAGTAGTCAAAGAGAGTATTTAGCCAAATACAATTTGGCATGCTCCAGAGATTGCACTACATCAGAAGGACTGGAAACAGAATTTAGAAAAGCACCCAATCTTATAATGAACAAGAGCAACTTTGGTGAATATGAGAATGCAGATATTGCAGGAGTTCTACTGATGTTCTACTTCATTGCGCAAAATTTCTCACATTGGCCCAGCAGGTAAATTAGGAGAAGCACTGATGAAACAAATATAAAAACTGGAATAGCATATATTTATAGCTGAACACGTGTTCAGTAAACACAAATACTGTATATCCCTGGGTACGCTATCTGCTACTTTACCTCTCCTTTCACCTGCTTTATCATACCTCTTTTCTATCAACTAACAAAGGTTTGGTGTGTTCCAATGCTGTCCAGCGTCTTTGTATCTCCGAAAGGTTTTTAGGACAGACTTCCTCAACTTAGATGCCCTCCAGATACTGTATATGGACATAAACTCCAGAGTTCCCTAATCATCACAGCTACTACTGAGTATTTTAGGGCTGACGTTTACCCATCTGAACATATACAGTATATAGTATATGCTAGAGACTGAAGAGACAGCCAAGACCTCTGCTGATTTTTTTAGAAGACTTGGTATTGAATTTGGACTCCTAGTAATTGGGCCATATGAGAAATCCATAGAAGAAGGTCACTGGCTAAAATTACATCAGGAGAGGACAGAGTAGTAGAGGAGGAAAAAAAAAAAGAATGTAGGCAAGTCACATTCTTTTGTTATAACAACAATTGTAACAACACTGCCCTATTCTTCAGCATTAAGGGATACTTTATGAATGTACTTTGTTATTTTACATACACAGATTGGAAGGAAGTATATCAAGAGCTAAATCCAATAAACTGGATGCTTTGTCATTAAGTTTCCTCAACCATTATAAGAAGGCTGATATACCAAGCAGAAACATGGTTCTGCCTGACAGAATCCTAGCTTCAGACACAGGAAATTAAAGCTCTTCTAAGATTCTCCTGCATTGATTTCCAGGAACAAAAGTGACCTGTTTTAGCAATTGCTGCACTTATATTCAACTCCTTCCATCAAGCCCAACTTATACCTTCTCCAATTATGAAAGCAATCCACCTCTCCATGGCTTTTATGAGGCTGGAGGAGCTTCAGTATCAATAATCCATGAAACCAAATGCCTAGAGGGAAGAAGCATCATGCAAAGACAACCATCCACTGTCCATTCCTTGGAAGAACATTACACTCTTCTTTAAATAATAATTGACTATTTAATGGACATCTTTTAAAACTGTTTCAAGCTAAAGTCAATATGATTAATATGATTAATTTCTCCCCAACTTATTGCTTCCGGATATCTGCCTTCCACAAGCATTTTCTTTCTGAAACATAGATGAAAAAAAGGACACCACAAAATTAAAGCTTAAATGTGCCAAATTTCCATTTTAAAAACTGACCCTCCTCATGTACCCATGCATTCTGTTTTGCGGTTGTTTAGTAAAAACCCAGCCTCTCTCCTCAATGGCTCATTTTGCCCTTAATCTGCAGTACTCCACACAGAGATGTTTCTCAACTTGACTTCCTGGCTGTCTTCTGCTTTGTAAGCAACTACTGTGCAACCCAAATCAGCAGAAACTTTGATCCTTTACACAAAGGATCATCTGCCAGCCACAGCGCACAGCAACTTTTCATAGGTTTCAGAATTGCAAGTTACAATTTGGCCATTCTGCAATGAATTAAGAACAGATTGCAGGCATCCGCAAACTTTACCTGCGGAGAATCAACAAAAACGTGGGGGGAGTGCGAAAGAATAAAAAACCATACTTTTAGTAGAGGGGAAAGTAACACACGTCTGGTTTATTACTATATTAAAGAAAACCCAATTTTCCGTCATTTCTTCTTTTTTTGCAGCAGAGGAAAATAAAGCTGTCCTAAACTTATGGACAGCAATTCCCACACTGCATTTCCAGCAGATTTTGAACATAAAGGAAAAAGCTGTTTAAGAAGAGGATGTCAAACCAGGATTAGAACTTTTTCTTTATTTATTGCAAACTCTATATGGAGAATGTAAAATCCTTATGAAAATGCAGACATTCACCAAGATTCTTTGGTCTAACCTCAAGAGGGCAATTTGGACAAGATTACTGGGGCTTGAAATAAAACTGCAGTATGGATCATTGGATTCTACTTAAGTAATTTTTAAAAGGTAAAAAATCCAGAAAGATTACAAAAAAAAAAAAGACACCAAAGAGTGATAGTGATAGAAATGGAATATAATCAGCTTTTATTTGACCTCTGAGTTGTATTTAAAAAGGACATTTAATATAAATAGTTACATTCAGTTTTTGTTTTAATTATATCAAAAACATTATTGCAAGGATGGAAATTCAAAATAGTACTTCAACTTCGAATCTATTCTGAGCTGCCGCTAATGTTTTGAAAGACTTAAAAAGATTGTCCAGTAGGGCGCACAAGTTACAGAGCTACAGAGAAAGGGGGGAAAATATCTCATCTCCTGTTTCTTCACATCATTCCTATAAATTCCTCTATTGTACTTCACCCTACTATACTAGCCTGTAATTTTACACACATCAATTAAGGAGGAAGTTCCACTGAATACTGGTAGTCCTTGACTTATGACCATAGTTGGGACAAGAATTTCCATTGCTAAGCAAGATAATTGTTAAGTGAATCACTACAGTTGTTAAGGGAATCGTGAGGATGTTAAGTGAATCCAACTTCTGCCATTGATTTTGCGTGTTGGAAGCCAATTGAGAAAGTCACAAATGATGATCACGTGCCTGCAGGATGCAGCAACCATCAAAAATATATGCTGGGTGCCAAGTGTCCAAATTTTAATCACATGACTGTAGGAATGCTGCAATGGTTATAAGAACGAGGACTGGTCATAAGTCACTTTTTTCAGTGTTCTTGTAACTTCAAACAGTCGCTTAAAGAAGGGTTATAAGGCAAGGACTATGTATACAGTGGAATTACTTATAGTTTTAATTTAGGAAATAAATGAGTCATGCAGAAAACTGCACAGGATGTCGCTTTTATTTGTGAAGGTAAAAAAAAGAATTCTGAATGATTTCAATCTTTCCTCCCAGGAAAAAAAATGCTTTTATCTATGGTCTTTTAAATTATTCCTTTTGGTTTGTCTACCATCACAATGTATACAGGTATTGCAGTCTTGTCATCTATACCTTTCAAAATCTGTACACAAATCACTATTTTCGACAGTTAAAAATTTGGCCATTTGATATGGAAACCTGCAACAAAGCAAGGTAACTCAATTCAATTCTGCTTTCATGTAATATTGGAACCATAGCTGTGCATAAAGCAAAAAGCCAACGTTTGAAAGGAATTTATTTTTCCCCCTTGATAATTTCCAGAATTACAGCCTGGATGTCTTTCAGCACAATCTTTTAAATTCCATTAGTTCAAAGTTATCTAAACTAAAGAGTATAGAATACTGTTACAAGCAATTTAATGACAAGAAAGCTGATGTCAGTGGATAATTATAGTATGTCATTGATGATTTTATGACATATTCACAGGCCCTTAGAGAGGGGTTTTCAGATTCCTAAAGTGTTGCTCATACTTTTAGCAAAAGAATGTAGTTATATTTGGGAAGTGACAATCATTTTTTAAGAAGCTTGTTCTTTCTTCCCAAATCTTCAATATAAACATTTGTTAAGGCTAATAAGCATCCCTCCATCTTAAAATGGGTACACAAATGTTTAAAAAAAGCAGAAAGCCCATAAACATTTTTTTCCTTTTCAGTTTTGATTCTATCAACCTGCAACCATTATTGTGGTCACATATCAGTCATCTTAAATTGAGAAAATATTATTCAGTGTCCTTGCTAACAAAAAGCTACTCAGAGTACATATTCATTTCCCTTAGTTGAATTCAACCACAAGTGATGTTTCTAAAGAGCCAGTTTGATGCAACAGTTAAAGACCAGGCTAGAAACAAGGAGACTGTGAATTCTAGTCCTGCCTTAGCCATGAAAGCTGGCTGGCTAACTTTGGACCCATTACTCTCTTTAGACCATGACATGTCAGTCAATTCCTGTCACCACCATATGGTTCAGCCTTTGGTTGCTCTAAAAAAAGCAGACCTTTCATTTGTGGGGAAATGCTAGGAAGAAAAAAAAATTGTTGTGCACATCTATTATACAATATATAAAATCCTGGACATATAAAAAATAAATCAAATCCTGATTAGAGACTTCTGCCAAGGAAGGACAAGCCATATGCTCTACCTAGCCAATAGCCAAGTTTGGTACCATAGATGCTGTTTAGCCAGCCCCTCTCAGCTTCTCATATATGTGGACCTCCTCTTAGAATTCTTTATCAATAATGGCCATGTTGACAATTCTGAGAATTCAAGATCCACGTATTTAAAACTTTTGTAGCCTGGGAAAGTTTAATTTTAAGGAAAAAGTTTATTACAAGGGCCAACAATTGCTGAATCTTGTCTGGTTAGTGGTTTGCTGAAGTCTAAAATATTCTAGACTTTACCTATGTTGCCGTCACCTACAGTTATATGTCCTGAACCAGCACATATTAAGTTATACTTAACTGAACTCTTTGCTTAGAAATGATTTGCAGTTGTCCAAAAGCAAGCAAAGCAGTTCCTTCACAAAAACATGGGGAAGTGTTTTATAATGAGTTAAAACACTGCTACACCTAGCTCAGAGGTTAGGAGTTCTCCAGCGTTTCTTTCCCACATTGATGTTTGCTAATCCTAATCCAAGCTATCTGGGATTTCACAAACTTCCTTTGTATCTGAACTTTGCTCTGTCATTGAGCTACAACTGCCTTCTCTTGATGTCATGTAACAGTAACAAAACAGGATTGTCATTTTCATTTATAAAAGCTTTCCGAGTGCATAATGTCTTTTTCTGAATATGTAAAACAAAAATAAAGACTGAAGCATATTCAAAGTGACTCTTGATTTAGAAGGCAAAAGCATACAGTAATTTCTTTTCTGATTGGAAGCCACCTTGATGTGCTAAGGAAAACAACATGGATGTGCACGGTTAATCTGTTAAAAATGGTGGTTAGTTCATATACAAGAGGAGAGAAGTTATCTGCTTGACAGAGTGCATGATTCAGAATGACCTTCTGAACAAACGCTTTGCACTACAACTGGAGAGCTAAAATGTTATAGCTACATGCAAGGGGCATTTGGTCCTTTGCTAAACCATCATTGTTGGAATTGGCAAATTACTGACAACCAGCCTGCAAAGCTTCACAATCTGCTCCTATCTGGCATACCTCCCATACAGATTGCCTTCCCCACTAAGCCCTGTTTATCCTTTGCATTTTCCCATTCAAATACTAAAATACTAAATAGGACTATTAAAACTCTACGTACTGTCTATTTTATAGGCTCCAAGAACTGGAAAAAAAACATTTTTAATATGGACTGAGTACAAAAAACTGAGCCTGATTTACTGTTTTCCACTTTCTTTCTTTCTTGAGGTATAGTCTTGCTAAAGTGAAGAGCCCTTAACCACAAGAAGTCTCTCCATATGTTAAATCATTAAAACCTGCAAGTATCATGCTAAAAGAGATGTCCACTTTGACTTGAATGATGTGCCCTAGCAAATACAAAAACAGTCGTACATCACTGAACTCTACAATGGTCTACGGTAGCACAAGTTGGCTCCATTCAGCAGTCACAGGATTAAAGATTACACCTCTGGTTCAAAACAAGGACACAAAGGAAGAGTACTAACCACCAAAGTCAAGAGAAAATTATTCTGCTAACCCAAGATGGGTGATTAGGTTGTGTAACAAATGAGAAAAGAGGGTTGGTTTCTGTTACTACATCCTTTCAGTTGAAAGGCCGAATATCCAACTTCAATAAATTGCTCCTAATTGTTCCAAATCAGACTTCTCATGAACTCTTCCCCCAGAAATTTCTGATCTGGCCATAGACCAGTAACGCATCAGTCACATGACTTAAACCTACATCACCAAGAAGGTATCCTTCATATTAGTATAGAGACTCATATTTGGAGCTGACAAAGTAGAAAACTTAAGGGCTTCTATGTTTCTCTTTGAGGTGTATATGCATGTACACTAATACCTGAACTCAAGAAGTCTCTTCATACAGCAGTAATTGGGAAAGTCTAAAACCTAAGAGCAGATCTAGCCAGGTATTCCCCTAAGGCAGGGGTCCCCAACCCCTGGGCCCAGGCATGCCAGAAACCGGGCCGCACAAACAAGCAAAGGCCCATCCATGGGATGCAGGCAGCACATGAACCCCTCCCCCCCTTCTGGTCCGCAGAAAAGCCTCTCTCCACAGGACCGGTAGCTGGTGCCCAAAAGGTTGGGGGACATTGCCCTAAGAGGGAATAATTCCCTGCAATATGATTCCTGACCAGTTGGATTCAGCAGTAACTTTTATCCACAGGCTGCCAAACTGCCTTTCAGCTGCCCCCAGAAGCTCCTCCAGCCTTCACAAATACCTTTCCTGGGGAATTTCAAATGCAGGCAGTCGTAACTTAATGTCATGCTTTGGAAGAATGGGGGGGGGGCGGGCTTGAAGAGATCACTTCTTTTTTCCAGTCATACAAAAGACATTCCTATCTTGTCTCCTTAAATAAACTCACATTACAGTCATAGATAGATAGATAGATAGATAGATAGATAGATAGATAGATAGATAGATAGATAGATAATAGACAGACAGATGTATATGTGTATATAGTGATTTTAGTAAGATATAGATATCTTACTAAATTTAAAGAACATTGTAGAGCAGTGGTTCTCAACTTGTGGGTCGGGACCCCATTTGGGGTCGAACGACCATTTCACGGGGGTCGCCAAACAACGCAGTCTGCCATTTTTTTTCCCCTTTTCCTTAGCTGTGCTACTCCCTTTTATTCTATTGGCTTTTGAAAGCCAATAGAACAGACTCTCATGAATAGAGTCTAAGTCTATTGGCTTTCAAAAGCCAATAGGAATTGTCCAGGCTGTCTCTGCCCTGCTGAGCCCGCCAAAAGTCCCATTCTGCTAACAGTGCTGCACCAGTTGAGTAGTCCTCGACTTACGACCAGTTGAGTAGTCTTCGACTTACAACCGGTTGGGGGTCACAGCATTAAAAAGGTTGAGAACCACTGTTGTAGAGGGACAGCCACTAGCCAAAAAGCAGGACTCTAACAACATTAAGAGATCATATTTAAAAGGCACTTGTTCAGAAGTCTGGCTTATCTCCTCCCTTCATTTAAACTTACCCTATTAAGTATCGTTATATATATATATTTTTTCATTCGAACCATGGATGATCCCTGGTAGAATGGTAGCAGAAAGGATAAGGGATCATCCATGCTTTGAATGAAAAAGGACCCTTTATCCTTCCTGCCACCATTCTACCAGGGATCATTATCGTCCCATTGTGACTCCGTGCCCTTAAAAACTTAATTTGAAGATTCTGAGCAAGACGGTGGTAAAGAAGTAGCCTGAGTCTCTCCCCTCCCCCCCCATCAGTTAGCAACCATATCTGACACACACGCGGCATCGTTGCTCAGTCTCCCTTTCACGTTTTGATCAAGTAACTGGAAATAACTTTCCTCCCCCCCCCGCGATGTTTTCAAACCTTTCCCCCAGCTCGCCCCTGATCTCCATTGAATCCCTATCTGATTCTTCCCCGGCGGCGCTTTTGGCAACCTTACCAGATGGCGATCCGATGCTTTGGGTACCGCAGCCTGTCCAGACAGCCGAGGAAATGGGGCAGGGAGCGGGCAGCGTTCCTGGCGAGGATGGCCAAGAAGACGGTGGGCTTCTGCAAGGCGGATTCCGGTAGGGAGGACGAGCTGAGCATCGCCGCCTCATCCTCCGGTGTGCTGGCGACACAGCCGTTCCCCTTCAGCCAAAGCGCGAAAGAAAAGTGAAGCAGAAGTACGAGCAGGAGCCGCGGGCGCAGCGAAGTGGCGGCGGAGAAAGCCGGGATCGCAGCCATTTTTCGTGGGGATCGCAATTTCGGGCAGGGCTAGAGAAGCGGACCGGCTGCTACGGCGACAGCAGAAGCGAAGCTCCGCAAAGACCTCCCGGCGTACCTGCAGGTCTGGCTGAACGGGAAAAAGAGGAGAGCGGGCGGGAGAGCCGCTCCAACGAAGACGCGCTTCTCTCCCCCCCCCCTCCTTTTAATTACTTGCTCCAGGCAGAGGAGGCGGGGTGGGGGGGGAGGTTCTGTCTTTGCCAAGGCGGATTGGTGACGGCAGCAAACCTGCAGCCAATCGTGAGCTCCTGGCTACTCTTGGCGCAAATCAAAACAAACAATGCGTGCTTTCTCATTCTTTCTTTCCTTTCTCTCCGCAGTCGCCCCAAGGTCCCGGGAATAATGCTAATCGGAGCCGACCAATAACAAGCCAGAAATGGACCATCCCAGGCATCTGGCTAGCAGATTTGTGCAATCGTTTTGGAAATCCTGAAGAGCTTTTCATTTATTCATTTATGTATATATCTCATTCCATAAAGGTCAGATGGCAGGGATCGTCTTGAATTGTAATGCTTTTTATTATTATTATTATTAAAAATGTGGCAGGGGGGAAAACCGTACTGTCCCCGACTTTTTGGTATTCTCCCTTGCGCCCTGAAAACTATCTCACCCATACATTTCTAATACACAATTTCGTTAAGTGTTTAATACACATATTTATTTATTTTATTTATTTATTTATTAAAATTTATAGACCGCCCCACTCCCGCAGGACTCCAGGCAGCTAACAATAAAAACACAATATAACTTAACAAAACAAACAATACAATAACATTCATCCAGGGGTCAGATTTTATAAACTATGACAGCGGTTCTCAACCTGTGGGTCGCGACCCCATTTGAGGTCCAACGACCATTTCACGGGGGTTGCCAAACACTGTGATCCGTCGTCTTTTTCTCAGCTGGCGCAGGGGACGGCGCATGGGGGAGCGCCGCCACGCATGCGTGCCACGTAGGGAGCGGCGCCGCGCATGCGTGCCGCCTGCTTATGACCGGGGTCGCCAGTCTAAAAAGATTGAGAACCACTGAACTATGAGGTAGCCTGGCCCTGAGCCATATAGAGCTTTAAAGGTAATAACCAACACCTTGAATTGGACCCGGAGACCAATAGGCAACCAGTGCAGCTCACGGAGGATAGGTGTAACGTGGGTGTACCGAGGAACACCCACTATCACTCGCAAGGCTGCATTCTGGACCAACTGTAGTCTCTGAATACTTTTCAAGGGTAGCCCCATGTAGAGCGCGTTGCAGTAGTCCAGGCGTGAGGTGACAAGGGCATGAGTGACTGTAAGGAGAGCCTCCCGGTCCAGGTAGGGTCGCAACTGGTGCAACAGACGAACTTGTGCAAAGGTCCTCCCAGCCACAGCCATCAAATGATGTTCCAATTTCAGCTGTGGATCAAGGAGGACACCCAAGTTGCGAACCCGCTCCAAAGCGGGTATATTTTCCCCTGCTAGAGTCAACACTGGACAGTTAACGTGATCCTTGGGAGGCAACATCCAAAGCCACTCGGTCTTGTCAGGATTGAGCCTGAGTCTATTAACCCCCATCCAGACCCTCACGGCTTCAAGGCAACGGCCCATCACATCAGCCGCTTCACTGAGAGAGCTCGGGGAAGAGATATATAGCTGGGTATCATCAGCATACTGATGAAACCTCACCCCGTGCTGTCTGATGATCTCACCCAGCGGCTTCATGTAAATGTTAAATAGGAGGGGCCTCGGGGTTGACCCCTGCCCCCCCCACCAATACCAATTGCGACCAGCCAGAGAGGTAGGAGGAGAACCACCATAAAATGGTGACTCCCACTCCCACCCCTCCAAGTCGTCACAAAAGGATACCATGATCGATGGTATCAAAAGCCGCTGAGAGGTCAAGTAGCACCAAGACAGAGGAATAACCCCTGTCTCGGGCCCGCCAGAGATCATCCATAGTGCGACCAAAGCAGTTTCTGTGCTGAAGCCGGGCCTGAAGCCAGATTGAAAAGGGTCTAGGTAATCCGCTTCATCCAGAGACTGTCAGAGCTGGAGCGCCACCACTCTCTCTACAACCTTCCCTAAAAAGGGGAGATTGGAGACTGGGCGGAAGTTATTTAAATCAGCCGGGTCCAGGGTAGGCTTCTTGAGAAGGGGCCTCACAACCGCTTCCTTCAAGGGTTGCAGGAAAGATCCCTCCCTCAACGAAGCGTTGATCAACACCTGGAGCCAGCCTCGTGTCACCTCCTTGGCGGCCGAGACCAACCAGGAAGGACACGGGTCCAATAAACAAGTGGAGGCGCTCATCACTCCCACCGCTCTGTCAACATCCTCAGCGGTCACAGACTCAAATTCACCCCATAAAACTGGGCTAAGACCTGCCCCGGTCATCTCAGAAGGCCCTGCCCAATCGGAGTCTAGGTCTGTCCGAATCCGAGCAATTTTGTCTGATAGAAACTGCACAAATTCTTCCGCCCTACCCTGTAAGGGCTCCCTGGCTTCCCGAACATTAAGTAGGGAATGGGTCACCCTAAACAGGGCAGCGGGGTGAGATTCTGCAGACGCAATAAGTGCGGAAAAATGCGAACATTTTGCCGCTCGTATTGCCACTAAATAAGTCCTAATATAGGCTCTTAAAAGTATCCGGTCGGATTCGGAGTTATTAGCCCTCCAACGTCAGTCTAGACATCTCTTCTGACGCTTCATCTCCCTAGCTCCTCGGTAAACCAAGGTGCCCTCCGGGATTCACAATCACGGAGAAGTCGCAAAGGCGCGATCCGGTCTAACGCCCCTGATGCCACCTTATTCCAAGCAGCAACCAAGGACTCAGCCGGTTCGTGGAGGAGGGAATCAGGAAAACCCCCAAGTGCTATTCGGAACCCCTCCGGGTCCATTAAATGCCTGGGGCGGAACCACCTAATCGGTTCCGCCTCCCTGCGGTGGGGGAGTAGGACCGAGAAATCTAACCTCAACAGGAAGTGATCCGACCATGACAAGGGAGAACTGACTATACCCCTTAAATAGAAATCATGTCTCCACTGCCCCGAGAAGAATACCAAGTGGAGCGTGTGTCCTCCCCTATGGGTCAGACCCTGAATTATCTGGGTCAGGTCCATGGTTGTCATGGAAGCCATGAACTCCTGAGCCACACCGGAGGATTCGCCGAGTGACGGCAGATTGAAATCCCCCAGCACCATAAGCCTGGGGAATTCCACCGCCAACCCGGCTACCCCCTCCAGCAGCTCGGGCAGGGCTGTTGTCACATAGCTGGGAGGCAGGTATGTCAACAACAAGCCCAACTGAACCCTTGAATCCAACCTCAAGAGAAGGGACTCACACCCAACAACCTCTGGGGCAGGGATCCTGCGAGGTCTCAAGAATTCTCGGACAAGAATCGCCACTCCCCCACCCCTTCCCTGGAATCGCGGTTGGTGCATTATCTGAAACCCGTCTGGGCACATATAAGGGGAGAATAAAATATTCAAGGATTTACATCTGATACACTTTAGTTTGAAGTGGGAAAGGGAAATTGAAGGATAATCCACGATGTTTGTGCACTTCTGCAAGTAGTCCCTTTTTCTCAGCCTGAATGCATTTCATGGAAACCATCTGTGATCTGATTTCATAGGAAACTGAATCCCAGACAAATCTGGTTCCCAAGGTTCTCATTACTGAGTAGTATGCTGAGAGCATGGTAATGCTCACCTGGGAGTAATGCCATCCCACTTGATGAAGTCTATTTAGAAACTTACTTAACCATCTCTTTATTCATTGAAAGCGATCTCATGCGTCCACTAGAACTGATCACCCACAAAATCTACAGGATACAGTTCCAGGTACACATTAGGCTGCCTGTCAAATTTGATAGGACTCAAGTGCACATTGACATTGGACTGAAGCAGAAATGGGCTACCACTCAATTCAGGTATGTTAACAGAAAGCAACTGGATTAAGCATCTTCCTTTGCTTAATTCAAGCAAGTGAACCAAGAATAGCAACCAAAGAAAAAAGGGTCTTTCCCTGAAATCCTCTAGAATAGCTAAATAAAGAAAAAAATCATTTGTATAATATAGTATGATGACTGGAGCAATATTAAACAAAAATCCATAAAAATCTACCACAGGAAGGGTAGGATGGGAATCCTACATCAGGACATTTTTAAATCAGTAACATCAGTATATGTTTAATATTAAGGTTTTTTTTCCTAACTAATATATAAAGTTCAACACATTTACATGATAATATGATCTCTATTCCTTACCAGTTAAGACTAATGGGAACAAGTTCCAGAAAACTGTTACATTTGGGGCAGTTCCCAATGTTACAGCAGCATAGCTAATGCAGATTTTATTATCTCGTACCCTTGCAATTCTTTTATCTTCAAATATTCAGTTTTATTGAAATTAGGTCCCACCACAGTAAATTTTAGCACTGCCGTTCAGCCTGAGTTGTTTCCAAGTAAATATAATTTAAAATACAGTACATATGGTTTAGCAAATAAACAGAGCTCATATAAAATCTTAAATCATGGTTCACTTAATCATGATATATTGACTAAGGCACAGATGGCTTGATTTCCATGTGTTAAATCATAAAATCATGACTTATACAAAATACCTGTATCCACATTACATATTAAGTTAAAATTAATCATCTCATAGCTTAGCAAAATCCAGCCAGACTGTTAAATTACTGAGATTCAGATCACTAAATAGCTCAAACATAATATCTCCTGCAAGTAGCAGTGCATTTAAATACATGAAGGACCCATTTCCCACCAAGTAGAATGTCATTTTATCAAATCTATAAGATGCTATCTTTCTCAAATTATATTTTCAATTAATATTCTCTGGAAGCATAACAGCTTCTTCTCAGCATTGCCAATTGATAGGGTTAATTTTAGGAAACACTTAATAAGACTATGCTTCTAGAATTTCATACTTGTAACACAAGATTGAACTAACTGAACACTCAGCTTCCATTCATGTAAAAGCAGTAATGAAAGAGCTTGAACAGATGTTCTTTATTTATTACTTTTTTCCTCCAGTTGAACTTAGAGAAGATCCCAAATTGTTTCCAGACAGATTTAATCTCCAATTTCTATTCAAGAAAAATACAATTTAGATTCAATGATAGAAATGCTAGAAGGATAATAATAGCAGAAAATTTGTAACACCGAGAGTTGTTAAAAAATTGTTTTCTGATAGATTTTTGCATTGATGTCCTTTAGTTGATGTAAATAAATGGATGACATATAAATCCAATTTGAATTTAAAATATAAGCATTACATTCAGTCTCACAATTGTAATACATTTGATTGATTTAGTATTAGCACCATTAATAAATATGTTCCCAGACAGATTAGCTGTAAAGAAGAAATGTGTGCAAAGAACAGAAAATGGAATCAAACAAAATGAGAAGTTTAAGAAAAACTCTGAAATATCATGGCTATTTTTATCTGTTAATATATAATTATCCACCTGTTTATTATTGGGGGAAAGGAGTCTACATTATATGGGTTTCCATTTGTAACTCACCCAAGTTTTGTCATTGTCTGTAGAGGAAAATAGAATAGCTACCTGGGGTCTTCTGACTTGTGGTGCTTGGATCCAACTGTATGCAAACATCTCACCTATTAAAACATAAAACTTATGACTGCTTACTTTTCTTTGAATCTTTTCACTGGTTTAATCTGCAAACATTCAAAACTGATACAGGTAGTCCTTGACTTATGACTTATTTAGCCCAACATTTATGTTGCTAAGTGACACATTTGTTAAGTGAGTTTTGTCCCATATCATGACCTTTCTTGACACAGTTAAGTGAATCACTGCAGTTGTTAACTTAGTAACATGGTTGTTAAGTAAATCTGGCTTTCCCCTTGACTTTGCTTGTCAGAAGGTAACAAAAGGTGATCACATGACCCCAGGACACTGCAACCATCACAAATATGAGTCAGTTGATAGGCATCTTAATTTTGATCACATGACCAAGGAGATGCTGCAACGGGCGTAAGTGTGAAAAATTGTCATAAGTCACTTTTTTCAGTGCTGTTGTAACTCCAAATGGTCACTAAATGAACTGTTGTAAATCGAGGATTACCTGTAATTCATATTTCAATGTTCATTTCAGTAGGGAAAGAATATTCAGAATACCTATTGCTTGTGTGTAGAAGTCTAGAATCCTTACAATTCTAGAATCTTTACAGAAAGATCTCTTTCTTCTCCACATTATCCAAGTCATTTTGGGTTTTGGGTTGTTGTTTTTTTTTTAAAAAAAACCTGCTTTTTATATGCTGCTTTCAGAGATGTCCTGTTCTCTTACTTTGTTTCACATTCTATTGTTGGATTTGTACTTTGGTGCAATACTAGCAGGATGCAAACATGGGAGGATTTTTTTTGCAAACTCCGTTGCCTCCACCTTGATGTCAGACGATCACTTGACAGAAGTTAAAAATTTATGCACAATGATAAAACGATAAAAGTTAAAATGTTTCTCATCATATGATAACCATAATTTAGATGAAGAAAATCTATGAAATTTTCCTTCCTATAAAACTCTTCCCAGCAATTTAACTATTAATTTGATATACCTTAAGGCAGGGGTCCCCAACTCCTGGTCCATGGACCACCACTGGTTCGCAGCATGCCAGCAAGCGGGCCACACAAACAAGCAAAGCTGCATCCTCGGGATGCAGGCAGTATTCAAAACCACAGCCCCTTTGGTCTGTGGAAAAACCTTTCTCCATGGCACCGGTCCCTGGTGATCAAAAGTTTGGGAACCTCCGCCTTAAGGTATTAATACAGGAATCCCTCTATCAATCTTGAAATAGTATCAATATTTTACCCTATAAAGTCAGGGATTTTAAATTATCTTTTTATATTAGTATTAGTCTGAAGTAAATAGTCAGAAACATTTACATCTACAAATAAGGATACTTAAATTTAGTTTTTCGAGAAACCATATCATGCTGTTTAATATATATCCAGCACAGTAATTTGGCAGGTGTGAGAAAATTTAGTGCTAGTCCAATGTGTTTGAGATACATAGATTCGTCTCAAATTCTGTTGTCTCAAAAATATATCTTGCAAATCAGGAGCTGGTAAAGAAGGTTTGTTAGTTTTAAAAAAAATCAGAAATTGGAAGAAGAAATTAAAAAATGAGAAAGAAATAAGAAAAAAAATATTCTTAAGAATGACACGTTTACTTGCTGAAAAAAGGAACCCTAAAGCTGTTTAAAAGTTTCGCGGAGGAACTATTTTGTTGCAACACCAACCGGAACGAAGCTGAATGACACGCGAATTGGGAATGGAAAAGTCGGAGAGTGATTGCGGAGACGGCTCAAAGGAGGAGGAAGGTTCGGTTGCTGGATGCTCCGGGTTTTTTGGTCGGGAGGAGGAAATCCCAAAGCCCGGGAAATGGGCCCTTCGAGAGGACTGGCTGGCAACTCATCCTACGGTTAGTAGAAGAAGAACTGGGGGAACAAAAATCTCCCTTCTGATATCTGGCTTGCTCATCTGTAGCAAAGTTAAATTCATCATTCATTTTTCGTAAACCCCAGAACTGCAATTCGACAGCTTGAAGTATGCTAAAATAAAATGTAGAAATTTAGTGTTTAAAAAGGGTGAAGATGTCGTTGATGAGTAATAATTTCTTAAGCCACCTTAAAGAAGTTCAAGTACAAGGTATAACAATAATATACTCTCTTAGGACGAGGAATGGTGTGTATGTGCCATAAGTAACATGAAAGATTAAAATGTAAACGAAATGAGAAATAACCTATTTTATGTTGGACTTTTGATCAGTGCAAGTTTGAAATGGTCATGTTTCTCAGTCTCTAGTAAAACGGAAAATAAAAGAATAAATGTGCAGAGTGGATCTTGGAGCTGGAGGATCTTTGACCATAACACACATTTCCCCTGAGGATAAATGTTATATTTTAAAAGACTGTAATCTTTGTCCAGCAACATTATATCTCCTGAAATGATAATGCATACATAAAAGAAAACAGGTCCCCAGAATTAGTACTTAACCATGTGTTAAGTTTGACCAAGCCTGAAGGAAGGGGGAAAGGAAGTGGTGTGTTATACTGTGGCCATGTGCCAATAAATTTATCGTAATTGTAATTTATCACCATGAAGATGATGTATAAGTATTAAGGAAGAAGATATTAAAAGGGGGGGGAAGGATTCTGGAGCATTTTTTGTTAAAGAACTATTTACCGATTGCCAGTCTGAAAAAAAACAGAATGCTTTTTTGATGTGAAAATTGGTTGTTCCATAAGAAGAAATCAATGGAATTGGTTGACAGAGAACCTGGATTTCAGGTGCATGTACGAATGAAGGAGAAGGAAGGCTGGTTTCAAGTAAAGAGGGTAGTAGTGCAATATATGTGGAAGTATTTTCATCTCCTCGCTATAATGATATGATATGGTTCTCTTCTGGAAGGCCCTCTCTTTTGGGTAGCCCACTCAGTCCAGGTCAAAGCGGATTGTTTTCATTATTTGTCAAGGACATCTTTAGGGGATAGGTTCTTCTCTTCGTTGCAGTCCCTGCCCTCTTGAATGGTCTCCTTCCCGTTTGGATAACTCCCATCCATATGATCTTCAGGAAATTAATGAAGACCAGGTTGTTTTCCCAGGTCTTGCTGACATGGTGACTATGGACCCGCCTTTTGCTTTGGTCTGGTTTGTTTTGGTTTTGTTCTGGTATTTTGTTTCTGGTCAATTTATACAATGGGGTTTTTTTTTTTTAGTTATAAGTTGCCAGAGTTATTGTCAAACTCTGTCAACATTGTCAATTTAGATAAATTCATAAATGTAAATGTTTTATTTAGATAACGTTTAATTTAGATAAGTTCATAAATTAATTTTTTTTGACAATTTGAATAGGACTTTCTTGCTTAAAATTTTGGAGGATATGGACTTTGATGATAATTTTATTAAATAGATAAAATCAATTTTCACTTCACAAAAGACACAGATAATTCTGAATAGGAAATTAACAAACCCCAGTGAGATACAAAAAGGGACACTGATGGAACAGTGGAAAAATATATGGTTAAGAGTATTGAAATTTACCATGAAAGAAACAGGAGGAAAATTGAGTTGTTCAAATTTGGTATTTGAGAACACATACCTTGGATAGCAAAGGTGACAAACAAGTACTGAAGCATATAAAACCAGAGATATCACTGGAAGACAAAGATCACAAAATTCTGCCTTACTTATATTGGCCATGTCATGCACTCAAACTCACTGGAAAAGGTAGTTATGTTCAGATTGATCAGTGGTAAAAAGGAAACAAGGCTACCAAAAAACACAGTGGCTAGATGTTATTAAAGTGGACACCAGTCAGAGCATAAATTGAAACAAACCGTACAAGATCAGAAAATGTGGAGAGAGCTGGTCTGTAGAATCACGTAAAATCAGACTCAATTGAATGAATTCTGTTTACTCTTATCTATTACCAATTTGTCTTGACCGTAAGTAATTCCAATTCTTGTATAGAGGAAGCATGGAATAAACTTGTACTCTTTTTGGATCTAACCCTGACTCTTAGTTTATTGCGCCTGACATTACTGTTGGTATATGAATCCAGAAAAATCATCTAGAAAGTATAAAAATACTTCAAATTTGTGTTGGAAATGTGGACAACATGAAAAGCCATTTTATCATGCCTGCTCTACTTTTTTAAAAAGCCAGAAATTTCTGGGTTCAAATACGTATACTGATAAAAAGAATTTAAACCAGAACTTTTTTTCTTGCTGGATGTCAGTTAGAAAAGAGCCATGGAAGATTATGTTTATACAATAGATGATACTGATGCAATATATGCAACGACTCTGAAATACCCAGAATGGAGAGTGGTTGGAGAAGATGACATAACTAGCAGAGATGGCAAAATTAATGTTTGATTAGAGGAAGATCAACAACTACATTTATTAGTGACTACAAATCCTTTGTGGACTTTTTGCTGAAAAAAAAAGAAAAATGAACTTGAGATTTATGGAAAAAAGGAAATTATGATATAATTTTAGAGAGGGTACAAAATATGAGTGCATTTATAGCTGTCAAAAACATCAGAAGCTGCTTTTTTCTACTTTTTTTTTTCAAAATTTACTATTTTTCTTTGTGGCTTTTACTCTTAAAAATTCTTCAATGAGATTGTAAATTAAAAATATATATTTTTAAGAAGTGTTTTTAAGGCTAGGTATATGTAAGTTCAGAACCCTTGACAATACTTCTCTTTATGAATTTAGATTAACAAGCAGATTTTGACAGAATGCAGAATTCCCATGATTCATTGTATTACCATAATAATCCCGTCTTATATCTTTGCTCTGTTGAAAGGGCATGTTTTTGCTGCTTTTATAACACAAATAATCTGAGGAGTAGGATTGCATTAGTCTGCTCAAGCCTACAAAATAAAAGCTTTATAATACAATTGTTTTTAGACTTTAAATTCTTAAGAAGATACAGAAGATACTTTGCTTCTAAAATTGGCTGAAGCTTTAAACTGTGCCAGATGTGGGTGAAATTTGCCATAGCACTTTAGCAAGGCTGTTACTAGATATACATATACAATCAGGATAGGCTGGATCTGAATCTGGTGATTTATTTTGAATTATGCATACACATCAAAAGAAAATAAGATTTGACAATCTTGGCCCCTGTGATGGTGGGAAATCTCTGGATATCATCATCATGAAATCAACAGCAGTAATAAAATACTCATTCCTGTGTTCCCTATTGGTATGAGCAATAAGAAAAGTATGATGGTATTACTAGTTTAAGTACTTTGATATTTAACATTTATTAGATTTTTATTCCACCTTTATTACTCAAAATGAGAAATATATAAAAATACTCCTTTCTTCTAACAATAATATGCTGACTTCATACTTTTGTCTGGTTTTCTGCTCCAGATTTTGAGCTCCAGATGACACTTAGATTCCAATAACAGCAACAGACCATATCCCCAGTTATAACAAGACACACACTAATCTTGGGTCAAATCCTTCCATGTTTGGATTCTGGCACAATCATCTATAATGTCTTCTTGTGCCAGGTGCTAAGCAAAACAGAGAAATAAATCAGTTCCAGCCCAGAAGCTTAAGGCAGAACTAGAGCTGTTTTATGAACCATTTATGCTGCTGCAATAAATTATTCCCTGCCGGCTACAGTTTTTGGAGGATAGTTTTAATTGGCATTTAAAACACAATCTGCAAGGTTTTTTTTAACAGACTTCGTCTAGCGTTAAATGTTTTCACTGACCTTTCCCCCTCCCCTATTTTTTGAAAGTGCTGTGTTTTCTTCTCAGAGTTCTGCCAAAAGAAAACCCTCTGCAATTGATGGGAAAATACTTTCAGAAATTGTGGATACAATTCTGTTTGGATTTTGTTGCCTAGAGCAAAGGTCCCCAACTTTTTGAGCACCAGGGACTGTTTCCGTAGCACTGCCTGTATCCCATGGATGGGGCTTCGCTTGTTTGCGCAGACCGGTTTCTGGCATGCTGCAGCCCGGTGCTGGTCCACGGACCGGGGATTGGGAACCCCTTGCCTAGAATATAATGTCTGAGAACTCTGTTAATGGATTTTACATCTATTGCTCTCCGTTGTCTTGTTTCAGTTCACAAAAATGATGTCATTGGAAGTGGCTGACAGCACAGGGGTATATGCTGCTTTCTTAGTTTATCTGGACCTTCTAGAAGGTAAGTTAGTGGAGATAGCTTAAAGGGCAACCTGTAAGATTGGTGTATGTGTGTGTAAATGCTGTGGTATGTGCAGTATTGCCAAACAAATGCCAAGAATAGTTTTCATGTGCTTCATGAAATCCTTGGATTTCTGCAGCTACAGTTTAAAGCTGTGTCCTGTTGAAGACTGGGATTCCAGTTATCTTAAATGTCTACAAATCCTCCCAACTTTAGATTCCCTGGGCAAATCTTAGCACTGCATATACAAGTGAACCTATATGCGCATACACCCAAACTACAGTCCTGAAAAGGTTGCTTCCCTGTGTTAAAAGTAGTGGAGATACTGGAAATTGGAGTAGTTGGAGTGTCCACTTGCTTTAGTGCCTTTGTTTGTGAGTTGGAGAAAAAGCATTAGGATGTGCCTCCCTGCTTATATGGGGTGACACGGTGGCTCAGCAGTTAAGACACTGGGCTGGTTGGCTGGAAAGCCATCAGCTCATGTTTGAGACCTGAGCGCCATGTGATGGGGTGAGTGCCTGTCCTTGCATCAGCTCCTGCCAACCTAGCAATTCGAAAACATGCAAAGGCAAGTAGATAAATAGGCACCACTTTGGAGGGATGGTAACACTGCTTTGTGATGTCATGCTGGCCACATGAGTATGGAAATGTCTTTGGACAGCGCTGGCTCAGTGTCCTTGAAACAGAAATGAGCTAGCAGAGTAAAATCTGCAGGGACTCTTTTACTTTACCCTGCTTATATTGCTCTCAAAGAAGTCTGTTAGGCTGTAAGACTTTATATGTTAATGCCATGAACATAATATCAAACATACATACATAGAGCCCACCCATTCAATATGCAAGAGATGGGTGGAACACAGTATGTTCTATGGCCACTGACTGATGTCCTCTTGATATATTAGGATTACCACTCCTGGAATCACACTATAGCACACACACAGTTCAGATTTCTTGACTAGGCCATTGCATGCAATTACATATGATTAGCACTTTTGGGGGCAGAGGGCAGCCCTGCAAATTCTCTGACACCAACATACTCATGATGAAGGGATTCTATGGCTTCCATGTGTTGCTAAACTACCGTTTCTAGTATTTGTAGCCCACATAGCAAATCGGGAAGGATGCTAGGAGAGATCAATTACCAATATTGGGAGGGCCACAGGTTCCTTTTCTCTGGGTGTAGTCTGCAAAAAAAAAATCCTGCCAATCTTCTCTGTTAGGACAGGTAGCTTACTAAATCAGATTACCTATTTCAGAAAGTTGTTGTGAAATTAAAGAGAAAGAGAACAAACACAGTTGAGGGAAGAGAGCAAGGCAGATGTATTTAATCTATATCTTGAGGTTTGTAAGACCATGGTAACTAAATGTGTAAATGCTGGCTAGAACATTGAGGTCCTTCAATGAAAAGGTTATCATCATTGTTTCATAATTCATTCTGGTTTTTGTTACTCTCTGCTATACCCTTCAGTTCGGAACTGGCAGGAGGTATCCTTCACTGGGCTAGCAGAGTTCCAGCTGGTGTGCCTCCATGGACGTGAGAAGGAAACCGAGCCTTTGCAGGTAGTGGTGCCAGCTCCTGCCCAGGTATCATTCAGCCATGAGAGGTGAGTGTCTACAGAGGTGTTGTATTTTTTATTTATTTTTGCAGTTATATCAGACTTGATCTAAATGAGAGCTCTCTGAGAACTCAGTGGTATGAATGTGTATCAGGAGGTATTTTTTTATTTTATTTTCGAGTAAGAATATTATCACCAGGTAACTCCATAACTGAAAAGGAAATTTAGTCTGGATCTCCTTGGCTTGAATACAGCACCTTCACTACTGCACTACATTGTCTGTTTTCTAAGCAAAATAGCTTAGCATTTAGCTTTTAAGTAGCTTTTCTCCATCTACTAGCTTCCCTCCTTCCTATCCTCTTCCCTCACCAAGTAAGGATAACAAAGAAGGGTAGTTCACTCATACCATTACTATCCTTTCTTTCTGTGGGTGGAAAAGAAGAAGGAAAAATCTGTGAGGCTTTCTAAATATACCCATTGAGTACCCAAACACAGAGCATCTTTAAAACATGTGCAGATGGAAAAGTTATCCCTGTAAAATAGAGATTTGCAAAATTTAATGTGGTCCTTGGTCCTTCTAGTAACTAAAAAGTGATACATGAGAGGATGAGTAGAAAGATAGGCCAGAGAGTTCTGGGCTTCTCCCCATGATATAGAATAATTTCAATGTGCACAATTTGTACAGATTGCAAAATGGAGCTTTGCTTAATGCTCAGTCTTGCGTCGTCCTTATTTGATGTTCTTTGCTGTTATACACTAGAGCAGTGGTTCTTAACCTTTTTGAACAAATCGCCCCCTTGAGCCAATGAGGAAGTTGTCATCGCTCCCCTCCCCCAACATAATCTCTCAATCACAACATAGGAAATAATTCTTCAATTTAGGCAAACATTTTTTTTTTGTTTTCTTTAAAATTATCATCAGGACATATCGATGCAAATAATTTATTTCCAGTCTTTTTCCCATAGCTCAACTGTGTGAAAAATTTTGGTGCCACCCGGCACTTTATTCCCAAACTTCGTGATACATGTATTTAATTATTATCTTATTTATTCAAGACACTTAAATGTAATCACCACTGAAAACAAAATTCAATTGGAAGAAAGTGAAATGCCCGAAAAGAAAAACAGTAACATTTAATGATTGAATTACAAGTGAAATTTAAGATGCAAAAAGAAATATAAAAAGGGCATAAGAACAAGCTGCAATGCAGGAACTAAGAATTTCAAGACGAAAACTCTGAAACTAAATTAAGATTTGCGGAAAGTATATATAGTCACGCACACTGTAAAAAGGATTAAAAGACACAAAGAAAATATAATATCAAACTGGAGTGCATGCTAAAAAAGTACAATACAAAGAGACACACAAAATGTTTTACAGAGTACAACAAAAATTCGAAAACAAAGCTGAAAACTCAAACTGTGACGTCAACATTACAGCTGACGTCACAGGGGACAGCTACTCAGCATGCGATGTTTCGAAAGAAGCGCTCCCCCCTCCATCACTGCCCATTCTGGCCAATGGCGCACCATTGTATGGGTAGAGGCTTCTGCGCAATGTGCATGAAGATAAGCGATGCGTATTCACATATGTACAGCATTCTGTACTGAAGCTAGCTGGAGGAACATTTGAAAACACAATTCAATCCACTAATAGTGAACGATCTGATGTTTTTGTACGACAGATATACAGTGATTCACTGTACAAAAAAGTCTCAAAAGTGTTCCCAAAGCTTCTCGCTCCATCGCCCCCATATTGCCCCCTTTTTGTTCCTTCGCCCCCGCATTGCCCCTTTTTGTTCCATCGCCCCCCTGAAAAACAAAATCACCCCCTGGGGGGCAATATCGCCCAGGTTAAGAACCACTGAACTAGAGCACAGCAAGTTTAGAGGAGTAGAACAGATAACCAAATTGTAAAAAATGGAAATGAAAGATTCATCAATGGTTTTACATTTGGGGATGTATCTGAATTTCATTATGGCAGTTATAAACAATGGGAATTCTCTGTTCTGATCTGATTTCTGCATCTAGCACCAAATTATGAAACATATCTGGCACTTGACTTCCAAGCATGCATTCAGTTTAATTGGTGTTGTTGGAAGGCTCTTATTCCTTCTGAATCATGTTTAATGGCCCAATGCATACATGTATTAACTTTTTAGTAAAATTCATTTTTATTGATTGGAGTTATAATCAGGGACAGATAAATGGATGCAAAATTGTGTAGTGTTACTCCCATAAGCCTCAGCCAGGTAGGAGAATTATAATACAACTATACTGCCAACCTCTGAAATCATCCCTGCATCTTCTACATTCATTATGTTTTTCATGTTGTGTGTCTGTAAATCCATATTGTGAAGACTGTCGGCTCTGCCTTTGGCATCTGAATGAAAGAGGCCTATTGCTGGATGGCAGATTGAAAGATCACTTAGTGGTCAATCTTTTTAGTACGGCAAATATTTAAATGGATAATTCTTTCAAGTGGGCTTCTTTCTACGTTTGGTTTCTGCTTCATGAAGATTTTTTGCCCAGCAACCCTGTGTGGCTACAGCAGGATTTCTTCTCTAACAGTTTGTGCTCATTGTCTTATGTACTTATGCACCATTTTAGGACTACCAGATTAGAACTGCAAAAATCTAAATGGCAGCAAGGTGGTGCTGAAAACTTCTATCCAATTAAGTAAAATAATAAAATCTCATGTTTTGGCAAAACACGTGAGAGCTCTGTATTCTTATGTAACATATATATACACAAACACACACGTATTTGATTACACCAGTGGTTCTCAACCTGTGGGTCGGGACCCCATTTGGGGTCGAACGACCATTTCACGGGGGTCGCCAAACAACGCAGTCCGCCATTTCCCCCCCCCTTTTCCTTAGCTGTGCTACTCCCTTTTATTCTATTGGCTTTTGAAAGCCAATAGAATAGACTCTCTTGAATAGAGTCTAATTCTATTGGCTTTCAAAAGCCAATAGGAATTGTCCAGGCTGTCTCTGCCCTGCTGAGCCCGCCAAAAGTCCCATTCTGCAAACGGTGCTGCACCAGTTGAGTAGTCCTCGACTTATGACCGGTTGGAAGTCGCGGCATTAAAAAGGTTGAGATTACACAACAATATGTAATGATGCTTCCACCTGAAAAGGGTGCTGACTTCTGTTTTAGCTTTTTATGGAATCCCAAAGATATAAGAAACCAAGATGTTGAGGTTCAAACCCGGGTTTGAAGAATAATATATATATATATATATATATATATATATATATATATATGTATATGTATATGTATATGTATATGTATATGTATATGTATATGTATATGTATATGTACATGTATGTTAACAATTACACTAAAAATATGATCCCTGGGTATATCCATATTTAAAACCAAACAAATAAATGTGAGCACCAGGGAGTGCTAAAAAATTTAATAAAATTTAGTAAAATGTCAATAAAATTACAATAAAACCAATAAAACGCCTAGCTTTCATCAGCAACTGCTGACATCATCAGGGCTCAAAATGCCGGTCAGTAGGAGAGTCCTCTTTATAGATTGGCCAGGGTCTGCACCCGGCTCCTAGATCTTGTCATTGGGCCTGATGGGATAGGCTGTTTCCCGGTTGCCGGTTTCTTATTAGCAATAATTGATTGTCGTATAGAGAACATCCAGGGTGAGTTAATTAAAACTAGGATGGAATGTATAAAGATCGGAGATAAAGAGAGGAGACTCCTGGGAGCAACAACTACCAGATCGTACTCGAAAAGGGGAGAAACAGCCTCATTAGCATGTTTGGTGAATACGACCCGCCCACCCCACCTCGCAATGCCGATCTGCCCGTAACAACAGGCAACACGAAAGAACCCTCAAGACGGCACCGTGCAAGCAAGGAGCAAGGAGGAAACAGGGGGTGTGATAGCAATTAACTTGAATAACATCTGCGGAGACCATGATTGGGGAAAACACAAAGAAAATAAGAGACAGTGCATTGCAACGGGGCAATCAGAACGGAGTGAAAAAGGGGGGGATGAAGGTGTGCAACTAAACAAAGTGGGTGTAGCAATAAAGCAAAAAAAGGGGGACGTTCCACCAAACCCCGAATTTGGCAAAGAGAAAACACCCGATGACATTTACACAAGCAAGAAATGCAAGAAAGCAATTATTGCTAATAAGAAACCGGCAACCGGGAAACAGCCTATCCCATCAGGCCCAATGACAAGATCTAGGAGCCGGGTGCAGACCCTGGCCAATCTATAAAGAGGACTCTCCTACTGACCGGCATTTTGAGCCCTGATGATGTCAGCAGTTGCTGACGAAAGCTAGGCGTTTTATTGGTTTTATTGTAATTTTATTGACATTTTACTAAATTTTATTAAATTTTTTAGCACTCCCTGGTGCTCACATTTATTTGTTTGGTTTTAAATATGTATATGTATATATATATATATTTGAGGCAGCTTCACCTTTCCAGGAAAACATTTTTGGATACAAAATAAATTCTTTGTAATCAAGAGGATTTTCTTCAGAGTGCTTAAAACCATACTCCAAATGATTATAGTAATCAGAATAGATGAGAATGAGTAGCAGGCCCCAGGTTCTATTTGGCTTTATTTTCAAAATTAAGTAATAAATGTTGCCTTGTAATAGGCTTTCTCATTCCTGCTGTCTCCTTTCCTGTTAGTAAAATTTCTACATTCATAGCAATCGGAGCTAATTTTCACATGAGTGTAGAAGGTGCAGGTATTTTTTTAAAAAATTAGTTTATTAGAAATTTCTTAAAAATACAAAAAAAAAACCCCAACTAACTAAAATATATTTGAAACCAAACTATAAACAGAAGTAAAGAACATAATTACTATAATAACAAACAGAAAACAAGGAAAAGAGAAAAATAATGAATATGCCACTTGTATAACTAGTATTAAACAAGATATGAATATTTCAAATTAAAAAGAAATAAACACTGTTGTAAAATGAAATCTGTGCCAAAGAGAAACGATCATTTATTATTTAAAAAAATGCCTTTTCAAAAATGGGAACAGTATATATCCAGTTCTTAATGCCTGAAATAAGAGTGCTTTTTCCATTTCACAAAATTATTCCCTTAGTAATTTCCCTTATTTGATATAACCAACGTTCCCTAAAGCCAATAAAATTTCTGATTTTTAGAACATAATTCAAAGTAACATTACTCTAATATACAGTATATAAGTAGACTGATAGGAACATCCCAATGTCAACAATGTTAACACTTTCTCATAAATCTATAAATGTAATGTTTTAATAATAAACTCATAAAAAATGAAGGTGCAGGTAATATGGAAAGGTGTATTCAATTTTCCTCTTTCCCACTGGGATATTCATTTTTGGCCCTACAGGACTTTTCAAGTAGAAAATCAGCTTGCCCAGTCTCTGGATTGTTCTTTGGTTCTCCATAGAGCTTGTCAAAATCCCCATTCATGGCAGATGCACTTTACAATGCTTTCATTGTATTTACAGATAAAGAGCTTCACAGTCTGATTCCTTTCTCTGTTTCTTTAACAAATAATCTTTGTAGAATGAATTCCGCCCCAACAGTGATGCCTGAAGGCGTCAGAAATGCTGACTTCCTTAATGCCAGAGATAACTTCCCTATAGGATATTCACATAAATCATAACCAGCAGAGAGTAGTATGTAGACAATCACCTCACACATTCCTGTTTCAGGTGAAATAACAATGACATCTTTGCTACCGTGCTGACTGCCTGTTTTGGTTTTGGTTTTTTTTTTAAAACTTGATCTCAGTTAAAAAAGAATATGCCTGCATTTGAATAGTTGCAATGGGGCAATAGAAAGGGACATTGAAGTTAAGAATTCAAAGGGAATTATATGTGATTATATGTGCCTAATAAGACTTGGTGGAAATGGGAAAGGATGGAAAAATGCAGGTAGTTCTCGACTTAAGACCACAATTTCTGTTGCTAAGAGAGACATTTGTTAAGTGAATTTTGCCCGATTTTACGACCTATCTTACCACAGTTGTTAAATGAATTGCTGCAGTTGTTAGTAACACAGTTGTTAAGTGAATCTGGCTTCCCTAGTGATTTTGCTTGTCAGTAGGTCTCAAAAGGGGATCACATGGCCCTGGGACACGACAACCGTCATAAGTATGAGTCAGTTAATGAATATCTGAATTTTGACCATGTGACCATGGGGATGCTGCAATGGTTGTAAGTGTGAAAAACTTACATTATAACTTTGAACTGTTACTAAATGAATGGTTATAAGTCAAGGATTATCTGTAAGGGAATGAGCTGATTCTTGCCATTTTGGAGTTAGAATGATAGATTTGATTTCTGATATTGACACTGGACAACAGGGAGGCATGGCCAATAGTGAAGGATATTTGGGCATCACAGTTCAGCAAAAATACAGAGGTTTGGAAGTTTCCCACCCCTAAACTAAAAGTTTTGCAGAATTTGATGGGACTGTCCGAGGGTGAATTGACTTAGTGACCTCATGGTCACATCCATGCAGCTTTTTTGGATAGTATGTAAGTGGTTTGTCATTGCTGCCTTTTTGTCCATTTGCATATGCTCTGACCCATCTCAGCTTTTGAGATCTGCAGTGTACAAGTTTATTGGAATAACTAAGGGGAACAAATAATAGATATGAAGTGAAAGAGGTTAATATAACACTGTAAGTGTAAATGTATGGGTTAAACTAGCACCTTATATTAAGACCAGAACTTATTTTTTTCATTTCTTATAATGTTTGAAGAAAGTTTTTGTGACTCTGGATTGGAATCACTTGAGTACCAAAAAAAAAAAAAACCCCTCCCTATTAATTACTTTCCTGAGGAGGTTTCCACCATGTAGGCTTTTTCATGACTTTTTAATTACTATAAGCACAAGAGATTTAGATGATGAACAACAGGGACAGAAAGAAGAAAGATTTAAACTTTCATTTCCCCTACACCGGTCTTCTGATTTGAATCAGAACTTACGTGCTCGTGTTAGTTCAAAACACAAAGAGATGGATCTAAAGTTATGCTGAACACCCACTCTTAAAGGCAACAGGAAAATTGCTCTTTGTGGTCAAGGTTGCTGGGGAGAGCATAGGTTAGACCTCTACCAAGTTTTCATTGGGTCTACCGAAGTTTGCTGCTTCATGGTAGTGTCATTTAGCCTTCTAATGGTTCTGATGGCTGATGTTCTATTGGCTACCTCTATCTTAGACTGAAGCAACATAATATATGAAGAAAGCTGGAAGGGACTTTGGAGGTCTTCTAGTCCAATCCCCTGCTCAAGCAGGAGAACCTATACCATCTCAGACAAGTGATTGTCTAGTCTCTTCTTAAAAATCTCCAGTGATGGAGTGCCCACGATTTCTGGAGGCAAGCTGTTCCACTGGTTAATTGTCCTCACTGTCAGGAAGTTTCTCCTTAATTCCAGGTTGCTTCTCTCTTTGATCAGTTTCCAACCATTGTTTCTTGTCCTTCCCTCTGGTGCTCTTGTGAACAAAGTGACCCCTCTTCCTTGTGGCAGTCCCTCAGATATTGGAACACTGCTATCATATCTCCCCTATTTCTTTTTTTCTTTAGACTAGCCAAACCCAAATCCTGCAGCCATTCTTCATATGTTTTAGCTTCCAGGCCTTTGATCATCTTAGTTGCTCTTCTCTGAATTTTTTCCAAATTCTCAACATCTTTTTTGTGATATGGGACCAAAACTGGCTGCAGTATTCCAGGCGTAGTCTTACTAGGATTTTATAAAACGGTACTAATATGTCACGTAATCTTGATTCTATGCCTCTGTTTATACAACCTAGGATTGCATTAGCTTTTTTGATTGCTGCTGCACACTGCTGGCTCATATTCAAGTGATCATCCACTAGGATTCCAAGGTCCCTCTCACAGTTACTGTTTTAAGCCGGTCTCGCCCAGTCTATACTTGTACCTTTGATTTTTCCTGCTTAAATATAAAACTTTGCTTTTCTTCACATTGAAACCCATTTTGTTGGATAGGGCCCATTGTTCAAGTTTGTCTAGCTCTTTTTGGATCCTGAGCTTAACTTCTGGGGTGTTGGCTACTCCTGTAGTTTGGTGTCATCTGCAAATATGATGAGTTCCCCTTCAATTCCCTCATCTAAGTCATTTATGAAGATATTGAAGAGTACTGGGCCTAGATGGAACCTTGTGGTACCCCACTGCTTACTTCTCTCCATGTGGATGTAGTGCCATTGGGGATTACTCGTTGAGTATGATTTGTCAGCCGGTTACAGATCCATCTGGTGGTTATGTTGTCTATTCCACCTTTTTCTAGTTTACCAAGGAGTAAGTTGTGGTCTACTTTATCAAATGCCTTACTGAAATCTAAGTATATTATGTCCACACCGTTTCACTGGTCTACTAGTTTAGTCACTTTATCAAAGAAACCTGTGCTAGCTACTGCTTATGACTTTGTTTGCAGATCTGTTTTTTGGTTATCTTTTCTAGGATCTTCCCAGGTATTGACGTTAAACTGATTGGTCTGTAGTTTCTGGGGTCCGTTTTTTTCCTTTCTTGAAGATGGGAACCACACAAGCCCTTTTCCAATCCTCAGGTACTTCCCCGGTGCTCCAGGATTTATGAAAGATGTGCTGCAATGGTTCTGAGATAACATCTGCCAGCTCTTTCAGAACTCTGGGATGTAATCTGTCAGGTCCCGGTGATTTATATTCGTCAAGGTCGGATAGGTGTTCTCTTACCATTTTCTTGCTTAATTTTTGTTTTTAGTATGTCTTTTGCAGTAGCTTTTTTTAATATGTTGGGCTATAGTTTCTTTTTGTGTGAAGGTTGATGCAAAGTATGAGTTAAGCAGCTCTGCTTTCTCCCTGTTGCCTGTTATTTCCTTGCCATCTTCTCTCTTTAATTTCCTTGACTTTTTTCTTCTTGTTAATATGTTGGAAGAAAGTTTTTTTTATTGTCCTTGATTTCTGTTGCAAGTCTTTGTTCGTTCTGAGCCTTTACTTTCCTGACTTCATCTTTGCATGTTCTGGCTGTCTGCTGATAATTGTCCTTAATTATGTGCCCCTCTTTTCACTTTTTGTATTTGTCCATTTTGTCTTTTAGTTTGTCAGAGAGATCTTTGTGCAGCCATGCTGGTTTCTTCTTGAATTTCTTGTTTTTCTTTCTCAATGGTATTATGCTGGTATGGGCTTTTATGATCACATTTTTCAGGGTTTCCGACACTTCTTGGGTTGCTTTCTTCTTTAAGATTTTCATCCATGGAATCTTTCCTAGGTTCTCTCTGAGTTTGTTAAAGTCAGCTCTTTTGAAGTTTAAGACACTGGTTGGATTGTTTTCTATTGCTAGTGTTTGTGTGTTGTGTCGTTCGTCTCAATGTGGAGGAAGAAGAAGAAGGGGTAGTAATCTGTAGGCCTAATTATTTTGGTTATGTTCTCAGCCACATCTTTGATTTTTGCTCCAGGAAGACAACATACCTTCCTGGATTGTATGTCTGGTCTGCAGATGGATGATTTTGTTCCTTTGAGGATAGAATCTCTTACCAACACTCGCCTTCCTTTTTGGGGGGCTGCAGTCTGGAGTGCTTTTATGTTTATCTCAGGTGTGTTTGCTGATGTGGCTTTTTTAGGAATATTTGAAGTGACTTTTTAAGGGATATTTGAAGTTGCTTCTTTGCTTGGTGTCTGCATGTTTTCTTTGAGGAGGAGGTTGTGGGTCTGTGTGTTTCATCTAAGGGGAGAAATTGATTGCTCAGTTTTAATGGGGATGGTTCTGGTTGGATAGGATTGGACAGAAGTGGTTTGTTCGTTGTATGCTGTTTCTTTCTTTGAGCCTTGTGTTTCCTTCAGTGTGTGACATACCTCCATTTGTCTTCCTCCAAGGGTTTATCAGTAAGGTCAAATCCTCTAGGAGTTATTTGTTCATTATTCGCTTTGGTTTGGATGGAGCTTTCTTTCGTACGTTGGGGTTTGGCTAGAGTTGCCTTTACGTTCCTAACTTTTTCCTGTAGTAGTTCACATAATTTGCATCTGATGCAAGCATTGTCAACTTTGTTTTCTAGCAGGTTTTCATTATAATAGATGCAGTCCTTGGAGGAAAAAAATCACAAAGCTTTTAGAAACAGAGGGTGGGTATTAATAATGCAGAGTACATGCTGCATTGATTTCAGGTGAAATTTAAATGACATGGGCCTCAGTGATGACTTTTATTCCTTCCTTCCATTTTTCCAGGTTAAGACAGATCATGAAGAACACAGGCACAATGCAGGCAAAACTGGATTCCCCACTTTCTGTCACCCTAGCAATAGTTGAAATAGACTCTACAATTGTCTACTATAAATTGACGGATGGTTTTGTAATGCCAGATCCTCCGGACAATCCTGAAGATGCAGACAGCAAACAAGGGAGGAAGAAGAGAAAAAGGCTGTTGAGATGAAGGGGAAGCGGATAAGGGTTCTCTGGATTCTTCTAATGTAAATGAGTCTGATATTAAAAGGGGCAGCTGGAAGTTGGAACATTTGTTGGAAAATCCCCACTAAAGCTGGAGAATTGGCAAGATTCTCTTGTAACAAAATCAGACATCAAAGATGTCACAGACCAGTTTTAGAATCTGTCTTCTATTCACAAGTAACATCAACAGTGTAGATGTATTTCAATAAACCATCTTTTTGGGAGTGAAAGTGAAATCTACTTTTTATTTCTGAGGCAACAGTTGCCCTAATACGGATACTAATTTTATAAAATATCTGTTTATTCCAATGAATTGCTTTATGTGTATTACAATAAAGTATTCACAGTCCCTGCTGTATTTACTTGCATGATTGCAGTCTCCTTGCAGAATAAAGAATTATGCAGTAAAAATTGGTTATCGTTCACACTCATATAAGGGAGGACAGGTCCCCCCCTTTTTTTTCTGTTTCAGATCTGGTGTAGCTGGAAAAGATGTCTTAATGGTACCGATAGTTGCCAGTATTCTCAATACCATGATCTTGTTTGGAGATGATTCTCCGGGAACCATTAGAACCATAAGAAATATTACATAGCACAATCCAGTCTGTGTACCATATCTTCTACCTTTTTAAAGCTTATTGCAAGAATCCTATACTAAAGGAATGGAATTATCACCTCCTGATAAACCAATTAAGATTAGGTTGCGATGGTAATTAATACATGTAACTTGGGTTGGACGTGTTGCATAATCGCAGTTCTCCCAAGTTTGGATTGTAGACATTTGCTGTCCCAAGTAGGTAACATCATCAATGGACTAGTTTTGAAGTATGGTCGTGCGATGCTACTACAAGAGTAGTGGGAGGATATTCTTTTTCTGTCCTCATTAGGTTGCTCGCTTGGGAGTCTTAGGTAGAGATAGGAGAGGTCTTTTGTTGTGTGGTGGTTGAGTGAGAGGAATAGTCTTGTTGTGACTTGAAGTGATGCACTAGTGCTGGGCATTTGTTTATATCTTTTCACAGGTCCCTAGATAAGCAGTATGGGGGGGGGGGTCAGTGGTTAAGATGCTGGGCTTGTCACCTGGAAAGCTGCCAACCCAGGTTTGAGACCCAAGTGAGCACTGCCCTCTCTAGTCAGCAACGACTAGTGGAGTAAAATCTGCAGGGCCTCCTTTACCTTTTTTTTTTTTTTTTTTACCTTTTATAGGTTCCTAGACAGAGCTCTTCTATTGTAACCCTAGATAGGGTTTATCTCTGTTGATGGCAGCTTGGTGGGAATGCTATACTTTCAGCAATTTGGCTTTTTCCCATGTGTCTTACTCTTAAGATTTTCATTTTAAAAAAAATGGAAAATGGTTATAAGTCAGTATGCAGGTAGTCCTCAATTTACAACTATTTGTTTAGTGACCATTCGAAGTTAACAACAGCACTGAAGAAACTGACTTACGACTGTTTTTCCACACTTAGGAGCCTTGCAGCATCCCCATGGTCACAGGAGCAAACCTTGGGCACTTGGCAACTGGCATGTATTTATGACGGTTGCAGTGTCCCAAGGTCATGTGATCCCCTTTTGCCACCCTCTGACATGTAAAGTCAAGATTCATTTAACAACCTGATTACTCAATAAACAACTGTGGCAAGGAAAGTCAGATAATGGGGCAAAACTCACTTTACAGCTGTCTTGATTAGCAGTGGAAAATTTGGATTCAATTGCGATCACAAGTCAAGGACTACCTGTAGTTACTTTATAGGTATAGAGCCTGTTTGGTCTAATGGTTAAGGTACCAGATTAGAAACCAGGAGATTGTGAGTTCTAGTGCTATTTTAGACATGAAAGCTAGCTGTGTGACTTTGGGGCAGTCATTCTCAGCCCAACCTCCCTCCCTGAGGGTTGTTGTGGGGAAAAATAGGAGGAGGAAGAGATATTAGGTATGTTCATTGCCTTGAGTTATTTATAGGATAATAATGGCAAGAAATAAAGAAGTAATAAAAAATCTAAATAATTAGAATAGAACAGTGATGGCAAACCTTTTAGAGACCGAGTGCCCAAAAACCGCTCTGCCCTGCCCCACCTCTCCTGCCCACAGGGCCACCCACCACCTCCACGGCCCGCCACAGCAGATTGCCCAGGCAGCCCAGCAGCGTCATGGTGGCCACACCCTCTGTCTGCGTTCCACAGCATCATCTGTACGCAATGGGGCACGAGGGCGGAGTCTTGTCCCTGCTGCCCGGCTGCCATGTCCTTGGCTGCGCTGCTCTGCGCAGGCTGCACCCAGGGCGACTCTCCTCCAGAGGGGCTGCTGGTGAGGGGGCCATGGGGGGTGGCGGGGCTGGGGCGATGGCGTGCGTGCATACAGAGAGGGCTCTGAGTGCCGCCTCTGGCACCCGTGCCATAGGTTCGCCACCACTGGAATAGAACGTTAATGTATTCCAAGATGTCTCTTTATGTTTTTTTAAGAATCTTGGATTTTCTCTTTTCAAACTTTGCTGTAGAAATAGTATGTGTGCATGTTCTCAAAACCTATTAAATATGTTCAGGTATTTAAAGACCCCACAAGCGCATTTTCAAGCACAAAATTACATCATTTCAAAAGCAGCAGGAGAACCAAAGAAAGGCAAAGGGCTAGGGGATTAGATTCATTTTATTAACTTTATGTGTTCTGCACCTGCAAAAATCCAAGGAACTGCTAGATGCAACAGAGAGTTAAGAATTTTCTGTAGCTCGCTGTTGCCATTTAGCACTTATCGGATGTTTGCAGCCCAGATCCAGCAGTCTTAGACTATATAATTAAAGTCTGAATGTAGAGAGCTTATGCAAGTGTTGCTGTTTATCTGTTTTCTAGCCTGATATTTGAAATCAGAGTTAATTGTAGCAATATGTTATTTTGAAAAATGCTTGTAAGATGTCTATTGCTGCAAGTCTCATTTGACTTAAGTGGGACAACCTTAACACTGTGCAAATGTGGTTCTGAAGAATCATGCACCCGTTCTAATAAATTTTCCAAGCTAATTTTGCTGACTTTTTCCTCCCTTTCTGTAAAGCTATGTCAAAATTGAACAGCCCTCTCCCAACAGAGGGGGGGGGGATACAACACCATCTATCTCTAATCGACAACACAGTCCTTTCAATAGTTCCAAGAAGTCTCCACACCCATTTGCACTTCTCAAATGACCCTGAGGACACAGATAAATCTCCAAGTGACCTCAATGACTCTCTAAAAGAATGCAAATGACCAGCTGTCTGCAAGGAGTACAAATCCTATTCTCCACCATCCAGTCAGAACTGAAGAAGCTTCTTGGATGAGAAGCAAAACGTCTTCAAAGAAAAATAAGAAAGTCCAGTTGCCTCTTGAAAAAGCACATTTGGGACACTTCTCCACATTTTGCTCCAACATATCTTACCCATACTTTGAACAGCATTGATACTTAATGTCTATCCAGGTTCAAAGGATAAAAGCCCAAGCAAAGCAGGTTCTTTATTGATGAATGTTTGATTTGATGTAAATTGCTTGACATATTTTGCTGATATTGTTTGATCTAGAGTGATTGCTTCATTTGTTTCTCAATTTCTGAAGAAATCAAAATTGTCTCTCCTGCCTTGTGGTAATTAATAATGGCATGGCTGAAAGTAGGGAGATGATGCGTAAATGGAAAGTAGGGAGATCCTGAGTAATGAGATCAAAAGCACTGATGATTACTTTTAAGCAACACATGACTGTAGCAACATTAAATTAAAAAGAAAAACTTGAAATATTTTCTTGACACACTACTGCAACCTCTCATTTTGCAATGGGATATTTTATCCAATCTTAGCTTGCACTGGGTCAGCATTTGTTTGAAACATACAGAATAACAAAATACAAAGTGTTCCAGAGCATGTCTTTCAGAATATACTTGGTTTACCATTTGTGTTCTCCTGGTATAAGTAAGAATAAATTTTTAATACAAAAGAGTTCTATCTGGACAAAGTCAAATTCACATACTTTTTTTCCTCTCAAAAAAATTAAACATATAGTTGTTTGTATACACCAGAGGGCGCTTTTACACAAATCTTTGAAATCATGATACTCTACTTTTAATTACTATTACTTTTAATAGTAATCATAAAGAAATCATCCAATGTAAATAAATGGAACTTTTGCCATTCATAAATAAGCAATAACAAAATATCAAAACACATGACAGTGAGCCACAACAACAATGGATTGTGAATACTTGAAGTGTTTCAGTTCATAAAATAAATACTTTCTGTACCAAATGTTTTGCAGAATGTCTCCTGCTGTAATATCAGTAAATCTAAAACAACCAGATCTCTGCTTCAGAAATTAGAAATTCTAATCCTTTGCTACTCTTTAATGGTCATTCAGATTTTTGCACACCACATCTGGTAGCCCTAGAAAACTGCCATATAGGTCTGGAAAACAGAATTAAATTCTCTTTTTAATTAAAAAAAATCTGATTTTTAAAATTAAAATAATAGGGCTTTTTTCAAACTAAAGACAAGCACTAAAAAATAAAAGAACACCAAATCATAAAAAAATAAAAGAATCTTAAGAGAATAAAATTTGAGAGATGGGTTCCTTTTTTCTCTCTCTCTTTCTCTCTCTCTCTCATACACACACACACACACACGCACACACACGACACAGAAGGAGAGAGGAGAGAGAGAGAGAGAGAGAGAGAAACAGAGACAGAGAGGAATACATAGATGATTCTTGAAAAATACAAGCGTTTAATAGAGGTTTTCTGAGGGAATTAAGGATGGAATCACAACAGTACCATAGTTTGTAACATGTTTGCTTCTTGTATTATAGTGTATTGGGGCAAATTAATTGGCATTGTTATTAAAATACCACCAAAACTGTGATCAAGAAGGAAAATTGAAGGCATTGAAGGCATTGCTGCAAAAGAGTGCAAAACTGATACACACCAGAGGCAAGAATATTTCTTGTGCAGAGTTGGGAAAAAACAAAGACTGAATTATAGCTCCAGACTTTCTTAACAATTTCAGTGCTAGCTGGTAACTTGTGGTCTGGCTGGGGATAGTTCAGATACTTTCTCAAGTCTCCTTTACATTTATCTCAGCTCTAAAATGTAGACCGGATTAAGAAACAAAAGCCATATTGGTTTAAAACTCCTTTTATTGGAAGAGCTAGAGCACAGGTGTCAAACTCGCGACGTCATATGACATGTCGCGACATATCGTGACTTTTTTTCCATTGCCGGGCAATGGGGGGTCGAGGTTTTGACATGACGCATCCAGCCCACAGGTCGGCAGTTTGACACCCCTGAGCTAGAGGAACAGAAGCTTTCAACTCTGAATGTGCTCCCATTCCCCCCCCCACTTTAATCTTTGTGTGAATTCGGAAGGGCCTGTCTGAAGTATTTTCTTAAGTTTGTCTCTTGGAAGGAGCTCAAGTCTGATTGTTGCCTTGGTAACAAATCTTCCCTCTGTCCTTTAAGGCTATTCTCTATGCCCTCTACATCTTGGCTCTACAACCTGGCAACCAAGGACAGCAATCTACCAGACTGGGATCAGAAGCCTCCTTAGAAAAGCCAAACGCAAGCAGCAGCTGCAGCAGAGTGGGTTTTTTGTTTGTTTGTTTTTTTCATTTTCCAAAGGGAAAGGATGCTTGCTTTCTTGTGAAAAAAGAACAAAGGTATGCAGGGCTGGGAGATAATTTCCTGTGAGACTGAGGGCCAGAAGGATGGCAAGGAACATTCTGGTGAATAGGATCTTTGTAACTAATTATATGCCTCATGGCAACTGTTTGGTGGATGGGAAAACTCATCTATGCTCCCCATCAACTTTCTGTAAAAATACTTGCAACATATTTTCAAAGGGCCACCAGGCCCCAAAAGGTTGAGAGCCTTCTGGCAAACTCCCCCTTTCCTCCTGAATATTGGTGTGCTGAATTTCTTTTGTCTTCATTCTTGTCTTTTTTGCTGTTGTCTTCATTATTATAGTTGGTCTGATTCCAATGGGTAGTATTGTAATCAAACAAACTTGACGATGAACAGGCACAAAAACAGCTAGGGAAGTGATTGAAGCCTGGGAAATAGGCCCTTCATCATCCAACAGGGATGATGATTTACCACCAGCTTATGAAATACTTAGAAGACGACGGCTGGGCAGCACAAGCAAATGACAGCTAACAGAAAAGCCTGCCATAAATACACCAATCAGCATCTAAAGAGCCATATACAACAGGTGCTATTTAAATACCATACACAGAACAGTCCAAAGCACACACTCTAGAGAGAAGTTCTCTAAGGCAGGGCTTTTCAACCAGTGGTACAGGTACCACCTGTGGTACATTGGCACCTGGCAGGTGGTACGCGACCATCCTAGAAAAGTGGTAGCGGGGGAGGGAAATGAGCTGAACTGGTGGCAGCACCGCACAAGCCTGAGCGAGAGATGGCTGGAGCTGCAGGGCTGTCAGGGCTCAGTGGAAGCACCAGGATCGGTGCTTCATCGGGACTGTCAGGGCTCAGTGGAAGCGCCAGGATCAGCACCAGGCTCCAGCTGGAGCTCGGCGCTGATCCTGGCACTTCTGCTGAGCCCAGAAGAAGCGCTGATCAGCTGGAATGTTGCAGCATCTCCAGGGTCTCGTGATTTACATTCAGATGCTTGACAACAACAATATTTATGACGGCCACAGTGTCCCAGGGTCATGTGAAGTGACCAAAATTGCTGCAACCACCCAGCAGATGGGGGGAATAAAAACCAAACACCCCTCACCCCACCTTCACTGCCAATCTTCAACAGAAATGCTCACAACAATGAAAATCTGAGAAAGGAGGAAGAAAGTGGCTGGGTGGGCATGCAGATGTCTTCCTCGGCTGTGGCTTGGGGGGCACTTTTTTCAGTGCCATTGTAACTTTGAAAAGTCACTAAGTGAACTGTTGTAAGTCGAGAACTACCAGAACTTTATCACTTTTTTCTTTTTTTTTTTTTTTTGTCATCAAGTTTTTGGCACCTTGCTAGGTGACTGGTGGTACTTGGATGTTGCCATATCCTAAAAGTGGTACAATGGGTGAAAAGGTTGAAAAGCCCTGCTCTAAGGATGGGCTCCAGCATGAGTCTGAAAGTTTGGAAGACCTTTGGTCCCAGGGACTGATCCAGATTGGAGCCTACAACATTATCCTGGGACACGTATATATTTGCCTTCATTCACAAACAACTGTTTTTAAAAAGCTGCTTTGGGAGGCCTTGGTCCATTTGTTTTCATGCTCTTCTAGTTGTGACTCAGCAGACATTTATAGCCACATAAGATTTTTTTTAAAAAAAGCAAAAAAAGGAATATGTGCAGATGTACCTTATTCCAAAGTCTTGATCCTTACATGTTTTGAGGATTTTTCCTCAATTGTGTTAGAGTAGAGACTATGGAATGAAGAATACATGTAGCACATTTCTTCCATTTTTCTTCTTTTTTGGGACTAGAATCTCTGTTTCCATTGGCCTCATAAGAACAATCATCAATTTCAAGGGGCTTCAGATGCTCTAAACATCATCTGCATATTTTGCTATGAACCGGAATGAAAAACCTGTATTTTGTTTTGTGTTTTTCATTTCCTACCAACTTCCTGAATTACTGCTTTAAGCAGAGTCATGGTGGTGGTCTATTTCTGAAACACCCACCCTGTAGCTCCCTTGGTTACCTCTCTTACCCAGCTGCCATGTATCTTGGGATCTGGTGCTGATGTCTTCTGCCTAGTTTATAGGAGATGTCAAATTTCTCTAAAGTTTACTGTCTCTTAAAATATTGGAACCTGAGTTCATGTTCCTAAGTGATTATGCCCACAGTCACTAACTTTCTGATGCTGAGGGTAAAATTGCTTGATTGTGTAAACCAATTACATACAGAGGCACAATCCTATTGGGCCTTACTCAAGGAAAACAGCAGTACGTATGTGAAGTGTGTTAGAGGAATTGGCAGGACATGTGCTAATGGCAGCAGTACCCAGGCCACTATATTCCACATCTGAAATCTCATTCCATCCAGCAGGTATCCTGTTGTCAGAAAACTGTAAAAGTGGAATGTTTTAATATTTTACTAGATAACCAGTGGCCTGTTGAGATATTTCATTACAAAATACCCATGTACTCCTGTGCACCCATCCTGACCCTTGCTGTGTCTCTCTCATACCCTCACACACACCTTCATATTCATTCCAATCAACACTGCACATCATGTAACCTCCCCAACCAGCAGGGCATTTCTTACACAGCCCCCACCCACACCAGTGGGGAGGCCACACAGTAGTGTGACATGGTTTAGAGAGGACACTTGGAGGTGTGCGAGAGACGCTACATGGGTTGGGGTTGGTATGCAGAGGTGCAGCATGGCTGTGAAAGGTGTGTGGGGTGTGCACAGTAGTATGTGAAACATGCCATATGGGTCAGAAAGGATGCAAGAATGTCTGATGCAGTTCTAGTGCCAGGGGGATGGAGAGATTGTGCAGGTGTGGGAGTCTTTGCTTGTGGGAAACTGGCAAAGAATGCCTGCAAACACAATCAAGCTTACACTTCTTGTTGGCTTCCACGGTGACTTGTCAGGGAGCATTGAAAATGATGATCACATGATTGTTGCTGACTATAGTAGCATGGTGAGCTGAAGCAATAGCAGTACGGTGTTACTGACGCAGCCACAACTTCCCCAAATTTCATTTCCACAGGAGTAATGGCTTTTTATAAGTTAGCCCATTTGAGGTTCAAAAAGTGTTCCTTTATGATGCACCATTTTGCCCAACTGAAGATTATAAATAGGAAAACAGACATGAGAGTTTTAGTAACTGATAGATTAAGGGCTGTCTTATCTGGGCTGCAAAAGTGCAAAAAAACTATTAGAATGGATATATCATACTTAACTAGAAAACAAATTCATTTGGACTCTTTTGGGAAGATAAATCAAGTTTGGAGAATGGATTTATTATATTTAATCAGGCAACAATTGATAAGAGATGGTATTAAGAAGCAAACATGGATATTTGATCCAGAACAAATCAGGATAATCTGTTGGGACAATTTGGGATAGATAAAAAAACCGTGGTAAACTTTCTATGAGTTGATTACAATAGCAGTTTGTTAACAGAAGGTTTTGAAATTTCAATCTTGCTTTGTTTATTATTGTTCTACCTGTAAACTATTTTGTCATTAATATAGTACAGTGATGGCAAACCTTTTAGAGACCGAGTGTCCAAACTGCAACCCCAAACCCACTTATACATCGTTGGGTGCTGGATGGGCGTGGCCCATTGGGTGGGTGTGACCCATTGGGTGGGTGTGGCTGCGGTGGTAACAGCAGACTGGGTGGGACTAAAAAGTTCAATCAATCAATTCCAACTTTGCAAGATCTTTTTTTTCCCACGAGAAGTTGAAATTGACTGATTGATTGAACCTTTTTTTTTGTACACAGTGGCGGAGGCCTAAAGCAAAAAGGTTTTATAAAACCCAGCTGAAGGCCTAGGATTGGGGCGACGGCACACGTGCCCACAGAAAGGGTTCTGGGTGCCGCCTCTGGCACTCGTGCCATAGGTTCGCCACCACTGATATAGTAGATAGATGACAGGTTAATAACTTGCAAATAGAAGTAATAGTTTAAAAAACACCTGTTTTGCAAGGGTGTGTGAAATTCATATCATTGTAATATATTTATCAATATTCAACTAGGAGGGATGAGCTGTGTGGTGACCTAGAGGTGAAGATGCTCGCCTCCCATTTGGAAGGTTGAGAATGTTCAATCCTAGGCAGCGACAGATGTTTCTCTATCAGGGCACAAAGAGAAAATATCTGCTGCAAACTCCACGTAGGCATCAGGAAGGGCATCCGGCCAATAAACACTCAGCTCCATTCAGTTGCCCAAATAAAGGGAATAAAAGGTTGTAAAAAAAGTTCAACAGGGGGGATAATATGTACCCCGAAAATAAGCCCTAGTTTTGGGGCGAGGTGCATGCCTAAAAATCAAGCTAGGGTGGGGCAGTGGAGCTACTCCACATTCCCCACACCCACTTACCCTTGCAGCCAGGCCTCCCATGCCCCACACCTGCCTCACCTCACCGACCCACTTCTTCTGCAGCTGCTTGCTGCTGCTCATGCGTGCAGATCACCCCCAGGCTCATTTCGTCATTTCTACAGCTGAGAACCGAGCTCCAGATTGACACGCATGGTGGAAGCCAGGGGGCACTGTGTGCGTCAACCTAGAGCTCGATTCTTGGCTGAAGAGGCCTTTCCTGAAGGTCTCTGATGGTGAAATGGAGCCCGGGGATGATGCACATGTCAGTCCGGAGCTCGGTTCTCAGCTGCAGAGGCCTTTCCTGAAGACCCTGACAATGAAATGGAGGCTGGGGGTGACACGTGCATGCTAGCGGTGGTAAGCAGTCACAGAAGAACTGGGCAAGTTGGGTGGGACTGTCAGTGCCACTGCCATAAGGTGAGACTGTGGAAAAGACATCCCCAGAAAATAAGACCTTTTAGAGGCAAATAATAATAATAAGACTGAGGCTTATTTTGGGGGAAACATGGTATGTATAAGTTAGTGCTTTTTTAATGTATCTTTTTAATGTCTTGCTTCTTTTGTGATTTTTTTTGGCTTATTTCTGTTAATTTTGGGGGGGGAGTTTTGTATTTTAATTTTTTTTAATAAAATAAAAATAAAATTAAAAAACTATTAGATAGCCAGAAAGAAGTTTTATAATTTTATAATTCCTGTCCTGCTATTCAACAATCATCTGTATTCTGTAGCCCAAATATGGCAGCATTTATTTTCCAAAGCCCCCACAAGGGATGTGTCTCTATCAACAAGTGTCAGTTTTGGATGTCGAACGGTTGTTTCTAGAAGCATATAGTTGGCCTTTGTTGAATAGGAAAACCCGGTCTGAACTTTTTGTGCACTTCCAGTAATTCAACTAATATAGAAGCATTTCACATTCTCCATAAGTAAGTTTGAAACACAGATATCATATAGAAAAACAAAACTTTATTCCAGACTTGATGGGAGAAGAACTTTTGAGAGGAAGTTTCTTTTTTTTATCTCAATTTAAGACACCCCTCCATTCTTAGCTACCAAAAAATATTTTAAGATGTCTATAGCTCCTCTGCATATTGAGAACTAATTTGGTTAGTTAGATCTGTGTCCGAAACATATTTTTATATTTAATTAAAACTTGCTTTCCTTAGCTGAATAAATATAGTTTATATATGCTGATCTGATTATATAATCAGGCTATAGTCTACTAATTGTTACACACAATTATATTTGCTGTCTGAAATTCTACAGAAGCTTCCTCCAATTTTCTGTCTTCCAGACCTGTTGGACTTCAATCCCAGAATCCCACAGTCACATGTTCAACACATCTGGAAGATCCCAGGAGGTTGAAAGTTTTTTTTAATGCTTACATTACACTTAAGGCTGCCATTGTAAAGACAAATACCAGAACTCAAGGACAACACAACCTTCCAAAATAAAATACTTGGAGTATGTTGGAGGAAATACAGGGAAGGATGATTCCATGCAACACACACACAAACACACACACACACACCTGGTACAAATTGCACAATCTGAATACAATATGATTTTCCAACAGAGTAAAGGTCTACCAATATATTATTTTCTAAAATGGCATTCTTATCAATACATTTAATCTGAAACTCAGTCAAGCTTTGTCACCCTATCTTCACTTTCAGCTCAACCAGTTTAATAGCATCCAGATGATTTTGTACCTTAATCTTGGTTCTCTACACTCTCTCCACATTTACTGTCCCCCAAACATATGAAAAAGCTGGATGCAATAATAAGAATTCCTATCGATGCAGCAACAGGCCTCAGTGTTTGGGGGAAATGCTTTTAGAACTGATGGATAGCTTCTTTCTATGCGGTTGGTGAGCTCGTACAGTTCTCTTCTACTGGGAACCATGTCCATGTTCTCCAGATACACAATAAGCACAGTGCATAGGTCCTACAGAAATTTGGGATTTCCGACTTCCGGTTTTTGCGTCTGCAGCACATGGCCATGCGAGAGCTAGTTTCTTCCTGCTTGGGGGATCCTAGATGGGTCTGAAGTTGCCCCGGAGAGGTGACTGTGAGGGAGGGGCACCCCATTGATCACGAAGTGACGGCAATCACTTTGTTTGATCCGGGGAAAGCCCTCTGAACCCGACAGGAGAAAGGCTAGCGTGAGATCAGTCTAGCCCAAGCTGCTTGCAGCCGAGGTCCCAGAGCACGAACCTAAACATCGGTGAACAGCGTGCTTGAAATTGGTGAGAGTACTGATCTTCTTTCTTCTATCTACTGTTTAAATCCTTGAAAAGATTCCCAAAGCAAGAAAACCTTCAGAAGTGAAGGGAGGGGACTATATCCCCATTCCCTTACAAATGGAAGTGGCGAATTAACATAAAAGGTGGAAAGAGATATACTAAAATTTGATTTAAAATATTTCTGGACAAATCTAGGAACTAAAAAACTGTCAAAATTATACCCTAAAAAATTTCTGATGGAATTATAAAAATATATAACAAAAATAACTTTTTGATTGAAAGAAAAACTGAAAAAAGAAATAACTGCTGACATCTAGTAGAGAATCGGAGAATAGAATACTAACAATAAGGACCCAGAAATTGGCAGAATGCCCAGAAACAAAGAAAAAGTTGTTCCTTTGAATTGCAAATAACCTTGAGGACATCTGGGAACAAAGGAAGAGCCAGCTATAAGATTAAAAAGTGTTTGAAAGAAAAAAAAAACACCTGGACTGTTGCTTAAACCTAAGAACTGTTTATGGGGAAAAAAAACCTTGGCTTTTTGGCTAATCTTTTAGAGGAGAATTTGCAGGAAGGATTTAAAGTGGCTTAATATACTGAATCTGTAATTTTGACTGACTGATAAATTGACTTTTGAATTAAAACATTGATGAAAGATTATTTGAAGGGGAGAGACAACATGGATATCACATACCTATCAAAAAATAACAGGATGCCACATTCAATATTTTCTCCTGAAGGATTTAGCCTAGAAAATCAAGGGCCTCCAGAAGCAACACTTCAAGGCAAGATAAATACTTTCCCAGACAAAATATATGTAATGTTAGGACAAATACAAATGACAATAGATTCAAACCACAATGAAATTTGAAACAACTTTGAGGATTTAAATAAGCATATTTCTAATCTAAATCTACAATTAAAAATACCCAAGAAATAACAATAAATCAGACAACAGATTACAAACTAGAAGAGTATGATCAAATTGATGAAATAACAAAGGAAAAGAATTACAATTTGACATAAATAGGAAAAAATCTACAAGGTTCTGATACAACAAGAAAAATGGAATTATTAGGAGAACTATTAAAGTTTGGGGGACAGAAAGAATTTAGCTTACTTACTTCATCTTTTGTATTCCCAAGAACATTTATAAAAATACAGGAACTGTTGGGTAAGCAGATTACATTAACTTGGAAAATTACTTGGCAAAAGAAGATCAGAAACAGATACAAGAGATTTGACTCTATAGCCCTACCAGATGGACTATTACATGAATAAACATTTGTTTGAATATGGCTAAAAGAACAGAGAATTTCGAACATAAAGGGGCCTTATAACAAGAAGGATAATGAGGTTTAAGTAATATAGTATGTTTTATAATATATTAAATGTTAAAAGAGTAGGTTGATATAACTTTTATTAATATATAAGTAAAATATAAACTGATTAAAAAGGATGTTATATATAGATACTATAAGACAGATAAAAAGTATAGTATTTTTATAATGCATGACATAAAATATTGGGATGATGTACCTAAATGGGAAAATTCAGACAGTGAGATGACTAATATGAAGAAATTATGATTGATAAGAATTGGATTCAATATAAGGGAATCTTAAGCGAACAAAAATTATAAAAATAGGATGTATGTTGAACTAATGACATGATGGTTATGAGAATAATATAAGCTGAAAAAAAGTTATATAGAGAGATTATTATTATTTGTATAAATATAAAAAATGCCTATACCTAATCATTTATATACTGAAAATATTAAGAATTATATTTTGGCTAAGGTTGAAGAAGGAAAATACAAATGGGAGAAGGGAAGATCAAAGAAATGTATTATTAGTTAATATATTAATTATGGAATTATCAAATTTAATCATTATTGACTGTTAATTATTACTGTCCTTTTTTGTCTTGTTGAAATATAAACCAAGACAATACGCTGTACACCAGGCACAGGAGAGTGTTATAGTTAAAAACCAATAAAATATCTATATTCTAGAAATTTGGGATTTCCATAAAAAATAAGACCCTTGTGAAATCCTGAAAAGCAACAGTAAAATCAAAATTAATGTATCTTAACGTTAAACATATATTAAGATATTATTTAAAAGAGATTATGCATATACTTATTATGACATATTCTTTGCAGTCAATTGAAAAATATAGATCCAGGGAACCCTAAAAATTATCACAAAGATAAATGTATCAGGAAATACCAGGGGGTTAACGCAGCCCTGTTTGCAACTAGGCTCTCTGGTCAGAGCATGGTTCTCATGATACAATGGTAATTCAGGTACAATTTAAGGTGCTAATGTTAACCTGTTAAGCTTTCCAGGGCTTGGCATCTGGATATCTGCATGACTGTCTGTTATAACCAGAATTGATTCAACCCACTGGATCCTTTAGGGAGAAATTACTTCTGGACCTCCACTTCTGAGAGGTGAGGGGACTAAACTGATTATTTGAAATAGTGTCTTGATGACGATGTTGACAATGGGGCCTTTTTAGAGGCCATTCTCCTAGTTTAAGGACTGTGAGACTTTGAAATTCATTTCATTTCTTTTACTTCTTTCTCACTGAAGAAATTGTTCTATTTCATTGTTAGTATTATTTTCATTTCTGCATTTTATGATGTTATCTTATAGTCTTACTATGGGTGTTTTAACATTTTTGATATATACTTCTATAAATTATAGAAGTCAGCAAGTATCATTAGTTTGTGGTGGGAAATAAGTCTAATAAATTAATAATAAGAAAATTGTGTTCAGCTCTAACCCAATATTTACTGCCATTGATCATGAGTAAATTCTTCCCCCAATCAGTTGAGTTGGCATTTATGGATTATAAAGCATGTACAGTGAATCAAAGATTAAAACATAATCGCACAATGCATTTTTAATCATTTGGGTAATGCAAGATAAGTGCTGAATTTGCTCTAACCCAACCTTCCTCAGTCAACATAAAATTCTGAGAGTTGTTGGCCTAATAACTTCAGACTGGAGAAGGGTAGATTGAACTACACCAAAGGGCAAAGTGTTCACTAATGTCATACACATATTTAGCATAGCTACAAACAGCCACAAAAAAGTAGCATTATAACTTTACATAATGCTTCTCTTAGAGAACAAAGAAAAGTTGCATTTATTGGCTAATAGAGTATATGACTAATATGTTACCACATAATGTTTTCTTTTTTAAAAAAAATGTTTTTAGAGAAGATGGGGTGTGTGTATGTGTGTGTATGTGTGTGTATTAATGTTCAATGACTTCCCCAATTCTAGGTTGAAGAAGAGATTATATCATGATGTAGGGCACAGTGCATCCTGATAGTAATGGGGCAAACATCAGGCAGGTGGATACAAGTAATCCTCAATTTATGAAGAGTTATGAGAACTTACGAATTTCTGTCATAGGTTGTGGTCGTAAGTTAAGGCATCACTTGTCTGGTCTTGATTGTACAACTGTTTTTATGATTATCATAAAGCAAATAAATGGTCTTTAATCCATTCTTCCAAATGTTCATTTTTTTTTCTGGGAAACCTCCAAAATGTGTTGTAAATTGCAGTCACATGACAGTGGGCTGCTGCAACCAGTTGTAAGTACTAGCCAGTTGCCAAGTGCCCAAAATTTGATGATATGACTGGGGGAGGCAGCAGTCATAGAACAATGAATTAGTGGAACAACTTGCCTCCAGATGTTGTGAATACTCCCCAACACTAGAAGTTTTTAAGAAGAGATTGGACAACAATTTGTCTGAAATGCTATAGGGTTTTCTGCCTGACCAGAGGGTTAGACTAGAAGACCTCCAAGGTTCCTAGCAACTCTTGTTATTCTGTTATAACTTCAAGGATGAGACATAAAAATCGGTCATAACTGGAATGATAGTTAATGACCACTTGTATGTTGAAGACTATCTGTAAATGAAACATTAATTAATTTTGTAGTAGCTCAGTTTAGTATATATAATTCTCATATGTTTAAGTGGCCATCATTGAATTTATTTTTAAAATTTATTCTAGCTATAGTGGGTGCGTGTCTGTGTGCATGCACAAACATGTGAAATAGGATTAAAGAGAGCGAGAAAAAGGATAGGATGAAAAATGGATAAAAGGTAAATCATGATAATTTTATAAAAATGGGAAGATGCTTCAGCTCGCTGGTTTGGGCAGACGGAGGGCGGGAATCTTCTAAAAATAACTCACAACACAATCCCTAAAGGCTTAAAGCACCATCTGGAGACATTTAGAAAAGAACCAACTGACGTAGGAGGTACTGAAAGATCAGAGTCTACATCAAAGAAAATGACATTTATAATAGTGCAAGGATGGAATTTTAAAATGCCTCATATGGATTGTGAGCTTTTTTAAAGTAATCACCTAAAATATCTTCATTGCTGACATTTACATACCAGGATCTGGAATTCATATAGGATGCAAAATAAGTGAAGATAACGCACTGTGTATAATTTAAGTCAGAAAGGTGCAGGAGGACATAAGCAGAATGTTTTGCGCTAAATCATCAATGTGTTAATAATAATAGCAATAAAATATTCCTCCCCCACTCCCAGTCCTAATGCTGAACTGAGGAAGTTGTCAGTCCCTGAGCATAGAACACTGCATCTCTAAATATATTTTTTACCTTTCTGCGTTACAATTCAGGATTCTGCTAAAAAGAAAAATAGACCCACAAAGTCTAAAATCTGTTCACCTTAGTCTAACCAATATGCTTTCGGACTCATTCATTTATATAGGAGCATTAAGCATCTATTATTTTCCTGAGCCACTGATGTCTAGATAACATTCACAAAGTCATCCACTAAAGTCAATGGGACAAAATGTGGAGCTACACGGAAGCCTCCCCTATAGACAAGCAGATTTCTGAATGGCTAGCTGTGGTTACTGCTTTTTATAGTTAATGATTACATTTGTATAGTATAACAGAGAGTCTCTACCTTTTTGTTCATTATTGTCTAACATGCTTATTGTAAACCATTCTAGTAAACAACAGTAGACAGAGTTCTAAGGGATACATTAATTGCATAGTATTGTCTGGCATAATTAGAAAATTTGAGGCTAAAGTTGTGCACACACTGAGCTGGCATCAGTCCTACCAACTACAATGGGATTTATCTACTTCCAAATAGATATTGTTTAAAATTGCACTATTAAACTCTAAAGGAACTTCCTCAGAGTTTTTTTTTTCTTGGAGAAGAGTTCTGTTACCAGTAAAGATCAAATTAATTAGCCAAATAAGTATTTTTCTGTCCTGATCTGGCTAGATTAGAAAAACGCTTTCTGAAATAATTAGCTGTAGATGCAAAAGGATAAATAAACTTTCTTATATATTTTTTTAAAATGTCACTGATAAGAATTGCTGGCCTAGTGAGTAATTTCATATATTTTTGTTAATCTATCAATTAAATCAAATAAGTCTACAGCCCTATGCACTTACTAGAGAGTAGGCCTTATTAAAATTAATCTTGCTTCTAAGTAAATCAGCTGTGGTTCTGCTGAAAAATTTAGACTTTAATTAGACCGATTAAGGCTGCTAGTTCTGAGATGCAAAAATTCACAATGAGTGCTAGGTGGGAATAATGGACTACAGAAAATGCTTAATTCTTTGGTGTATCTAATGGTCCTCTGGATTTTAGCAGCTCACCATTGGCAGGCTAAGAATACATACAGCTGAGAAAATGAATTCCAGTCCCTTAGCTCTGTGCAGTTCTTCACATCCTGCTTCTGAACTCAAAAGTAATCTTTGTGCTTGGAAAAGTGCTTGTGTGGTCCTTAACCACATTAACATATTTAACAGATTTGCAACACAGAGAGAACTTCTTAGGCAGAACTTGTAAGAGAACAGCTAGAAACCCCAAGAGATCCCTAAAATGTGTTGAATATCATCATTCTGTAATTAAATGGAGAACTCTCTGAAAACTTTAGTCATAAATAGAGAGGTGACCACTTCCATTCTATTCTGCCTTGTGTACCATAAGGATAATTCAGGTGTATCCCTCAACTTGTATAACCATAATTGAGTCTGCAACTGCGGCCATAAGTCCTATTGGTTGTTAAGTGTGTCATCAGGTGACTGCACCTACTTTAGGACCTTTTTAGCAGCAGTCATTAAGTGAACTGCCAGTTTCCAACAAAAAACACTGTAAATCATGGTCACGTGACTTTGGGATGCTGCAAACAACCATAAATGTGGGCCAATTGCTGAGCACCCAAAATGCAGTCACATAACCCAGGGTGGATAACCATTCAAATCTGGATTGTAAACAGCTTTTTTGGGTGGGTCTGTGGTAAGTTGAGAACTACCTGTAATGTGAACTTATATTACAATTTGTTTCATCTAGAAACAAAGTCACGGTATTGGGAATACTGGAAACAGTAGGTGCCATTAAGTGAAGTTATATTTTCCTGGTGAATAAACTTTGTTGCACACTTCTTTATTCTGCAAGGGGCTCACAATCAAACAATTTAATACATCAGAGGCTGTGAATAATTTATTGTAATTCATGTAAAGAAATTCATTAGAAAAAGCAGGTGAGGGAAGTTAGCCCAGAGAAAGAAATATTAAAAGGGGCAGAAAAATATATTTTTCCTTAAAAGGACTTTTTAAAACCAAACCTGGCCCCAAATCTATCTCTCTGCCCCAAGCAAGACTTTAGCCCCATACAAATGCAGATGTAAAACCATCAGAAAGTTGGAGCCAGAGCAACCAAGAAGACAAAAGAGAAGATCTGCATACCCCACCCAAACTCTAGGAGTCATTAGCCCCATCACCTGGGAAGCAGGATATGATAATAGAATTAAACCACAGATATCAAGGCCTAGACAAACACTCAGAAACAGCCTCAAGGTTCATGCCACACGAACAGGAAACTATTCCAAACAAAAGGCTAGAGGGGGTATAAAAACCTACTACACCATGTGCTCAGCCCTTCTCTCCTCTGCTCTTTCCTGAAGAACCATCTTTCTGCAATAAACTGTAACCTTCTTCCCAAAGCAGTCGCCATGTTTGCTTATTTATTCTCGGCTTGGATGAACCAGGATGAAGACTTTACTTCTAACAATTTGGCACCCCAGAGATGGGACTCCAAGCTAACCTCTCCAATGGACTGAGACTGGTAAGCCTCATCTTGCCGGCAGCAGACCCCCTTGTGTCTGTGGATGGGTCTCCCAGGCCTTGCCCATGTGGAGCTAGGATAGTAAAGGGAGTTTTGAGAGTTTGAGCTCAAGGGCTGCTTTGGAAAGAAGGTGAAGATGAGTACCTCTAAATTTTAAGTTTAAAGCCCAGGGGAACAAAGAAAATGTGTGTATTTCTGTTTGTGTAAGTGAGAAGATCTTTTTTTCCCCAATCACAGTTGGATTTTGCTGTTTCTGGTCTTTCCTAGCCGCAGAAAGGATCTGTTTGATTGGCAGAACCTGGAAAGCATGGGGGTTTGGCCAGAGCCCAGGACCTTTTGTTAGGGAAAAGGGAGAGACTGTGTGAAAATGAAATGGAATGAGTGAATGAAAGAATTGGATTTGGGCAACTAGCTGGTAAGGCCTGGTAAGCAAAGCAAAGTTAGGAAATTAAGCCCCAAGAAGGGAGCGGCCACCTACCTCCGAGGGCAAGCAGAGGTGTCCGCGGACATTGGAGGTCGAGATGTTCATCAACGGTGACGTAAAGCCGGCCAGTCAAAGAGTAGCCCGTACTTTCTGAGGAGGGAAACCAGAAGGTCTCTGCAGACCCCTTTTTGGTCTGAAAACGTGGCGGATCCCTCGGAGGAGCCCACGAACTCTGAGAGGGATCCAGAGAAGCTCCGTGAGTCCTTTTTTTTTTTCCGGACTCACAAAATCGTGATAGTAGGAAGAAGTCTCACAAGGAGACTTCTGACAGATCGTGCCCTTTAGCAGTAGGGAAATCCCATTATAGAAACATGGGAGGTTCTAATTCAAGGGCAGAAGTAGGTTTCCCTGTTGAGAGCTTGCTCGTAGCCTGGGACAGGAATCAGCTACCTGTCCAGGCCAGAATGGAAAAGAGGTAGGTAAAGAAACTATATGGGGGAAAAGAAAAAAAAATACAGACTTTGCTTAGGGCTTTGCTGGGAAACCAATTTGGCTAAATAAAGGTACTTAAAAGGGAAAATAAGAAATAGTGATTCTCTCTCTCTCTCTCTCTCTCTCTCTCTCTCTCTCTCTCTCTCTCTCTCTCTCTCTCTCTCTCTCTCTCTCTCTCTCTCTCTTTTCTCTATGCAACCACGTGGTATGTTTAAAATGTGTGCCTTCCCTAGCTTGAGTTATCTGAAATTTATGGTGGGAATGACTAGGATGTGTAAAACTAAGACTTCTGTTCTCTTGTCTTTGTGTATATATGTTTGTCAAAGTCTGTGCGTAAGAGGTAAATGTGACTGTCAACTATTTCAAATCCAAAGAAAAAAGAATTTTAAATTCTGCTAGAAATTATGCTTAAAAATAAGCCACAAAAAGGAAATACCTCACTCTGTTTGTCTGGCCAACAAACAGAGTGAAGAAAAAAATTGTGTTTGTTTGTTTGTTTGTCTTCCTTTTTCTCTCTGTGTCCTCTTAAGAACAGCCTTAAGTTAGCAGGAGGGAATGTTTTAAGTTCATCTGCTAGAGGGATCCTGGAGGTCATCTAGCCCAACCCCCTGCTCAGGCAGGAAACCCTATACAAACTTTATCAAATGCCTTACTGAAGTCCAAGAAAATTATATTCACAGCATTCCTCTACTTCACTAATTTTGTAACTGGGTCAAAGAATGCAGTAAGATTTGTCTAGCATGATCTGTTTAACAAACCCATTTTGGCTTTTAGTAATGACTTTGTTTGCCTCTAGGTGCTCGCTGATTATCTTTTCCAGGATCTTCCCAGGTATTGAGGTCAGGCTGATAGGTCTGTTGTTTCCTAGATCTATTCTTTTTTCTTTTTTGAAGAGGGGAATTACATCAGGTCTTTTCGAGTCCTCTGGTAGTTCCCCAGTGCTCCAGGGTCTTTGATAAATATAGTTCAGTGGTTCTGAGATCACATCTGCCAATTCCTTGAGAACTTTGGGGTGTAATCCATCTGGTCTTGGTGATTTGAACTCTTCTAGGCTGGATAAGTGCTCACCATTTTCTTGCCTAACTTAACTTGTGCTTCTAATCTATTTTTTTTATGGTACTGTTTTTGATAAGTTGGACTGTTTGCTTTTTTATTATTTTTGACTGTGGTCACAAGCCTTAGTTCATTTTGAACCTTAGCTTTCTTCACCTCATCTTTGCAGGCTCAGACTATTTGCTAATATTCTGCTGTAGTTATGTGCCCCTCCTTCCACTTTTATATTGATCCAAATGCATTCAAGACAGTTTCCATCATTGTTGTGCCCTAATTCTCTAGATATGTAGTTATTTCTTATATAGAGAAAGAAACTCTGCCTCCTCTTTTATTTGGTCTGTTTCTTTTAAACAATTGAAATCCCTCTAGTTGAGTGTTTCATTTGTGGGTTTTATCCCACCATGTTTCTATAATGACAACTATATTATATTTGCCCTCATTCTTTATGACTGACACCTATGTGTTAGTCCACTTTGTGTGACACTATTAAAAGCCTGATTTTGCTTGATAGCAAGGTTGATATTCTTGTCCACACACATCTATGTTACTTGCACTGCTAATCCTGTAATTTTTGATTGCTGGGGACAGGGTGTTCTGTATCAATTAACTCACTGTCCCTTGTTTAGTTTAAATATTCCTCCAGAAAATCTGTGAGTTTATTGCCAAGTAACTCAGTCCCTTTCTTTGATGGATGTAAACCATTTCTTTTGTACATTGTTTCATTGGAATACCATTTCATGGTTTCCAAAATTGTCATTTCTGATTTCTTTTTTGGTCAGTGTCTGTTGTTGGGTTAATTTCCTTCTCAATTCTGTCTATAAGGTGTTAATTTTGTTCCAGGGGAATCCTGTGTTAAATTATTTTATTGGAGTGAGGAGGGGGTGTCCTGCCTGCTGGGTCCTGCCCCAAGCTCTGAAAAATCATTCTGCAATATGTTGTAAATGAGTTTTACCTGTCTATCCTTTTCCTGAAAAATGTGTGTCTATCTATGTGTGACTTGAGCCTTTTGAAGCTCAAGTCTGCTTGTGTGGGGAAATAATTTTCCTAAGTTACTTTTCATATCCTATCACTTATTGTTGAAGCTACTATGAAACTTTTCTTATCCCAAATATATAAGCATTTCTCAATCCCTAAAACGATGTGGTCTATTTTAGAATAAATGTTCTCCTACCCTTGGCAAGTTGCACATATTAAAATATTACGCTTTTAAAATTATTTGGAGTTTTCAGCATTCTCAAGCTGCCTAGCATTTTTTTTTCTCCTCTTCCTTTCAAGTTGCAAGTTCTTGTCCTTAATATGTTGCAAATGGTCAAGTTCAAAGGTGAAACATTTCATTTTGTTGTTCCCCATTTGTCTATCTGTTTCTTTAATAACTGCAGTATTCATGCCCTTTTCAAACTGCCTGCAAGCTACCCACCCCCCTTCCAATTCTTTTCTTGCCCTTTGTTCTCCATACCTTTTGTCTGCCTCTCCTGGGAGAGTCCACCCAGAAAGGGGGGGGGAGACCTTGTTCTTGTATCTTTCAGCCCTGCAATCCTCTCCCAAACCTTTGGAAGCAGAACACACAGACCCAGATGCTGTCTCCATCCATTTGAGCCATGGAATTGGGTTTTGAATCCAGCCATCCACTAAAAAGCCACCATGCAATCTGAGATGCCTGTGAGAGCTGCAGAAGGAAGGAGTCCTGGAGCCACTGATGCCATGTGAAGCCTCAGAAGAGAGAATTAGACTGTGGGGGGAGGGTGGAAACTCATTGTAAACTTTTCCTTCTTGCCCCATTTGTATTGTAACAAGCCAGTTGAATGTATTAATGGAGAGATGGCATTTGGGAATAGGTGGCAGAATAAGTACTGAACACCTTGGACTTCTATCTGGGGGGAGGGAAAATTTATCCAGAATGTTTATATTGACTGTTTTGTAGAAATAGCTGCATATGCACACACACACACACACACAATTCACACCATTCAGAGTCTATCCCCTCCACCTACCTTTAATAAAGTTCCCCCCAGGCTGATTTTTGCTCTATTGCACCAAAGCTTTGTGGGACCAACTTCCAACAGATTCCAAGGGAACTTAGTCATATGCCCTGACTAAGGAAGCAACAGGAAAAATCCCAAACTTATGGCCTGAATATCTTGCACTGTTGAGCTCGGATTGGGATTCCTAGAGCTCATTATGTGCAATTTAAAGAAAATTTAATAGCCTGGCATATTGGACATTACAAACCTGGATGCACTGAATTAAGAGCTAAGGCAGGAAACAACCCTTGAAATTGGGCAGCCAGTGCTCATGTACTAAGGAAATTAAGCATCTTCGTGGCAATTGTTTTATCAGAAATAAAAGGTAGCTTTCTCTTTTATTCCAAAGGCTGGTTTTTTGAAACACAGCTACAGTTTTGAGGTTACTTATGAATAGAGGACAGAGTCTAGAACTGGTCTATGACATTATAGAATTACAAAAGGCAGACTTGAACATCTTGCCAATTCTCAAGTTTTACTGAGGATTTTCCAACAAATGTTCCAACTCCCAGCTGCCCCTGTTAATGCCAAACTGATTTACGTTAGAAGAGTCCAGAGAATCCTTATTCGCTTCTCTTTCATCTCAACAGCCTCTTTCTCTTTCTCCCTTGTTTGCTCTCTGCATCTTCAGGATTGTCTGGATGATCTGGCATTATGAAACCATCTGTCAATTTATAGTAGACAGTTGTACAGTCTGTTTCAACTATTGCCAGGGTGATCTTTCGTGATCTATCTTACCAAGAAAAAAAAATCATCAATTTTGCCCCCCATCTGAAATTGTGCCCCCAAAAATCAACTTGGCATAGGTATCAAGACTCCAGGCTGGAAAGTGGGAGACTGTCAATAACACACAAAGGAAGCTGGGGACTTTGGACCAGTCACTCTTTCTTAGCTATAGAAAGCAGCAATGGTAAACAATTGCCCAAAATTTTGCCAAGAAAACGTCGGGCTTGTCCAGGCAGTTGCTAGGAGTCAAGACTGATTTAAAGCCCTCGCCTCAACTGTACCCTCATTCTGTTTCTAAAAGTTGCATGACTTTTTCCAAGACATATCATCTCTTAGACTGAAGACCTGCTGAAAAACAAAGTTGACAACACTGACTTGAATTAATCATCCCCTGGAGATCTAAAAAGCACAATAAACCCAGCTGTGGTTCTTAATCTGTTTGCTGCCTACACAGCTATTAAGAAAGTAGCAGGTGAAATTTTCTAAGGACTGAGATTCACTTACTAAGAGCAAACCTGCCAGAAAGTAAAGTTAGCAACGTTATCCTGCCATAGTTTTAACAAAATGAGTTTGTGTCGGTTTCCCTTACAGAGTATTGCTGCCAACTAATGGTCATCTGGAGTTTTGCACCCCAGATCTAGTAAATGGCCTTTTGAATCTATTATTAGGCCATAGATGAAGTCTCTAACCAAGTAGACTGGGTCAAAATATTTTTCAGGATGGAACACTTTATCTTCTCACCTCAAAGCAGTGGAAGAACAAGAACATATCCAGCTTCTATCCTCCCATCATAAAAAAAAAAACCCTGCTCCACCATGAAAAACGTTTTACCAATGATTTTTGTCCCAATAATTTGGACTTATCTGCAATTTCTGTCTATTACCTTATAAAGAACAATTTTGTCTGATGTTCTCCTTAAACATTCCTCAGATATTTATAGAATGCTTATTCTCTTAGTATTTTCTTTTCTAGATTATATATTGGAGTCTCCAAACACTACAGTTTTTATAATTTTCCTTGAACGAACGAAAGCACAATATTTTTTTCAATTCAGTAATATCTACCATTATCTGGATGTAGCATACACTGATAGTGATCAGTTTTTAACTGATACATAAGTGATGTCCATCTGTTACCCTTCACTCCTTATATCATTTAACTCCCATACATTTGTTAAAATTTACTTTTATCTTTATCACAAAAAATTCAGAATCAAAATATTCAATCTATTTTAGAAACTCTTGTTTTGACATCTTTGAGAGTGGCTTCATTTTTCATAGTGGGAAACACTTTGTCATCTTGGCAGAATAATGTTGTATATTAATGGGTCATCTTCCAGAGGTAAATTTGGGGAGAAGCACTGCAGTCACCACAGGAATACTGTGTGCCAAAGTTAGATGATCCACAAAAATAGTTGGCTGATTTTGCATCATTCAACATTTAGCACTTTTTAGAACAGGCATGTCAAACTCACGATGTCACATGACGTCGCGTGACGAATTGCAACTTTCCCCCCATTGCCGGCAATGGGGTGGGCGCGGTTTCAGTATGATGCATCCAGCCTGCGGACTGGCAGTTTGACATGCCTGGTTTAGAAAATCTGCTTTCCAGCTTAAAAAGGCATTCACTCTCTAAAATTCACTTCTTTCCTCAAGTTATCCCCCTTCTCCTCTTCCTTCTTTTAATTTGTAAGAGTAGTTACAAATTAAGTAAATACTTCTTTTCACTTTTAAGCAGCTTCCTCATATTGAAGCACTCATTATGTAAGGTTGTACTTAGTCAAAATTAAATATCTTTCTAACCTATTTCTCCAGGTCACTAAAACATGCCATCTGTCAGAATCCAATTATATTTCATCTTTAGTTATCAAATATAGAAAACCCCAATTCTGCCTTCTCTGGATTCTGCCATAAGAGGGAGAGAAGGGGGAGAACAAAGGGGCTTTATGGCCCTCACTTCCTTCAGTATACTTCTAAGGAACTGAATGTGTGTATTGCAAAAGAACTAACCATAAGAATGGGGCCGTTTTCCTTTCATGTAGTTTCTTTGAAGTCTCCATCCAGCCGGGCAGTAATGAAAAGGGGGTGGAAGTGTAATGCCTGAGACTGTCACTGAAAGAGGGGGTTGATTGGGTGGGGCTACTGGGGAAACCCTTAAAACCTTGAATTGGAAAGCTTGGACCCCAAGTCCTGTCTAGAACGCCTGCAACCATTTTCTCTTAATAAAGGATTCCTGTTGGAAGAATTATTCCAAGAGTTCTGTCTTCTTAAGATGCAAAGTGGGGTGGGTCCTTACATTAGACAGGACTTGCAAAATTAATCCACCTGGAAGGGAGACCCTTGCCAGGGGATTTTGCAAAAATTTCCTATGTCAGACAATAGAGCAAGAGAGGGGAAAAACTCCCTGGAAAGAGAGCCGCTGACCAAATTGGAACCTTGCCAGATGTTGGGATCCGAGAGGTCACATTCCTCAGGAGAAGAAGTGGTGGAGACACGGCACCACAAGCCTCGCTGGTCAATGGGCGTTGGAAAGAAAAGTGAGTGGGGAAAGGAATCAAGAAAGATGACCCTGAGATGGGGGACCAAGCAACCAGAATGGAAGCAGGAGATGGAGAAATCCCTGCACGCAAGTGAAGAGGGAGAAAGCTGGGCACCGTACTCAGACTGGATTCTAGAGAAAGCTATTGACCTGATGAAGAGAACTCTCAGCTCCCTAAGAGAGGAGAATCCTGAGCCCTACAGCCGCCCCAGCTCCTGGAGCCGCAAAGGGAGAGACACTGAGGGGGACGTGGAACCTGCTGATCCAGTAGGCCCCACCCCCTACCGGACCACAGATGGCAATCTGGACGGAAGACACTACCACCAACAACGGAGGCACCGATCCATTCCAAGACGTCCGCCGTTGGAGGTGAAATTCAAAGGGGAACCAACATGCTTGGGGTTTTTCCTAACCCAAGTCCTCAGCTACATGGAGGAATACGGGCAGGACATTCCCAGCGACAAAGCCCGCATCCGGATTGTGCAATCTGCCCTGGATGAACCGGCTGCAGATTGGGTGGTGAACTTGCATGACTCCAATGCCCCAGAACTCAGTAACTTCAACCGTTTCATGTCCTCTCTGAGAAGATGATTTGAAGACCCCCTGGCTGATCGCAAAGCCCGTGAAAGGATAAAAACGATGAGGCAAGGCAAACGCCCAGTGGCTAAATATACACAAGAATTCCGGGCCATTGCCAGCAAACTGAATTGGCCAGAAGACATCCTCCTTAGCCATTTCAAAGACGGACTAAATTATGATCTATATGACGCTTGCCTGCCCCGAGGGGACCCACACCAACTTGAGGAATGATACATCTTGGCAGAGGAAGCAGAGATTGACATATTGAAGAGACACCGCCGAGGAAAACAATGGAGCCGCCCCTCGCCTGAGCTGACACACGAACCGGTGAAATCATTGGCTACAGCCAAGAAGCAAATGGGGTGTTTCAAGTGCGGAAGAGAAGGGCATCAAGCTGTAGAATGCCGCTCAAAGGCCCCCCAGCACAACCCAAACAGATCCCCAATCAACAAATCCGAAAGTCTTCAGCTAAGCCAAAAGAAACTGCCATGAGAATGATGGAAATTGTGGAACCCCCCACTTCTGCTCACCAAGGGGAAAGAACTCCAGCCTACACCACAGGGCCGGCGGATGCCTCAGATGACAGCTCGGAGGGCGAACCACTGGTAAGTGGACACATCACACCCATCCTCAAGACAGTGACTATATTAATCCCCCCCATGCCCGAAGCTGTGAAGGTGAAAGCCTTAATAGACTCTGGCTGCACCCGCTGCCTCATTAGCCCAACACTAGTGGGGAATCTGGGCATCCCATCGAGGAGACTGGAACAACCAATCTCATTTGGCCAGTTAGATGGATCCATAGCAGGGGGGGTGCCAGCTACCTTAGCCACTCTACCAATACAACTCTCCCTGGGCAAACATGAAGAGGACATAACGTTTGTGCTGACCCCAGGCATGGAATGCCCAATGATTCTAGGGATGGAATGGTTGAAAAAATGGAACCCCTGGGTAAATTGGAGGACAACAGAAATCAAATTCCCGAAGGGGACCCTATGGACTTAAAACCCCAAGGGAGGCTACCAGAATCAAGAATAGAAAAAGCATCCATAGGAGAGGAAAAAAGATTAACAGAAATACCAGAGGAATATAGAGACCTTGCTGAAGTCTTCAGTGAGGAGAGGGCGAATGAGCTCCCCCCCACCGACCCACAGACTGTACCATTGAATTCAAGCCTGGGGCAAAACTCCCGAAGCCCAGATTATACTCCATGAGCCCAAAGGAGAAGGAGGAAATGGAAAGATTCATTTAAAAAAACCTAGAGAGAGGTTTCATTGAGCCAGCCAAGCCTAAAGTGGCTGCCCCGGTCCTTTTTAGAGAGAAGAAGGATGGCTCTTTACGTTTATGCATGGATTATAGGGCCCTGAATACAATCAGTGAAAGCAACCTATACCCTCTGCCCCTCATGAAAGACATGCTGTCACACTTATCGAAAGGGAAAAATTTTTTCTAAACTAGACCTAAGGGAAGCTTACTATCGTGTGAGAATTAAGGAAGGGGATGAATGGAAGACTGCATTTAACTGCCCCATGGGGTGCTATCAATTCAAAATCTTGCCATTTGGATTACAAGGGGGCCCTGCAGTCTTTATGCAATTAATCAATGACGTTCTAAGGGAGCACCTGTTTAAGGGGGTCCTTGTTTACTTGGACGACATTCTTATCTTCACTGAAACAAAAGAGGAACATGTCAACCTTGTCAGAGCGGTTTTAAAGAAGCTGTGAGCCGCCCACCTATATGCCAAACTCTCAAAATGCGAATTCCACCAGGAAAGGATAGACTACCTAGGTTATCGCATATCCCCCCAGGGCATTGAAATGGACCCAGAGAAGGTCAAAGCAGTATTAGATTGGGCACCACCCCGCACAAGAAAGCAACTACAAAGTTTCCTGGGCTTTGCAAACTTTTACCGCCAATTCATCCCCTCATTTGCCCAGATAGCCTTGCCCCTCACTAACTTACTGAAAACAAAGGGAGCATCCTCAGTAAAACCTAGCCAGCCACTAACATGGACAATGGAGTGCCAAGCAGCGTTTGAGAGACTAAAGAGACTTTTTTCTGCCGAACCAGTACTAAGGCATCCAGACATGGACAAGCCCTTCGTAATACAGGCAGATGCAAGTGATGTGGCAGTGGGGGCTGTTCTATTACAAGAAAATGATGATGGAGTATTGCAACCCTGTGCATATACATCCAAGAAACTCATAGAAACAGAACAGCGCTGGCCCGTATGGGAGAAGTAGGCTTATGGGATACGTTGGGCATTACTCACGTGGCGACAGTTCCTGGAAGGCAACAAAATCCCCTTCCAGGTGTGGACTGATCACAAAAATTTGGAAGCCCTGAAAACGTCCAGGAAACTCAATCCCAAACAAGCCCGCTGGTCCCAGCATTTTCACCAGTTCCAATTTAAGCTCAAACATTTACCAGGAAGAAAGAACTTCCTGGCAGATGCACTATCTCGCATGCCTCAATATAACAGCGCATGAACCACAGACTCTAGACCAATAATGGCAGAGTCACAACTGGCAGCACCAGTAACCACAAGAACCCAAGCCAAATTAAAACCACAACTGGACAGCCAAACTGGAATTGAATTCAGAAAAAGTTTGGAAACAGATGAATGGTTCCAGAAAAACAAAAATGTGTGCACAATGAGAGACGGGTTGCCTTGGGTAGGTTATATATACCAACAATCCAAAGAATCACTTTCATGGACCTTTGCCATGACACAAAATCAGCAGGGCATTTTGGATTTGTAAAAACTTTACACTTAATTAAACAGCAATTTTGATGGCCATTAATAAAAAAGGACATAGAAAGTTATGTTGCCAGCTGCCTAACATGTGCATCTGCAAAGAGGTTGCAAGGGAAATCGCCAGGGCTATTACAACCAGTGGCAAATCCCTCAGCCCCCTGGAGGGAAATAGCCATGGATTTTATAGTGGAATTGCCAGAAAGCAATGGGAATACTGTTATCTGGACAGTCACGGACTTGTTTTCCAAACAGGTGCACTTTATCCCTTGCCAAAAGATTCCCACTGCAAAGGCCTTAGCAAAACTTTTCATCCAGCACATTTACAGATTGCATGGGGCACCCCAATGCATCATCTCTGATAGGGGAGTGCAATTTACGTCTGCATTTTGGAAGGAATTTTTATCCCTCTTAGGGACCACTCAGGGACTGACATCTAGCCATCACCCTCAGACAGATGGACAAACGGAACGTTGTCATTCAGTACTTGAGCAATATTTGAGATGTTTTTTAAATTTCCAACAGAGTGATTGGACGGACTTACTCCCTTTTGCAGAAGTTGCCTACAATAATGCAGTCCACTCCAGCACAGGCTACACTCCTTTTCAAATAGCCAACGGTCAAAGTTTCAGCCCCATGCCAGAATTAACCCCAAACAACCAATGATCCCATCACTGAAAGAATGGATGGAAAAACTACAAAACACCTGGCCAATAGTTAGAAAAGCACTAGATGAAGCTAGGCAGGCATACAAAGCACAAGCCGATAAAAAAAGGATTGAGCCTACACCATTCATTATAGGTGAAATGGTGTACCTATCTACAAAATACCTAAAGTCTCTACAACCCTGTAAAAAACTTGGACCAAAATATATAGGGCCTTTTCCAATTAAAAGAATCATAAACCCAGTAACAGTAGAATTAGAATTACCAAAAAATCTCAGGCAAATATACCCAATTTTTCATTGCAGCTTGCTGAAAAAAGAGCATCAGTCAGCGTTACGGCCAAAAATCCCCCCCCCCACCACCTCCAATCATGGTAGAGGGCGAACAGCACTTCAAAATAAAGGAAATCCTTGATTCTAGGAGATATCATGGAGCAACTCAGTACCTAGTTGCCTGGAAACACCTCCCTGCCTCACAAAACGAGTGGGTCCATAAACGTCATGTCAGAGCCCCGAAGCTATTGAAGAAGTTTCACACAGAGTACCCTAACAAGCCTGACTAAGTTTTATACCTGTTTTGTTTCTTCCAGGTGGATCTCTCTTATTTTTGAGGGGGCCGGATGTCAGAATCCAATTATATTTCATCTTTAGTTATCAAATATAGAAAACCCCAATTCTGCCTTCTCTGGATTCTGCCATAAGAGGGAGAGAAGGGGGAGAACAAAGGGGCTTTATGGCCCTCACTTCCTTCAGTATACTTCTAAGGAACTGAATGTGTGTATTGCAAAAGAACTAACCATAAGAATGGGGCCGTTTTCCTTTCATGTAGTTTCTTTGAAGTCTCCATCCAGCCGGGCAGTAATGAAAAGGGGGTGGAAGTGTAATGCCTGAGACTGTCGCTGAAAGAGGGGGTTGATTGGGTGGGGCTACTGGGGAAACCCTTAAAACCTTGAATTGGAGAGCTTGGACCCCAAGTCCTGTCTAGAACGCCTGCAACCATTTTCTCTTAATAAAGGATTCCTGTTGGAAGAATTATTCCAAGAGTTCTGTCTTCTTAAGATGCAAAGTGGGGTGGGTCCTTACACCATCATTACTTTCAAGAGGTTTGCATTGGCAATACCTTAACATTTTAGGTGGTCCTCAATTAATAACCATAACAGAGATCAGAAAATTTGTTGTTAAGCAGTGAGGTCATTAAGTGAGGCACCATCTGACCACACCTGATTTTACAATTTTTTTGCCATGGTCATTAAGCAAATCACCCACAGTCATGAAATGAGACATGATGTAACCATGGCTTACAGTTGCCATCTTTCCCATTGACTTCTGCGAAAAGCCAGCTGGGAAATTTGCAAATGGTGGTCACATGACTGCAGGATGCTGCAATTATCATAAATGTGAGCTGGTTGCCAAGCATCCAAATCGTGATCATGTGATCATAGGGACACCGCAGTGGTTATAAATACAAGGACTTTTTCCAATGCCATTGTAACTTTGGTCCCAAAAAAACATGGTTATTAACAGAGTTATTAGCTTGATTAGATGGATTGTGACTTTTTAAGGAAATCTCATTTTGTTCAAAGAGAAAAATAAACATAACAACAAGATCTAGCCAAATTCTTGTTTGGTGCAATGTACATGTTTAGCACAGTTTCACTAAAATTATTATTCAGATAATTTAAAATGCCCTGAGCCTCATACCTAACTGGACTTAGTGGTGATCCTCTTAAGCTTTCTATCACATGACTCTACCCTTCCAAACAGGACAAAATGTCTAGCAACCAAACAGATGTCATTCATTCCCTTTGATCAGAGTATAAATTGCCTAACAAACAAATTGGATCAAATAAAAAGCTAAAATTACATATATGTATTTATGTATGTTTGTATTCAGTCAGTCAGTCAGTAATCTCAAACACATGACTCTGGGCAGCTAACAATGAATAAAAACAAGATAAAAGCTTTATAACAAAACAATAAACAATGTGTGCTACAACTAACAATAATTAGGGCCCCCAGGTTCAAGAACAAAACCAGATCTTCAAGATCTTATCAAAGGGTAGCAGAATTGGAGCAAATCCGGGATCTGGGAAAATGATATTTCAGAGTAAGTATCATGACAAAAAAAAAGTGTCTCTTCCTTGGTCCTGTCAGATGACACTCCCTGACAGACATCACCCTCAGTATACCACTCGGGATGAGTAGATATTATGCTGGAGAGAGAGATCAAGTGAGAGAAATGGGGTGGTGGTTAGTAATTAGTAAAAGCACTATATTAAATGTTTAAAGGCTTATTAAAAGTATAATTTTCATGAAGTCCTTATGGGAGATTGTGGGGAAGCTGGAAAAGAAAGATAGATGAATTAATTGAATTCAGCCGAGGTGGGAAAAGATTTGGGGAAAAGCATTTCAAAGTTCTGAAAGAAAGTCCTTAATTAACTAATTTTAAAGGAGATTGTATTATGGACAAAATCAATAGAAAAACAGTTTGGGTCATTATTTCTTTACATGGTGACTGTTGCAAGGTTTATGCTAAGTATTGGAAAGAAAAAGGGTCGCACACCGCCTGTTGAAGAATGGACTTTAAAATTGACTGAACTGGCAGAGATGGCAAAAATAACCATATTGATTAGACATGTTAATGATATATTTGTCATTTTTTTTACTATTTTTGATTGCTGTTTGCAGTTGATATTTCTTTTTTTCCTTCTTTTTCCTTTAGTCTGTATTTTAACTTTGGAGATAAATAAAAACATTATTAAAAAAAATAAAATAAGGGAGGTTCTGACAGCTAAGATTTTACCCAGACCTTCCTGAAATTTCTGAAGATTTTGCTTGCTTAGTGTTATCAACTCCAAAAGGCTCAAAGCTCTATTGGTTGGTATACCAAGAGTTGTGATGATGTTGAGCTTATCTTCCTCAGGAAGGCACCCTTGAATTCAGAAGAGGTATTTGCAATCATGGTGGCCTAGTGTAGCATATTGTCTCCTAACAGGTTTGCCTGGATCTATTTAGTTAGCTATTTGGATATCAGTGACACTTTTTTTGTATTTTTGCCAGGCTTCACTATATTAATCCTTGGAATTAGTATGGTTGCGTGCCAAGGTTGTTTTCATTTGGTTTTGACTTTTGGTGTATTTTACAGTTTTAACTTTTATCCTATGTTAAGGCAGGACAGATTGTAGTGAGTAAGCTCTTTCCACAGAATCCTGCCTTTATATATATATACAAAAAAAAAAAAAAAAAAGGTTTCCTTGTTTAAACTACTGATTTAAAGCATCAGCTAGGAGGTCTGACTGCTTTACTTTTATCTGTCTCCATGAAGTGAACTTGTCGTATCTCCAGGCAAAGTTTATGCAGGCCTCAGCCCTCTATTTTTTCACGCTGCAAAACATTGGTAAATGAATAGGACAAGATGTTTTTATGTCAGCTACAATCACTACTGTGGCCATCAGGACTGGGTTCCATGAAGATCAAAAATGAGGAAAGTCTGAGCAATGCAATGATCGATAGACTATTAAAATTCTTATTCCCATAACCCCTAAGTGGGTAAAAGGGTGCATCACAGGGCAAAGCTTTTTCAACCAAGGCACCTCAAATGAGCTAATTTAGAGAATGTGTCCAAAATCTGGCATCCACGACTTCTATAGAATTGAAATCTGGCAAATTTTATAAAGTATTTTATGGCATAAGCATAACCATAAAGCATTTTATGACATAATACAAAATGTTTACTGGAATCAACTCCTAATATTTGACTATACAATTCAATATAGGCTACATTCAAGGAAGATACATCTCTGAATATCTCCTGAATTTTTTTTTTTAAAAAACTTTTCAAATACAACAAAGCTCTGCCATTGATGAAGGCATTAAAGAATTTGATAAAGAAATATTTCTGAAATGATGACCCAATAGGTTATCTAATATACATTTAAAACTCTTATTTCTATAACCTTTAACTATGCAAAAGGATGCATTATAGGGCAAAAATGTTTGAACCAAGGTACCTCAATGTACACAGATTTTGGCCACAGATTTTGGACACAGAATGTGTCCAAAATCTGGAACCCATGTGTTATGTCCCGAGCCTTTGCAAACGGCTCGGGCGTTTGCAGGCAGTCCCGGGCAGGTGCAAAGCTGCCCGGGACCAGACAGGCTGTCGCCAGCGCCGTGCGCATGCGCGGGTGCTGGCGCGGGAAAAGTAACCCATTTACCCGGGAGTTGCCTATATAAGAGGCTGCGAGGCGTTTGGGCGAGGCTGAAGCCATCTTCCTGTAAGCTGAACGCTGAATAAAAGAAACTGAGAACTCCAGCTGCTTCTCGTGTCTGTTTTCCCGCCAAGGACGCAACACTGGCGACGAGGTGGGATGCCTTGCACTACCTGGAAAGGAAGAAGTGTAAGCTTACCCGAGGAGTCCTGAGCGGCGGAAGAGGAACGGCGTCGACTCGGCAGCTACCCGCCAATCCGGTGCGCATTCGGGGGTAGGCTGGCTGATAGACCCGTCTCCTGAAGATCCGAAGATGGCGAAAATCGGAAGGCTTTCGGAATTCGACGTCTCACATCCAGAGCGGTGGGAGTCCTACGTATCCAGAATGGAGAACTACTTCAAGGCAAACCAAGTGAGGGAAGATAGCTTGAAGGCCGCCACCCTGCTTTGCGTTTGCGGCCAAGACGCCTTCGAAATCGCAGAAAATCTTGTAGCACCTGTTCCAGTAGAGTCTGTAAGCTACGCAGACCTGAAGAAGCTGCTGAAAGAGCACTTCCACCCCAAGGTGTCCGTTATCTCATGGCGCCACACCTTCGAGCAGAGGGATCAACGGTCCGGTGAAACAGCCAAGGAATACATCGCCGCGCTACGGAAGGCCGCCAAGCCCTGCGAGTTCAAGGACCTCGAGGAACGACTGAGGGACCGATTCGTGTGCGGGCTAAGGCATCGAGAGCTACAACAGAGACTTTTTGCCAAGGAAGAATTATCCTTCCAAGACGCCTTAAGGGAAGTCACCGCAGAAGAAGCAGCAGGCAGCGCCATCAAAAACATGCGGCCGATCAGAAACAGTGCAGAGGGTGCGTCCGTGCACCAGGAAGACGTCCGACGAAACTCCGAGGAGGATCCGGACGAGGAAGTCGACCATCTACACCCCGCGAAGGAAGAGAACCAGAAGGGAAGCTCTTCGGCTCTGCTCAAGTGCATCGGCTGTGGAGGTCGCCACAGGAGAACGGACTGCAAGTTCCGCTCCGCTACCTGCCGCGCATGCGGCAAACAAGGGCATATTGCAGCTGTGTGTCTGAGCCGACGAAAGGCACAACCCCAAGAAGAACGCCTGAAAGGTACCAGATTCCCCAGCCAGAATAGGGTAGGGTTTTGCGCTTCGCGAAGAAGCATCTGTAGAACAGGCACACACAAGCCCATGAAGAAAAAGCTGTCACTCAACGTGAAGCTACAAGGGTTCCATTATCTATGGAACTAGACACAGGGTCTGCCCTGTCCATCATTTCATTGCATACATTTAGGAAGATTTGTTCCAGTAGTGGGTCTAAGGCCAAGTTAAGGCCTTCTGATATTGTATTAACAGATTTTCAGAACGCAAGAGTGTGTGTTAAGGGGGAGGCCACCCTTAACGTGCAATACAAGAGTTTTGAAGGTCCACTAGACTTATTAGTAGTAGGGGGTGAACGAACGAGTCTCATAGGACTCGATTGGTTTGAGGCCCTGGGGATACACGTCACAGGACTCAACAGCTTACAAACACTCGACCTACAGGAAGTCTGCAAAGAATTTGCAGATGTTTTCAGCCCCCAGCTGGGCACATTCAAAGGACCACCTGTGTCCTTAAAGCTAGACCCCACTGTCACTCCCATTAGAATTAAAGCAAGAAGGGTCCCTTTTGCTTTAAAAAGTAAGATTGACACTGAGTTAGACAAACTAATCCAACAGGGAATCCTAGAACCTGTTGATTCCAGCCCGTGGGAGACCCCCATTGTCACGCCTCTAAAGGCAAATGGGGACATTCGCATTTGTGCTGATTACAAATGCACACTCAATAAGGCATTGCAGCAACATGCCTATCCTGTTCCTGTGGTCAGTCACATCCTGGCCTCTCTCAAGGGGGGGCGTGTTTTTGCAAAGCTTGACCTAGCTCAAGCATATCAACAGCTGCCTGTTGATGATGATGCTGCCATAGCTCAGACCATTGTGACCCACAGGGGAGCCTTTAAAGTAAAAAGGCTACAGTTTGGAGTAAATGTCGCTCCTGGGATTTTCCAAAGCGTAATGGAAAACACACTACGAGGTATACCAGGGGTCTGCCCCTACTTTGACGATGTCTTGATTGCAGGAGACTCCACACACATTCTAGCTGAAAGACTTAGGGCTGTCCTGTTAAGATTCAGGGAATCAGGCCTCAAGCTCAGAAAAGACAAATGCAAGATCGGGGTGCCTTCTACTGAATTTCTGGGATTCAAAATTGATGCTGCTGGGATTCATCCTGCTGAATCCAAACTAACTGCTATTTTACAAGCACCCAGGCCAAAGTCTAAGGCCGAACTTCAGGCCTTCCTAGGCCTCCTGAATTTCTACAATTCTTTTCTTCCACATAAAGCTAGTGTAGCTGAGCCTCTTCACAGGCTACTAGACAAACAAGCTGTGTGGCTGTGGTCACAAGCACATGAGGCTTGCTTTAAAGAAGTCAAGGCCTTGCTCACTTCTAACAGTGTTCTTGCACATTTCAACGAGTCTCTTCCTGTGTGCATCGCTTGTGATGCATCCCCCTACGGGGTTGGAGCTGTCCTGAGTCACCTCAGGTCTGATGGAACTCAGGTTCCTATTGCATACTACTCCAGAACACTGTCTTCTGCCGAGCGCAACTACGCTCAGATAGACAGGGAGGCTCTGGCTGTTGTTGCTGGAATTAAAAAATTCCACGATTTTCTATATGGCAGGCATTTCACGGTCTTCACTGACCATAAGCCTCTGCTGGGACTGTTTACCACACGTAAGCAGACTCCCCACATCATTTCCCCTAGAATGCTTAGGTGGTCTATTTTTTGTCTGCATATGATTTTTCATTACTCCACAAGCCTGGGAAAGAAATGGGCCATGCTGATGGCCTCAGTAGGTTGCCTCTGCCAGTAGTAGAAGCTGACCCCGCGCCAGCTGTCAACATTCTTTCAATCCAAGCCTTGCCCGAGCTCCCTCTTAGTGCCAGGGATGTTACCGCTGAAACGGGTACAGATCACACACTTTCACGTGTCCGCTCCTGGGTCCTGTCCGGGTGGCCTGAGCACTGCCCTAGTCCTGAGTTTCAGAGTTTCTGGTCCAAAAGAAACGAACTGTCCCTTTCTCAGGGTTGTCTGCTTTGGGGAAACAGAGTTGTCATTCCCACCTCAATGAGGACTAGGGTCTTAGAATCCCTCCACGAGGGTCATCCTGGCATTGTCCGTATGAAGGCTCTTGCACGAAGCCACTTGTGGTGGCCTGCTTTAGATAAAGATATTGAGGCTAAGGTGCACGCATGCCACCTCTGCCAACGATCTCGCCCAGAGATGCCCCAAGCTCCTGTGCATAGATGGGAGGAAACACAGTCCCCATGGTCTAGGGTGCACATTGACTACGCTGGGCCCTTTCAGGGCCAGTTCTTCTTGGTCCTTGTTGACAGCCATTCAAAATGGCTTGAGGTTGTGCCTGTCTCATCCACCACCACTGCAAAGACTATTCAGGTACTGAGGGGGATTTTTGCTGCACACGGGCTGCCAGATGTCATTGTGTCCGACAACGGCCCTCAATTCACCTCCTCCGAATTCCAAGCTTTCTTACAGGCAAACCTGATTCGTCATGCCACGTCTGCGCCTTTTCACCCGTCCACCAACGGTATGGCGGAACGCATGGTGCGCATCGCAAAGGACGCCTTGAAGAGACTCACCTACGGGGACTGGCATCACAGGTTGGCTGACTTTCTCCTTTCTTATCGCACCACACCGTCCACTTCTACAGGGAGAAGTCCAGCTGAACTTCGTTGGGGGCGCCAACTTACTACTAGACTTGACCGGTTGCATCCGGACAGACTGCCTTCATCTACCTCACATCCTAGGGCACCTAGACAACTACTTGTGGGTGCCCCGGTTTGGGCTCGCAATTACGGGCCTGGTCATACATGGGTCCCCGCTTCTGTGTCCAGGATCACAGGTCCTCTCTCCTACGAGGTTGCCCTGGACAACGGTCGTGTCCTGCGTCGGCACATCGACCAACTTCGCTCTAGGCGAGACTTTTCTGCTGAGACTCCTGGGTCTTTTCCAGGGGGGGAGGGGGACCCTTTGGAGCAAAGGGAAGGGCAAGAGTTACTGCCCATCTCCACTGAGGGAGCCACAAACGGCCCGTCCCCAGATTCCGCAATTGCTCCGAAAAGGAAGTCATGGAGCTTACCCACACAACAGGCACTCACGCCTACTCCAGCCAGGGAGTCACCCCGGGGGCATACTCACGTTCCACACACGTCACACAGCACTCCAGTCACGGAGGATACCCGGGGGCATCCCAACAAATCATTCCCCGCAAGAGAGCTGGCACACAATCCCCAAAGTTGGCCTGACCTTACCCCAAATCCTACAGGGGGTCAAACATACACAGAGCTAGTCGAGGAACCAAGTCCCGACTACAACAACCCCTAGCACAAATCAGGGAACACCTGAGTTTTGGGAAAGTACAGAAACCCACACGAGCCCGAGCACAGAATGGGGTTCAGGGAATGGACAGCCTCCTGACAGGTCTTGGACTGACCTAGGAGGTTCTACAGAGACGCCCAGCAGCGGCTATCACTTCAAGGGGCCTGAGGGTCTACAGCTAGGTAGGTCAACCAGGTCACAAAGTAACAGAAGCCCTGGCCTGACGAGCCCGGTGGGCAAGCAAGCAGGCCAGGCATCGGGGCACAGTCCTTGGAAGACACCAGGGCACAATAGAGAGAACAGGCTCACGCCTCCCTCCAGTCAGGGGACTTATGCCAGTAACCCACAGCTAAGAAGGTCACAGAGAGCAAAGAAATCTCCTAAGTACCTAGAAGACTACATAACATTGCTGGCAAGGCAAAGGCCAGTAAACAGTGGGAGCACTGGGGAGCAAAATGTCATATAAAATAAATGTTGTATGTTGGTAGTAGTTTTAGCCCGGGGGAAAGGGGTGTTATGTCCCGAGCCTTTGCAAACGGCTCGGGCGTTTGCAGGCAGTCCCGGGCAGGTGCAAAGCTGCCCGGGACCAGACAGGCTGTCGCCAGCGCCGTGCGCATGCGCGGGTGCTGGCGCGGGAAAAGTAACCCATTTACCCGGGAGTTGCCTATATAAGAGGCTGCGAGGCGTTTGGGCGAGGCTGAAGCCATCTTCCTGTAAGCTGAACGCTGAATAAAAGAAACTGAGAACTCCAGCTGCTTCTCGTGTCTGTTTTCCCGCCAAGGACGCAACACCATGAGTCCCACAGAACTGAAATTTGGCAAATTTTATAAAACATTTTATGACATAAACATAACCATAACAGTTTATGACATAATGCAAATGTCATAAAACATTTCCTCTACTGATGTTTGACCGTACTATACAGTTTAATCTGAGCTTTTTTCAAGGCAGATAGAACTCTGAATGGATTTCCAGTGAAGGCAATGCTCTGTCACTGTGGAAAGCATTGTGGAATCTGTTAAGGAGATATTTCTTTCTTTCTTTATTTTTAAACAAATGTTATTAATTTTTCAAATTTTAATATCCAAATACTTAGGAAGCAGCATGGTGCTAGGGAAATCAATATATAACAAAATCATTCATATATATCTCAGGTTACATCAATAACATTCCCTCACTGTTTCCCATAAATATTATATCATATTCATGTTAATAAGTTTTTAACTAGGCTAAATCAATCAGTACATTTATCAATAATATTTTACTCAGTGCTTCTTTTCTAAAAAAAAAAAAAAAAGGTGCCAGAACTCACACATGTCATACAATCTGCCTTGCCTACCCTACAAGGTTCCATCCAAAAAAGATGCTGGAACTCCATTCTGGGCATTCTATGAGAAAAAAAGCCCTGATTTTACTTATATATATCCAAGTCCTGTTTAGAGGTTTTATTTAATTCCAATTTATATATTCCAATTTAGCCTTTTATGACCAATGTTTAAACTTCGGATAACCTTGATTTCCCTCATTTCATTATAATATAATTAACAAAACTAAAATACACATATTATTCCAAAATTTACCTTCTTTATAGACATATTCTAATTCTCATTCTAATAGCTCCTCCTTTAATAACAAAATATTTTTCATTATCACAAATCTATTTCCATATAACAATTAAAGTTATAGTCTAACAGTTAGTTTTAACTCCCATTATAAATCTAAGTGCTAAATATAAAAAAAACATTATCTCTAAAAAGCTGCTTTACCCATTAAGTAGATTTCTAAATCCCATTTTTAAATCTGACTCTGGCTTTCCTTTTGTGCCAAATAGGTTTCCATGCCAGTGCCTCTAAAACCTCAGATGTATCTCCCTTCATTCCTACACCTGTTGTTTGAATCAAGGGAGAATGTCCAGTTATCAGTCATTCAAAAGAACTGGCCCCTTTGTAATTGTTAAGTTGTTGCCCTAATAATTCAAATCTCCATGTTTGGTTTAGGGTATTTATAGTCAGTTCAGTAGTCTGGTCCTCTTCTTCTTCTTGTGATTTCATCTGAGTAGAATAGAGAGTCATATCCGGTGTTGTTGTTATTTGATTATCTAAAATGTCTAAGTTCTCTGCTTTTGGAGTTACCGGTGCTGTAATTAAAGTCATCTCAGCCAGTTGTGCATGTTATATGAAGTCTTCTTTAGTGTTAAATTGTTCGTCTTCTGTTATTTTTGGGGTTATAGGTTGATCAGTTTGAGTCTGAGGTTCAATTTGTAATTTTGTAAAAATGTCTTTGGCTTTCACTCCTGAAATGATTAGCTGTGTTGCTTCATGGATTTTTTCAAGGATAAATAAGTTTGTAATTAAGTTGTGGATAGAATTCATCCATTTCCATGGTGATTAAAGATAGTCCTTTAGTGGAGGCTATGTTTAGTAAGACTCAGCTATTGTCCACCTCCACAATTTGTAAGAATTATTGTCACCACAGCTGTTTCTACCTTTTTTGATAGTATGAAGGACAAATCAAAGTAATCAGCAAGCACAATTGAAGAGAAATTCCAGTTGCTATGCCAAATTTTGCCACAAGATGTCCCCAGCAGATCACAAAATCTTTTCCCAGTTGCCAAATAGCATTTAGTTGACACATACAAAAAGCGCCAATATTTTGCAAAGTTAATAGTTAAAGAAGCTAAAAAAATGCTAAGTCTCTATAAAAAAAAGTTTTGGGCCCCCAAGGTATCCACAAAACAAAGATCCAATTATTTGGTTGTTAATATTAGTAGTTCTTTCCTTTTCTTTCCAAGCTGTAAAATCCCACATGTGCAAATGCTGCTGAATTGAGAGCGGGAGAATGAATTTCAAAAGGCTTTCACAGGAAGGTATTTAGGGAAAAAGAGAGGTAACAAAGGATCTCACCCAAATCCTCCACTCCTGCTTCATATGGTTAGCTGTTATTGGGACTTTCAGCTGGTGTGATTAAGTGATCGGCCATGTTAATGGCCGATCTTTTCTTCGTCAGTCCTAGGGAGCTGCCTCGGATCAAACGGAAAGACTGCTGCCCTTCCGCAATCTTGCGAGGGTCCTCCCAATGGTGGTCATCCCTCCAGGGTGACTTTTGACCCTTTCCAGGGTCTTTCGACGAAGGGAAACCAGACAGCAGGGAGAAGCTTTCCCCTGCGTGTCTGAAGGCGTCGCATCCGGAACTGGAAGTCTGTTAAGGAGATATTTCTGAAGGGATGAGTCAAGGGGTCACAGGTTGCCTAACAAATGTATATAATTGGACTGACCCACCCATTTGAATTTGTAATAAACTTATTATGAAAGGCACTTTTTGAGGAAAAGGGGGGAGTTTATGATACTAAATGAAAAAGAAAATTGAAGGTTTGATATTCAGTCTTTCTTATCATTTGCAACTATTGGTACTGAATTGATTCAAGAGATGGCACCCTTGTTCCTTAGATCTAATAAGAGAAGGAAAAGAGCATTTTATTTTTGCTTCTATGCAAACCAAACTGTAAAAAAAAAAACTACTTTGACCAAAAAGGCAACCAGACGTCATTATATCCCTTTCTCCCTCTTTCCCCATCCCCAAATATGCACTGTAGCATTACAGGAGCAATCTGTCTCTGTTGTTATATTTAACTTGATTTGCCAAAAACAATATTTCTGTCTGTTTTTAAATTGGCATTTCATGCTAATGAGAGTATTAAATTCAGTTTTAAATAATGTAATATGCACTACAGTACAAGACTGCCAAACTTCAAATACTGATGTAGTTCATACAAATGAATTATTAAGAATGTTTGGAATGACATATAAAGACACAAAAAATTCGTATTCATGTCTTAGAACAGATAAAAACTTGGAAGGGCAAAGGATCTAATAGGGTAAGGAAGCCACCACTCTTTGTCTGAAGGTTTGAAGAGGTTCCTTCTCACAGCAAGGGAAGGAGGTCTGAAAAAAAGATTTAGACAATGGGTTAATGAATCTAAGAAGAGATGAACTTCCATGTCAGATAGCATACCTGTAGCTAGCTATGGTAATGGTTCCTTGTAGTCAGAATAGGAAACAGATGAGGAAGTAGAATTGAGAGAGGGAGAAGAAGGAAAATCAGTTTTGATATGAAAAGACTTGTGGGCATATAAATTCAGTTAAAAAAACAGAATCAGCCCACTACTACTGCAGCCCAGGAGAAAAGTAGAATAATCAGAACTCAAAATCTATGAGTGAATCAAGAATTTGAAGTGGTAGTAATGAGGGCAGCAGTAGTTCTAGTTATGAAGAAAACATTGTATTTGAAGTAATGTAAAGCAGAATTATATGGAGAGCCGAGAAGCCTCTGAAAGCATTCATAGAGCCTGCAGTGGTATTTGAATGTATTTGGAGTGAAGAGTTCTATTACATAATGGTAATATGTAATATTGGTGTGTGAATGCTCACATCCTTTTAGCATTTCCCCACCTGTGATCAAATTAGAAGAATATGTATCAGGAGCCAAAGAATATGTGAAAAGATTCACACAGAGGATCTCTTCTTTCTGTTAATTAATATGGGTTGTCTTCCTGTCTTATCATGGATGATGACACCAACCTGACATATTTCATTAAGATCTGGCTGGAGTCAGAGGAGAATATTTCCATCTCGGAATTGTGCCCACCCAGATTTTAAAGTTTGTAACAGCTGAGACCTGAGGGAAGGGAGGAGGAGTGATTGACAACATCCATGAATCATTACTAGTTTTCAGAAGCTCTGCTCCACAGGTAACCAGATGTAAGGCACTCTGGTTGAAATTGGGCTTAAGGAAACAATTGGCTGTACAATACGTTGTGTAAATTAGATCTGCCATCTGCTAATTACTATGTTTTTAATCTAGACTGTATATTTGATGTTCTGATTTTATGCTGATAGCCAGCCTGAGTCAATTGGAGTTGGGCAGTGCCTAAGTCCAAATAAATGAACAATTAGTCTATAACAGTTAATAACATCACAGAGTAGAGGGAAAAGGAATGCAAGACATGTATGGCTAGGTTCATACTTTGGACTAAGCCCAAAAAATAGTTTCTTAGGGGATGTTACTTAGCATAGCGATAGCAATCTTTTTCTAGTTATACGCTGGAAGCCTTGTTCAGATTGACATTTGTTTTTTTCACTTTTTATTGTATTAAATGCTAAAAAAAAAAAATCACCACTGAAAATAGGGAATGTTGGTGTCCAGTTTCAGTAACATGGTTTTGAGGTACAGTTGAAGACCAAAAAAAATCAGATTCTTACATTATGTGAACCCTGTTGTTGTCATTAAAATTATGCTTACAACTCAGCAGATTGCACCATCTAAGACATATGTGATTTAATCACTAACCCATACTTAATCTAGATAGAATTTTTATGATGCTTAATCTAGCCAGTTGATATACTGTACAAGATGTGTAGAAGGAGAGATACAAGAAAATGATCTGAAAAATCAGTTTATTTCATTTACAAAATGTCCTGAAAAATCACCCCTTTCAGCATATACCAATATTTCTATTTACTCTTAATCCAAATCATATTTTTCATGCACCACTGATTAATCATAATTCTCTAGTCTTAATTTAAGACTTACCTAGCTTTCTGTTTCACCTTCTTCTTCCTATCAATAGTCTGTTCTGCTTTTCTTTAATAATACAACTCTTGAGTTTCCAGACAGATACATAATGTGGCAGGCTTCTCTTGTTTTTATAAGTCCTTTTCCACTGGTGCAATTAGGGACACACACACACACACACACACACACACACACACACACACAGAGAGAGAGAGAGAGAGAGAGGGAGAGAGAGAGAGATGCTTAGAAAGAATAAGCTTCTGTATTTGAAATGATTTGTACCAATATTCATTCAAGCAAATTAAACAATAAATCTAAGTTATTTCAATTTGAGTTTCCTATACCAGTAGTCCTTGTTTGGCAACCAAAACTAAGACTGGCAACTCAGTTATCAAGCACAGTGGATGCTAAGTGAAATCTCAACTGTAGTTATTCAAGTTTCTTTTGCTTTACAGACCTACAAAGGTCATAAATATGAAAACGGTCATAAAGTTATTTTTTCATTAGTTGTAACAGTGAACAGTTGCTAAATGAGGTCTTGTTAAATGAGTATGACCTGTACATTGTAAGGTATTTGTCCTTTGTCTTCAATGTACAGAAATCAAAGGCAAAAGAATTACTGATGCAGTGAGATGCAGTGAGTAAAAATCAAGGGATGTGGGTCTCAGACAAACATACTTCCCCCAACATTCCTCAACCCGATTTTATATTATAATATCGGGCAAGCTGCAAGTGTTGAATTGAATGCAGTCCATAAATACTGTTTTTTAGCCTGCAGAAACTGCATGTTGTAGGCAATTTCATATAACATATTGTATCATATGCAGTATTGTATTGTATCATATCGCATTACTGCTTTGCCTATTGCAACATTTCTCCCCAATTAATAAAAAAAACCAACATTCTTTGATGCCAAAAAAATTGCCTACTTGTGTTAGAACAATCAAGTCATGATATGTACCAAAAGAGCATTAAATTTACCATTTATCAAGTGAATAATATTTTAAATTGTATTTTCAATTGTAGCAAAAACTGGGAGAGATCATCTTCTCCTTCATGCCTACAAAATTACTTAGTTACTAAAAAAATAATGTATGCACATTTCTTATCTTGAGTGGACCAAACTTCCTTCCTTCCTCTCTGATCATTGTGATTCTGTGAAGTTCTGAATACAGTGTGATATCCCTTATTACTATTGTGTGATGCTCATTTTCTTTCCATTAGCAAGTGAAGGAGAAGGAGATTGTATTATTCATGTTCCATATATTCGGGCCCAAGTCTAATATTCCATAAATGCATTCTTTATTACTACTTCCACATATACTTTAATTTTTTATCAGGAATTTCATCAATAGTATAATGAAACAATGTTTAAGTCTCCCATAGGAACTTCTTAGACCACCTCATCAGAATATTGATTACCTCAGTAGTTCATCCCATTTTTTGTATTCTTAGAAGTGATTGTGTTTTCTTTGTTTTGTTCTTTTATTTCAAGCTGGTTATTAGCTTCAGTAATGAAACTGAACTGTCTGGATCCCACCTAAAAGCATTAATCCATGACAAGACTCTAACTACCAGGGAAAGGAGAATGATTGCTGAATCTCTTTTTTACCTTCTCCGATTTGTCCCCAGTGCCTATCCTCCAACACTTTCTAATATTGAGAAGTCTTTTAATGATGGGAGGAAGTTTGTTAAGAAGGTTGTTAAGAACCCAAAAGACATATTGGCAGCCCCAGGTTTGTTGAGGAGCCACTTTACCAAAGAACAAATTGCCAATTTGTCCAATGACAGAGCCAGTATTTGTTGCATTTGTTGAATAGAATAGACTGTCAGACCCAGCATAATTTCTTGGAAAATATAAGAATGGTTATAATGGAGGTGCTGGATATTCTTGGACCAACATTCAACATGAAAGCAAAGCTGGAGTCTTAGCTAAGAAGATAAGAAGCAATAGAACATGAAAAACTGTGGGTTTGATGCTGAATACTTTCATTTGCTACTTAACAGGATTTGAAGGCCAGATATTCCCAAACTGCAATGCCATTATGAATGATGAAAAATATTATTCCTTAGGATCCTCTACAAAACAAGAAGAAAACCTTAACTAATGCCCAGATTCTTTCAAAACACTCTGGGTTCATTTTAGGAACAGGAAACATTAATACCGTAAAAGAAGTTTTGTTCATGCGCACACTTAAATCAATATTCTTGAATGCAACAATAGGTTTCTGTGTACCCTCAGAGAATGTTCTCACTGTGCCCCAAAGCCTATTTTGCATCTGACAGGACGATCCTCTTTCAGAGCAGTAGCCATGACAACAGAGTGTATATGTAGTGAAAAGGAAAAGGGATTTCTCCCCCCCCCTTAAAATGCATAAATTGATACAATTAGGGCTGCTTTCAACCTGATTTAACTTAGATTTTTTTTCTAAAGCTATAAGAAGCAAAGTTAGTTTAGAAAAACAACACATAATAGAATTCACCCAGCAACTTTCTGTAGCTTCCTTAGGCCTCTACCCAAAACGTGGTGGTTGAGAATAGTCTGATTACAGTATTCCTTTTTGTATTTTTAATTATTTTTAAGATGATGATGATAATACTTTCTATGACTGAGCAGGAAACCCTCATTGGCATGAAAAACATGTTACTTTGTAATACTTCTGGGAAAAAGCATGATTACATCAATGCGTGTGTTGCCTCCTCCTCCTCCTCCCTATTTCTAAAATCCTATTCCTAAGTGTGAAAGCTTTTTATGCTATTCTGTATAACCAAAGATATAAATACAAATAGACATATACTTATGACTACTGAATTTATTACACCAAGCTAGCCTATGTATCTGGGAGTAAATCTGACTGAATTCAGTTGGACTTTTATCTTCTTTTGCATTAAATACACTTTAAGAATATTAAAATAAGATTCAAGATTGGCTTGGCTCATCTTCAAAAGGTAAGCAGAGCCAGATCTGGCTAAGACTTGAGAAAAGACACCACCAGGAAATCCTACAGCTAGAGATTAGCTAAGAAGTCAAAGAGACATTCTAAAAGAAGATATAGATATGCTGTAAGGACCCACCCCACTTTGCATCTTAAGAAGACAGAACTCTTGGAATAATTCTTCCAACAGGAATCCTTTATTAAGAAAAAGTGGCTGCAGGCGTGCTAGACAGGACTTGGGGTTCAAACTCTCCAATTCAAGGTTTTAAGGGTTTCCCCAGTAGCCCCACCCAATCAACCCCCTCTTTCAGCGACGTCTCAGGCATTACACTTCCACCCTCCTTTTCATTACTGCCCGGCTGGATGGAGACTTCAAAGAAACTACATGAAAGGAAAACGACCCCATTCTTATGGTTAGTTCTTTTGCAATACACACATTCAGTTCCTTAGAAGTCTACTGAAGGACGTGAGGGCCATAAAGCCCCTTTGTTCTCCCCCTTCTCTCCCTCTTATGGCAGAATCCAGAGAAGGCAGAATTGGGGTTTTCTATATTTGATAACTGGAGATGAAGTATAATTGGATTCTGACATATGCCTAATTGTTATGTGGAATAGCAGTATATATCTGGAAATTCTTTTTTTAAAAAAATGAAGAATTCTTATTTGATTTTGAACATAACTGGGAAAAGAAAAGTGGGGGGGGGGTCTGATAAGGCTCAGAAAATCTTAGTACTGACAGGAGTTCAGTTTGGCACTTGATACCCTCAGTGCACCATATGGCTTTTCACACATTATTTTTACAAATAGAGCAAATGCCAGGAAAGGGTAAAGGACTAATTTCCTTAGTCATGTTCGTTCTTTCTACCTCTGTTATTTTTGATGTGTGTATTTTGAACTTAATGCCTGAATCTGAATGTCTCTCACAGAATGTTAAACTATGAGGTGGGACTCCTGGCTCCAGAAGCATTGTGAGTGGAGGTGAGGAGAATGATGAAATTTGGAGATGTGAAGAACAATGTAATTTTGGAGTGGGGCTGAACTTGAAGCCTCGATGCTTTTTAAAACTAATGTCTATATTGGTATGAGCAACATGATTGGAGCCCTGAAATTTAATTGATAGATGAGGATTCTGGAAGTGGGAGCAGATCTGAATGACAGACAGCAGATCTGAATTCCTGACAAGTTTCAGGATAAAAGCCAACTTTGTACAAGGTTAGATAAAGAGAAATCAAAGTCTGTTCAGCTCTTCCACTCAAGCTAGCAAGATTCAGGGTTGAGCAATCAAGAATATTTTTAGAGATTCTGTTGAGTCCTTGGTTAATGGCAATAACTTCACAAAGCATCTCGTAGTTTCAGGAGCCTCTTTATTTTTTGTTCTGTAGCCCCGTTACAACAATGAGGCACACAAACCTCTCAGTCACTCTTAAAGACGATCCCTGGGCCAAACGGCAACATTTAGGCATGCTGCGCGCCTCGCGCATGCGTACGAGCGTCTGCGCCAGCCAGTCTGGTCCCGGGCAGCTTGCAACTGCCCGGGACCATTGCAACGTCTCGAGCCTGCCTTTGCAGGCTCAGGACACAACACCCCTTCCCCCCCGGCTAAGACTACAACTACATGAATAGTTACACGCGACCTCAACACAAGCGTGGTGTGCCACCCCTTGCTCCAATGGTGCCGGGCTATTGTTCTGGAGATTAATTCCCCAGTGCCCATATTTCCAATTTTCCACAGAAACACCCTCTTACTGTTTCTGCTTTGCCAGCAGAGTTACAAAATCTTCAAGATACTTAGGAGATCTCTTAACTCTCTGTGATCTCCTTAGGCCCTGATAATCTCCAATTACATTTTGCCCAGGGGATGTTATGGATTCGCCCCCTTTCTCGGACCCTGGTGGTCCCCATGGACCGTGCCCCATTGCCTGGTCTGCTTGCTTGCTCACCGGGCTCGTCAGACCAGGACTTTGTTCTCTCCATAACCTGGTTGACCTGCCTAGTTGCAGGCTCTCTGACCCCTCTAGAAGACTGCCACTGTTGGGCAACTCTGTAGAGCCTCCCTGGCCCATACTGGACCTATCATGAGGCTGCCTTCCACCACTCCCCAGTTCCATAGTAGGACTGTCTGGGGTTTCAGTACTGCCCCAAAACTCAGTTGCCCCCTCAACTATGCTGGAGATGTCAGAATTGGGATTTGCCCCTCCAACCACCTCCCTGTGTGAATTCCTCCTTCTGGATGCAGTAGCAGTGCTGGGCCAACTAGACTGATTGTGTGCCAGCTCTCTTGCAATGCGTGAGTTATTAGGATGCTCTCGGTTATTCTCCCTGGAGTGCTGAATGGTGTTAGTGGATAATGATTATGACCCCGGGGTGACTCTCTGGCTGGAGTAGGCACTGGTGACTGTGTGCTAGCTGGTTCCCAGGAATTCCTGTTCGGAACACTCGCAGAATCTTGTGATAGGCCGTCTGTGGCCTCTCTGTTGGTGCCTGGCTGTTGCCAACACCCTTCCCTTTGCCCGTGGAGGTCCCCCTCCCCCCGGAAAAGAACCAGGAGTCTCCAAAGAGATGTCCAGTCTTGTACGCAGCTGGGCGATATGCCATCGCAGAATACGACCGTCATCCAAGGAGACCTCGTATGACAAAGGACCTGTAACCTTGCATACTACAGCAGGAACCCACAAGTGACCTGGCCCGTAGTTACGGGTCCATACCAGGGCACCCACTAGCAATTGCCTCGGTGCCCTGGGTTGTGTAACCCTAGGAGGCAGTCTGTCCGGGTGCAACCGGTCAAGTTTAGTAGTCAGTTTGCGCCCCCAGCGAAGTTCAGCCGGGCTTCTCCCAGTAGAATTTGAAGGTGTGGTGCAGTAAGCAAGGAGAGAATCTGCCAACCTGTGGTGCCAGTCCCCATAGGTCAGTTTCTTTAAAACATCCTTGGTGATGCAGACCATCCGTTCAGCCATGCCGTTGGTGGAAGGGTGGAAAGGCGCAGAGGTGGCATGACGAATCATGTTGGCCTGTAAGAAAGCTTGGAATTTGGAAGAAGTGAATTGAGGGCCATTGTCAGACACCAAAACATCCGGCAGCCCATGTGCAGCAAAAATCCCCCTCAGTACTTGAATGGTCTTTGTAGTGGTGGTGGAAGAGACAGGTACAACCTCAAGCCATTTTGAATAGCTATCAACCAGGACCAAGAAGAATTGACCCTGAAAGGGCCCAGCGTAATCGATGTGCACTCTAGACCATGGTGACTGTGTTTCCTCCCATCTATGTACAGGAGCCTGGGGCATTTCTGGGCGTGAGCGCTGACAAAGGTGGCATGCGTGCACCTTAGCCTCAATTTCCTTGTCTAACCCAGGCCACCACAAATGGCTGTGCGCAAGTGCCTTCATTCGTACAATGCCAGGATGACCCTTATGAAGGGAACCTAAGACCCTAGACCTCATTGAGGTAGGAATGACAACTCTGCTGCCCCACAGCAGACAACCCTGAAAAGTGGATAACTCGTTCCTTTTCAGCCAGAAACTCTGAAACTCAGCGCCTGGACAACTCTCTGGCCATCCAGACAAGACCCAGGATAAGACACGAGAGAGTGTGAGATCTGTGGCTGATTCAGCAGCCACATCCCTGGCATTTAAAGGTGAATGAAGCGCCTGAATGGAAAGGATGTTGATGGCAGGGGCAGGATCAGCCTCTACTACTTGCAAGGGTAATCTACTGACGCCATCAGCATGGCCCATTTCTTTGCCAGGTTTGTGAATTAAAGAAAAGTCATAGGCTGACAGAAAGATTGACCATCTCAGCATCCTGGGGGAGATGATATGGGGAGTTTGTTTGTTTGTGGTAAACAATCCCAACAAAGGCTTATGATCAGTGTAGACTGTGAAATGTCTGCCATATAAAAAATCATGGAATTTTTTAATTCCAGCAACAACAGCTAAGGCCTCCCTGTCTATCTGGGCATAGTTTCGTTCAGCAGAAGACAAGGTTCTGGAGTAATACGCAACAGGAACCTGAGTTCCATCCGGTCTAAAGTGGCTGAGTACTGCTCCCACCCCATAAGGGGAAGCATCACAAGCGATGCACACAGGGAGAGTTTCATTAAAGTGTGCAAGCACATTGTTGGATGTGAGTAAGGCCTTAACCTCATTGAAGCTTGCTTTATGTGCTTGTGACCACTGCCACACTGCCTGTTTGCCCAGAAGCCTATGAAGTGGTTCAGCTACATTAGCCTTGTTAGGAATGAATGAATTATAGAAATTCAAGAGGCCCAGAAAAGCTTGTAGCTCAGCTTTGGACTTAGGCCTAGGAGCTTGCATGATAGCTTTTAATTTGGACTCAGCAGGATGAATCCCATTGGCATCAATTTTGAACCCCAGAAAATCTGTAGAAGGCACCCCAATTTTACATTTGTCCTTTTTGAGTTTGAGGCCGTTTTCCAGAACCGCAGCAAGACAGCCCTCAATCTCTCAGCTAAATTTTGAGTGGAATCTCCAGCAATTAAGACATCATCAAAATAGGGGCAAACCCCCGGTATACCCCTTAATGTATTTTCCATTATGCTTTGGAAAATTCCAGGAGCCACATTTACTCCAAACTGTAGCCTTTTGACTTTGAATGCTCTCCTGTGTGTTACAATGGTTTGTGCTACAGCAGCAGCAGCATCAACAGGCAACTGTTGATAAGCCTGTGCTAAGTCAAGCTTTGCAAAAACACGCCCCCCTTTGAGGGAAGCCAGAATATGGCTGACTACAGGTACAGGATAGGCATGTTGTTGCAATGCCTTATTTAGAGTGCATTTGTAATCTGCACAGATGTGAATATCCCCATTAGCCTTAAGAAGCGTGACTATGGGAGTTTCCCAAGGACTGGAGTCAACAGGTTCTAAGACTCCTTGCTGAATCAATTTGTCCAATTCAGCATCAATTTTCCCTTTTAAAGCAAAAGGTACTCTCCTTGCTTTTACTCTGATAGGAGTGACAGTGGGGTCCAATTTTAAGGAAACTGGGGGCCCTTTGTATGTACCCAGCTGTGGGCTGAAGACATCTGCAAATTCTTTTCAGACTTCTTGTAGACCTACTGTTTGCAAACTATTGAGCCCTGTAACTTGTATTTCCAAGGCCTCAAACCAATCGAGTCCTATGAGACTCGTGCGCTCACCCCCCACTATCAATACATCTAATGGACCTTCAAAATCCTTATACTGTACGTTAAGGGTGGCCTCCCCCTTAACACACACTTTGGAGTTTTGGAAGTCTGTTAGCACTATATTAGAAGGCCTAAGCTTGGCCTGGAACCCACTACCAGAACAAATCTTTCTGAATGTGTGAATGGAAATGATTGAAAGTGCAGACCCAGTGTCTAGTTCCATGACCAATGGAACTCCTTGCAACTTCACTTTAAGTGACAGTTTTTTCTTGAGTGGCTTGTGTGTGCCTGTCCTATAAATGCTTCTTCGTGAAGCACAGAAACCCATCCTGTTTTGGCTGGGGACCCTGGTACCTTTCAGGCGCAATTCTTCTCGGGGTTGTACCTTCTGACGGCCCAGGCACACAGCTGCAATGTGGCCTTGCTTTCCACATGCTCTACAGATTGCAGAACGAAATTTGCAGTCGGTCCTCTTGTGGCGACCTCCACACTCGAAGCACTTGGGAACAGCTGAAGACCTTTCTTTGCCTTCCTTCTGCTTCCCTTCTTTGGTTGGGTAGAGATGATCTACTTCTTCATTAGCGTCCTCTTCCAAGCTCCCTTGGACTCCCTCATGGTGCACGGAAACAGCTTCTGGAGTACTTCTGATAGGCCTCATATTCTTGATTGCCCCACCTGCTGCCTCTTCTTCAGTAACCTCTCTCAAGGCATCTTGGAACGATAAGTCTTCTTTAGCAAAAAGTCTCTGCTGCAAGTCTCTGGTTCTCAGCCCACATACAAATCTGTCTCTCAGTCTTTCTTCTAAGTCTTTAAACTCACAAAGCTTATCTGCTCTTCTCAATGCAGCAATGTACTCTTTAGCTGATTCACCAGCCCGTTGATCCCTCTGTTCAAAAGTATGTCTCCATGCAATAACAGACAACTTGGGCTGAAAGTGTTCTTTTAGTAATTTCTTTAAATCTGTGTAGGTAACAGATTCAAGAGGTGCAGGGGCTGCTAAATTTTCAGCAATTTCAAATGCATCTTGACCACAAACACACAGCAAGGTGGCGGCCTTTAAGCCATCTTCTCTCACTTGATTTACTCTGAAATAATTTTCTACTCTGGCCACATAAGACTCCCATCTTTCTGGATGCGTAACATCAAACTCAGAAAGTCTTCCTATCTTTGCCATCTTTGCAGTAGTACAGGAAGGGTCTATCAGCCAACTTACCCCCAACGACGCTGTATTGGCAGGCAGTTGCTGAATTTAACGCCGTTTCCTTGCTGCTTCAGGACTCCAAGGTAAGCTTACAATTTCTTCAATTAATTGTAAGGCATCCCACCTTCGTCGCCAGTGTTGAGTCCTTGGTTAATGGCAATAACTTCACAAAGCATCTCGTAGTTTCAGGAGCCTCTTTATTTTTTGTTCTGTAGCCCCGTTACAACAATGAGGCACACAAACCTCTCAGTCACTCTTAAAGACCATCCCCAGGCCAAACGGCAACATTTAGGCGTGCTGCGCGCCTCGCGCATGCATGCGAGCGCCGGCACCAGCCAGTCTGGTCCCGGGCAGCTTGCAACTGCCCGGGACCACTGCAACGTCCCGAGCCTGCCTTTGCAGGCTCAGGACACAACAGATTCCATATGTACTATTATTCCAATCCCACTCTTAGCCTTCAGATGAGCAGCTAAACATCTGCATAGGGATTATGCTGGCTGATAATTCTGGGATTTGCAGCCCCAACACATCTTGAAGTGCTAAGCATGGAGGTGGTTAGAGTAATCATGATGTAAAGGGTCACACTAAGCTGTAGCACTAGTATAAATCACTGAGACAACTGTCACCCTCAGCAAAGTAACAGACTTTTCATCATCAGCTGAGCTTGTCTGGAGGTGGATACAAATGGGAAGTTTGAGGAAGCAGGAAAAACTGCAGCCAGGAAAATATATATAAATGTAAATATAAAGGCAGTATTGGTATCACATTTCATGAAACAAGATGCATCTGAAACTCATTGCATGTCCCAGACTACGCTTGTTTAATCTATGCTGAAATATTTCCCTGAGAAAACAATAAACTTATGGAATTACTCAGTAAGTGAAAAATCATTGAAGCAAGTAGTGTAAATGATGGAATTTCAAAGACAGCAAAGGCTGTTTATGGTGAGGCAAAGTGAATTGGATCGACAAAAAAGGAAGTAGGGGTTGAATTGAAAGGGCAAAGTGCCCTTTTCTGTCAAAATGTGCTCGTTCTTGAGGCCTTGTTTCTGCTGTTCTTGCTTTGTTTCTGTTAAAAGATTTGGACTTGATCTGAAATGCTGCCTTTGTACACAGTTAATCACTCAGGCCAAACTGCATTTGGAGATGAGTGAGCATCACTAAAATTTATTTTTCTTCTTTTCAACATGCTTCTCAAAATCCTCCTCAATGGATACTATCTTTTAGTTACACTTAATATTCTATTTTTTATCTTCAGCCTTCTTTGCAGCAGAAAGCACATTCATCCAACATTCAGTTTCTTTGTTTGGTTATCATATTCCAGGCCTCTTTAAGTTGGCAAAGTGAGTAATTGTGTTCATTTATTTATCAAACTATTCCGGTCCTGTGGAAGTGGAAAGTCTGATTTGTTTGCAAGAATTAAAGCCATTCTCTCCACTTCCCGTTGTGTCTCATTGAGCTCAATGTTTTAGAGATTGTCAGAACTAACAAGACCCAAGATTTGTTTCTCTGTATCAAGATAATTTTTAGTATCCAAACTGAGCTAACTTCTGTGTCTTGTCCCCACTCAGGGTCTGCTGAAATGGGTAGCCATGACAAATGTAAAATAATAATTTCATAATCATCATAAACAACAACCACTAACAGTCAGGACCCTCTAGATCAGACATGTCAAACTTGCAACGTCATGTGACATTGCGCAACGTATCGGGACGGTTTTGCCATTGCCTGCAATGGGGTGGGTGCGGCTTCCAGATGATATGTCCGGCCTGCGGGCTGGCAGTTTGACACCCTTGCTCTAGATGAAGGTTTCTCACTCTCAGCAATTTTAAGATTGGGGAGGAGGGTCTTCAACTCCCAGAATCCCAACTATCCTGAGATTGAGAAATACTGCTCTAAGCCATGGATTGCTCTGTACCATGGATTGGTCCCAGTGTCTCTTTTATAGTTCACACAGTATTCTAGAATTGGTGAAACCAAAATATCTAGACTTTTTGTTTTTTAAGTAACAAAATAGGTGCCTTTTATCCCAAATCTGCCTCAAAATTGAAGGTTTTTTTTCTATTTTGGGGAAGAAATCTGTTCCCTCACACTTGGAGACATAATTTCCTAGACAGAATAACCTACTCAATTGTCAGTCTGGTGCCCAGTTTTTGACCAAATTATTTGATTAGCCTTTATAGCTTGGTTTCCTTGTTATGGCATTTATTCTACAACATTTCTCAGACTGGCTGATGCTTGACAATAGTGTGCTGTTTTGTCACTCTGCTCCCTGCTTTATAATAAACCGTGTAGACATGTGAATAAAAAAATGTGTCTGCTGCTGTCATTTTTAATTTGATATCTACACACATCTCTTTAGCCAGGCTGTTCTTGATTGATTATTCCTCCCCCCCATTCCTTGCTAATATGACACATATTTAATTAGATTATAAGCTTATGAGGTCAGGACTTGTCTGTTTTCTTTTTAATCTTTGTGCAGAACCAATACTTTTATGCACATCATATATAAACTGTGCTTCAAGATGGCGGGCAACGTAGGAAGCAGCATCGGATCACAGGGAGAGAAGTAACAAACTAAGTAGGAAGGTACTAGGACGGGGGGGAGGGAGGAAAAAGAAGCAGAAAATTAGATAAGGAAGATAGAAAGAATAAAGGAAAAGAAGAAATTGGAGCAAGGAGGAAAACACCAGCAAACAGGAGCACAGCGAACAAATGGATGCACATAGAGTCAGAGGCATCCGGCAGCAGAGAATGAGAGAGGCAGCTCAAGAGCACAGCTTAGCAGCTCAATGCTGGGGGGGGAAAAAAGGCAACTAAGAGCACAGAACCGGCAGCTGAATAGTAGACAAGGAGGGAGACTGTTGGAGACAGCAAACCAACAAGACCGCAAGCTTAACAGTTGGCCATCTGACTCTCTGCATGAAACTCCATCCAGGCTATGACAGGCCCAGCTGCACCTGAGAGGCCTACCTAAGAGACCGGAGGCCCATTGAAGAGGAACTGGAGCGCCTCCCCATCCAACAGAGCGGCCACACAGGATCATAAAGGAGACACTGGAGGACTTCTAGGCCAACGGAGGCTTACCTGCAAATTTGATGAGTTCCCCATCTATCTCCTCGTCCAAATTGTTGATGAAGAGGTTGAAGAGCACTGGGCCCAGAATAGAGCCCTGGGGCACCCCACTACACACTTCCCTCCATGTAGATGCAGTTCCATTGAGGACCACACGCTGAATACGGCCGGTCAGCCAGCTCCGGATCCCTCTGGTGGTGATGCTGTCTACCCCACATTTTTCTATTTTGTCAAGTAGTAGGCTGTGGTCTACTTTATCAAATGCCTTACTGAAGTCCAAGTAAATTATATCCACAGCATTTCTCTGATTCACTAATTTTGTCACTTGGTCAAAGAATGCAATAAGATTTGTCTGGCATGATCTGATTTCTTCCTAACAAATGGATATCATCTCTTCCTTTCATTATTCTTTGATTATAACATTCCTATTAGGAATGCCACCTGATCAGAAAGTTTCTGAAATTTCAAAATTTCAATGTTTTCTTATCCTGTGCTCCAGATACAAAGCTCATTTGGATGAGAATAAGTGTGGAACTTAGCAACAATATTTATTTTCAAACACTGCACATTATAAATGCACTACCCAGCCAGATAGCTGAGCTCAGACCCAGCTCATCAATTCACATGCTGCTCTGTGAGTAATTGGCAGTGTTCCCCTGTAGAACCCCACCCACTGGCCATGTTGAGCAGTGGGGGGGAAGTCAATAATGAGTCATAGTGAGACAAATAAGGCTTCTCTATCACATAAGAAGTTCAATTTTATGCCTGAAATCCAGTTCTCCAAAGCCAAGCAGCTGCAGAGGAAGATGGATTGATGGTCAGGAACTAACCGGGCCAAAAATCAACAGAATAGAATGAAAAATAATGACTGGAGAGGGAAGAAAAACCACTAGGAGTCTGCTGTTGCTACAGAAGTGGCAGGATGACTAACTGAGGAGCTAGCTTGAAAGGGAATGGCTTGATAAGACCCAGTTTGTCTTTGTATGTTTGGGAGGTCAGCTGACTATTTTTAGACTGTGAGCAGCATTCAAGGCATTATAAGAACCTACAGGACACACACTTGACTTACAAAGCATGGTGTGTCTGAATGACATGCATTCCAATGGTCTAGGAGGCTGGGATCTGAGATTTCTTTTGTCTGCTGCATCCCTGCCTACAGCATTATCAGTCTTTGCAAAAAAAACAAGCCCAGCTTAGACAACAGTTACCTGCTAGTCTCAGTTAAAGAACTAAAGAGAAGCAATTATCATGACCTCCACTTCCATCTGGGTTCTCCAGTGATCACACTCAGCTCTAACCCACATCCTCCAAATAAAAGGAGACTGTACATTCCCTAAAATCTGCAGCCAGCTCGATCACCATTCATGGCTGAATCACTAAGTTGCTGTGATTTTTGTAAATCACTGTATAAGATGATGTAGGGAATGTGGTGCCAGAGATAGGCAGCTGTCAAATAAAATTGTTCAGATCTGCCTCAGGTTGTGCTCTAGCCTCAAGGCAAATTCCCAGGGAGGTAATTGAACTTCCATCTCTTTATTTATTTAGAAAATTTATATTGCCACCTACTTGCTCATGACGACTCAAGGTGGCTTACAGGAAATAAAAACCCAATATAAACAATAAAAATAAAAAAAAGTAAAATAATAATAAAATAATAATCCCCACCTCACCCCCATCCCTGGCCACAACACACAAACATACCAGCCATTTAATGGGCTCCATCCTGCTCTGGGTTCCCCTGGCCTGTTGGTAGAACCACATCTTCAGGACCTTCCAAAAGGTTGTCAGAGTGGGGGCTAGTCTAATTTCCGGAGGAATGATGTTCCAGAGGGAGGGAGCTACTATGGAGAAGGCCCCTCTTCTGGGTCCCGCCAGATGTATCTCCTTAGGGGACGGGACCCAAAATATGCCTTGCCTCCACACTTTAGTAGGTCAAATGGATGTGACCGACAAGAGACAATTCCTCAGATAACCTGGTCCCAAGCCAGGAAGGGCTTCAAATGTGACAACCAGCACCTTGAATTGCACCTGGAAGCAAATTGGCAACCAATGCCGCTCCCGAAGGAGAGGTTACACATGTGCACACCGAGGTCTGCACAAAACCACGCGGGCCGCTGCATTTTTCACCAACTGGAGCTTCTGGATGCTTTTCAAGGGCAGCCTTGAAAATAGTCAAGTCGGGAGGTGACTAGGACATGAGTAGGGATTGTTGGTCCAGGAAAGGGCATAACTGGTGCACAATCCACAGTTGCGCAAAGGTCCTCCTGGCCATGACTCTTCAAGCACAAGTCCGGGAGAACCCACAGATTACACATAGGGTCTGTTTGGGACAATGCCACCCCATCCAAGACCAAAGGTGGCAATTCTCCATGGACCAAAGAACCCCAAACCCAGAGCCACTCGGTCTTGCCAGGATTCAGTTTCAACCTGTTGCTCCCCATCCAAACCCCTAACAGCCTCCAGTCACTGTGAGGGGGAGGTCACAGGCTAAGACATAAAACTTTCATCAGCATATTGATGATATCTCATTCCATGGTGATGGATGATCTCACCCAATGACTTCATGTAGATGTTGAATAGGAGTGGAGATTGCTTGGAAGCAGTTTGATTCTCTATAGCAGGGGTTCTCAACCTTGGCAACTTTAAGACTTGTGGACTTCAACTCCCAGAATTCCTCAGCCAGCTTTGCTGGCTGAGGAATTCTGGGAGTTGAAATCCACAAGTCTTAAAGTTGCCAAGGTTGAGGACCCCTGCTCTTTAGGGATGCATGGAAGTAGACAGGATTTTTGAACTGTAAGCTCAGCTATCTTCTTATAGATTCCATGTCCTTCCTGGCTAACCAAGGTTTCCCAGAAGTTGGATCCTGGTGGTAATGAATTCTTCTCTGAGAGAGGGGCTATTTATTTATTCAACTTCTATAGTCAGCCAAATGACTGTGGATGGTATGTCCACCACCTTGAGTTATTTATAAAGATAATGAAGGCGAGATTAAAAAAAAATCTTTTTTTTAAAAAAATGGAGATATATTCATTTCTCCTCGTAGTCCCCCATAGCTGCTATTTAAATGGATTCTATACAGAGAAGTTTACACAAGAGCCTCTGATGAGGAACTTTGCCAAAAGCTTTTTCAAAATCCAAGGCTACTAATTGACAAGGTCAGTTTCATCCATATTCCTGCCAATACTCTCTAATAACTAGAAGCTGCTGACTCAAAATTTATCTTGCAAAAGCCATGTGATTTTCCTTCCACAAGCTTAGTTGCTCTCTGTGTTTAGTTTTATCTCCATTTCACCAAATTAGGCAGAACAGAATTAGGATTTCCTCTCTGAAAAATGTCAGTGCAAAATTTCCCTTGTTATCTGTGAGAAAATGGGGTGGGATGGGGGTCAGTGTTGACTGCTTGGCCGAGCGCTTTGGCAAGATTTTTCAAAAATGGTTTGCCATTGCTTGCTTTCTAGGGCTGAGAGAAAGTGACTGGCTCAAAGTCACCAAACTGGCTTTGTGCCTAAGGGAGGACTAGAACTCATGGTCTGCCAGTGCCTCTTTTGATGCCTTAACACCAAACTGACTCTAAGAAATATTGGCTGATTTCATTAAAATATATGATCATAGACCAAACATTTTAAAATATATTGCATTGCATCCAACTTTTTTAAAATGCCCTTTTCATGCTTGTACCCAATACATCTACAAAAACAGATCTTCTAATTAACATAGCAATGGCATAAAATTTTGCTAGAATTCTGGATTTCTACAGTTTTGGATCTATAAAAATTTTCTCTGTTTTATTTTTTCCCCCATCAAATGCTCCTCAAATACTTCTTTTGCATTCCTTGTTTTCATTTGGTATTTCTTCCACCAGAATTCCTTCTCCATTTTTTGTACTTCTTATGAGGACAGGTTTTCCATTTTATGAAGGAAGCTTTCTCAACTATTACTGATTCCTGGACACGGGACTCTTCCTGGGGTAAATTAACCCTTTTTTATATTACAGTCAATTAATCTCCAATTGCTCCGATTTTAAAAGATCTTCAGACATGAAAAGAGACTTGGCTCTTTTGACTTTTCTGCCAGCTTTTAATTTTATCATTGCCATGAATACCAAATTAGCAAATGCTGAAACCTCACTGAGTATGTGTGATTGTTTGATTTCCAATATCTTGCCACTCTAGTGTAACAGGGCCGCAAGTACTGATTTTGGAGGTATACAACCAGTTTTGCAAATTTGCAAGTACAGAACCCATGAATAATGTGGATTGCTTATATCATGGTTATTGTTTCCTATAAGCTCCACAATATTTATATCTTATATTAGATTACTATTATTTCCCAGGGCTAAATCAGGCTCCTGTCTGGTTGGTTCCAAGATCACTCTTCTAAGAGACAGCCCATCAGAAATCTGGTTCCTTTGTTGTGATCTCTGTGAGGATAATTGAAATCCCTGGCAAGAGCCTTTTGTCTGCATATCTCCATGATTTATGTCACCATCTCAAGATCACCTTGATCATGCAAGTGACAGCACATCCCAAGATTTAACTTCCATTTTTTATTAGATATTGCCAGCCAGGGTGATTCCATTTGACTGAAATGGTACAGGGCAGGGCTTTTCAACCGGTGGTACGCATACCACCTGTGGTACATTAGCATGTGGCAGGTGATACCTGGTCCTGTGTAGTGGGGAGGGAACGAGCCAGCACAGCACAGGACTTACAGTAAGAGGGTCCTCCAGAGCTGCAGAGTGGCTGGAGCAAGGCAAAGGCCTCAGGCTCACTTCCGGCTCACCTGGAAGAGAAAGGAGGAGGAGGGGACCGGAGACAGGAGAGGCTATAAAAGGAGGCAGTTTGGGCAGGAGAGGGAGAGAGAAAAAAGAGGCAGCCTTGGGAGGAGGTGGAGTCAGTTCTCGCTGCACCAAAGGGAAAGCAGGAGGAGGAGGGTGGAGGGAGAGGAGAGGAGATCAAGCAGGCCAGCCATGAGCCAATCTACAACTTCTGTGGCAGCCATCCGTGCTGGCAGCAACAAAGAGGCAAGAAATGCAGCAGGGGAAGGGATACCCTCCACGAGGAATGAAGAAAGGCAGCAATGAAGAAAGGCAGCATTGGCTGGAGGTGAGGCACGGAGGGAGAGAGATGGAGAATGGAAGGATTCTTATGTCTTTTGTGACTTTGAAGTTCTGGGATTTGTGCAATGTGGGCTTGGTGTTCTTAAGGAGTGTTTGACTGATGGCTGATTTCTCGTGTTAGCTTTTATTGCTCTGCTATTGTTAGCTGTAAGTTTTGCTGCAAGGGATTTTGAAATATTTTTCTCCTGAATGGATTTCGCCTGCAGCATTCCTTTACTTATGAATGGAGCCATTTGGGGAGGCTGCCTTAGCCGGCAGCCAGTACTTACTACATTTTTTTCTTCTTCTTTAAGTGCTGGCTGCTGGCTCTTTAACTTTCCTTTCTAGCCAGTAGCTAATTCTTAAAGGGGAATGTGCCTTTTTAAGCTAGTTCCCCCAGCAGTTTGTCTTTTCTGTCTCTGGAGGCTTTTCCTTGTTTGATGAATATATGAAAGAGGGAAAATATGGGGGGGGGGGTTCAAATTCTTCCTTCAGAAGGAGATGGGAATGAGAAAGAGGGAGGCAGGGAAGGAGGGAGAGAGGGAGGGAGGGAAGGAAGTCCCGCCTTAGCACTTGACCATCAGCAGCCCTGCCATTGACTTTGCTTGTCAAAAGGTTGTAAAAGGGGATCACATGACCCTGGGACATTGTGACCATCATAAATATGAATCAGTAGCCAAGCATCCAAATTTAAATCACATGACCCTGGGCATGCTGCAATGGTCATAAGTGTGAAAAATGGTCATAAGTCATTTCAGTGCAATTGCAACTTTGAACAGGGTTTTTTTTTTTTGGTCATCAAGTTTGACACCTTGTTAGGTGGTACTCAAATATTGCCATATCCTAAAAGTGGTACAATCAGTGAAAAGGTTGAAAAGCCCTGGTATAGGGTTTCCTGCCTGAGCAGGCGGTTGGACTTCTGAGGTACATTCCAACTCTGTTATTCTGTTATTCCATGGAGAAGCCTGGTTTTCCTAGGCTTCCAAGTACATTTGCTACCCTGTTTGATATAAAGACCACTGGTGTGCCTTTCCTGCCTTTTCTATGAAGCTTGAATCCAAGAATGACCATATTTCTTTCAATCTCCTTATCCCACTTTGTTTTATTCCACGTACTATATTTATGGTCTTATTCACAACAAAACACTCTTAATCCTTCATTTTTTTCAAAGAGATTTCTAACATAGGAATAGAATTATTGTGTCCTTATTCCTGTTGACATAAATCAGAGCTCTCCAACCTTGGCAACTTTAAGATTTGAGGACTTTACCTCCCAGAATTTCCCACCCATCAAGGTTGGAGAGCCCTGACATAAACAGTTTGTGACCTTTTTAAAAAAATTCCCTGATAGTGATGTTCACCCTTTGAGCTTTTACTACTGGTTGCTTTCATGCTTTGCATTTATAGCATTTCTAGGAATTTTACCTAGGCAGTCATGAACTTCAGCCTGTTTCATAGCAGCCAGAGTGAGTAGTTTTTTGTCTATATTTTCTGAACTGTAGCCACTGCCCCCTCCCCAACACCATCTAGCAATTCACCCAAAGAGATGTCTACAACCAAGTAAGCAAACCAGTGTATGATGTCTACTACCAAAAAAAAAAAAAAAAATCATAGGACCTACAGACAGGTCACAAACTCACACATCTGTGTTTCTAATGCTTGAAGTGTGCATAACAAAAATCTGTCACCCAAGAAGGAACACCAAGGATTAGGTTCCTTCTATAGGAATATAATCCTTAAAATAATGTTCTCCACCCCAAGACATCTGTTCTTCAGACAGCAAGGGAGCCATCATTGCGTGAATGAAGCTATTACATCCAAGAACATCATGTCTGCACATCCCTCTAGTACAGTGGTTCTCAATCTTCCTAATGCCGTGACCTTTTAATACAGTTCCTCATGTTGTGGTGACCCCAACCCCCCATCCAGCTGGCCGGGGGGTATCAAAAACTTGACCAAAAAAAAGAGGAAAAAATGGGAAAGATAGATAGTCCTCGACTTACAACAATTCGCTTAGTGACTATTTGAAGTTACAACAGCACTGAAAAAGCAAATTATGATCATTTTTCACACTTATGATTGTTGCAGCATCCCCAGGGTCATATAATTTACATTCGGATGCTTGACAACTGATTCATACTTATGACGTTCACAGTGTCCCAGGGTCATGTGATCAATGGCCAGGGGGCGTGGCCAGCTGATCACTCAGGTTGCAGAGTGCCTGTGGGGGGGGGAATCTGTGGGTCTCTGGGATGGGACTGGGGTGGGTGCCTGCCTTCCTTCCCTCCCTTCTCTCCCCTTGTCCCTTCCTTCCTTCTTTTCTTCCTTTCCTTCACCTCCCTCTTAGTCTCTTCCTCCTTCCCTCCCTCTCCCATTGCCCCTTCCTTCCTTCTTTCCTTCCTTTCCTTCACCTCCCTTAGTCTCTTCCTCCTTTCTTCCCTCTTTCCCATTGTCCCTTCCTTCTTTCCTTCCTTTCCTTCACCTCCTTCTTAGTCTATTCCTCCTTCCCTCCCTCTCTCCCTTTGTCCCTTCCTTCTTTCCTTCCTTTCCTTCACCTCCCTTAGTCTCTTCCTCCTTCCCTCCCTTTCCCATTGTCCCTTCCTTCTTTCCTTCCATTCCTTCCCCTCCCTCTTAGTCCCTTCCTTCCTTCCTTCCTTCCTTCCTTCCTTCCTTCCTTCCTTCCTTCCTTCCTTCCTTCCCTCTTTGTCCCTTCCTTCCTTCCCTCCCTTCCATTGTTCCTTCATTCCTTCCCTCTCTCATTGTCCCCTACTTCCCTCCCTCTTTGTCCCTTCCTTCCTCCCCCCCTCTGTGCCCAGGAAGGGACAAGGGGAGGGGGACAGGCTGCCAGAGGCAGAGGAGAGTTCCGCCCAGCTCACTTGCTCAACTTCGCCAGAAAACATGCCGCTTGCTAAGTTAGCAGAAGCCCCAGGATCAGTGCCGGGCTGATTCGCGCTTCTGCTAAATTAGCAAGTGGCATGTTTTCTAGCAAAGCTCGAGTAAGTTTGCTGGGCAGGAGCCAAGGAGAGCTGCTACAAATGACCTGCTTCTTGGCTGCTCTGCAGAAGTGCGGATCAGCTGTAGAGGTTCACCCCAATCCTGGACAAGAGGGAAGGAAGGAAGGACAGAAGGGACAAGGGGAAAGAGGGAAGGAGGGACAAAGAGGGAGGTGAAGGAAAGGAAGGAAGGAAGGAAGGAAGGAAGGAAGGGACAATAGGAGAGTGAGGGAAGGAGGAAGAGACCAAGAGGGAGGGAAGGAAAGGAAGTTTCAGCCAGCCGAGGCTTGGCAGCCCGGCTGCCAAGGAACAGAAGAGCGCAAAGCCAAGGAGAAGAAGGTGGCGGTTTCCTCCCAAAGGGGGCTCCTTTTCTCCACCCCTTCCCTGGGTTTGTGGGGAATTTCTCATCACCAACGCTGACAGATGCTCCTTCGAGCCCACCGTGAGCTTTCTCACCCCCTTTGCTTCTCCCCCCCACTTTCATGAGGATTGTGGCGCCCTTGGGAAGCCGATCGTGCTTTGAAGCTTAGGAGAGGAGGAGGAGTCCCTTCCTCCTTCCCTCCCTCTCTCCCTGTCAAGCTCCGGCCGGCTTGACATGAATGGGCGGAGGAGGAGTCGAGGACCGGCGGGGTGGCAAAGGAGATCGGCGGCCGTCGCCAGACCTCCCGGCTGACAAGCGCAAGTTCGGGGGTCATCAGCTGATGGGCGCAGGAGTTGGGTGCTGTGGCGGCCTCCCCTTCGCTGACCTGCTTGCACGAGAAGAAGTCAATCCAGTTGCTGCACAATGAGTCTCTGGGGAGGGTGGGGCCTTGCTCTGTGCCTGCGCTCTTCATGCACCCCCTGCAGGGCACATTTGGTAAAGTTCGTGCAGACTGCCGCCAAGCAGCATATTTTCTACAAACAAGTGAGATGGAGCGGAGGGGGGGGAGGGAGAGAAGGCGGTTGACAAGCCCTGCCTAAGACCATCGGAAATATGTGTTTTCCGATGGTCTTAGGCGACCCCTGTGAAAGGCTCGTGCGACCCCCAAAAGGGTTGCGACCCACAGGTTGAGAACCGCTGCTCTAGTGCTTTAAAACATCTCTCATTCCACCAGCTTATTTTTTCAAAACCAGGAGCTTATTGCCCTGAGTGTGAATCTTGACTAATGCCTAACATATATTAACATTCTTTACAATAAACTAAAAAGCACCTTTCCTCTTGATGGCTTTCCATCTTCATTCTATGTATTGTTTCAAATATAGTTTTCTTTTTCTTCTTTAACAATTGTCATATATTATAAAGCCATATCTTATACTTTTACAGCACTGGGGGCATGGAGTATCTCCCACAAGTCTCTGAAGTCACTTTAATGCTTACTCTCTGGAGGTGGGAAGTCAGTGTTCTCTTCCCCCATAAAGTCACAAAACTTTCCTGTTTGCCTTTCTAATTGCTTGCTTTGATTGCAAGCTCCTAAGTGCCTCTTCTTCTTCTTAAGAGTGCTAACTGGGACTGACATGTTGACAGAGAATACAGACAACCTACCAGCCATTCAATTCATCAGTGAGTCAACTCCAGTATACCCCCTGTTGCTTATATTATGTGTTGGGCAAAAGAGCAAACAAACAGCTCATTCAGCCCTCTCCCCAAAAAAGCCTCACCACAACTTTATCCAGTTATCCAAACAATTTATTAAAAACGTAACTGACAAATTCCACAAATACACTAATTCCCTTGCAAAACTTGGTGTTCCTGTTTGCTTTCTTGCTCATTAGTTCCCAACTGCATCCCTGCTTTTCAAAGACTTGCTCCTTTTTGTCAATAGGAAAAAATAGTTTTTTTGCTCTTTTAAAACAGGTTTTTAAAAGATTGCATGCCAGTGGCCATATTCAACGCTTATTAAAGTCATTGCAGCTATTATTTCTATGCCTAAAGTAGGAAATATTTTCAAATTAAATTATATTTATAGAACTGTGTGTCAAATAGTCCGTATTAAAGTTAGCCATAGTTCAGAATAATATAATTGATATGGCAAGGATCAATGTCCTTAAATAACTTATTTGACACATTGCGGAAAGATGACTTATGTAGCAGCTGTGAACAAAATTAAATACGCTTCCTACTTAAGGTACAAATGCAAAAGTCTTGACAGTTCATCAGTACCCAGCTAGCAGAAAAGCTCCTGTTTGTCTTCAGTCTTGAACCTAAACATTTTTAAGCCCAAAGAAGCAAAAGAAGGGAAACTTAGAGAAATCTGCCATAATCCCCAGAGAAAAGTAATAGGACTATCCTTTAAACCCCTAAAATGGGATGATTGTAAGGATGTGGTGACCTATTGGAGAGCTTGCCACCCACCTGATGATCAGCATTTACTCCTTTATTACTACAATTAGCTTATTCAAAAAGAAAAAGAACTGAAACATTTTGTATTTGATAAATAAAACATTTGTTTTGGAATATCTTCAAGGTCTAGGACAGGGGTGTCAAACTCGCAACGTCACATAACGTGTCGCGACGTATTGCAACTTTTTCCATTGCCGGCAATGGGGTGGGCATGGTTTTGCTATGATGCATCCAGCCCGTGGGCCGGCTGTTTGACACCCTTGGTCTAGGCAACTCACCACAGTCATTTCGCTGCAGCCAATAACAAGCCTTTCATGGTTATATTTTTGAAAAAAAATATGGGAAGCTGAGAAGTGCCACCTTGCTGAATCTTCTTTAAATGTTGTCGGGCCTAAAACAGATTCAATAAGCTTTCATAAGATACAAAAATGTGAACCCTATAATTCATTCAATAAAATAACTACTTGCCCAGAAAAAGACGAAAAGGAAATAAGGATGACAGGAAGTATACTGAAGGAGGTACAGCAAGGGACAGAAATGGCAGGGAACATTCTAGTAGGTTGGTATTACTGATATCTCTCATGGTGGCCATTTTGGGAAGAGTTCCCAAAATATGTTCTCAAAATTCCTAGCATGTTCATTAGCATTAAAAGGATAGGTACAGATGCTGGTCTAGATGCTGAAATGTAGTTTTAGAATCCTCTTTGAATTGGTTCAAAAGCTTCTGTTTTAACACAATATTAATATTTATTCATTTAAAACTTGGAATCATAATCTGTAGGCAAGCTAATTTGGACTGTAAACATATAGAGGACAAAAAGAAAAAAGAAAAGCCATTTGGGGACCTGAATCTGAGTTACACTTTATCAGAGGGAAATGTATTTTTGTAACTATGCTCAGCAAATTCAAATGACACTATTTCATAGAGTTAATGGACCTTGAAACAGATAGAATTTAAGGAACTTAACTATATAGCACCACATTTTGTTGACTGTGTCTGGATTTATTTGTGTTTTCAGTTCAGCTAAATAGATTGTGGAAATTCCAGTTTGCAGGTTCAAATCAAACAATGTTATCTCTCTTTGATCACAAATGGATATTGTATTATTGTGGGCTCTGATGTAATGCACATTTCATCATTTTGCCTATTATCCTACAGAGATGATTGCTATCCTATCTGGAATCAGAATTTATTTCTAGAATAATATTTTGGAGAGGTTTTTTTTAAAAAACAATTATATTATAGTTGTTTTAAACAAAACAGAAATATTCACCTTAATAAATGTAATCACCACTTATCAATTTATGTTATAGGGAAAATACTCCCCCCCAAAATGATGTTCCAACTTTGGCATGTTTGAGATTACAGCAATAATTTTTGTGAAGTATATTTGCAGCCATTTAAAGGTCTATATTACCACACTTAGAAACTACATACTTAAAATTAAATTTAATAAAACTTCTACGTACAATGCTACCTCCCCCCATTTTTTCTGCATAAGAGCCCTAGTTTTATTCACATTTCCAGTATTAAATGCATCTTATCCCATAACCACATCGGTTTTCAGACTTAAATAAAAATCCAGCATAAACAGTCTTAAACATTTTTACATGCATATGTCCATAATGTTTGCATTACTGCATTATTGTACAGTTTTTCAATGGTTCTAAACTTTTCTTGTAAGCAGTTTACCTATTATTATCTTATTTTTCTCTGTGTTTTTTCTTTTTCTTTTTAAATAACATTTTATTAAGTTGTAAAGTAAAATACAAAATACAAAGCAAATAGTAGGACACAATGGGGAGAAAAAAGAGATTGACTTCCGACTTTCCCTGTTGCAGTAGAATAAAGCATTAACGTCGAGCCTCAGCTTTTTATTTTTTCACAATAGTAAAACTAGCTATTTCTGTTATAACAAATCAATATAATCAGTGAAACCCAGAATCAAAGTTTCATTTTTTTCCACCTCAAACACAAAGTCCAGAAGTGGTCTCCATGTAGAAATGAAGGTACTTGTATTCTTTTCTTTTATCAAAGCAGTCAATTTAGCCATCTCTGCCAGCTCCATCAATTTCTATAGCCATTCATCCATAGTGAGAATTGAAATGTCCTTCCATTTTTGTGCTTACAGTAGTCTTGCTGCCGTCAACATATACAGGATCAATGTTCCAAATTTTTTTTTTCCAAATCTTTTTCCATTAAACCCAAAAGAAAAGTTTCTGGTTTCATGTTTATTTTTGCTTTAAGGATTTTCTGTATCAAAATGTGAATCCTTCTCCAATATTTCTTTGCATGTGCACCATAAATGATAAAAAGTCCCTTCTTTACATTTACATTCCCAGCATTCATTTGAAATACCTTTATACATTCTAGCTAGCTTATCCAGTGTTAAAACTTTTCATTCACATATTCTCCCATTGTTCCAGCATCACATTATAACCAAAATTCCTTGCCCATTGTATGATACATCTGTGTTTTTTTTCTATTATGCATACTTTAAGCATTATTCAAGTGGTTAAAATGCATTGCAATCTGCAGGAAACTGTAGCTCCATCTTCCTTCCTTCCTTCCTTCCTTCCTTCCTTCCTTCCTTCCTTCCTTCCTTCCTTCCTTCCTTCCTTGCTTCCTTCCTTCCTGAAATATGAGTTGCATATGAACCACTCTGGCATGTAAATTTATCAGAGAAAGGAAACTCTTCTTGTATCAGGAATTGTATGCCAGAGATGACACATGGGGTGTTGAATTACTTTGCATTATCATAGTCATAGTCATAGTAAGTATAGGTTGCAGCTGCCTAGATTGCATTTAAATATGATACAATCTGCACAGCAGGGAAATACCGACTGGGTTTGTCCAACTCATGGGACCAGCTCCCAAGAATGGTTTAACTGTTGTTTTTTTCTGCACAATACAGAAAAACAGTCCAGAAGATCCTCACAGTACTTTCCAGTTCTATGATACTTACATACACTTCTGAATATTAACAACCGGAACCTCATATAATCTTGGTTTCACTTGTGTCCTTTGCTAAGTAAAGAGGAGTATATTTATCTACTCTTAATTGTCCCAAAAAAGTTTTGAGGCCTTTCAGCATCATAATAAGAGTTACCAGATTTTGGATATATATTGGACATAAAACAATCCCATTAATCAACCTTTGGTCCTGAAAGATTTGCTGTTATTTGAAAATGCTTATAGTCTGTTGAACTATATGGTTTGGAAACTGTTATGTCCTGAGCCTTGCAAACGGGCTCGGGGCGTTTGCAGGCAGTCCCGGGCAGGTGCAAGCTGCCCGGGACCAGACAGCTGTCACCAGCGCCTGTGCGCATGCGCGGGTGCTGGCGTGGGAAAAGTAACACATTGACCCGGGAATTGCCTATATAAGAGACTGGGAGCTTTTGGGCATTGGTGAAGCCTTCACCTGTAAGCTGAACACCGAATAAAAGAAAACCTGAGAACTACAACTGCTTCTCGTGTCTGCTTTTCACCAAGGACTCAACACTGGCGACGAACGTGGGATGCCTTACATCGCCTGGAAAGGAAGAGGTGTAAGCTTACCCAAGTGAGTCCTGAGCGGCGGAACGGCGTTGACTCGGCAGCTACCCGCCAATCCAGTGCGCATTCGGGGGTAGGCTGGCTGATAGACCCGTCTCCTGAAAATGGCAAAAGTTGGAAGGCTTTTGGAATTCGACGTCTCACATCCAGAGCGGTGGGAGTCCTACGTAGCCAGGGTGGAAAATTACCTCAAGGTAAACCAAGTGAGGGAAGATAGCTTGAAGGCTGCCACCCTGCTTTGTGTCTGCGGTCAAGACGCCTTCGAAATCGCAGAGAACCTTGCAGCACCTGTCCCATTAGAGTCTGTCAGCTACGCAGATCTAAAGAAGCTATTGAAGGAGTACTTCCAGCCCAAGATGTCCGTCATCGCATGGCGCCACACCTTCGAGCAGAGGGATCAATGATCCGGAGAGTCGGCCAAAGAATACATCGCCGCATTGAGGAAGGCCGCCAAGCACTGCGAGTTCAAGGACCTCGAAGAACGACTGAGGGACCGATTCGTGTGCGGCTTAAGGCATCGAGATCTACAACAGAGGCTTTTCGCCAAAGAAGACTTGTCCTTCCAAGATGCCTTAAGAGAGGTCACCGCAGAAGAAGCAGCAGGCGGCGCCGTCAAAAACATGCGGCCGATCAGGAACAGTCCAGATGTTGCATCCGTGCACCAAGAGGACGTCCAAGGGAACTCCGAGGAGGATCCGGACGAGGAAGTCGACCGTCTCCATCCCACGAAGGAAGGGAATCAGAAAGGAAGCTCTGCAGCTCCCCTCAAGTGCATCGGCTGTGGAGGTCGCCACAGGAGAACCGACTGCACGTTCCGCTCCGCTATCTGCCGGGCGTGCGGGAAACAAGGACATATTGCAGCTGTGTGTCTGGGCCGACGAAAGGTACAACCTCAGGAAGAACTGCGCCTGAAAGGTACCAGGGTCCCCAGCCAGAATAGGGTAGGTTTTTGCGCTTCGCGAAGAAGCATCTTCAGGACAGGCACACACAAGCCCATCAAGAAAAAGCTGTCACTCAAGGTGAAGCTACAAGGGGTTCCATTAACTATGGAACTAGACACGGGGTCTGCCCTTTCAATCATATCCTTACATACATTTAGGAAGATTTGTTCCGGCAGTGGAACTCAGGCTAAATTAAGGCCTTCTGACATTGTGTTAACAGACTTTCAAAATTCGAGAGTGTATGTTAAGGGGGAGGCCACCCTTAACGTACAGTATAAGAATTTTGAAGGTCCACTAGACCTATTAGTAGTAAGAGGTGAACGAACGAGTCTCATAGGACTTGATTGGTTTGAAGCCTTGGGGATACACATCACGGGGCTCAACAGCTTACAAACACTCGACCTACAGGAAGTCTGCAAAGAATTTGCAGATGTCTTCAGCCCCCAGCTGAGCACATTCAAGGGACCCCCTGTGTCCTTAAAACTAGACCCCACTGTCACTGCCATTAGAATTAAAGCAAGAAGGGTCCCTTTTGCTTTAAAGAGTAAAATTGACACTGAGTTAGACAGACTGATCCAACAGGGGATCCTAGAACCTGTTGATTCCAGCCCTTGGGAGACCCCCATTGTCACGCCTCTAAAGGCAAATGGGGACATTCGCATTTGTGCTGACTACAAATGCACTCTTAATAAGGCATTGCAGCAACATGCCTATCCTGTTCCTGTGGTCAGTCATATTCTGGCCTCCCTCAAGGGGGGGCGCGTTTTTGCAAAGCTTGACCTAGCTCAAGCGTATCAACAGCTGCCTGTTGATGATGATGCTGCTATAGCTCAGACTATTGTGACCCACAGGGGAGCCTTTAAGGTAAAAAGGCTACAGTTTGGAGTGAATGTCGCTCCTGGGATTTTCCAAAGCGTAATGGAAAACACACTACGGGGCATACCGGGGGTTTGCCCCTACTTTGATGATGTCTTAATTGCAGGAGACTCCACACACATTCTAGCTGAAAGGCTAAGGGCTGTTCTGTTAAGGTTCAGGAAAACAGGCCTCAAGCTCAAAAAAGACAAATGCAAAATTGGGGTGCCTTCTACTGAATTTCTGGGATTCAAAATTGATGCTGCTGGGATTCACCCTGCTGAATCCAAACTAACTGCCATTTTAGAAGCACCTAGGCCAAAGTCTAAGGCCGAACTTCAGGCCTTTCTGGGCCTCCTGAATTTCTACAATTCCTTTCTTCCACATAAAGCTAGTGTAGCTGAGCCTCTTCACAGGCTATTAGACAAACAAGCAGTGTGGCAGTGGTCACAAACACATGAGGCTAGTTTCAATGAGGTCAAGGCCTTACTCACTTCTAACAGTGTACTTGCACACTTCAATGAGTCCCTTCCTGTGTGCATCGCTTGTGATGCTTCCCCTTACGGGGTAGGAGCTGTCCTGAGCCACCTCAGGTCTGATGGAACTCAGGTTCCTGTTGCATATTACTCCAGAACACTGTCTTCTGCTGAGTGCAACTACGCTCAGATAGACAGGGAGGCTCTGGCTGTTGTTGCTGGAATTAAAAAATTCCATGATTTCTTGTATGGCAGGCATTTCACAGTCTTCACTGACCATAAGCCTCTGCTGGGACTGTTTACCACACGTAAACAAACTCCCCAAATCATTTCCCCTAGAATGCTTAGGTGGTCTATTTTTCTGTCTGCATATGATTTTTCCTTACTCCACACGCCTGGGAAAGAAATGGGCCATGCTGATGGCCTCAGTAGATTGCCCCTGCCAGTAGTAGAAGCTGACCCTGCGCCAGCTGTCAACATTCTATCCATCCAAGCCTTGCCCGAGTCCCCTCTGAATGCCAGGGATGTCGCCGCTGAAACAGGCACAGATCACACACTTTCACGTGTCCTTTCTTGGGTTTTGTCTGGATGGCCTGAGCACTGCCCTAGTCCTGAGTTTCAGAGTTTCTGGTCCAAAAGGAACGAGTTGTCCACTTCTCAGGGTTGTCTGCTTTGGGGAAACAGAGTTGTCATTCCCACCTCAATGAGGACTAGGATCTTAGAGTCCCTCCACGAGGGTCATCCTGGCATTGTTCGCATGAAGGCCCTTGCGCGCAGCCACTTGTGGTGGCCTGGTTTAGATAAGGACATTGAGGCTAAGGTGCATGCATGCCACCTGTGCCAGCGCTCTCGCCCAGAGATGCCCCAAGCTCCTGTGCATAGATGGGAGGATACACAGTCCCCATGGTCTAGGGTGCACATTGACTACGCTGGGCCCTTTCAGGGCCAGTTCTTCTTGGTCCTCGTTGACAGTCATTCAAAATGGCTTGAGGTTGTACCTGTCTCATCCACCACCACTGCAAAGACTATTCAGGTACTGAGGGGGATTTTTGCTGCACACGGGCTCCCAGATGTCATCGTGTCTGACAACGGCCCTCAATTTACTTCCTCCGAATTCCAAGCTTTCTTACAGGCTAACATGATTCGTCATGCCACGTCTGCACCCTTCCACCCGTCCACCAACGGTATGGCTGAACGCATGGTCCGCATCACAAAGGACGCCTTGAAAAGACTCACCTATGGGGACTGGCATCACAGGTTGGCTGACTTTCTCCTTTCTTACCGCACCACACCGTCCACTTCTACAGGGAGAAGCCCAGCTGAACTTCGCTGGGGGTGCAAACTTACTACGAAGCTTGACCGGTTGCATCCGGACAGACTGCCTTCATCTACCTCACATCCTAGGGCACCTAGACAACTACTTGTGGGTGCCCCGGTTTGGACTCGCAATTACAGGCCTGGTCATACATGGGTCCCCGCTTCTATTTCCAAGGTCACAGGTCCTCTATCCTACGAGGTAGCCCTGGACAACGGTCGTGTCCTGCGTCGGCACATCGACCAACTCCGCCCTAGGCGGGATCGTTCAGATGAGACTCCTGGGTCTTTTCCAGGGGGGGAGGGGGACCCTTTAGAGCAAAGGGAGGGGCCCGAGCTGCTGCCCACCTCCAATGATGGAGCCACAAACGGCCCATTCCAAGATTCCGCGAGTGCCCCAAACAGGAATTCTAAGAGCCTATCCAACTACCAGGCATTCACGCCTACTCCAGCCAGGGAGTCACCCCGGGGGTACAATCACTATTCACCTGCACAGCACAGTACTCCAGTCAGGGAGGATACCCGGGAGCATCCCAATAAATCATACCCCGCAAGAGAGCTGGCACATAATCCCCAGAGTTGGCCTGACCTTACCCCAAGTCCTACAGGGGGTCAAACATACAGGGAGGTGGTCGAGGAACCAAGTCCCGACCGCAACACCTCTAGCCCAAATCAGGGAGTAACTGAGTTTTGGGAAGGTACAGAAACCCACACGAGCCCGGACACAGAACGGGGTTTAGGGAATGGACAGCCTCCTGACAGGTCTTGGACGGACCTAGGAGGTTCTACAGAGACGCCCAGCAGTGGCTATCACTTCAAGGGGCCCGAGGGCCTACAGCTAGGCAGGTCAACCAGGTCACAAAGTGACAGAAGCCCTGGCCTGACGAGCCCGGTGGGCGAGCGAGCAGGCCAGGCATTGGGGCACAGTCCTTGGAAGGCACCAAGGCATGATAAGGAGAACAGGCTCACGTCTCCCCTCAGTCAGGGAACACCTGTCAGAAACCCAGAGCTGAGAAGGTCACAGAGAGCAAGGAAATCTCCTAAATACTTAGAGGATTACATAACATTGCTGGCCAAACAAAAGCCAGTAAACAGTAGAAGCACTGGGGAGTAGAACATTGCATCAAGAAATAATTGTATGTTGGTAGTAGTCTTAGCCCGGGGGAAAGGGGTGTTATGTCCCGAGCCTTGCAAACGGGCTCGGGGCGTTTGCAGGCAGTCCCGGGCAGGTGCAAGCTGCCCGGGACCAGACAGGCTGTCGCCAGCGCCTGTGCGCATGCGCGGGTGCTGGCGCGGGAAAAGTAACACATTGACCCGGGAATTGCCTATATAAGAGGCTGGGAGCTTTTGGGCGTTGCTGAAGCCTTCACCTGTAAGCTGAACACAGAATAAAAGAAAACCTGAGAACTACAACTGCTTCTCGTGTCTGCTTTTCGCCAAGGACTCAACAGAAACCAAGATAGAACAGTTTAAATTGATATTGAATACTTTTACAGTCCCAGTTTTTTCAGGGGAATGGCCTCATTTACTGACACTGAAAATATAATTCGGCATTTGAAATGTTCAGATTTATGTTTTCTGTTCAAGTAAGCAACCAAATCAAGTACAACTTCAGATCCAGAAATATCTCTGCACTTACTTCATTTACTGAGTCATTGATTACATTGTTCAACTTGCAATTTAATCAACTTGCAACCCCAGCTTTTCCCAGCTTGGCCTAATTAAATTAATCTTGGTTAAAGTTCTGGATAGTCAGCACTGCTAATGCGGTAAGTTCCCCACCTTTCCTCACCTTTTAAAATCTCATTAATTTGAATTTCTAAAGCCTTTGAACAAGGAAGAAAGAAATCCCAAACCTCTTTTCTCCATGGAGAAATAATGCCACTAAGCACATGTTGGAAATTGAGCCTGCAAGAGCTGGCAGGGTGCTAATCACAGCCAGACTTTCATGTTCTGGAATTGGAATCAGCATTTCAGCAACAAAAAGTACTTCTCTCTACTCTCTTGCCTAAGAAAGTGAAATGAATTATTCCAGTAATCTATCAACAAAAACAGCTGCTTTTACACGTAGTCCTCAACTTACAACAGTTCATTTAGTGACCGTTTGAAGTTACAATGTCAACGAAAAAAGTGACATGACCATTTTTCACACTGTTGCAGCATCCCCATGGTCACGTGATCAAAATTTGGATGCTTGGAAACTGGTTCATATTAATGACAGCTGCAGTGTCCCAGGGCCATGTGACCCCCTTTTGCAACCTTCTGACAAGCAAAATCAATGGGGATGCCAAATTCACTTAACCATCATGTTACTAACTTAACAACTGCAATAATCCACTTAATAATTATGGTAAGAAAGGTCGTAAAATGGGACAAAATTCACAACAACTATGTCATTTAGCAATAAAAGTTTTGGGCTCAATTGCGGTTGTAAGTTGAGACCTACCTGTACTCTAATGTGTAAAATAACCTGGCTGGAGTGTCTAAAGCAGAGGTACCCAACCTTTTGGCTACCAGGGACCGGTTCCGTGGAGAAAGGTTTTTCCACGGACTGCAGAGTGCATGGTTTTGTGTGCTGCCTGCATCCCATGGATGGGGCTTTGCTTGTTTGTGCGGACCGGTTGCTGGCATGCTGTGGCCCAGTACCGGTCCACAGACTGGGGGTTGGGGACCCCTGGTCTAAAGGATTATAACTCTGCATTCTTTTCTGATTCATGGAAGCTATTAGTTATTGCTCATTAATTCAGTTCTAGATAAACTGGGCTTTAGTCCTTGAAGTTCCTTCTACCAATTAGCTGTCAATTCTCTGCTGTATTTGAATGCAACATGACTATCCTTTTGAAAGGTCATGATTGGCATCTAGGTGACTAGCAATTGTTTCTGTCTTATTGATTTCTCCACCAGAACAAGCCAGCATCATTCCAAAGAATAACATGCAATATCAATTACTCATAAAGGTTAGACTCTTTTGGATCCATTGGCCTTTTATAATTATCTTACTGTGGGGATGATTCTTGGAGTATGCAGATCTTCTATAATTCTATTAATTTCCAATTCAGGCAATACTAAAATAGGATAGAATTCAGGCTTAATGTCAAACAAGCTTTGTTTGTTTCCAGTCATTTATGAAAAGTGAAAAAGATGACAATTGGCAATACAACTATACTTTGTACATGAAAGCAATTGGTATATATATTTTATTTTAATGGTAAGGTATAAAATGTGAATACTGTATGCTATTCAGTTAATTCTGGGGTCAACATGATTTTTTATTTTATTTTATTTTAAGGGAATGATAGGTACCTGTAGAATTTTTTTTTGACCTGAGTAAAAAAAAAAAAATTACATCAAGCCAGATGCAATGAGTGAAGAGGAACTTCAAATGAAACTTTTGTCCCTGGTCCTCTGAAGTTTTTAAAAGCAGGGGTCTTCAAACTTGGCCCTTTTATGACTTGTGGACTTCAACTCCCAGAATTCCTCAGCCAGCATGCCTGGCTGAGGAATTCTGGGAGTTGAAGTCCACAAGTCATAAAAGGGCCAAGTTTGAAGAGCCCTGGTAAAGAGAATGATACTACAGCGATTGGGAAAACACTCCTTCTGTATCCATTATACAATGGCCTTTCTATATTTGAACAAGTGTTGTACTGCTGTGAAATTTCAGTCAGGTATCACAGGTTGTCTTTGACCTGCAAAATTCATTTAATGATCATTTGAAGTTACACTGGCACTGACTTATGCGACTTATGACCGTTTTACACACTGAACGACCCATTGGAGCCTCCTCAGGGTCACAAGATCAAAATTCAAATGCTTGGCAACCGACATGACGGTTGCAGTGTCCCGAAGTCATGTGATCATCTTTTACGACCTTCTGACAAGCAAAGTTGATGAAGCCAGATTCACTGAACAACCATTTTACTAACTTAACAACCGCCGTGAATCACTTAACAACCATGGCAAGGAAGATTGTAAAATGGAGCAAATCTTCACTCAACCAACGTCTCACTTAGCTACAGAAAGTTTGGGCTCAGTTGTGATCGTAAGTCGAGGACTACCTGTATTCCGAAATGCGGATTTCATTTCCTATTTTTCCTATATTAAGGAAACCAACTCTAATGTTAATAGGTTAATTACATTATCTATCTATCTATCTATCTATCTATCTATCTATCTATCTATCTATCTATCTATCTATCTATCTATAATAATCTTAAAAAATATGATCCCTGGGTATGTCCGTATTCAAAATAAATAAGTGTGAGCACCAGGGAATTCTAAACTATAAAAGTTTAATAAAGATATCTATGTATCTATCTATTTATCTATCTAAGACTTGTTTAGTTTTTGCACAGAGGAGATTATACTTTTGCAGGCCTTTCATTCTCGTTTGCTGGCTTGCTTCTCTCTCTGGCTATCTTCGCATACAATTACTTTTTTTTTTTTTTAAACCCTCTTTGGAATGCATTGCCATAACCATTCCTGGCCAGGAGATGTTGCTGTATGCTTTCAACTAAACACCTGCAGAATGGCAAGAAAGGCATTAATGATCCAACCATCTTCAGCTCCAGACCATCTCTGCGTGAAAAGCATTCTATTAGCAAATTGCATCGGGGGCTACACTGGCTGGTTATTATGCAGATTTCTCTCAACAGTTTCAACTGCCTCACAAAGAAACAAAGCTGCATCCATTCTAAAGCTCTTCTGTCCCCTTTGCAGCCAGACTATGAAGATTGAAGATCCAGCTGTAAACTTTTGGTTCATTTTTGTTGGTTAACGAAAGCAGGATGCAGCCTGGACATGGCATGAAATGGGCATCAAAGGTACATTAAACATGTACAATGTAGGTAATGTTATCTGTTTCATTTCGAAAAGTGAAGGCCACTTTTGAAAATAGAGGAATAAAAGGCAGCTATCAGTGTGCAGCTTCCCAGTGGCTTGGGACCCACGCTCTCACACAATGCAGCATGTGAATGCCACCATTGAGGAAAAGGAAATTGGAGATACAGAGGCAGAATATTGTCCCTGGTTGGATAGCAACATCCCAACTTCTCAGCAGAGCCCTACTAAGATAATGAAAGGAATCTATAGAAGCGCTGAGAATTTGAAGTTTTCTGCAGCAAATAGGCACCCATGAGCTCATTTGCTTAGTCATTTGCCAAAGACGTAATCCCAGAATAACTCCTCTTTTGTATTCTTACTGCTGTATTCCAACATTAGCTAAGCTTTCAAACAATATTATGTTCCAACAATGGTTTTGGAATATGGATGTGGAACTACATGCCATTTAGAATGATGCATGATTATAATGGTTAACTTGAGTTCTGCAACAAAATGTTTATATTTCAGGGTTCCTCACTTAGGAATTCAGATAATCCATTCCATTCCTTTAAACGCATTTCCCCTTCCCGTTCATAATCTTGTTGGACTCCATAACAACTATGCATACTTCATCTTCTGATTTATAGAAGACTTCTTGCTTATACTGTTTGGTTCGCTTGCAAACATTGGAGTTCCACCCAGCCCTTTAATACCTTCATCTTATGCCCTTCACTACATATAGGGCATGGTTATTTCCAACAAAGAGTATCACTGCTGAAAGTGATGGGATGGGATGCCCAAATAATGTGACAGGAGGAAGCATTATTGTTGTTGTTGGATATGTCCAGGATGTAGAAACCACGGCATTGCCTCATTAACCTTTGTAGATTTGACTTGCACCGATACAAACTGGTAATTCCACCAAACTGCTGGAAAAGAAATCAGCTGATTCTTGATTTCTAAGATAAGTAAGGTCTGGTTAATGAAATCAGAGGCCCTGGGGTGATCATCCTAAGCAGCTGAGTGCTCATTTTCAGAATGGTTATGTTACATAACTGATTATTTAATAAACACTTATGGAAGCATTTTGAACTACTCATGTTTGGGATTTTGTGCATTGATTGGCACAAGGTATTGCATTCTTTTGGGTCCAAGATCAGAATGACCTATTTATTGGTTACAATGACTCTAAAAAGCATCAGATATTTCTATCAGGTTCCCTTTCCAATTTCTGACTGTGGCCTTAATCAGAAACATACTTCTTGATAAATGCCTCAATAAGACATGGAGAAGCTGAGAAAGTACTCAATTTGCTCTAGAGGAAGGCTCACTTTTTAAGGATTTGCATGTTGATAAATTAGCCTCCAATTATAAAATCTTATTTATTTTCCTGAAATTGTTGTGTTTTCCAACAGTTTAGACCGATATACAGGTAGTCCTCAACTTACTACCACAAATGAACCCCAATTTTTTGTTGCTAAGCAAAACAGTTGTTAAGTGAACTTTGCCCCATTTATGACCTTTGTTGCTATGCTTTTTAAGTGAATCACTGAAGATGTTAAGCTAGTAACATGGTTGCTAAATGAATCTGCTTCCCTATTGACTTTGCTTGTCAAAAAGTTGCAAAAGATTGTCACATGGCCCTGAGACTGCAATTGTCATAAATATGAACCAGTTGCCAAGCATCAGAATTTTGATCATATCACCATGGGGATGCTGCAATGGTCGTAAGTGTGAAAAACAGTCCTAAGTTACTTTTTTCAGTACCGTTGTAAATTCAAACAGTCACTAAATGAACTACTGTAATTAGAGGACTACCATGATTCTCCCAACAATACAAAACAGACAAGTTGTACAAGCAATGAATGGTTAAAGCGGAAGAAAGTTATATTTGGGAAGTCCACTATCTGACCTTAATCCTAGAGAAATGTCGTGGAAGGATTTGAAGAGGTCACTTCATGCAAGGAAGTCCATCAGCGTTGCTGAGTAGAAGCTGTTCTCCAGCATGATTGGATGGAGAACCCACGGATGGGTTGTCTTAATCTATCTGCTCCAATTGGACTAAGTCTGAAATTGGTAACGCCCCCTCTGTGCCAAGTGCACCCCAGTTTTAGACTTAGTCCTATTTGCTCTAAGACGCGTTTTGTCTTCGCTCCTGGAGCAGAAGACTGTTAGATTCCATTTAATTGTCTAGCTCAGGCTATTAGTATTAATTGTTTTTTATTGTTGAATTGAATCGATTATTAGCTAGGAAAAAGGATCAATTAGACCAGTCTGAAGCCTATTTAGGCTGACAGACCCGCACCCCTCCCCCTGGGGGGGGGAAGTTTCCCCTTGTTTGTTTCAATCAGTTAGGGACAGCAATTCTAACCTTCAAAATCACTCGTTTTTTTCCGGAGCTGCCTTGCGATCCTCCGACTGCCAGCTGATCGTCGGAGGCATTGCCGATTGCGCTGAGGGCTCTGCAACGATCGTCGAGCCTCGCCAGGCCGGCAGGGAGCCTTCCCAGGTCCCTCGTTCACAGCCGGCAGCAACAGGTGAGGAATTGGGCGCGACCCAAATTTCGGAGCTCAGCCGACCTAATTGCATGCCACCAGCTGCTTAGGAGCCCAGGCGATTCACCCGAACAAGGGCTCGTCGCAGCTCACAACCCGGGCCTCAAGGCCTCGTTCCAACGGCCGTTTGTTTTCTGGGCCTTTTTAAGGCACCAAATTGGTGGCCGCCATTTTGAATTACCTCCGGTGGCCATTTTGGGAGTGGCGAAAGTCACGGGTGGCCATTTTGAGTGGGGCTGAAGCCTCGGCGGCCATTTTGTTTGTGGCTGAAGCCCTCGGCGGCCATTTTGAGTGAGGCTGAAGCCTCGGCGGCCATTTTGTTTGTGGCTGAAGCCCTCGGCGGCCATTTTGAGTGAGGCTGCAGCCTCGGCGGCCATTTTGTTTGTGACTGAAGCCCTCGGCGGCCATTTTGAGTGAGGCTGAAGCCTCGGCGGCCATTTTGTTTGTGGCTGAAGCCCTCGGCGGCCATTTTGAGTGAGGCTGAAGCCTCGGCGGCCATTTTGTTTGTGGCTGAGGCCTCAGCGCCCAATTTGAGTGAGGCTGAGGCCCCGGCGGCCATTTTAATTGTTGCTAAATTCATCGTCGGCCATTTTGGGCGTGGCTAAAGCCACTGGAGGCCTTTGGGCTGTGGCCGGAGTCCAGGCTGCCTGGAATCTTCTTCTGAAGGCAGTATTCGATCATTGGTGGCCAACGCTTCAGAGAGCAGCTCTGACCGGGGAGGGCCTGATCGATCCTGAGTGATCGGGGTGCCCACATCAGTTCCCCACCCTTCCCCTCTAGGGCTGAATTATCTCTGTAGACTCCCTTAGTGAACTACAACGCTGAGGGGGCGTTTTGCCAAGGTTGAGACCAGAGCAACCGTCATGGCGGAGAGAGGCAGCGAGTCGGTCAAGAGAAGTCGCCAATCAGAGGCAAGTGGAAAGAGCACCACCAAGCGAGCCTGACTAAGCAGGGAGCCACAGAGAGAGGAAGGGGGCCAAGGACCGAGAACGGTATCCCCAGATTTGGCAGGCACAAGGGGGAGGTCTATATTTGAGCCCCTTTCTTCACATAGTGCCTCGGCCCCAGGGGCTTGGTCTCCCCCCCCGAGGAATTGCCGAGTCAGACTCAAGCATAGCGGTGACCTCAGGGAGGGGTATGACTGGTCAGGACACCTCAGGGCCCCAGGCCACATTTACACCCACTGCAGCAGGGCTTCGCCTCCCTGAGAACCAGGCCCTGAACCCAAACTTGCTCCAGTCCATGATAGCCCAGGCTGTGGCTCAATTTATGGCCTCCAACACTCCACAGCCACCCTCCCAGACCGCACATCACTCACAATCTCTGGACTGGACGGATGGCCCCACATCAGACCTGGAGTCTACGGGAGCTGAACAACCTGACCTGATCTTGTCTGAGGACGAGGGCATCGCCCCATCCGAACCCACCCCTCCTGTTGGTCTCTTTGACCATTCCTTTTTTAATTCTCTCTTACTCAAAGCCTGTACTTCTGCTAACCTCACTCAACAACAGGAGACCCCACCAACATCCCAAGGTCCCCATGCCATTTACACTGAACCCTCTGTCTCACAGAATCATATTCCCTGCCCTCCCCTTTTCCTAAAGATGGTCCAGAAGCAATGGGAGAACCTAGGGTCCCCCTTGAGCCCTGGGGCAGTAGAAAGACAATTGTTCAACGTCGCTCCTTCCCTGACCTCCCTTTTGGAGATACCCGAAATTGATGAACCCTTGAACTCGTTGTTTCCCAAGTCCAATATTCCTGGGGACATAAATGAGGCACTAAGAGCAGAGGACAAGAAGATCGAGTCTGCCCTACGCAGAGCCCACCAAGCGTCAGCCTGGGCAACGAGGGCGGCAACCTCCATGGCCTTCTTTGCCAGGGCTTCGGTCCTGTGGCTACGGGAGCTCCAGGACATGATCCCTCCAGACCAGCTCAGAGTCCACCAGAATCTGGGTAAGTTGGTGGCCACATCCCAGTATCTGGCCGATGCCTCCTTACACACGGCCAGATACACTGCCCGGACCATCGCGGCAGACATTTCAGCACGAAGACTCCTCTGGCTCAGGAACTGGCGAGCAGACACCAAGGCCAAGTGGCGTCTGGCCTCCAAGCCTTACACAGGTGGACAACTCTTTGGTAAGGCGCTAGAGCCATACCTAACCGAAGGTAAGGATAAGCGCAAGATCCTGGTCAATACATCAAGGAGGGGAGATAGGCGCTGGGGGAACTTGTCGCAGAGTAACTACAGAAGGCAGCCCTTTCGGCCAGCGCCATCCTGGGATTGGGCCCAGGCCTCTCGCCCCTCCTTTCAGAGGCAGGAACGACAACAAGATCGTTCAGCATACAGAGGCAGACCACAGTTCCAGACTAAACGGTCCTTTCGGGGCACAGGGAGCCGCTCCTTCAAGCGAGGCAAGTGAGTCTGCAGCCTCACCTCCCATAGGAGGCCGGCTGGCCCTCTATTCCAACATTTGGGCGGCCACTACTACGGATGCATGGGTGTTAGACACCGTCTCCCAAGGTCTACGATTAGAGTTTTATTCCCATCCACCCGACAGGTTCCGCTCTTCCCCTATTTCAACGAACAGGACCAGAGCTGAACTTATGTCAGAAGCAATAGCTCATTTATTGCAAATACAAGCAATTGAACCAGTTCCAAAGGAACAAGAAGGGTGAGGGTTTTACTCAGACCTCTTCATCATTTCCAAAGCTTCAGGGGGCTGGAGGGCGATCTTGAATTTAAAAGGTCTAAACCTCTACCTGAGGTATAAGAAATTTAAGATGCAATCACTTCAATCAATCCTGGCTAGCGTCAGGCAAGGTGACTTTCTTACCTCCATAGACCTGACTGAGGCATATTTGCACATTCCCATTTTTCCTGGACACCGCAAATTCCTCAGATTTAGTTATGCCCGACGCCATTACCAGTACAGAGCCCTTCCATTTGGCCTCTCATCTGCACCGAGAGTATTTACAAAGGTACTGGCAGTGATCGCAGCCCACCTTAGACTAATTCCCATCAGGATTCAATGTTATTTAGATGACATTCTAATTCAGTCATCATCATGGCAAAGTGCCCAAGCAGACCTCGCCCTAGCCATTAAGGTTTTACAGGAGCACGGTTTTTCTGTGAACTTCCAGAAAAGTCATACTATACCAACAACTCGGCTCCTCCATTTGGGGGCAGTTATAGACACAGACAACTGCACGGTATACCTATCTCAGGACCGACGGAACTCTATCCAGACTCTTGTACGTCGGATCCGAAGGGACAGAGTAGTCACATTGGCATCCCTTTCACAGCTACTAGGGAAGATGGTGTCCTGCGTGCAAATTGTGCCATGGGCACGTCTCCATGCCAGGGAATTACAGTGGCTTCTCCTTCCATTTCAGAGACTTCATACCAGCACATCCCACCAGAAGGTCCGAGTTCCACAGGCGGTGTTGAACTCCCTTCGTTGGTGGGACTCTCCAGCACTGTCACGGGGAGCAGAATTCAAAGAACCGGACAGGATCACCGTCACCACAGACGCAAGCCTGTTTGGGTGGGGGGCACACCTCCACACACACTGGGCCCAGGGTCAGTGGTCCAGGCAGGATCTAAAGAACAACATAAACTGGCTGGAACTAAGAGCCATACACATGGCCCTAAAGAGATTCAGCAGCTTAGTACAAGGCCAGCACGTCCTGGTCTTAACCGACAACATCACAGCCAAGGCCCATATCAACAGGCAGGGGGGAACGAGGTCCAAACCTCTCATGCGAGAGGCCAGATTGCTGGGGTCTTGGGCGGAACTGAATCTTGCCTCCATCAGGGCGGAGCACATATCCGGAGTGGCCAACCAACAGGCGGACTCACTGAGCAGAGCCACCGTGGACCATTCCGAATGGCAGCTGAATCCGGAGATCTTCAGGGAGATCGTGGACAGGTTTGGTTCCCCATCCCTAGATCTGTTTGCCTCCCCAGCCAACTCACAGCTTCCCAGATTCCTTTCCAGGTTCCCGTCCCCATCAGCGGAAGGAACAGATGCACTCCGCAGTTCCTGGCCCAGGGAACTGCTCTATGCCTTTCCTCCACTACCTCTCCTACCGGCCACGATCAGGAAGATCCTTCGCGAACAAGCAGAGGTTCTCCTGGTCGCCCCACATTGGCCGAGACGACCTTGGTTCGCCGACCTGATGGAGCTCTCCGCATCGGCTCCATGGAGGATTCCAGCCAATCGGATCTCCCTCATTCAGGGGGAGTTGCATCATCCAGACCCTCAATGGCTCCAGTTAACCGTCTGGCACTTGAGAGGCAGGCCTTAGGCCTAGACTCATATTCGTCAAGGGTCATAGCCATGATCCAGCAATCCAGGCGACCCTCGACGAATAGAATATACGATGCCACGTGGAAGAGCTTCTGTAATTGGTGTTTAGCACACAATATTGAACCCTTACAGGCTGCAATGCCAGTTATCCTGGAGTTCCTGATGGATGGTCTGGACAAAGGTCTTTCCACAAGTACCATCCGTAGGCAGGTAGCAGCACTTGCCACGGTTATTTCCTATGGCAAGGAGCCCTTAACACAACACCCTATGATACGCTCCTTCCTAAAGGGAGCTAACAATGCCAGACCACCAACGGTACATAGATATCCCTCCTGGGACCTTCATCAGGTTCTACAGGCTCTCGTCTCACCACCCTTTGAGCCTATTGACAATTGTTTGCTCAAACATTTATCAATGAAGGTGGCATTTCTGGTTGCCATAACTTCAGCCAGAAGGATCTCTGAGCTGGCTGCCCTATCAGTAAGAAAGGACCTGTGTATTTTCCATAAGGACAGGGTTACTCTCAGGTTAGATCCCTCCTTTGTGCCCAAGGTTAACTCCTTATATCATAGGTCCCAGGACATAGTTTTGCCGGACTTCTGTCCGAACCCATCTAATAACACAGAGGCTCAGTGGAACAGATTGGATGTTCGCAGGGCCTTATATTGTTATATACAGAGAACCTCATCTTTCCGCAAGACTGAGGCTCTGTTTGTGTCATTTCACCCATCGTCGTTAGGACAAAAGGTTTCCTCGCCCACTATAGGCAGGTGGATTAGAGCTTGTATTTCTCTGGCATACCAGACTCAGTCACTTCAAGCTCCCAGCCATATCACGGCCCATTCCACCAGGGGCGCAGCCACTACAGCAGCCTGGTCTACCCAGGCATCCATAGAGGAAGTTTGTAGGGCAGCAACATGGGCATCGCCCTCCTCCTTTGTCCGTCACTACAAGATGGATGTATACGCATCCTCTACGGCTTCATTCGGCCGCAAGGTACTAGAACACGCATTAACATTGGATGGGACCCAGGCCCAATCTAATTTCCCACCCTAGGGACACAGGGCTTTGGTATGTCCCATCCGTGGGTTCTCCATCCAATCATGCTGGAGAAAGGGGCGTTGTCTTACCTGAACGCCTTTTCTCAGCATGATGATGGAGAATCCACTCCCTCCCATTAGGTCAGTTGGCCTGGTTCCCATTTGTTCAGACGCGTCGGACTAAAGTCTGGGTATCGCCTTAGTCTAAAACTGGGGTGCACTTGGCACAGAGGGGGCGTTACCAATTTCAGACTTAGTCCAATTGGAGCAGATAGATTAAGACAACCCATCCGTGGATTCTCCATCATCATGCTGAGAAAAGGCGTTCAGGTAAGACAACGCCCCTTTCTCTAAGGAGGAATGGGCTAAAATTCCTCCAAACCCATGTGCAGGATTGATCAACAGTTATTAGAAATGTTTAGTTTCAGCTATTGCTACCTAAGGAGGGGCACATGAATTACCGAAAGCAAAGGTTGTCGCGTATTTGCCATGTACAAATATGGAGTTTTGGATCGTTTTCGTTGATACGTCAATGAACAAGTAGTATGCTTTTGATTCGTTTGTTTAATTGGATTCCCTTTATCTAGTTTTAAGACCTGTGTGGAAAACAGAGCACATTTAAAGTCCTATTTATGCAGAACCTTGAAAATTCAAAAAGAGTTCACCAATGTTTAAGCAACTCTATACAACTAATCCTGGACTGATGTCACAATTGAGGCCAGCATTTCTGTGAGTTTTGCCCCATTTTATAGCCTTTTCGCCACAAGTGTTAAGTGAATCACACAGCAGTTGCTAAGCGAATCATGCAGTTGCTAAGCAAATCTGACTTCCCCCATTGACTTTCCTCTTTGAAAGCCAGTTGGGAAAGTTACAAACAGTGATCACATGATCCCAGGACAGTGCAAGTGTCATAAATGCATGTGAGGGGCCAAATGCTTGAATTGTGATCAGTCATAATAGTCACTTTTTCCAGTGCTGTTTTAAATTTGAATGGTCACTAAATGAATGGTTATAAGTCAAGGACTACCTACAGCAGTGATGACGAACCTTTTAGAGTCCAAGTGCCCAAAACCCACCTGGCCACTGCCCCGCCCCCACCTCTCCTGCCCGCAGGGTCACTCACTACCTCCATGGCCTGCCACAGCAGATTGCCCAGGTGGCCCAGCAGCGTCATGGTGGCCACGCCCTCTGTCCATGCCCCACAGCATCATCTGTATGTGATGGGGTGCAATGGCAGAGTCTTGTCCCCACTGCCCGGGTGTCATGTCCTTGGCTGCACTGGTCCATGTAGGCTGCGCCTGGGGCGACTCTTATCCAGGGTGGCTGCTGGTAAGGAGGGGGCCATGGGGGGTAGCGGGGCTAGGGCGATGGTGTGCGTGCCCACAGAGTGCCGCCTCTGGCACCCGTGCCATAGGTTCGCCACCACTGTCCTACATTATATATTGTATTCTGTCCCCTTACATTTAGCAAAACTGTTAAAAGGTTCTCTTTATACCCATGCTTTCAGCTCTAATCAAATGACTCTGGGCAATCCACCTTGGCGTGTATGCTTTGTTTTAACTCTCATTGTTTTTTGGGGTTTTGTTTTGTTATTGTTTTGTTAGATACTGGAGGACTTGCAGTTAGGACAATCCATAAGTACTATAAACAGACAAACTCCAAGAATTTTCAACAATAGCTCTGCTGGGATGGGAAATTCTGAAATTTGGAAATTTGTGAGGCTTTGGAAGGATGTTCTACATGATTTGGAGACAAAGTAGCTCATGGTTGCTATAATGTGAACCCGTCCAGTATTAGAATACACTCCTGAATAGTTGTTGTCAAACTGTAGAGCATATATTAAATGCATGCATAGCAGGTCATTTCCTACCCCACTCCTATCCTCTTCCCAGCTTTTTTTAAAAAATTGGCCAGAATCTAGAGTTTTACCTGGAAATGTTCATCTATGAATTTTTTTTTACGGCACAGATCACATTGCTTTTGAAGATAAGATAGTCTTGTCCTCGCATAATGAATGGAAGAGAAAAGAACCCCAACACTTGCCTTGTATTGAAAGTCCTGAAGCAGGTTGTAGGCATGTGAGATTGAAGATGTAATGCCATTGGGGAATTGCATTCTGCAGGGAATCAAGCTGCTGAAGTCTTGTTTTCCGACATTTGAAAGTTGATAGGACCAAATGGGATAGATACAGAAGCGGAGGTAGCGTCAGCCATTGCAAACTTGCTTGGTCTCATGAGCACTTGTATGGAGCTACAAAAGTAATTTAATGTTCAATTCAAAGAGCCTTGGACTAGATACCACACTCAGTATGCACGATTCCTGATTTCATGGCCTTTAGCCAAGCTCTTATTCAACTGCTGTGTTTTGCAAACACATTGGTTTTTAGTCCATAATTATAATGTAGCAAAAAAAAATCGGATCATATAAAGCACCAAACACAAATCATCCATGTTTGTTAACTTTTTAATTTTTTCCCCAATAAAAGCTGCAGTTTCTTCCAAGTCACCTGTGCATACCTCCCACCTAAAATAAAGAAATTGTTGAGAAAGGAATGTTTTTTTTCTGGAAGGACAAACAAAATCTGACTAGTGAATACCTCTTTTTGTTGAGCTACGGTAAGTGCTGGTCTAAACAGAGCTACTGAATTTGCAACAGTTGGCCATATGTAAGCGTAAAAGCAGTCTAAGTAGAAAAGCAATCTCACCTAAATCTTGCTAGGGTGTCCCATTGTGGTGGAGGTGGGGGGTATCCCTGGGAAGAAGGAGTGAAGGACTCTGGAAGTGTAAACCAGAGGTCTATTCTCCAGTGGTGGGATTCAGCCGGTTCTCATCACTGCAGCAGAACCGGTAGCTAACTTTTTGTTGCCCAGACCCAGAAGGGACTTCCAGAAGCAGCATCCACACAGAGAACCGGTTTTCACATATTGGAATCCCACCACTGCTATTATCCCATCAGTATCACACAAGGCATGAAGAGTCATTCTAGCTCCCAAGTGCAGCAGTGCTGTAGAAATATTCTGGAAGCAGATGATCACTATAGTAACCACAGCAAAACCATCATTTCATACTGTAAGGGAGAAGGTAGCGAGTGGTAAACCTCTCCTGCATGTTACAAAGAAAACCACATGGATAGAAAGTATAAAATGATGGATGACACAGTGCCATGTGATCAGCCTCTCAAGTTGGATAGCGTACAACATCTACTAGAACAGGGCTTTTCAACCTTTTCACCCATTGTACCACTTTTAGGATATGGCAACATCCAAGTACCATCAGTCGCCTAGTTTAGTGGGTGAAAGTGGCAAGAAGGTGACAAGCAATAGGGAGAAAGCAGAACTATTTAACTCGTTTTTTGCATCTGTCTTTACACAAAGGGAAAAACCAGACCAACCTATCAAAAATAGTGCCATAAAAAACAGAATAGAAACACAAGTTAAGATAGGCAAGAAAATGGTAAGTGAGCACCTGTCTAGCCTAGACGAGTTCAAATCACCAGGACCAGATGGATTACACCCCAAGGTTCTCAAGGACTTGGCAGATGTGATCTCAGAACCACTGAACTATATTTTTCAAAGATCCTGGAGCACTGGGGAACTACCAGAGGACTGGAAAAGAGCTGATATAGTTCTCATCTTCAAAAAAGGAAAAAAAAAATGGACCCAGGAAATTACAGACCTATCAGCGTGACCTCAATACCCGAGAAGATTCTGGAAAAAATAATCAAACAACAAATCAGCAAATACCTAGAGGCAAACAAAGTCATTACTAAAAACCAACATGGGTTTGTCAAAAACAGATCATGCCAGACAAATCTTATTGTATTCTTTAACCAAGTGACAAAATTAGTGAATCAGAAAAATGCTATGGATGTAATTTACTTGGACTTCAGTAAGACATTTGATAAAGTAGATCACAACCTACTACTTGACAAGATAGAAAAATGTGGGGTAGACAGCATCACCACCAGATGGATCCGTAGCTGGCTGACCAGCCGTACTCAGTGTGTGGTCCTCAATGGAACCACATCTACATGGAGGGAAGTGTGTAGTGGGGTGCCCCAGGGCTCTGTTCTGGGCCCAATGCTCTTCAACATCTTCATCAACGATCTGGACAAGGGGATAGATGGGGAACTCATCAAATTTGCAGACAACACCAAGCTGGCAGGAATAGCCAACAACCCAGAAGACAGGCTTAAGATACAGGAGGATCTGGACAGACTTGAACACTGGGCACTATCTAAAAAAATGAAATTCAGTTGTGAAAAAAGTAAGGTTCTACATTTAGGCAAGAAAAATGTACAGGTATAGTACAGGGGGTACATTGCTCAATAGTAGTAACTGTGAAAGGGATCTCAGAGTCCTAGTGGACAATCACTTAACTATGACCCAGCAGTGTGCTGCTAAAAGAGCCAACACAGTGATAGGCTGCATTAACAGAGGACTAGAATCAAGATCACGTGAAGTATTAATATCACTTTACAATGCCTTGGTAAAACCACATTTGGAATACTGCATCCAGTTTTGTCACCACGATGTAAAAAAGATGTTGAGACTCTAAAAAGAGTACAGAGAAGAGCAACAAAGATGATTAGGGGACTAGAAGCTAAAACATATAAGGAACGATTGCTGGAATTGGGTATGTCTACTTTAATGAAGAGAAGGACGAGGGGGGACATGATAGCAGTGTTCCAATATCTCAGGGGCTGCCACAAAGAAGAGGGAGTCAAGCTATTTTCCAAAGTGCTCGAAGGCAGGACAAGAAGCAACGGATGGAAACTAATCAAGGAGAGAAGCAACCTAGAACTAAGGAGAAACTGACAGTTAGACAGTTAGAACAATTAACCAGTGGAACAACCTGCCTCCAGAAGTGGTGAATGCTCTGACACTGGAAGTTTTTAAGAAGAGAATGGACAGCCATTTGTCTGAAATGGTATAGGGGTTTCCTGCCTGAGCAGGGGGTTGGACTAGATGACCTCCAAGGTCCCTTCCAACATTATTATTATTATTATTATTATTATTATCGATCATCGCACAGTCAGCCAGATGTTCAGACTGGATTTGGCATTTTGTCTACCTATCGAGTCCTTACCCAGGACCTGGGATAGGCAGATGTGGATGTTTGATGGTATTACAGATATCGTCGCAGGATGGAAGCAGTTCCTAATAAGGCCGCCTTTTGCAAATTGACTAATAGCAAATTTGTCAATGCCAATGGTGTTCAAGTGGTGCTCCAGTTGTTTTGGGATTGCACCCAAGGAGCCTATGACTATTGGTACTACCCTTGCTTGCTTTTGCCACAGTCTTTCTATTTCTATTTGTAGGTCTTTGTATTTTGTTATCTTCTCCAGTTCTTCTCTTCTATTCTGCTATCTCCAGGCACTGCCACGTCCACTATCCAGACTTTTTTGTCTTTCTTATCGACAATTGTTAAGTCTGGGGTGTTATGTTGCAGGTGCTTGTCTGTTTGAATTCTGAAGTCCCAGAGCAGTTTAATTTTATCATTTTCTATGACTTTCTCTATTTTATGATCCCACCAGTTTTTGCTTACAGGCAAATGATATTTTTTGCAGATCTTCCAATGCACCATTGTTGCTACTTTGTCATGCCGCTGCTTGTAATCAGTCTGTGCAATCTTCTTGCAACAGCTTACCAAGTGGTCCCACTGTTTCTTCAGCGTTCTTGCATAGGCGGCACTTACTGTCTATTGCTGTCTTCTCAATTTTGACTTTGTATGCATTTGTCCTTAAGGCTTGGTCTTGTGCAGCCAGAATTAGTCCCTCGGTCTCTTTCTTCAATTTCCTGCTCTTAGCCATTGCCAGTTTTATATTATCTGCTTTCCCAGCTATTTTTTTCATGTATTGGCCATGTAGTGCTTTGTCTTCCCATTCCTCTATTCTGTTCTTCATTTGGTCTTTCTTGAAGGCCAGTTTGGTCTCTCCAGTAGTCAGTAAGCCTTCCTGATATACTAATTTCAGTGCATCTTCATCATTGTTCTTCAGATATTCTTCCAAAGCCATTTTTCTTCTTCAACCATCTGATGTACTTGTAGCATTCCACGCCCACCTATTTGCCTTGGTAGATAAAGTCTATCAATGTCACTGCGTGGATGAAGGGCATGATTCATTGTCATTATTTTTCTGGTCTGCCTATCCATTGCTTTTAGTTCTGCTTGAGTCCAGTCCACTATTCCAGCTGTGTACCTAATGACTGGGATTGCCCAGGTGTTGATTGCCTTTATGGTATTTCCTCCATTGAGTTTGGATTTAAGATCTTCTTCACTCTCTTGATGTATTCACCTCTAATCTTTTTCTTGACTTCAGTGTGCTTGATGTTGTCAGCTTGAAGGATACCCAAGTATTTGTAGTACTCTTCCTCATCCAGATTCTTAATGTTATTTTCGTGGGGCATCTTGATTCCTTCAGTTTTCATTATTTTTTCCTTGTTTGATAGTAAGTGTGGCACATTTGTCCAAGCCAAACTCCATTACAATATCTTGGCTATATATACGGACAGTGTTGAGCAGCGATTCTATTTCAGATGATGTTTTCCATACAGCTTCAGATCATCCATATAAAGGAGGTGGGATAGTCTGGCAGATGTTTTTGATGTTTGATAGCCATGTCCTGAGTTATTCAGTATTGTTGACAGAGGAAACAGTGCAATAACAAATAGTAATGGTGATAATGAATCTCCTTGAAATATTCCTCTCTTGATATTAACCTCTCCCAGCCTCTCACCATTGATCTGCAACTGTGTCTTCCATTGTGCCATCGATCTTTGCACAAATTTTCTGATGTTTCTACTGACTCCTGTTATTTCTAGGCACTTTATTATCCAATCATGTGGCAGAGAGTCAAATGCCTTTTTGTAGTCAATCCATGCCACATTCAGGTTGGTCTTCCTTCTCTTGCAGTTTTCCAAGATCATTTTGTCTATTAGGAGTTGATCTTTTGTTCCTCTGCTGTTGGGGCGGTTTCCTTTCTGCTCAGGTGGAAAGAGATTGTTTTCAACTAGATGCTGTTGCACTGCATCAGCTACTACACCAGTTAGTAATTTGAAAGTTGTTGGTAAGCAGGTAATTGGCCTGTAGTTACCTGGTGTTGCCCCTTTTGCTGGATTTTTCATTATTAGGTAGGTTTTCCCAGTTGTTAGCCACTTTTCAATTTCTCCTCCTTGTAGTATATTGTTGAACTGTTTGGCAATGAGTGGGTGTATAACAGTTAGATGTTTCAACCAAAACCCATGCAGTTCATCTTCACCTGGTGCTGACCAATTTTTGATTTTCTTTGCTCTTTTTTCTACCATTTTTGTTGTTATTACTAGTTCTTTCATTTCAACTTCTGTTTTATTTGCATCCACCTCTTTTAACCAAGCCGCATCCTTGTTGTATTTCTTTGGGTTATCCCATATCTGCTTCCAGAACTGCACTGTTTCTTCCTTGTCAGGTACTGACTGATTCCTTGCAGTTTCTCCATTGATGGATTGGTAGAAACGTTTCTGATTGGATTGAAATTGGAGGTTCTGCCTATAGTTTGCAATTCGAGCTTCATATCTACTGATTTTCCTGGCTATAGCTGTTATTTGTTGCTTTATTATTTCCAGTGCTTCCTTGATCTTCCTTGTTTCTAAGTGGTATTTCTTGATTAGGTATTCTTTGGTCTTCTTGTTCTTCAGCTTCTTTTCTTTCATCTGTTCTAGCTTGCTTGCATGTGATCTTAACTTGCTGATCTTATTTTCTAGTCTAACCTTCCATTTTTCTGGTGCACTGTTTGTTTGTTTTTCTTCTTTGTTGATTTTGCATCCCAGGTATTCTGTTATAACTGCAGCTGTGCTGTACATTAGTTGGTTTGTTTCTTGCAGTGAATTGGTGCTTATACTTGATATTGCAATATTTGCATCTTTTAATGCTTGTGCTAGCTGTTTCTTTGGAACAAGCTTCAATGCAGGTAGCCTTATTCTGTTGTTTTTGTGCTGTTCTAGATGCTCAGTTATTCTTTGTTTCAATTCTTTTATTTCTTTAGTTAGAGGGTTTTGTTCTTCCTGAGGAAGAGGTGCCTGGTTTCCAAATGAGAACAGTTGTATATCTCTGCTGGATTCCTTCACTGCCAACTCCCCCTGGTTTGCCTCTACATTCTGAATTACTTCTGGTAAGGCTTTGATTTCTTTGCCCTGGGTAAACCTTTGCAGTTCGTCCAATTCTGTTTCTGTGAATATTTTATTTCGTGTTATAAATCGGCGTTGATCTGCTAGTCTCTGTTCTGTTATTTCTGATTCTGGATGTTGTTCTTTCCAGAACTGGTGCATTCGTTTTAGATATCCTCTTCTTGTTGGACTTGATCTGTAGTAACAGATCATTATTTCTTTGTTTTCAATCACTGTGTATCTGCGACGGGTAAACACCTTTTCTTCCAGTAGTTCTGCAGCTGCTGGCCCTGGTTGCTCAGCCAACAGTCCTGAGTCCTGTAACCCATTTTTCACCAGATATCCAGGAACTCCAATATCTAGTGCGGACCTTGTTAACCCGGGCGACGTCCGAGCCGGTATGGCATTCTGAAATTTACATCTCACCATATTTTTTATGGGAGAGACACTCTTTGTCTGACTCCTCTGATGAGACCTGTCCAGTATTATTATTATTATTATTATTATTATTATTATTATATCACTAGATGAAGTACAAAGAAATAGAATTGATTGAACTGTTGGCACAAGAAGGTAGAAATGTGACCAGGGTCTAACTGTAGGAACAGATCACAAACTGCTCATAAGCTAATTTTGAGTCAAGTTAAAGAACAAAAGAAAGCCACCTAGTTTCCGCAATATAATTTTAAATGTCAGGAACCTACAGTACATGCAAAACATGGTGAAACAGACTGGCTGCAGGTCAGCAAAGGAGCATGCAAGGCTATATGTTCTTCCTTCATTTATTGTTTATGCTGAATATATATATTGAAAGAATCGGAATTGGAAGAAGATGCCAAGATCTACAGTATATGATACTTAATTTAGAATTACCCTCATCACTGATGTCCATTCTTTTTTTTTTTTAGCATCAAGCAAATCTCTTTTATTTTCCTTAGCCTTTTAATTGTGCATTATGTATATAGTGCTGTCATACAGTTGTTCAGCTAATCTTAGTGTACTGTTTAGCTCTTTATGCTTAGCAACTGTGTTCATTGATGGTTCAAAATTTATTTGGTGTTCGTGTTAGTTACATGGTAGTGTATATATATTAATAAAGGTATTTTGAATAAAAGACAGAGCATAACTTACTGCCTTGGAGCCCCCGACATTGGCATGGCCCACAGCCCCTTCCCAGCTGCCCTCATTTGGTAAAAAATTAAAATTAAGTAGCTTTAGATTAGGAAAGATTGGGAGAAAATAGGTTGAGTTAAACTAATAGAAATCTTGAAGAAAAATTGGGTTTTATTCCAGACATAGTTGTTTTCTACTTTGTGCTGCTCCAATACAATTCCCAGCACATTCCACAATACTGACCCCTACAGTATCAGTATTCCACCACTGACTTTAAAAAGGTAAATGCCCAGGTAGTAATTCTGCATATAGTTCAGAGGGTGGGTCTTTTTGACTTTAAGAGAATATAATATGCAGCCTCTTCCATCGAGCTAGGTTTATTTCTATACTTTCCCTCTGTCTTCCTTTCATAATCTGAGCCAAATAGTTTTTTTAAAAACAAACAAACAATAAATTGGTCATGAATGAGAGAAGTTACAAGAAGCATATTTATTTAGGATTTCAGAGATAGATAGATAGATAGATAGATAGATAGATAGATAGATAGATAGATAGATAGATAGATAGATAGATAAGTGGGTGGGTGGGTGGGTGGGTGGGTGGGTGGGTGGGTGGATGGATGGATGGATAGATGTGAGAAAAAAAAAGAGAGAGAGAGATCTGTTTTACTATTTCAGTCTAGCGCTCAACCACAAACAGTTATAAAGTTAAAGCATTTTGGATAGCCCATTCAGCTGTCTAGGATTATTACACATTTGTATAGTCCAACAGTGCAGCCTTTGGTAGATCACCATCTCTAGGTCTTTGGGGCAGCAGAATAGCAGCAGATGAGGATGGCTAGGTAGGGGGCATGCATGTATCCATGAGCCTGAAATTACCAATAAGCATCATTCTGATCCCACTTATAATGGGCCACCTGCCTTAGCTTCTGCCACAATCGGCAGTTGAGGGTGCATTGACCACTGACTAAAGGGAAAGCGCTGGTTTAATATCAGTACAGTTAAGGATAATTTAAAGCTGTTACATTTTGGGGTTGAGAGCCAGATGAAAACAATTTTATGGGCATAGAGAAGAAAAAAGAGATATTTATAAGCCCAGTAGGGAAAGGCTCCAAGAGTGTAGTGAGTTATTTTTGTTCTACTCAGATATGGAACGAGAGCTTTACCAGTTTGAGGTAATTCTGATTACATCACTGACCTGTTTTTAGATGTTTAGACAAGATGGATGCAAATAATATTTTGAACTGAGAGCGTAAATAGAAAATAAAACATTTTCTTATTGAGCAATTTTTCTTGTTTAATGAGCACTGATGATGTCATCTAGTTTAGGTAATAAAATATCTTCAGAAAAACAATCCAGATAGCACCAAGGACCCTCATTTCAACCCTGAGCTACAAATATTCTCCTTTAATGTTATGTTATTACAAAAATTGATTACAAGATAAGTAGAATAAGGTATTTACAGATTAAAAGGCGATAATCCAAATTCAATTTTCTTCTTTAAACTGCTAGTGCACACACCTTAAATAGACCATTAATAATGGTTTTACGAAGGAACAGTATTATTTTAGGATCTTATTTGTCCTCTATCCAAAATTGGATCTAAATTGCATAGTGGGTTCCTAGATAACTGTTTAGTTGATAGATGATAGTGTGAATAAAGCACTTATGCAAGAAATCCTTTGGGAAAAAATGATGATCTTTGAATTAACAAAGAGAGAATGGTGGAATATGGTGGCTCATTGAAGATCAGCCAGAATTACTCCATGATTGGAGCAAAATTTGAAACTGTGTGTTTCTGATCAAAAATAAATGCACCATCTTTCCTCTACAGTTTGAAGTAGGATTTTGTGCTTTTCAAAAACCACACAGTGGACATAAACCCAACAGGTTCAGCTTTCCCTCTTTGTAAAAATGCTGCTTTTTGAATTTCTGCTTCTTACACATCTCTTAAAGGCATTGAAACTTTGCTAGGAAAAAAAAGCAACTCTGCCTGGAATCTCAAATGACCTCCTGTGATTGGGCTGCTAGTAAAAATGCTTCCGTTAACATCTCTTTTTTGCTTGTTATAAATAGCATATGTACCAGGAGGCATTTTGCCAACTAGCTGCTGAAAGGCCATTTTCTTCTGCCATCTCATAATTATGCTGTTAACAGAAACCCTGATAATGAATTTTTCCTGCATGAGCTGTCCATGGAGCAAGACAGGAAGATATATTTATATTTACTTTCTTGACCCTAGAAATATGAAGCTGATAGAGTAGTAGGCAATATTCAACAGCTATGCAATGGGAGAATGAGCCAAGCCTAAGGACTGTTGGGTGGTTCCAGTAGAAACTAATGGTTCTAAAACACTGTGTGATCTCAGAGGCTAAGTTTTCAGGAGCATCAGATAAAGTAGAACTTAACTTACAGGCAAGAATAAAGATTATGCCCAATTCAGTCTAACCCTCACCTCTATTTGACTAAGTAAAGCATGCTAGAAACTTGGCTTAGTTTTTTCCTTAAAGATGAAAACACGGCATCTTTCACCCTTGATAATGTCTTGTTTTTACAACAGTGGCTATAAGCCTGTTTCATTCCAACAATGAGATTGTTGAAAGAGTAGAGTGTTTACCAACTAACTGCAAGCATGTTCAGCTTAGTAGCATATTGTCACATATAATAACCATATTTACTGACTTTGTTGTGCTCATCAAAGACAAATAGTCAAGAAAAAGAAGTCTCTGCATGGATCTGCAACAAGTAGAGATATTTTTTCCTGACTATTTGTCTTTGATGAGCACAACAAAGTCAGTAAACATTGTCATGCTGCCAAAGTGTGTGTACGGGAAAGCCTCCTGGCATTTTCCAGACCTTGAATTGATACGTCACAGGTTAGATCTTTAAGAACTGCTTTACGGATCTGCTCTGCCCCGATATTGTTTCTTCTTCCTGGAACTAGTTCTTCAAGATCTCTGGAAGAGGTTTTCTTAGGTCAACTATCTGTGATTCCTTTTCCCAACCTTCTCCAACCAGATGCCTTCCACATATATTTCAACAAAAACTTCTCAAATTCAACAAATTATAATCTCAACACAAATAAAGAATCCTGAGCTGAGGAACGCCATTTTAACCTCGAGATGTCCATGATACCGAAACTGAAAATTGTTTATAAGCAAAGCATCAGTTTTTCTATCACTTTCAGCAGTTTTTTTCTTTATTGAACAATGAGAATTAAATGAATATTAAATTGCATAATGAAGAAATAAATTCACCTTAAGAAAATACCTATTTCCTATGGAACATATCTTCTAGGAATATGTTTTCCAGTTTCACATATAATTGAGATACATTCGGTTGAGTGTCAGAGGCATAAATTATCTATGAAGTAGAGGCACGCAACTTTTTCAGGGCTAAGAGATCTCATCACTTTGGGAGAACGCAAAAGTCATAAAGGAAAACCTTACATATGAAGCATTGGCTGTATTTCCCATATGGTTATGGCCAGAAATTTCTCATCGCTCCTGTTTTATGTCAAGGAGGTTTTTTTAAAACTTTATATCTTTATTCTATTTTTCAGTTACTTACTTATGCCACCCTTTTACTTATATTACGGTGAAGCATTTAGAACAATGGATTTCCCACCACTTCAAGACATCAGTTCCACTGGCAAGAAGCCAATAGAACAATCCCTTTTCACAATTGGTAACATTTATATATTTATTTATTATGCAGATTTACAAGGCCACCCAAATCAACAGTGACTCTATTAATTGCTCTCTATTGCTGTTCTACCTCTGCTGTGTTCTTTCAGCTCAGCCTTTCATTTCCACTGCTTTGGCCCCATACTACTCCATACCATCCCCAGTGGCTCCACCTCCTCCCTATTGTGCCTGTGACTACCCATGTCCAAGCTTTCAGATGTTGCTCAGGATGGGAGGACATTTTCCACACTTCCTCCTTGTCCTTCTACTGTCAATATTCATTTGTTTGCAGAGAGCAGCAGGAAGACAGAGCAGCCAGGCTAATAGGCTCTGGAATGCCACTCTTCAGTTGTTGAGTTGAGCAAGTGTCCAGAGTTTGCTGAATCCAATATAAGCCTATTTCTAACTTACATATTAAATAAACATGGGTCTAAACTTGTCAGTATCTGTGTGGGATAGAGGGAGGGGCTGCAGTCAAGTAATAGATATCCCAAATCTTCCATAAAACAGGTGAAAATACAGGAATCAGAGAAATTGAATCTCTTTCGTTGTATGTGGGGAGTTCAAAGCTGGGAGACTTTCTGAATGAAACCAAAAGTGTTTCAACCATACTAAATGTGCTGGGTTAAATGGGTGCTTGTAGGAATCTAATAACACCAGGTTGGCTTGGCAATAAAGCCCAGCATAGAGTTTTGATATGTGGAGGCATGTACCTCCCCCTCTCTCTCTCTCTCACGCACACACGCACACACGCACACACACACACACACACACACACACACACCATCTTACACAGATACACAGAGAGGTTTATATCCATGAATGTAACAGCTGTCATATTCTATCAGACTAAGGCAATTTTCAATAATTAAAAAAGAAATAAATTCCCAATAAAAATGGAGAACCCTTTGGTTGTTTAGTCAAAATTTAAATTTTGAGGAAGGAAGCAAGAACCATGCTTGGTAGAGCCATATCGTGTATAAAGCTAGAATTCTTCTTCCCCCTTCTCCAGTGAGGAATGTGTGTGCTTTTTTCTTTTTAAGTTCATGATTCCTACTGTAGGGCTTTATTGCCATTTTATGAGTTCCTCAATTCAAAATGGTAGGAAATAGCATGACTTTCCTTTTTTGAGGCAACTGAAGAGGGTCATAGCAACCCAAAAGGTTGTCCACTCATAAAAGAATGAATCATTAAAGCCATTATGACATCAGCAGTCATTTCACCAATCCTCACTCTCATTTCAAGCCTATTTGCAAGCCTAGCAACAAAAGGGAGAAAAAAAGGCTGTAATTCTCTGCAGGTTTAAAAGCAAAAAAAAAGTTTAAAATGAATGTGAGCAGACAATGGCAAGAGACAAATGTAGTTGCTCTTTGCAGCTCAGCTACAGTGTATTCAATCTCACAAACTGTGCAAATTCCTTCAGAGGTCTGGCCTGTTGTGTTAAACACAGTTTGGAATTACAATCTGAGTGTCTTTTGTGGAAAAGCAAAGTAAAAATAGTGTTTGAGGTGAATTTGATAGAATATAACAATGACCGTGACAATGATAATAGGAATGATGTGGTTAAACAGTAATAACAAGCTGGAGGTGACTACATTTACTTCCCATTGAGTCTTATTAGTGTCAAAATGGATGAAATAAGTTGTGGGTTATTAAAATACTTTTTCAATTTACCAACAATGGATATCTTCACTGATTAATTTACATAAATGGAAGTGGTGGATTAGTTTCGTAATTTCCCTGTATCTTAGGGCCCTTTCCAGATGACAGTCCTATTTCTAGATGACAACAGATGTGCGTGTCCACCAGAAAAATAAACATTGAGTTGACATTTTACCTAATACATTTTTTATGCTTTTCTATCCTATTTCATTATCACATTAGTAGGGGCACTAGATGTCTTCTATTTGAAATGGGTGATTTCTCACAGGAATGCTGTCAACTGATGGATGCTACGGACAACAATTTATAAGCATGTTTATGTGACTTGCCTGGGGATTGACAAAGATGGAGTGAAAGTCATTGAAGGAAGTAACAATGTGGCTAGAAATTGAATGAACGAGTAGCCATTCACTAGACCCCATTTTATGCAGTATTATAGCATGAGTAAACCTGTGGTTGCCTAGAAAAAAAATATACAATGAATTCTTCTGATCTTCCTGTTTTAATTAAAAAGTCAGAACTCAGAACTCAACAAGTTACACAGGAAGAGAATTCTAGACTGTGCCACTTGAGATTCCCTGGTAAGGGAGAAGTATATTTTAGAATGATACCCCACATTTAAGAAAAGAAAATGTGTGCATCTGTACATCTAAAAACACATTTAGCATAGAATTTTATCCCTACCATGTTGGATTACTTGAGGCAGGAATTTCTTTCCCCAAACCATTCCTAAATACAATCCTATATTAACATCTTCAAATCTAAATTGTATCTTCTAATGTTTCACCTATCATAACTTCCTGTCTTTGGAGATTTACTTTGGTTCCTTTTCTTACACCAATGTGAAAACTATGCATGTGCTAAAGCAATTTGGAAATGATTTGAAGAAACCCATATTGTATATCTTGAACTTGTCTCTTTAGGGACACTTAGTATATTGATATAAGAGTGCATGTAGAAATCTTCCTTTCTTCTAAAACTTTGCCTGCTGGATGAGAATGAATGGAGAAAAAATTATTGTTCAGAGCTTCATTTTTTAGAAAGACTGAACAGCACTTGAGATGGCTAAAGAACTGCTTCATTTATTCGTAATATTTTCTCATTCTTCTTTCAGGCAAGACATCATCCATATCATTCTTGTTTCCAGTTTTTCCTTAAGGAATGAGGAAGGTTGGAGTGACAGACAGGTAGCTAAGAATGGACCTGAAACTCGATACAACATATTTGCTGTTAGAAGGACAGAATGGGTGATTTTTTTTTCTCACACAAAGCGTATCATAACACACATAGCAACTAATTTGTGGAATTAGACTTCTCCAATATGACCGGGATTTTACACAGAGTCCATTCTTAGTGGAAATTGCAGATGCAATGTCAGAAAGATTCTTATTTTGTAAAATGTCCTCTCAATATTCATCTGGCATAAACAACTTTTGGACTCCTATCCAATTTGATTACTTTTTCACTGGAGCCCTTACTAGCTATATATTGTAAATACCTGGACACAGAGATAAACACCCCATGTTCCATTTGGCAATGAAAAGCTATTTGGTAGTACTAACAATGCATCTTTATGAAAAACCCACCATTTTCTCCTTCCCGTGGAACACTTGTCCAAACTGTTCACAAACGGTAAGCATTGTAATTGAATTATAGAGGTCACTGAAAAAAGGTCACATCGTAAAATCTTTAATTCCACTGATGTTGTACTAAACATAAACAAGGTTAGCTACATTGTCTAGCTACTTCTGTCGACATTCCTACTATATAATCTGTCAAATGTTGAAACTCATTAACTCTCATTACTTCTTTATGGATGTAGACTGCTATCTCCCCACTAACATAGTATTTCTATGTCTTTAAGAGAGGAGAACAAAACTTGCTGTCTCGTGTGGCTCACATTATTAAATATACAATGGGAAATTAAAGCATTCATTTTTAATCCATTTAGAGGCATGTGCATTTTATAAAATCTATTTTTTCTCCTAGCTCTGCACACTGTTTGGAATGTGGCTTCTGAGGCCCTCAACTTGAGAAACGTAACAAACTTTAAAAAGCTTGCACAGTGAGAAACTGCAGAGTAACAGAACGTCCTAACCGCGCTTTGCAAAAGTCAGGAAACAGGAACGTTGCAGTATTCAACAAGCTTTATTCACTATGTTGAAACTAAGTTAGCACTGGAACGAAGCTCCATTCATTGCCCTAAATACATTCCTCCACCACACCCAGAGTACACACCCCAATTGACGGTTAATTGGTCATCTGGAATCCACCTGTCCCCCTCCCCATACCTGCCTCGTGATAGTCCTCCACCCTACCTACGCCCCGATCCAGCTAGTACTTATGTTCAAACCTTACATTGAGTCCACGCCCCGATCCAGCTAGTACTTATGTTCAAACCTTACATTGAGTCCATGCGTTCCGTTCACGCCATTCTCATCCCTAATGTCCCACTCAACCTCTTCCTATAATACCCCCTCCCGGTATCCAAGTGTTGTCAGACCCAGCGTCCCAGTTCCCATCATTCACAGAGTCACGGTTCCAGCAACATAAGCCATAACAGTTTTAACAGCATTCGGCTTCTCCATATTCCATTTCTATGTAGCCTCCGTCCGGTTGTGTGCTGGCAACATAGGATGTTCACGTGACCCGTTCGGCCGCCGTTGTTGGCGATGTAGCTCACGAAGCTACCGGACTCGGCTGGAACACATGGTTAACTGGAACATTCTGGACTTTGGAAGGTAAGTATCACGCTGGGTCTGACATTCGGCCCCCCTCACCACAGGGCCCCCTGAAGGTGAGAAATGGGAAATTGATTAATCATGCCAATGTTCACATACAATAACCTTTCTAGTCACCCCCTGGTTTGTGTGGTAGTGCTCTGTGATACCGACGGATTAGATCAGGGGCGGATATATCGTGTTTTTCTACCTGAGAGGCTTCGGACAGAGGGTATCCCTTCCACAATATCAGATAATAGAGTCTACCCCCCTTACTCGCGAATCAATTATGTCCTGTATTTCATATCGTCCTGGCGTAACAGGTCCTGGGGGTGTCTCATGGGACGGTCCTCCCATGGGTTTCAACAAACTTACATGAAAAACCGGGTGTATCTTACCAAGTAGTTTCGGTAAGTGGAGCTTCACCGTCACAGGATTGAGGATCTGGAGTATACGAAATGGTCCAATGTATTTTGGTGCTAATTTTCTGCATGGCACCTGCAACTTAATATACTTGGTTGACAAATATACCAGGTCGCCTACCCGTAATTGAAATGGCAATTTTTTAATGGCGACCTTTATCTGCCTGATACTTTGATGTCTGAGCTGCCCGCTGCAGAGCGTGTCGTACTGTACTCCAAACCTTACCTACTCGCGACAACCACTCATTTGGTTGACCGACCTGGGTTTCCCGGTTTCTACTTTCCGGTAGTGGAGTAATATCATGTCCATATACCACTTGGAATGGGGTTAGGCCAGTACTTTTATGTACCGCATTGTTATACGCAATCTCCGCAAATGGTACCAAATCTACCCAATTGGACTGTTGGTAAGACACGTAACATCGGAGATATCTCTCTATAGCCGCATTGGCCCACTCCGCCGCCCCATTAGTACAAGGGTGATATGCAGAACTCAGCCCTTGTGTGGTACCAATAAACTTCAGAAATTGCCGCCAGAAATGAGCTGTAAATTGGACACCTCGGTCTGAAATAATCCGGCGAGGCGCCCCATGCAGTCGGAACACTTGGTGTACGAACATTTTAGCCAATTTCCTCGCCGATGGTAGTCCCTTACACGGTATGAAATGGGCCTGCTTTGAAAATAAATCGACCACCGTCCATATAACTGTATATCCTTTTACATTTGGTAAATCTACTATAAAGTCCATCCCAATGTCCTGCCATGGCCAAGTTGGATTAGACACTGACTGGAGTAATCCCATTGGTTTTTTAGGAATTACCTTCGCCTGTGCACAAATATGACACCCTTTCACATAGCTTTCAATGTCCTTCTGCAAACTCGGCCACCAGAACTGCCGTCTCGCCAAATGTAATGTTTTCAAAAACCCAAAATGGCCTGCTAATTTGGAATCATGGCACCGGTGGTACACTCGGTCCCGTAACCGCTGTGGAATGTATAGTCTATCACCGTGCCAGGCTAAACCATCTCGGTAGGTCAACAATCCAGGATTAGCTAGTGACCAAGAGTCATTTAACAAAGCAGACTTTACTTCATCCTCGAATGCTGTCGTTTTTTTGCAGGCATCTGCTCGTATGACTTCAACACTGCCAGAAGGCATGATAGCTTGGATCACCTCTTCCTTTTTGCTGTCGTATTGTGACAGACATGAGAGTGCGTCCGCTAAGAAATTCTTCCCTCCTGGAACAACTTTAAAATGAAACCTAAATCGTTGGAAATATTGCGCCCAACGAACATGTTTGGGAGCTAATCTCCTCGGTATCTGGAGGACCGTTAAATTCTTGTGGTCTGTCCACACCTCAAAGGGATGCTGTGCGCCCTCCAACAAATGGCGCCACGTGGACAGGGTCCATTTCACGGCAAACGCTTCCTTTTCCCATACCGCCCAGCGTCTTTCTGTATCAGTGAACTTCTTGGAGGTATAAGCGCAAGGTTGTAGAGTACCTTGGTCATTACACTGCAATAATACTGCTCCGACTGCTACGTCGCTCACATCGGCCTGTACAACAAATGGCCGCCCCGGATCAGGATGTACTAATACAGGTTCTTGAGCGAATAATGTCTTTAAGGACTTGAATGCTCTTTGACAAGCAACAGTCTAGTTCAAGGATTGTCCCGGGTGGGGTTCCCCTGCAATATGCTTGGTACGCAATAGCTGGGTCAATGGGAGTGCCACATCAGCAAAAGAGGGAATAAATTGCCGGTAGAAATTAGCAAACCCCAAGAACCGTTGTAATTGACGGCGGGTCTTTGGGGCTTGCCACTCTAATACAGTTCGTACTTTACTGGGATCCATCTCTATACCGGCTGCTGAAACTCGGATTCCTAGGTATTCAATGCGCTCCTTGTGAAATTCGCACTTTGATAGCTTACAATATAGCCGAGCGTCTAACAATTTTTTCAGCACAGTGCGCACCAACTTCACATGCTCCTCCAATGTTTGGGAATAGATGAGTATATCATCCAGGTATACCGGCACACTCCGGTACAGATGTTCGTGCAAAACTTCGTTAATAAGCTGCATGAATACAGCTGGGGCCCCTTGCAACCCGAAAGGCATCACTTTAAATTGATAGCTGCCCAGCGGGCAATTAAACGCTGTCTTCCACTCGTCCCCTTTCTTAATCCTCACCCTATAGTACGCTTCACGAAGGTCTAATTTCGTGAAGATTTTCCCAGCAACTAGATGGGCAAGGAGGTCTTTCATCAATGGCAGGGGATATGTCTGTTCTATACATACAGCGTTAAGACCCCTAAAATCCACACATATCCTTAATCCTCCATCCTTTTTCCCTTGGAATAATACCGGGGCCGTTATCCGGGAACGTGCTGGTTCTATAAAGCCTCTGGCCAAATTTTCATCTATGTATTTCCTCATTTCCTGTAGCTCCGAAGATGTCATCGGATACATCCTGGGTTTCGGCAACCTCGCACCAGGAACAATTTCTATTGCGCAATCCGTTGACCTATGGGGTGGTAAAGTATTACATTCTTGCTCGCTAAAAACTGCTGCCAGATCACTATACACTGCCGGATATCCAGGATCACTCCCAGCCAGCCCTGATTTCGAGTCTTCAACCGCCCTATCCTCACTATGCTCACCCGGATGGGGTGGCTGGGGACCTACTGCAAGCCTTAAATGCCGGGACCCATCCGCCCACCACATGTTCGGGGTCCATTTATCCAACCACGCTAGACCAAGGATGATGGATTTGGACATAGAAGGCACTACTATAAACCGTATTACCTCCCAGTGAATACCTATCTCCATCCTCACAGGCTCCGTCACCCAATTGGACGGAGCTCCCCCCAAGAGGGAGCCATCTACTTGTTTGAAACGAATCGGAGACTTTAACCGGGTCACCCTAATACTCATCTGCCGGACCACCTCCTTACTAATCAGACACCTAGTCCACCCGGTATCAAGCAATGCCTGAAATGACCCTGACTCCCCGGTAACCGGACTCGTTAATGTTATTGGGATGGTGAATGGAACTATGGGATCACTCACCATCGGATCCTCCACCGGGCCTTCTTCTTCATATTCTTCCAATGCTGGAGAAATATCACCTGGAGCTGTTTGTCCTACTTGATGGGCGACTCGTGATTTCTCTGTCATCTTCTTTGGTGTAGTACCGGGTCTGCCCACGCCTGTTAGTATGTTAGTTGATTCGGGGAATGTGCACTCCGCCGCATGGTGACCCGGCCGGTTACAACGGAAACACTGGAACACCGGTTTAGGACGTGCATTACTACTTGGCATCTGATTGGTACTGTCCTTGGATTGATCCTGGCCCTTACGAGGTTGCAACCGTACTTCACGTGCTCCAGGCAATTCCCTTAGCCCAACATCTAACTCCACCGCCGCCTTGAACCATTCGGAAAGGCGTCCTACGATCCCTCTAACCACACATGCCCTGCGCAGGTCAATATCTAGTCCCGTGAGGAAATGATGGACCAATAAACGATCTGGCCATGATCTAAGCCTTCCTGCCACTTTTTGGAAGTCCCGTATATAATCTTGTACTGGCCTGCCCCTCTGTCGCAGACCTACTAACTGTGCTTCCGCCCATTGTAGTCGGGTGGGATCCTCAAATCTCGTTTTCAGGGCGTCTAAGAATAGTCCTATATCCGACAGCTCTCTGGCATGGTCGCTACACAGGTCAGCGGCCCAAGCAGCAGCTTCCCCTTGTAGGCTGGCTGTCACTGCAACCACCATCGCCCAATTAGACGGATATAGGGTAGTAAAACGATCCAAGTGGCTGAGCACATGGCTTAAGAATACAGCCAAACGATCTGGATTGCCGTCAAAAGTAAGCGTAATGGGAGGTGAATTCCACATCATGGCTTGTGGCCAAGGAGCTGGTATCTGGCCTCCATATGGGATATTTTCTGGAAGTAACATGGGTCGGTCACCTGAGCCTACTGGGCTCGCCCCTTGCCTACCTGAATCCACCGGCGGAACTCCGGCCCCTCGTGCCTCCTGCCGGTATTGGGAATGCTCAGCTGTGCCCTGCCTCCCCATGGTATTCTGCAAGGTAAAGCGGCTACTTGGCTGTAATTTGAGCCTCAGACTCGCTAACTGGAAACGGGATGACTCGGATGTTATATGCGCCCCTGGGGCAGCCCTAGACTGGGGAAGGATACTAGCGGGAACTGAATAACCCCGCTCCTCAAACTGGTCTCTAAGAACATCCAAGGTGTATTGCCCAGGAGCCGTGGAATAGCTCCACTCATCTTCGTCGTCTCCAGTGACCCGCCGTTCCCTCCATCCGCTCAAACTCGGCGCCAATCCCCTGTCTCCGCGCTCCTCCAGATGCCGCAATGCAGGACTCAGCCACCACTCTCCGTCTGAAGCTGTGGTTGTTCACGGTTTCACTGCATGCTCCTAGCCTCGGGAACCTGCAGCTTCTCCTTTGGTCGAACCACCATCTGAGGAGCCTCTGTATCACCGGCTACTGGCACCTCCATCTGCTCAGCAGCTTCTAACTGCTCCTCCTCCAACGGCTCCACTCCCTGTGTCCCCTCCGCCATTATGCTGTAAGCTAGATGGCTTTGGGGTGAGTGCTAACTTACTAACAGAACGTCCTAACCGCGCTTCGCGAAAGCCAGGTAACAGGAATGTTGCAGTATTCAACAAGCTTTATTCACTATGTTGAAACTAAGTTAGCACTGGAACGAAGCTCCATTCATTGCCCTAAATACATTCCTCCACCACACCCAGAGTACACACCCCAATTGACGGTTAATTGGTCATCTGGAATCCACCTGTCCCCCTCCCCATACCTGCCTCGTGATAGTCCTCCACCCTACCTACGCCCCAATCCAGCTAGTACTTATGTTCAAACCTTACATTGATTCCACGCCCCGATCCAGCTAGTACTTATGTTCAAACCTTACATTGAGTCCATGCGTTCCGTTCACGCCATTCTCACTCCTAATGTCCCACTCAACCTCTTCCTATAATACCCCCTCCCGGTATCCAAGTGTTGTCAGACCCAGCGTCCCAGTTCCCATCATTCACAGAGTCACGGTTCCAGCAACATAAGCCATAACAGTTTTAACAGCATTCGGCTTCTCCATATTCCATTTCTATGTAGCCTCCGTCCGGTTGTGTGCTGGCAACATAGGATGTTCACGTGACCCGTTCGGCCGCCGCTGTTGGCGATGTAGCTCACGAAGCTACCGGACTCGGCTGGAACACATGGTTAACTGGAACATTCCGGACTTTGGAAGGTAAGTATCACGCTGGGTCTGACACAGAGATTTGCTTTCTCAAGGCTGTACCGTAGTTATCCAAATGTATCGCCAGTCCCTCCCCAGGCAAGGCTGGATCAGTTGCACAAACAAATCGAAACCCCCCTTCTGAAACAGCAGTTTTTTAGGACTGCTAAAAAAGCAGCAGGCATTTACAGGTTGAACTTCAGAGCCCTTGCAGTAGCAGAAAGAGAACTCTCTTTGCTATGTATCAAAGGGTATTTGAATCTAAAGTGACCAAACATGTCCAACCACCGTTGCTAAGATCCAATCAAACATCCTTTGTTATGTAGCAAAATGACATGGAAGACTTTGCAGCAGCTATGAGAGAAAGGCATGAGTCATTCAGTACCGTGATCTCACCAAGGCAGCACGGAGCATATTTATTAATTTTAAATATTTATGCTGGAGGAGGCAATCTGTGGTCCTGTGCAGCCATCAGCCTATTTTTCTATGGCTTCTAGCATGATTTCTAAACCCCTCTACAATTCATCAGAACATATTTCTGGCAGGCAAGATAACATGTCAAGATGATATGTCACTTTCCCAGCAATTTGGGAAAGAGATAAGAGGGTTTCAGGGAGACAGCGAGAGAAAAAGAGACACCAGAGAGAAGGGATGTACATCTAGTTTTTTGGTTTTAGCCCCCCCCCCTCAATTTATTGGCATATGGCCCCCCTAAGAGCTTATCATCCCAGGCCTGCAACTCCTGATGGAGATATGATTACCCATCTGTATTTATATCTGTCTTTCAATTTAATTATTGCAATAATACAAAAGCCAACAGTTATATAGATAAACAGCACCCTTTAGACCTTGACCAATGCATGGGTTTCTTTCTTTATTTCTTTTCTGGTAGAGAATGGATCTCTAAAGTAGTATTGTACAAAAAGTTACCCTGCATTTTTTCTTGCCAGTTGTCATTTCGTTTGGTAAAAACACAAAGCTTTTTAATTTTTTTTCAAAAGAGAATAGAATTTTGAAAAAAAAATAGTTTTGAAGGGTGGAGGATGATATTCCCACACTTACTCAGTGTTACATTGGCCATGTGCAAATGTTCTGACTTTCACTGTACAACCATCTTTATAGTAGCCAGCAAAAATCAGTTCAGTACCAAGGCAAAAAAAAACAACAACCCATAATGTAATGTCCTGCTTCAGTTGGGAAGTATGTATCTAGAACAACTGGGTCATGTTTCTGATGGATGAGTGTTTTTGAGAAATTGCAGGTCAGGTTTTGGTTCAGCTTTACCAGAAGCTGTCCTTCACTAGACAGAGACTGGAGCCAGGCAGGATACCTATATCTAATTATTCTTCCAGGAGATATGGGATGTAGAGTCTCTGATAGAACCACAGGATGATGGAAGGGTCACAGTATGCTTCCTCTTTAGTTTCCAGTTCCTGACCATCTTTCATGAACTCATTCCAGTTTGTCTAAATTTCACCTGATGTTTGTCAGCCAGAACTGAACACTATTCTCAAAATAAGGTTTAACCAGTGCTGTTTCTGCACATTGAGTTGAAGCCCCTACAGTTAGTCCTGTTTTGCTGATACACATGTGCTAAAGAGCAAATTTAATCAATAAGCTTTAAGTATATAAGTTATGATTAAGCCAAAAGGTGCTGGCACTCTATTCTCAAGGCCTCTGGCTTGCCTTCTATGGTGTCTACAAAGTAGACCACTTGAACATTGTAAGCAAATGAAAATCAGTTTGCTTATCAGCAAAATATCTCTTGAAAAATCAGCCAAGCTAACCATTTCTTATTTAAAAGGTCATCCATTAGATGGCAGCTAGTTAAGACAACGATTTAAAATGGCCGGTTGAAGGACTGAAAGAATGTTTACTTAAAGGCATGTAAATCCTTCTGCAACTAGCATTCAGCCTTGGAAGACCATCTCCCAGCTGCTTTTGAGTCTTGAAAACAAACTGGATCTTTCAATACATCAAGAATTTCAACACAATGGAGACTAAATGTCTCTGGGAAGAAACCAAAAAGTGCTTATTTCTCTGCATTTGCACTGTAGGCCAGTTTTTCTGCAAAACTCTTATGAAAACAACATCTCTGTGAGGATAGACTGAGAAAGTCCAGTTGATAATCACCAAGAGTTTCATGACCAATTGGAAATTGGAACTCAGAAAATTATTTGTCAATTTTATAGAAACAAATCTCTCATGAATGAAGGCGAATAGACGTGTCCCAGGATAATGTTTTAGGATCTAATTTGGGCCAGTCCCTGAGACCAAGGTTTTGTCTTCTGAGCTTTTGGACTCATCCTGGAGCCCATCCTCAGGGAATGTCTCTCTAGGCACGAGTCCAAAAGCTCGGAAGACGAAACCTCTGGTCCCAGGGACTGACCCAGGTTGGATCCTGAAACAAATCTCTGGTTGTACTAACAAACCAGTCATTATTGTGAAATTTGAAGGTAGTCTGGAACATGCAGAAATTATGGAATGCTTAATGTGTGTACACAAGTAAGAAGTACATATCCTACCTAGAATGGTTCTTGGTTTGCTGAGGATCAAATCTAACTCTAGCTATTTTTTCTGTTTATCAAGAAAAGTGTGTTTTGAATTCTCTTTCAACTGAGTTCAGTTCCTGGTGACTTTACAGACAGCTCCATTGCACTTTTCTTGGTAACAGTATAGATATAGTTTGCCATTCTGTCTTTTACCAGGATCTAATTTTTTAACTTCTTGGTCTAGTCTAAAGCCCTGGGATTTCTTGGTGGTCTCCCATCCAGGCACGATGAAACTTAGTGGAAGTCCATTATGCTCCCTAATTAATGCATCCCATCCTTGAAGTATCATTTCATGGCCACTAGGCAGCAGAAACACATAACATATAGAAGCTTTTTTTTCAGCATAAAGGCAGGTTTTTCTGTCTTTTATAAAGGAAACAGTTGAAAAGATTTTGCTACACTACAAAATCAAAGTGCCTAAGTATCTGCCAAAAGAATTCAACTGTGTCATGTGTTTGCATTCAGTTTCAGAATCCACAGAAATGCCATCAAGCCCCAAAATAATTTTTATTTGAAGTGCTATGACTTCACAAGGCTTTTACAAGTGGCAGCAGCAGCTTATTCTTGAAATAAAACCTATTTTATTTGCAATATTTTATTTCAAACTTAGGCAACAGAGGCAGTCATTGGTTTTTCTCTGATCCATTGGTTGGGCCACTATACTCTGTCTTCTACAGATGTGCTGAACCAAGTCCCATAATCCAGGTTCATTAGAGGAATTCAGTTTTAAAATATTTGGAGAATACCAAGCTGAGAAAAGCTAAGATTCTGAATTATAGCTAACCTCAATGCTGATTTCTGTTTAGGCAAATTATTTAGATCTGTGACTAGAAAAGAGGGAAAGGAGGCAGAGAAATTACTAAACTCTGGAAGGTGGTTTCTGTTTTTAAATTCCTGTTTTCCATTTTTACTGATTTTCTAAAAATTAACATATCTTGAATCAACCAAGAGGATTCACACTGGCAGGAACAGAATTTAAGAATGTACACATACAGTATAGACCCAGATGTTTTCATAAGCTTGATATGTTCTTCAGATCAAAATAAACATGAAATTGAAAATAACTCATATGTATTTTTTTTTTTAAATGTGGGGTCCATGAACATGATCAGAGTATCCCAATGGATATTACTATCTTTAGAATGCTACTAGACAACCCAAGGTCTATTGGGTCATTGTTTCAGAGAGGTTTCATTACGCAGAAAAACAGAATGGCCAAGAGTGGGCAAAAAAGCAATGGGAGCACGAGTGACTTTCGACTTCCTGCTGGCTTCCCCATTGTAGAAATCTGGCAGGAGGCATTGCAAACCCCAACCCTTCCCTTCCTTATCAGCTGGAAGGTAAGTGGCTGCTGGTGAGTAGGGGAGGGATTAAAGGTTGTGACACTGGCTGGAAAACTGTCACAGACTGTTGAAAATGAAGCTCATGTGACTGCAGCTGCAGCCCAGCATTGCAGCAGCAGCAGCCACGGTTTCCCCAAAATTCATTCTGTAAATTAACCCATTTGAGGTATCTTGGTTCAAAAATTGTTGCCCTATGATGCACTGTTTTACCCAGGTCAAGATAATGAGAGTTTTAGTAGTAGTAGTAGTAGTAGTAGTAGTAGTAGTAGTAATAGTAGTAGTATGTGTGTTTGTGTGTGTGTGTATGTTTGCATGTATGTATGTGCATACACAACTACAATACACAACAATATTGTATATGTAACACAACACACACACACAAAGACAGACACACACATACAATCCACTTTTTATAGACTGATGCTCTCAAACTGGGGAAATGTAGATGCTACACATGTCATGCCTTCATGGATTAGGTTTTATATTATTTCCAATTTCTCAATTTGCATATACTATGTAGAATTTCTGCTTATATAGATTAGGAAGAGGCAGTGACAAGTTTTTTTCCCTCCTTACTGACCACCACAGCCACAGATCTTCCTATGGGTCCCAACCTTCTAGCGGGAATTGACCCCATGAGTTATTGTACTAAATACAGAACGTTAATTTTACAAGTTATCCAAGCTCTAGTGCTTGAGTTTCAAAATTTTTATTAGTTTATCAAAATATAAAAATAGAAATACAAAAATACAAAGAAAAAAAAAGAAGTAAGTGGGAAATAAGGGAGGGGAGGGGGAAGGGAGAAGAGTCAGAAGTCAACATTTTTTTTCTTTTTCCTCTCTGCCCTACATTCTTCTCCCTTCCCCTTTCCCTTCCTTATTTTTTTTTCAAGCTCTAATACTCAAACAGAAACTCTTATCAGCAGCGCTGCAAGAAGGAATATATAGAGTCTATCTTTAGATTGATATGTACATCCACTTTTCTTTTTCTTAAGCTCTCAAATGAGAGAGATATAGATTTACATATAATCCTAAACCTCATATGCAAAGAGTTACATGACTTCCCACCCTCACCTCTAACTCACTCATTCTCCAACCAGCATGACTTCCAGCACAGAGGCCCCGCTAGCATCCAGAGCAGTGTTTCTGAATCCTAGCAACTTTAAGACATGTGGACTTTAACATGCTTGCTGCGGAATTCTGGGAGTTGAAGTCCACACGTCTTAAAGTTGCCAAGGTTGAGAAACATTGCCATAGAGAATAATTTGCCTTTTCAAAAAACTTGTATTGGGCTTAAGGATGTCCAGTTTTTGCCTGACATGTTGAGAGCCATGTTCTCAAAGCAGGCAAGGGCAGACCTGATGGGGGGAAATTCAGAATATTTGGAAGGACACTTTCTGCCCTAAATGCAAAAAATGGGGCCAAGTGTTAGACCCCAGCCCCTTCTGAAGGCTGAAAATTTATATTATGTTCTGCAGAGGACACTTTTTGCATCCATGGCCCATGTGAATAATTACTGTTAATTCCTAGGGAGAAAGATGCAGTATTGCAACTGATTGGAGGGGTCAAAATGTTAATTCAGTGAGTGGTTAGGGGTCTTGGAGGTAGACAGAGTCAAAGACTGGAGTTCTATGTCCCACTCCCTCCTTTTTAGCCATGAAATTTGCTGTTTTTAAAATAACCAACTATAGATTCTCTGTTTTTTCATCAGAATAACATGTTAGCTGGGTTTTCTGTTATGTGCACAGAAGGGATTTTGTGTCTGGCAGTGTCAATCTTAATACGATGCATTTTATCACACAAGAGACAATAGGTTTTTCTATGGTCTGAAAGGAATAGGTAAATGTGTGGTTTTGACTGAGTAGTGGGGAGAGAAAAAAAGGCACTGGCAGTAATCAAGATGGTAAAGTTGGCTTGCCACACGAAAAGGATGGATTGAAAAACTCTCCAAAGGCATTGAAAGACTTTATTGGAGTCTTAGGAATTATCTGGTCAGAAATAATTAGGAAGTGTTATTTGCTTTAGCAGAGTTGCATCTCCTCTGTACTGCAATCAGAACAATTCATCAGTGGGAAAGCTTGCCTTCAGAAGTTGTGGGTGCTCCATCACCAGAGGTTTTTAAGAACAGATTGGATAGCCATTTGTCTGAAATGGTATAGAGTTTCTTAACTTGAGCAGGAGGTTGGACTAGAAGACCTCCAACGTCTCATCCAATTCTGTTATTCTGACCTTACAGATGACAGAAACAGTCCTTCTCATTCAGTTAGGAGGGGTGGCATTACAAAACAAAACAAAAAAGCAGGGAAGAAAAGTAATTGGGCAACATTTGAACAATAAATTTGATTTAATTATCAGTATGTATTTAATTAATTTAATATGTGTTCAGGTATGGTTATAAAACCACAGAATTTTACCAGCCACCAGCTTAAACTCAATGGTAATTTTAGGAAGCTATCTAGTTCTATGAAGTCCCAGAGTTCCAGACTTAACTTCTTCAAAAATTGATTTTATGGCAGTCCACTTTGGAACACTCCAGACAGCAGCCAAGTGATAAATTATAATCTATAATTTCAGAGCTTTGGAACATAGCATGAAAAACTGTTCCGCATTCACTTAATTTCTAACTGTACAGGTCGTGGAGCTGTACTGCTTCTCCTAGACAATACAGAGGTTCTTTTCATAGCAAGGCAGACCAAGAAGTCATATTTACCCTAGAATGACAAACAGTAACAGTTGCCTCTGATGCAGATTAGGTGTGATGATAAAAAGACTGCTGAGCTAGGCTGGACAAAATGTTTCCAGTGAAAACTGAAACCCCAGCAAAAGCCACCAGCTTTTCAGTTATATGTCAACTAAAGAACAATTCAGATTTATAAGGTTAGGTAACAGTTGCTATTTTTCGTGACAAATGATGAAATAGCTTATTGTTTCATATATTATCTTTCCCCAGAGATACAAATATATAAGAAGTTACATGTATCCGGTGCAGAGAAACACCATATAAATATCAATTTTCCCACAAATGCTCTCATTGGGGAAAAAATGCTAGTACGAGCTTCCAGGCAAGTAATTGGATAATCAAACATAAAAGGTTGCCGTCTTAGAAGTTCAAAGGGATACCAAAAATAAAAACTACACAAAGAGGCAGTTTATCTGGTATTTTAAGAAAACAATTCTATATGAAAGAGAAATTTGGGAAGACAGATTCCCCAGACTCCAACTATAGCTGCGTTGGGATTTTTTTGTAAAAGAAATTAGTGAAATATACACTTGCAAAGAAAGATCTTCTAACATACCGATACTTTTTGCTGCAGATAATTACTCAATTTGCATGTTACATAGCTGACAGAACTTGAGATCTTTCAAAATCAGGAAAGAACAGCAAAAGTCACGGACAATTTTATAAATAAAGCACATTGTTAATATATCTATGAATAACTCAGTTGGGGGAGAATCAGCTGAGGGAAAAACCAACTAAAAGGGAGAAACCCTATAACCTTGCATAGCATGGATCTTATAAGCTAGACTAGAGTTTTAAATAAACACTTTCATTATTGCCTTTGAAACATCTGGGTCTATTTCAGGCATCCTTCTAAAGTGCCCACTGTACAGGCTAAAACATAAAGAACTGGTGTTTAGAGCTAGTACACCCACTCGTTAATTTGTTTAACTCCACTCATGAGAAGACTTAGATTTTCTTAGACATCCAGAATAAAAGAAATGAAGGTTAAGGAAATTGAGCAAGGGACCTCCTGTCTCACATAGTCTGGCTGAGATGAGATCCAAGAGAGTTGTTTGCTAGGTTCCTTTGATCAAGCAGTGTCATTTATTGGGGACTCCAGAAATGTACCTTCTCTTATCATGAGATGCCTGTCCTCTTCAATGAGATTCTTTTAATGGCTTCTGCCCTCATAGCATTTTAGAAAGCCCTAAAAATGGTAAGTAAGAACATGACTAAATCAATAAAGATTCTATTCTATTCTGTTCTGTCCACAGTTAATTCTTGATAAAGGGTTGACATGGATTTAAAAATAATTTTATGCTATGTTATCAAATCATTCTCTTGGAGTTTTTGGAAAGATTCTTAAGACTCTCATGCTTAATTTAAAATTTCTATGCAATATTGATCAGATCACCTTGCTTTTCAACAATAAATGAAACCACTGTTTCAATGGTCTTAACTAGTAAGATAAATTACATTGGAATTCATCTGACTTGCTTGAAACTAAATTGGAATTTGGGATTCATTATGTTGAAACCTGTAACAAGGTTTCCATTACATTTCCAGCACTGTGTTCAATGAACATTTTTCCAATTTTGGTGAATGAGTGCATATGCAGACCTATTATGTTATGTGTTTTTTGGGTAAATAATATTTTGTAACTACAGAAAAAGCGTAAGAATTAGTAAGCCAGATCAATTAAGACATGTGATTGGAAAAGGAAATGTAGCTACATGAGCTTATGTAAACTCCATTCATGATACTTTCCATAGCTTTTGTTTTTGAAAATCATCTTTGATTTTATCATAGGTTCTATATACCACTTCACAAACTGCGTTATTTGTCTTATCTTTCTCTTTTTGAAGATCTCAACTTGTTCAACCACAATTTTCTCAGACATCTACTTTCTCTCTGCCCATTGATTATTCCTTCACATATTGTTTCACAATTCTATTTTCTTAACTGTCTTTATACCTATCCCAGTCTTTAATTCATTAATTTTCAGATCCCTGCTCCTTATTGCATTAAATCGCATTAAAGTGTGCTGCAGTTGCCAAAAAAGCCAACACAGTGCTAGGCTGCATTAACAGAGGGATAGAATCAAGGTCACATGAAATGTTAATACCACTTTACAATGCTTTGGTAAGGCCACACTTGGAATACTGCATCCAGTTTTGGTCACCACAATGTAAAAAAAAGATGTTGAGACTCTAGAAAAAGTACAGAGTACAGAGAAGAAGAACAAAGATGATTAGGGGACTGGAGGCTAAAACATAAAGAACGGTTGCTGGAATTGGATATGTCTAGTTTAATGAAGAGAAGGACTAGGGGTGACCAGGAGTTTCTGCATTCCCTCTTATTAACTATCTCTTTGGATAGGGGAATAATAATAATCAGGTTCCAATCATGAGCCTCAGATGATATTTTCACATTCACATTAAACAAGTTGCTCAGGTTCTTCATAAGGAAACCACAACCATATTTTAACTTTTTTCATGTTCCCCCGTCATTTCTGCAGCCTAACCATTGTTTAAAACATTCTAACAGGATTTTTCCCCTCCCCTTTCATCCTTTATCCTGGGTACTAACACTTCTAATATTGTTTAATTCTACTGTTATAGCTCAGTAGTTTCTATGCAATTGTCTAAAATTTTCTTTTCAGCATTCCCTCTCTTTGACTACAAACTTAAACAACTTTTATTCTTCATACTCTTCTTTTTCTCAATCTCATTTTTGAAACAATCATATTTATGCAGCATGCATTCTTTCTACTCAGAGGCAGTTTTCATATTTCCTATTAACGTAATTCCACATGGTTCTCAGTCACTTTTCATTCTCTTGCAAGCAGCTTCTATATCCTGTTTTGTTACATATATTTCCATGAATTCTGCCAAGAAATGTATTGATCTTCCAATACCTTTTCGTATACAACTCATATTTTCTCTTTCTACCTTCATTCTATTTTCATGCAACTTTACACCTTGTTCCTTTTCTCCTGTTCCCATTTATTCCCATGATTTAATCTTGAGACAATCTGCTAATGGTTTGTCCCACCATTTCTCATCCTTGTATCTTTCATTATTGTTTTTAAATCCAACATGATTTTAACCTATTCCTTTTCCAGGTTACTTTTGAATCTATGTCTCCCAAGAAGGTTTTAATATGGATTTCATATAGTAAATATTTATATTTTAGCAATAGCAATAGTAATAGCCTTTATACTTATATACCGCTTCATAGTGCTTTACAGCACTCTCTAAGTAGTTTAAAAATGTCAGCATATTGCCCCCAACAATCTGGGTCCTCATTTTACCGACCTCGAAAGGATGGAAAGCCAAGTCAACCTTGAGCCCATCAGGATCGAACTCCAGACTGTGGGCAGAATTAGCCTGTAATAGCACATTCTAACCACTGCACCACCACAGTTCATTTTTTATTTTGATGTCAGGCATTGGTCTGCTTGGGGAGCAAGGGTCAAAATGAGCAACATGGCAGATACAGCATTATGATCAAAGTTGTCCCCCTTTCCTATATGCTTCAATATCACACATCTGTATGAAAGGGAAAAGACTCAGATACTTCATGTTTTTCCATTTCTTCATTTTTAGTCTTGCTGGTTAATAAGGAGTTAAATGCTAGTACAACTTGTAGCCTGTTACTTGAATTCCTAGTTGACTGAATTAATTTAATTGTAAAGGAAGAAAATAATGTTTCAGGTTTTGTCTAAATAACAGAATAACAGAGTTGGAAAAGACCTTGGAGGTCATCTAGTCCAACCCCCTGCTCAGGCAGGAAACCCTATACCATTCCAGACAAGAGGCTGTCCAGTCTCTTCTTAAAAGCTTCCAGTGATGGAGCACCTGAAGGCAAGCTGTTCCACTGGTTAATTGTTCTAACTGATTGCAGTACAGAGGAGGTGAAGCTCTGCTAAAACAAATAACACTTCCTAATTATTTCTGACCAGATAATTCCCAAGACTCCAATAAAAGGAGTTTTCTCCTTAGTTCTAGGTTGCTTCTCTCCTTGTTTAGTTTCCATCCATTGTTTCTTGTCTTGCCTTCTGGTGCTTTGGAAAATAGGTTGACCTCTTCTTTCTGGCAGCCCCCTCAAATATTGCAACACTGCTATATTTGAGGGGCTGCCACCATAGTCAGTTTAAATCACCATAGAGAATTTATATTATATGGTTTTTGCCTATGTCTTTCATAAACCGACTAAAAAAGCTACCTTTTTGACTGGAGTAACCTGCAAATTGATGTGCCTTGTGGTGTCTGAAGATAAATAGATGTAAATACCAATGCTTTATTGCTATATCACAGTGATTCTTTAATTATTATTTTTTTGTCTTAAATTCCAAAACAAACATCTCATTCTCTAGGCTACTTTCTAGTCTGGCAGTTCTTACAGATGTCATGTTTCCCTGGTTCACACACCAAAAGCTACTTGAAGGATATCTTCTTTAGTGTAAATTGTGTTTTATGGCTGTCTAGACATTGCTGACCTACAACCTCTAGTAGGCTTACCGAGTATGATAAGTAATGAGGGATGTTAGGAAGCATAATTTAACAAACTTTTAAGGCTATAGTCTACCTATGTTTCAATCATCAATACAATGAACAAGAAGTAGAAAGAGCTGAAAATTGAAAGAAATGAAAATTTAATGTTGGGATTTGATGATTAGAACTATTTATGGAATACTGTATGCCATTGAATTTTAGAGCAAAATGTTGATTCATTTTATATTTGTAACTGTATCAAAGGAAGTAGGAAGTTACTCTTTTCTTTTTTGTTTTTTCTTCTTATTGTTTGCACTTCCTCCTCTTAGTTTTTTCCTTTTCAATTTCTTTTTTTTTATATTTTATCTTTTCTAGAAATTTAATAAACTACATATACAAAAATAAAAAAGAAAGAATTTCATCAACATCATCAACAAAACAAACCAATCAACCAAACGATACTTTAATCCAGGTTTTAAAGCCAATGTTGGCAAATTCACATTTGACCTAGGGAAACAAGTGGAATCTCCCAAAACTTTTTTTAAAAAATAAAATGTATAAATCAGACAAATATTATTTTGAAAGCATTGACAATTTCCTTGACACTTTAACTAAAAAGTCCATTAACTTTTAAACAGAGTTCTTCAAGATTACAAGATCAAAGAAACAATTGAAACATTTTAGCAGAGTAAGGCTTATGGGTTAGATGAATATAGTGGAAAATTCTATAGATCTCATACTTCATATTAATTGCCTTTTGAATAATATTTCAGAAGATGAGATTCCAGAAATGTAGAAGCAGACCAGACTGGCTACAGTAAATACACCTCAGAAATATCCTTGTTCTCTGGGGCCAAGTTGTTAATCGCAATCCTTGCCAAATGTTTTATTCAGTTTACTATCAATACAATTCTAGTGATCAGATCAGGTTAAGCATCAAATTGCCAAATGCCTGATACAAAGATTGGAATGGCTCTATGTGCTCATGCTACTGAACAAATTGTGATAGGGAGAAAAAGTATGAACATAATAAGGCAATTATATCACAAATCCAATGTAACCGTCTATAAATATGATGACTCGTCTCCAATCCAATTTTACAAAAGGCATAAAATGAAGTGCCTGCAGAAACCCTTATTGTTTAACATAAAAAATGAAATTTAATGGAATTAACTAACAGCTTCCAAGCTCAAGGGAGTCTGTATTAATGAAAAAAAATTCATAAGAACAATTTACTGACTGATTACATTCTTTTAGTTGGGTGTTAGTCAAAGAGAGTTGCAACCACTCTTGCTAAAATACTGAAAAAAACTCAGATTAATAGTAGGTTTAAGAGACAATTATCATCTGGGACTTCTTCGTCTTAATTTTCAGTACACAAAGAACTTTTAAATCTACATTAGCAGTAAAATATTATATTACATTATTTGTTGTTTTAGTCATATTTCCTGCAATTGATAATAATTTGGCTATTAAGATGGGCCCTTGCAACAAATAAACATTTGACAGGAAAAAGAAAGTTCTGCTTTCTGAGCTAAGATGAGCCTAAGATATTCCATTTTTAAAATAAAGTATTTGGGGGGGGGGAGGACTCCAGTGACTAAATTCTTAAAAAAAAACTACAAGGGAAAAATAAGGAAATGTTTGGTTGCTTTAAAAAAATAAAATAAAAATACTGATGCTAGATAAAAATAGCAATAACTATGATTATGACATTTGCAAATTCCCCCTTTCAGTAAAGTTGTTATGAATATTATTTATGCATTTTATTCATCATGCTTAATTTGCCCAATAACTGAAGTTCTTTGGCACTTTACAACATTATTTAAAACACTAGAGCAGTGGTTCTCAACCTTTTTAATGCCACGTAAGTCGTAAGTCGAGGACTACTCAACTGGTGCAGCACTGTTTGCAGAATGGGACTTTTGGTGGGCTCAGCAGGGCAGAGACAGCCTGGACAATTCCTATTGGCTTTCAAAAGCCAATAGAATAAAAGGGAGTAGCACAGCTAAGGAAAAGGGGAAAAAAATGACGGACTGTGTTGTTTGGCGACCCCCATGAAATGGTCGTTTAACCCCAAATGGGGTCCTGACCCACAGGTTGAGAACCACTGCACTAGAGGTGTTCATAAAATGTTCATAAAATATAAACACATTAATAAAAATGGGCAAAAATGTTGTAAGACTTCATTAAGTATGATTAATAGCATATTGTCTAGACCACAGGTCAGCAACCTGCGGCTCCGGAGCTGCATGCGGCTCTTTGAGCCTTCCCCTGCGGCTCCCAGCCTCCTCTGCCTTTGCAGAGAGAGACAGAGACAGAGAGAGGAATTGCGCTTCCCTGCTTCTCTCTCTCTCTCTCTCTCTCTCTCTCTCTCTCTCTCTCTCTCTCTCTCTGTGTGTGTGTGTGTGTGTGTGTGTAAAAAAGAGAGTGCACTCACAGTGTTCTCCGAGGAGCTGAAAAGCTTACTAGGTGGAGCTCCTCCCTTTGCTGCATCTCTGCAGGAAGCAGGAAGGGCAGGAGAGAGCTAGCTAGCCCAGCTAGGCTGACTCAGGAATTCTGGGAGTTGAAGTCCATGAGTCATAAAAGAGACGAGGTTGCCTACCCCTGATCTTGTTGGACAACAGCCTGAAGCTTGTCAGGTGAGCAGCAGATAGGAGGGGGGGGGAAAGAGAGAGAGAGAAAGAGAGAGAGGGAGAGAGAGAGAGAGAAAGGAAAGAGAGAGAGAGAAAGAAAGAGAGCGGGGGAAGAGGAGTGGCAGACCAAGGGCAGATAGAGAGGGAGAGAGAGAGAGAGAGAGAGAGAGAGAGACCCTTTTGACATCTAAAATGAAGATAACACTGCATATATCCTTTTTTACCTGTGTGTGTGTATGTGTGTGTGTGTGTGTGTGTGTATGTATATATATATATATATATATGTTTTCTGAGGTTTTCGCGGGTACATGAAACAAACAGTGCATAACATCTCAGATAGGATCCTCACCAAAGCCGAAACCAATGTCCTTTCCAAAGGATTCAACTTTGCAGTCGCTCCCAAACACATCCCCACTGAAACCATTATATGTGAAGTTGAAACCAGCCTGACCAAAATCAACCCCGATGACGCTAACAAAATCAGACTCAAAATCACCAACATCCTCTGCACCAGCAAGCCACCCAAAAGCAACTTACCCAAAGAGGAACAGACAGCACTACGTAACCTGAAAGAAGACACCAGCATAATAATCCTACCAGCAGACAAGGGCAACGCCACGGTGGTTATGAACACATCTGACTACCAAACCAAATTAACCAACCTACTCCAAGACTCCACATACAAACCCCTAAATACAGATCCCACCACCTACCTGGAAAAAACCACCAGAACCAAGATAAAAGCCTCCCCCATTAGCGAAGAGATCCAGCAAAGAATCATTCCCAGAGAGAAATCATCCAGATGCCCTAAACTCTATGGTCTCCCCAAGATACACAAAGAAGGAACCCCACTCAGACCTATAGTCAGCTCCATAGGCTCACCTCTACAAAACCTAGCCAAATTTCTCGCCAAACAACTACAGCCCTATGCAGAATCCATCACCTCACACGTAAAAAACTCATTCCAGTTTATAGAGATCATAAAGAAACAAAGCTTACAGCCCAGCGACCTACTAGTGAGCTTCGATGTCATATCCCTCTTCACCCAAGTGCCTATCAAAGAAGCCTTGACAGCTATTCAAAACAAATATAACCCCCCCAAACACATCTTAGATCTGACCAACCACTGCCTATCCAACACATACTTCATCTATAATGGACAAAAATACAAACAAACAGAAGGAGCACCCATGGGATCACCCCTCTCACCTGTCATTGCCAACCTCTACATGGAACACTTTGAAACCCAAGCTCTAGAAAAATCGGATCACAAACCCAAACTCTGGCTCAGATACGTAGACGACACCTTCATAATCTGGCCACATGGGAAAGAAAAACTGGACAACTTCCTCACACACCTCAACAGCCTACACCCCAAAATACAGTTCACCATGGAAACAGAAGCTAACAACCAACTTCCCTTCCTGGATGTCTTAGTCTACAAGAAATCCAATGGCTCCCTAGGACACACCATCTACCAGAAGAAAACACACACAAACCGCTATCTGCACGCTCTCTCACACCACCACCCAGCACAGATCAACTCTGTAGCCAAGACACTCATCTCCAGAACAAAACGCTTAGCTGACGAACAACACCTAAAACCCGAACTACACACTCTCACCAATGTACTAACATCCAATGGATTCCATAGAAATAAGATTACAAACCTAATCCAAAAAGAAACCCCCACTAAAATCCAAGACAAAGAACAAGAAAACGGCAAAGCCCTCCTCCCATACATAAAAGGCACCACAGACAGAATCAGTAAGATCCTCCATAAACACAACATCAAAACAGCATTCTGCACAAACAGAAAAATATCCACCATCCTTAGAAACCCCAAAGATAAAATTGAATTAGAAAATCAAGGAGTATACGAAATCCCATGCACCACTTGTCCCACCACATACATCGGACAAACCAACAGAAGAATAAGTGCACGCATTGAAGAACATAAGAACTCAGTCAAAAAAGAGGAACCAACATCTTCCCTGGTCCAACACCTTAAAGCCACAGGACACGAAATTGACTTTAAAAATACCAGAACCATTGCCAAAAGTGAACATTTTAATAACAGAATAATCAGAGAAGCCATCGAGATAGAAAAACGCCCACACAGCATGAACAAGCGAGATGATACCTCCCGCCTACCAGCCATTTGGAAACCCGCCCTTATTGACAAACGACTCCCTAACCCCAAAATCTTAAACCCCTCTGCAACTCAGACTAACCTGAGCACAACCAAACAGAACACTCCCCCAGCCAATCAGAGCACAGCCAAGCCCCTAACCATTCAGAACACACCTCCACCCAATCAGAACACAGCCAAGCTCCCATCCAATCAGTTCATACCCTCACTGGCAGTTAAAAGGAAGAAACAGCTAAAACCACACATTGCTGCTCAAAGCAAGAAGCTAAAAACACCAGCCTGAAGATGACGAATGTGACTTCGTCGAAACGTTGCCAAGACACTTCCAATTTTACGCGGGAGAAAACCCGAACAACCAAAGACCTATATATATATATATATATATATATATAATATATATATATATATATATACATATACACATACACATACATATACATATATATATATATATATATATATATATATATATACACACACACATACACACACATACATATACACACACAAACACACACACACCTATAATCAAGGTAAAAAAGGATATATGCAGTGTTATCTTCATTTTAGATATCAAAATGGTTTTGCGGCTCCCAGTGTTTTGTTTTTGGTGGGAAATGGGTCCAAGTGGCTCTTTGAGTGTTTTGGGTTGCCTACCCCTGCTCTAGACAATGTATAAAAAAGTTGGACAAGATCTTAAATTTAAGATTACGTTATCTCATAAGCAACTCAGCATGTTTTTATTGAATTACCTGGTAGTCATGAACCATTACTTGCTAAATTTGAAAGTCATTAGCTAGAACCCTAATCATTCCAATTTCATATTTGCATCCTATATTACATTATCTATTCTTCAGTCATTCTAGCAACTCACAATTCAAGAAACGGAGATCAGAAAGCACTTTGAGCAAAAGTAGATACTTCTGATCCTGACCATTTCTTAGTCAAGTTAGTAGCAGAAAAACTCCCCGTCAATTATAAACATTTGATAATGCCTACTGAAATATGCTGATATTATGTACAAACTTGCATGATTAGGAATTAACGGACTACGATTATTTTAAAACTTCACTGTGCAAAATAATGGAGATATCTGAAAATTCATTTAATATGTGGTGTTATTTATTTATTTATTTAAAAGATGTTCTACCCTCCTATTTTAAAAACCAAACTCTGGATAGCTTATAACCCCTACAATGAAAACTATTCTCGCTAAAATGTGCCATATGGATAACACCATCTTGCTCAAATATTTCATATGCTGTACAAAATTAAGTTTTTGAAATTCACTTATACTGTGGCATTGATTGGTAGTGGTAAAATTCTGAGAAAAGATTTCCAATATTGCTGGATGCAGCAAATCCAAACATTTTCAACACTATTGTTGAAATGCTAATGTAATGCTAATGTAACTATTATTACCCCATGTTTGCAGACAAAATGGGAAGGTTTAGTCTGTTTTTGTAATGGAACTTCCTATCTTTGGTTGCACCGTACTGTATCTTTTTTGAACTGCCACAGCAGCTAAACTAAAGGAAAATAATAACAAATAGAAAAATAAATGAGGTTAACATTCATGTTTTTGCCCAAGAAAGCAGATACATGAAATGAATGGCTTTCAGCAACACTTAGAAGCCATTGAGCAAGAATACCAGATTCAAAGAAGAAATAATATAATTATACATAAAAACAAAACAAAAATACACCCTAGATTACAGGTGCTGATCCACACTGACTTACAATTCTTGGATCCTGTATTGCAATATATTCGTTGCACGGTTTTTATAACTGTGGCAGCCCTTGGATCCTATAATTAAACCAGTCCCAGGTCTTGCTCAACTGTTTCTTTCCCAATCTCTCTCTACAGTTTTATATCTCCCTGGGATAGCCCAAACTTTCAGGATTTTCTAAGAAATCTGGAATTTCATCTATGGAGTAGTTGTTCCAAGAATTATATGTGTCATTTGAGTGGAGATAATTACATCATCCTGTGTTAATTTACTGTAGGCACACCAGATTTCTTTTCTTAAAGTTCTCATTAAAGACTCGTAAAATAGCACTGGGTGCAATAATAAATTATAAACTGACCTGCTTCAGCCAAATGAAAAGAAAATAAAGAGAGATTCCTGGATTGAATCAAGAGTCTATCTAGTATGATGTTTGGGTCATGCTGTGTCACCCAGATACATAGGAGAAATTCACAAACAGAAAGACAATATCTTTTTTCTATTATTTTTCCCTACTGACTGGTCTTTATGAAACGGCCCCGGATTCTGTAAGTAAAATGCAGCTATCAAGATGAATAACCATTGATAATGCAATCTTCCACAAAGTCTGAAAATATTAGACATCTGATTAAGATAGTAGAAGGCAAAATTAGTCTATTAAAAAGACTGGGAAAGTAAAATTTTATTTTTATGGGAGCCATATAAACATCTTCTTATGCACAACAAACTTGTTCATTGCTTCCTTTAAAAAGTGATTGTAGGCTAGGAGAACCAAAGGTTTGCTCTATATGGAGTTGGTGGGCCCAACAGTTTATGTTGCTGGAGACAACAGTGACATGCTTGCCTAATACGTAACAATATCCATGTTATCATCACAACTGAAGTATAAAGAGCTTTTGCCCTCCTAGGCAATTCAAATACACTTGTTGTTGTTGTTGTTCGTCCATCGATTTCGATGAAGACCTTGACATCTTGTGGGTTGTGGGCCATCAACGATGAGTCCGTAGGTGGCTAATTAAGACCGATGTTAGCACGGAATGTTCTGCCACATATTGAACACAGAAATATAGACACTGTTGATTCAGCATATGCAGCTCTGGCTTTGCGGAGTGCTCGCTTTTCTTGTGCCAAAATTGTCCTTCTGTGTTCATATGTCTGGCAACCCTGGTACACCAAGGTGCGCCATGTCGGTCGATCATGCACCAGAAGTTCCCAAGAGATGGTGTTAATACCCAGGGACTTAAGAGAAGCTTTTAACGTGTCTTTGTATTGCTTCTTTTGTCCCCCGTGTGATCACTTTCCTTGAGACAGCTCACCATAGAAGAGCTGTTTAGGGATGCGATGATCTGGCATCCTTACAACATGGCCCGCCCAGCGCATCTGGGCTTTCATCAACAGAGTGTAAATTGATGATAGACCTGCTCTGGAGAGGACGTCTGTGTCTGGTATCTTATCCTGTCACCGGATCCTCAGAATTCTACGAAGGCGAGTCATGTGGAAGTAGTTCAGTTGCCTAACATGCCTCCTATACACTGTCCAGGTCTCACTAGCATACAATAGGGTAGTTAGCACTGCTGCTTGGTAAACTTTAAGCTTGGTAGCAAGACTTATTCCACGGCGGTCCCACACTTTAGTCCGTAATCTGCCAAATGCAGAACTTGCCTTGGCAATTCTACAGTTGACCTCGATGTCAATTGTCACTGCACGGGAGAAGGTACTACCAAGATACATAAGTTGGTCCACTGCTTGCAGTTTTTGTCCCTTTACTGTGATGGTAGGCTCTTGATATTGGGCTTTTGGAGCTGGCTGGTATATCACTTCAGTTTTCTTCATGTTGATGAAGAGGCCAAAGTTGTCACGAGCGGCTGCGAATTTGTCCATGCTGGCTTGCATTTCCTGCTCTGATCCTGCATTAAGGGCACAGTCATCAGCAAGAGGAGATCTCGTAGCACAGTCTCCTTTACCTTGGTGACAGCCTGAAGTCTTCGCAGGTTGAACAATTTCCCATCGGTTCTGTACCTCAGATTAACTCTCACTGAGCTGTTCTGAAAGGCGTCTGACAGCATGGCTGAGAACATCATGCTGAACAGGGTTGGTGCCAGCACGCAGCCTTGCTTAACACCATTAGTAACAGGGAAGGCCTCTGAGGCTCCACCGTTACTCAGAACACAAGCCGCCATGCCATCATGGAACTGTTGTACCATCAGAATAAACCTGTCAGGGCACCCAAACTTCAACATAATGTGCCAGAGTCCTTCACGACTAACTGTGTCAAAAGCCTTGGTGAGATCCACGAAGGTGGTGTATAGTTCATGATTCTGCTCCTGATATTTCTCCTGGAGCTGTCGAGCTGCAAATATCATGTCCACTGTGCCACGCTCTTTGCGGAAGCCACACTGTGTCTCAGGTAGTATACTCTGTTCTAGATGGTCAATCAGGCGATTTAGCAACACTCGTGCAAAGATCTTGCCTGTAACAGAGAGAAGTGATATTCCTCTATAATTATCGCAGACTTGTTGATTTCCTTTCCTCTTGTAGAGGTGCACAATGGACGCATCTTTCAGTTCCTGAGGAATGGAACCTTGTTTCCAGAAAGATCGAAACAACTGGGTAAGTTTTTCAACAAGCACAGCACCACCAACCTTATAGACTTCCTCTGGGATGGCATCAGATCCTGGCGCCTTACCACTGGAACATTAATTTATGGCCTGTGAGGTTTCAGCCTCTGATGGTAGGGCATCCAGACTATAGTTTGTATCTACCTGGGGTATCCTGTCAATCGCCTCATTATTGATGGTGGATGGGCGGTTCAGCACAGAGTGGAAATGCTCGGCCCAACGCTGTAAAATCAGGGTCTTCTCAGTGATAAGAGTTGCACCACTCGAATCCAGTAAACGAGAGCTTCCTAAGGGCTGAGGTCTAAGGGCTTCATAGAATCGTTTGGCATCATTTCTATCAGCAAATTTCTGGATTTCATCTGCTAGAAATGTATTCAATACACTACACTGCTAGAAATGTATTCAATACACTAGAAATGTATTCAATAACTATTTCATAATATCAACTACTGGAGACAACTTCAGAGTCATAGCAATAACTCCTGACCGAGAACTTGTTGGTTGCTAGATCCCTTGAATGTGATTATAAAGGATTCTCAAGAGAGTTGGAGACTTTTGTGTTGTACAGCCCATGTGGCAACCATAACCAATCACACATTATTTAGATTGCTGTGCTACAGTCTTCAACATCACACTCATGCTATGTGGGGGTAATTACAGTACTGGTTCACCAGATTTGGTGGCACCACATTGGAAAAGTATTATAAATATGGGATGGGGGGGGATGCAATGTAATGTCATAAGATTTTGCTCCTTTCCCTTATCTTTTGACCATTGAGAACCAAAGTCATGCTCAGGAATGCCTACACGTGTGATTACTCATTCATTTAGGATTGAATTTTAAGAAGACGAATCAAGGAAATGTTTCATCAGTGGGCGTTTCCCACTGTTGTTTTTACTCCTCTCTGTTTTAGCATCTATTTTTTCCCCCAGCTATATTTGTACAGTGTTGCTGTTTTTGTATTCATTTCACTTGGCTTCTGACCAAGGGAAGGTGGGATGAAAAGCCTTTTCCCTTAAAATAAATGCCAAAGAAGCAGCACAGCAAATTTTGTAGCAGTGTGAAGGGGGTTGAGCCCTGCTCAAATAAGAATTGATATTCTCAATAAGTCTGTTGTTGATCTAACAACGAATTTTTAGGAAGTGAATTTTGTAGCAATAAAAAATTTTGATGAGAGAGGTCCCTTCTTCTCTTAAAAAGAAGGAACTTTGCCCTCCTTAGTGTAAAGTTCTATAATATCATAATTCATTCACCTGAATTCCCTCCTTCTCCATTTTTTTAAGCCAAGCAGCTTAGCTACACATCCTGCTGGTTTTCATCATCTGCCATTTTTAGATATGATGTGCCCTGACATTTGTCAGATATCTCAGAATAACTACCTGATCAGTCACTGCAAATTTCTACAGCTATTAATATACTTTGACCAATTGACCACATTCAATTTCTGTTCTTCCTGTGTCATGATTAAACACATCCATTCTTTTGCATTCGATGATCCACACACATTGCAGTAAGATATTAAAATATATGATAACCAGGAATACATTATTTGATGACATGTCTTGATTGCTGCTGTGGGAAATTTGGCCACAATTTAGTGATGTTAGCTTTCGAATTAGTAAGTAGAAGCTTTGCATATCAAAAATCTGTTCGCAATATTGTTGCAAAATAGGTTGAATAAATATGTTCCATAGTATATGATGTACATAGTATATCAACAGTATATGAAAGATGGTTTAGATTTGTCTTGAACTGCATGGGCAAGCTGGTTCAAAGAGGGGGAATTGGGTATCTATTCAGTAAGAGAATAGATATCAAAGTATTGTACCATACCCCAAACAAGCCCCTTTTCAACCTAAGGAATTATTAGATACTGAAATACAGTGTACTGTTTCCTTTTGTATGTATGCACCACACATTTGTTCACTTTATGAATAAAGGTATGCATACGTTGGAGGGCTAGTAACTCTGAATCTGACCGATCACTATTAAGAGCCTATCTTAGGACTTATTTAGTGGCGATAAGGGCGGCAAAGCGTGTTCACTTTTCCGCACTTATTGCGTCCGCAGAATCTCGCCCGGCTGCCTTGTTTAGGGTGACCCGCTCCCTTCTTAAAGTGGAGGAGGCGGAGGAACCCTTGCAGGGGAGAGCTGAGGAGTTTGTTCAGTTTCTTTCAGACAAAATCGCTCAGATTCAGAGAGACCTGGACTCCGACTGGGCAGTGCCAGCCGAGTTGCCGGGGGCTGTTCTTAATCATGTTATCTGGAGCGAGTTTGAGCCTGTGACCCCTGATGAAGTGGACAAGGCCGTGAGGGCAATGAATGCTGCCACCTGTTTATTGGACCCCTGCCCCTCCTGGCTGGTTTCTGCCAGTAGGGAGGTGACACGAGGCTGGCTCCTGGCGATAATCAACGCCTCCTTGGTGGAGGGGTCTTTCCCGCAACCTTTAAAGGAAGCAGTGTGAGGCCCCTCCTCAAGAAACCTTCCCTGGACCCAGCTGTTCTGAAGAACTTTCGTCCTGTCTCCAACCTCCCCTTTGTGGGGAAGGTTGTAGAGAAGGTGGTGGCGTCCCAACTCTTGCGATCCTTGGATGAAACTAATTATCTGGACCCTTTTCAATCTGGTTTCAGGCCCGCTACAGCACTGAGACTGCTTTGGTCGCACTGACCGATGACCTCTGGCGAGCCCGGGATAGGGGTCATTCCTCTATCCTGGTGCTTCTTGATGTCTCAGCGGCTTTCGATATCATCGACCATGGTATCCTTCTGCGTCGTCTTGGAGAGGTGGGGGTGGGCAGCACCGTATTGCGGTGGTTCTCCTCCTACCTCTCTGACAGGTCGCAGTTGGTGTTGGCGGGCAGAGATCGACCCCTAGGCGCCTCGATCATGGGGTGCCTCAGGGCTCGGTCCTGTCCCCCCTCCTTTTTAACATCTACATGAAACCGCTGGGTGAGATCATTCGGCGACACGGGGCGAGGTATCATCAGTACACGGATGATACCCAATTGTATATATCCACCCCGTGTCCTTTCAGTGAAGCAGTCGACATGATGTGCCGGTGCCTGGAAGATGTGAGGGTCTGGATGGGGGTGAACAGGCTTAGACTCAACCCTGACAAGACCAAGTGCCTCTGGGTCTTGCCTCCCAAAGGTCAACTGGATGGTCCATCATTAGTCTGGGGGGGGGCAAATTTACCTCCCTCAGTGCAGGCACGCAACTTGGGTGTCCTCCTGGACTCACAGCTAAATTTGGAACAACATCTATCGGCTGTGGCCAGGGGGACCTTTGCCCAGGTTCACCTGGTGCACCAGTTGCGGCCTTATTTGGACCGGGAGGCTTTACTCACGGTCACTCATGCCCTTGTCACCTCAAGACTGGATTACTGTAACGCGCTCTACATGGGGCTACCCTTGAAGAGTGTTCGGAGGCTGCAGTTGGTTCAGAATGCAGCCGCGAGAGCAATTGTGGGCGCGCCAAGGTACGCCCACGTGTCACCTATCCTCCGCGAGCTGCACTGGCTTCCTGTGGATCTCCAGACGCAATTCAAGGTGTTGGTTATCACCTTTAAAGCCAGGTTACTTACAGGACCGCATACTACCACATAGTTCCCAGAGACCGGTGAGGTCCCATAGATTGGGCCTCCTTCAGGTCCCGTCGGCCAGACAATGTCAGCCGGCGGGCCCTCGGGGAAGGGCCTTTTCTGTGGTGGCTCCGACCTGGTGGAATCAACTTCCCCCCGAGGTTCGAACTACTCCCACCCTGCCGGCCTTTAAGAAAGCTGTTAAAACTCTCCTGTTCCGGCAGGCCTGGGGCTGATGTCCCCGGGGGGGGGGCGGGATATGATCGGACACTCTGTATGATTGTATTATTTTATTGTTTTATTGTTAGATTATTGTTTTAATTTTGTACGCCGCCCTGAGTCCCTTGGGATTTGGCGGCATATAAATAAAATTAATTAAATAAATAAATATCCTAATGTGCTGAATAGCAACATCTCTGTTAGAAGCATTACAGAAAACTGGAAATATAAACTGGCATTGTAAGACAGTCATTCTAATTGGTAGTGATGTGGACCATAGTCTAACATATCTGCCAGATATTAGTTGGATAAAGCAGCTCTATAATATGAAGTTAAAACACATCTGACTCTGGCAAGACTAGGTGTCTAGCCATTTAGCAAATCTTTAGAATACTAAGCATTACCATTAAAATGTCAGAAGTAAGACTTCAAAATACTGGGCTGAATAATTTAGGACACTATCTTCATTAAATGTTTTCCTTTTTTTCTGGGACAAGTAGACAGTTGTCATCTTATTACAAAAATAGGTTTTTGTTTTAGTGCTGCTCTGGTATGTGAATACTGAAAACCATCAGGAAGAAGGGGTGGAGGAGATCTCAAAATACCAAGGGTTTTGTAAAGTTCACTGGAGAAAAAGTAATGAAACCAGGAAGTGAGTCAGAATCGTCTAGAAACCAATGTTGTCATGTTTCCAGAATGCCTAATTTGGCACCATGTGAATTCTTTGTCATGCACTAATTTGTGTCACCTGCAGTTGACATTATTTAGACAAGCAAATGTTTTTACAATATTTTAAAATAATGTCTTCAAGTGTTCTGCATTGGATATTCTAATATTTTTACTTATTCAATTTGTCAGGTCATCCTCCAACCCAAAGGTTGTGTTGCTACTTTAAAAGCTGGAGCTCCTTTTGAGCTCAACTTATTGGATTCCTACAAAGCTCAGCCAAGACTCATTTTGGTTCTGGATTTGCTATGTTCTATTGTACCCACACTCTAATGTATAATTAGTAACAAAAACAACACCATTAAAATATTGGGAAAATTGATTTTGATGCCCATGTTAGATCCTTAGATGTCTTGGTTCTGACTCAAAGAGTTTTCCCAAAGTCCATCTGAGGCATCAATTTTAAATCCAGATCTATTGCAGCAATGCTTATAAAGGCCCTTTGCCTTTATAAGCATTGATTTAGTAAGCATATCTAGTAAGCAATTTTTTTTGGAAAACAACTTTATTTAGTAAGCATACTGTATGTGGGGGGGAGTTGAAGTGGAAATGGTTTATTTATTGATTCATATTTTTTGACAATGGATGCATAGTGGCACTCTGAACATTTGAAAGCCTGTGATCCTTTATACTATAGCTTTGACACTGCATGTATGATGCCTGTTGGGAGCAAAACAATTTGCCTGGAAGCCAAAGCCATCTGCAACAGAATCCTCCAATAAAATTTCATATTTGGAATTCAAGGCTGAAATGGCATATTTGATTATATAGACAGACAATTTAAAATATTAGAATCTGGCTCTAAAGCAGCGGTTCTCAACCTATGGGTCGCGCCCCCATTTGGGGTCAAACGACCATTTTACGGGGGTCACCAAACAACACGATCTGCCATTTTTCCCCCTCAGGGGCTGCCGCCGCGCATGCGCGCTGCGCATGGGGTGCCCCGCATGCGTGCCGCGCATGGGGGCCGCCGCGCATGGGGGGCACGCTGTGCATGCACGCCACGTCCGTGTGACGGGGGTCGCCATCACACAAAGGTTGAGAACCGCTGCTCTAAAGGGATGCCAACTTTTATTTATTAGACTTGTAGGCCATCCATTTCACCTAGAGTCAACTATGGGCAGCATGTGTATGTGTATATGTAGGCAGCATAAAGTATATGTATAGTTTTAAAGAATACCTAATACCCTTTAAAACTATACATACTGTATATATGTGTATATGTATGCACTTGTGCATGTGTTTAGAGAGGTAGAGGAAGAGAGGGAGAGAGAGAGAGAGAGGAAGAGAGAGAGAGGGAGGGAGGGAGGGAGAGAGAGAGAGAAAAATGGTTCAGTGTGAAGTAATGGTCAAGGAGCTAGACTAGGAATAGGGAGATCCAGATTCTAGTTAAATGCTCCCTTTGTCATGGATAAGGAAGGTGATGATTAGATGATTTTAGATAAGTCACTATCTCTCAACCTTATCCTATGAAACCAAAATATATATGTCTACCAGCCTGCAATGAACCAGTATGGATATTATGGTCCATAACCTTTAAAAAGAGACTTTTATCATGAAATGGATTGATTGGAAATGATCACACACACACACACACACACACACAAACACACATTATATTCATATATGCATACAAACGTACAGGCCAAATGATTTAAACTGTCAGTCAACAGAAAGGGTTAATGTTTCACATAGTAATGAGTTTTCAAAGCAGTGCATGTAGCAAACTGATTTTAAGCTATCAAAATACTTTTTTGGTCCACATATTCCCTCTCCAGTATAAAGAAGTGCCTGTGGATCTTCTTCCAGGTTCATAAAATTAAAAAAAAATATCAATTTTTTAAAATTTTGTAGAAAAAAAAATCATCCAGATCCTATCTAAGCCGTTTTCAGTACTTGGGCCATCCTGGGTCAGTGGAAAAACCCAACAAGTACAATTCATGCCTCTCACTGAACTTTTTAAGGCTTGAAATAGAAATGGAAACACTATGCAAGTCCCTGAGGAATGTTAGAGAGATGGACTCCCCCTCCAAGTCTCTCCTGAGTTAAAGGGGAACTGAGGACGACCACAAACCTTTCATTAAATTGCTGTTTTTCTTTGTATTTTGCTTATGACCTGCTAGTTTTGCCTTATCTACGCTGAGTGTATACTCTGATTTGTTTTCTATTAGAAAACCTACAGCCTTTTAAAAGATCTAATCCTAACAATATCTATATTATTGGAGAAAATCATAAACTTTACAGTTCAAAATGAAATATACTGGAAGAATTTTGTTTTCACAGCATTCTGCCCTGTTGTGGAGCAAAGGATCGCATATTTTGAAAGTAACGTCAGCATTTCAACAACTTGCTTCCCTTCCTGTCATTATCTGGGATATTTTGTGTCTTAATTTCAGGATTCATTCTTGCTTTCTTGGATTCATGGAATAGGGCTTTTAGAGTTCGGCAGTTCTCTTATTTTTAAATATATCTTACTTACTTGCCATAGTTTTCTTATTGATTATACTTACAGTTCATTTAATTATATATCTCTATATTAGTCATCCCAAAATGCCAGTGCCCGCTGGAGAACATGGAAACTGTAATGTAATGAATTTAAATGACATCAGATTGAAGAAGACTGGGTAGGGCTCTGAGATATTTCCCAGCTCTCTCTCGCTCTCTCTCTCTCCCTCTCTCTCTCTCTCTCTCTCTCTCTCTCTCTCTGTGTGTAATATTGTGCTTACACACACTCACTCTGTCTCTCACACACATCTTATACATAGCACACACAAACACATCCAATGTAGGCAAATCCATAATTACATTAATAGATTAATTCTTAAAATGCTCTTAACAATTAGAAGTCTCTAAGCTATCCCCATGACCTGCTAGGAATGAACTTGAGAGCCTCAGTAATTGTATTTAGAAGATCTAAACAGAGTTTGGAATAGTCTTCAGTCAAGAAAAATTGCAGGACAAACTCATATTTTCCTGCTCTAGTCCTAAACTGGCTTTCTCCATCTTCCTCTGGCACAAGCTGTGCCATCCAGTCCATTGAAAGTGCATCATACCATTGAGTTAATAAAATTGGATTCGGAAACAGAGTTGGTAAAAGATTGTATGATTAAATGGGCTCAGAATATTCAGGAACTGATTTTATTTGATCAATGGGAGACTATTTGGATTAGAAATGTTAAATTTACACAGGCCCAAAATTTAAGGGAAAATTTTTACAAAATGTTTTATAGGTGGCATTTGGATCCCAAAAAATTGTCTTGTATGTATCCTAACTTACAGCCCAAATGTTGGAGGTGTGGTAGTACTGATGCAACTTACTTTCATGTTTGGTGGACCTGTAAGAAGGTTAAAGCTTTTTGGATAATGATTTGGTGGAACATTCAAAAAATTTTTAAAAAGAAGATAAAGTTTACTCCTCAATTATTTTTATTGGGTATTTTTATGGATTTAGATGTTAATGAAACTATTTTAATGTTGAATCTAATAACCGCAGCAAGGTTACTTGTAGGTTTATATTGGAAGAAGGATTCGCTGCCTACTTTAGAAGAATGGATACTTAAGGTTTCTAATTTAGCAGAAATGGCAAAGATTTCTGCTTATTTAAAGGACCATACACAAGAAAAATTTATTATAGTGTGGAGAAGGTGGATAGATTATATTCAGAATAAATATGGAACTTTAAAGTTCCATTTATTTTATGATTAAATTTTTTCTTGAAATAATAATTATTATTTATAGAATTTTATTTGATTTATAGTAGATTTGTTTATATTATTATTCTTAAAGTTTAGAGGGAGTTAAGGGTTAAGTATGAATTTGTTTATTGTCTAAATTTTTTGTTTTAAAAGTTATAGATTGTGTTTGTTTTGTTTACAATAACCCTGTATTTTGCTCCGGGAAGCGGGGGGGGGGTAGGGGGGTAGGGGATGGGTGGGATTGAGTAGGTTAGATAAATAGAAATATTAATGTATAAAATAGATAGAGTAATTCAGAGGGAGGTGCCACTCGGGTATTTCCCCTGAACTGTATCCGAAGAGGGATGAGAGGGGAGGAGGAAGGGATGGAAGGAAGTTGGATGGGAAGAAGGGATGAGGGGAGAGAGGAGATGAGAGGAGAGAGGGAGTAGGGAAGTAGGGAAGGAAGGTTGAGAGGGCGGACGCAGTTGGGGGGAGATAGATGAGCGACACCTAAGGTCTTATTTTAAAGGTATTTTTCTTTTTTATTCTTTTTATATAATGTATTGAAAGTATTAAATGTATTGAAAAATGAAAATAATTTAAAAAAAAAGAAAAAGAAAAGAAAGTGCATCATACCATGAGTGACCTGCCTGTTAGGCATAAAAGACCAGAGCCAGACATTAAGTTCCAGTTAAACTGATTTATTGCTCATGTCTATGCACAGGAATCTAGTCAACTAATAGCACTATTTTGGCACTAGGTAAGATTTAACAGAATTCAAGAGGAGTTGGACTTAGCTGTTTGTGGCTATGTAACAACTCTAAGCTGATTCCTCTTTTGACTCCATCCTCAATCTCTGCCGCTCCTTCTCCTACATAGCCTGTCCTTTTCCTATGGATCATTTAAGGCCACTGTAGGTACATAGCCCCCACTAGTCCCCAGCCACTGATTTGCAAGGCCTTTCATCTTTTGGTAATGGGAGATTCAGAGCTTTCCCATTATTCCAAAAAGTATAATCTCTTTCACTTTCTATTAGCAAAGTATGAGTGAAAAGAGAAGAGGGGGAGAAGACCTGAAAGTGGGTCTTTGAGGTGCAATTTAATAATAATAATAATAATAATAATAATAATAATAATAATAATAAAGTTGGAAGGGACCTTGGAGGTCATCATGTCCAACCCCCTGCTCAGGCAGGTAACCCTATACCGTTTTGGGCAAATGGCTGTCCAGTTTCTTCTTAAAAACTTCCAGTGTTGGAGCATTCACTGATTCTGGAGGCAGGTTGTTCCACTGGTTAATTGTTCTAACTGTCAGGAAGTTTCTCCTTAGTTCTAAGTTGCTTCTCTCTTTGGTTAGTTTCCATCCATTGCTTCTTGTCCTGCCTTCAGGCGCTTTGGAAAATAGCTTGACTCCCTCTTCTTTGTGGCAGCCCCTGAGATATTGGAACACTGCTATCATGTCTCCCCTCGTCCTTCTCTTCGTTAAACTAGACATACCCAATTCCAGCAACCATTCCTTATATGTTTTAGCCTCCAGTCTCCTAATCATCTTTGTTGCTCTTCTCTGTACTCTTTCTAGAGTCTCAACATCTTTTTTACATCGTGGTGACCAAAACTGGATGCAGTATTCCAAGTGTGACCTTACCAAGGCATTGTAAATACTTCATGTGACCTTGATTCTATCCCTCTGTTAATGCAGCCTAGCACTGTGTTGGCTTTTTTGGCAGCTGCAGCACACTGCTTGCTCATATTTAAATGATTGTCCACTAGGACTCCAAGATCCCTCTCACAGTTACTACTATTGAGCAAGGTACCCGTATACTATACCTGTACATTTGGTTTTTCTTGCTTAAATGTAGAAGCTTATTTTTTTCATCATTGAATTTTATTTTGTTAGATAGCACCCAGTGTTCAAATCTGTCCAGATCCTCCTGTATCCTAAGCCTGTCTTCTGGAGTGTTGGCTATTCCTGTCAGATTGCTATTGTCTGCAAATTTGATAAGTTCCCCATCTATCCCCTTGTCCAGATCGTTGATGAAGATGTTGAAGAGCACTGGGCCCAGAACAGAGCCCTGGGGCACCCCACTACACACTTCCCTCCATGTAGATGTGGTTCCATTGAGGACCACACACTGAGAACGGCCGGTCAGCCAGCTACGGATCCATCTGGTGGTGATGCTGTCTAACCCGCATTTTTATGGTGTTCTGGCACCATAAAGATCCACTTCTTCTTATGAAGTGGTGGCTGAAGAACTACATTTTGTTACTGTAACCCTATAATAAATGTAGTTTTTGTATTCATGACTTTGGTGTTCAAGTCTGGTCAACCTTGAAGGCATTAGCCTTTTTAAAAATTCCATTCATGCTTGTGCTGAGATTTCTCTTGTCTGATCACTGGTGTGGACATAGCTTCTTTCTTGCTTTTTTTCTTTCTTGCTTTCTTTCTTGCTTTCTTGCTTTCTTTCTTTCTTCTTCTTCTTCTTCTTCTTCTTCTTCTTCTTCTTCTTCTTCTTCTTCTTCTTCTTCTTCTTCTTCTTCCTCTTCCTCTCCTTCTCCTCCTCCTCCTCCTCCTTCTTCTAGATTGTTCTTATAGCTCATTGCATCTGCAAGACTAATGGTTAGTTTTGAGAAGTAAGCATACTCTTTGCTGGCTCCCACAATGAATGATAGCATTTTACTGCTATGATGTAAAAAACAGCATTTATCACTAAACCTAAACTTCTTACCTCTATTTTAAAATGTCTGCAGGACACATCACTCCTTTTTGCTATTATATTGACTGAAGGTTTAGGTAAGACACTGTGTTCACAGATCAGACTAACTTATAAATGTAAACATATGTTGTTCAGCAAGCTATAAACAAGATTTTGCAAGCCACAGGAGATGGATTCATACATTGCACTTAACCAAAATTAAGCAAATCCACTTTTTAGTTTTGTGGGGTGTGCAGATGCTGCTATTTGCTCTTTATAAAATGGCCTGCACTCCAGCTAAACAAACATAGCTTTGTTTACAAGAGCTAAATTTATGAATGCCAGCAGCCCTTAATCTATTTTTCCTAGTAGTTAATTCAATCTCCATCTAATCTTTTCAAATTCTTTTTCATAAGGTATTGGCTCTCCCTTCTTCTGGTCACTGATTAGATTTGCATATCACTTCATTTCTCTGAATCATAAATTCACAAATACACAGTAAACAAACTTTTTACTCTCCTGACTCTGGAATGCTGAGTAGTTTATCAGTCATCTTTAACAGCATCTAGGAATTATTCTGCCCAATTATGATTGTTATGTGTACTTGCATAATCTAGTCCTTATCTTATAACCTTATCTTATCTTATAGTTCCAGCTATATCTCAGCTAGAATAACAATTGTCTCGGTCACAGAAATTAATCTTTCTGGATAAACACTGCAAAAAATGGCTTGGGCGTGGTAGGTAAGCTATAGGCCTACACTGGCTAACCATTTCGTATAATGTTCAGTACTGTATTGTCAGTAGTTCAGGTTCAGAAACATATACTATGGCTTTTATGCTGGTGAAATCAATCAGAAATCAATTCTGAAACATGAAATATTGAGTTTTATTTTTTTCTAAAAGTTAATTTGGGACTTTTTAGTATATTGTCTACAAGTATTTGGCTAGGATGATATTCATCATCAGGGTTATATTCCATTGGTCCTAATCTTTGAACTTTATTGAAGAAGCAATGGCTTGGGGTCTGTATATTATGGGAAACTTCCAGCCCATAAAAGTACTTTGTGTCTTGTTCACACTGCTATGAGGCATTCTTTCTCCAATGGGACATTCTGGATTTTTCTATTGCTGTTTTAGAACAACAGGTTCTTGGCTTCAATTCTCCTTTTTTCCTGCAATCTTGAAGTAATATACCTGCTATTTCATTGCGGCATCCACATGAGCAGAGCAGTTCATATCACGGACTGACAGCACTGGATCTTTGATTAAGATTTGCATGAAATTCCTGAAAGCTTTATCTTTTCATTGCCAAATGCATGTTTTGGATAATTAATTTAAACGCTGCAAGTTGTCTGCCAATTGTTTTACAAATCCTTCAAGATACTGTAGCAGGCCCCAAAGTGTTCTTAATTCAGCTCCTGAGTCTTGTGGGGAGGGGTAAAGATAAGTTCCTGAAACAACTTTTTTTAAAAATCTGAATTCACTCTAAATTCAGTTATGAGATGTCCAGGGTAAATGAGTTTCTTCCGGAATAAAAGCCATTTCCTTTTCTTCAGCTTCAGATCTGTGGTCATTAGTGTTGCTGGTGATGTTGATTCTCAAGGAGACTTTGCACAAGTATTGCCCATGAATACTGAAACATATTCCCAGTGTTGGACAAGCACAAATATTGCCCTGGAGAACAGCTTATTTTATTTGTGCTTTGACTTTATAAGGTAACTTGAGCTGATCTGAGTGATATATAAGTAGCAAACAAACTGAAGTCATTTTAAAAGAGAAATCTGATTTAGGATAATTTGGGTCTAGCTGAATCTGCCAATATCCCCCGACAGCTATTACGATATTTTACACTAGTTATAAAGAAAACATATTTCTCTCCTTCCATAGCTTTGTTTAGTTGTTTCAGGTCCTCATAAATGCTAACAATGCCTGCAGTGTCTGCAGCAATCTATTGGTTCAATATATCATTCCAATAACCAACTACTTTCATTATAGGGAATAATGAGACCGATATTGTCTTGGCTGGTTGAACTACATAAGGAATAGCTGTTTCCTTAAGTTTTGTCTCTATCAGAGAAAACTTTAAATATCCTATTCTTGGCTTCAAGTTAGACTCTGTGGAGAGTTCTCAAACCATCCATACTAAATCCACTGCCACTGTGCCTCTTAACCTAGATGTATATGCACCTTAACTTGTATATGCACACATAAATCCCATTCACGGCCTGTGTATGGGGTATCCCTGTAATATCACGCTGCTAGAATCTGGAAAGAATATAGTAATATGTTACAAATGAAAGCTCTGGATTTTATTTTTTTTTAAGATTTTGAAATCAGTTCCCTCATTCCTGTTTCAGAACACAATACACAGCCTTTGCTTTGCAAAGATGTTTCCCTTGATCTGGCAGAATCATTAGAACATGCAAGTAATTGACTCCAAAGAGAAATGCTCATGAATAACTCCATATTTTTCAAGTTCTCTCACTTCTCAAGCAGTTCTTTTGTAGGAAGCTATTTTGTAGAATTCAGTAGTTTGATCAGGACTTCTAGACTTCAGTGCAAGACTTTTAATCACTGCACCACCACAGAGCCATGGTGGTGCCGTGGTTAGAACAAAGTACTGCAGGCTAACTCACTGTTCACTCCAGGAGTTTGATTCTGAGCAGCTCAAGATTGACTCGGCTTTCCATCCTTCCAAAGTCAGTAAAATGAGGGCCCAAATTGTTGGGAACAATATGCTGGCTCTGTAAACTGCTTAGAGAGGGCTGTGAAGCAGCCCTCTCTAAGTCTTAGTGCTATTGCTATTTATCTGGCCAATTTGGTTCAATGTGTGAGAAACATTTGTTTATATTTTCTAGAAAGGGGCACCTCTTTGCTCAGCCTTGTCTGGACTCTTAACAGGTAGCATGCTTAGAAGAGTGAAGAGGACACAGCAAAGCTCCATTGAGTGCACGTGGCAATGGCGACTGGCAACCAAGTACAAGGTGGGGCACGGCTTCTCCTTGTTCAGAAACCAGCAAACTGCCTCTAAGAATGTGAGTTCAGTTGGCCCCAGTTCATATTGCCCATAAAAAAGTTTTTCCCTGATTTAGGTAACACGCTAGGTTTTCCATAGTAAAATGCAACCACAGCATTTTAGTGATGTTGCTTTGATAGTGTGGCAGATAGTGTCTAGCTTGGCTCATAGTTTCCCAACTGGAAGCTTGTTTCACTGTCTGGGGCCTTTAAACAATCTCCTGCCAGCCCATTAAGTAAGACTATCATATCTGGATTGCAAAAGTGCAATAACCTAGACAATGAAGAGTTTTCTGTATCTCTTTGCTCTTTTCTATATTTCTTTGGAGCCCAGATTTGGTAGCCCTACAATTAAAATTCCTTGCTCCTGATCCAGGATTAGTTCAACTCAGGCCGTTCTAATATTAAAGCTGCATTCATCTGTAGTTTGAGGGAGAAAGTCATGCCCAAATTTTCCCCAACCCATCTGTGATCATTTCTTTTCTGATATCTCTAAGCTCTCAGTCATCTGCTTTCTCAAAACTTCAAAGTTCTTTCATCAAGTTATTGGGCTTCTCTTGAAAATAAAATACTCATCATCTTGACCAAATCAATAGTTGTTAGTGCAGCAGCAGCAAAAGTAAAATTTAAAGGTTTGTACTACTTGTGGCAAAAATGGGAGCATGTATAGCTTATAGCAGTGGTGGAAAACCTATGGCGGCACTCAGAGCCCTCTCTGTTGGCACGTGTACCACTGCCGCCAGCAGCAGGTTCATCAGGCCACCACCACCGCCCGGAGCAGGAGCCCCGCCCAACACAAAGGAGGCAAAGCAGCTGACTAGCAAGCTCAAGAAGAGATGGTAGAGCAGAGACCACCAACCATTGTCGATTGGTGGACTGGAAGAAAAGGGAGGGGGAAGCATTTTACATGCGTGCATGCACGCACAGAGCTGTGAGCACGCACGCACTGCAAATGGAGTGAGGCTAGTGCCTGCGTGATACTCACTAGCCCTGCCCCATTCTTGCATGGTGCAATGCCTTGCATCTGCGCCCCACAGTGTGGTGGTGGCCATTTTTGCGCCTTGCAGGACGGTGGCCCATTTTTGCGCCCCCGTTTTTTGCATGCCAGAGGCACCTCCCTGCCCCCCTGAGGGCACCACAATGCTGATGCGGCCCTGGCACTTTGCGATAAATAAATGGGTTTGGGGTTGTGGTTTGGGCACTCGGTCTTTAAAAGTTTCGCCTTCACTGGCTTATAGCCTTTTTTCTATCATTATTAATAGCCATTTCTGCAGTTTCTTATTCCAGTTTCTGTTCTTTCAGGGTTTTGGCATACTGAAGTTTGACTCCTCTTTACTGATTAGGGTTGGATTTCACTACACTAGCCACTATCTCTCAGATCCAATCTATTCTCAGAATAGCAATGACAAAAGAAAACAACATAACCCCACTATGCTGCTTTGAGTTCCTTGGAGAACGGACAAATATACAATAAGCAAATAATTGATTATCACACAGGGAAAGTCTTTCAAACAGTCTCGGTCTGTCTGAAAGAAAGCTATATCTGGACTACTCAATGTAAGCCGTTGTAGTCTGTCAGCTGAGCTGCATTTTGTTCAAACCAAAATTGATTTTTAATCTTTCCTTGCTATATATTCTCCAGGCATCGCTGAATAATTCAGCACAACACCCTCTATGTCTCTCTTTCTGCCTGTCACTATTGAGCAGAGTTCGTGATGAAACCAGTTTCATTTTTAGTCTGTTGCCTAGGACCTGTTTGCTTCAAACCATCGCTTAGGAAACAAGATGGGTCTACTTTTTTGTGCAATCTTAAGCCAAATAATATAGCTTAATTTAGCCATGAATTGTAGCCAGTGTGGTAGTTGCCATTCCAATAACATTGTGCTTTTCTGACAAACTCTGTTCCAAACAAATGAATTACTAGGACCAAAAACCTAAAAACCTCCAGCTTTCATGGACCATCCTGTCAGCATCCAATTATAACCAAATTCCTGGAACACTCCCTAAAGGATGGTAATTCGGTGCTTTTGTCCATGACTCACACTTACACTCCTGGCATCTCAAGAATCTTCATAGCTCTTTTGGTCCATTGCTCTTCAAACATTTTGAACCATTTAAAGGACACATTTATTCTCATAGTTGCAAAACTATGGCACAGTTGTTGGCAAATAGCACAGGAAACAAAAGAGGAGAAATTCCAGTTTGCAATTTTAAAATGGATCTATCAAAATTTCTTAGGAAAATGTATCCAGATGATTCCCCTTCTCTCCATTGTGGATAGGCCTATTGAAAAGGCCATGTTGGGCAGCCAATATTCTATTTCATGGTGACCTTCTGACATGTGATAATGTCGGATGATTCTGCACTGATTAATGCAGAAGAGATTTGCATACCACTTCATGAATGCTATCAATTTTGTAAGTCTCTTCTGCATTAATAATCTAATTCCTAAAATCCATGCAAGTGGAAATCTGAGCTGATTTCTTTCTGATTTTATTATCCATGTAAAGAGACATAGCTCAGTAAGTAGAGCTGTCTCTTAGACGTAATTTACACTTAGACATTGTGTCGTTTGTTTTGGCTTAATGTGTTGCTTGAATCCAATCAAAAGTGGGATAGTCAACAAACCATGACTTGGCATGGCATGAAACCAGTCTGAGGACAAAAATTCCCCGCCCCATACTGGGTTACAGAAGGTGTGAGGAATAACAACCATTTCCTGTTGCAAAAACTGAATATTAACCTGGGGTTACATCAGTTGCAGATGTTAGGTTGTAGAAGCCTGAAGTGGTAGTTATTCTTGGCTCATACAACAAGCTTAGCCTTAATGAAAGTTCAGAATTTGATTAAAGGCCTGTGCAACACAGGGAATAGTAGACAGTTGTGTGAGAAGCACAGTGACATACTCTGCAGAGCTGCAGCTGTCTGCTAATTCTGATGTAGTCAAAACAGCACAACCTAGGCATGAAAAGATGGTCTTAGCAAGTTTATGTGACTCCCAAGATTTAAAAGAGTAATCCAGTTTACATCATAAAGTAAATTAACTTGAAGTATGCTTAGTAGACATAGTGTTGAGTGACTTGTGGGTGAAGAATACAAAACCAGAAATTGAATGATGCATCCTAGAAGAGAGTTGCTGAATAGGAATGCTGCTTCTAGCAATATTTTCTTACAGATCCAATCATAACTTGTATAAACACCAATGTTACTACATACCCAGCAGCAAGGATGTCATTTTCTAAGACTGTAGGCACTCTGTAAGCAGAGACAAAGAGAGAAACCCTTGCAATCAGATTCATCTTCAGAGAAAAAAAATTAGCTTAGCTTTTACAAGGCAAGAACATTCATATGTTTGAATAAAAAATGTATATTCTTTTTATTCTCAAATAAAACATGTTTTTAAACTTGGCTTACATATTAAAAACCCAGCATAACAAAACATAGCAATCAATTTTCTAAACTCAAAGCCAGTACAAATAACCACCCAGAGAAATCTAATCTATGTTACAGTGAAGAATCCATTCAGATGGAATACAGATTGAAAGATTCTCCCATTTCCATTTCAAAATATTTTTAAAATAATCGTATTAAAGTTTTTTTTTAAATTTAATATAAATTTAAAGAAGAAAAAAGCAAAGTGATAAGAAAGAAAAGAAAAAGATGGATATACACTAGTGCAGGGGTTTTCAAACTTGGTCTTTTTATGACTTGTGGACTTCAACTCCCAGCTGAGGAATTCTGGGAGTTGAAGTCCACAAGTCATAAAAGGGCCTAGTTTCCAATCTTCTTTACAGTTATATTTTATGCTTTTGAAGGTTTATATCATAGCACTTTTTCTATATTCTACCTTTTCTAATCATCAAAACCCATTAATCACAAATTCATTTTTTCCATTCAGCAAAAATACGAAAAAGATTTCAAGTCACTAACAGATGTAGTTATTTTCTTACCAGTAAAGGAGAATATTTGTAGCTCAGGGTTGAAATGAGCTTGGTTGTTTTTCTTGCAGATGTTTCATTATCCAAACTAGGTAACATCATCAGTGCTATTGATGATGATGTTACCTAGTTTGAATAATGAAAAGTCTGCAAGAAAACAACCAAGCTCAGAGAGTACCAAGGACCACTCAGTTATTATCTTTTCTTTAATCCAGACATGTCAAACTTGCGATGTCACGTGATGTCGCACAACGTATTGGGACAGTTTCGCCATTGCCAGCAATGGGGTGGGCGTAGCTTCCAGTGGACGTGTCTGGCCCACGCACCAGCAGTTTGACACCCCTGCTTAATCAAACATGTCAATTTTGCCATATCTGAAAACTGTCATCTTCATCAACTATCCATTGTGGATAGCTAGATAAATAAGCTAGGTAAATTTTCAGAGCATTATAAAATCCTGCAATTTTGAGTTTATGGCATCTTAGTAACAATAAATTACAGGGCTCAGGGGCCGTTACAGTAAAAGGCCTCACCTGTGGCTCCATAACCTGCCATCAATAACAGATAAATGAAGTAGAGAAAGTGGAGCTGTACAGGTGGAGCTCTCAAATTTTCAGGAGGTGAAAGTACTCTTGCACTTTCATTTGTACTAAGTACATCTGACAAAAGTACTATAAGGAGCTTTTATGTCCAACAAGAATATAATGATTTTGAAATAGTACAAAAAATAATCTGCAGATCCCAAAACTATTATTGGTTGAGCATCTGAGCTATAGGTAACAATGAGTCTATTGTACTACTTTCAGCTGTGACAGGGAAAGAGGGAAATTGCCTGTCTCCAACCTACGATTCACACCCAAATGTGGAGTGTGCTAATTTTAGTTTATCTCTCCGAGGATTGGTGCTTGAAAAGGAATAAAACACACACAGAGAAGAGATGAGCAACTGTAGAAACAACCTGTTAAGCTTCCTGATTCAAAACCTTACTATGCTCCGCTTAAAAGCTTGCTCAGGGAAGTAGGGAATTGAAATATACATTATACAACTGACAGAATTGTGGTTGGTGCTATTTGTAGTGGGAAGTTAAAAAACAATTTTGTAAAAATGGTCTGAATTATTACAGCCCTTGCAATAGCCATAAAGTGTTGAATCCCATCCATCAGGTGAATTCATACATTTTTCTGACTTCTGTACAAGTTTATTAATGGAATGTCAGCATCGCTTTCAAACAGAAAGTGAATGAAATTAGAATCAGATAACTTCTTAATAATGTTTTGGAGGATTTTAATAGTAATACATATTGCTTTGGTGGATGAAAACACAGCATTGTTTTGTTATAATCTAAAGCAAACCAGTCTTTACTTATATATTGCAAATCGGGAGAACAGAATTGAAGTTGATATGTTTTCCTTAAGGTTATCTGGTGACTGGCTCAAAACTTCCTCCAAATATTCTGAAAGATTTTATGCAACCACATGTACTGTAAGATGTTAAGCTGTGTATCATAAAATGTGTCACAGTGTCATAAGCAAATTCAAATTGCATATGATTCTTTCCTGTCACTGAGAATTATTTTGCTTCAAAGAAGCAAATGTAAAAAAAAAAGAAAGGAAAAAACTAACAAGATTGCAGGGAGAACTAAGAAATATAGGGAATCTCACACAAGCAGAATAAGAATAACTGAAAGAAGGTGGAGACCTCACTGGGTTTCATAGCAAGTTTGTTTAAAATGAGCTAAGTCGGTTAATGTTTCATTTGTTTTATGAATCTAGCTATTTGAACAGAGTCCAGTCTCCCTGCAGTGGACAATGGCCCTAGAAAATTCCATAGTAAATCAGTGTGTGATCTGACCATGACAAGGGAGACTCTGAGAGCTCCCCCCAATTTCAGATAACACATCTGCTGCTCCGAGAGGAACATCAGATCAGGTGTGTGACTACTCTTCCATATTGGGCTCTGGATGATCTGTTCTAGTGTAAACTTGCCACTGGTATAACAGCACTAGTAGATTATTTGGTCAAACTTTCCACTTCAGATGGTGCATTCATGCTAGTCTTTACCGAAATAGCTGATATTATTTTGTCCCTGGAAATGTTAAAATACCAAATTACTCTATAGTGTGGTCTCAGTCTTTCTGCTGGCAAACTGCCTGTGGCAGGGGTGAAGATAAGTTCAGATTTCCCAGAGAGTAAAGTTTTATGAACAGCATTGCTTTTGTCTAAATTAGTCTGGACACATGAAGTCTCTACCTGATTTGGTTGTTCAGACTGCTTATTTCCTCTGATGCTGTTTAAATATAAATGAGGAACTCAGTAAGTGTCCAAAGTAAATAAAGTCTTATAAAAAGACATGGTTTTGGGGTGAAAACTTGCAGTCATTTTTGAAAGCACTATACATCAACTGAATTCAATCAAAGCGGCATACAAGCACCTGTAATAAAATAAATAGAACTCATTTAGAAGTGCTATTCGACACCTGAGAGAGAATACAAAGACAAGCTCTTCCTTTTAGTAAATATTTGGAAGGTATTTCTATGTTTTCATTACGTTCCAAAGATGTAACCTCTTGAGCTGTGTGTGCAAGAATTATATCAGAGTTCCTATAAAATTTAAACATTGAGTAATTCCCTGTGAGCCAAATTGTCTGGCCGTCTAAGGTGGAATGGGAGCTGTAGTCATAAGGGAAATAAAGGAGGACAGATGAAAAAAACATGTATCATGACATGAACCAAATGATGTACATCCTTACATCCAATACCTGTACACAGGGTTAAAAGCTGGGAAGAGCTGAAAGCTGGGTTTTGCTTCAAGATGGTTTGATTAACATCTTTTTTCCATCCTCATGAACTGTATTTAATGCCTATGGTTGCAATCCAAAATAGCTGGTGGGCACTAGATAAAACAAGGCTGACAGCACAGGTGGATGTTTATAACTTAAGGATCTATCTTTTAAGTCAACTGATTATATATGACATTTTAAAACAAAAGTTTCACAACTATTTCCCAAATAATTCTCGCATCAAGTTTCCTTCCCATTCTTGCTAAGATCTGTATCCTTGATAATTAATGAGCAGATGTGGAATTATGAGTATACTGTGGGGGCTGTAACAAGACAATACAAGGGATGCATTTGCTCAAAAGTTTCTTGTCACCTGCTGGCCACCAAGATGGCATTTCCCCAGCTTTTCTCTCTGTTCTTCAAAGGAAGCACCATCTATTCTTTTGATTTTATAAGAAGGCTGTGGAACTTGGACATTCTTGTAAGGAAACATGACTGGTGTTTTGCTTTGAGGCACGGCCATTTCTTATTATGTAATTTTCAAAAGTTAAAGCCAGGAAAATATTAAGGCAGGGCAGTAATGTCCACAAGTACCACGTTCCTTATTCTGCAGAACAATGTTGGCCCTGATTCTGCTTACTTGGCTTCCGTTTCTGACTTGATTGTGGCATCCTGTGCTGAGCCCATTTTTTAATATATATTCCAAATGAAGACTTTAGGAAAATGCGTTCCAAACTAGAGAAAAAATGTAGGCTTTATGATATCTTTGCTCTAATTCAGTATTGTCTAATGAAAGAGTGCAGAATACCCAAATGAAAACCTAACGTCCATTACATTATTAAACAATGGTATGGTGTTAAAGTTGTAATTTTCCACAGCTGTTCTGAGGACTGAAATACTACCACCCAGACTCTCTTTCCCCCTATTAATGACAACTCCTATCATTGTCAGTAATACATCTAGAATAGCAGTGATTGTGATTACTTTTCAAAGGACACAGTGTTTTTGTTCTCAGATTCTATCTGGGGCCAGAGACAAAATGAGGCAAATTCTTAGCAGCAACTCAGGAACTTCAAGTAGGGGTATAGGAGTAGTCAGGTTTCTGAATGCCCAACAACTTATTTTATATCCCTAAAAACAGTCTAATTATCCTAAAAGGATAATAAAGGATATTAGCTATTATGATTGGTGGCATAGTCAGCCAGACGTTTAGAGTGGATTTAGCATTTTTGTCCACCTATCGAGTCTTTCCCATCTACTTATCATTGTCTACTTGGGATAAGCATATGTTATTTTTAATAATTTTGAAGATATTATCACAGGAGGTAAGCTGTTCTCTGGTTGGTCTCATAGTCAGCCAGATATTTAGATAGGATTTGGCACTTTTATCCACCTATCAAGCCCTTCCCAAGGACCTGGGATAGGCAGATGTTGCTTTATGTTGTTCAAATATTGACACAGAATGTAAATTGCTTGTTTTGGGATTACACCCAAGTTGCCTACCACTCTTGGTATTATCTTTACTTTCTTTTGCCACAGTCATTCTATTTGCAATTCTTTGAATTTTGTGGTTTTATCCCATTCTTTTTCTTCTATTCTGCTGTTTCCAGGTATTGAAAACTGAAATAGGAGAATACTGCCAATGGTGTACAATTTGGCCTTCGTATTTGCAGATTTTCTTGTTTATAAGTGTTATTTGCTGCTTTATTATTTCCAGTGCTTTCTTAATCTTTCTTGTTTCCAGTCATATATCCTAATCAGGTATTCTTTGGCTTTCTTGTTTTTCAGATTATTTTCTTTCATCTGTTCTAGCTTGCTTTCATCTGTTCTTAGCATGCTGATTATATTTACCAGCCTAATCTTCCATTTGGTTATGTACTGTTTGGCTTTTTTCTTGTCTGTTGATTTTGCACCCAGGTATTCAGTGATAACTGCAGCTGTGCTGTACATCAGGTAGTTTGTTTCTTGCAGTGAGCTGATGCTTATATTTGATATTACAGTATTGGCATCTTTTAATACTTGTATTAACTGTTTCTTTGGAACAAGTTTCAGTGCAGGCAACCTTATTCTGTTGTTTTTGTGCTCTTCCAGATGTCTTTGTTTCAATTCCATTCCATTTCTTTTCTTTTCTTTTTTGTTAGAGGACTTCGTTCTTTCTGAGGAAAAAACAGAGAATAGTATGCCTGATTTTGTAATTAAAACAATTCAGTATCTATGCAGGCTTCCTCTACTGCCAACTCCCCCTGGTTTGCCTCTACACTCTGAACTACTTCTGTCAAGGCTTTGATTTCTTTGCCCTCAGTAGATGTTTGTAGTTTGTTCAGTTCTGCTTCTGTGATACTTTGTTTTGTATTATAAATCAACATTGATCTGCAAGCCTTTGTTCTGTTATTTCTGATTCTGGATGATCTTTCCAGGACTGGTACATTCTTTTCAGAAATCCTTTTCTTGTTGGACTTGATTTGTAATAATAGATCATTATTTCTTTGTTTTCAATCTCTATATATTTGTGATGGGTAAACACCTTTTCTTAATAATTCTACAGCTGCTGACCATGGTTGTTCAATCAACAGTCCTGAGATCTATAACTCATATTGGTATATGGAATGTGGATTGCCATAATTGTATTTGTATAATAAAGGGCAGAAATAATGAAAGTCTGCGAAATATCATTTGTTACTGTTGCACACATTGTTTTAGCCAAGTCTTATCAACTATATTGCCCCTATGATCACACTTAATACTAGGCATTGCTCCAAACCTCAACACTTTTGCCTATCATAGAACACATTTGTCAAACTATTAGAAATATGCACCAAGGTGTGAATTTCATGCATGCCAAGATTTAAATTCCAGCCCCTTTCTGACTGCCTTTTCAATGGAATCAATAGTCTTTTGGCTACTTTCTCTTGCTCTTGAGAGTCAAAGATGTTGGCTTAATGTTTCCATAATGCTTTGAATGCTGGTTTGAAAATTTCTAGATGTAGACTTTACAGAAAATAGTTTCTAGATACTAAGGCTCATACCAAATTTAAAGGTATTGCAAGAAGTGATAAAACTGGTTCGGCATCTCACATTTTCCACCAGCATTTTCTTTTCCAGTGCTTGACTCCATGCTGTGAAGGGCAAAATCCCAGATTCAATATCCTTGGAAAATATCTCTATATATGAGATAAAGAAGACTCTGGAGAGGCTCTGCTAATCAGAGCTAACTATACAAACACACTGCCTGTTTTACACATTATAATGAATGATTATGATTTGTTTGCTTTGCAAGTCACAATGAGCTAGGTTCATATATCAACCAAATCAGCTACATCATGTAAATCCAATCAGTCTGATCAATAGATGTAGCTTTCTGCAATTTGGAAAAGAAGAAACTGCATTGTGTTGAAAGTCACGAGCCACAGTAAGTGCAATGCAAAGTCAGGACCAACCAACATGGTGGCCTATTTCTGAGCCCCAGAAGGTCCTCAACCTTTTCTGACTCTAATAGCTATAATGCAAAAAGTGGGATGGGAGAGAAGGTTATCTTTTACATACAAAATGAAAACAATCCCCACCCTTGTTTTAGTAATTTAGATAGGAACACTCAAATTCCCCCTAGGAAGCCCATTTAAAATCACTGGTAAAGCTGCAGACAATATTAATATAATGATACAATTTTCAGTCTATAGCAGTTTGTGTAATACAGGAATGTTTTTTTTTTATGTCAACATGTTTGAAATCCTTGTAGAGCAGCTACACTTTCCATTTATAATATATATGAAATCAATTTGCTCTGTTCCCAATTAGATGTTTTTGAAAAACAAAGCATCTATATCACTGCTGTTCTGTTTCAAGCACATAATTTATAGTGTCTTTCCTTTTTTAAAACAATGGGGTTGGAAAGGAAAGGGCAGGAGATTATGTTATGAGTTTGGTTTCCGTAGGCATTAAGTAAATGGTTATGAATTACTATGTTTGTTCATAATTTACTGCAAGAACCTAAGAGCTCTGATGGATCAGACTACTGTTTGCATTGTCAAATGCATTATTTCTTACAAGAGCCAAACATATATATCAGGGAAGCAGAAGACAGCAATGAAACAAAAGCCAATTCTTCATCTTCAGCATCTAGGATTTACAGCCATAATACCCATTTCAAAAACTGAGCAACATTGTCTTATATTTACTGAAAAATGGGGCATACTGTTGACCTAATTGAGTCCTGGTTTCAAAATCAAGACTGATTTATTGTACTTACTGTTATGACATAGGTCTCCCTGCAACTGAGGTATCCTATTCATGTGGACATCCTGACTCTGTAAACATTATAGGAGTAGAGCTATGCTAGTTATAGTAGCAAAACATTGGAAGTAGTCTTTGTTAGTTAGACAAGACTATAAAGCAGCATGGCTCTCCATTTAGAATCAGAACTGACTTTTTTTGCTTTTCTGACTGTGTGGAAATCACTGTATGCATAGGTTTAATCCATAATACATGAATATCTATGAACACAGCTGATGATATGGCCCTGCTCACTGATAAACACGTAATCCTCCTTCAAAGGATTCATGTGTGAATGAGATAGCTACTGCTAAACTGTGAGACCCTATGTAGATATCATAGACAACAGCACTTGTCCAGGGAGTCTCTCCTCCATTCATGATCAGATCTAGTTAAATCTTTTTTGAATAGAGATATTCCTTGTTTAGCAACTGTCTCTCATTTAGCAACCATTCTCAGTTACAATGGGAATGAAAAAATAACTCTGTGACTAATCCTTGCATTTACAACTTCTACAGGTCTATAAAGCAAAGGAAAATTGAACTAAAATTATAAATACAGTCACAGTTTCACTTAGTAACCACTTTGCTTAATGACCATGTTGTCAGTACCAATTACTATCACTAACAAGGACTAGCTAATCATTTTCAGATACGCTTCATTGTAAAAGTGGAAGGGAGGTAAGAGACTCAAGCTCTGGCTCTACATCAACTCTACTCCAACTCCGTGTGTTGAGGTGAATATTCTGAGTAGAGTTGTAACCATCAGTAGGCAGGTCACTTTCTCAATCTGGTTGCTGGTCATGTGCAGGCGAATAGAATAGAATAGAATAGAATAGAATAGAATAGAATAGAATAGAATAGAATAGAATAGAATTAGCCAGAGTCCACAGAGTGAATTTTATGCTTCCAGTTCTATGCAGGAATATCTGTAGAGCACAAGAAGCATGCACATTTATGATTCTTCCTCATAATTGGAATTATGTGCCTAAAGAAAGTATTGGTAACTACCCTCATATTTTGTTCCAGCAAATTCTATATGCTAATTATACATTATCCTTGGAAAAATACTTCTATAGTCTATAGTCTGGTCTATAAGTGGTCATACATTTCATGGGGAAAATGAATTAGAACAGAGTTCTAATGCCATGAAAATAGGATTTAAAAAAGATCCCTTTGCTTATATTTCTCATATCACTCATTGGTTGATTTCATGCATTGGGCAGACCATAATGGGGTTGGTTTGTTTTTGACATAATCTGTTGTGTGATGTTAACCATTGTGGTTTATAAGTCATGATTTATAGCTTGCATTTGAACAAGGCTATTATGGCATCTTTAATAAACAGGAATTAAAGGCACTGAGATTTAGTGACATATGTTAGGCAAGTCACTGAAGGCTCTTTTATCATATGCCATATTTGTTATCTTATTTTACATTCAGAAATCTCCCATAATTTGTATTTTCAATTTGGATAGTGTTCCAGTCCTATAACTGGTTTGACTGATGCTTTCTGTACCTTTCTGGGTCCATTACAATAGACAGATGAGATACAGTCTATCCACTGAATTAGAACTCCTTGCAATAGTCTAAATATAACTTTAGACTTTTCCTACCTGCTGTCTTTTAGCTGGGCTGGGTAGTCCATGGAATTAAAGGACTTGTCCAACACATGTAGAGGGAAACAGGAAGTCTGCTTTATGTCATGAAAAAGTAAATTGAAGTTGTATTTTGAATATTGCAAACAGTTTATTACATAAATTTAAACAATAACTATCTGGTCCCTCTGTTCTGATTGAAAGAGAACTGCAAAAGATTTAAAAAATGTACTGTGATACTGGCTATTTTTATTCTCAACTGCATTTCTACAAGTTTCTATTATTACATAGACATGGTTTGCTTTAAAATCTTCACTCTGAATCTCTCTGCACCCATTATATCTTTTTACCATTTTCATGAATATCCTATAAACCTGACTGGACTATTTATATGTTATCGGAGTAAAGGACAGATAAAACACCCCTGTGGAGAGAAGCGACTTGCTGGCTGCATGTGGGCACAGCTGCTGTGCTATACATAACATCTGCCCCCCAAAATGTTTTCAATTGCCACCAGATCTTTTGTTTTTAAATTACAGTGGAATCATCCAATGGTCTTGGCAACATACAATTTCCCCACCATGTCTAGAGAGAGAGAGAGAGAGAGAGAGAGAGAGAGAGAGAGAGAGAGAGAGAGAGAGAGAGAGAGAGAGAGAGAGAGAGAGAGGAGGGGGATTAAAACATGATGTGATACCTTTCAAATTTCACAGATCCTGGTGTTCGTGATCCCAGTTTGAGATATGCCATTTTGGTGTAAAGGATTTCCTTTTCCAGGTGAGATTTACTTGAATATTTTTTTAAAATGTGTTTACAATTACTTCATCTACGAGTCACCTTTGCGCCAAAAGATGTAAGTGGACATGGACATAGTATTTTCTTCCTCCAAGAGGAGTCCAGTGAGAGAGACTATGCTGGAAAACTATCAGTAGTCCCAAATCACCCAGTGAGCCATGGCTGACGAAAGACTAATCCTAATCCACAGTAGCACTGAGACATATTTCCTCTTTCTTTTCTTTTCAATCATGCCTTGTCGTTTGCTCCTAATTGCTGTTTCATCCTAGTTTTATTTTCTTTTAGTTTGTAGCCACAGTCCAGCAAAATAATAGCTTTATCACTTGGTGAAAGTTTTGTTGCTAAGTCTTTTTGTTTTCTAGATCTATTTTAATTAGGTCTGGTTTTGACACAAAAGCTGCTTGGTCTTATAACTTTTTCTGGGAGAGAGAGAGAATAAGATCCTGTCAATTATCCTTCTGATGGTATTGTGCCTTGTGGATTATGAGGTATGTTGACTCTGCAGTGATGTTGCTTAATTCTTGATAGCTGTTTACAGAAGATAGCAGAGTATCTGCTTGGTTCCTTAGCTTTTACGTTTGGAATTTTATAGGCTTCTTATTCCCCCTATGCTATTTAATAATGACATGAAATTCCCCATACTATTTAACTTCAATGTAATCATTCCGAGATTTAGGAAGCATGGCCATCAAAATGTTGATGCGATGCAGTGCTGCTTTTTTATCAGACTGCAGTAATGCAGTGAAGATGCTTAATCAATTTATTACTGTTAATTGATTCATTTATTGATCAAATTTACATACTGCCCATCTTACCAAAGAAGACTTTGGGCAACAAATGAGCAAAATCACATATAAAAAAAACCACAGATATATAACAAAATATAAGAATCACATTAACTATAAATATTATAATATTATATATTATAAAAATAGAGATACAAACCCTAGGCCAGTGATGGCGAACCTATGGCACACGTGCCAGAGGTGGCACTCAGAGTCCTCTCTGTGGACATGCCCGCTGCCAGCATCTCGCGCAGGTCCATTAGGCCGCCGCTGGCACCCGGAGCAAAAGCCCTGCCCAGCACAAAGGTGGTGAAGCGGTCGGCTAGCAAGCTTGAGTAAAGGTGATAGAGCACGCCCCCATGCACTCACTGGCCTCTGTGTGCGGGGGCCGATGGTGTCAGGCGGCAGCCACCCCTACCTTGCCTTACCTTGCCCTGCAGCAATGGCACCCCGCCCTACCCCCTGCCTCACCCTGCAGGAAAAGCCTCCTGCCTACTGCCCCACCCACCACAGATCTCCTGGATCTCCCCCAATCCTGCCCAGCCCCCACAGGTGTCCCCCCTACGAGCAACATCAAGGTGGCCACACTGACCCAAGCCATGACCACCCAGTCTGCCATAACCACTGCAGCCACACCACCCAATGGGCCATGCCCCCCGCTGCCCCCCCAAGGGCACCACAATGCTGATGCAGCCCTGACACTTTGCGATAAATAAGTGGGTTTTGGGTTGCGGTTTGGGCACTCAGTCTCTAAAAGTTTCGCCATCACTGCCCTAGGCGAATAGAGAACTAAAATAGTCAGCTCAGCAATGGAGCCATCTAAGGATGTCTCTGGTTCTCTGGGTTGATAACATACCCAGTTCTTGAGGGCCTTCCAGAATATATCAAAAGGGATGGAGTTAATTTAAATTCAGGAGAAAAAATGATCATAAGGCAGGCACCACCACAGGGAACCCATATCTCCTGTGAATGGGTCACTAGTTGATAATATGGCAGATGTGGCAGATCTCATGGGGATTCTTGATTGTGGTAAAATGATCTGAATGACTGAAATTCAATCCAGACAACAGAGAGAGGGAGACCTAGCAGAAAGTTAATCTGCCCAGTTTTGTGATTGTTCAAACTGCAGGAGCAAATTGCACTGACCCTTAGAGCTCACTTACTGTATGTAACTTGTAGGTAGAATAACAGAATAGCAGAGTTGGAAGGGACCTTGGAGGTCTTCTAGTCTAATCCTCTGCTCAAGCAGGAAACCCTATACCATTTTGGACAAATGGCTGTCCAGTCTCTTCTTTAAAATCTCCAGTGTTGGAGCACCCACAATTTTTGGAGGCAAGTTATTCCATTGATCAATTGTTCTAACTGTCAGGAAATTTCTCTTTAGTTCTAGGTTGGTTCTCTCCTTGATTAGATTATATCCACTACTTCTTGTCCTGCTTTCAGGTACTTTGGAGAATAGGTTGATTCCCCCCTCTTCTTTGACCCCTTAGATATTGGAACACTGTTATCATGTAATCCATAATCCTTCTTTTTATTAAACTAGACATTCCCAATTCCTGCAACCATTCTTCTTATGTTTTAGCCTCCAGTCCCTTAATCATCCTTGTTGTTCTGCTCTGTATTCTTTTTAGTCTATCAACATCTTATTTATATCCTAGCGTTCAAAACTGGAAGCAATATTTCAAGTGTGTTATTATCAAGGCATTACAAAATGGTACTAATATTTCACATGATCTTGATTCTATCCTCCGTTAACGCCTCCTAGGACTGTGTTGGCTTTTTTGGTAGAACTTGAGCAGCCTCTGAAATACTGATTAAATTTAAAAGGTACTATCCATGATCTTATTTGGCTAGAGATAGCCTGGTAAATGTATTTAAAAACCTTGTGTTTAGCTTATTGCATTCTGTTGGAGAAGTCAGATTTTCCCTGAACAGAAAATTTTAAAGGTAACTATGGTGGCTCAGGGATACTGGTTAGATCTGGGTGTTATTACTGCACTATGCAGTCCTGGATCATCTTCATGGAATGTGAGTCCACCACTGTAATAGAATGTATGGGTGACCTTGATGGACAAGAGAAGGAGATGCTGCTACACAGAAACAATCAGTCAAGAGAAGGTGGAGCCTTCAAGGGCTTAAAAGTCAGAGGAAGAAATGTAGGAAGCACCTGCCCTAGTTGATCAGATGGTTAAAAGTGGCAGTGGGACATTTCTACCTCCAGACTTGCAAGATTCTGCTAATGTAGCCTTACAATAAAACAGAATTAATTCATCTAAGTCGTGTTTTCTGTCTGGTTTATTCTAAGGGCTGACAACCACTAGACCCAGTTCAGAATGCTGGTGTTGTGCAATACAGCCTAAAGGAATATCTGAGGCTCAAAGACATACATTGGGGGCCTTGCTCTAACAATGGCAATTCAGGAATGGACCTTGTTGGTAGTTGTTTCATAATTATAGAATAATCTGATCAGATTTGCCTGTTGCCTAGTTTACCTTTTTGACTTAAGATGAAACCCTTTTCATTTCTCTTTCCCTTCTAATGGCAGTGCAATTTCTCTGTTCTACAAAGATTTGGTATTTCTCTGGTGATTTTACCTGCTTATTTTATTTTATGATTTTATGCCAGAGTTTTCCTTTGACGCTGCAATGTTACCTTTTTATATGCATTTCTACATGTGTCGAGGGAGTAATAATAGCAACACATGGCCATGTGCTACATTTGTCTCAGTGAGTCACAAATTGGCAGACCTATTTTATCTTCTTTTTAATGCTAGGTCATGAGGACAATGGAACCGTTTCCTGCGTTCCAAATATATTGCTAATTTATTTCCATTAACTAAAATAAAGAAATCCTTATTCCAATTACCCAGATAGATTTTGGCCTTAAACTTAATTTTAAGCATTTGGTATTCTCATTGCAGCTAGGCCAGTTAGTAACTTTAGGAAAGAAAAAGACCTTAATAATGTTTTATATGTGATATAACACAAGGAATACTTCCATTAGATAATTGAAAATTGAAAAGATCATAAATATTTTAATATTTACAATTATTTGGAAAGCAAAACAAGGCCAAGCTGTACAAAACGATCAGATTTGCATCATTTAAGCTTTAGAACTGTAGGCCTTCACATATGCAATACCTATTTTTTAAAGAAATAAATACATAAACTATTCCAAAGTTGAGAGATGCTCAGAGTAGCAGCAAAGGTATCCATGTAGGTGTGGCGATGATCTAGGAATAAAGAGACGTAAATTTAAATCCCACTGACTTATCTTTGGATCAGCCATTCTTTTTTTACCCCAGCCTACAGCATGGGATGGTTACTGTAGGGATAAAATGGAGATACCCCTTAGAAGCCACCTTTAGTTCTTAGAGCAAAACCTGGGTTACAAATCTAACCGTTCATTGTTATAAAAAATAAGTGAACATGGCATCTTTAATTAGAATTACGCAGAGGCAAATATGCAACACCCACTCTCAATTAAGAAATGTGTACCTGTGGTGCTGATTATTATGTTTCAGAAATGATGGATCTGCAATGATTTTGTTCATTATCAAAAGCAAGTTCTGTTTGCTTCAAAAACTCCTATCCCTTATTCTAATATGGATCATCAGAGGAACAGATTAGTAACCAGAACCTTTAGACAGCTGATGTATTTTGCTCCCCGAGTAACGTGCCTTAGATGAAAGGTAGCAAGAGAAGAATTTTTCTTCCATCAAAAATTGTTACGGTCTACATTTGAGCAATGAGAGCTTGGTGACTACATCAAGGTAGGTTGAATAAAAGCTCCCCTGTCAACATATTTTGAATAAATGGTACAACTAGAAGTGATGGAATATTAATTATGTGGATGTGATTATCTGACTGTTTTCTACTAATGCAAACAACAACCACAGGACCTCTGGGAGAGAAAATGCATCCCTTTCCTAGTGTCATCCAGACAAAAACCTTCTCTCTCAAACCGCTTTGTGCATTTCAAAAATCTGTCTCTCTGAACCTGTGCATTTCAAGAATATCCAATGGCAACATCAATGGTCGCTTTCCTTGAAATGCAAAAAAAAGGGGGACACAGAAAGAGTTATGCATCATTAGGCTGTTCAGCCAGGCTTACCCATGCTGTTTACATAACAGAAAAAGATGCAAATTAATTGCCTTCACATAAGGCATACTGCAGTTTCAAGCTTTTCTCTGAAATACTCTTCACAGGGGCAAAGATCCTATGCTACTGAAAAGGTATTTAATGAGGAAATTGACCTCTGGGGGGGACTCATCTTAAAGTACAGGTAGTCCTCGACGTACAACAGTTCATTTAGTGACTGTTCAATGTTACAACCACACTGAAAAAAGTGACTTATGACCATTTTTCACATTTAACGACCATTGCACCATCCCCATGGTCATGTGGTCAAAATTCAAACATTTGGCAACTGGTTCATATTTATGATCTTTTGAGATCTTCTGACAAGCAAAGTCAATGGGGAAGCCAGATTTACTTAACAACAATGTTACTAACTTAACACCTGCAGTGATTCACTTAACAACTATGGCAAGAAAGATGGTAAAATGGGGCAAAACTCAACAAATGTCTCACTTAGCAACAGAAATTTTGGGCTCAATTGTGGTTGAAAGTCGAGGACTGCCTGCCTGTGTCCTTGAATATCAGGGTGGAGAACTGAAAACCTTCTCAACATTATTGAACTTCCAATGGTGAGGGGCATGGTACGTCAATGTCAGAAGACCCACAGTTTTCCCATTCCTAGAGAAGACAATTAGATTACTGTAGACCCCATGTCTAAAAAACAAAACCTGGAAAAAAAGAGAGAATTTGGATTAGGATTGCATTAGTCCACCCTCAGACTTCAAGAACATGTCTAAATTGGTCCCCTACTTCTGATTCTTTTGACGTAAAGAATACTTAACTGAAAGCATAATTGTATGGGAAAGAACATTGAGATATACAGTATAAGCTTTACTGTATAGCATGTATTTTTTCTTTCCTTATAAGTCTTTAGTAGCCAGTGGGGTCTGGTTCCCTTTTTCTGCCAAAACGATTCCCAAGAGGAAGATGAAGTGAATTCTTGAGTCTAGCAATCATTTAGCTGTTCTTAAGGACATTATTACAAAACTTAAGATTAATTTAACCATTTAAGAATACTTCCGCACACAAAACAAAGCACTACACCTCCCAGCCTTTAAGACAATTTTGCTGTTGTTTAACAGAGATTTAGTGAAGATTTTCACTATGAATGATGTATTTGTAATTAAAATCTTTTCCAGCATTCTGATTGATATGCAAAACATTTTTTACAAGGAGAATGTGTGCATGACTCATACTGCATGCCTTTAAGTAAAGGGGTAAAGAGAGATTGGAAAATATAATAATAATAATTAATTAATTTCATATAATCAAGCCATTACCAGTGATGTCTGGATGTGATTCTTGGAGCTATGGACAGAATAAATAAACTGCCACAATATATTTAGCAAATGATAATGTGCAAGATAGCATGCAGCAAAAACAGTTCAGAGGCAATACAGTATATCTCCCCTCGGGACCTATGGCTGGATAACAGATAACTTATAAGAATGGAAGAGGGCTTCTTTGTTCTTCTCATTTTAAAACCAAACAATCAATTGCTAGTTTATTTTTAATTCCAACTTTGGATGAAAATAAACTCATATTCTCAACAAGCCATTTCCTGTGCCTTTTGCCAGTCCTCACTGGCAGGGTTAGCCCTGCTTTTTGTCTCCTGTTCCCCATTTCTAGGTAGTTCATTTATTTGAAAAGGGAGGCAGCCCAATTTGCAAAGCCTGGGTGATGGCCAGAGGCAACTCCGCAACACAGCTGTGCCTTTCCTGCCTACGAAAAGCGGTCAAGGCTGGTTCACCATTTAAACAGTCAGCTATGTCTCATCGCTATTCCACCACTCTCTGTGGTGATGGAATTAGAATTTGTGCCTTTCAGAGGACAATATAATACCTCTTGTGGAAGAAGCAGCTAAGGAATTGATATGCTTTTTTTTTTTTTAAATCCCACCTGCCCAAGGATGCATAAGGAGGGTAACATTTCTATTCCTTGTTTCCTCTACCATTTTGCTCATTAGCTATATTATTCTGGCACAATGAATCATCGACTAAACAAGGGATTTTTAGCTTGTGTGGTGAGTTTATGGTTCAGTGTGTCATGCAGGCGTCAGAAAATCAGGTTAATTGAGTAAACCATGCCTGGTTTAATTGGTTATGGATAAATATGGCAATATTTTCTTCCGTTCCTTTATTTGGGCATCATTAATGAATTGGGTCTCATAGGGATGGATATGATGCTGTATACAGACAGCTTGCATTTAGATATTTATTTAACTACCAGTCCTGGATTAAGTACTAGCTTGCCTCCTATAGGGTTTCTAGATTTTTTTTCTTTTTAAATAACTGCAATAGCCTCATCCTTTTCTCTAGTTTCTTTGACAGTAATATATTTATTATTTATTTATATTTCATATTTCTAAACCACCCATCTCCCTTAAAGAGGGGCTCTGGGTAGTGAATAGAATAGAATAGAATAGAATAGAATAGAATAGAATAGAATAGAATAGAATAGAATAGAATAGAATAGAATAGAATAGAATAGAATTCTTTATTGACCAAGTGTGATTGGACACACAAGGAATTTGTCTCTGGCGCATAAGCTCATATTGTACATATAAACAGCTTGTAATAGGTCATAGGTCATAAATCATAGTTACAATCATTTATCATAAGTTACAAACAACAATTGATAAATCACAAGAAACCAATAGGAGAATATAGTAGGAAAGATGAGAAGATGAAAAAATAAGAAGTGAGACAGTGCTGTGAGAATTAAGTGTTCAGCAGAGTGATGGTAGGGAAGGTGGGAAACTATCTTTACGTCTAGTCTTGGTATGCAATGCTCTATACCAGCGCCCTGAGGGAGAAGTTGAAACAGTTTATGTCCTGGATGTAAGGAGTCCCGTAGTTATTTTCTCAGCCCACTTTCTGGTTCATGCAGTATACAGATCCTCAAAGGAAGGCAGGGTGGTTGCGATTGTAACCAATAAATAAAACAATATGTAAAAATTTACATGTAAAATTAAAAATTAAATTAGGTTTAAAAATTAGGGTTAATAATTAAACATCAAAAGGAGGGGAACCCATGATGGCCACATACTGTACACTGTGCTGCTTCTTTTCTCTGTTTAATATAGCAATAGCAATAACACTTAGACTTACTGTATATATCACTTCATAGTGCTTTATAATACAGCACTCTCGAAATGGTTTACAGTATCAGCATATTGCACCCAACAATCTAGGTCCTCATTTTACTGACTTTGGAAGGATGGAAAGCTGAGCCAGTAACCTTGAGCTGGTCAGTATTGAAATGCTTGCTATGAGCAGAGTTAGCCTACAATACTGCATTCTAACCTCTGCGCCACCACAGCTCCCAGACAGTAAATGTTTACACATGTCCCAGACATAAACGCTTCTTGAAAAAAATAAACAAGGTAGTGTACAATTAAATACATATGTATTGGAACTAATTTATAGTAAATTCAACCAGAAACTTTAGTATTCCATCTAATTATTTTTATGGTCTTTAAAACCTAAGAAATCAGCAGTTGTATTGAGCATGAGAGGGGGGGAAATCTCAAATCCATATCAATATCTTTGTTAGGAGAACTGAAATTCAGAGAGTCTGATATCTTTAAATTCTCATGAATTCTTACCAGGTTTATATAATGCATACCTGTATTGCTATTTAGTTTTAGAGCAACCAGTATTATGCAAAGTGCAGACAAAAACAGTAAGTAAGAAACTAGAGGTAAGATAGAAAGAAAAAGAAATGTCACTGGATCGAGCTTACACCCTTACTATTCTTTATATACCAGGGGTAGGCAACCTTGGCTCTTTTATGACTCGTGGACTTCAACTCCCAGAATTCCTGAGCCAGCTGGCTCAGGAATTCTGGGAGTTGAAGTCCATGAGTCATAAAAGATCCAAGGTTGCCTACCCCTGGTATATACTATCATGCCTTCACTATCTTGCAAGCCATTCCTCCATGCAATGTGTCCATTCATTTAGTTTGTTCCTCAGTTCACTTCTCTCTTCCTAGTAGATACCATTAATTCCATCTAGTCACAACTTTTTCCGACTTCCCCTTCTTTTCAGCCCATTCACTCTTACTTTATGCATTTATTTCACAATACAGTTTTATTTGTTATTTTATGGGTGACTATGGGTGGCACATGACTTTAAAAATACATAGTTAAAAGGCCACACCTTAACCCTCCACCTCTCAGTGAATTTATTTATCAAATTACTTGTTTCTTTTTTATTGATCCATCCTGTTTCTATTCAGTTCGCATTCATTCATCATTTATCCATTCTTCTGATTTAGCCACATGTATTTCCTAAGAAATTTATTCCCACTGCATTCAACTATTTTATTTCTCCTGATACACCAAATTTTCACTTCCATACCTTGATACAGAACCATTTTCTATTCTGCCTGTATTATTTTTATAAATAGCTCAAGGGAGCAAACATATCTAATACTTCTTCCCCCTCCTATTTTCCCATAACAACAGTCCTGGGAGGTGAGTAGGGTTGAAAGAGAGTGACTGAACCAAAGTCACCCAGCTGGCTTTCATGCCTAAGGCAAGAACAGAACTCACAGTCCCTGTTTCCTAGTCTGGTGCCTTAACCACTGGACTAAACTGGCTCTCATTTGATAAGGTGACCAACCGTCCTCCTTTAGGGAGGACAGTCCTCCTTTTGTGAGTTCTGTCCTCTCTCAAAAAGTGTCCTCCTACATGTCCTCCTTTTTGATATTTGAAGACTAATCTTCAGGGCTTTTTTTTCTCATAGAACGCTCAGAACGGTGTTCCGACATCTTTTTTTGATGTTTTTTTTTTCAACTTTTGCATCAGCTGTGCTACTCCCCCTATTGGCTTTCGAAAGCCAATAGGAATTGCTGCTGAGCATGCCAAAACACCCAGCCGGCAAACTTTGCACATGCAAGTTGTCTACAGCAAAGGCGAATTGGCAGGAACTTTGCACCCCTCCCTGCTACCCAACTACACCATCTCCTAGTTAGTTCCGAAGATACCTGGAGGAGACTGGAGCGGTAAGTTTCTCTTGATCTTTGGCTCTGCTAGGGCAATAATGGGTGTGGGCGCAAGAGGCAGGGGCGGCGGGGGTGCTGCGGGCGGAGATGTGAGGGGCGGCAGCAGCTGGCTGTCTCCCCGTGCTGTGGGAGCTGCAGGGCCCTCTCTACATGGGGCTGCGCAGGGTGGGCGGTGGTGCTGGCGGGGCGGCTGCAGGCAGGGTCTGTCGACAGCAGGCTGCCCACTGGGGCCGGAGCCGGCTTGGCTGGTGCTTTGGGAGCCGCGGGGTCTGCTCTACATGGCAGGGCAGCAGTGCTGGCGGGGCGGCTGCAGGCGGGGGCGCAGAGGGCGGTTGACCTTCTATGGGCTGGGCCAGCTTTTACGATATTTTTTTCTTCAATTTATTTGTGTCCTCCTTTTCATTGTAAAAAAGTTGGTCACCTTACATTTGTGCTTCTTTTAACAAATGTTCATAACTCACAATAGAACATATAGTACCTAGTATCTTTCTTATCAGCATTTGTTTGTCTTAACATTTCTTTATCAATTTTACCATCTTCAGTAAACATTCTACCAAGATAGAAAAGAATAATCTCTTGCTCTAGATTTTTTACCACCTATATTTTAATTTGGAACTATTCTCTCTCTGTTTTCACTATCAAACACAGGTTTTATAACAATAATAAAAATAAGGTGTTACTTTCCCTGCCCCCTCCCCACCCCGAAATACATTATAGGACTAGTCAAAGCCTGACATCTAGCTAGCTACATCTTTTCGGGAGCAGAATCCAAAAGCATGTATTTTGTGCATGTGTGCTTGGAAAGAAAGGCAGAAAAAAGTGAATTCAAATTAGAAATCTCTTAGACAAAGAACAGACAGAGTGATAGGCAAATGAAGGACATAGAGTAATGCCTTAGCTTTGCCTCTCATCCTAAAGCCCTCATAGTCAGTGATGAACAGTAACTGCTAGATTTGATACATTAATGTGCAAATCCATGCTCTTTGTTGGGTAATACAAACTTATAATTCTTATAAATCTTTCGGGCTTTCAGCTAACAACACGGCAATGTCTGCATGCATGGCAATGTCTGAAGTACTTATGTCTCCAATCTCTAACTCCATCACAAAGTATTCCTTATACATTTATCCATAAAAATCTCACACCTCCTTGCCTGACTCTGTGCTCAGTATTAAACCATTTGCTAAATATTCCATTTTTTCTCATGCATTCTTATATTGTATACTTTTGCTACATTTAGCAATTAACCTTCAACTCCACCAAGGGAACAAATGTTCCATCTTTCAAGCCAATTGATTTATCATTTCTTTTCTAAATCAACCTATGTACAATAATGTTCTTCTCATGTCCATATAATGTATTTCTTAGTGACCTGCTAAAGAGCAAAGGTTACTTTCAGCTTTATCATTTGTCCCAACTTTTTTACACTCTTCAACAAATCACACTTTTCAATATATTATAATTCCTATAAAAATCTCTGAAATGTTCTTTCCAACATTCTGTCAGGTCAGCTTTATTCTAAATTATTTCAATTTTGACTCTTCGTTTGCTAGCTTTATACTCTTCCTCTCTTCCAGCAGTTCAAGCAGCTGATAGAACACTCCCTTCTCCAACCTAGGTTGATTGAACTGAGAGAAAGTGAATAGATAAAAGTAAGCTTTTATGGGTAAGAGTACACCTGAACCTATGTCTCCCTAGTCTTAGACAAATGTCTTAACCTCTATACCACACGGGTTCTCTGTTCATTCTGCTAGAGGCTTCTTGTTTAGCTTTTTCCACCCCCTTCCAAAACCTTTTTTTTTAATTTCATCAAAAGTCCTTTAACATTTTTCTTTGCTTCTTTTACCCTCTCTAGGTTCTATGGCAACATTTTTCTGAATTGTTTTTCTACCTCTGTACTCCTTCTGCAACATTTTCTCTTATCTTCATTTTTTTGTAGCAATAATTCTCTTATACACATTTTTTTATCTCCACATTTTTTCTCACTTTATCATTCCAAATATACTTTTCCACATTTCCCATTGGCATAACTCACACTCTTTTATAGAGTTTGTAATATGATATTTTCACTTTGTTCCAGGGGGCTTCTACATTCCTCTTTCCTTGTTGTCACTTAGTTCTGTTGGGAAATTAATCTTTTATACAGGATTTGTTTCTCTTCCTACAACTTCCTTGTAGTTGTTCTAGGTCACCACTAGTTTCTTTTACTTTTTTATTTCTCTATTTTTCCTCCAAGATCCATTTCTGATGTTATTTAACAAGGGTCTGTCTTATATTCTGAACATCACCTTGATAAAGGAACCTTGCATCCCTCACCAATTCTTTTTTTTCATCATAAAGAATAAACACAATGATTCCTTTGCCATATGTATGCATAAATAGACTTATACTTAAACCACAGAGTCAAAACAGGTATTTCTTCCTAGGCAAATTTAATTTTTCATCAGGCAAATTAAATGTCAAAGAAAAAATATGAGTGTTATTTAAGCCTACACCAGATTACTCATCATCTCCCTGTAGCACATAGACATGTGGGTTAGTGAGTAGCAATAAGTAATTACTTATTTCTTTTTCTCAGCAAGCTTTGAAGAAGTTCTTTGTACAGCCTGACACCATTCTGCATCAAGTAGATTCTAATGTGCACTAGTGATTATTATAGGCTTACCCAGAGTGACAGATTAATCTAATGAAGACACAGTTTAAACAAGCAACCACATTTTTTTACTGCCTCCTACTTTACTGGACTTTTAATCGTTGTGTCTGTGGAAGAGTTCTTGCCCATTATTTTGTAATCTTTTAGGGGACTTAATGAAGTCATTATCTTAATATAGGTGTAGTTTTAAGAAAAATTATTCTGGTAATTTGATCAACAACTCCTCCTTTAGATGAAAAACAATTAGTTGGCTTGATTCACACATCTTGAACTATAATGTGGTTCATTTGGCGTAGTCATTTTTGTTTATTCAACAAAACAAACAATGTGCACCATGACTGGATTCACAAAATAGTCAACAATACGCTATGGTTAATATATTCCAATGATCATTATCACTCAGTATAATGAATGAAACCAAAGAAACTGTGTTATGGCTTAAGATGGTAAGTGAACACATTTATCAAAGCAATGTCCAAAGGAAAAAATAATTTATTTCAAGGTTTGAAGATAGACATGATTCACTGTGGGAGAATAAATGATATAAATGAAAAATATTAAATTATGTGCTTTATGTCTTTTTCAGCAACACCCAATCCCCTGTCATTAACTCACATTTCTTGTTATCCATAGAGAAACTAATAGAAATCTCAGAAACAATTAATAATATTTCTTGGAGACAACTATTGGCTCAGTGAAGTCTCAAAATAAAAAGTATTAAGGTGTAAATCGAAGATACTTCAAAGAATCACCAAACTGGTAGTTGCAGACGAGTTGGATATCTAGACTTGTGTGCATCTCAACCTTGACAACTTTAAGACACATAGATTTCAACTCCCAGAATTCCCCAGCCAGCATGTTGGCTGCAAAATTCTGGGAGCTGAAGTCTACAGAAGAGTTTCCAAGGTTAAGAAACATTGATTCCTGGACTAATACAAATCCTCCTCCACTCGCCTCTTTCCTTTTTTAAAACCTTTGGTTGAATAAGTAGGATATGCATTGAAATCTTTCTTGCCAACATATCAGCTGAACATTTCTTTTCCTTTTGGATTCCATGTAACATGTTCCCATACTTCAGAAGAAAAGAGCAGGTGGACACAGATGAAACTTCAGCAGCAAGGTCCCAAAGGTGCCTTTTCACAAGGCAACTGGCCTTTCTTTTTTCTCTTTGAAGACATTTCGCTTCTCACCCAAGAAGCTTCTTCAGTTTTGACTGGATGGTGGGGAATGGAAGAATTTATATTACTTGCAGATAGCTGGTCATTTGCATTCTTTTAGAGAGTCATTAAATCCTTCCATTCCCCACCATCCAGTCAGAGCTGAAGAAGCTTCTTGGAAGAGAAGCGAAACATCTTCAAAGAGAAAAAAAAGTTCAGTTGCCTCATGAAAGAGCATCTTTGGGACAACCATGACCTAGATAGGGGTCCCCAACCCCTGGTCTGTGGACCAACACCAGGCCACGGCATGCCAGCAACCGGGCCATACAAACAAGCAAAGCCCCATCTGTGGGATGCAGGCAGCAAAAAAAACATGCCCTCTCTGGTCCGCAGAAAAATCTTTCTCCACAGAACCGGTCCCTGATGCCCAAAAGGTTGGGGGCCTCTGACCTAGATGACTGAGAATCTCCACGTCATTCAGCAGCAAGGGTTTTGTAGTACATCACCATTACCCAATCAACTGCTGTAAAATGTGGAGGAAGTGGGAAAGACTGTTTCTCCTTGTTGATTGTAAATTGTAAGTGGTGGCAGGGAATTAAGTGATCAGAAGAGTGGGAAAGGAGATGGCAATCAGCAAAGGGAGAAAAAGTGGGAAAGCACTGGCAGAATACTCAGGAGAGTGGCACTTGAACAGATTAAAGTAGTTCTTGGGAGGGGGGTCTGCAAGAAAAAAATGACAAGAATCCCCTCAAACCATATACTGATCTTACATATTATTGGTTTATTTCTGGTCACTCAGTTGAAAATGTAAAAATAATCTGTGGCATCATGCCAAGGCCCAGAGTACAGAGAAGAGCAACAAAGATTATTAGGGGACTGGGGGCTAAAACATATAAGAAACGGTTGCTGGAATTGGGTACGTCTAGTTTAATGAAGAGAAAGACGAGGGGGGACATGATAGCAGTGTTCCAATATCTCAGGGGCTGCCACAAAGAAGAGGGAGTCAAACTATTTTCCAAGGTGCCTGAAGGCAGGACAAGAAGCAACGGATGGAAACTAATCAAGGAGAGAAGCAACCTAGAACTAAGGAGAAACTTCCTGACAGTTAGAACAATTAACCAGTGGAACAACCTACCTCCAGAAGCGGTGAATGCTCCAACACTGGAAGTTTTTAAGAAGGGACTGGACAGCCATTTCTATGAAATGGTATACAGTTTCCTGCCTGAGCAGGGGGTTGGACTAGATGACCTCCAAGATATCCCTTCCAACTTTATTATTATTATTATTATTATTATTATTATTATTATTATCATCGCACAGTCAGCCAGATGTTCAGACTGGATTTGGCATTTTGTCTACCTATTGAGTCCTTACCCAGGACCTGGCATAGGCAGATGTGGATGTTTGATGGTATTACAGATATCGTCACAGGATGGAAGCAGTTCCTAGTAAGGCCGCCTTTTGCAATTGACTAATAGCGAATTTGTCAATGCCAATGGTGTTCAAGTGGTGCTCCAGTTGTTTTGGGATTGCACCCAAGGAGCCTATGACTATTGGTACTACCCTTGCTTGCTTTTGCCACAGTCTTTCTATTTCTATTTGTAAGTCTTTGTATTTTGTTATCTTCTCCAGTTCTTTCTCTTCTATTCTGCTGTCTCCAGGCATTGCCACATCCACTATCCAGACTTTTTTGTCTTTCTTATCGACAATTGTTAAGTCTGGGGTGTTATGTTGCAGGTGCTTGTCTGTTTGAATTCTGAAGTCCCAGAGCAGTTTAATTTTATCATTTTCTATGACTTTCTCTATTTTATGATCCCACCAGTTTTTGCTTACAGGCAAATGATATTTTTTGCAGATCTTCCAATGCACCATTGTTGCTACTTTGTCATGCCGCTGCTTGTAATCAGTCTGTGCAATCTTCTTGCAACAGCTTACCAAGTGGTCCACTGTTTCTTCAGCTTCTTTGCATAGGCGGCACTTACTGTCTGTTGCTGTCTTCTCAATTTTGACTTTGTATGCATTTGTCCTTAAGGCTTGGTCTTGTGCAGCCAGAATTAGTTCCTCGGTCTCTTTCTTCAATTTTCCTGCTCTTAGCCATTGCCAGGTCTTGTTATTATCTGCTTTCCCAGCTATTTTTTTAATGTATTGGCCATGTAGTGCTTTGTCTTCCCATGCCTCTATTCTGTTCTTCATTTGGTCTTTCTTGTAGGCCAGTTTGGTCTCTCCAGTAGTCAGTAAGCCTTCCTGATATACTAATTTCAGTGCATCTTCATCATTGTTCTTCAGATATTCTTCCAAAGCCATTTTTTCTTCTTCAACCATCTGATGTACTTGTAGCATTCCACGCCCATCTATTTGCCTTGGTAGATAAAGTCTATCAATGTCACTGCGTGGATGAAGGGCATGATTCATTGTCATTATTTTTCTGGTCTGCCTATCCATTGCTTTTAGTTCTGCTTGAGTCCAGTCCACTATTCCAGCTGTGTACCTAATGACTGGGATTGCCCAGGTGTTGATTGCCTTTATGGTATTTCCTCCATTGAGTTTGGACTTTAAGATCTTCTTCACTCTCTTGATGTATTCACCTCTAATCTTTTTCTTGACTTCAGTGTGCTTGATGTTGTCAGCTTGAAGGATATCCAAGTATTTGTAGTAATCTTCCTCATCCAGACTCTTAATGTTATTTTCGTGGGGCATCTTGATTCCTTCAGTTTTCACTACTTTTTCCTTGTTTGATAGTAAGTGTGGCACATTTGTCCAAGCCAAACTCCATAACAATATCTTGGCTATATATACAGACAGTGTTGAGCAGCGATTCTATTTCAGATGATGTTTTTCCATATAGCTTCAGATCATCCATGTAAAGGAGATGGGATAGTCTGGTAGATGTTTTTGATGTTTGATAGCCATGTCCTGAGTTATTCAGTATTGTTGACAGAGGAAACAGTGCAATAACAAATAGTAATGGTGATAATGAATCTCCTTGAAATATTCCTCTCTTGATATTAACCTCTCCCAGCCTCTCACCATTGATCTGCAACTGTGTCTTCCATTGTGCCATCGATATTTGCACAAATTTTCTGATGTTTCTACTGACTCCTGTTATTTCTAGGCACTTTATTATCCAATCATGTGGCAGAGAGTCAAATGCCTTTTTGTAGTCAATCCATGTCACATTCAGGTTGGTCTTCCTTCTCTTGCAGTTTTCCAAGATCATTTTGTCTATTAGGAGTTGATCTTTTGTTCCTCTGCTATTGGGGCGGTTTCCTTTTTTGCTCAGGTGGAAAGAGATTGTTTTCAACTAGATGCTGTTGTACTGCATCAGCTACCACACCAGTTAGTAATTTGAAAGTTGTTGGTAAGCAGGTAATTGGCCTGTAGTTGCCTGGTGTTGCCCCTTTTGCTGGATTTTTCATTATTAGGTAGGTTTTCCCAGTTGTTAGCCACTTTTCAATTTCTCCTCCTTGTAGTATATTGTTGAACTGCTTGGCAATGAGTGGGTGTATAACAGTTAGATGTTTCAACCAAAACCCATGCAGTTCATCTTCACCTGGTGCTGACCAATTTTTGATTTTCTTTGCTCTTTTTTCTACCATTTTTGTTGTTATTACTAGTTCTTTCATTTCAACTTCTGTTTTATTTGCATCCACCTCTTTTAACCAAGCCGCATCCTTGTTGTATTTCTTTGGGTTATCCCATATCTGCTTCCAGAACTGCACTGTTTCTTCCTTGTCAGGTACTGACTGATTCCTTGCAGTTTCTCCATTGATGGATTGGTAGAAACGTTTCTGATTGGATTGAAATTGGAGGTTCTGCCTATAGTTTGCAACTCGAGCTTCATATCTACTGATTTTCCTGGCTATAGCTGTTATTTGTTGCTTTATTATTTCCAGTGCTTCCTTGATCTTCCTTGTTTCTAAGTGGTATTTCTTGATTAGGTATTCTTTGGTCTTCTTGTTCTTCAGCTTCTTTTCTTTCATCTGTTCTAGCTTGCTTGCATGTGATCTTAACTTGCTGATCTTATTTTCTAGTCTAACCTTCCATTTTTCTGGTGCACTGTTTGTTTGTTTTTCTTCTTTGTTGATTTTGCATCCCAGGTATTCTGTTATAACTGCAGCTGTGCTGTACATTAGTTGGTTTGTTTCTTGCAGTGAATTGATGCTTATACTTGATATTGCAGTATTTGCATCTTTTAATGCTTGTGCTAGCTGTTTCTTTGGAGCAAGCTTCAATGCAGGCATCCTTATTCTGTTGTTTTTGTGCTGTTCTAGATGTTCAGTTATTCTTTGTTTCAATTCTTTTATTTCTTTAGTTAGAGGGTTTTGTTCTTCCAGAGGAAGAGGTGCCTGGTTTCCAAATGAGAACAGTTGTATATCTCTGCTGGATTCCTTCACTGCCAACTCCCCCTGGTTTGCCTCTACATTCTGAATTACTTCTGGTAAGGCTTTGATTTCTTTGCCCTGGGTAAACCTTTGCAGTTCGTCCAATTCTGTTTCTGTGAATATTTTATTTCGTATTATAAATCGGCATTGATCTGCTAATCTCTGTTCTGCTATTTCTGATTCTGGATGTTGTTCTTTCCAGAACTGGTACGTTCGTTTTAGTTATCCTCTTCTTGTTGGACTTGATCTGTAGTAACAGATCATTATTTCTTTGTTTTCAATCACTGTGTATCTGCGATGGATAAACACCTTTTCTTCCAGTAGTTCTGTAGCTGCTGGCCCTGGTTGCTCAGCCAACAGTCCTGAGTCCTGTAACCCATTTTTCACCAGATATCCAGGAACTCCAATATCTAGCGTGGACCTTGTTAACCTGGGCAACATCTGAGCTGGTATGGCATTCTGAAATTTACGTCTCACCATATTTTTTATGGGGGAGACGCTCTTTGTCTGACTCCTCTGATGAGACCTGTCCAGTATGGTTGAACCTCTGGCATAGCTCTCATCTTCCTCAGAGTACACAAGCCCCACAACCACATCATCATTATTATTATTATTATTATTATTATTATTATTATTATTATTATTATTATTATTATTATTATCTCAGTTCACTGGTTTGGATGGTGATTCTGGAATGGTTGCAAGCAGAAGGTGGAGATACAGTCCTTTCCTATTGCTATTCCCACCAAATGAAGACATAATAGCTAGAATTGGAAGTAGCACAGGCTTTTCAAAACCAAAAGCATATGCTTGACCTATCCAATTCTTTCTCTATTACAGGTTGAATTTCTCAACTTCATTATATAGAGAAAAAAATATGATTTGCTTAAATTTATCTTGAAAAGATTAATTAAATGTTTCTGTGATAGACATATTATGCCTGAATATAAGATGCTTATTTCTATTTATATCATACTAAGCAAAGGAATTTTCTAACTTAACTTTCTGAAGTTAAATCCAGCTTATACTGTAGTTCTAACATTTTAATTATTCTCCTTCATGAAATATGAAATGTACCTATGGCATAGTTTTTTATTCTGTTGTGATTTTGCTCTGAATTATTTTTCAACAAAATCCAGCACTTCCTATTTCAGAGGAAATCAAGTGTTAGCTTTTGCTTGTTTAGGAATTTGACTACTTTTGGTCAATGAAGCAACATTTCAAGATATCTAGACATTAATAATTTCTTTTCCTACTCAGGAAGCTATTTTTGTACCTCTCAAATCTCTTATTTTGTAGAAACGTTTTTTTCAAATACAATAAAATTTTAATATCAGATTTAATTAAAATATACTAATGTAGCCAATTTTATACACCCTGTGCAGAAATAAAGTCAATATCCTCAGTTAGTTCGCACCTGTTTTTGGACAGATGATATGCTGCTAAGGAATGTACTAACTATTCTGTTCTGAGTCTAGACGAAGAGTTTGTCTTTGTTGAAATGCCAATATTTTATATACTGTTTTTTTCTTTGCCTAATGCTTTGCATAATGTGGACTGATCTGGGCCTTTTTTTAAAAGAGGTGTTCGTGAGTGTGTGGTGTGTGTGTGTGGTGTGTGTGTGTGAATGGTTGCAATTGCTCTAGGTCCCCAAAATCAAAGGGTGAATATGGTTCTGTATTTTAAATGATCAGATGGATCAACACTTTCCATACAAGGTGGCAAAATTAATGAGTTAAAGTATAATGTGAAGAGTTATTTCAATACTTTTAGGCAATTTCTCTCTCTGGTTTATTGATCTGTTGACTACAATGGACAACAACAACCAAAGCTAAAGATATTATACCACATAGGATGCAATGAGAAGAGTGTATGGCAGAGGGGTTCAGATGAATCTTTTACAGAATCAATTTTCTTGATTCTAAAGACCTGAAACTGACTCAAGACTTATGTATATTCAATAATCCATTCCAATATGGACAGTTTTGTAGCCAACAAATTATTAGCCAACAAGGAAGCTGGAGTAGATATCCATCACGTCTGGGGATTTGAAAATGAGGATTATGATTTTTGGTAAGATGAAAAAAGCCGTTGTAATGTAGTGATTGCCACCAGAGACATCCAGACTTCTGGCAAGCCATTCTTGCTCAGTGTAATCTACTACACAAGACTGTTATGAGATACTTTGTGTGAGAGAGAACCTCATAGATTATTCTACTCTCCCTGAAATAAGAGTAAGATAAAATACAATAAATAGAACTGCAAAGTGGTGCCACACACCAGAGTTTTCCCTTGTGGTGAATAGATTTGTATCTTTCCAGGAGCACCAGGACTTGTGGAAAATATTAGACCACATCTTTGCATACAGCAGAGTACAATGCTTATGGTGCCAAAACAAATTTTACCATGTAACAGTACAATGAGTGATATCATTTCTGAATAGCACTAGTTTTAAAAAGGTCCCTGAACGTAAAACACTTGAAGAGAAGGAAAAAGAAACCCCCCCCACACACACACGTGCCACTGTTTTATCTGCAGAAAGCTGAATATTGAGAGGCTAAGAGGTAGGAAGGCTTCATTGGTCCAGCATATGGACCATTGTCTAAAGTAGAACATCTAAATTTTGTTCAGTCTAGACTTGGGACTGGGTACCAAGAGGTGGAACAACGCTGGACTGTACCATTCTAGAATGCAATGGGAATTATTCTACTCCTGTTTTGACACAGGACACCGAATGAAATTTTTCCAGAGCAGAATAAAGAATGCAGCGATAGAAAACGTTCGGGATCGTTCCTCTTTTGCAGTAACTTTTCTAGATAAACCCCCACTCAGGCACGATATTTCCCCTTCCCACCCCCACGTTTGCCACCAAAAGTGGCCCAGCCCAGCCAAACAGCTCAGGCTTCTACCGCTTCATTTTGACGCCTCTGTCGGCGCAGCGCGTAATTGAAGCGAGGCGGGGTCTCTCCTTCTGCGAGCTTCTGAGCGGAGCCAGGTGTGCTAGCCAGCTGTTTCTCCTATCATCGTTCACCCCCCCCCCATCCCGTTCTGCAATTCTGTCAAGCGGCTGGAAAAAAAAAGGAAGGATGCTTTTTGCGTGGGCACCTTGGGCCGGAGGGAGGAGTTTCGCTTCGGAAAGCTGAGAGGGATCAGTAGGACATGTGTAAGAGAAGAGCGGGCTGTAACGCGCCTCGCTGCTCCCACGTCCTTCTCGTTTTCCATTTATTTCTTCCCGGCCGAGTTCCTCTTTCTCCCTTTCCAGAGCCTTTGCTGCGCGTCCCGCCCCTTCCTCGCTTCGGTCCCGCCTCCGACTCCCCGGAGAGGCCGCCCAGCGCCCGCCTGTTTGCCTAGGCTGCTGCTGCTGCTGCTACCGCCGCCTGCCAGCTCGCTCACTCTCTCCCCAGCCCGCCAGCCCCTCGCGCTTGCTCTCTCCCTGCTGCCTCGTCGGTCCTCGCGCGGACAGGCTGCAGCACGCGACCTTCTCCTCCCCCCCGCCCCCGGCCGCCCGAGAAGCAGCCGGAGCAGCCCGTAAACTAGCAAGCTGCGCCGTCACCCGGGACCTGAAACACAGAAGGCGCTTCTTGCAAGCACGGCCGTCGGGGCGGGCGGCCAGGCCATTCGGCAGTGGAGCTCCTAAGGTGAGTGTATGTATATATATATATATATATATATATATATATATATATATATGTATATGTATATGTATATGTATATGTATATGTATATGTATATGTATATGTATATGTATATGTATATATACACACACACAGCCTCGAAATCTCTCGGATTGCCCCTCTTGTGCATGTAAACTCGCGCCCGTCAAAAAGACTCGTCTGAGCCTGAGCGTGGAAGGAAGAGAAATGGGGATCTGCTGGCGTTGGAAGGAAAGCGATGCCGCTTTTGCCTTTTCCAGTCCTTGGGAGGCCCGGTATTCGCACTTTGGACGTTGGCGTAAGCTGCGACCCAGAAGAGCTTGGCGCTGAGCAAAGGCACCCAAGCATCCCCTCGAGCAAGTTGCCAAGGGCGAGCATCTTTCACGATACGGGGGTTTGTTTATATGGGTTGGCAGGTGATTAGGCCCTCCAGGATTTTGGCTCCGTCTTTCTTCTCTCTCTCTCTGTCTCTCCCTCCCTCTCTCCCTCTCTTTCCCATTTAATGTTGATCTTTTTGTTTGTTTGTTTGTTTTAGTATTTTCGAACTGCTCTGCTACGGTATCACGAATGCCTTCTGCTAGGTGACAAGCAATGGTTTGGTTGATTAGGGAAAATAATCCGATTTCTCATTTTGTTCGTTTCCAATTATTCTGGAGAAGAAGAAAAAAAAAATAGATGAATGTCTCTGTTGGTTATTTTTGTATGCATGTTGTTTCCCATAGAGGAATTCAGTCAAAAATACTTCTTAGTGCTAAACTGGGAGCCAGACTTAATTGGAATATTCCAGTCATGTAGCTGCTGGCAGTTGTTTGAAGGACTATCTGAAATTTACCTATTGCTTTTGCCTTTCGCTTATATAAGTTAACCAATAATAATAAAGTTCCCTTTTGGAATTCTTTTTTTTTTTTTAAAGAAAAATTCTCATCTTAAAATACTGCTGTTATCCTCTCCGGTTTAAAAGAAAATGCATTTCAACATGCAATGCCTATAAGAAAGGCAGTATTTATATTATTGCTGACTTAACTGTAGGTGTCAGACTCTGCTTTCCCTTGCATGATGATGGATATATATGTATGTATGTGTCTCTCTCTGTGTGTATAAATGTGTATATATATGTATGTGTGTGTGTACACACTTTGCAGTTTTATACTTCTTCCCAAAGAAGCCAGTGGAGGGCTTCCTGTTTGTTTTCAAAGCTGCATTTAGTTTGAATAGTAGTAACATAGGTGTTTCCCTACAGTCTCTCCAATTAGTGCATAGATGCTTCATTTCTTTAGGAGTGTCAGTAATTTGGGGGGGGGGGTTACAGTATTGCAAACTTGAAAGAGCTATTTATTTATTTATTTGCCATTCATTGGCTCAGTTGTCTTTTTAGAAATATCAATTGCATTAGAGAGCCATTCTTGCACTAAGTTTTTTTTTTGTGAGATTTATACTGCTATGAATTTTCCTGTTTGTGATTGAAAGCTGCTGTTTGCTGCTTATATATGCCAGTGAAGAATAATTCTGGAATGGTGGGTTGAGTTTGTCCATTGCATGCTCAGTATTCAAAGGCGTGAATCGAAATGGCTAGGGAATTCTGGGAGTTGAAGTCCACACAGTTGTCAAGGTTGGAAAGCTCTGCCCTACAGTTTCAAGACTGCAGTCAGACTGTTCAATTTGTCTGACAGATGATTTCAAATGCACTGCTGTTCTATTCATTTGGTGCTGAGAAGAGTTTCTATTTGCAGGAGACCACTTAGAATTCGAAAGGAATTAGTTTATCTGATGTAGCCCCTTCTCCTCAGTTCTTGAAGCTGAAATACTATGACAAAATTTTCCCAACACATGTTGATTTATCTTTTTTAAAATCCTCTCCAGAAGGGAAGAGGTTTTTTTACAAACTTTCATAGACACTTATCCTAATGCTGAGAAATTTTAATAGTTGACATTTTCTGTAAATGTTATTTCCCTGTAATATATAATCATTCATAGTATCCATTTGAATGGGCAGATTTATTTACACATTAATTTCATTGGTTTCTATTTAAATATTTTGATTAAATCCATACATATGTCTCTTAATATTCTGAGTTGGTAAAAAAATGATGTCAGATTATTTAGTTGATACTGTCTTGCCTGATTGTCTAGGGAATGATTCTTAGTCATATAGACAAGTTGATATGAAATTTGTTTTTAGTCTTCTGAAAATATATAATCATATTTTAATATAAGAAAAACAAGACTAGTTTTATTAACACCGAAACATTGTAAGTAAGTTACTAGATGCCTCAGTGTAACAAGGGAGCCCTAATCCTTAATTGAACCATATTAGCATACCAAATGTAATAGCATGATGTAGAAAAGGGATTCAAACTAGCAATTTACTGAACTTGCACTTAATTTTTGTCTTCTCATTACTGGCTGTTAGGTCTGAGTCTGTAGATGATTCTATTTTGATATCTTAAAAACATTTAATGGCATCACAATTTTAATTATAACAGAAAGCTGATATATTTTTTAGGATCTTCATTTTGTCAGTGTACGCCTCAGGAAATTTTTTTTTAATTCTGATTAATTATTTGCAAAATTTAAAGACATGGAAGAACTGTCAGAAATTCTGTCTGCATGGTAGTGTTGGCAGGGAAAAAGATTTAAGCACTGGGATTGTTCAAAATTCTGGTTTGCAGATACGTTGCTAATACCTGTACAATAGTCTTCAGAATGACAAGACCCAAGAATTATGACATCTTTTCTCAATTTGGTAATGTATGTTGAAACTCTGTCATGTTCTTTTTTTTTTTTTTGATAGCTTATGTTATAGCAGCAGCAAAGAACAGCAGGGTGTGTGTTTTGTTGTGCAATAATGTTTGGCGGCTGAAAGCCATTTTTCACTTTCTATCTTGCATCAGGCTTTGGGACTGGGTGTTAGTAGACAACATCTGTGCATAGTTCCATCTTACAACATTAAATATTCTTCAAGATTGATAGATAGAAGGTGATGCTTTTGTCCAAAAGAAATATTTTTTAAATGAACTTCAGTCTTTCACATCACTGCAATTCTAATGTTCATATTTCTGTTTCCTCCCTTATTTTTTTTTCTGCTCTGATTTCCATATACGGTCTTACAACTTTTTAGGCATTTATTTCTATCTTATTTGACCAATATAGTTGTGTATATGGGTTTATGTATGCATGCATTTGGAAAAGTTGGGGAATAGACTGAAACATGATGTGAAAATTGACGATTTTTGTCATTTACTCATGATTGGTTTACAGCATGGTTTTCAGGGCAAGTGAGAAATATTTTATCATTCAGAAAGTGCTTTGTATAATAATTGTTTTTGACTAACACTTGGTGATGGTTTGAAGAGAATGATATCTGCATATTTTATTCTATAGTTCTAAGATTTGGTGCAAGAGGCTTCTATTGTGATAAAATGCTTGTCATGCAGTGATACTTGCTAGAGCTAGGGTCATAGTACTGATCCTGGAGTTAGTAAGCAACATAGAAGTGAAGAAATATCTTGCTATTGAGTTTAGAAAATGGACTTTTTAAGTATGGGTGTGGAGGTCTGGGGTAAAAATAACACTATGGTGGGCCTGTCTGTTGCTATGCCAACAGTGCTCTCTGAGCTGTTACATTTTTCGGTTGCAGTTGCTTTATTCAGTATAGGTTTGCTAAAAACATAACAACAACAATAACCTATGTTTCCTGGCACGGCTGTGCTACATGATACAGTGGCTGGGGGTATAGTTGAGCAAAGTAGATGTGCCATTTAAGGAAGTTTCCCTGTTTCAGTTATGACTGAGGAACATCCCTATCTGTGGCTAGTGGTTTATGATTTGCATACTGAATGGCTGTTTTTAGACGGAACTGAGTTATCCCTATACATATCCTTAATTCTGTTATATTTATATTGTGCTTTTACTTTAGGGGTTATAGTTGCCCTCACAGCAAGCAACATGAATAGATAAAGAGTGACTTCTTACACAATCGCAGACCACAGAGGATCTTGGGTTCACTGCTGTATGTGTGTATCTTCCTAACTGCTTCCTTTGGGGCAATTATGTCTGACATAATGAATTGGTCTATGTCTCTTTCTATAGCATATGCATGTGACAGTATTTTGCATGTGTTTGTTTTCTAGCCCTGTGAACTACAGAAAGAAATTGTGAAAGGATGGAAATGAGCTCTTGCTTCTTTTTAATTAAACTTTTCTATCTTTGATTCAGATAAAGAGTATAATTTATATCAAAATGTTTATGGGTTTGGTTTTCATCTTTGTATAATTCTACAATATTTGGATTAGGTGGACACACAAATAAGTAACTTCTATCGGAGACACTTTTTTCCATTGAAAAGGGGGATCAGACTAAATTATCTGTGACTATATTTTATTGTCCTATACATCTGAAGTGTTGGACTATATTCTAGAAATAGTAGAAAGTTGCTTATGCTGTTGAAGAATCTTATTTCTCTTGACTGGAGGTGTGTACTTTTAAGAGAACCAATGTGATACAATAATTAAAATGTTGAACTGGGTCTTAGAAGGCCCAATTCAAATCCTACTTTGATGACTTGGTCAAGCATTATTTTTCCTTCTAAAAAGAGCTATTTTGATGAGATAAAATTAGTGCTGCCTTTTGTTTCAGAAGAAAGACAGGATATACATACAATAATAAGAAGTAACAAAATAAATACACCTATAAGAGGACTGTTGAACAACTTCCATAATTATTGTACCTAGAAAATGGAGATGCAGGGATATATGAGAGATGCATGAACAAGTCTGAGAAAAATATAATCTTCCTCTTAAGAAAAAGTAGTATGACTTGTTCTGCTTAGCATACTATCAACGTTTTAAAGTCCTCATTAGTTCCTTTCCCATCAGCCTGCTGGAGTGATTATGATAATATTCTGCTCATTCTTTAAATGCAAATAGATAATATATCATTGAAAGGGTGATCTTCGTTTTGGAATCTCAAATACAGGTAGTCCTTGACTTACAATAATTTGTTTAGTGGCAGTTCAAAATTATTACAGCCCTGAAAAAAAGTGACTTATGACTGTTTTTCACACTTTATGACCTTTGTAGCATCTTCATGGTCATGTGATCAAAATTTGGTTGCTGGGCAACCAGGATGTATCTGTGACAGTTGCAGCATCCTGGGGTCATGTGATCACCATTTGTAATCTTCCCAGCTGGCTTCCAACAAGCAAAGTCAATGGGGGAAGCCAGATTTGCTTAACGACTTCATGATTCACTTAACAGCTATAGTGATTCACTTACCAACTGTGGGAAGTCATAAAATGGGGCACAACTCACTTAACAACTGTCTTGCTTAGTAATGGAAATTTTGAGCTTAATTGTGGTCATAAGTCAAGGACTACTTGTAGTATAGAATAATTGAGTAAGAAATGTCAGTTTGCATTTTAATTTACAGTATGTTATTGTTAAGAAACATCAATTGTTATTTTTATTTTTATTTATGTTACATATAATCTAATGCACAGGCTATAGCTAATTATAACTGAAGCTCTAGAACAGGCATGTCAACTCACAACGTCACGTGACGTTGCGCGACGTATCGGAGCCTTTTCTCCATTGCTGGCAATGGGGTGGGCATGGTTTTGGGATGACGCGTCCGGCCTGCAGGCCGGCAGTTTGACACCCCTGCTCTAGAAGCTGGCCTCCAAATAGAACCAGGGTTCTATGTTGAATATCTGTATATTTCAGCCAGACATATCCCTGGAACCACTTTCATATTATCATTCAGAATCATAAAAAGGAGGAAGAAAATGAAAAATAAATGGAATTTATATTCAACACTGCAGCAAAATTTGTTTTCTTTTTCATGCATGTATGTTTGCCATATGCCATATAGGTAGTTATGCAGGTCTCAACAGTGCCTGAATGAGAGGTCACTTAGAATCCCAAGTAATCCCTTTACAATTAATGAAAAATAAAAAAAAAAATACTGCCATGATTTGTCTTCTAACCTGAGGTGAATATAGGGTTGGAGAGAGATTCCTAATTCTTAATCATAGTCCAAAGCATTTTTGAAGTAATAAACATAATATATATTTCTTTACGTTTCTTGAGACTATTGTATTTTCAAAAGCCGATTTCTTTATAGTTAGAAAGAATGCCTCAGGCGCCAACAAATAAACCTTACACAAATTGTTGTAATGGGAGTTAAAACTTCTACATTCACTTATTTCTCAAATGTAGTTTAATAAATCTCACTTTGCAGAAAATACATTCTGAATGATCATCTGAGGATAATGTTTAGCCAGTAGCCGAAATGGTTAAGAATTTGGGGTGTCATGGTCTCAAAATTATACGAAACTCTAGGATAAAATATATCTATTGTATCTAGCACAAACTGGTGGAAACAAGTGTGCTGTTCAAGCTGGTGTTAAACTAATGAACAGATTGTTTATGAGACTACATTTTTGTTTCCTATTGCTTTAGATCTACTGTGGTTTATATATTCAGATATACTGTTACAAATCATTCTATTGGTAAATAAATAAAGGTAGTAACATTGTATACATGCAGTTGAATGTAAGTTTAATGTTTGAAGTAAAATATATCATTAAAAGTGGCATTTTTTTCATGAAACAATAGTGCTCGAAGCTGTTCCTTATAATCTTGAGATCCCGCAAAAACTCATCAGAGTATCTTCAAATCGAAAACAGTATATAGGTAGTCCTCGGCTTATGATCACAATTGGACCCAAACTTTATGTTATTAAGTGAGACATTTGTTTAAGTGAGTTTTGCCCCATTTACAACCTTTCTTGCCACAGTTGTTAAGTGAATCACTGCAGTTGTTAAGTTAGTAACACAGTTGTTAAGTGAATCTGGCTTCCCCATTGACTTTGCTTGTCAGAAGTCGCAAAAGGTGAACACATGACCCCAGGAAACTGCAACTGTCATAAATCTGAACTAGTCATGAAGCATCCAAATTTTGAACACGTGACCATGGGGATGCTGCAATGGTCTAATTGTGAAAAATGATCATAAGTCACATTTTTCAGTGCTGTTGTAACTTTCAGTGGTCACTAAATGAACTGTTGTAAGTTGAGGACTACCTGTATAGACTTTATCGAAGAGGAATTTCATTGGTTTTGTGCTGTTTTTGACCTGCAGCTTTAGATATGTTTTTAGTCTTTATGTAATGCAAACTATATATTAAAATTCAAAGACAATGAAAATATATTCTAAATTTACAAATAAATTTTGTCCTATTTTGGTGTTATAGATGTCTTGTCTCTGTGGATACTGTATTGTCAATTTCTGCTTTAATGATTACAAGTCTTAGGATTTTTACTGTCAAATGTTTAGGTCTTTGTAAATTTACAGCCCTTGTTTCTCTCATGAGGTAGAACCTGAACATTTGGGAATAGAAAATTTGCCTGCATATCTTAAATTTAGGACTATCTGCAGTCTTAAGTGGAGCTGAGGCTGAGAAATATAATAAGGACCACTTCTTCATAAGGTAAAACTTTAAGGGAGGAGCTGAAAAGAGAGTGGTCTCTAGCTCATTCTTAATAAGTTAATAAGGTGGTTCAACTAGAGATGCAGAGGCATCTATTATGATGTGGTACTGTGTGAAAACCAGACCATTGTGGTTAGTTCAAACAATTGCATTATGTAGAACCAAAGTGGCAGTTATTGTGACAGTTTCTAAAAATGAAATTTGGTAGAGTTTCAGCTAGTGAAAAGACTTCTTGTCCATAGAAACATTGCTCAGTAGTAGTGAAGATATAGATAAATGAAGTTTGATGAGTGACTTTATCGCATTGGCTAGAAATATAAATTGAGGGAGATCTTGATTCTAATCTATTCTTTGGCACAATCTTTTAACCTTAACTTTAAGGTAGCTTTTTTTTTTTACTTGCAGGCCATATGTATTATGTTTCGTTTTTCCCTTGCTGCAAGGCCTGCAGGAACACACTACTTTGTCCTGACACACACTTTGGGGATTACTGCCATTCGCTCATAGTTTATCTGATCCCTGCAGCAATGGTTTATATTACTAAGCTATTAATGGAACAGTTACAGAACCCTTAAAAAAAACACGAGAATTTGGGAGCAGAGCAGGCAAATGTGTTCATTAGCCAGATTAATTTCTGATCTAAGGGGGAACTTGGGGGAGGGGGAATTCATGGCAAATTAGTTGTCCCTGAAGGAGAAGGGACATCATTGCAGTGGAGATTGGAGGTCAAATGGTAACTTCTGGCCAGCAAAGTTTCTCTGGAAAAAGGAGAGATCATGAGATCACCCGCCTGCACTCTGAAGAGTTGCTCCTCATGAGTAGATCACAGCATTTGGCTGTTGAGTTGAGTGGTTCCATTCAAGAAAAAATGATCAAAGGTGATATGGCTTGTTTGAAATGCCTTCAGTTCTATAAAAGGAACACAGCTGGTAAATGCTGGTAAATATTCATATGCAGTGGATGGGTATATTTCATTAGTAAGCTTTTCAATATATCAGACTTCATTGATGAATATATGTGTGTGTGTGTGTTTGTGTATAAAGTGAAAGATAACTTAACACATTATAGTGAAAAGCTTAGTTACTGTGAAGTCCTAAGCATGAGAACTTTTTAAAAGAAACTCACAGATTTAATTAACTGTAAAAGTGGGTTTTTAAAAAAACCACAATTCTTGTATTCTCATAGCATGTTATACTCACATAAACCATGTTATAACTTAAGTGATGATCTGGTCAACACAGTTGAGTTTCACAAAACAAACAGAAACACATTTAAATCTAATCTGCTGCAACTTAGCCATATATTCAACTTATTTCAAAGAAGAGGAATGAAATAAAACAGAACTTTATTTTCAAAGAGGAAAATTATATAGAACAAGAATACGGACATCTAATAAATTCACCTAATAAATTTCTGTTTAGAATTTTTCCCTAGCAATATACAGTATAGTACTGATTTTTCTGAATAGCAGATACTTGTAATTAAGGAAAGCTCATCGATTCAGGAATAGAATTTTCTGAAGCATTCCACAGTGATACATTCTCTCTCTGGATTCTCTAAGGATGGATTGGCTATTTTCAAAATTAAATGCTCCACATGGGAAGCAGCTTGTGGTGTCCTGGTCAGTGCAGTTTATCACTGAAATGTCCCAGAATGGCATAGTTCATAGGAAAAGTGAACCAACCTGGATTTTTTTTTAATGACATTCTTTTCTCCAAAGAGTAATTTTATATATTCCTTCTGTAACTTGAATTTCAGAACATATCCAATTAGGTGTTAATTGTAGGAATCCAAAATCAGTTAAAAAACAAATTCTTGTTTTTCCAGTGTGATATTCTCAATTTCTGATTAAAGTAACCTAACTAGCAAATTGGTGAATTTCTTAGTGGCTAGCCCCCTTCTTAAAGATGCTAAATTTATCTATAAGAAAAACCAGACTATTTCAAATGGATGTTATTAGGATAGATTTAGAGACAAAGATAATGATGCATATAAGACTTTTCAGTGTAGTTCTGAACAACACAATATTCCAAGAAGTATTGTTAAACTATATCCAAATATATCAAACATCAGATTATGTTTTATTACAGTTATCAAGGTAATTAACTTGATAATAAACCAAGATTGCATTAAAGTCCAACATTTTCCTTATGTCTATAATATCATTTTGAAGACAGATTGTTCAAATATTGCTGTAGCTACATAAATGCTTCTCCTGTTTTGCTAACTAAGCCTACAGGTTCTTGTTTTATACTATGAACTTGAAGGAGAATTTTGCATAGAAACAAAGTTTGTAATTAAAATTTAAGCAAAATTTAAAAACAATACATTATAATTGAGAATGGAGACAATGTTCATATTAGTGAGATTATTCAATTTTTGATACGAGAGATTATCTACAGCAATAGCTAACCTCTAAAGTATGTTTAAAAGAACCCTTAGCAGCTGGATATAGATAATTTCACTAATTCTTGATTTAGCTCTATTCACACCTATAAGAGAAAATGTATGGTAACTCTGTATATGGAGTTATCTCTGTGAGATGGGGATATAAATGAACCTGCTTCAGGGCAAGTAAATACTTTTAAAATACTTCTAAATGCACTGTAAGGACCCACCCCACTTTGCATCTTAAGAAGACAGAACTCTTGGAATAATTCTTCCAACAGGAATCCTTTATTAAGAGAAAATGGTTGCAGGCATGCTAGACAGGACTTGGGGTTCAAGCTCTTCCATTCAAGGTTTTAAGGGGTTCCCCAGTAGTCCCACCCAATCAACCCCCCTTCCAGTGATAGTTTCAAGTATCACAATTCCACCCCCTTTCTTCTTTCTTCCGTCTGAATGGAGACTTCAGGTAACTACATGAAAGGCAAGTATCCTGCTTTGTTATGATAAGGTTCTCTAGTGCTAATGCTTTGATGTTACAATAAACACACATTCAGCATTCAGCTCTTTGAAGTGTACTGAAGGAAGTGAGGGCCATAAAGCCCCTTTGTTCTCCCCCTTTTCTCCCTTTTATGGCAGAATCCAAAGAAGGCAGAATTGGGAGTTTCTATATTTGATAATTAAAGATGAAATATGATTGGATTCTGACATCCGGCCCCTCTTAAAAATAAGAGAGATCCACCTGAAAGAAAACACAAGTATAAAATTTAGTTAGGCTTGTTAGGATACTCTGTGTGAAACTTCTTCAATAGCTTCGGGGCTCTGACATGACGTTTATGGACCCACTCATTTTGTGAGGGAGGGAGGTGTTTCCAGGCAACTAGGTACTGAGTTGCTCCATGATATCTCCTAGAGTCAAGGACTTCCTTTATTTCGAAGTGTTGTTCACCCTCCACCATGATTGGAGGTGGTGGGGGGGGATTTTTGGCCGTAGAGGTGACTGATGCTCTCTTTTCAGCAAGCTGCAATGAAAAATTGGGTGTATTTGCCTGAGATTTTTGGGTAATTCTAATTCTACTGTTACTGGATTTATGATTCTTTTAATTGGAAAAGGTCCTATATATTTTGGTCCAAGTTTTTTACAGGGCTGTAGGGACTTTAGGTATTTTGTAGATAAGTACACCATTTCTCCTATAATGAATGGTGTAGGCTCAACCCTTTTTTTATCGGCTTGTGTTTTATATGCCTGCCTAGCTTCATCTAGTGCTTTTCTGACTATTGGCCAGGTGTTTTGTAATTTCTCCATCCATTCTTTCAGCGAGGGGATCGTTGGTTCGTTTGGGGTTAATTCTGGCATGGGGTTGAAACTTTGACCGGTGGCTATTTGAAAAGGAGTGTAACCTGTGCTGGAGTGGACTGCATTATTGTAGGCAACTTCTGCAAAAGGGAGTAAGTCCGCCCACTCGGTCTGCTGGAAACTAAGAAAACATCTTAAATATTGCTTAAGTACGGAGTTCATTTTTTCAGCCCCCCCATTTCCTTGAGGGTGGTGGCTAGATGTCAGTCCCTGAGTGGTTCCTAAGAGGGATAAAAATTCCTTCCAAAATGCAGACGTAAATTGCACCTCCCTGTCAGAGATGATGCGTTGGGGTGCCCCATGCAATCTGTAAATGTGTTGGATGAAAAGTTTTGCTAAGGCTTTTGCAGTGGGAATCTTTTGGCAAGGGATAAAGTGCACCTGTTTGGAAAACAAGTCCGTGACCGTCCAGACCACAGTATTCCCATTGCTTTCTGGCAATTCCACTATAAAATCCATGGCTATTTCTCTCCAGGGGGCTGAGGGACTTGCCACTGTTTGCAATAGTCCTGGCACTTTCCCTTGCAACCTCTTTGCCGTGGCACATTTTGGACAACTGGCTATATAACTTTCAATGTCCTTTTTCATGGATGGCCACCAAAATTGCCGTTTAATTAAATGTAAAGTTTTTACAAATCCAAAATGCCCTGCTGATTTTGTGTCATGGCAAAGGTGCATGAAAGTTACTCTTTGAGTTGTTGGTATATATAACTTTTCCCCTACCCAAGGCAACCCGTCTCTCATTGTGCACACATTTTTGTTTTTCTGGAACCATTCATCTGTTTCCAAGCTTTTTCTGAATTCAATCCCAGTTTGGCTGTCCAGTTGTGGTTTTAATTTGGCTTGGGTTCTTGTGGTTACTGGTGCTGCCAGTTGTGACTCTGCCATTATTGGTCTAGAGTCTGTGGTGCGTGCGCTGTTATATTGAGGCATGCGAGATAGAGCATCTGCCAGGAAGTTCTTTCTCCCTGGTAAATGTTTGAGCTTAAACTGGAACTGGTGAAAATACTGAGACCAGCGGGCTTGTTTGGGATTGAGTTTCCTGGACGTTTTCAGGGCTTCTAAATTTTTGTGATCTGTCCACACCTGGAAGAGGATTTTGTTGCCTTCCAGGAACTGTCGCCACGTGAGTAATGCCCAACGTATCCCATAAGCCTCCTTCTCCCATACGGGCCAGCGCTGTTCTGTTTCCATGAGTTTCTTGGATGTATATGCACAGGGTTGCAATACTGCATCATCATTTTCTTGTAATAGCACAGCCCCCACTGCCACATCACTTGCATCTGCCTGTATTACGAAGGGCTTGTCCATTTCTGGGTGCCTTAGTATTGGTTCGGCAGAAAAAAGTCTCTTTAGTCTCTCAAATGCTGCTTGGCACTCCATTGTCCATGTTAGTGGCTGGCTAGGTTTTACTGAGGATGCTCCCTTCGTTTTTAGTAAGTTAGTGAGGGGCAAGGCTATCTGGGCAAATGAGGGGATGAATTGGCGGTAAAAGTTTGCAAAGCCCAGGAAACTTTGTAGTTGCTTTCTTGTGTGGGGTGGTGCCCAATTTAGTACTGCTTTGACCTTCTCTGGGTCCATTTCAATGCCCTGTGGGGATATGCGATAGCCTAGGTAGTCTATCCTTTCCTGGTGGAATTCGCATTTTGAGAGTTTGGCATATAGGTGAGCGGCTCGCAGCTTCTTTAAAAACGCTCTGACAAGTTTGACGTGTTCTTCTTTTGTTTCGGTAAAGATAAGAATGTCGTCCAAGTAAACAAGGACCCCCTTAAACAGGTGCTCCCTTAGAACGTCATTGATTAATTGCATAAAGACTGCAGGGCCCCCTTGTAATCCAAATGGCAAGACTTTGAATTGATAGCACCCCATGGGGCAGTTAAATGCAGTCTTCCATTCGTACCCTTCCTTGATTCTCACTCGATAGTAAGCTTCCCTTAAGTCTAGTTTAGAAAAAATTTTCCCTTTCGATAGGTGTGACAGCATGTCTTTCATGAGGGGCAGCGGGTATAGGTTGCTTTCACTGATTGTATTCAGGGCCCTATAATCCACGCATAAACGTAAAGAGCCATTCTTCTTCTCTCTAAAAAGGACCGGGGCAGCCACTTTAGGCTTGGCTGGCTCAATGAAACCTCTCTCCAGGTTTTTTTTTATAAATCTTTCCATTTCCTCCTTCTCCTTTGGGCTCATGGAGTATAATCTGGGTTTCGGGAGTTTTGCCCCAGGCTTGAATTCAATGGTACAGTCTGTGGGTAGGTGGGGGGGAAGCTCATTCGCCCTCTCCTCACTGAAGACTTCAGCAAGGTCCCTATATTCCTCTGGTATTTCTGTTAATCCTTTTTCCTCTCCTATGGGATGCTTTTTCTATTCTTGATTCTGGTAGCCTCCCTTGGGGTTTTAAGTCCATAGGGTCCCCCTTCGGGAATTTGATTTCTGTCATCCTCCAATTTACCCAGGGGTTCCATTTTTTCAACCATTCCATCCCTAGAATCATTGGACATTCCATACCTGGGGTCACCACAAACGTTAAGTCCTCTTCATGGTTGCCCAGGGAGAGATGTATTGGCAAAGTGGCTAGGGTAGCTGGCACCCCCCCTGCTATGGATCCATCTAGCTGGCCAAATGAGATTGGTTGTTCCAGTCTCCTGGATGGGATGCCCAGATTCCCCACTAGTGTTGGGCTAATGAGGCAGCGGGTACAGCCAGAGTCTATTAAGGCTTTCACCTTCACAGCTTCGGGCATGGGGGGGATTAATATAGTCACTGTTTTGAAGATGGGTGTGATGCATCCACTTACCAGGGGTTCGCCCTCCGAGCTGTCATCTGAGGCATCCACCGGCCCTGTGGTGTAGGCTGGAGTCCTTTCCCCTTGGTGAGCAGAGGTGGGGGTTTCTGCAATTTCCATCATTCTCATGGCCGTTTCTTTTGGCTTAGCTGAATACTTTCCGGGTTTGTTGATTGGGGATCTGTCTGGGTTGTGCTGGGGGGCCTTTGAGCGGCATTCTACAGCTCGATGCCCTTCTCTTCCGCACTTGAAACATCCCATTTGCTTCTTGGCTGTATCCGATGATTTCACCGGTTGGTGTGTCAGCTCAGGCGGGGGGCGGCTCCATTGTTTTCCTCGGCGGTGCCTCTTCAATATGTCGATCTCTGCTTCCTCTGCCAAGACGTACCATTCCTCAAGTCGATGTGGGTCCCCTCGGGGCAGGCAAGCATCATATAGATCATAGTTTAGTCCGTCTTTGAAATGGCCAAGGAGGATGTCTTCTGGCCAATTCAGTTTGCTGGCAATGGCCCGGAATTCTTGTGTATACTCAGCCACTGGGCGTTTGCCTTGCCTCATCGTTGTTATTCTTTCACGGGCTTTGCGATCAGCCAGGGGGTCTTCAAATCGTCTTCTCAAAGAGGACATGAAACGGTTGAAGTTACTGAGTTCTGGGGCATTGGAGTCATGCAAGTTCACTACCCAATCCGCAGCTGGTCCATCCAGGGCAGATTGCACGATCCGGATGCGGGCTTTGTCGCTGGGAATATCCTGCCCATATTCCTCCATGTAGCTGAGGACTTGGGTTAGGAAAAACCCCAAGCGTGTTGGCTCCCCTTTGAATTTCACTTCCAACGGTGGACGTCTTGGAATGGATCGGTGCCTCTGTTGTGGGTGGTAGTGCCTTCCGTCCAGATTGCCATCTGTGGTCCGGTAGGGGGTGGGAGCTCCTGGATCAGTAGATGTCCCTGGGGTTGCAGGTTCCATGTCCCCCTCGGTGTCTCTCCCTTTGCGGCTCCAGGAACTGGGGCGGCCGTAGGGTTCAGTATTCTCCTCTCCTAGGGAGCTGAGAGTTCTCTTCATCAGGTCAATAGCTTTCTCTAGGATCCAGTCTGAGTACGGTGCCCAGCTTCCTCCCTCTTCACTTGCGTGCAGGGATTTCTCCATCTCCTGCTTCCATTCTGGTTGCTTGGTCCCCCGTCTCAGGGTCACCTTTCTTGATTCCTTTCCCCACTCACTTTTCTTTCCAACGCCCATCGACCAGCGAGGCTTGTGGTCCTGTGTCTCCACCACTTCTTCTCCTGAGGAATCTGGCCTCTCGGATCCCAACATCTGGCAAGGTTCCAACTGGGTCAGCGGCTCTCTTTCCAGGGAGTTTTCCCCCTCTCTTGCTCCATTGTCTGACATGGTAAATTTTTGCAAAATCCCCCGGCAAGGGTCTTCCTTCCAGGTGGATTAATTTTGCAAGTCCTGTCTAATGTAAGGACCCACCCCACTTTGCATCTTAAGAAGACAGAACTCTTGGAATAATTCTTCCAACAGGAATCCTTTATTAAGAGAAAATGGTTGCAGGCATGCTAGACAGGACTTGGGGTTCAAGCTCTTCCATTCAAGGTTTTAAGGGGTTCCCCAGTAGTCCCACCCAATCAACCCCCCTTCCAGTGATAGTTTCAAGTATCACAATTCCACCCCCTTTCTTCTTTCTTCCGTCTGAATGGAGACTTCAGGTAACTACATGAAAGGCAAGTACCCTGCTTTGTTATGATAAGGTTCTCTAGTGCTAATGCTTTGATGTTACAATAAACACACATTCAGCATTCAGCTCTTTGAAGTGTACTGAAGGAAGTGAGGGCCATAAAGCCCCTTTGTTCTCCCCCTTCTCTCCCTTTTATGGCAGAATCCAAAGAAGGCAGAATTGGGAGTTTCTATATTTGATAATTAAAGATGAAATATGATTGGATTCTGACATCCACATCAATTATTTGAAAAATATTAAGAACAAGATGATCACAATGTAGACAAAACAGATTAGCATAGTCTGATGTTGCCAATAATACAAAAATAATCAAAGCAGTTTTTTGAGTGCTCGTTTTTAAGAAACCAAAATGGTACTCTGTCAATAGGCTAGGGTAGTATCTTGCTGAAGACTAAGAGGCAGATTGTAAAAGTACCAATGAGGACTTCTTGCAGAGATGACTAAATTAATTTGTTTGACTAGAGAAAAGACAATATCTACAATTTATGGCTTACTGGAAAATCTTTAGAGACTTTCTGCATAAAACAGAAAAAAATGCACTTATGCTTTGTGATTTTGATCTTTAGAAAAAAATGAAAAATAGAAAAAATTAGCTTTTTTGTAATTACAGAGTAAAATAACTTTGTAATCATACTTGTATTTGTTGCAAAGGAAATCAGAAGCTTCTCTCCCTCCCTCCTTTTTATTCTGTATTAGTTTCTGTTGGTTACGGTATTATGTTATCTTTAATTTTTTAACAAATAATTTTTTATGGTAGAAGAACCTGTGAGTATGCTAAGAGGGACTTCAGGGTAGTGACTGATAGTCGGAAGAAAGAAATACAAATCAAGTGGCAAGAGGAATGAGTTGAAGCAGGGGCCCATAATCATAAATGAATGGACTCATTTAAAATATTGAGAATATATTATGTTTCTTACATAGTGATGAAAGATGGAGAACTCCTCATTAAGAGAATGGCTCCTATCACAACATGGCCTGTTAACATCAATGGGGATCTCCTAGCAATAAATTTGCCTGTAGACCATTTAAAAACCCATCCAATTGTATTGGGAAAATAAGTCATGATTTATCATAATACGTTAACCCAGTTTATTGATGATTGTCTTAGTTGGGTCAGATGTATTTCAGTGGTTGAAATAACATTTTGATCAGAATATTTTTTAACTTCTTGTCAATCATATTTAAGACATATTTTGTGTATAATCTGAAACTCAGTGATTTTTGACTGATGATTTGTATTTTTCTGGAGTTTTTGGTAATTTTGCTGTTTTTTTTGTTGTTGTTTATTTCAAGAGAAGGTTTTGTAGGTACTACCCTATACAACATCTGTTGATTGCTTTGCTGGCTTGAGAAAATGAAAACTGTAGTGTAAAAAAAGGTGAAATTTTAAGTGTACCGGTACACATAATATGTTACGTTTTGTTCATATTTTAGGGTATTTTTCTTTTTGTGAGGAAGGGGAAATAACTACTTAGCTGCTTTATTTTAATTCAGGATTAACTTTCCATTCTTAGTTTTCTTTGGAAATAATAGAATATAATTCTTACAAATTACGAGTTTCTATATAAATCGCAAAATTTATCTGAAAATTTATTCTTCTGCGTGAACAAATAACAAGTTCCCGCATTCAGCACAATCTCTAATTTCTACAGTTTCATGCCTTAATGGTTAGGTTGCACAAAGAGCAATTCCTTTTCTATTACTTGAAGCTATATTTTGCTAAATTTTCCTGGAATCATTTTGTATATAGAAATGATCCTTTTTCAAATCTCTGTAGGGTGAGCTGTCATTTTGATGATTGTAAAGAACATTTTGACCCTGTTGCGGCTATGCCATCAAACACTAATAGCAATATTGTATCCTCCTAGTCCTGCTTGTTGAAAGTACTTATTTTTATACATTCCTTTTGATATCGGCCAATTTTTCTCCGCAATAGCTCTGTAAGATCATTTGTGTTGAGAGACAGTGACTGGTCCAAAATCATGTGCTTGTAGCTGGAACTGAATCTGATTCTGCTCAGTTCACAATAGTAATGTTTGATGTAATTTGAGATTAGGTTAGCTCAAACTTTACTACAATTACAGTCAATTTTGGAGGCATTTTCTTAATTTATTCTTCTGGTTCTGAAAGTATAGTAATATAGGAAATGAGGTGTTTTAAAAAATATTCCGTATATCCCCAGTCCATTTTACACTGTTCTTCAGGCATTTTGAAGTTCAAGTTAGGTATTAATGAAAGTAGTGCTTACTAGGAAAGTAATAGCTTCTATTCCCTTTTTAAGAATTCAGGTGACAATATTGTTTGCAGTTCAAAAGAGTGCTTAGCTTCATTTCATTTGTTGCCATTTGAATTAGTAGGGAAACAGAAAATGTAATTTAGTCATTAGGATCAAAGTTAATAACAACTCTATAAACCTCCTTTAGTTTTTATATTTATTATATTTATTAATCAGGTATAAACCTTTTATGTCTGTTTATTAACTTGGTTCTAGCCAGATTCCCTCCTTTGTATCTTTTAAGGAGGATGCTAGCATGCAGAGGACCAAATTCTTGAGTAATTTTTATTTTGAAGAATTTCCCTGTTTGGTTGCCAGATTTCACTACTTTTTTCCTGTGAAATTTATATTTAAAAATTAATTCTGCCAATTAATATATTTGTTTTAATTTTGGCACCACAATGAAAATAATTAATTACTGAATTCTTTAGAAATTTACTTATGTCAGAAACTCTAATGTTTCTGTTTCTTCTGATGTTTCAATCCATAAAATACAGTATGTTGATTTGTACTGTATGTTAAATAATGAATGTTACTGCTCATAATTTGTGTGTTTCCACACAATGTATCTTTCATGGAACTGTCAAGAATGTCTTTGTGCTAGTTTACATTCAATTTCTCTTTAATTAGGAAATTTTGTGTTCATTATATGATAAAAATTTCTAAGTTACTGAAAATCCACTTCATTGTACATGAAGATTTTTAATATTCTTGCCTTTTTAAAATAGTCTGTAGACTATACAAGGATAAGATGTGAAGACCCTTGATATTAATTTATTAATTCTAGCAGCATAACCTTTATAATACAATTTTTTAAAAATATTAAGGCTGTAATGATTAGGCTAACCTTTCACATATATCACAGGAACAGAAGAAATAAAGCATTTACATATTTTTTTTACTTAAATGGTTATCAACTTTGTGAAAAATCTAAACTGAATTCTATAATAGTTTTAGAGGATATTCTCAGTCCCTTGGTTATGTATCAAAATATTTGCAGTTTTGTATTACAGTTAAGCAGCTCCACTGATTATTATAGTCTCATTTTTAATGTTTCCTGTCCAAACAATAAAGTACACTCCACGTTATTATGATTTAATTTTGCATCTCTCTCATTCATTATGGAATAATTTCTTATATTTATACAATACACTTACCCATGGTTAATTGAGCCATGGTTTAATGAATTAATCCAATTACCTGGGTCCATAGAAAACAGAAGTATAAATTAGTCATAATTACTGGATTCAGGCAATGCAAAACAATGAATGATGCCTGCAGTCACCTGCCATGCTTAAGTAAGGATGATCTTTTAAAAGATAGTCATGGTGGGTATGATTGGGCCCATGCTGTACACATGAACGGGATCATGGTTTCTTCCTCTTTGTAGGCTTGGATTGAGATTAACTTTTTTCTTAATGTTAAATTTATTTAGGAGTAAAACTGCAATATCATGCATGTTCCATGTGGATACCATGATTTGCAACTGCTGCTATCGTTTTTTTGGGACGACTCTGCAAAAAGTCCAGAAGCTGTATATAGCTGGATCTTTTGAATGCTCTAAACCAGGCATGTCAAACTCACGATGTCACGTGACGTCATGCGACGTATTGTAACTTTTTCCCCATTGCCGGCAATGGGGTGGGCGCGGTTTCAGCATGACGCATCCGGCTTGCGGACGGGCAGTTTGACATGCCTGCTCTAAACCATTATTTACTTTAGTTATAGTTTCCTGAGTACATTGTTTCCTTTCTGTGGATTCCATTGTGAGATTTTCTTAAAAATGTGGCATCTTTATATGTTTACATATTAGAGATAGAAAGCCTTGTGGGATGAGTAGATACATTTGGATTTTTTTAAAGCAAGTTTAAAAGCCATCATGAGGGTTTCATCCTATTCACAAAATAGCTGCCATGATGGATGCAGCTACTTATAAAAAAGTTTGTTAGAAGTCAGACTATCACTCAGTACTTGTTTTCTGGAGAATTATTCAATATTTTTAAAGAATGTCAGTGTGGGCAATGTAGGAAGTAGAAGAATGCTTGTACATAAAATGTTTAAAGTTGATGCTCTGATTTGCAGCCTACCAACTTCCCTTGTTTAATTAAAAAAAAAAGATAGAAAATTAAGGTCAGGCACAGCAGAAATCCCAATAACTACCAAGAGAGGTATTTGTGGGCAACCCAGAATTTGAGTTAATTGATTTTTAAACATACATATTCTGGCATTGTGCATATTACTTAGCTTGCATGCTTGATCCAAAGTAACTCAGGAAACACTTTAAAATTCAGAATTCATTTTTTAAAATAAACAGCCTTATGTCATTTTATATTAAATAGTTCTCACTGGGTCCAGACTTGGTGCATTCAAAGGTATTGGTTCTACAGTGTTATAATTCTCAGTTTGCATAATCATTGGATACCAGACTGAGGAAGGCTGTCTGATAAGCATATATGAAGACTGAATATCATTAATAGCCAGAAGCAATGTTTTGAAAAGTTGTGATTTTCATTATGGATTTTAATGCTGCTGTAATAGTTGAATTAGTTTTAATGAAGTATTCTGATATATTTCCATAACTTTTAATGGAAAAATTTGTTTTTCCCTTTCTTAAAGGGTCTTATTTTCTCCCATTGTTATTAAAAACTATTAGTGGTGGTTCAAATGTTGCTACTACAGGTACTGTGCTATATATGCTATAATAGTATATAATATACTGCATAATAAAGTATAGGTACAAGTTCAAGTAAATGCAGTATAGTACTGTATAGTATAAACCATACAATAGATTATGCCCTGGTTTTATGAAAAAAACCAAAGGTCACATGAATTCATGACAAGCAGATTTTTTTACTTTCATAATAAATAATTTAAATATTTTTCATTGGAACAAATTTCTCTTTCTACATATCTATGAAATCTTTTTTTTTCTATGCAATTCAAAGAGTCAAATTTTTCCCTCAAGATGAACTGGACATTTAGATTTAGAGGAGAAAAGAGACTAGTGGATTTTCTTTTGTTTGAGATGCTGTATATGTTAGAAAACGGAGATTTTGATTTGAAGAACTGAACTGAGGTATCAAGAGCATATATATCAGACCTGGGCATTTTCCAGCCCTTCAGCTGCCCTTGTCTGGCCTGTGGCATCTTCCATGGGCAGGGGGTGGTGAGGGATATGAGGTTATAGAGAGCAGTGGTAGTGGCCCTCCACCACAGTCCCAGTTTTTCATGTGACCGCGTGGGAAATTTAATTGCCCACCTTTGATATGTATAATTCTCACACAACTTTCTTCCTACAGGTTTTTTTTTTTTTTTTTTGAGTGGTGGAGATGGTGATGCAGGTTTTCAGAAGTTGTATGCACTGTGAATATGACAATGGTAAAAATCTGTTTATGACAGAATAGTAGTCTTTGAAACTAGGTTTAAAAAAAATCTTAAATAGAGATTGAGTTGTTTTCTCAGTTATCTTGAGCTGTTTGAATAATTACAAATGTTAGATTACAGCCACCCTTGTGTGGATTGGGCTCACAAAAGTTGTAGTCTTGAGGAATCTAAATATAGTATTAGCTTTTGATGTTGCTGATCAAGAATGGATATTTCCCTAATTCCTATTTTATGGCTTTTGTTGTTCAGCAGAATTTCTTAATATTGTTAAGATTTTGGAAGCAAATGAGAAAAAAATGAAGTTTCCTTCTTCCCACATTTCTTTATGGGTAACATTTTCTCACAGTGGCTACAACTTGCTATTACGGACAACAACAATTTAAAGTACATGTAGTCCTCAACTTACAAACACAATTGAGCCCAAAATTTATGTCACTAAGTGAGAAATATGTTAAGTGAGTTTTGCTCTATTTTATAACTTTTCTTGCCACATTTATTAAGTTAATCACTGCAGTCGTTAAATTAGTAAATTAGTTATTAAGTGAATCTGATTTTCCCATTGACTTTGCTTATCAGAAGGTTGCAAAAGGTGATCACATGACACTGGGACAGTGCAACCGTCATAAATGTGAGTTGTCAAGCATCTGAATGTAAATCACATGACCATGGGGATGCTGCAGTGGTCATAAGTGTGAAAAATGGTCATAAGTCACTTTTTTCAATGCCATTATAACTTTGAATCATCACTAAGTGAACTATTATAAGTTGAGGACTACCTATATAGCTGTAGATTCCCCAAACCCACAACTTTCAAAAATAAGAATTCTCCTTATTGTATAAGTCATATTTCTCTATTTCTTTTCATCTATATTTTTAAAGTTTAATTCACAACAATACATTGAGTATTAAAATGCCATTCCATTGGTGTGTGTAAGGATGGAGCCAGTATTATAATTCTTTAATGTGTTGGAATTGGGTCTGGAAATAAACAAGAATAGGTTTCTCTAGCTACAAAATGTTGCCTGCCTTTCATAACAGCCAGTACTGCATACAAACAATACCGTACTTTTTTCAACTGAGAATTACCATTGTTTTGTTTCTGGCTACGTCAGTCAAAGCTCATTGGGATCAAAAACTAAGTTTTCTTTCAGAGAATTTTTTTTTATCTACTTACCTTGCCAACATTCATGATCTTAATAATACTGTAAGTTACGCTAGGGGCTTAAGAATGATTTAACTGGAATACAGGAATTGTTAAAGGAAGAACACGGTCTTTTATGTATTCTTACAAGATCAGATTTTAAATTATGGCACCTTGCAGCTTTTGAGCTTGAGTTAAATTTAAAATTAGTTTAAGACAACTTTTTTCATCCTCTTGCCCTCTAAATATGCTAGTTTACAGTTCCAATCACTGTCTCTGCTTTGTGCCCAGCAATATAATGATTTATAATTCTAATTTAAGTAGCATCGGATTGCAGAATATTGAATTTATAGATTCCACTACTACAAGATTTTTATGACAATCACTGTCTGAATTTATAAATGATGCAGCTGCTTTTTTTTTAAAATGGCTTATATAGTTAAGAGACTCTACTTAAGCTTAAGTAGAGTCTCCTAAATATATAAAATTATCGTTGACATTTGTATAGTAAGAAGCATAATAATTTGATGAAGATTAACATTTTTACATCAGTAAGCTCTAAAAGCATATGGTCACTAGATGATAAATATTGGAGTAGATGGATTACCTTTAAGGCAATTCTTATTTTATGCTTCAGTGTATTCATGTGTTTATGTTTTAAACTTTGAAAATGTGGTAGTAAAATGGTTAGAAGCATTTTCCAAAGAAAAGATGCAGACATCATGTTTTTAAAAAGAATAGTTATTTTGAACACTGGGAATAGTGGATAGTGTTGAATTGGAAGTATTTATCACAAACTACTAAATAAGACTAGCCCCTTAATCTCATTGATGGTCCTTGGGTTGAGAGTTATAGTATTCCACAGCATTTCCCTGGAAGTTAAGATTTTCATAACAACTTATGAATTGAGGAGAGGGATGTTTACCGTGAGTAGAATCGGTGGGTGGGTGGGTGTCTTTGAAGGTTCCATTAGCTGTTCCATTAGCTATTGCTAGGTTATTCAGGAGGTACAGAGTTTATCAGAAGCCATGGTAGCGCATTGGTTAGAATGCAGTATTGTAGAATAACTCTGTTCACTGCCAGGAGTTCGATCCTGACCGGCTCAAGGTTGACTCAGCCTTCCATCCTTCCAAGGTCGGTAAAATGAGGATCCAGATCATTGGGGGCAATTTTCAGACTCCATAAACTGCTTAGAGAGGGCTGTAAAACACTATGAAGTGATATGTAAGTCTAAGTCTTATTGGTATTAACTCTATTGTTTACGTGGCTATATTTATACCCGTCCCCTCTTTAAAATAATACTTAAATTGGATTATGTTTCTTTTCTGTTTCCATCCCTATTTAGTATTCTCTTCTGTTCCTCATTGCCATCCAGTTTCTTTCCCTCTTCCTCCATGCAACTACCCTATCTCCTGAAAAACATCACTGTCCTTTGTATTTCATCTTTTTTGTTGCATCTGTTGGAAGAAGAAAGGTATATTTTGGTGTTTGTGTCTGTAATAATGATTTGTATGTATGTGAAAGAAAGGTTGATATATACCAATGAGTGATGTATACTATGCATTGAGTGTCTTATTTTACAATTAATTTTAATTAATAGGTTAATACAAACATTTTGGCTCTTCCTTAGAAAATCATTATGGCAAATGTAAATGTTTATGTGGTGTGCACTTGGCACACATGGACATATCTCTATCATACGCTCATTTGTTGAAAGGGGAAATTTCCAAGATTGTTTTAATTGAAGTTGGCAATCCTGGGTTGACAAGGTAGAGAAGTGGGACAGGACATTTCGTGTAGGCTGTCTATATGGTTCTATATGTATATCTCTTTTTATGGATTTTTTGTTAATTTGTATATCACTTAGAGTCCAATGGAATTGGAAGTTTCGAAGGAAGGAAAGAAGGAAGGAAGGAAGGAAGGAAGGAAGGAAGGAAGGAAGGAAGGAAGGAAGGAAGGAAGGAAGGAAGGAATACACACACATGCATATACATATACATATGCATACATTAAAATAAATATACTTCAATATGTACAGAAAAATTCTAGGCTAATTTGCATGACCCCAAGCTATTCATAAAGTACTTGGAATTGCATTATAATGCTAATTTGGGAGTAGTGTGCTCAACATAGAACTAACCAGTCTCATATTCATATAGAACTCATATAATAGTTATTTATTTTAATTTTGAGATTAAGGAATTGTTAATCATATTACAAGAAATATTCAGTTATGCCCTATTGTTTTTTTAACTACTATATCTGGCATGTCAAACTGCCGGCAATGGGGGGGAAAGTCCCAATACGTTGCGCAACGTCATGTGATGTCATGAGTTTGACATGCCTGCACTATATGAATATACTAGTTGCCATGATGAAACAAGTGCCATTGAAAACAGAAGAGAAACATACTTCAATCCTTGGATGACAGAGATTCCACCCGGCCCAAGAAGCACCAGCAATCCTGATGAGCATTGGTCCATTACTTTCCCATCTCCCAAGGTTTTTCCTACATTATACTTGTTTCACGTTAGCTGTTTATAATCATCTCCTAATTATAGCTGCCCATTTGGCCAGCACGTTCTATATATTAGGTTTTCAAGTTCTTTGAAAAATACACTTTGGAACAAAATAGCTGTGTGTTCGTACACATGTGGAGACAGATAGAAGAACCTTCTGAAGTATCCATGTGAATTGGGGAGACTCTATGGCTGCTTTAGTGTGTAAAAAAAGGGGTGCTAACATATACATTCCCATGTGATTCAAAGTACTTATCTTAAAGGAGTTGTCCAATTGTACTCTATAATATAATCAACCCCTATGTAATGAATTCAGGGAGAACAAAATCTCTGCCTGGACATACTCCTTACCTAATTCATAATTCTATTGCATCTGAAGTAGTTGCACAAGGCATATAAATTTATGTTGCATTATGATATATTTGTCACATTCATCTGTCGTGATGCTGCTTGTATTTTATAGGATTGACAGTTGCTTCCAGACAGAGAATAGACACACAGTATTCTGCATCTCAAGTAGATTTTGGCAAGAACACAATAAATAGATGTCATCAAATCCTTCCTTTTCTGTTAGTTAGGGAAAGTATTTGTCTTCTTAAAAATGCTGGAAATTAGCATTTAGCATTTCTCCCCAGCCTCAGATTGAAATTGGGATTTAGTAAAAGCAGGATTTTCCAAGTAATAAACCAACACAGGGTAATAGCTATTCTAAGAATCATCAATTTTCTAAAGGAATAAGAAAAAGTTAGCTTAGGACTATGCTAAGTTAATTTTTTTCCCCTGTGTTACTTAAGCAAACTGGCATTATTTTGTGATCTATCAAAAAAAGATACCACATTTTCATGTATAGGTAGTCTTCCACTTATGATCATAATGCAACCTGCCCATTGTGATCTTAGTCATGAGGGTCGTAAAGCAAGTTATCAGGTGACTGACTCAATTTTACAACCTCTTTTTTCCCAGTGATTGTTAAGCAAATCAGCATGGTTAAAGAAATAAAGGCAGGGTAAAAATAAAACAAATACATCCGGGATCATTAAGCAAACCCATTGTAGGCTATGGGGTGTTTTTTTTAGTAGAAAATGGAAGTAAATGCCAGGTTTTGGCAAAAATGTCATAAATCACAATCATGTGACTATGGGACACTGCACCTCAGTGTATAGTCATGTTGGCTACATAACCATAGAAATGTCTTCAGACAATGTTGTCTCCCTCAGCTAGGAAACGGAGATGAGCCCCCTACAGTAGAGTCAGAAACAACTGGACAGCGGAAACCTTCATCTTTATACTACCATTAGGATGAGGGTGGTAGCAATAATTAACAAACACCTACATGAAGGCAAGAAGGCAGGGCAGGATGTGTAGATCCAGAGGTTTTCTAAGAAAAGAAAATTGAAAGCTATGTGTTGAGCCTTGTTGCTACAGCATCAATTGACAGCATTCACATTATGACATAAATGACATAATCATCACAAATAATAACAACAACAATAACAATAATAAAAACAACTTTATTGTCACTTTGAATGTACATCAATTGGCATACATCAAAATGAAATTTCATTGCATACAGCTCCCAAAGGGCCACCACCTCCGATATACACTCTTTGTTCGTGGCCAGCTCAAGTTTCAGAACATCCATGATAATGTACCTTCAGAGTTAATGGACATTAGGGAGTAACCCACAATTCCTCCCCCCAAATGATCTGCCATACTGAGGTTTTACTGTACTGATTTGCATTAGACTTGTAATAATCAGGGATAACAAGAACAGAATTGAATCATACATGATTCTAGCCGCATGATGTTTGGATATATATGTTAGTTTTGTGTGGATGGGAAAGATGTAGCCCCACATAAGTGTAGCTGGAATAAATATATTTAACCATTACTTGTTCTCTGGGTGCTGATTTTCAGATTGTAATTTTGGGAGACACTTTTTTTCCCTTCTCTGTGTTGTGCTGTAATAGAACTGTAATCTCTGAGAATACCTGTGAACTTGGTATATTATATTATACTTTGTACAAGGATCTGTATTTCAGTTGGAATGGACTTGGAAAAAAATACTTTTTAATGGTTAGGCTCTTGAATTTACTTATTCCGCTCATAGTCAGAGATTGACTTTCTCAGATAATCTGCCTTACAGGATTTTTGTGAAGAAGAGAAACTTGGTATGACATTCTGAAGTCGTTGGAAGATATTTTGCTAAAATACAGTTCCATCTTTTAAGATGATGTTTTTCTAGTCTTTGTTTCCAGAGAAAAGTGAGAGAAAGTGTGTGGGCAATGAATTATGTCTCAAAAGCCAGCAGGATGGTTAAAATAAGAATTCTAGTGATCTGTTCTCAAGATTCTCACCGAAGTAGCATAAATTATGCAAAATAAAAGAATAGAAGTGACAACAGAACTCAGAAGATTGTGTACCATTTATTTTGCATAGATTTAAATGACAAGTGCCAGCTTTTTGCTGGAGGAATATAATAACTAAATAACTAAAAATAAAACTTAAACAGTGTATTAAAAATTAAAGCCACAATTTTTATTTTTATTATAAATCAAGTGTGCTTTAAATAAAGGAAGCATTTTTAAATTTATTCTTTTATTGCTTTTAAAATAATGACAGAGTGATAGAAAAAAACCACAAGGATAAAAATACATGCATTGTCAAAGAAAAGAAAAAAGGAAAAAAAAGACATAGTAAGTGTAACAAAGGAAGAAAAAAATGGTATAATATATCATTTTAGTTATATATAGTTATAATTCTACATACGGTTTCTATATTTCTAATGTATTTATATAATCATATTTTAACCTGAGTTTTGTATAAATGGGTCCTGTATTTCGTATTTGTTCATGCAAAATCTGCATCTATAGGCAATCCACTCATAGGTCTTTAATCTATTGAGTGAAAGGGGGCATACAATTATCTTTCCCATGCAGCAATCTTTTGGCCATGGTAAAGGCATGGAGAATCCATTTATATTGTCCAGTTGTCAGATTCCAAGTACTAGGAATGTAGTTCAAAAGAATATTATTGCCTGAAAATTTTAGCTTCTCCAGCATGATTAAGAAGAATCCACCAATGGGTTATCTTAGTCCTACTGCCCAATCAGACCAAGTTGTCAAGTTGTCACGCCTCCTCATTATCTGGGGACCTCCCAGTTTTCTTCTTGGTCTTCGCCCATTACAGACGTGATTTCTTGACTCTACGTTGGAGCAGGTCTGATAGAAAATTTACTCATTGGTGGATTCTTTAAAAGAGTTTAGCAGCTTAGTTGAGAGTTTTGTTTTCCCCTCTGTAAGGATTTGCTGCATTCCCCTCCTCAGGGTTAGGTTAAAACTTTATAAGGAAAGGGGGGGTGGGTTTTTCACTTCCCCAGATTCAGTATCCTGCTGAATCAGCAAACAAACCTCACCCTACACAGTGGGGGGGGGGAGGTTTAACCTATTGCATTTCAAAAGTGTTGTTAAAAACAAAACAAAAAAAACCCCTCAGTTTCACGTGCGGTTCCTTTCCTTGCTGCTTTCAGTTTTGCAGCCTCTGCTGCTTTCAGTTTTGCAGCCTCGTGGCTTCTCCCTAGCCGGGCTCGGCTAGGGACTCTTAGCAGCAGCCATTTGAATTTCAAAAGGCCTAATCTCACTTCTAAACACCTTTTTTACTGCTGCAACAAAGGAAAGCCCAACGGTGGCCTTACAATCACCTAAAGCCACTGTGGAAGCATTAGGAGCCTCGTGGGGCAGCAGTAAAGCTTTTTGCACCTAATGGCTGTTAGGCACAAACCCCTGCTTCTCGGGCCAAAGCAGATTCCAATTAGCCTCGTTCGTGGCAGTCACTGGCCCTTTGCACTGCAGCATTAATCCCTCGCCATTTTGAATTAAAAATAATAATAATAAAAAAAATAAAAAATAATAAATTTAAATAAATAAATAAATAAATAATAAGTAAATAAATCTAAATTGAATGCAATAACGGGGGTGAACTACAAATGTTAATTGTATTAAACTAGATTGATTAACAAAATTGCTGGCTCCTTCATCTGAGTCTCAGTTTCAGCCATCTCCTGATCCATGCACCTGTGAGCAAGAGTGTGGTACTAACAGCAGCTCTGGTTCTTCAGCCTGGTCGCCATATTGCCTGTCTGCCCTTCTGCATCTGGTGGCTGTTCCAGCATCCTGACCATCGCCACTACTGTGGGACACGTGTGATTCTTCTCCACGTAGGTCAGTCCCCCGCGGGGGCCTCTGACGTCCCTTGCAGAACGAATCAGGCCAAAGGCAACCTTGGGTTGATTTCGATGGAAATGGCAGACCCTTCTGAGCCATGTTCCTTGGACATGGACGTCATTCCCGCCTCAACTGAGCCGACACCCGAGCCTCCATCAGGTAAGGCGAGGTCCAAGTCTAAGCACGGCAGGAAAGCTGGCACGGCGAGCGACAAACTGGCTGAACGCACCCACAGAGCTCTGGAGAAGCAATTCTCCCGGGCCCAACGCTTGTCTGCTGAAGGAGGTCTCACATTGCCAACCTCCGTACCACTGGACAGGGGAGAGCCTCAACCATCCACATCCAGAGTATGGTCGCCGGAGACGGGGTATCAATCAACAGGTCCCAACTCGGACTCTTGGTCAGGTAGGCCCACCCGTGTTTGGGGAGAACTTTGCCTTGCCAGGTTCATCTGCAGCACCCACTGCTGCCAGCATACCACCTGCTGCGGGGTTAAGGCTTCCGCTAGAGCAGTCCGTCTCCGACCAGCTCCAAATGTGGATATCACAGGCAGTGTGCCAAGCCATGGCATCAGCGAGTCATCAACAAGCCCCCTCCGTTCCAGGACCATCCTCTTCTTCGGCACCAACAACTGCCGTGAGGCCTCCACTGGATCAGTCAGGTATGGTCTCTCCCTCCCAATCCCCTGATTCGGACCCAGATGTTTCAGATTACGGGGGAGGCAAGGATGGTTGGTTGGATTGCGAGGAACCATCTTACGAATCCCAACCCATGGCGGAGCTTTTTAATGCTTCGCTATTTCCGGCTTTGTTACGCAGAGCGTGCGAGGCAAGTAAGCTTTCCCCTCAGTCAGTACCAACCCCTCAGCCTTCCTCCGATCAGGAAACCAATCCTTTGTTTGCTGTGCCTGTAGACACGCACCTCCATATCCCTTGTCCACAGCTGTTCTTCCAAAACGTGCAGGATCAGTGGGAATCACCAGCAGCCCAGCAATCTCAAAACACGCCTGAGCGCAAAATGGTAGACATGCCTAAGGCATTCGGAGACCTACTAGAGGTCCCAAAAGTGGATGAATCGCTGGCACCGCTTTTCTCCACAGCCAGCCTTCCAGCTGATGTATCCGATGCCCTTAAGGCAGAGGATAAAAAATCTGAAATGGCCTTACGCAAAGCGCACTTGGCATCTGCCTGGGCTGTGAAGGCAGCGACGGCCACTTCCTTCTTTGCAAGAATCTCTATCACCTGGCTGCGTCAGCTGCAGGATAGAATCCCACTTGAGGAAACTAGAATGCATCAGGATCTAACAAAAATACTTGCCACATCCGAATATATGGCCGATGCCTCTCTGTATTCAGCCAAACATTCAGCCTGGGCTATGGCTTCCAACGTGGTAGCTAGGAGACTCCTGTGGCTAAAAAATTGGAGGGCCGAAAGTAAGCATAAGTGGCGTGCGGCCACAGCCCCTTTCAAAGGTGGCAAATTATTTGGGGATGCACTAACACCGTACTTAGTTGAAAATAAACAGAAGCAAAAGGTGATCTCCCACGTGGCAAAGAGGTCCACAAGACGGTTCACCCCTTACAGTTGCTGGCAGCCCTTTCGGGCAGGGACAGCAACAGAGTCGGCACAACCGTACCGACCGGTCGCTCCCAAACAGGAGCGTTCACTGGACAGGACAGGTTATAGAGACAGGTCCAGATACCAGCCACAACCCAAAAATTCCTTTCGTGGCCGAGGGGGTCGGTCCTTCCGCCGAGGCAAATGACTCGGAGGGAAATCCCCCCATTGGCGGCAGGCTCACTCACTTTACTCGCCAGTGGGAAAACACGACCACAGACTCCTGGGTGTTGCGTACCATAAGGGAAGGCCTGTCCCTGGAGTTCAAATCCGTTCCTTTCAATCTCTTTGTGTCTTGCCCAGCCATGAGAAACCCAGTAAAGAGGGGACTCATGGAGGACTCTATACAGCATCTTCTAGCCATCAAGGCGATAGAGAAGGTTCCCCCAAGCCAGGCAGGGCAGGGATATTACTCAATCCTATTTGTAGTCCCAAAGTCTTCGGGGGGATGGAGGGCAATCCTCGATCTCAAGGGATTGAATCTTCACCTTCATTACAAACGGTTCAAAATGCAAACATTGCACTCCATCCTAACCAGTATCAGGCGGGGAGATTTATTAACATCCATAGTTCTGAAGGAGGCATATCTCCACATCCCTATTCTCCCAGCTCATCGCAGGTACTTAAGATTCTGCTATCTCAACCATTTTCAGTACAGAGCCCTTCCTTTCGGCCTCTCTTCAGCCCCCAAGGTCTTCACCAAAATCCTGGCAGTGTTGGCGGCTCACTTGCGGCTGGTCCCAGTCAGGGTCCAGTGCTACCTGGACGATATCCTGATCCAGTCCCCGTCAGTCTCAGCCGCCCATTCGGATTTGACCCTTACTATACAGACTCTTCAGGCCCACGGCTTCCTGATCAACTTCAAAAAGAGCCAGATGAATCCATCTACCCGTTTGCTTCACCTGGGAGCAGTAATAGACACGGAATCATGTCATGTGTACCTGTCAGAGGAGAGACGCAGGAGCATCAGGGACTTGGCTCGCAAGGTACGCAGGGACAGAACCGTGGCATTAGCCACGCTTTCTCAGCTCCTGGGCAAACAGATCTCATGTATAGCAATCGTGCCGTGGGCTCGGCTACATACCCGTGAGCTTCAGTGGTTTCTTCTCCCATACCAAAGACAGCATACCAGTACGTCCAACAGACGGGTTCGGGTTCCCTGTCAAGTATGGTTTTCCCTTGGCTGGTGGACTTCATCAGCCGTCAGCAAAGGGACCCTGTTCAAAGAACCCAACCGCCTTCAGGTGACCACGGATGCCAGTCTCTTCGGCTGGGGGGCTCACCTCCAATCCCGGATAACTCAGGGTCGGTGGTCGCAAGCAGATCTCAAACACAACATAAATTGGTTGGAGCTCAGAGCGATTTATCTAGCTCTTCAAAAATTCCACACAGAAGTCAGGGGCCAGCATGTACTGATTCAAACAGACAACGTGGCTGCAAAGGCCCACGTGAACTGGCAGGGGGGCACATGGTCAAAATCCCTCATGACAGAAGCCCGAGCATTGGGCACCTGGGCAGAGAAACACCTGCTCTCCATCAGAGCCGAACACATTTCAGGGGAGGCAAATCGACAGGCAGATTTCCTCAGCAGGTCGACAATAGATCATTCGGAGTGGATGCTTCATCCAGATATCTTCAGGGAGATATCAGCCAAATTCGGCAGTCCGATCATGGACCTGTTTGCCTCCCCAGAGAACGCTCAGCTTCCCAGATTCCTTTCCCGGTTCCCTTCTTGGGGAGCAGAGGGAATGGATGCGCTTCGCAGCAGGTGGCCACAAGGCCTATTGTATGCCTTCCCCCCATTGCCTCTACTTCCTGCAGCAATCAGGAAGCTCCTGGAGGAACAAGCGGAGGTGATCGTCATCGCCCCTTACTGGCCCAGGAGACCATGGTTCGCAGATCTGGTGAGTCTTTCATTTTCAGCTCCATGGAGGATTCCCGACAGCCAAATAAGGCTGATACAGGGAGATCTACAACATCCAGATCCATAATGGCTTCAACTGACCGCCTGGCACTTGAACGCCGCGCCCTAACCAGGGAATCTTACTCAGCGGAGGTGATTGCTATGATACAGGAGGCCAGGAGACCGGCAACGAACCGGCTTTATGACCATACATGGAAGCATTTCAGTCAATGGTGTGATAAGAAACACGTAAGTCTATCACAGGTGACGATTCCCAGGATCCTGGAATATTTAATGGAGGGCGTCAACAAGGGGTTGGCACCCAACACTTTGCGCAGACAGTTAGCAGCCCTGTCCTCAATTTTGTCATGGGACTCCTCGAGCTCCTTATCAAGACATCCAGCCATTCGGGCTTTTCGTAAAGGGGTCTCGAATACCAGACCGCCTGTTATTCACAGGTATCCCCCCTGGAACCTACCCTGAGTGCTTCAAGCTCTAACATCTTCTCCTTTTGAACCACTCAAAATGTGCTCATTACGACATTTGTCATTCAAGGTCTCCTTTCTCATTGCCATTACCTCGGCCAGGCACATTTCAGAGTTAGCGGCCTTGTCGGTTAGAAAAGACCTATGCACATTCCACGAGGATAGGGTAGTTCTCAGGCTTGACCCTTCATTTATTCCAAATGTTAACATGGTTTTCCATAGGGCACAGGAGGTTATCCTCCCAAATTTTTGCCCTCACCCGTCACATGAATTGGAACAACGCTGGCACACTTTGGACGTAAGGAGGGCCTTGCGATGTTATATCAAGCGCACTAAGCCCTTCCGTAAGTCAGAAACCCTATTTGTGTCCTTTCAGCCTTCGTCTATGGGGCAAAAGGTTTCAGCTTCCACCATAGGGAGGTGGATAAGGGCCTGTATTTCAAGCGCTTATGTTTCCCTGGCCTTACCAGTTCCTCCTCATGTGACGGCTCACTCTACCCGCAGTGCTGCTACAACTGCGGCGTGGGCAACACAGGCGTCCATTGAGGACATATGCAGGGCGGCGACACGGTCGTCGCCATCTCCATTCATTAGACATTACCGTTTTGACAAGTTTGCTTCGGCTGAGGCCGCCTTTGGTAGACGTATCCTACAACAAGTAGTCACACCATCTGGGGGCCCGGCCCCTACTGACTCCCACCCTTAGGGACTCGAGAAGCTTTGGTACGTCCCATTGGTGGATTCTTCTTAATCATGCTGGAGAAGGAGCGTTGGCTTACCTGAACGCCTTTTCTCAGCATGATGAAGAAGAATCCACGCCCTCCCTAAGTAGAAGTCAGTCAGGTCCGGGTGGGATGGTTGTTCTGTTAGTTGTCGTTACTACCTGCTTGAGAGTCATCACGTCGTACTGTTGTCAATGGCTTCACCCGTCGATGAAAACTGGGAGGTCCCCAGATAATGAGGAGGCGTGACAACTTGACAACTTGGTCTGATTGGGCAGTAGGACTAAGATAACCCATTGGTGGATTCTTCTTCATCATGCTGAGAAAAGGTGTTCAGGTAAGCCTACGCTCCTTTTGTCATAAAATTATATTTTTAGAATCCAATATTTTCTCCAAATAGCTGTAAAAACATGTTTTGCAGAAGCATTATCGTTGTTATATCTCCCAACAAAACCCTGTTTTGTGGTGTCCTTTTCTATATAAATGTAATAGAATCCAATATAATCTATGTATTATTTTTTGTTGCATACAATGTAATTTGAGGTCCATTGATACTCTTGCTATAAAAGTTAAAACACTCTCCCATTGTTGAGGCAATATAGGAACCCGTCGTTCTTTATTCCATTCATTTCTTAACATCTCCATATCAGATTGATTTACTAATCACAAATCTCTGTAGAAACTAATGGTGGGTTTTTCAGCTTTAAAGGGTTTAAAAAGTTGTTCTGTATCTCAGATATAAATGAAAGGAGTATTCTGACAGATACATCATTCATACTAATGATTTTTCTAATGTTACAGTTGTGGATTCCTATACTTAGCCTTCCAACATATGAGAGTTTCTCTATTTATTCATATACCTTGCAGTACACATTTGTTTCTAGGTATTCCTAAAATGAATTTAAGATAGCTTTTCATGCTGCAAAGAATGGTGTCATTGCTTTCTTTTTATTGATGTGGTAGAAGCCATATGCTGTGTGCTGTTTAAAGCCAAGTTCAAATTCAGAGAGAATTGAATAGATAATGTATTAGCCTTTTTTATTGTATCTGAAGTGTATTTTCTAGTACCTTAATAGAAATAGAAGTGCAATTTTTTGCTTAGCTGTGAACATTTTTGAGATAGGTTGGAACTATAAACTCTAGGTTTTCTAACCAGCAAAATAGAAAACACGATTTTTTTTTAATCTTTTGCTACTACATCTAATTTAAAATCTCACAAACTCTTTGGATGTTTTAGGCTTTTTTTAAAAAAAAATCTTTGTACTAACATAATTTATCTCTCCACATTTTTATGTATGTCCTACCATCACCACTGTGTTGGAAATGAGTTATTCAATAATATAAACAAAGACAGGTTCAATTGTGAGAAAACAATAGAAGGAAGAATTTGGTGTCATTTCGGAGACATGATAGGTTTTAGCAGTTAAGATTGAAATGATGAACACAATTTTTTGAACACATTTTGAGTTTTGCAGTAGAACTTACACAATTATAGACACTTTGCATCACTCTGTTTTAGGGGCAAATATTGGTATTAGATGAATGGCTTCCAGATGGTCTGATAATCACATCCAACAACAAAACAAAGACAACTATTTGACTACATATTGTTTTAGTGAGAGATTTGCTGTGTTGTCACTTTTTACAGATTTACAGTCTATAACACTATTCTTTCTCTTCATTTTTCATTATCTAATACTTAATAAACATTGTCAATAGACCTATTTCTTTTGCCAAACTTATAGAATGTAAACAGTTTTACTGGATTAGTAGAATTTGGCAGTAACTAACTGTTGGACCAGTTGCTTTTGTAACTCTTTAATAGATAGTATAATCATATAAATGACATACATTTGGCATCTACCTTTTTTCAATGAACCTGGCTTGGAAATATCTTGTATAATTATGGCCTAGGAATTTGGTTTGAGCTAACCCTAAAATTATCCCTCCCAAGAAAAGACAAAGAGCACATATTATATACTGTAAGGTGAGCAATATATGAGAAAATTTGCTGCATTTGGTCTGCATACATCTCTGCCCACTGAGGTATTCATTAATCAGTGCTACTCCTTCAAATGCTGTGTCTCTTTGATTGATTAACAATATGAGCCATGATCAGCTTTCATGGCTACAAACTCTTCCCGCCCCTCCTTGCCAAATTATGTCTGATTTAGTCATTCACACAATATTTGGAAGGGAAGTCTGGTTATTAGTTTCTGTAGACTAGTAATATATGTCCAGCATCTTGGATTCAATGCATCTATGCCCCTCAATTTTGTACATTAAAATTCTACCCAGATTGCCTTGGAAGTCTTTTGAGGAGGGTGGGCAGTCTGTCTAGACTGTTCTCAATAAAGCTCTCCACCTGGGTTAAATGATGCCACTAACAACAGAATTCACTTGGCACAGCTAATGCATACAGGATTATGTATGATAATGCCTTCTTGGATTAATCTGATGCCCACTGAATCCATCTAGTACAATGCTCTTTCTCAATAGCCGTCCGCCAAATGAAATACCTCTGGGAACTTATAAATTGGGTATAAAGAAGATAATCTGCCCTTGTTTGGATACACAGATGTTTACTGCTTCTGAAAAGAGATTGTAATCAGTTGTCGTGGACTTTAATCATTTGACTTTTGAAGTGAGAAGGCACATCTGGATGGATGAAATGGGATAATCTGAGGCTTCTCAAGGCCAGTGGCTGAACTTAGTGTTTTGATGAAAATGTATTTTGTTCTGCTAGAACAGGGGTGTCAAACAGGGGTGTCATGTGATGTGTCGTGACGTATTGCAACTTTTCCCCCATTGCCAGCAATGGAGTAGGCGCGGTTTTGGCATCCAGCCCGCTGGCCGGCAGTTTGATACCCTTGTACTAGAATGTGAGTAAAAAGCTTATTACACCTTCCTTATAAGAAAGGCAGCTATAAAACTAGGAGAATGGAAAGAAGAAAAAATAAGGAAAGGCATTAATAAATATACTGTATACTGCCTTCCAAGAAAAAAGACATTGGTTGCCTTTGGGTTAGCTGAAGAGATATTCTGTAATAAAAGAAATTTTGCAAGTGTATCTCTTCAAGAGAAACAGTTTACATCATCTACAGTGATGCTTAAAAGTTTCCACATAAGTTCTAAAACTAGATAAAGGGAACCCAATTAAACAAATGAGTCAAAAACATTGTTCATTGATATATTGGTAACAGTTATTCAAAGCTATGCCTTAAATAACAAATATGTAAATCTTTGTTTTAAATAACTTGGACAGCAATAACTGCAGCTAATCATCTCTGACAACTGTTGATCAATCTTGCATATTGGCTTGGAGAAAATTGAACCCACTCCTCCTTGCAGAACAGGAGGATGTTGGTGGGCTTCATCTCATAAACAGCCCACTTTAGATCCTTCCACTATATTTCTCTGAGATTAAGGTCAGAACTTTAACTTGGTCATTCCAAAACCTTAACTTTCTTCTGTTTTAACCATTCTTCACCTGTATGATTTGTGTGTTTGGGGTTTAGGTTTATAGAAGGAATAGGGTTCTTATGCTGCAGTGCAGTGTTTGGCTTTTGCCAAACATAACACTTTTCATTCAACCACCAAGTTTCATTTTAGTTTCATCCATTCGCAGAATATTCTTTCAATAACCTTCCGGTGTATTTTGTAAACTGTAGATAGACAGCAGTGGGTTTTTTGGTGAGTAATGGCTTTTTTCTTACAACCCTGCCATGCATACCATTCTTGTTCAATGTTCTCCTAATGGTGGTCTCATAAACACTGACATTTGCCAATGCAAGAAAGACACTTAGTTCTTTATAGGTTATCTTGGGTTGCTTTGAGACTTCCCAGAGTAGTACATACTTTGCTATTGTGGTGATCTTGGTTGATCAACCACTTCAGGGGAGGGTAACAGTGATGTTGAATTGCCTCCATTTATACATAATCTGCTTGACAGCAAACTGGTGGATTTCTTGGAAAGAATTTTGTAATCTTTTTCAGCTTGGTGAGCACCAACAACTGTTTTTTAAAGAACCACCCTTTATACAAACCATGACCCTCTTCCACATACCTATGTTGTGAAGATCATACTTTGATAGTGAATAGCCAGGATTTTGCTCTTTAAATAAAGCAGCACCGCCCACACTCACCTCTGATTAACATCTCTTTGAAACAAAATTATTTATTCAGAAATTTTGAAAATTCCAAAGAGTTCACACACTTTTAAGCAGCACCTTATTCATATAATTGTATTGATAAAGATTTTTGCTCTATGCACAGGTTAAAAAAAGGCAAAAATATCCAGAGTTCGAATCTAAAGATGTGTATTGTGTGATTATTAGTTTACAGTGGTAACTGCAAGATGTTAACATTGTATTATCTAAACCAGGGGAAGGCAACATTAGCTCTTTTATGACTTGTGGATTTCAACTTCCAGAATTCCTGAGCCAGCCATGTTGGCTCAGAAATTCTGGGAGTTGAAGTCCACGAGTCATAAAAAAGCCAAGGTTGCCTACCCCTGATCTAAACACTAAATAAGATTGAAACAAATTATCTTACATCTGTCTCTGGTTTCAGCTCAGATTATTACTGGTCACTTATTGTGGATTGAAAAGTGGAGTCTCCTTGCTTCTATTATTATTCTTGGCCAGCTGGATCATTTTGTCCCTATGCTAATATATATTTGGGGAGGGGCAATTGAAAGGTATGCAGATTTTCTTCCTGTTTCCCTCTCAACAGCAGAGAGAGATGTGAAGGGCTGAAGTAAATTCAATGCACATTGCTAGCAAAAGAGAGAAAATGAGTCAAACCAGAAGCTGCTCTTATTCAGTGCAGATGATTGTCACTTGTTTGCATACCTGGTTTTCTTAGGAGAAGAAGAAAAAGAATATTATCTTTTCTCTTCTGTCAAGTTCACTACCTGAAGAACATATATAGATTGTAAGCCTGTGGATGAATACAGAACTGGTTGATTCTTCAGATTATTTACAGAAGCTATATTGCTGGAGTTTAATGGAAATGGCTACCAAGAGTCTGCGTAACAGAGAGTTCCTGATTTAGTTATTTTCTCCTCTGTATGGCAATATGAGTTTCCTTGGTGAAATTTTAAATTAGATTAAAGTGTTTTTGTATAGCAAGAGGAGAAAAAGCAAAAATTATTGTATGATTTACTCAAAGTATATAAACTGGCTAGTGGAATATGGATTTTGTGTGTAAAATCAATGCTAATGGTAATAGTAACTTAAGTACCGATCAGGTTGCTTAAAATGGATCTATATGTAGTTTGACCACTTCTCCCCCCTTCCATACATAAAATGTCAAAGGTGAATCTTTTGGGGAGAAAGAAGGTTCATCAGTCTGACACATTTTCATTCCTCGTGATTGTACTTCCTGAATGAAATTAGTCCATCATTTGATAAATACAATTAATAGAAAGTTCCTTTTTTCACATTTTTAAAAACTTTTACAAGGTTAAAATGAAGGAGAGAAAATGAGCAGCTGTGTCAGTAGAAGAAGAGCTCCAGACAGGGTGGAGAAGCTGAAAAGCCCTCTTAAAGTAGAGACAATTGTAATTTGAAGTGTTTGTTTATCATTTTTTTCGCTAGTTAGGCTATTTTCAGGTATTTCTTGATGAACTGTTGCTTCCTACAAGCTGGAACTTGTTTTATCATGAATTATTGAGGAATGCTTTATAAAAACAAACTGAAGTTTTATTTAAAAACTGTTTACATAGCATGTGGTATTTCACTATTGCAGAATCTTCCTTGTGAAATGAATGCACTGGCATTGATTCTTTAAGAAAAATCAAGGAGTTGAATGTCTAAAAATATCCATGAACTTTGATGGGGAAGATATTGTGGATACATGTAGTGGAGCTTATAGAAAGATGCACCTATCTTTCCTTCCCTATATAGTGAGATCATAAGATGAGGCAGGGGCAGGGTTAGATAGGCAAGTTTATCTACATATTAGCATTTCATGAATATCAATTGATAGGGAAAGAGAAGAGAATAGCAACCCATTATTGGACAATGGGATATGTGCACCCATATACTCTTAACTCTAAAACCAGTGGCAGGGTTTAGAAATTACAGTGGTCTTGCATAAAATATTAATAAACCCTGCTTGCAGGTTTAGGCCTGAATAATTGATATAATATTTAGTGACTTTGCTTTGTTCTAGCACCTATTGACCAAATATCAAATAATGTCTTATGAAAACAAGCCCTGTTTTCAATAAACATTAGTTTAGTGAATTCAATTGTACTAGGAGTGCAGGTAACAAATTATTAAGCCCTGATTTCAATAAACATTAGTTTAGTGAATTCAATTGCACTGGGAGTGCAGATAACAAATTATTAAGCTTTGATTTCAATAAACGTTAGTTTGGTGAATTCAATTGCACTAGAATGCAGGTAACAACTTATTTGTTTGCCCAGATTATATTTACCTGCCAGCAAATAAATAATACACAGTTGTCCCCCAGGGCATACTGTTATTATTTACTCATATTTATTTTACTTTTCTGCCAGATATCATCTTCTATCAAGCCCCAATCAACAACACATAGGATTATGTTGGTAGAGTCATGATCCGGATTGCTATCTGATATATTTGGAGGAAATCAGATTGGGGAAGGATAAATTAGGGAGTATTACTATAGTCGTGCCATTATTTTACTGAGCCCTTGAAGTTAAAAGATAACATGAATATTGTAAATGTCATAGCACTGGGACATGTTTCTATGTGAAGTTGTTCATTGAACCTCTCTCTGACCTTTCCCATGACTTGAAGAAATGTGGTAGGATGGAAATGGTTGAAAAGGATATGTTGTTCCATTCAAGCCAAATGATTCCTTGAACCACTACACTAGATTTGAAGGAATTGCTTCAGTGGCAGATTCTAAGTAAGAGCTCCAGGTTTTAGCTAGCAAGACCAGTTCAGGTTCTGCAAATGTGTAATAGAAGCTGGAAAGTAGGTGTTAATTCAGTGAAGTCCAGAGTTGAAGCAAGCAAGAGTTGAAGCAAGCAAGATCTGTTGATCCATCAATTAGTTCTTTACCATAGGAAGTTTTAAAAGCAGTTTTTTGAGAGTAGTGTCAACAGTGTTTTAAAAAATGTGTCGCATAAAGTGGTGGATTTTAAACTTTTGAAGCCTGCCTTTGAAATCTATTGGGGATTGTTGTTGTTGTTGTTGTAAACACAGTTATACATAAAATTATTTTGGTACAGTGGTATCTGTGGTGTTGACTAAAGTGATTAGTGATTATTAACACTGTTTAAATAACTTAGAACAGAACTTTTTAAAAATGCCAATAAACCGGGGAGGTGGTTACCTCATAGATTGAAAAAAAGAAAAAGAGAAAAAACTGATAAATAAACTGCAAGATTCAAAAGGTGAATTACAGTTTCAAAATGATACAATTAAAAAAATTATCAAAGGCTATTACGAGATATTTTACAATGCAGAGGAAATATTTTACAATGCAGAGGAAAATACAAAAATTTCAGAGAATATTCAAAATATATTAAATGGAAAAATATCAATGATGGAGATTATAGAGACTATAAAAAGGCAAAAAAGTGATAAGACTCTGGGTCCAGATGGATTACCTGCAGAGCTTTATAAATCATTACAAGATATACTAAGTCCTATATTGAAAGAACTGTGTAATGAAATACTTTTGGAGGCCAAAATACCAAATACATGGACTGAAGCCAATATTACCTTAATACCCAAAGAAGATTCTGATCTAACGCAAATAAAAAACTATAGACCAATATCATTATTAAATGTAGATTATAAAATTTTTGCCTCAATAATAGCAAAAAGACTAAAGAAATTTTTGACCGAATTTATACATATAGACCAAAATGGTTTTCTACCTAAAAGACAGATTAAAAAATAATTTAAGAATGATTCTTGACGTGTTAAGAGTACTATGAAATTCATCCAGGGAAACTGATGGCTTTAATATTTCTTGATGCACAGAAAGCATTTGACAATGTAAACTGGAAATTTATGTTTCAGCAACTAGTGGAAATGGATTTTGGAGAAAATTTTATAAATGTAATTAAAACAATTTATTGTAAACAAACAGCTAAAATTATTGTAAATGGAGATTTTACAGAAAACTTTAACATTAAAAAAGGCACAAGACAGGGATGCCCACTATCTCCATTATTATTTATACTAACACTGGATGTATTGAATAAAAGCATCAAATAAGATATAGAAATTAAAGGACTGCAGATAAAAGATGAAAAATATAAACTACAAGCATTTGCAGATGACTTGGTTTTTATATTGGAAGATCTGCTTGAAACAAGCACTAAACCTATGGAGAAAATAGAAAAATTTGGAGAAGTGGCAGGGTTCAAAATAAACAAAGAAAAGACTAAAGTGCTAACAAAAAATCTAATAGAAAAACAAAACAAAAAAAAAACAACTAGCCCAAAAAAATCTTCATAGAGTTAAAAAAGTTAAATACTTGGGCATTTATCTAACAGCAAGATGTGTATCAATAAAATAATATAATTATGTAAGATTTATAAAACAAATAAAATTGGATCTGGAAAAGTGGAAAAACTTACAACTTTCAGTGCTGGGGAGAATAGCAACAGTGAAAATGAATATCTTACCAAAAATACTCTTTCTATTTCAAACGATTCCTGTAAGACTGGGAAAAACTTTTTTTGATGAACTGAATACAAAAATACTGAAATTTATCTGGCAAGGAAAAAAAGCTAGAATTAGACTGAAAATGCTACAAGAAGCGAAAGAAAGTGGAAGATTTAGACTGCCGGACTGGATGTTATACTACCAAGCAACTATTTTAACATGGCTTAAAGAATGGATAATGCTTAGAGACAAAAGATTATTATACCTAGAGGGGCATGACCTACAAATTGGGTGGCATGCCTTTCTGTGGCGTGGGAAGAATAAAATATATAGATACTTTCAAAACCACTTTATAAGAAATGCACTTCTTTTAGAATGGGAAAAAATAAAAGCGAAAATGTATATCAAGGTACCTGAATGGCTTTCAACAATGGAAGCTTTTGCTTACCTAAATTTAATTAATTACGACAAAGTTGTGACCTATAAAGATATCTTGGATAATGAAGGAAAATTGAAAGACAGACAAGATTTACAGGAACAAGGTATTGATCTATCATGGTGGCCATATTTGCAAATTCAAACGAGATATGAAAAAGATGTTAAAACAGTGGGATTTTATAAAGAACAGAATTTAACCAGTTACTGTTAAAAACAGATGAAAAGTTGATTAAGAAACTCTATAAATATCTGTTAAGCTTAAAGATGGAGTGAGAACAAGTAAAAGAAACAATGATAATATGGGCAAAGAACTTTGGATATAATATGAATTAGAAAACTGGCAAAAGTTATGGGAAAGAAATGCTAAATTAATGAAAGCAGTGCCATATAAAGAAAATTTATATAAAATGTTATACAGATGGCATATGACACCAGTGAGATTAGCAAGTATTAAAAATACTTCAAACAAATGTTGGAAATGCAAACAAAGACCAGGTACTTATTACCATATCTGATGGACATGCCCTAAAGCAAAAAGATTTTGGTTAAAATACATTTATGGTTGGAGAAAATGACTAAAAACAAATAGACTTTAAGGCAGAATTATTTTTGTTAGGAATAATAGGAGCAAATTATGAGAAAGACTGTATATATTTAATTCTACATGTACTAACTGCAGCAAGAATTGTATTTGTCCAACATTGGAAAAATGAAAATTTACCAACTGAAGAAGAATTATTTAAGAAAATTCTAGTGTGCAGAAATGGATAGATTGACTTTAAAGATAAAAGAGAAAGGAGACTCAGTGTATTTGAGAACATGGGATACTTTTTATCAATGGCTAGAAAAAGGAGTTAGAGAGAAAGGAATGTGATATGTAACTTTGAATATATATTAGCAAGAAGACCATCGAGCGATTAATTAACATACTGTTTATGATAATTAACTACTACTCATCGTTTTTTTTAAATACATGAACCCAGACATTATCCTGTTTGCTAAATATTGAGAATGTTATTTAAAAAAAAACAACCAACCCCAACCCTAACCCTAACCTAAATCCCAACCCTAATCCTGACCCCTCTTATTCCTAATCCTGTAAAAACTAATTATATATATATATATATATATATATATATATATATATATATATATATGTAAAAAAATAACTTAGATCTCTGAAGATTAAAAAGAGAAGTATTATATCAGTATTAACTATAATTTAAAATGTCAATATGCATAAGATTATTTAGCTTTTTTGATTGAAAATTGAATACATCATTACAAAACTGCTGCAGATTACATCAAAATATTTGTTGTACAATAAGGGTCTCTATCTTAAGCTCATTATTTAAATATTATAGTCTCTGCTGTATTGTTATTTATTGTTTGTGCATATTGAAAAAAGATTAAGAAAATTTGATTATTTTAGTGCAGAAGAGAGTTATGATTTCAGTGTTTCTGGAAGCCATGGATCGTATTTTCAGGTCAAGTAAGATAAATGGGAAGGAAAGGAGACACAATCTCTGTTACTTTGCAATTACACTTTGCAAATATAGGCAATGTGTAAGAGATACAAGACAGATATCTAGAGTTCCTCATGAAAAGTATCAGTGAAAACAATTTTGAACTCAAGAAGTTTGAAAACCCTGTTATAAAATATACTACCTACATCCTCTCATAGGTCATTGGAATGACTATTATTGTCATCTTTAATTTGTTTCTTGTATGAGAATTTAAAATAAAAAAGTGATGTTTATGCATATACCAATACAATTTATAATTGTATATGTAGTTTTGAGCCATCTTTGGTATTTGTTGGTGTGACTACTCTTTATTCTGAGCACCAGAAACACCTCCTGTTAAGGTAAAACTATTTAAATGGCAACCCTCCTCCCCCAAGTTATCACGTTGATAAGTGACTGTGCATCAGCAAGATAGGATAACCTGGGGCCATATAGGTTTTATTCAGCATTTCTTTTACTTTTTTCCCTATTGAGAATTCTATGGGGCACATTGAATGGGAGAAAGTTAGAACCAGGCAATGAGCAAAAATGGAGCAGAGGTAACACAGCACTGGCTGCCTGATCACTGGCGCTGTTCATTGACATTTTAATTCAGAATAAGACAAATAATGTTGACTTACTCATGGAATTCACAGCCAGATAGCAGCACCCACTCAGCTAAATGGTAGCATTTTGCTGATCTTGACTGATCTCATCAAGTTAATCAGGATCAGCCTAATTAGGATTTGGAAGGATTGGTTGTTTTAAATCAAGTCAGTCATTTTAATAATGGACATTTATGTCTGTCAATTTATACCTGTTAAAGGGAATTTGGTTTAAACCAGGGTTGTCAAACTTGCAATGTCACGTGACATATCGTGACTTTTTTTCTATTGCCGGCAATGGAGTAGGCGTGGTTTCAGCATGACACATCCAGTCCGCGGGCTGGCAGTTTGACACCCCTAGTTTAAGTAGACATTTTGAAATTAAACTACTTTGGAGATATTTGAGTATGAAATAGTGTTTCAATATCCATGTACTTTATTTGAAGTGTAAAAACTACAAATAGTCCTGAGAAGGTGTACTGTGCGGCCTTCTTAAAGTTCCATTGGATTATCTAGATTTGATATAGTAAATTAACTTCACAATCTCTTCTAGAGTTCCCATTTTACTGCTAGCTTGGATATATGGTGATATTCCCTGCTCTCTGCTACCTTTACTGTAAGTGTTTCATCATTGGTTTTCTACAGGTTTTCTACTTGCTTTTTCTACAGGTAGTCCTCATTTAGAAACTGCCTTGTACAACAACTGTTCACAGTTATGATGGTGATGAAAAAGTAACTTTACGAACAACCCTAGCATTTATTACCTTTGCAGGTCTGAAAAACAAAAAAAATCTGAAGAAAGATATAATAAGCACAATTGTTTATATATATTATAGTATAATATCGAGTTGCCCTTTGTACCTGTTGCTAAATGAGGACTACCTCTACATGGATTAAAGCAGATTTTTTTACAAAGATAAGAGTGTACTGAACAGCAAATAAGAATACATAAGGAAAGATCATAGCGTAGCTCCCCTGAGATCCTTCTTTTCAATTGTGACATCAACACACGTATCCATTAGCACTCGATCATCTTACAATTTAAAAAATGTTGTTTCATGTTATTTCTTTAATTCCTAACTCTTCTTTTTTTCACTCATTAAATGAATAACTGGTAGTTAGGACTGTTTGTAACCGTGGCAAGCTAAATGTCCTAGGATTGTCAAGCATCTGTGGCAAAATGCCATCATTTTTATGAGAGAATATGACCCCAATTTTATCTAATTTACTCAAGGATACAGGCATATAATCATGTCTTTCAGGTAGGAGCAGCACTATTCACTAAGCATGATTTATACATAGCTTCTCCAGCACTGGAGATGGATAATCCACGCAGTGGGTTGAGACTGTATTCCTGGCCAATCAGATCAGTCAGCCAAAGTTGCCACGCCCCGTCTTGGACCATGATCCCAGTCTTGACTGATCTAGCCATGCAGAGACATCTACAACTTTTGGCTCCTGGGCAGGTATAGTTCCTTTCCATTAGGGGGGATTTTTTCTAGTAGCTGAAATTGCTTAGTTTAAAAGTTAATTAGAGATAATTTAATTCAATTTAATTGACCACTCAAAAAATTTCCTTGCTAAATTGTAAAACTCAGGAAGTCAGATTCCTACAGGGGAAACCACCCCCACTTAAAAGGGGGAAATCCCTAACTCCCCTCCCTAACCAACCCCAGCCACCTTCCAGCAGCCGGCAGCCGCCTTAAACAAACGGGGAGGCTCGGGCAACCCCTCGCGTTTAAAACAAAAAAAAAAAAAAGACAGAAAGGCAAGCAGTTAGTGAGGGAAGCGTAGGACAAAGGGGACGCATGCTGGGAGGGAGATTGATTAAGGGAAACAGCTGGCGTGCGAAGGAGCAGTCTTTTCACTCCAGGCTGCTCAGGATTTTTTAAACGAGGCGCCATTGTCTGCACAGCTGGAAGCACGCGCAGCTCTTTGTTACAACCGCACGTGGCATAGGCAGCCTTGTTAACACATGCGCAGTAGTTTCCTGGCAGCGGCGGCCATATTTTTTGTCCAAACAGGGGAGTTAAAGTTCCTTAAGAAAGCTAGGTTCAGCCGCTGGAGTGAATTAATAGGCAAGCAGTACTGGGGTACTAAAGCATCTATTATTCATTCAGAGACATTCAAATCAGACACATAGCTACTGGTTCCAGGACTTGGTGTCTTCTACCTAAAGTAAATAAGAACTTTTCATAACTAACTGTGTTTAGTTGCCTTTGGCTCCTTCCAGACTTCGGGTCCCCCATTAATGGCCCGTACGCCTCTGGATTTAGTGGTGGGTTCCAGGCATCCCCAGTCGCGTGCCTGTCCTTACCCACCATAGTCAAGCCGGGTTCCAGGCATTCCCATTAGCGTGCCTGTTCTTATCCGTGCACAGTGACTAACTCTGACAATTTGGCAGAGTCTGCTCCTGAGTTCCAGACGCCCCCAGTAGTGCGCCTGTCCTTACTCAAAGTTGGAGCTCTCCTACTACCTGGGTCCCCCCTATCGCGGCCCAGCGTTAGTGGAGAATGGAGGAAGCAATCATTCCCTCCACTGGAGCCCCGCCTTCATCCTCTGGAGCACCTGCTTCAGAGGATTCGGAATCCTCTGCAGCCCCTAGAAAGGCTGCAAGGAAGTCATCAAAGAAGGCTGACAAACAGGCAATCAGAAGACACCAAGCCCTAGAAAAAGAGTTCGACAGAGCCCAGAAAAGGGCCAGAATTGAAAATAGGCAGAATGGGGGAATAGGTCCTGATCTACCGCTGGGTCTCCCTTCATCCCCACGGGCCATTTGGTCATTAGGGAGCTCATCACAGTCCCAAACAGAGGGTGGGATAGGCGAATTCTCATCGCTCTCCCGATCCCCCTCCCCACGGAGGTTACAGGAAACCCCGAGGACCATGCTAACCACAGCACCTGCAGGGTCGCAGGCAATGGTCACTCCTCCTGCATTGACGGGGGATCTGCTAGCTACCCTAATAGCACAGGCAGTGGACCGTGCATTTGAGGCCAGGGCTCAAACTTCAAAAGCCAAGTCTCTAGGACTTAGAACGAGGCATCGGGAGGAAACGGAGGACCATCAGGACCTCTCCTCCGTCTCAGACTCGTCGGTCTCAGAGGAAGCTTACCTGGACCAGCCAGGTACGTCACAAGGGATTCAAATGTCTGAGGAGGAGGAGGACACCTCACCTCAAGGGCCGTCCTTCAGCGGCCTGTTTAACCCTTCTCTTTTTGTTACTATTCTGCGCAAGGCTGAGGCCACAGCCCATCTGGGGCATGGGACACCAGCGGAGCCTGTCACAGTTGACACGGAGGCTGAGCCGACGTTCGCCGAAAAGGTAACCACTCAACACCGCATACCATGCCCGACCATGTTCCTAAACACAATAAGGAAACAGTGGGCAGCGCCAACCTCCCTACCGCTTCCTAGCAATGCGGAGAGGAAGCTATTTAACGTAGCAAGGGAGCTAGAGGGAACATTGGAGGTGCCAGTGGTGGACGAACCCATAGGTCCCCTGATATCGGACACGGCCATATCAGGAGATTTTGCTGAGGCTCTTAAAGCCGAGGACCGAAAGAGTGAGTCCAACTACAGGAGAACGCACCAGGCAATAGCTTGGGCTACCAGGGCGTCTACCTCCGCGTCCTTTTTCACCAGAGCCACACTTTGTTGGCTCCGTGAGCTACAGGGCCGGGTTCCCATGGAAGATATACGCACTCATCAGGAACTCAGCAAAATGGTAGCGGCCACGGAATATGCGTTGGACGCAACACTTTTAGCGACCAAGTTTTCAGCCAAGGCAATGGCGGCAAACAACACGAGCAGGCGCATCCTCTGGCTAAAGAACTGGCAGGCGGATACCAAATCCAAGTGGAAATTGGCTTCGGCTCCGTACCAAGGGGCAAAGCTGTTTGGTGAGGCACTAACGCCATACCTGACAGAGAACAAGGACAAGCGCAAGGTCCTTAAACACATGCTTAAAAGGCAGGACAAGAGACCCGGCTCCTGGGGAAGGAAACAATCCTTTCGTACGGAAGCCAGGGTCAACTACTTTCAAAATTCCCAACCCTTCCAAGCTAGACAGGATAGGGAAAGACAGGGGGACAGACAGAACACAAGACATAGGCAAACACAGGGAAGACGGCCCTTTCGGGGGAACAACCGCCCCTTCCGCCGTACCAGATGACTCCCGCCCAGACCTTCCCATAGGGGGCAGACTAGCAGGGTTTGCTCCCCAGTGGGAAGAGACCACCACGGACGTATGGGTCAGGAACACCATACGTCATGGTCTATCTCTAGAATTTCTCTCAAAGCCCCCGAACCGCTTCCGCCCGTGCCCCTGTCCCACAAACCCAACAAAGAGAAGGCTCATGAACGAGGCCGTTCAGCACCTTCTAAACATACGGGCCGTAGAGCCGGTGCCTATGAACCAGAGAGACCAGGGGTTTTATTCTATCCTCTTCGTGGTCCCAAAACCCTCGGGGGGTTGGAGAGCCGTTTTGGATTTGAAAAGGCTAAATTTCTACATAAAATACCGCAAATTCAAAATGCAGACACTACGCTCCATCCTTGGAAGCGTAAGGAAAGGGGATTTTCTGGCATCGATCGACCTCACGGAGGCATACTTGCACATCCCTATCTCTCTGGCTCACCGCCGCTTTCTACGGTTTGCCTACAGGGGGCACCATTTTCAATACAGGGCACTTCCATTCGGCCTGTCATCAGCGCCCAGGGTGTTCACCAAGATTCTGGCGGTTCTGGCAGCACAACTAAGAAACGTACCAGTCAGAGTCCAGTGCTACCTGGACGATATTCTAATCCAGTCATCGTCCGCCCAGCAGTCTCGGGCGGACCTAAAGTTAGTGATAAAAATGCTGCAGGACCACGGCTTCTCGGTGAACTTTCCAAAGAGCCATCTAACCCCAACTACGAGAATACTCCACCTGGGAGCGGTCATAGACACAAAGGAATGCAAGGTGTACCTATCACAGGAACGCCTCAGCAGCATAAAGAAAGCCGTAAAACAGGTAAGCCGCGGTCAGTCAGTGACGCTGGTCTGTCTTTCCCAGCTGCTAGGGAAGATGATATCGACCATAGCAATAGTTCCTTGGGCAAGGCTGCACTCAAGAGAACTGCAATGGTTCATGCTCCCGTTTCAGAGACAACAAATCAGTGCATCCCGGAAGAGGGTAGGCATACCTCCGAGAGTACGACACTCCCTCAGGTGGTGGCTATCTCCAGCTCTCCTCAGGGGGTCCCCCTTCAGGGAACCAGACAGAGTAGTAGTCACAACAGATGCGAGCTTATTCGGCTGGGGAGGCCACTTGGGGACCAAGTGGACACAGGGCCGCTGGTCAGCGGTGGATCTCCGACACAACATAAACTGGCTCGAGCTGCGGGCTATTCACCTAGCGTTAAGGCATTTTCACAGCAGCATAAAAGGCAGGCACGTACTGGTCCTGACGGACAACGTGACAGCCAAGGCCCACATAAACCGTCAGGGGGGCACACACTCTCGCTCGCTCTCGGCCGAGGCCCTCCTACTGGGGGCCTGGGCGGAACAAAATCTGGCCTCCATAAAGGCCGACCACATATCGGGGGAGGCAAACATCCAAGCAGATCTGTTGAGCAGATCAACAATAGATCACTCGGAGTGGCAACTACACCCGAGGATCTTCAGGGAGGTCTGTCACCGCTTCGGGCTTCCCCAGGTGGACCTTTTTGCCTCTCCTTCCAATGCCCACCTAACTCGCTTCTTCTCCCGATTCCCATCCAAGGGAGCAGAGCAGACGGACGCGTTACGGAGCCCATGGCCAAGGGGGCTCCTGTACGCGTTTCCACCCTTACCTCTCCTTCCGGCGGTAGTACGCAAGATTCTGCGGGAAAGGGCCGAGGTAATCCTTGTGGCCCCTTATTGGCCAAGGAGACCTTGGTTCGCAGACTTGAGGAGTCTCTCCCGCACGAATCCATGGCGGATTCCTCCGGAGAGGATCTCCCTCAAGCAGGGGGAGATCTCCCACCCAGAGCCACAATGGCTACAACTAGCCGTCTGGCTCTTGAACGGTCAATTTTAGCCAAGGGGGCTTGCTCACAGGGTGTAATTAGGGTCATACAGGCATCAAGGCGCCCCTCCACGAACCGTATCTACGAGGCCACGTGGAGAAGCTTCCAATCATGGTGCTCTAAACAGGAATTGTTACTCGAAGGGATCACAATTCCCAAGATCCTAGAATTTTTACTAGATGGCCTAGAGAGGGACCTCTCGCCAAACACACTGCGCAGGCAAATCGCCGCCCTCTCAACTATACTTTCTGCCAGCCCCGGTGAATCCTTGGGCAAGCATCCCTTAATACGATCCTTCCTCAAGGGGGCTGCAAACATCAGACCGCCAACCGTGCACAGGTATCCATCGTGGGAACTACCACGAGTACTACAAGCTCTTACCAGAGCGCCCTTCGAACCACTCAAAACATGTGACATTCGCTATCTGACCCATAAGGTAGCATTCTTGGTAGCCATCACGTCAGCTCGGCGGATATCCGAGTTAGCTTCTCTCTCAATGAGGAAGGACCTGTGCCATTTTCACAGGGACAAGGTAGTCCTAAGAATAGACCCTTCATTCATTCCAAAGGTCAACTCCCTTTTTCACAGATCACAGGAAATAGTCCTACCAGACTTCTGTCCAAACCCAGCTCATCCCCTGGAACAACAATGGCACACCTTGGACGTACGCAGGGCACTAAGACATTACATTTCACGCACAGCGGAATTCCGACGCTCGGAAGCGCTTTTCATATCCTTCCACCCTGCTACTAGGGGCCGGAAGGTCTCGTCCTCTACCATCGGTAGGTGGATTAGGGCATGCATCACGGGGGCATACCAGGCGGAGTCCTTGCAAGTCCCCAAGCATATCACAGCCCATTCCACAAGGAGTGCTGCCACCTCAGCAGCATGGGCCATGCAGGCTTCTATTGAAGAGGTATGCAGGGCAGCCACTTGGGCCTCGCCCTCTCCATTCATTCGTCATTACAAAATCGACAGGTACTCCTCTGCAGAGGCCTCCTTCGGTAGGAGGGTTCTCCAGCAGGTGCTAGACCAAAGTTGCACACGGGACCAGTCTATTCCCCAACCCAAGGGACAATAGGCTTTGGTATGTCCCACTGCGTGGATTATCCATCTCCAGTGCTGGAGAAGGGGCGTTGACTTACCTGAACGCCTTTTCTCAGCACGGAGATGGATAATCCACACCCACCCTTATAGACTAGAATAATAGGGTATATTTAGTGGAGCCAAAACGTCTTACTGTCAGTCAATGGCTGCGCTCGAGTCAAGACTAAAGGATCATGGTCCAAGACGGGGCGTGGCAACTTTGGCTGACTGATCTGATTGGCCAGGAATACAGTCTCAACCCACTGCGTGGATTATCCATCTCCGTGCTGAGAAAAGGCGTTCAGGTAAGTCAACGCCCCTTCTCACAGAGACTCCTCAGACTCATCATACCTACTCAAGTGTGGTGTCCTGTATCGCCCTTCATTGCCTCTCTTGGCTCTGCTTTCCTAGACTGACATTGGAGGCCACAGCTAGAATACAAGTATCAGTGACACTCTGGATGAAGATCAAAAGCTGTGCACAACAGTGTGCAGATGGGGATTACAGGAACTTCTTTTTTTCTCTACAACAACCAGTTGCCCCTTTCTACCTCCATTCCCAACCTCTGCTTCTGAGAACTTTTAAAGTGCATGAACTTCATCCTGCACCCAAAGGCTCCCATTGTTGCTGACACTGCTTCTTTAAAATATTTTCTTTTCTGCCAGTTTCTAGAGTTCTTTTGAAGATTAGTAGAAATTGTCTCCACTACATCCTCATTACACAATTGGAGTCTTAGCTTTGAATTATTCCTCTAATATGTCTTCCTCTCAGAGAATATCTTGGACTTCCAAACACTCCAGACTTGCCTTTCATCGGTCATGGAGAGGTGGTTCCACTCAGACCTAGATTCCTGTATTGCCTGAAAATTTGGGTGCTGCTGCCTCTAAGCAGAGACAGTTGACTTAGCTTCCCAGAAAGCATCCACTAGAGCAGGGGTAGGCAACCTTTGCTCTTTTAAGACTCGTGGATTTCAACTCCCAGAATTCCTGAGCCAGCTATGCTGCCTCTAAGCAGAGACAGTTGACTTAGTTTCCCAGAAACCATCCACTAGTGCAGGGGTAGGCAACCTTTGCTCTTTTATGACTCGTGGACTTTAACTCCCAGAATAGCTGGCTCAGGAATTCTGGGAGTTGAAGTCCATGAGTCATAAAAGAATCAAGGTTGCCTACCCCTGCACTAGAGTGTCTTACACAACCAGATGAAATCATGGAGAATTCTGCGAGTTTAGGTCCACATGTCTTAAAGTTGGTAAGGTTAAGAAACACTGCACTGGGATGTCTTATGGAGCCAAGTGGACATCCCTTGAAGACTTTGCTCAGAAGGAAAATGTAAACCCTTGCGGAATAGTATCCATCGTATTGCCAGCTTCTGTTGTATCTGCAACATGGCTTGGAGTTCCCTTTGCAGTCTTCTCTGCCTTCTCTTATGAGCAATACTGTACTTACTTTTTTCCTAAAACACTGATAAAACTTTCCTGTTGATCCTTAGCATGGATTTTGCCTTTCACACAGCTGTCTCATGTCTCCCAAGATGTTTTTCCTGGATAGCTACAGACAGTTCTGCAGACTTAGCCATCTCATCTGGAATCTTAGCCAGGTCACTATTTACTTCTTAAATCAAGATACTTTATGAACAAGTTAAAAAGTAGCAATCCATATCCTTGACAATGTGTACTTTTTACTGTCTTCCTTGGAGAAAAATGCCCGTTTGCTTTCTGTTTTTTAATCCATTAGCAATCCTTAAAAGGATAGTCTCTCTTATTCTGTGACTCCTGACTTTACTTTGATGAGGAACTTTGTCAAAGGCATTTTAAAACTCCCACTGTATGGTTCATTCACTCCCTCAAAAACAGTAGAAGTTTAGTGAAGCCGGACTTACCTTTGCAGAATTTTCTGTGTTAGTTAATTCTTCTTTGATTCTAGTTTCTACCACTTTTTCCTGGATACGTGTTAAGACCTATACTTTCCTACATTGCCTGTTTTATTTTCTAAAAGTAGTGTTGCATTAGTTATTTTGCACAATTCTGGTCCTGAATCTACTTTGATGGATACGTTTGCTAGAAAATTAGTAATTTCACATTCAAGATCCTTAAGAAATCTCAGGTGGATGCTATCAGGACTCAATGATTTGTTTTGTGATTGTGTAATATTTCAAGATGCTCTAAATTTCTATTACCTTAACTTGGTAAATTTACCTCCCTAAGAAAACTAATGCAGGCTCAGATAAGATAGTTGTCTTATATCTTGAGAAATGGAAATAATTCATGCAGTTTTTATATCCTTCTTCAGCAACTCTTTCATTTCTTGTCATCTGTTAGCCCAACCATTTCTTTGCTTTTGCTTTGGTTTGCTTCAAATATTTTTAAACAAGCTCTTATTGTTTTTCTTCAAACTCTCTTCAAATACTTTTTTGTATTACGTTTACTATGCACATTTTCTGCCAGTTTCTGCTAGTTTTTTCTATTCCTCATTGGAACACCCTTTTATTTTCTGAAGGAAGCCTCCTTAAGTGTTACAATTTCCTCGACACTGCTAAAGAGCAGTGTTGATCTCTTTCTGATTTACTTGACCCTTTCCTACCTTATGTAAATATATTGTAGTTCAGCCTCTGTTTGTCTGTTTATTTATATTCCCATTTTATCATTTTTTATAAATAACCCAAGGTAGCAAATATATCTAATACCTCTTCTTCCCCCTATTTTTCCCACAAACAACAATCCTCTGAGGTGAATTGGGCTGAGAGAGAGTGACTGACCCAAGGTCACACAGTCAGCTTACTTTGGTATTGATGTATGAGGAAAAGATTTTTCAGTCATTATGATATTAAAGCAGGGGGGAGAAATCTGATTATTTTAGCTTATCTAGTGATAATTGATAGTGATAATTGAAATGCTTCATTATCACAAGGTCTTTGTAGATTTCCATCATTTTTTTTTCACTTTCTCAAGATCAGTCTTTTTTGATGAGAATATATCTCATCAAATAATATATCTCTTAATCTAATTTAATTTTTGTGGCTAAATGTTATCCATGATAGGTCTATAGAGGAACCTGGTTTTCTAGTGGTTTTTTGTATGTTAGAGTTTATATCCTCAAGGAGCAATCACTTCCCCATTGTGCCAATTCTTGTCCTTTCAATAAAACAGGAATGACCACATCTCACTGATTCTCTCTGTTCTATTAGGTCTCTGTTACGTCCATTATCTCTTATTTGCAATCAAGGCATAGAATACTAAACAGGATTCATCCTGTAATTCAATCCTTTTAACATTTTTTTGCTTCAAGAAATAATTCTTGAAATTCCCAGGTTAAAAACTATTCAGATATATGCTCTGGTATTTTCAGAATTTTTATTTATTTGATCAGATCTGTGGCCACCATTTTGCAAAGCAACTTTGGGCAACCTCAATTATAATTCTTCTTTGTCTTTATTATTCACTCATAAGTGAGTAGTAAGTGTTTGGGAGCCGGTTTGGTCATCCTTTGGTGATTGAAACAAAGACTGCTCTTCCAAAGAATATATCTTTTCGAGTGGAAGATTAGATTTTAGCCATGTTTCTCAACCTTGGTGACTTGAAGATGTGTGGACTCTCAGAATTACCCAGCCAGCATCCCCATGTTGGCTGGGGAATTCTCCGAGATGAAGTCCACACATCTTTAAGTTGCCAAGGTTGAGAAATACCAGCTTATAGTGTGGGATAAAAGTAGAAGATTGTATCCATGTAGCTTCCTGGCATATCTCCAACAAAGCACTTTGATGAAGGTAGGCTGCTAGTGCTGCCATCATAGATGGTAGAATGAGCACAGATCCCAAGAGGGGACTTCTGCATAGTATCTCTTAGCAGAGCTTAGAATTTAGTGATTGCTGCTATTTATATAAATAGTGGAGCAGGGGGAGGGGAAAGATTCATTTAATCAGAAATGAATATTAGTCCTTCTCAAAAGATACTGTATGGTCCAAATAGAAAGGAAGTACTCCTTAGACATTCTGAGATTGGAATTGTATTTCTGTTGGTGTTAAGAGTTTGCAACAACAACAAAAAGACAATGTGATAACCACATGGTTAAGGTGTTTAAAATTGTGCTTTGCATCAAGAGAAATGGACAAGACGGAGTCTCCTCCCCCCCCCATTTTCTCAAAGCACCATACTAGGATTATAAATATAGTTGCTCAGAAGAAGATCTAGAACAAATAAAAGAAAATAAGTTTTTCACATAAAACATTTACTGTAGAATTCATTACAAGGCATGCTGGTGGCTATTAACTTGAATGGTATAAAGGAGGACTAAATGAGCTCATTAGGGTTAAGTCTGTGAAGAGCTATTAGGTTTTGTTGGGCATGTCTCCAACTACAGTACAATAACTTGGGAGAGGGACATCTCCTATTTGCAAGAGGCATTTGAGTGGCCATTATAAGGAACAAAATCCTTATTCAACATAGATCTTGTCCTAATTGAACAAGGACATTCTTAATATTCTTAATCAATGAAATTAATAGCAGTGATCTCTTCCCAGCCATCGTCCAGGAGTTAAAACATGATATGTTTGTTAAGGTTCAAGGAAGTGAGAAATTTAATGAAAAATAGAATTGTATTTTCTATAACTTCTAATTTCTCTTAGATTTTTATTCATTTAGAAAATTAATAAAAATTGTAATAAATAGGAAAATTAATAAAAGTGCTAATTAATGTATACTACTGTGCAAATCAACATTGTAGCACATCTTGTTGTATTTTATGATAGTCTGTAACACCTTGTCTTAAAATCCATAATTATTTAAATATTTGCATTATTAATACTTTCTATGTGTGATTGTTTTTATTTGACAATGCATGCATTTTTATCTTTGTGTTTTTTTCATTTCTCTGTCATTATTTAAAAAGCAATAAAAATTAATTTAAAAAGACTTCACTCTATTTATATGCTAAAATGGGTAAATTGGCTATCAGATGACACATCAGAACAGCTGAGAAGTAAGCAATGATTTAGAAAGGAGAGTTGATTACTGCAACAGTGACCTACTTAGCAAATACGTTGCTTCTGTTTCTGCACTATTAAAAAAATGTGCCACTACTCTCCAGAATGCCTGCCTTGCATAGTATGTTTCTGTTACTACACAACATCCACCATCAAGGCTTTCTTTCTCCCAGGTCTTCCAAGCACTATTGTGCTTCCCCTGCCACCAGATGTTCTGCAGTACGTATTAATTAGAGGATGTAATTTCCATATGGATGTTTTCCAGAGAAATCTTGCACACATGCCATAGAGACCTTGCAATAGATTTGATAATGGCCTGCTGTATATACACTGAGTACCACTTTGTGTAAACCAGCATCAAGTCACACATTATATTAATTGTGTAATTCTGAGCTAATTCTGCTGTTTATCCAACCTTAAAAATAAACACTGTTATATGGATTTGAGTGCTTCAATCTTTTTTTTCTTGTGCACTTGGTTTTGAATGGATGCAACCGAAAGATTTTTTTTAACTCTCTCCAAACTGACTTGAAGCAGCTTGAAGAGATGATGGATTAAACCACTCAACACAATATATGGTGTTTCTGATCTGAATGTGGGACTCTCCACCTTGAAATCCTGCAGATTAAAGAATTTTGTGGCAAATCACTAGGTGAGATGTCAAGGAAAAATCTAGTGCTCTTAATGAGTGACTGAAATGCAAAAATTGTAGATCTGGAGGCACAGTATGTAGAATCAGAAAGATTCAGATTGGGTAAATGTAATAATGTGACAGATAGACTAATAGACTTTTGCAGAGAGATTCCTTGTGTACTGCCAGCATTTGTTCAAGCAATATAAACAGACTCTAGATATAGACATCACCATATGGACAATACTGAAATTAAATAGACTAAATAATGAGAAACAGAAGCTAGTGAAATGTAATCTAGTCAGACAGGACAGGCTAGGTACAGATTGTGAAACAAACCATAAATTATTGGTGTCAGATATACAGATTAAATTTAGAACATTAAGTGACTACGTGTGCCAGCAAGATTTCACTTGAAGGTCAGTCAGAATATAAGATCAGTGTAAGGAACAGATTCAGTATAATAACTCATGCAATAGCAAACTAGGAATTATAAGAAGAGATAAGAGAGATCATGAAAGTTGAAGTGGAAAATGTATTTTCGGAGTTTCAAACAAGAAACAATCCAAGTGTTTTCAGAAGAAGGTATCATCAGAGCCAGGAGAAGAGAGAGAATAAAAACCTATGGCAACAAAACCATACAGTGACTGAACAGACTTTCAGTATGAAGTGTGAAAGGACAAGAAAAGATGTAGCAGTCAAAAATACCAAGAGATAAAGGAAATGAACAAGAAAATGAACATTACTAAAAATATTCATGCATTCAAAAATCAAAAGAATTGCAACAAAATTTAGGCCTAAGATGAATACCTAAAAATATTACAGAAGAGATTTGATGTGCTTAAAGGAAGATTAAAAAATCATGCTGACAACTTTTACAAATAGAATTATAAAGTGGAGCATTTGCAGAGCAAAAATGCATTTTAGAATTAGTTCTTGGGGAAAATGCGAAATAGAGGCAGTAGACCAGCAGTCAGATATGTCATTACCAGCCACAAAGCTCCCTGAACTATGTAAAACTTGGAATAGAAGAGGCAGTTAAAATACTAATAGTTTATTAGTGGGTGGCTGGGCTATTGTTTTTTATTTTTATTTTTGTTTATACTATGTTTTTATTGAAATGCTGTGAGGGAGTAGGCGGCTATATACATTTTATAAATACATAAATAAACAGCAGCATGCCAACAAATATGGAACAAGGGGAATTGAGATAAATTGGTGTATATACAGTATCTGTACTGAAGAAGAAGTAATCGAGAGAAGTTATAAATTACACAATGTTTCTTCACATAAACAGAATTTTGCTTAAGATCATGCTTGCAGAGACAAATCCTGCTATGAAAGAAGATTTTTGACAAGGCATCTGAGGTCAAATAACCAACAGAGGATGAATATGAGGAAAGCAAAAAAATTTAAAGAGGTTGATCTTTGCTTCCTTGATTACAGCTAGACCTTTAACTTTGTAGCTTGGGTCAGTACTCCAAGATTAATGGAATACATGATTATAGATCTGCAATAAACTATAAATGACAGTAAAAATGAATTCGCAGTGATTCAGTATGGAAAGTAAACTGAGACAAAGATGCATATTATCCCCATATCTCTCTTCTTCAGTGAATATAAGAGTGGCAGAGTGAAAGAAGTACTGGTGGCCCTACTTTGCTAAATGAAGGCCAAAAAAGATGCAAAAAACTCACTGAAATCACAGTTAATGGCAACCAAAATGTCATGGGACTGGGATGTCTGAGGACCATCTCTCCCCAGCCTGCTCTGCTCTGTTAGATCTGGTAGATAAGAGATGCTGAAAGGTACCATCAACTAGGGACCTGCATCTGTTGAGTCCCAAGAGACATACCTTTGCTGCTGAAGTGCCTGCCTTATGGACTATGCTATCCAATCCTGAAATTGGATTAGCTCCATCCAACTTTCTCTTCCACTGAATATAGCAGGGAACTGTCTGCATAATTCTGTCCTTGGAGGTATAGATGCATCTTGGCATTTGAATATTTTTTCCAAGTCTATCAGTTCCACTAAGTATTAGTCAACAGCATGTTTTCTGTATCTATAATCGATCCTAAATGGCAAAAGCTATCCACCACTTCGGTATTTTCATTGTCAGTTCTAAGGCTGGTTGCTGTGCCTGCTGTTATTAGTTTGGTCTTCTTTATATTTGATATTAGTCCCATTTTACTTACATAATAAGCCAATAAATATAATTAGTACACCATGGTTTCATCTATGTGTTATACATTATAACTTAATGTAATATTTAGTCACAGCAAGTTATGGGATTGGCGTCACCCATCTCACCCAAGCATAACTGTAAGATTAGAAACTATAGTTTTTCATCAAATCCAGACAGCTTGGTTAATTTTAAATGTTTCTATAATGAACCAGTGTCAGATCTTGCTTTATAAGGCTTCTTGTTTTTACAAGAGTACCATGTTTCAAGGATGTTTAAGTAAAAGTGAACACTTGAATTTTTTGTGGCTGTTCTAGAGAAGGGAAGCTTGTTCTGTAATGATATATAACATTGTTTGTTGTATTCCAACATAACCAATATTGATTATAATGGCAAGCAATTTTATAGAAATAAACCTAGCTTTTCCCTTCAGACTTTTATAGGCTCTATAAAAACAGATATAGGAAGAGCAGACTGAAGAATTTATTATATAAGTGCAAGTATTATAAAAAATAGGATTTGTTGAATAGCTAAATCCCTCAAGTGAAGAATAGGAGACCTGAAAAATCTAGCTTATGGATTAATAATAGGACTCACAGGTCTGTGTGCTATTTTACATTATGCATAGGTATTTTCTGGAAGGAGCATATCTCACAAATTTGAGTCTAAGGGATTCTTTAGAAAGCCCATGCAACTTAAAATAATATCCATATACTGATTATGATTAGCTGAAGTTTAGTCCATTATGTGGATTTATTTAGCAAGATGGTGATAGAGTAGAAATTTGATGCTAAAGTCTAATTTATTGGGGTGTATGGAATTGATCTTATTCAATTATGCATAACTTCTGAACAACTATTTGCTCAACAATCTTTACCAATAATTGATCCATTTCCAAAAGTTGACATACATGATAACTGTGTGTTAGAATGGAAATACTTTGTCACTAAATCATCATTTGCATGAAAATTCTGCAGATTTATCTCCTTGAAACACACGGCTTATACAGGAAAGAAGGAATTGTTTAAGCGAAATGATTTCTTTATTTTGTGTGTTGTGACAAAAAGGAAGTTTTAGCCATTAAAGCAAAAGTATTTTTATATAATTTTATAGAGGTTAATTCATATAAATTATTTTTTCTATAGATAAGAATGTACGTAATAAGGAAAAGGACCATTAAGGTCCTTCTTTTTAAATATTGTAGTGTGGAACACAGTAGTTAATAGCCATGTAGCTCATACACCTATTGATTTTTTTTCCTTATTCCTCTTCTTTTGTATCACAGATTTTTACAAGTGCCTTGACTACAAAGCTGGAAGGTGGATTATTTTTCCAAAAAACGCAAAGACCATGTGTGCATACCTGTAGAAATGGTTTGCGGCTTAATCAAGCTGGAGTTGACTAAATGAAGCTATGGGCTGTGCATCAGCCAAGCATGTTTCTGCTGTACAAAATGAAGAGGAAGCTCAGAAGGGGAAAAACTACCAGAATGGAGATGTATTTGGTGGTGAGTTTTATTTATTGTGGATCTATATTTTTCTTCATCCTTCTTACTTTCCTGCCTAAAATCTATTTGTTCATTGTTTCTCAACATTTAATTTCAGAGGATTTAATTTTGGAATGCAACTGGTAGTACTTATGAAAGAAGTAATCTCCTGAAAATCTGTGCTTCTTTCTAGCTCCGGCTTCACGTTACAATGTTTATAAAATGTGTTCAAACTATATGAATAGTCTCTGCGGCTACCTGTTACTGCAATTCTTTTCTCTTTTGAGATATTTCTAGTTATTTGGGTTGGGGCTTTTACTGCAGCTTTTGTTCCCACAAGGCTCTTTATATTCTACAGGAGTAGAATAATAATATAAAAATAAGAATATGCATAAGTTTTCATATATTTCTCCAGACAGTACTTTTTTTCCTTTTAAAATGTACGTTATTTTGGCCCAAAATTGTGTGTTTGTGTGTGTTCATGTGTGTGTGTGTGTGTTGTTTGTGCACAGTGTAGAACACTGGGAGACTGGGCGAAGGAAAACCTCACCTCCATCAGGGCCGAGCATATCTCGGGGGAGGCAAACAGACAAACGGACTTCCTAAGTAGGTCAACTGTGGATCACGCCAAATGGAGTCTGCATCCGGACCTATTTGCAGAAATAACACAGAGGTTCGGGCGACCAGTCGTAGACTTGTTTGCATCCCGGACAGATGCCCAACTCCCAAGGTTTTTCTCAAGGTTCCCATCGTCGGGGGCGGAGGAAATGGACGCCCTATGTTGCCCATGGCCAAGGGGCCTACTTTACGCATTTCCTCCTCTCCCGCTGATCCTGGCAACCATCTGCAAGATGTTGCAAGAGCGGGCGGAGATCATACTCGTGGCCCCACACTGGCCACAAAGACCGTGGTTCGCGGACCTGGTAAATCTCTCCAGGTTCCCCCCCCAATGGAGGATACCCCTGGACCAAGTGTCACTCAGCTAGGGGGATTTACAACATCCAGAACCCCAGTGGCTTCAGTTAACTGCCTGGCACTTGAACGTCAGATCTTGAGCAGGGAGTCGTACCCAGCAAGAGTAATCTCCATGATCCAAGCATCCCACCGACCGGCAACTAATCGCATCTATGACTCCACATGGAGAAATTTCTGCAGCTGGTGCGAGAAACGAACACTTGAGGTCTCGCGCCTAACTATTCCAAACATACTAGAATACTTGCTCGACAGGGCCTAGCACCGAACACCATTCGTAGACAGGTCACGGCATTATCCATTCTACTCACCTGCGCCAATACAGTTTCCTTGGCACAGCACCCCAGGATTCGCGCCTTCCTTAAGGGTGCAAAACCGCCCGTAGTTCACAGGTACCCCTCATGGGAACTACCACCAAGGCACCATTCGAACCCATGAAGTCTTACACTCTGAGGGCCCTATCCCTCAAAGTAACCTTTCTGGTCGCCATAACCTCGGCCAGACGCATTTCCGAACTCACGGCTCTGTTGGTCAGGGAGGACTTCTGCACCTTCCATCGGGACTGGGTGGTCCTCCAATTGGACCCAACCTTTATCCCCAAGGTTAACACCCTGTTCCATAGGGCCCAAGAAATCATACTACTGGATTTCTGTGCCAACCCGTCTCATGCCCTGGAACGACAGTGGCACACACTGGATGTCCGGAGGGTACTACAACATTACATCAGGCGAACGGATTTACGCAAATCAGAAGCTGTCTTCGTTTTGTTTCACCACATCTCTAGTGGACAGAAGGTGTCCGCCTCAACCATAGGCAGATGGATCAGACTTTGCATTGCGGAAGTGTATCAATCGCTTTCTCTACTAATACCAGGACAAATCACAGCGCATTCCACTCGCAGCGTTATGACCTCCGTGGTGTGGGCCTCTATTGAGGAGGTTTGCAGGGCAGCAACATGGTCTTCGCCTTCCCCGTTCATCCGACATTATAAGATAGATCATTTTGCCTCCTTCAGAAGGAGGGTCCTGCAACAGGTAATCTCTACAAACACAACTTCGACCTCTTATGTTTCCCACCCATTGGGACAGTGAGGCTTTGATATGTCCCATTGGTGGATTCTATGTCTTCAGTTCTGGAGAAGGGGCATTGTCTTACCTGAACACCTTTTCTCAGCACGGAGACGTAGAATCCACTCCCACCCTTAAAAGCCATTAAGATCATATTAGGGAACCGGGAGCCATCACATCGAATTGTAATCAGCTGCTTCGCCTTCATCAAGAATGGGGAGTGGCTACCCCAGGGCAGGCGTGACAAGTTGGCTGACCCGGTTTAATGGGCAGGAAGGCAGAGTTAACCCATTGGTGGATTCTACGTCTCCGTGCTGAGAAAAGGCATTCAGCTAAGACAACGCCCTTTCCCGATCAGTTGTTCCTTAGGATCTTGTTGAATTGCAAATAAATAGAATAGAATAGAATAGAATAGAATAATAACTTTATTGTCACTTTGAATGTACACTAATCAGCATACATTAAAATGAAATTTCATTGCATTCAACTCTCATAGGGTCCCCACTTCCGATATACACTACATAAATATGACAAAAATAAATAAATAAATACAGAATTATGTATATACCCACATATATTATATGACACAGAGAATAAGGTAAAATAATAAGATATATTTTCAATGAATTGTTGAAATTGATAATATTTCTCAAAGTTAAATGAAAAAGGGATAAACATTCCAAATAAGGATTAATGATTAATTCTATATTAATAAATGTACATATTTTCAAAGTCTCAGTATATATACTTGTTTAGAGTATTCCAGATAATGTGTGATAATACCTGTCATCTATTGAAGGGAAGATGATGATTGATACATTACTATATGAACTGATACATTACTATAAGTGTTACTAAAAGTAACTATTACTAAGAATAACTTCAAGTACATAGCATATGAGGGATATTAAACATTGCCGTTCATTGAAACTGGTCACTAATAGTAGTATAAAAAGCCTGGGAAATATGAAGCAATGGGGATCCAGGAACATACGTATGTAATACTTTTTTAAAAAATCCTTTATTTAGAAATAAATAAAGGGACACTTGTGCTGATGTCCATCACATTCCTGCTGGCCGTAAAGTTATTAAGAGTTAGAGCTGCAATTTAGCTGCAAGTATACGACATAGCTCTCCAGATGGTGCAGAAATATTAGGTACTCAATAATGGAGAATATAACCAGGAAAAATTACTTTTTCAATATTCTCTGCCCAGTGTATTGTAGAAGTTTTTTCTTAACCTGCTTTAATGTCTTGCTCTCTGTGGTATTGGAGGAAAGCAAAATGCATCCTGGAGAAACCTAAGATACTAGTCTACATATTCTTCCAATGTCCTTTCTACAACAAACTGAGTCTTAACCTTAAATCTGACTTTCTAACATAAATTCAGCCTGTTTGAAAATAATCTCATTTGGGGGGGGGGGACTGGGATCTTACTATCTCTAGGATAGATGCAAAAATTCTTTCAGCTATCATTCCTTTATGCAGAAAATTGGTCTCCTATTTTAAACCTCATATATATATACATAAACACTTTTTCTGCTGTTTTACTTTTTCTGCTGGTCACAAAAAGATGCACAGTCCCTGATGTGTTAGTATTTTAATACTTTAATCATAAAATAGTTTTTAAATTTAGTTTTAAATATTTAGATTTTTGGTATTCTATTTTTGTCTATAGCATTTAGAAGATTAAACCACTGTATTTATTTCTGTTGATCTAGAACATTTTTATCTTCTTACAAATACTATATAAATACTTGTTAGTCACTCTAATAAAGTACTATTACACTCCTGTTGTTTTGAGACCTCATAAACAATAGGAACAAATTTGTTAATCACTGAATCAAAAGTAAACAAAGAAGCAACACTGTGTACAATAAGTATTCTAACTCAGGGCTTTTCAACCAGTGGTACGGGTACCACCTGTGGTACATTGGCACCTGGCAGGTGGTACGCGACAATCCTAGAAAAGTGGTAGTGAGGGAGGAGAATGAGCTGAACCGGTAGCAGCACCTCACAAGCCTGAGCAAGAGAGGGCTGGAGCTACAGGGCTGTTAGGGCTCAGTGGAATCACCAGGATCAGTGTTGCTTTCCAGCTGATCTGCAGTTTTTTGGGGCTGTCAGGGCTCAGTGGAAGCACCAGGATCAGCGCCAGGTTCCGGCTGGAGCTTGGTGCTCATCCTGGCACTTCTGCTAAGCCCAGAAGAAGCGCCGATCAGCTGGAATGTTGCAGCATCTCCAGGGTCTTGTGATTTACATTCAGATGCTTGGCAACTGATTCATATTTATGACAGTCACAATGTCCCAGGGTCATGTGAAGTGACCAAAACCTGCTGCAACCACCCAGCAGACGGGGGAATAAAAACCAAACACCCCCCACCCCACCCCTGCTGCCAATCCTCAACAGAAATGCTCACAACAATAAAAACCTCGGACAGGAGGAAGAGTGCGGCCTGGTGGGCAGGCAAGTGTCTTGATCAGCTGTGGCTTAGGGGGCACTTTTTCAGTGCCATTGTAACTTCGAACAGTCACTAAGCGAACTGTTGTAAGTCGAGGACTACCTGTACTTCATCACTTTTTTCCTTTTCTTTTTTTTCCTTTTTTTTTTTTGGTCATCAAGTTTTTGACACCTTGCTAGGCGACTGGTGGTACTCGGATGTTGCTATATCCTAAAAGTGGTAAAATGGGTGAAAAGGTTGAAAAGCCCTGGTCTAATTCTCCTTGTCTGATAAAAATGCCAGTGTTCCTGTGAGAAAGAAGAAATTTTTGTTTTGCAGCAGGATAAGAAAATGGGAAAAGCACAGTTTGTTTTTGTTTTGTGCATGTTCTTCCCATCTCTATTTAAAATTGACTTAGTTTATCAATTACCAATGTTTTCCTGTACAGATAGTCTCAACGTACGACTGTAGTGAGACTGGAATTTTGGTTATAAGTCATGATGATCCTAAACTGAAGCATCTGTATTACCAGGCCCAATTTTATTATCATTTTATGGAGATTGCTAAGTGAATCATGTCATAAATGCAAACTCATTCTCTTAAATGGAATTTTTTTGCCAGAAACCAGCAAACAATGACAGAAAATGATTAAAAAAAAAACAACATTGCAAACTGGGATCATTTTGCTGCAGGATGTTGCAGCCAGTCATAAATGTGAGCTGGTTGCCAAGCGCCTGAAATATGGTCATGTGACCCCAGGGGGGATATGGCAGCAGATATTTTGTGTTGGCCAGAAGTGCTTTATGGTGCATACAGCACCCTTTCTGCTGCTGTTGTAACTTGGAACAATTATTAAATTACTGGTCATAAATTAAGGACTTCCTGTATAGATATCATCTTGTAAACCAGGTCTTAGAAAGTTCACACTTACAGGATTTTAATGACCAAAAATCTTATGAGATCATCAAATATTACAAAATGTTGATAATTTCTACTCATCTATTCAGTATTCTGTATTTGGACAAAGGTGGAAAAAAAATAGAAGTATGTCAAATAAGTTCTGCTGAATCTGTCATCTATTGATTTAGGACAGCACTCTTTTAATTTTCCCTGAACTTTGATAATGAGATTATTTTCCCCTGTTGTGATAGGGGCCATGAAGATTTGAGAGGAAAATATACTCAACTTTTGTTTGTTGCTAGCTTTCATTCACATTGAACAATAATGCAATAAGTGGCTTTCTCCTCCAGGGCATTAGTATATTGCCAGATAAGAATCACTTAGTCTTATTCTCTCCATAAACCAGGAGCATCTTACCGAGTGTGTATATATAACTGAATTCTTAATGTTTCAGTGTGTACACTTATTGACTGGTTCAGATTCACTGGCAGAGAAATTCTAGTAGTAAAGTTGCAAGATCCAAAGTTTGAGGGTCTCTTATTCAAACCCATGCTGGGTTAATGCTGGCAGAAATGCTGGTGGATTTCTATGAAGATTCTCAGTCATTCAGGTCATGGTTGTCCCAAAGCGCTTTTTCAAAAGACGACACAACTTTGTTTTTCCTTGAAGACATTTCGCTTCTCATCCTAGAAGCTTCTTCAATTCTGTCAGAACTGAAGAAGCTTCTTGAATGAGAAGCAAAACATCGGTTCTATCAGAACTGAAGAAGCTTCTTGAATGAGAAGCAAAACATCGGTTCTGTCAGAACTGAAGAAGCTTCTTGAATGAGAAGCAAAACATTGGTTCTGTCAGAACTGAAGAAGCTTCTTGGATGAGAAGCGAAATGTCTTCAAGGAAAAACAAAAAATGCCCAATTGCCTTTTGAAAAAGCATCTTCGGGACATAGAAGGGTGGAGTGATGCCTTATTCCACTGATGGCGAACCTTTTAGTGCCTCACCCCTGCCCCATCCCCACCTCTCCTGCCCACAGGGCCACCCACCGCCTCCATGGCCCGCCACAGCTGATCGCCCAGGTGGCCCAGCAGCATCATGGCGGCCAGGGCCTCTGTCCATGCCCTCTGCATGCAATGGGACGCTAGGGTGGAGTCTTGTCCTCGCTGCCCAGCTGCCATGTCCTTGGCAGCACTGCTCCACGCAGACTACGCCCTGGGCGACTTCCTCCTGGGGGCTGCTGGTGATGAGAGGGCCACGGGGGGATGGGGCGACAGCATGCGTGCCCACAGAGAGGGCTCTGAGTGCCGCCTCTGGCATGCGTGCCATAGGTTTGCCACCACTGCCTTATTCTCTTTCTTTTAAAATGTATTGTTTTTGGTGGCATTTAAGTAATTTTTATCTATTAATGCAAATGGGAGAAAATTATCTCTTTCAGTCTGTAAGGCTAATACATAATTCTCCATAAATACATAAATGCTTCCAGACCATTTCCTTTTGATGATCTCTGTTGGAGCTATCATGCTGGAAAAGTATGGGACGCAGAATTTTCCATAGCATCATGGAATGAACTTGAAAAGAAAGAGATCTGAAATATCATATCACATTTAGAGTGCCTTCCGAGGACCAAAGAACAGAGTACTTGCTGTTAAAAATATAATGGAAGTATTAGTTATATGTAGATTTAGGTAGCTTTCTGTTCTTAAAACTCAATATTTTGGAAGGTGGAGCCTGCTTAAAGTTTTATTTTTAAGCATAAGAAATGCTTGAAATCAGTTTGCAAGTTTCCACAAAATATAACTTAAGAGTTTTAAAATCTACAAAGTATTCTAAATAACTCTATAAAGTTTTCTATGAAAAAATAAATAAATTAGAAAACATACTGTGATTACTTCTGGTGGTAATTGGGGTGGGGTGGTTTTATTTTTATGCAAGGAAATGGCTAAGGTTCAGTTTCTCTCTAGTAGAATTTTAAAATACTAACTATTTCATTTATTTAAAGCCATTTAATCTCAGGCATTAAAATGTACATAAAAATTCATTTGAAAAAGTGAATATATCTCCATAAAAATAGTGTTAATGCATAGGCTGCATTTTCCGCTAAAGTAGCAGTTATAGCCCTTGAGTCTGAAGAGTGCTAGTTATATATTTCAGTTGAATAAATAATTGATTCTACTTTTCATATAACAATCTGTGATTAAGAAATGTTATATAACCTGGTTCTAAAAGGGCATAGTCATCTTTATCATTCCAGTTCCAAACTATTGAACTTTCTCTCTGAAATTCCCAGTTTGTTCCTCCACTCATTCTGATTGACATCTCTGGCCAGAAGCACTTTGGGCAAGCCCACAGAAAGTTTTTAGTTCCTTGGAATGCATGTCTGCCTTCTTTTTAATCCAATCATCTATTTAATTGTTTGATATTAATATTTAACTGTTTAAATTAGCAATATTTATATTTAATGCCTTTCTAGCTCTTTTTCACAAGCTTTTTGGTTGGTGTCTGCCCTCTGATTCATAAAATTTCCAAGGTTTCTTGAATAATCAGATAGGAATCAAGCATAGGCAAGCATAGGCATATTTCTTGAAAGAAAATATGTTCATCCTGAAAAATTGAGAATATTGTTTGAAATTTATTGCATTTTACATTCTATTAAAGACACATTCTGACTTTAATTCAAATAGAATTTTGTATTAGCCTGGACAAAAAATAATTATTGCTTTATTAACATCAGCTATCTTCTAACAAAGGGAGTTTGCCTACCATGGGAAAAATCTTTGGGTACAACATAATGCAACAACAGACTTTTGTATGTTTGAAATTAAGTAAGAGGTTTCTGTCTCTGAAAATGTTCACATTCTCTTTGTTTAGCAATCAGTTGTACATAGAATCATTTCAGTTAAAACCATATTGTCCTGTTAAACCAAAAGCGTGCAAGACATGAACATGAAAGAATGTTGTCAGTGGAAAGAGAGCAAATAAAATTAAATGTCTCATTCCTTTTCCTTTTAAAAATCAGTGGAATTCTTTTTTCTAAAGATGTTCTAAGACAGGGGTCCCCAATCTCTGGTCTGTGGATCAGTACCGGGCCGCGGCATGCTAGCAACCAGTCCGCACAAACAAGCAAAGCCCCATCTGCAGGATGCAGGCAGCATACAAAACCATAAACCCTCCGGTCTGCAGAAAAACCTCTCTCCATGGAACCGGTTCCTGGTGCCCAAAAGGTTGGGGACCTCTGTTCTAAGACATTTATTTGATGTAATTCGGGGACAAGAAATTATACAAAGGAAAACATAATTGTATATAGCACAGAGAAACTTTATCATTAGAGGACTGGAAAATAATGTGTTCTCCAGCACTGGAGATGGATAACCCACTCAGTGGATTGAGACTGTATTCCTGCCCAATCAGATCAGTCAGCCAAAGTTGCCACGCCTGTCCTGGACCACGACTTCCCAGTCTTGACTGATCTGGCCCAGAGAACAGACGTACAACTTTGGCTCCTAGGCAGGTATAGTTCCTTTCCATTGGGGGATTATCTTCTAGTAGCTGAAATTGCTTAGTTTAAAAATTAATTGGAGATAATTTAATTCAATTTAATTGATTACTCTAAAATTCCCTTTACTAAATTGTAAGACTCAGGAAGTCAGATTCCCTAGAGGGGAAACCACTCTCACTTAAAAGGGGGAATTCCCTAACTCCCCTCCCTCACCCCTCCCACCCTCCCACAGCCGGAGCAGCCGGCAGCCGCCTTAAACAAACGTGCAACTCCGCGTGTTATAAAAAGAAAGAAAGAAAGAAAGAAAGAAAGAAAGAAAGAAAGAAAGACAGAAAGACAGAAAGGCAAGGATTAGCGAGGGGAGCGGAGGACAAAGGGGACGCATGCCGGGAGGGAGATTGATTACGGGAAACAGCTGGCGAGCGAAGGAGCAGTTTCTTTCACTCACCAGGCTGCTCAGGGTCATTTCAACGAAGTGCCATTGCCTGGGCAGCTGGAGCACGCGCGGCTCTTTGTTAAAACCGCACGTCGCAGAGGCAAGAGGGGAGACTTTCTGCGCATGCCTGGCAGCCTTTTAGCACAGGCGCAGTAGTCTCCTACCTCTTTAGCACATGCGCAGTAGCCTCCTGGCCTTTTTAACACATGCGCAGTAGTCTCCTGGCAACGGCGGCCATATTTTTGTGCAAACAGGGGATCCAATGCTCCCTGAGAAGCCTAGGTCCAGCCGCTGGAGTAAATTAACAGGCAAGCAGTACTAAGGTACTAGAGCACCTATTATTCATTTAGAGACATTTAAATCAGACACATAGCTGCTTGTTCCAGGACTTGGTGCCTTCAATCCAAAGTAAATAAGAACCTTTCATAACTAACTGAATTCAGTTGCCTTTGGCTCCTTCCGGACTTCGGATCCCCCATTAGTGGCCCATATGCTTCTGGATTTAGTGGTGGGTTCCAGGCATCCCCAGTCGTGTGCCTGTCCTTACCCACCATAGTCAAGCCGAATTCCAGGCATTCCCATTAGTGTGCCTGTTCTTATCCGTGCACAGTGATTAACTCTGACAATTTTGCAGAGTCTGCTCCTGAGTTCCAGACGCCCCCTGTAGTGCGCCTGTCCTTACTCAAAGTTGGAGCTCTCCTACTACCTGGGTCCCCCCTATCGCGGCCCGGCGTTAGTGGAGAATGGAGGAAGCAATCATTCCCTCCACTGGAGCCCTGCCTTCATCCTCTGGAGCACCTGCTTCAGAGGATTCGGAATCCTCTGCAGCCCCTAGAAAGGCTGCAAGGAAGTCATCAAAGAAGGCTGACAAGCAGGCAATCAGAAGACACCAACCCCTAGAAAAAGAGTTCAACAGAGCCCAGAAAAGGGCCAGAATTGAAAATAGGCAGAATGGGGGGATAGGCCCCGAACTACCGCTGGGTCTCCCTTCATCCCCAAGGGGCGTTTGGTCAATAGGGAACTCATCACAGTCCCAAACAGAGGGCGGGATAGGCGAATTCTCATCGCTTTCCCGATCCCCCTCCCCATGGAGGTTACAGGAAACCTCGAGGACCACGCTAACCACAGCACCTGCAGGGTCGCAGGCAATGGTTACTCCTCCTGCACTGACGGGGGATCTGCTAGCTACCCTAGTAGCACAGGCAGTAGACCGAGCATTTGAGGCCAGGGCTCAAACTTCCAAAGCCAAGCCTCTAGGACTTAGAACGAGGCATCGGGAGGAAACGGAGGACCATCAGGACCTCTCCTCCTTCTCAGACTCGTCGGTCTCAGAGGAAGCTTACCTGGACCAGCCAGGTACATCACAAGGGATTCAAATGTTTGAGGAAGAGGACACCTCACCTCAAGGGCCGTCCTTCAGCGGCCTGTTTAACCCTTCTCTTTTTGTTACCATTCTGTGCAAGGCTGAGGCCACAGCCCATCTGGGGCATGGGACACCAGCGGAACCTGTCACAGTTGACACGGAGGCTGAGCCAATGTTCGCCGAAAAGGTAACCACTCAACACCGCATACCATGCCCAACCATGTTCCTAAACACAATAAGGAAACAGTGGGCAGCACCAACCTCCCTACCGCTTCCTAGCAATGTGGAGAGGAAGCTATTTAATATAGCAAGGGAGCTAGAGGAAACATTGGAGGTGCCGGTGGTGGGCAAGCCCATAGGACCCCTGATATCGGACACGGCCATATCAGGAGATTTTGCTGAGGCTCTTAAAGCCGAGGACCGAAAGAGTGAGTCCAACTACAGGAGAACGCACCAGGCAATAGCTTGGGCTACCAGGGCGACTACCTCCATGTCCTTTTTCACCAGAGCCACACTCTGTTGGCTCCGTGAATTACAGGGCCGGGTTCCCATGGAGGACGTACGCACTCACCAGGAATTCAACAAAATGGCAGCGGCCACAGAATATGCGTCGGATGCGACACTTTTAGCGACCAGGTTTTCAGCCAAGGCAATGGCAGCAAACAACATGAGCAGGCGCCTCCCCTGGCTAAAGAACTGGCAGGCGGATACCAAATCCAAGTGGAAATTGGCTTCGGCTCCATACCAAGGGGCAAAGCTGTTTGGTGAGGCACTAACGCCATACCTGACAGAGAACAAGGACAAGCACAAGGTCCTTAAACACATGCTTAAAAGACAGGACAAGAGACCCGGCTCCTGGGGAAGGAAACAATCCTTTCGTACGGAAACCAGGGTCAACTATTTTCAAAATTCCCAACCCTTCCAAGCTAGACAGGATAGGAAAAGACAGGGGGACAGACAGAACACAAGACATAGGCAAACGCAGGGAAGATGGCCCTTTCGGGGGAACAACCGCCCCTTCTGCCGTACCAGATGACTCCCACCCAGACCTTCCCATAGGGGGCAGACTAGCAGGGTTTGCTCCCCAGTGGGAAGAGACCACCACGGACGTATGGGTCAGGAACACCATACGTCACAGTCTATCCCTAGAATTTCTCTCAAAGCCCCCGAACCGCTTCTGCCCATGCCCCTGTCCCACGAACCCAACAAAGAGAAGGCTCATGAACGAGGCCGTTCAGCACCTCCTAAACATACGGGCCATAGAGCCAGTGCCTATGAACCAGAGAGACCAGGGGTTTTATTCTATCCTTTTCATGGTCCCAAAACCCTCGGGGGGTTGGAGAGCCATTCTGGATCTAAAAAGGCTAAATTTCTACATAAAATACCGCAAATTCAAAATGCAGACACTACGCTCCATCCTTGGAAGCGTAAGGAAAGGGGATTTTCTGGCATCGATCGACCTCACGGAGGCATACTTGCACATCCCTATCTCTCTGGCTCACTGCCGCTTTCTACGGTTCGCCTACAGGGGGCACCATTTTCAATACAGGGCACTTCCATTCGGCCTGTCATCAGCGCCCAGGGTGTTCACCAAGATTCTGGCGGTTCTGGCAGTACACCTAAGAAACGTCCCGGTCAGAGTCCAGTGCTACCTGGACGATATTCTAATCCAGTCATCGTCCGCCCAACAATCTCAGGCGGACCTAAAGTTAGTGATAAAACTGCTGCAGGACCACGGCTTCTCGGTGAACTTTCCAAAGAGCCACCTAACCCCAACTATGAGAATACTCCATCTGGGAGCGGTCATAGACACAAAGGAGTGCAAGATGTACCTATCACAGGAACGCCTCAGCAGCATAAGGAAAACCGTAAAACAGGTAAGCTGCAGTCAGTCAGTGACGCTGGTCTGCCTCTCCCAGCTGTTAGGGAAGATGATATCGACCATAGCAATAGTTCCTTGGGCAAGGCTGCACTCAAGAGAACTGCAGTGGTTCATGCTCCCATTTCAGAGACAGCAACTCAGTGTATCCCGGAAAAGGGTAGGCATACCTCTGGGAGTACGACACTCCCTCAGGTGGTGGCTATCTCCAGCCCTCCTCAGAGGGTCCCCCTTCAGGGAACCAGACAGAGTAGTAGTCACAACAGATGCGAGCTTATTCGGCTGGGGAGCCCACTTGGGGACCAAGTGGACACAGGGCCGCTGGTCAGTGGTGGACCTCCGACACAACATAAACTGGCTCGAGCTGCAGGCTATTCACCTAGCGTTAAGGCATTTCTGGAGCAGCATAAAAAGCAGACACGTACTGGTCCTGACGGACAACATGATAGCCAAGGCCCACATAAACCGTCAGGGGGGCACACACTCTCGCTCACTCTCGGCCGAGGCCCTCCTACTGGGGGCTTGGGCGGAACAAAATCTGGCCTCCATAAAGGCCGACCACATATCGGGGGAGGCAAACATCCAAGCAGATCTGTTGAGCAGATCAACAATAGATCACTCGGAGTGGCAACTACACCCGAGGATCTTCAGGGAGATCTGTCACCACTTTGGGCTTCCCCAGGTGGACCTATTTGCCTCTCCTTCCAATGCCCACCTAACTCGCTTCTTCTCCCGATTCCCATCCAGGGGAGCAGAGCAGACGGATGCGTTACGGAGCCCATGGCCAAAGGGACTCCTGTACGCGTTCCCACCCTTACCTCTCCTTCCGGCGGTAGTACGCAAGATTCTGCGGGAAAGAGCCGAGGTAATCCTTGTGGCCCCTTATTGGCCAAGGAGACCTTGGTTCGTAGACCTGAGGAGTCTCTCCCGCACGAATCCATGGCGGATTCCTCTGGAGAAGATCTCCCTCAAGCAGGGGGAGATCTCCCACCCAGAGCCACAATGGCTATAACTAGCCGTCTGGCTCTTGAACGGTCAATTTTAGCCAAGGGGGCTTGCTCACAGGGTGTAATTAGGGTCATACAGGCATCCAGGCGCCCCTCCACGAACCGTATCTACGAGGCCACGTGGAGAAGCTTCCAATCATGGTGCTCTAAACAGGAATTGTTACTCGAAGGGATCACAGTCCCCAAGATCCTAGAATTTTTACTAGATGGCCTAGAGAGGAACCTTGCAAGTCCCCAAGCATATCACGGCCCACTCCACAAGGAGCGCTGCCACCTCAGCAGCATGGGCCATGCAGGCTTCTATTGAAGAGGTATGCAGGGCAGCCACTTGGGCCTCGCCCTTTCCATTCATTTCGCTATTACAAAATCGACAAGTACTCCTCTGCAGAGGCCTCCTTCGGTAGGAGGGTTCTCCAGCAGGTTCTAGACCAAAGTTACACACGGGACCAGTCTATTCCCCAACCCAAGGGACAATAGGCTTTGGTATGTCCCACTGAGTGGATTATCCATCTCCAGTGCTGGAGAAGGGGCGTTGACTTACCTGAACGCCTTTTCTCTATCACGGAGATGGATAATCCACACCGACCCTTATAGATTAGGATAATAGGGTATATTTAGTTGAGCCAAAACGTCTTACTGTCAGTCAATGGCTGTGCTCGTGTCAAGACTGGGAAGTCGTGGTCCAGGACAGGCGTGGCAACTTTGGCTGACTGATCTGATTGGGCAGGAATATAGTCTCAACCCACTGAGTGGATTATCCATCTCCGTGCTGAGAAAAGGCGTTCAGGTAAGTCAACACCTCATCTCCTTCAACTAAAGAAGCCACTCTTACACCATTCCTACACTGATTTTTTTTTTTAATAATTCACTTTTCTGGGGTCCAGGCAGGCCTCTCAAAATGAGAGGCAGAAAAGATGATATTAGGACAATTATGTAAGATCCCAGCTGTTCTGGCCTAGAACACCAGACTACTAAATAACTATAACTGTCATTCTTCTCTTAGGTTTGTTGCAATTTAACCTTGGAAAATTATATAGCCACAATAAAAAAATAGAGTAGTAGGTGTGTAAAGCTCCCCAAAAGAAATTATTCTAAGGATAGGGGTCTTTATGATTGTTTAAATCACAGCATGAAGAGAGGAATTCTAGTTCAGACATAACATTACTCAAACCATAATGATTTAGGATTTTCAGGCATTTATAGCAATCTGAACCATCTGGTTGATCTCAGGAAATTATTAATTTAAAATAGAAAGCCTACCTGTTTTTTAGTTTTGTTTTCATCTTGGTTGGCTAGATCTTAAAAAATGCCAGATGTCTGTATCATTTTTGCAAAAATGGAGATTACATTAATTTATAACAAGCCCTTTAACCATTAAAATGTTTGTTCTATATATCCCAGTGGTTTTGCACAACTTCCATTTGAAAAAAGTATCTAATGCAGGCATGTCAAACTTGCGATATCACGTGATGTCGCGTGACATATCACTTTTTTCCCATTGCCGGCAATGGGGTGGGCGTGGTTTTGGCGTGACTCATCCGGCCCAGGGACTGGCAGTTTGACATGCCTGATCTAACTGAAGATAATGACTTTTCTGACTGTGTCACTTTTATTTTTCAAATTTCTAAACTATCCAATTCCAAAACAATGCTTTGAGTATTTCATGATATTAAAAGAAGAAATGAAACATTAGTTAAGAAAAGAAGAAAGTCATCCTAAGGAAACAAAGTAAAAAAAACAAAAAAAGCCATATCACACCCAGCTTAATCCAAGACATGGAGAAAGGGCCAAGGTTTTAGGGCTCCCTTGAAGGTGGGTAAGATAGAGGCCAACATGAATCTGTATGGGAATGCTATCCAGAAGGCTAATGAAGTGACACAGAAGACACTTTTCCTAATCTGATTAGATGCTTGATCAATGGAACCCCAAACAAGCTTGTCTTGTCTCTTGTCTGTTTGCACAAGACAGGTAAACTGTATGGGAGACAAGTGATTTCCTTAGATCAGGGATGTCAAATTTGCAACATCATGTGACATGTCGTGACGTATTGTGACTTTTTCCCCATTGCCGGAGCTGGGGTGGACACAGTTTCGGCATGATGCATCCAGCCCATGGGCCGGCAATTTGACACTCCTGCCTTAGATAACTGTGTATGACATTACAGATAATAACCAATGGCTTAAGTTACATCTGGAAACTTACTGGCAACCACTGCAATTTATAAACCCCAAGAGTTGCTTGAACAGTGAGCACTGCTAATGCTGCTGCATTCTGAACCAGCTAGACTAGAGCTTCTAAATAGTCTTCAGAGGTAGCCTCATATAGAGTGTAAGATGACCAGGACATGAGAGACTGTAAGGGGGAACTTCTTAGACCAAGGATAAGGACAACTGATGCTTGAATTGAACTTGTGCAAAGATTTCTGTGTCACAATTGCTACTTACTCCTTGAGCAGCAACTAAGAGTTCAAAAGAGCCCTGGATTACATAGCAGTCCTAAATCATCAAAAACAACCATAGTCAGGATCAAAAGTGGACTTGGACGTCCAGAACTGGGAGGTCCAACCATTCCTTGCCAGTCAGTCTTGCTAATGTTGAACTTCAGCCTCTTCTTCCCCATTCAAACCTTTGTAGCTTTCAGGCTCTTAAGTAAGACCTTGACAAGCATTTTCTTCCTTGTTATAAAGTAAATTATTGCATCTCATATAGGTCTGAATTTGAATATTTTGAATCCTAGCTTGTCTATATCAGCAGAAATTGTTGTGTCAAAAGATACTTCATTTAACTTTGTTGTAGTTACTTGGAAAGTAACAGGTAATGGTTGCATGGATTGGTGGTTATTATTTTATACTAAGGGTCCTTTGAAAAGTACCATAGGTAAAACATTTGTGGAAATAAGATTCAGAAGGAATGCTACTAGTTTCTATAAAGGTATCAATATTAAAACACCCAGTTTGTTTGGAATTCTTCATTATCCATTGAGGTGCAGTAATTATTATTCATACCATATTATAATGTCTGGGTCAGTGCTACATGGTCAACTGAATAAAATCAGATTTCAAAATAATAACAGGATAATTGCCAATAATTCTTATGCAAATGTATGCTTAACACCTACAACTTTCAATGCGATTTTCAGAATTCTCCAGTTTCAGTGTGGAATAGTTCACTTATGTCAGGAAGTTGTGCTTCTGAATTTAAGCAGGTTTATGTCTAGGCATAATTGAGAGTGGATACTTAGAACTTTAGTTAATTAAATTATAGTAAATTATATATATATATAATTAAATTTATATGTAAGGGTGTAGGTATATACATATGTATGTATATTATAGCATGTCTATATATGTCTTAGGTATGTGTACACTTTTGAAGCAGGCAACAGAATTTCATTTTTAATGTGAGCCAGTGTGCCCAGTAAAAATGACAATAAAGGTTATCTTATCTTATAGTTAGTTCTATAGGTCCAATGACTATTTCCTAGTTATTGGTCTGTTTCCCCTTTGCTAACATTTAAAAGTACTTTTACTTGTAGTAAATATATGGCCTATAGAATGTGTGTCACATTGTATAATCATATTGCTGATGTTATTAATCAAGTACTAGAGATTCCTGAGAAGCCATAGAATTGGTTCTTTAATAAATGCAAAACAAACTAACTGAAGGACTACTTGAGTAGACATACAGTGGGGCAAAAAAATATTTAGTAAGCCACCAATTGTGCAAGTTCTCCCACTTAAAAAGATGAGAGAGGCCTGTAATTGTCATCATAAGTAGACCTCAACTATGAGAGACAAAATGAGAAAACAAATCCAGACAATCACATTGTTTGATTTGGAAAGAATTTATTTGCAAATTATGGTGGAAAATAAGTATGTGGTCACCTACAAACAAGCAAGATTTCTGGCTCTCACAGACCTGTAACTTCTTCTTTAAAAGGCTCCTCTGTCCTCCATTCATTACCTGTATTAATGGCACCTGTTTGAACTTGTTATCAGTATAAAAGACACCTGTCCACAACCTCAAACAGTCACACTCCAAACTCCACTATGGTGAAGACCAAAGAGCTGTCGAAGGACACCAGAAACAAAACTGTAGACCTGCACCAGGCTGGGAAGACTGAATCTGCAATAGGCAAGCAGCTTGGTGTGAAGAAATCATGGGAGCAATAATTAGAAAATGGAAGACATTCAAGACCACTGATAATCTCCCTCGATCTGGGGCTCCACGCAAGATCTCACCCCGTGGGGTCAATATGATCACAAGAACGGTGAGCAAAAATCCCAGAACCACACGGGGGAACCTAGTGAATGACCTGCAGAGAGCTGGGACCAACGTAACAAAGGCAACCATCAGTAACACACTACGCCGCCAGGGACTCAGATCCTGCAGTGCCAGACGTGTCCACCTGCTTAAGCCAGTACATGTCTGGGCCCGTCTGAAGTTTGCTAGAGAGCATTTGGATGATCCAGAAGAGGATTGGGAGAACGTCTTATGGTCAGATGAAACCAAAGTAGAACTGTTTGGTAGAAACACAACTCATCGTGTTTGGAGGAGAGAGAATGCTGAGTTGCATCCAAAGAACACCTATACCTACTGTGAAGCATGGGGATGGCAACATCATGCTTTGGGGCTGTTTCTCTGCAAAGGGATTAGGACGACTGATCCGTGTACAGGAAAGAATGAATGGGGACATGTATCATGAGATTTTCAGTGCAAACCTCCTTCTATCACCAAGGGCATTGAAGATGAAACGTGGCTGGGTCTTTCAGCATAACAATGATCCCAAACACACCACCCGGGCAACAAAGGAGTGGCTTCGTAAGAAGCATTTCAAGGTCCTGGAGTGGTCTAGCCAGTCTCCAGATCTCAACCCCATAGAAAACCTTTGGAGGGAGTTGAAAGTCCGTGTTGCCCAGCGACAGCCCCAAAACATCACTGGTCTAGAGGAGATCTGCATGGAGGAATGGGCCAACATACCAGCAACAGTGTGTGCTAACCTTGTGAAGACTTACAGAAAACGTTTGACCTCTGTCATTGCCAACAAAGGATATATAACAAAGTATTGAGATGAACTTTTGATATTGACCATATACTTATTTTCCACCATAATTTGCAAATAAATTCTTTCCAAATCAAACAATGTGATTGTCTGGATTTGTTTTCTCATTTTGTCTCTCATAGTTAAGGTCTACCTATGATGACAATTACAGACCTCTCTCATCTTTTTAAGTGGGAGAACTTGCACAATTGGTGGCTGACTAAATACTTTTTTGCCCCACTGTACATAATCTCAATATTTGCCACATTTCTGCTATTTCCATGTTATGAAAAGAAAATGAAAAAAATACATGTAAATTTCTTAAAATAAAGGTTTAGTTGTGTTATTGAAGGACCACTGCAGTTCTTTAGTTTGGACCAATTGCAGGAACCATAAATAAAGTTTTAGGGCAAGCAATTACTATAGCATAGAGTAAGTTTCCAAAAATGCACTCCTGACTTCAGAACTTTTTTAAAAAGTGGACAAGCTAATATAGGCCCATTGTTAGTCCTTTATTCTTCATCCAGCTTTTATATTCAGTTTAAATAATCTTCTCTTTTTTTGAAAAAAGGAAAAGATGTAGGAAAGAAGTGTGCCCATGCAACAGATCATACCATGTGTATTATTGTGCTTATGTGTGAGTCATTGCTTTTAGAACAGTCAGTTATAATCTCACCTAGATAAATAATTGAAATTTTCTTTGAAAAACACAGATTATTTCAGGCTTGGGATGGATGGTCCTCTAGCGATTGCTGAATTTTAATTCACAGTACTTTTTCTTATTGTCTGATTTAGCCATGGGTTATAAGACCTCTTGTTTGTTTGTCTCTTGTATTCACATGGCTGCCCATCTCATATCATTTGACTCTGGGCAACAGGTAAACAAACAATACTTTAAAAAATATTCAGGTAGTATAAAAATTAAGATTATTATAAAAAAAATAAGCAGGAATGTCAAATTTTGAACAGTGGATCCACCTCATCAGATTCCCGTTACTTTTGTCTATTGACACAACCTGGTTTTAAGTGACTTCTGGAAAGTTGGGGCCAATCTCACCTCAGGGGGTTGATCTTAGGAGGACTTAAAATGTCCATTTTAAATATGCTTTTTTCAAGTTTTATCCACTACACTTTTAAGCTCTGTCCTTTTTCAGATGTGTAGCTTCAGTGCCGCTTACTCCAGAAGCCAACACATTCTTTCATTATTCTCTATCAGGGAACACTGATGTTTCTGTTTAGCTGCATAAATAATAACAGTATTGTTTATCTTATGGCTTGATTTACATTAGGCTTAGATTTGTACTGGCATAAAAAAGAGGAAGCGTGAAATGGTAAACACCTAAATATAGGATGCTCAATATTTAGGGGCATTGTTTGCCAAAGGCTGCTATAATTGTGTAGCGCAGCTTCTTTGCTTTTGGTAAAGTTTGCAAAATGCTTGGCTAAATATAGACAGCAAAAGCTAATCTTGTGTCACATCTTTCATTATTTTGTACATGACTAAAATGTCAATATGTACAACAATATGTGCTGCTTTCTGTAAATAAGAATAAATGAAGTAACACTAAAGTTCCATTTATTTGGCATTAATAAAAACAGTGCAAGTGGCTACACGAAGCATGTATTTCAATTTTAGATATGTACCATCAAGCAAAATAACCCCATATGTTATTCCCATTGTCACAACATAAGTTGTTTGTTTGCTTGCTTGCTTTATGTTGAAGGGGAATTCTTGATGCTTTAAAACCAAGGAAAGAAATTGACATTAAAGATCCCAGTGAATCACAGAACCTCAATGTATTTACTATCAGTGGATCAGCAAAATATTATTAATAAAACTAATGGATCATGTCTCTCAAATACTGTATTTCACAATATTAAATAATAAGGTATATACCTAACAAATCAGCTTTCAAATTAAATTCATTTGATAGCAAAGAATCCTCCTTTTCCTGTCTTGAAAGCATTAGGAGATACAAAATAGTTTATTTAAGGTCAGGTATTCCTGTCCTGTATCATTGGATTAATTTTCATAAGTCTCAGATTTTCTTGTATGCTATTTTTCTGGCCAGACCATAAAGAGATCAGATACATTTGCTTTCATTTCAAAAGCCACCGCTGTATTTAGTATTTGTCCAGATAGTTGGCTTCAGATAAATCTGTGCATATTTAGTTTTGCTGTGTAGTAAAATTCCATTCATACATATGTTTTAAAGACACATTTCCCTAATGTACTCTATATGTAGATCGATAAGTATATCTCTGAATGAGAGGAAACATAATACTTATGTTTTAAGCTAGCAGTTCCCAACCTTTGTGGCACCAGGACTGGTTTCATGGAAGACAATTTTTCCATGAACTGTGGGGTAGGGTGGGAGACCGCACAACCTAGATCCCTCACATACACAGTTTATATTAGGATTTGTGCTTCTATGAGAATCTAATGCCTGATGATTTGAGGTGGTGATACTGCAAATAAAGATGAAGCTTTGCTTCCCCACTGCTTACCTCCAGCTGTGTGGCCTAATAGGCCATGGACAGGTACTGGTCTGTGGCCAGGGGTTGGGGATCCCTGTTTTAAACTGATTTTAAAAGATTTTTCTGTTGTATAGTTCACAGGATCTCCATATTGTGAAGCATCTCTTAAAGTCCTGGATACATCTGGACTAGGAATATCTGGTTGATAGAGTTTGAATTTGCTAGAACTATGTATTTGATCTGATTTGGGAGGTGTGATTTTCATTATTTTTTGTTGGATACATCTCTTAGAATTCCTCTTTGTGTTGGAGCTGTGTCTCATCTTGCTTAATTTATCAGTTTTTTCTGTACTTCGTAATTGATTCAGTAGTACTTGGTGATGTAGACATTTATCACTGAGACTGATATTAATGGATGTCATGCTACTTCATTATGTTGCCATGGTAGCATTGTATGGTGGATTTCATTTGTCTCCACATGGAATTCGTTAGTTATTTGTGCATAAATAATTATACTTACAGGTAAATGTGGCTGTTTCTCTAAACACTCATTTTTATTTATTTACATTTATCTTTGTGTCATGTTGTGTTTCAATTTTTTTTAAAAAAAAAATGTTTCGTTAAAAAAGCAAAGATGGCTTTGGCAGTATTGTGGAAGTGGTTTGCCATAACTCTTTTCCAGATTGCTTTTCTGAGCACTCAGTTTAAGTAAAAGTCCTTTAAATTCCCAGATGATCTCCTACCTAAGAATTAACTGTGACAGACCTGGTAAGCATTTTATCAGGGAAATTCTGCATATTTGTTTATTTTACTTTACAGATTTAGAGAAATGCTTATGTATGCCAGTCTTCCTCAGATTGCAGCTCTTTAAATATGTTGGTCCTGTAATTCATAGAGCAGCTGGTTGGGAATTCAGAAGGTTGTGGTTCTCACACTTCTGGAAAATGCTGGGCCACGCATGCAATTGTAATAAGTCTAGCTTTTTCCTACAATTCTGTATAGTAAGTCTGTTCTTTACTCTGTTCTGTCTTCACTATTTACTGAATAGTGACAGATTCATTAGATAAATAGGTTTCATCTGTTGTCAAAATATATTCCACAGAAGATCCAAAGATAGTCTTAGTGTCCTGTTTTTATATTTCTATTAAAACATTTTAAGTAATCATCTCCTTTTCCAATCAATTGGATTCAAGTAGATCAAAAAATAGCTTTTTGTATTGATTTTCTTGCTACCATAACATGCTTTTTCAGCTTTTTTTATTGATTTAAAACATTTCTGTAGCTGACCATCTTAAAGTCAAATTCTGGGTGGTTTACAAAACCAACAAATAAAACAATATAATCAGCAATAGAAACAAAAGAAATGGTAAAACCAAATACCAAAAAACAGGTGCCACAACCATACTTTCCTGATGCAGTTCCAACATTCTCATCCCACTTTAATCTCACCATATCCCAACACTGGGGGAGGAGCCAGATCTTCAATCCTCTCTGGAAGGTTAAGAGGGTGGGGATCTATCACATCTCAGGGGAGGCTGTTCTATGCAGTTGGGGATGCAGTAGACAAGGCATGCACACAAAATGGCAATGTGGAGTGTGCCTACCTTGTCCACTTTGCTGGGATGGGTAGATAACATCAAAGAGTGGTGATCCTGCAAATAACCTGGTCCTATGATATGTAAGGCTTTAAAAGTGATGAGTAGCACCTTGAATTGTACATGTAGTCTGATTGAGCCCCAAAATTCTGTTGCTAAGCAAGACAGTTGTTAAATGAGTTTTGCCCCATTTTACGACCATCTTGCCACAGTTGTTAAGTTAATAACAGGGTTGTTAAGTGAATCTGGCTTCCCCATTGACTTTGCTTGTCTGCAATGGTCATAAATATGAGCCAGTTGCCAAGTGTCTGAATTTTGATCATGTGTTTGCTGCAATGGTCGTAAGTGGGAAAAACTACCATCAGTCACTTTTTTCAGTGCTGTTATAACTTTGAATGATCACTCAATGAAAGGTTGTAAGTTTAGGACTGTCTGTACCTGGCAGGAAACTGAGAGCCAGTGCAGTTTGTGCAATAGATGTGTAATATGGGGTACTATGATTTCCTGACCTGTATAAATGTTGCGTAAGCAAAATGAGATGTTCTGGGTGTCAGGTGCTAGTAACCAGGAACAGGAGTTGAGTTCAAAGCATTAAAAGTTTTGTTACATGCTATCTATATACAAGAATCTAATCTACTAACAGTCAAGTCAAATTGGGGCTAAATAAGAGTCAATGGAATTCACAGGAGGCTGGATTTAGGTCTGTTGTGGCTGTGTAAGGATTCTAATCTGATGATATCTCATTTTCAGGCTCTGCCTAGTCATCTCCTACATCAGGATTCCCATTTTTCTAACACATGCCGTAGCTTGACATAAAACAATCACAGTCTGTTGTTTTGGGAAAAATAAAGAACCAAATCATTTGGAAATAGATGCAAAAAATATCTTTTATTGGAGTGCACAACTACAGTGATCACAGGGTTCCTCGACAAAAGAACACAGAAAAGCCCTGAAGCCCACATGGTTACTAATTGTATCCCTTCTGAATTATACACAGGACATACAAAAGTCGAGTAAATTATAGCTTTATAGAAATAATGCAGATTCTGATAACATCATAAGTTGGCCTTATTGTGGGCTGGCTTCTAGATTCTGTTCTTATAATCAGGCTTCAAGCTGTCCCCATTCTATTGATATTACATCTTCTAACATACAGTAAATAATGTCCTTTATTATACTAATGTATTGACTCCCTTCAAGTCACAGAAAAAAACGACAAGTTGATTGTTGTTATCAGTCTCCTTTCCTTTCAGAATCGTTAGGCAATTTCAGTGTTATGGCTCTGTCTATCATACACTTTAGAATCATGTATGTAAGGATAAAATATTATTTATACCCCACACTTTCTGTAATCAGTGAAGCGTATCCTGATTTACTTTTCATACACTTTGGCGTTCTCAATTATCCAACATGCATCAGCAATAACGCTTGGCTTTTTCTAAAATCTAGTTGAACATCTTTTTCTATATATAGAATTCTAATCTGCATTGGATGATCCTAAACACGATTTTGCTAGCCCTGCAAATAAAATTAAGGAGTGTAATCCAGATTCCCAGGAGGCAGAGAGTGCATTCTTGAGGCGCCAATATAGTGAAGTTTAGATTGTTTGAGTAGGAGGAAGAGAACCAGAACCAGAACAGCTTCTCCCTAGGAATTCTCAGAATATATATTTTCTGGTGTAAGTAGTTTTCTTTAGTTTGGCAAGATTTCTTTCTATGGGTGAGGAACAATAAAAGAAACTGCTTAGAAGAACCTCAGTGCATCTTTCTTGGTTTTTGGAGCCTGACAGGATATTGTGCAATAGCTTACACACCCTGTTAAGTCTCTCCCCCTGTCTTTCCCCTGTTGGAATTAAAGTGACTTCTTTCAATTTATTGTGTCATTCTTTAGATTTGCTAGCATAGCTTGGTTAGAACTTTTACTGCCATTACTTCTGTTGCTTGCCATATTTATGTGGGTATGCCATCAGTTCCTATAGCCTACCAATTTGGTAATGACCAGTGTGCTGATCTTACTTCATCATCCAATGCAAGAGGTTTTTTTAAAGTAGGGAGTATTTTTTAAGATCTTATGAACATTATTATACCTGCTACATAAGTAGTTTAGTATACTCTGCCATCTTTCTTTGACCTTCCTTAAATCAGTTACTATCCGTCCTTTGGCATCCCTTAGCAAATCAGTTCCAGGTTGTAATCTACTTCTGCATTCAGAGATCCTTTGGAAGACCCTTCCTGTTTTTCCATGTCTATTTCCATGTCTTTACCGATGGCATTGTAATACTGCTTCTTCTATCAGCTCTCTGAAATACTTTGTAGTAAGTTCTCTCCTGAATTTTTGGCTCTGGCTTCTGTTCTTAGAAATGTTCATGGTTTGTCTTAACATCCGGCTTGCTTTCTTTTGTTTCTTTTTCTTTGGCAGACTCTTTTCACATTGATCTTTAACAACTTCTTTAAGTTCATTCCAGAGTTCCTCTGGGTTCTTTGTCAATAAGGTTCAAGAGTTCAGGATGATTCCCAGTGTTCTCATTGAAAATGGTGGGTCAAGATCATATCGGGTGGGCTCAGTTGATGCTATAACTGATCTTCTTACTTCCTTTCATCAATAGTATAATCAGTCTGAGTTCTGGGTACTCCATCTGGTGATATACATGGGTACAGGCATTGTTTTGTTTGTTTAAAGATGGTATTCGTAATAAATCATTGGAGTGAAGGAAATTGATAAGTCGTTGTCCTACTTCATTTTTATTTCCAAAATTATACAGTCCAACTATGTTTTCTTCTTTAATGTTTCCAACTTCGGCATTCTAGTCACCTATCACAAGGACCACATTTTTCTGGCATCTTCTGTCAAGTTCAAATTGAACTTGATCATAAAATTCACTAGTCTCCTCTTTTTCTTTATGATTGGATAATCATATTGAGGATCATATTTGTGGTATTATTCAGTCATTCATTGTATTGTAGCTAAGGAATGTTTTCATATATGGTCCCTAACTATAAAACAGCACCATTCCTTCTTAGTTTTAAAGTCCTGAGTAATAAAATAAGGGAATATATGAGAATTTATTTTTGTATAATTGGAGAGAGAGAGATGAAAAAAACAGAAAATCAAGTTATTGATCAAAGTTGGATCAATGACAAAAATGGAATTTTTTTTTAAAGCTAAATCATAGTAATAATCAGTAAAAGGCCACAGTGGATGTTATGACTTTAAACAGTGTTTCTCAACCTTAGCAATTTTAAGATGCATGTATTTCAACTCCCAGAATCGCTCTGCCAGTATATTAAAGTTGCTAAGTTTGAAAAAATGCTGTTTTAAAGTATAAAACACCAATTAAAAATGCCATTAGGTTGTTTTCTCTACTCTTACTGGCCAGTTTGCCAAATATTTTCAAAAAGTTAGAAATTATTTAAAACCACTAGATAAAATTATGGCAACTTTGGATTTGTAGAACTATTATAAAGATAAAGTCTGTTCCTAAATCCCTAGAGATAACCAACTTTCAAAACGTTTTTAAAATATCGTAAAACAAAAATCAGTAAAATGTACAACAAAATATTTACAGGATTGTGATTAAAACATGGAGCATTCCAACCTCTGGGTAAATATGCATGCGTATCTAGATTCCTGTGATACTGGGGAAAATGACGCCTTCCTTCCTTCCATAAAACCTATTCTAAGGTTCATGTAATATATAGGACACTCCCTCTGTAAAGTTGTTCTTTGTAGAATATTAGATAGTTTCAGTGACTGGTTGTATGAAAGCTTTACTTAACATAGTTTGCCTAGTATCCCAGCTCTCATTCTGGTAACAGTTCCTACTTTGTGTTGTCAAAATTGCTTCCAAATGCTGGGGAGAAATAATGTAGTCTATTCTTGTACATTCCTATAGGAATTGCATTTTGATTAGTACAAACATCAGGAGGAAATATTTGTGAAATTGAATTATTGCAACAGTTACCAGTTGTGAATGTTGACATTTGAATTACTTATCAGCCTCATGGAAATCCAGTTCTTGAATTCAAAGTGCATTGGGTCAATTCCAAGACAGATATTTGTACTTGCTGTGATTCATATTATACTGCTGTAGGTCATAATTAATCAGAGATTTTTCTTTAACATTGACAGTCAAGTTACCTAGGAGACACTTCTGTTTTCTCAGCAAGGAACTAAAACTTTTCAAATTACCTCTGGTGGTGATTCTTCATTTTGACAACATACATTTTAATTGTGCTTTTCTTAGTGGGGCAGAAACAAATCTTTCTAAAGTAACAGAAATCTCTTGAACTTATAAGATGCCATTTAAAAAAAAATATTCTGCGACGAAGGAAGACAACATTAATGTTTTTTGATATGCTGACCATGGATTCTAAGATTAGATATATGACCAAATTTGGAGGGCACTAGATTGAAGAAGACTGTTCTGTAGATGTCCAACAGTCTATTATGAGGAAATAAAAATTAGCAGCCTTTAGTAACTATTTAAGAACCCATAAAAGGCAGCCTACTAAGAGATTGAGCAATTTGACTCTTGTATATTTTAGTTTGGTATTTCTTGATTATGTAATGTGAATGTAATAGATGGACTAAGGCTATATTTTGTCTTAGGGTGGATCTGATATACTTGAAATTTGTACTTGCTCCCACAATGGCAACAATAGTATTATATGTACATATAGTCATACTTTAACGTGTTATCTCTAAAACTTCTGAAAGGCCCAGGTTGGGAAAGTCTGTATGGAACACAAGCTTTGTTGAGTCTTTCTAATCCAGTACTATCAGCTTGTGTGGCATAATGGTTAAGATGTTGTACAACAATAGGGGAGATCCAAGTTCAGCTGTTATATCCTCTGTTGAAACTCATTTGGTGGCTTTTTTGGTGGGGGGGCCAGTGACTTTCAGCCAGAACTATCTCACAGGTTGTTGCTATGGAAATTGAAGGAAGGAAGATTCCCCAAGTAAGCCATCTCTAATTCCTGGAGAAAAGGATATTGAATTAAGGATAAGAATCAAGTAAATAAAATAAAGATAATACTTCCACAGTCCCCAACCCGATGTTTGTGGAACCCCAATGACAGGATATGAACACCTGAGAATTATTCTAATTATTGCTGTTACCCAGCAAGTTTCCTTTGGCAGTGATAAGGATTTTTGATAGAGAAAAAAAATGGCAAAAAAATAAAAAGAGAGGAAGATATCGATAAAAGTAGGGGTAACAGAAAAAAATTAAAAAGCCAAATAAGGGACTGTGAACAGGGAAGAAATTGAATATGTAATAAAATATAGATGAAGATGCAGTCCTTGACTTATGACTATAGTTGAGCCTGGGATTACGATTGTAAGTTGTGCTGATCATTAAGAAGATCATCATGTGACTGACGCATTTTTACGATTTTTACAGCAGTCATAAACTGAAAGTTGCAGGCGTAAAGCGAACCCATTCTCAGGGGCATTTTTGTTTACCAGAAATTGGAAATAAACACCAGCTTCCATCAAAAAGATATCATAAACGATGGTCATGTGACTGGGGGACATTGCAAAAGGTTGTAATTGGGGGCTGTTCCTGAGTGCCCAAAATGCAGTCACATGATCTTGGGAGGCAGTTGCTAGAACTTTGAATCTGGGTCATAAGTACCTTCTGGGGGATCCATCATAACTTCAAGCAAACACTAAGCGACTGGTTATGTGTGGTGGATTACCTATCCTAAATGATTTACATGGCAGAAGGAACCCTGGACAGTCGCAGCCATCTTCAGCTTCTTTCATTGTTCCCTCAGTAGTACCATAGAGGGCATCATGAAAGTTTTGTAAATGTGTGAAAAGGATATGTATTTCCTTTTATGAGTTATGCATCTCCTCCTGGGCAGCTTCATTAATAACACTAGGATTTAGTTCTGTGGGAAAAATGATCAGTGGCCTGTCATTGCTATCTCTGACTACTGATATTACTATCTTTGCTTAAAATAAATTGCATTTACTATTTCTCTCCCAGCCCCTTTGGTTGGTGAGGGCCTTTTTTTAGGTGTTTGCATTTTCTTCTTGTTTTTATCTTTTTTGATTATGTATTATTATTAACAAACTTGCAAATTTGCTGCTTGCTTTTTACTCTGTGCTTCAGACTATTTAAAAGTAAAGTTTCCTATTCATGAACCCCTGTTCTGTTTCTTTTTCTTTAACTCATTACCTCTCCCTGTACCCCTGTCCCTCTGATGTGCTTTTCAATTGCATATGCTAGGCACGTATGCTCAAATTGATATTAAAAGCATACATTTGACCATTCAGTTATATTTTGAACTGGGGGTCATTGATCAAAATTCTCTTAACATATTGATATACTTCAATTTTTTAAAAAAATGTGTAAGGATAGTACTGTACTGAAAGTTAAGCTGCTAAATGACATCATGAAAACTAACATAGCTTGTTCTCTGAAAGTCATGTATACATTTTCATTTGCTGTAAGTCCTATACTTTCTATTACTACTTCTTACTGTGACTTTTTTCGTCTCTTAATTTCCAGATGAGTATAGGATCAAACCTGTGGAAGAAGTCAAATACATGAAAAATGGGGGAGAAGATGATCAGAAAGTAGCTGCCAGAAACCAAGAAAACTTGGTATGTGTTGAATATTATTATTTAACAAGTTGGATGCTATTCCATGTCTGCAGTGAAAGGTGAAGTATGTAGAACACTTAAAGCTCTGAAGAAGAACTTTCTTGAAAATACCATGACTATTTATAGCTTAGAGGCAAAGTGTGAAATGCTACCTTCTCTGCTTGTCTTTATGAATTATCCCATTCTTAATACTGTGAATTGTGCTCCAATAAAGCAGGCATTTGTATTCCATCCTTTGCAAGAGGCAATACTGCTTGGCTCATGATAAATGTATTTGCATGCAAAGGAGCTGTTACCAACACAGAATTTACTGCCTGTTGAAGAAGGAAGCTACCTGTTCTTGAGATGAAGTCTATCATTATTTACTCTCTGTGATCCCACCCTGAATTTTAAAGAGCACAGAGTTAGACCTGTAAATATACATAATATGCTCATAACAGAATTTACAAGCATATTTTTAGTAATATCTTTTAATGTGTATTCTTGTTTACAGGTTTATACTTTTGTAATATTCTTGTTTTATCCTCGGTTGCATATTGCCAGGGCTCTGTGTGTCCTGCAGTTCTGTAAGTAGGACTTAAACTTCGTAGTAAAGGTTAAAACGCTAGTCTTTATAAGCATCAGAAATTTGCTTGAAAGCATATAGTTCGTGCTCTTTGAAATCATAGAAATCAATAATTGAAATTGATTGGTTAGCAAATGACTTGGGGGAAGAGAAAAAGAACAAGATTACAAATCTTTTATGATCAAATGAAGGGGAATACCCTGGGAGAATTTACATTTTTAGATTGGACTTCTGAACTCCCAGTATTTGAAAAATTCTTAAATCCTATCTACCAGACTAAACAATATAAAATCCTTACCATCTTTCTTTTGATCTGTTAAGTATGTAATCTTCATATACTCTGCTTTTGGGAGAATCTGTTTCTGTCAACTTTTCCTTGTCAGAGAAACCCTACAAGTTCTAGAGCAGCTTAAGATATGTTTTGAGTTGTGCTTTCAGCTTTACCCATCATCTGCTTTCCTAGAAGAATTGCTGACTATTTTTAAAGGAAAGGGATTGGGAGCAAGGGCTGTTTGCTATCAAAAAAATCTGAAAAATGAGCATTCTAGTTTGTCATCTGCAAATCCCAATTCATTTGTCATTTCCAGGTAAAAGATATAAAATACTTTTTTCTTTGGCAAATATTATGGTTGTTTGTATTAACATGTATAAGAAGAGTTGGGCATTATTAAAAATATTTTTCCTTTCATTTTTTAACTCTGATGATAAAATCAATCAGTGCCTTTGAAGCTGAAGCAAATATAACAATTTCCTGAAAGATTTAAAATATTAGTAGATATTGCTATTTACATTTCAATATGAATGGTGACTATAATGCATATATTACAACTCAGCTTATTTATTTTCCTGACTAAAGAAAGCAGGTTGTTTTGTTTTGTAAGGTACTACTTAATAATCTGTTGAACAAAATGTTTATTAATGAGAATCTTTTTTTTCTTTTTAATCAGAAGCAACTAAAAAGCATTTATTCGGCAACATGCTGGATAAAATTTTCCACATTTACTTGAACTTCACCAGCAGGGGGGAGCAAATAAAGATAGAATAAATTGAATTCATTGTGTTTACAATATCAAAATTTTCTGGAATCTTATCGTATAATGCCCAGTTCAGTTTTAAATGTAAAAACAAGATTATTGCTTATTGAATTTACAAGTGTAGTTATATTTAAATTGGACTATACTCTCTCTGTCAAATTAGTATCTGATAGCATTGTGTTGTGCTATGTATAAACCAGACATTCGTAGTCTGAATATCCTCCAGATTTATGGGCTTCAGTTCCCAGATTTCTCAGTAATTACCATGCTAAGAAATATTTTGCTTTCGTGATTTTTAGAACTTATTTTAAAGATGGTTCAGATTAGTCTTACCCAAGTATTTCTCTACGGAAATCTTATGACCACAATTGAGCCAAAAATGTATGTTGCTAAGTAAGAAGTTGTTAAGGAAGTTTTGTCCCATTTTACAACCTTTCTTACCATGGTTGTTGAATGAATCACTGCAGTTGTTAAGTTGGTAACTCTGGCTTCCCTGTTGACTTTACGTATCAGAAGGTCCCAAAAGGTGATCAGAAGACGCCAGGACACTGCAACTGTCAAAAAAACAAGTAGTTGTTAAACATCTTAATTTTGATCACATGACCATAGGGATGCTGTAACAGTTTTAAGTGTGAAAAATGGTCTTAACTCAATTTTTTCAGTGCTGTTGTAACTTTGGACGGTTACTAAATGAACTGTTGTAAGTTAAGGACTACCTGTATAAGAATTCCAACCATATTGTTTGAAAACTGGGTCTTTGCTGAGAAAGGAAGTAACATTAATGCATAAGTTTATTATCAAATTGTGTCAAGAGAAGATAATTAAACAAAAATTTAGAAAGATCTGAATCTATTGCAAATATCATTTATACTCATTTTAAAGCCAGTAGCAAAGTTGTTGTTTCAGTGGCCCTTTCGAGTGGAATGGAGTGAGGTGAAAAGCACTAGTTTTGAAAATGAAATTATTTCAATACGGTGTTTAAATTTTTAATTTCTGCTTCTCTGTTATATTAAATAATTGTGTTCACTGTTTTAAAGTGCTTCTTATTTTGTTTGGAGCAAAGGTAGAGAGAAATTTCTACTGTTCTATCTGGAGAAACCTAAGAATTATTTTTGATATGAAGCCTTGAGGGCACTTGGAAGCTGTAACTGTTCATATTATTAGTACATATTCTTTATTTATAGATTACATTTTTTTAATCAGAGGATCATAACTGACAAAATAAAGCAACAGAGCTGATTACCGAACATTAAAAGCAATGCTTACATTCAAAACAGCAGGAACAAGCACATTAAGAGGATTCAAAAGCCTACGGCAAGAGATGTATCTTAAGCAGTCAGCTAAACTGAACTAATGGTGATTGCAAATGCATTGCCAAGGGTAGGAAATTTCATAATGAGGGTTCCTTAGTGAAGATTATGCTTTTAGAAGCATTTGGGGCTTAAGACAATGGAAAGGTTTCACCCTTTTCATTAAAGGAGACCAGACCCATCTCCCGTTTTGTTGGATCAATCTTAATCTAATGCAGATAGACTTCCCCCCCTTCCTCTGAAAAAAAAGATGCAAGATTATCTGGAAAATATTTTTTGATTGGTTAGCAAGGATATTGACTTCTGGTATCAGCAGTTTTCCTCATCCAGGTGTCTTCCAGAAATTTTGAATTTCAGCTTTCAGAATTTCCATCTAACCAAACCATGGGATTTGGGAGTTCTGAGTTTTAAAGTGTGAAACAATTCATGGATAGCAAAATAGGGAAGATTGTATTAATATTTGCAAGCTTTTTTGATTATATATGAAAAAGATAGCAAAAATATTCCAGTTATAGATAAAATAACTTTAAAGAAAAGCTTGAAAATTCTTGCTGAAGAATAAAAAAAAATCTGTTTATAAATATTTAGGTATGAGATTTGTGTAAATAAGGTGATGCTCCTGTTAAAGAGCTACGTTTATCTTTACTTTTGAAATAACTCACTGCTTTATCTGAGCAATAGTGCATTAAGTTCATAAAAAAGTTCAATTTAACTTTCAAAATAACACTGGCATAATTAGACTACTAATGATATTTCTGTGTAAAATATTACCTTTGAATAAGGTAAAATGAGATTGATAGTGTATTCCTGTCATTCATGATTAGTCTCATTGGGGCACAAATTATTAGTTATATGCTCTTTGTATTTTTTACAGATTAAAAAATGTTTTTAATAATACTCTGTGATTAGACTTTGTTTGAAAATTGATCAACTGATTCAGAACAGCATAAAAATCCCTAAATCTAAAATAATCAGAAACTAAAACCCAGAACATATGTGGTAAGCCACCTTATGGTTGCCAGGAATCGAATATTCCAAAAACTCAGTTAAAAATAATTACTTATCTAGTGGGATAATCATTTATTTCATAAATAATTTGTAGTTTGACAGGGTAAAAAAGTAACCACACCTCCCAATTCAGTCAGTTCAGATTAATGAAAGAAGTAACTGGGGTCAATAGAGTAAGTAGTTAGCTAAACACTAACTCTGTCTTATATACTGCTCACAAACTGTGACTCCCTTCATCACAGTGAAGTGCTCAAAACAGCAGAAGTCATGTTCACTCAAATTAATTTTTAAAGGTCTCTATAAAAAATTATATTAATGCCTGTTAGTCTAGTTGCTAAGTCTCTAAGCTCCACCACTCACAGTTACAACCACAGCCACAGTCTCTTTCAATAGAAAAGATTTTGAACAGTAATAAATCTCCCCAAGTGCAGTTGTCCTTACAAAAGAACTCCAATCAGTCTGGAAAGTCACAAATAACCTAAGAACAATATCCAGTAAACTGCGAGTTTGTCTCACCTTAGTTCAGCGATTCTCAACCTATGGGTCGCGACCCCATTTGGGGTCGATCGACCATTTCACGGGGATCGCCAAGCAAGGCTGTCCGCCATTTTTTTCCCCTTTTCCGGTGGATGCCTTACCTCCCTTGGGCTGGGCCAGCTGGTGGCCCAGCCGGTGGTCGGCCTGCTCCATCTCTGCCGCTTGCCAGCTACACCTCGGCCAGCGCAGGGGGCGGCACGACGCATGCATGGCGCTCACGGGCAGGGAAAGTCCTCGACTTACAACCGCTTGGGTAGTCTTCAACTTACGACTGGTTTAGTCCTCGACTTACGACCGGTTTAGTCCTCAGCTTATGACCGGTTGGGGGTCACGGCATTAAAAAGGTTGAGAACCACTGCCTTAGTTAAAGTAAGTATTCTTAACTCCACTACCAAAAAAGGACTGAGTAAAAACTGAATTTATAGAAGGCAGAAGCTATTGCTCATTGAGAAAAATAATTATGCTAGTCTCAAATTTACAAAAAAACAAAATAGAATCCTGCACATTTTCTGAGGAAATTTTATATATTTTCTTGCTGCTGTAAAAAAGATTTTTGGTGAATGGATATTTGCAGTTTATGTCTAGGCATGATTTATTGATCTCTGTTATTTATAAGCATTATTTATAATCCTGTAACACATTTAAGCTCTTACATTATAATGTTCATTTTATATATGTTTGTATCTGTTCCCGTTTGCTGTGTAGACATACAATACAGATGAGGTTAGAGAAAGTTATCTCAGGATAACTTAATGTGTTATCGCTTGAGTATTTAATGTTTACTGTTTAACAAAGCATTTTGTTTCTTCCACTCCTGGAAATGTAGTGAGAAGACCCCAAAAAATTGTTTCAGGATTAAAAGGCTGTTAGGTAATAATTAGGAATGAAAAAATACTAATAGTAATAAGTAAACCTTCACATATCATAGATAAAAACTATTGAATTAATAAATGTTAATAGAAGTTGTGAAAATCTTTTTCTCTACTCTTTGTTCTTGGGCAATGTTTTATAGAGTAATGTATAGCCTTTTGATAATATATGTTTGTTATGATGTTGGGTTGAATTAGTTCCTTTCTTCTCTAAATTGTAATTATTTTTTATTTTCATCAACTTTGTTTAACTGTAGGGTTTTAAAGTGAAATGTGAAGTAAAGGCCTTTAATAATAATCAATAATGGCAAATGGTGGTTTTATCAAAACAATATTTTAAAGTTACAGTCACTGAATTTCTTATTGATACAAGCAAGCTATATTTGCAAGTATTATAAACATATTTTATACCTCCATATATCATCATTACTTTCCCAAACAGACCTCACAGTGGAAAAATCCCTGTGCTACAAAACTGTAGATGGTCATATTTAACAGAGAATCATTTGTGCTGAAAAGTAAGAGAGGAAAAAACCCAATAAGGGAAATTTGTTTAGCTTCATTATGCAAACAGGTTTATTTTAAGGTAAATATTTTAATATGTTCAGCTGGTTTAAAGTGAAGTCAGTGAACAGTCATTTCTTTTTACTGAACAAATATGAACAATATTGCTAGCTGATGAAATATTTAATTTTTAATCATTTGTTATTAGAGGAGATATGGATTTCACTAGATTCATATGTCAGACTGTTCATAGTATCCTTGTTTAATTAAGGCGTAATGTATGTACCCAGCCTTTGAGAGCTGCCAACCAATATTTAATTTTTACCATTTGTGTGAAGCAGGCATCCTCTATCAGTTGTCCATCAAATAATATTATATCACTTGTTATTCTTCACAAACTCCTACTTTCTGTAACCATTCTCTGAATTCTCACGTTGATTCACATTTGGTCCAATTTCCTAGGTCTGGAAAGAGGGCTGCATTATGAAGATGAAAAATTATTTTCATTTTTCCCTATTTTAAAACTGAAATAACATCCAGCTATGAAATCATTATAAAAGGGATACAGATTGTAAACCCCCTTATATATTCTTTTTCTTAAATTTTTCTTTCTTTTCCCTTCTTTTCTTAACCATGGTTAGCTATATAGTCCTTCCCCAGTATTAACCAGTTAAAAACAATTACAGTATAGCTTCTGTTTAATTAGAATATGAAAATTTGGCTGAAAGTTGATTTCAAATCCTGTAAAAGAGGAATTTTAGTCAACCTTAATAATTATTTATTTGATTATTTGTTTTGCTACATATTTTTGTATATACTGTCCCAATCTCTAGTATTGCATAACAAACAAAAATAGAAAAATAAATAACACAAAGACTACACTATAAAACAATCTTTAACCTAAGGCAGTGATGGCGAACCTTTTAGAGACCGAGTGCCCAAACTACAATCCAAAACCCATTTATGCATCGTCGGGTGCCAGGTGGGTGTGGCCCGTTGGGTGGGTGTGGCCCATTGGGTGGGCGTGGCTGCAGTGGTAACAGCAGACTGAACGGGACTAAAAAGTTCAATCAATCAATTCCAACTTTGCAAGACCTTTTTTTTTCCTGCGAGAAGTTGAAATTGACTGATTGATTGAACCTTTTTTTTTTTTGTACATGGCGGTGGAGGCCTAAAGCGAAAAGGTTTTATAAAACCCAGCTGAAGGCCTAGGACTGGGGCGACGGTGCGTGTGCCCACAGAGAGAGCTCTGAGTGCCGCCTCTGGCACCTGTGCCGTAGGTTCGCCACCACTGACCTAAGGTGAAGGTAAATGTTTCCCCTGTCCAGTTGTATCTGATTCTAGGGGGCGGTGGTCATCACTGTTTCCTAGCGAAGGGACCAGCATTGTCCAAAGACGCTTTAGCTGACATGACTATATGATGAGGTGCATGGAACATTGTATCTTACCACCAAAGTGGTACTTATTTATCTACTTGCATTTGCATGCTTTCAAACTGCTAGGTTGACAAGAGCTGGGGCAAGAATGAGAGCTCACCCTGCGACATAATACTTGAGTCTTGAACTGTCAACCTATATGAGCCGAGGTGGCGCAGCAGTTAGAGTGCAGTACTGCAGGCCACTTTAGCTGACTGTGTTCAGCAGGTCAGCGGTTCAAATCTCACCGGCTCAAGGTTGATTCAGCCTTCCATCCTTCCGAGGTAGGTAAAATGAGGACCCAGATTGTTGGGGGCAATGTAAAATATATATATACATTGCTTACTGGTGTACACCGCTTAGAGAGTGCTTGCACTTTAAGCGGTATATAAGTCTCGTAAATAAATAAATAAATAAAACCTTCAGATCAACAAGCCCAGTGCCTTAACTGCTAAACCACTGCACCTCCTTAATCTAATCTTTAATCTAATAAACAGTAATTGCCAAACAGTTATACTGTAGGCCAAAGGAAGTTCCTAAATGAAAGATGAAGTGATGCTGGCTGTACTTCTGGGAGCACCATTTCCAGACTATGTTATTGTTATTCCTGAAAAACCATCTTATTCCAGTTGCATGGATTTTTCAATAGGGAGCAGGACTCCCAATATGCCTGCTCTTGATGACCAGCTTGAGTAAGCAGAATCCTACTTAATAAGATGATATATATCCTGATATATCTTGGTGCCACACCATAAAGGGTTTTCTAGGCAATGACCAGCACTTTGAACTGGGCCCAGAATTCAACTGGTAATCAGCACAGTAACCTTATTGCAAGTATTATTCTAAAACTAGCTGTGTTCTCCTGAAGAATGGAAAATAAGAAGAAATTTATCTTGGAATTGATTTTTAGGTAAAAAAAAATTAGGTATTTTTTTTTTAGATAATATGGCTAAAATAAAGATCCTGCCTTTAGAGATGTGCAGTCATGGATTTGTTCAGGAAGTGTCACCTGCTAGACAATCTTGTCTGGACTTAAAAATTAAGCAAAGTCAGGACTAGTTAGGTTAGACTTGAACGCCGAAAAAAGTACCACTTAAATATTGCTGCCAAGTAAATTGCATGATGGAGCCTATCTAGTCAATCAAGAGCTGAGTTTGGCTTAAGTCTGCCTCTATCTTTTCATCATACATGTAGCCAAGTCTTGCACAACTTTTATTAATTTAAAATTTTGTTACTCTGAAAAGCAGCAACCTTGTATCAAGTTTCTTTTTCTATCCTTCTACAATGTCATTAAGCTTATGTGACATCTAATCCATGACATAATGTTCAAACTTCTATTTCTGTAGCTATTCATTATAGGAAGGAAAGTAGAAACATTTCATAGGGTTGCGGTTTTAGGTGCCAAGAGGTAGCCTATTTTTGAAAAAAAAATTAAGACATATTTATTAAAGTCAGAAATCTTTGTGTAGGCATGAATTCTGTTATGAATGCCTGGCTATTAAAAGAGGGCTTATCTATTAACAATATTGTCAGTGCCTGGAAATGTACTCTTTATCTTACTAATTTCATGCCTACATCTGTTTGCCGTATATTTCCTGCTTTAAGGAAGTATTTAAAAATAATTAGCAAAACATTGATATGAAACATTTTAACTCTTTTCTGTAGGATTTAATGAAGTTATTCTGGGAACTGGCCAGCAGCGAATAGATGAATCCAAAATGAAGTTAATAAACTATATGTTAAAAAGAGCCTTGCTTATGGCAAGCAGATGCTAGAAAATAATTGTGTATTTTACTGTGTGTCTCATTCTGTTCGATTACAGGATACCCAAAGTTGCTTACAAAATGTACCAAAGGGCTCCAACAAACCAATTCCAAAATATATCACAAAAAAAAACCCCACACAGTTCATTTACAATAATAGTGCTAATGAAATCGCCACCCTCTGAAGTTTCCTAATTAAATGGATGCAGCCATCCAAAGCAAAACAAAACCTGCAGAAAAAGTTTTTTGGACAAGTCAAGTTTTATTAAATTTACCTAGGAAAAAGCCCCAAACTACACACTTGCAAAGAACATTTCCCAGGGGTAGGCAACCTTGGCTCTTTTATGACTCGTGGACTTCAACTCCCAGAATTCCTGAGCCAGCACAGCACAGCTGGCTCAGGAATTCTGGGAGTTGAAGTCCACAAGTCATAAAAGAGCCAAGGTTGCCTACCTCTGACATTGCCCAACCAGATTAATTTTATGAGGAAATTTATCTTTGCAAATGACTCTTTCTGTCCAGATTTCTGTACTTCCAGAGATGAATCCTGAATGAATCCTATTTATAATGTTTAGAAAGCTGTTGATCCTCAGCTACTTGAAGCACACTATAAGGTTAAAGAGCACCACTCAACATCTGCCAGATAAAGATAAATTTTGAGAGACTTTTGCATAAATCACAGATACTAAATATGCAATAAATCAGGACTTCCATAAACTCAACATTCACTGGGAGGTTTTAAGACTGATTTTTTTTTCTTTAGTTCTAATCCGATTTTCTTCTTAAAAGGAGGGAGAACCCATCTGTATTATTTGATCTCCCCTTTGTTTCCTGATGGGTAAATAGAGCATTTGTTCAGATATTTTATTTGAAGCATAGTGTTTGATCTTGACTAGGTAAACCTTATTGAGATGTGTTTTTTGGCAAGCTGGTATATAGTGATGCATAGATAAATTGTCTTTAATGATAGCAGCAAGTCATGTTTAATAATGGAGGCGTAACACTAATCCTTCTCATTCAGAGTGATGAAATACACAGTAGTACATTTGTCTTTTTCCTTCCCATGCTATAAATAGTGCAGTCCACCAATTGCTTAATACATCTCATGTGAGGCTAGTAGTGTATGAACCAGACTATGTCTGCCTTTCTTATGCTGTGTTGCCACAGACGTTGGCAAATACTCATGTGTTAAATGTAAACATTGCATAAAATCTATGCATGGATTGAATGCACAGTGGTCCAAACTGCATCCTTGTTCTCAGTCTGTGTAAGATAATTACTATTCATTTGAGCTTATGTATGTCTAGTTATGAGTGCATGACTCATATGCAAATGTTGACACTGTGCATTGTGTGGGTGGCTGCAATCCTGCACCTTCTGTATGCCTAGACATCTGTAGATTTGGAAGTACTCCAAATTGGTGCTCAAGATTGCTTCATGGGCTTTAATAATGCTGGTGTGTTGGGATATGTTAAATGCACCCTGAATGAAGCCTTCCCATTTCCAGTCCTCCCATCTCCTGCTCTTAAGACAGCACCACATGCGTCTTTGTATCCTTATAATTTTATCTGTAATGCCTTGCCATCTGGTGTCTCTCAGGCATCGTTACTGCCAGCTTTCCAGGAAGCTCTGAAGATTTATTTGTTTACCTGTACTTTTCCTTGAATAAGCCTTACAGTATTGCTCTGCACAGGACCCCCCCACACACTACAATTGGGGTTTTGGTTTTACTTTTCTTAATGTTATTGTAACTTGTAAGGACCCACCCCACTTTGCATCTTAAGAGGACAGAACTCTTGGAATAATTCGTCCAACAGGGATCCTTTATTAAGAGAAAATGGTTGCAGGCGTTCTAGACAGGACTTGGGGTTCAAGCTCTCCCATTCGAGGTTTTAAGGGGTTCCCCAGTAGTCCCACCCAATCACCCCCTTCTTCCAGTGACAGTTTCAGGCATCACAATCCCACCCCTTTTTTCCTTTCTTCCGTCTGGATGGAGACTTCAGATAAACTACATGAAAGGCCTCCTTTGCTATGATAAGGCTTTTTGGTGCTAACCACATTCAAACCCTTTGAAGTTGTACCAAAGGAAGTGAGGGCCATAAAGCCCCTTTGTTCACCCCCCTCTCTTTCTTTATGGCAGAATCCAGAGAGGGCAGAAATGGGGTTTTCTATAATTGATAACTGGAGATGAAGTATAATTGGATTCTGACATAACTTTTGTATCATATCGGTCTGAATTTCTTCAAGACATTTTATATACAATTTAATTATTAAAATTGTATTATAATTTAATGTATTAGAGGTAGTCCTGTAATTTACAGTAATAGGCAAAAAAATTATAAAAACAGTGAATACGAATATAAAAACCATAGTAATAAATATCGTAAAAGAAACACTTGTAGGTTGCATAAGTAACAGCTGGTCATAACCTAGATTTCAGATGTATAAAAATGGTGCAAGATCATTCTCTAAACCTCAGTGCAAAATGAAACATATTAGTATCAAAAGACTTTTAATACTTTGGGGGAGCAAAGTATTCCCAATTATCACTTTTCATAAGAGGAAAAAACGGCAGTCAGTCCAACTGAAATCAACTAGCCATTTCCTAGGCAGTATTACAGAAGTGGCTTGACATTGCCTTTTTCAAGGATTTTTTTAAAAATAATTTCCAGTCTAGTACTGTATATGGGTCTAGAACTGTCTTCCAAAAACTGCCCCTGCCTAGCTGCCACAAACAGCCAAAGCTGGCTAGGTGGTGCCACCTGCTGATATCTATTGGATATACAGTTTCCTTTGTAAAAGGGTGTCTATGGAGATCCTCTGTTTTCTGGATCATGGTTGTCCCAAAAGGGCCTTTTCAAAAGGGAATTGGACTTTCTTTGTTTTTCCTTGAAGACATTTCTCTTCTCATCCTAGAAGCTTCTTCAGTTCTGACTGAATAGTGGAGAATGGAAGGATTGTAAAGGGGTATTTGTAAAAAGGTATTTACAAGAACATTATTTGTATTGCCACTCTGACTCACTGTCTACTCTATTCTGCTGAAATTAGAGATAAGGTATGAAAACTGAGAATGGGAAATGAAGAGATATAATAGGGAGGAAGAGATATAAGATTGCTTTCCTCTCCCCTTGAAGTCATCACATTCTACCTAACAAATTACTTTGCTGCTATTCTTTTTTCTTTTCCTCTTGGCAACAGCCACCTCAAAGATTACCTTACTTCTGTTAGCTTGAATGTTCATTATGAAGCAATATGTATTGTGTAACATTTATTTAAAATAAATGTGGGGCAGTTGAATGTCATACTTTGGAATTCAACATTTTCATGTCATTTAAAATTCATATGGCAAGATCCTGTCACATAGCCTTGTCTGGTCTTATGTTTATCAGATCCATATAAAGAATGTGTTGGTTTTAAAAGTCAGAACATGTATTGCTCAGTTCAGTGAAAGAGGCGCATTCTATATATTTTTACTTTGTGTTTATTAGATTGTTGTTTTCAGCTGTAATTGTTGCTGCAAAAAGCATCTTTAGCATCTTTCTAGCGTTAAGTACCAGATTAAGGGATCAAGGGCTTTCTTCAGAAGTATAAACAGTGTGCATATTATTCTCTCACTCATGCTTCATTCCTGAGAAATCTTGAACAGATCCCCACAGAAAAGGGAAAGCAAGCAATTCTTCTCATTTTCCTGCAGCAAGCAGCTCATGGTCTGTTCTCCTTAGATGCTCATTAGATCACCGTTACCCACTGGGATTGATATCAAGAAACAAGTGCCCATTTCTTGCTGGGTTATTGTGGAGTCAAAGCAATCCACAACCAGCTATGAATTAAGTGAGCCCCTGTAACATAACATGTCACCATTGTTTTTTCAGGCTGAAGATTACATGGTTGCCCATCATACTGTATACTCTGCATAACTGCTCAGAAAGCAGTGGCTCAGGAAACAGTGCTGAAAACACAGGATTACTCTTAAGTATATAGCAACCATACTGTAAAATAAGGTGAAACCTAAGTCCCATCTATGAAAATTCAATGAGGGTTCTACAGAGTCAGTGCTTCTCCCCCCACCCCCCACCCCCCACCCCCGCATAGTATTGTAGCAGCAAAAGATATAGAATCAGTAGCTTTTATTTTCCTCAAGGGTAGAGGACTTGTTTTAGTAAGTTCACCCAGCTGAGCTAATCACCATAAACAAGAAAGACACAATGTAATACTCCTGGAAAAGGTTTGAAGATTAGCTGTTCTGGGGGAAAAAAACCTACATTATTAGCAGGTTGGCTAACCATGATCATACACAGGCCTATGCTGAATAAAAAAGACAGGAGAGTGCAATTGCTGATCATTGATACCTGGCCTTTTTATCCTACATCTACATTTATTTTAAGAAAAACAAAGGCATACCAAGCCTGAAGAAGAATGATTTTAAAATGAACCTTGTTTTGAATTAAGTGGAGAATTTGTATCCTCAGAAATCCAGGTTATGTCAACTTGTTGCTTTGTAATTATGGACAGTGTAAGGACCCACCCCACTTTGCATCTTAAGAAGACAGAACTCTTGGAATAGTTCTTCCAACAGGAATCCTTTATTAAGAGAAAATGGTTGCAGGCATGCTAGACAGGACTTGGGGTCCAAGCTCTCCCATTCAAGGTTTTAAGGGGTTCCCCAGTAGTCCCACCCAATCAACCCCCCTTCCCAGTGATAGTTTCAAGTATCACAATTCCACCCCGTTTCTTCTTTCTTCCGTCTGGATGGAGACTTCAGATAACTACATGAAAGGCAAATACTCTTCTTTGTTAATGCTAATGTTCTCTGGTGTTAACGCTTTGAGGTTACAATAGGTTACAATAAACACACATTCAGCATTCAGCTCTTTGAAGTCTACTGAAGGAAGTGAGGGCCATAAAGCCCCTTTGTTCTCCCCCTTCTCTCCCTCTTATGGCAGAATCCAAAGAAGGCAGAATTGGGAGTTTCTATATTTGATAATTAAAGATGAAATATGATTGGATTCTGACATCCGGCCCCTCTTAAAAATAAGAGAGATCCACCTGAAAGAAAACACAAGTATAAAATTTAGTCAGGCTTGTTAGGATACTCTGTGTGAAACTTCTTCAATAGCTTCGGGGCTCTGACATGACGTTTATGGACCCACTCATTTTGTGAGGGAGGGAGGTGTTTCCAGGCAACTAGGTACTGAGTTGCTCCATGATATCTCCTAGAGTCAAGGATTTCCTTTATTTCGAAGTGTTGTTCACCCTCCACCATGATTGGAGGTGGTGGTGGGGGGATTTTTGGCCGTAGAGGTGACTGATGCTCTCTTTTCAGCAAGCTGCAATGAAAAATTGGGTGTATTTGCCTGAGATTTTTGGGTAATTCTAATTCTACTGTTACTGGATTTATGATTCTTTTAATTGGAAAAGGTCCTATGTATTTTGGTCCAAGTTTTTTACAGGGCTGTAGGGACTTTAGGTATTTTGTAGATAAGTACACCATTTCTCCTATAATGAATGGTGTAGGCTCAACCCTTTTTTTATCGGCTTGTGTTTTGTAAGCCTGCCTAGCTTCATCTAGTGCTTTTCTGACTATTGGCCAGGTGTTTTGTAATTTTTCCATCCATTCTTTCAGCGAGGGGATCGTTGGTTCGTTTGGGGTTAATTCTGGCATGGGGTTGAAACTTTGACCGGTGGCTATTTGAAAAGGAGTGTAACCTGTGCTGGAGTGGACTGCATTATTGTAGGCAACTTCTGCAAAAGGGAGTAAGTCCGCCCACTCGGTCTGCTGGAAACTAAGAAAACATCTTAAATATTGCTTAAGTACTGAGTTCATTTTTTCAGCCCCCCCATTTCCTTGAGGGTGGTGGCTAGATGTCAGTCCCTGAGTGGTTCCTAAGAGGGATAAAAATTCCTTCCAAAATGCAGACGTAAATTGCACCCCCCTGTCAGAGATGATGCGTTGGGGTGCCCCATGCAATCTGTAAATGTGTTGGATGAAAAGTTTTGCTAAGGCTTTTGCAGTGGGAATCTTTTGGCAAGGGATAAAGTGCACCTGTTTGGAAAACAAGTCCGTGACCGTCCAGACCACAGTATTCCCATTGCTTTCTGGCAATTCCACTATAAAATCCATGGCTATTTCTCTCCAGGGGGCTGAGGGACTTGCCACTGTTTGCAATAGTCCTGGCACTTTCCCTTGCAACCTCTTTGCCGTGGCACATTTTGGACAACTGGCTATATAACTTTCAATGTCCTTTTTCATGGATGGCCACCAAAATTGCCGTTTAATTAAATGTAAAGTTTTTACAAATCCAAAATGCCCTGCTGATTTTGTGTCATGGCAAAGGTGCATGAAAATTACTCTTTGAGTTGTTGGTATATATAACTTTTCCCCTATCCAAGGCAACCCGTCTCTCATTGTGCACACATTTTTGTTTTTCTGGAACCAATCATCTGTTTCCAAACTTTTTCTGAATTCAATTCCAGTTTGGCTGTCCAGTTGTGGTTTTAATTTGGCTTGGGTTCTTGTGGTTACTGGTGCTGCCAGTTGTGACTCTGCCATTATTGGTCTAGAGTCTGTGGTTCGTGCGCTGTTATATTGGGGCATGCGAGATAGTGCATCTGCCAGGAAGTTCTTTCTTCCTGGTAAATGTTTGAGCTTAAATTGGAATTGGTGAAAATGCTGGGACCAGCGGGCTTGTTTGGGATTGAGTTTCCTGGAAGTTTTCAGGGCTTCCAAATTTTTGTGATCAGTCCACACCTGGAAGGGGATTTTGTTGCCTTCCAGGAACTGTCGCCATGTGAGTAATGCCCAACGTATCCCATAAGCCTCCTTCTCCCATACGGGCCAGCGCTGTTCTGTTTCCGTGAGTTTCTTGGATGTATATGCACAGGGTTGCAATACTGCATCATCATTTTCTTGTAATAGCACAGCCCCCACTGCCACATCACTTGCATCTGCCTGTATTATGAAGGGCTTGTCCATGTCTGGGTGCCTTAGTACTGGTTCGGCAGAAAAAAGTCTCTTTAGTCTCTCAAACGCTGCTTGGCACTCCATTGTCCATGTTAGTGGCTGGCTAGGTTTTACTGAGGATGTTCCCTTCGTTTTTAGTAAGTTGGTGAGGGGCAAGGCTATCTGTGCAAATGAGGGGATGAATTGGCGGTAAAAATTTGCAAAGCCCAGGAAACTTTGTAGTTGCTTTCTTGTGCGGGGTGGTGCCCATTCTAATACTGCTCTGACCTTCTCTGGGTCCATTTCAATGCCCTGTGGGGATATGCGATAGCCTAGGTAGTCTATCCTTTCCTGGTGGAATTCGCATTTTGAGAGTTTGGCATATAGGTGGGCGGCTCGCAGCTTCTTTAAAACCGCTCTGACAAGTTTGACGTGTTCTTCTTTTGTTTCGGTAAAGATAAGAATGTCGTCCAAGTAAACAAGGACCCCCTTAAACAGGTGCTCCCTTAGAACGTCATTGATTAATTGCATAAAGACTGCAGGGCCCCCTTGTAATCCAAATGGCAAGACTTTGAATTGATAGCACCCCATGGGGCAGTTAAATGCAGTCTTCCATTCGTCCCCTTCCTTGATTCTCACGCGATAGTAAGCTTCCCTTAAGTCTAGTTTAGAAAAAATTTTCCCTTTCGATAGGTGTGACAGCATGTCTTTCATGAGGGGCAGCGGGTATAGGTTGCTTTCACTGATTGTGTTCAGGGCCCTATAATCCACGCATAAACGTAAAGAGCCATCCTTCTTCTCTCTAAAAAGGACCGGGGCAGCCACTTTAGGCTTAGCTGGTTCAATGAAACCTCTCTCCAGGTTTTTTTTTATAAATCTTTCCATTTCCTCCTTCTCCTTTGGGCTCATGGAGTATAATCTGGGTTTCGGGAGTTTTGCCCCAGGCTTGAATTCAATGGTACAGTCTGTGGGTCGGTGGGGGGGAAGCTCATTCGCCCTCTCCTCACTGAAGACTTCAGCAAGGTCCCTATATTCCTCTGGTATTTCTGTTAATTCTTTTTCCTCTCCTATGGATGCTTTTTCTATTCTTGATTCTGGTAGCCTCTCTTGGGGTTTTAAGTCCATAGGGTCCCCCTTCGGGAATTTAATTTCTGTCGTCCTCCAATTTACCCAGGGATTCCATTTTTTCAACCATTCCATCCCTAGAATCATTGGGCATTCCATACCTGGGGTCACCACAAACGTTAAGTCCTCTTCATGGTTGCCCAGGGAGAGGTGTATTGGCAGAGTGGCTAGGGTAGCTGGCACCCCCCCCCTGCTATGGATCCATCTAGCTGGCCAAATGAGATTGGTTGTTCCAGTCTCCTGGATGGGATGCCCAGATTCCCCACTAGTGTTGGGCTAATGAGGCAGCAGGTGCAGCCAGAGTCTATTAAGGCTTTCACCTTCACAGCTTCGGGCATGGGGGGGATTAATATAGTCACTGTTTTGAAGATGGGTGTGATGCGTCCACTTACCAGGGGTTCGCCTTCCGAGCTGTCATCTGAGGCATCCACCGTCCCTGTGGTGTAGGCTGGAGTTCTTTCCCCTTGGTGAGCAGAGGTGGGGGTTTCTGCAATTTCCATCATTTTCATGGCTGTTTCTTTTGGCTTAGCTGAATACCCTCTGGGTTTGTTGATTGGGGATCTGTCTGGGTTGTGCTGGGGGGCCTTTGAGCGGCATTCTACAGCTCGATGCCCTTCTCTTCCGCACTTGAAACACCCCATCTGCTTCTTGGCTGTATCCGATGATTTCACCGGTTGGTGTGTCAGCTCAGGCGGGGGGCGGCTCCATTGTTTTCCTCGGCGATGCCTCTTCAATATGTCGATCTCTGCTTCCTCTGCCAAGACGTACCATTCCTCAAGTCGATGTGGGTCTCCTCGGGGCAGGCAAGCATCATATAGATCATAGTTTAGTCCGTCTTTGAAACGGCCAAGGAGGATGTCTTCTGGCCAATTCAGTTTGCTGGCAATGGCTCGGAATTCTTGTGTATACTCAGCCACTGGGCGTTTGCCCTGCCTCATCGTTGTTATTCTTTCACGGGCTTTGCGATCAGCCAGGGGGTCTTCAAATCGTCTTCTCAAAGAGGACATGAAACGGTTGAAGTTACTGAGTTCTGGGGCATTGGAGTCATGCAGGTTCACCACCCAATCTGCAGCTGGTCCATCCAGGGCAGATTGCACGATCCGGATGCGGGCTTTGTCGCTGGGGATGTCCTGCCCATATTCCTCCATGTAGCTGAGGACTTGGGTTAGGAAAAACCCCAAGCGTGTTGGCTCCCCTTTGAATTTCACCTCCAACGGTGGACGTCTTGGAATGGATCGGTGCCTCCATTGTGGGTGGTAGTGTCTTCCGTCCAGATTTCCATCTTGGGTCCGGTAGGGGGTGGGAGCTCCTGGATCAGTAAATGTCCTTGGGGTTGCAGGTTCCACGTCCCCCTCGGTGTCTCTCCCTTTGTGGCTCCAGGAACTGGGGCGGGCGTAGGGCTCAGGAATCTCCTCTCCTAGGGAGCTGAGAGTTCTCTTCATCAGGTCAATAGCTCTCTCTAGGATCCAGTCTGAGTACGGCATACAGCTTCCTCCCTCTTCACTTGCGTGCAGGGATTTCTCCATCTCCTGCTTCCATTCTGGTTGCTTGGTCCCCCGTCTCAGGGTCACTTTTCTTGATTCCTTTCCCCACTCGCTTTTCTTTCCAACGCCCATCGACCAGCGAGGCTTGTGGTCCTGTGTCTCCACCACTTCTTCTTCTGAGAAATCTGGCCTCTCGGATCCCAACATCTGGCAAGGTTCCAACTGGGTCAGCGGCTCTCTTTCCAGGGAGTTTTCTCCCTCTCTTGCTTCGTTGTCTGACATGGTAAATTTTTGCAAAATCCCCCGGCAAGGGTCTACCTTCCAGGTGGATTAATTTTGCAAGTCCTGTCTAATGTAAGGACCCACCCCACTTTGCATCTTAAGAAGACAGAACTCTTGGAATAGTTCTTCCAACAGGAATCCTTTATTAAGAGAAAATGGTTGCAGGCATGCTAGACAGGACTTGGGGTCCAAGCTCTCCCATTCAAGGTTTTAAGGGGTTCCCCAGTAGTCCCACCCAATCAACCCCCCTTCCCAGTGATAGTTTCAAGTATCACAATTCCACCCCGTTTCTTCTTTCTTCCGTCTGGATGGAGACTTCAGATAACTACATGAAAGGCAAATACTCTTCTTTGTTAATGCTAATGTTCTCTGGTGTTAACGCTTTGAGGTTACAATAGGTTACAATAAACACACATTCAGCATTCAGCTCTTTGAAGTCTACTGAAGGAAGTGAGGGCCATAAAGCCCCTTTGTTCTCCCCCTTCTCTCCCTCTTATGGCAGAATCCAAAGAAGGCAGAATTGGGAGTTTCTATATTTGATAATTAAAGATGAAATATGATTGGATTCTGACAGACAGTCTGTATGACAGTCTGTACTAGCAAATGAGAAGCCATGAATTCTTAATTATGAAAGCTGGGCACTAACTTTGGGGCCTCTCTTAATCCCGTCTATTTCACAGAATTTCTTTTGTGGGGAAGACAGGTGAGAATACTCTATGTCATTTGGAGTTGTATAAGATGAAGTGGGACATATTAATCATCAACAGCTAATCTTTTTTTATGTAACTAGGGAATGATGATCTAGAACAGGGCTTTTCAACCAGTGGTACGGGTACCACCTGTGGTACATTGGCACCTGGCAGGTGATACGCGACCATCCTAGAAAAGTAGTGGGGGAGAGGAATAAGCTGAACCAGTGGCAGCATCACATAAGCCTGAGCAAGAAATGGCTGGAGCTGCAGAGCTGTCAGGGCTCAGGGAAGCGCCAGGATCAGTGCCGCTTTCAGCTGATCGGCGCTTCTTCAGGGTTGTCAGGGCTCAGTGGAAGCGCCAGGATCAGCACCAGGCTCCAGCTGGAGCTTGGCGCTGATCCTGGTGCTTCTGCTGAGGCCTGAAGAAGCACCGATCAGCTGGAAAGCGGCACTGATCCTGGTGCTTCTGCTGAGCCCAGAAAAAACGCCGATCAGCTGGAATGTTGCAGCATCTCAAGGGTCTTGTGATTTATATTCAGATGCTTGGCAACTGATTCATATTTATGATGGTCACAGTGTCCCAGGGGCATGTGAAGTGACCAAAACCTGCTGCAAGCACCGAGCAGATGGGGGGAATAAAAACACCCCCACCCCACCCCTGTTGCCAATCCTCAACAGAAATGCTCACAACAATGAAAACCTCGGACAGGAGGAAGAGCGCTGCCGGGTGGGCAGGCAGGTGTCTTGCTCGGCTGTGGCTTGGGGGGTACTTTTTTCAGTGCCATTGTAACTTCTAAGAGTCACTAAGCGAACTGTTGTAAGTCGAGGACTACCTGTACTTTATCACTTTTTTCATTTTTGGGGGGGGTCATCAAGTTTTTGACATCTTGCTAGGTGACTGGTGGTACTTGGATGTTGCCATATCCTAAAAGTGGGACTCCAGAAGATGGTAGAGGACAGGAAGACCTGGAGGAATGTTGTCCATGGGGTCGCGATGGGTCGGACACGACTTCGCAATTAACAACAACAACAACAGAGATCATTTAATAAGAGTGGTTTTTCATGATTGCTGAAAATGAATCCTTCATTCTTCTGCAGGATTTAAGTATAATAAAAAAATTAGTTATTGTAATTTTTAATGAACATCCAACAATTTTCCAGAGATCTGGTAACTTAGAAATGCAAAAAACCACCATGTAAAATAATTATTGTAATTGGAATGTGTTGCAAATGGGGTAATAGGCTATGGTTTCCAAGAACAGAAATGGGAAATTATGGAAGATTTGTAATGGATATTACTTCCATCCCAACCTAAATTTAAAACTTTTTGTGAATTGTGTGGTATGTCTAATTGGAATGCATAATATTTTACCAAGCTAGCAGCAGTGCTTAGTCAACTTTGGCTGATCTTGAAAAAGCTAAGTAACGTTAGTACTTGTATAAGAAACTACAAGGAAATCCCAGAACTGTAGGCTAAACTGGAAAGTTTAAAAAATTATCCCAGAATAAGGCATAGGCAAACCCATTAGATACTAATGCCAAGAAAACTAAAATGTGTAAAAGCTTGACCTTGATATGCTTATTTACTGTATATACTTGTGGATAAGCCAAGAATGTTAGATGTCAAAAAACACCACCAAAATTGCATTCAATTTCTCTCTCTCTCTTTGTGTATATGTGTGTGTATGTCAATGACAGAAACCTCTGAGTGTAACTAGAGTATTCTAGATCTCACAAAGAATGTTACATAACTATTTTCTTAACTTATGCAAAATGAATGGACTTCCTTGGTGCATAATTGTAGAAAGCATCATTGGAAGACCACTGCATATTGTCAACCCAAGGTAGCATCAAGACAATGTATTTCTGCCCTTTGCAGAAGGTGGGGAGGTGATGAGTCCCTGACTGAGCTGGGATTGAAATTGCCCAGAAGCATCGTCTTCTCATTCCACCCTGTGTGGAACTTGTAATTTTTCATGATTCTCAGTGCAGCGGTCACAACTATTTTGCTCAACTTTTCTGAGTAAAGAGCTTGAATTGTCTTTAATGATAACTTCTGTGATCTTCCTTTTTTCACATAGCCTTGATGGTTAGCAATGCTGCATGGTATGTGGCAAGTACAGACACCTATTTTCCATGGGAGAAAAAATTTTATTCCTGGAAGACAGGAACATGAACAGGCAGGAACTAGAGCAGGGGTAGGCAACCTTGGCTCTTTTGAAGCCAAGGTTGCCTACCCCTGTACTAGAGGATCACACAGAAGCCCTCTGCTGACCTTAACCATGCCTGTCATAGTTTGGTTCTTTTATATTGGACACAGAACACAATATTTAAGGGAGTGCCTTGAATGGAAAAACTACTCACCTGGATACATACCAGTCAGAAACTACTGGTATTTTCAGATATTTAATTATAAGCCTTAGGGTAGGTTCAGCTTTGCTGATACTGGGGGATACATGTTGGATGGTGAATTCTGGAAGTTTATACCTCTTAAAAGTTCCCAAGATTAAGAAACATTGGTCTAGGGACTTTTCTTGTTTCAATATTGATAGTAGCAAACCAGAACTGTTTTTTTTTTAGCTGTTTTTATTGCACATATATATATAGAATGGAATTCTGAATCAGAGATATATATTAGAGTCTTTTTCCCCTACCCCAGGGAACTGTTTCAAGCTAGGGTTTCTCTTGGGTTCAAATCCTTTTCCATCTCTCACAATTTCCTTCTTTCACAAGTCTACCCAGGTTTCAAATCAGGGATGTGAGACTTCTAAAAAAAGTTGCAAAAATAAGAGCAAAAACATTTCCCCATTTTCTAGTAAATAAATTCAAAATAGAGATTTTGAGGAAAATAGAAATGTATGCAAAACATACAAATATACGTGGGTACAAATACACAATCATTTCAGTTGTACAGCTTATGTTCTTATAAAAGCATGCTTAAGGTATGAAATGGAAACGTATAACTTATTAAGACAATAATAAAGCCTTATCTGAATTTATTTTTAATAATTATTTTCATTATAAATGGGCCTACAAGTTGGTGAAATCTACAATGTAGGGTCTCTTCATTTTTGCCTATTTATAAAAAAAAGCAGAGTAACAAAAAGATTAGCTGTAAAAACAGAACAATTCATCTACACTCTACTAGAAGGAAGGAAATTATGTATTGGAAGATATCCATATCACTAAATTGTAGTGTGGGGGGGGAAGGAACTAAGAGTTTTGTCATATGTGCATTTTATTATTTTATCACCTCAACAGTTTCTGTTTCTTCTAATCCTTTCTTTTTATAATTTTATCATTTTCGTAGAAATATAGAAACCAAGGTCCTATGTATGCTGAAATTTTTTTTTTACACTTTAACATATTTTTTATGTATGTTAATGGTTGGAACACAAAGGAGGAGCACATCAGAAATAAAATACTTACGTATACTATTTTAGCATGCTTTTTTCTTTTTTTTAGTATTTTTAAATAATAGCAAACATCTTTGGCATCAAAAATATATACTACTTTTTCATATCATAAAAACAACTAAATGCACTTTGGTATAATTTCTCTTTAATGTTATACCAAGCACCAATTTTATAACTTTCCTGGTCCACTTATTGTTATTATCTTTTTTGAAACTATGTCCTTATTACAAATAAACTAATAAATTACAGAAAAGCATATTTCTTGGTTTGGTGTGGATATTCTTTGCGACCATTTTCTTTAAAACCTTAACTATTACATGTATTTTTAAAGAAAAATATTAGGAAATATTTCAGAATCTATGTATTGCCAATATACTACTAAATCTCTCATGTTTGTTTGTTTGTAACCTTAAATAGGTAAAATATTACACATATTTAAGTTACTTCAAACAGGCCAACTTAAATTTAAGTATGTGTCAAAAATCTAGGACCCATAAGTTCTGTGGGGTTGAAATTTAGCAAAGTTGCAGCCACTTCACTGCTGATCCACTGCAACACTGCTGCTGTTAGTTACGGTCACATGATTGTCATTTCCAGTGTTCTTTGCTGACTTCCTACAAAGAAAGTCAATGGGGAAGCCAGCAGGAAGTTGAAAATTGCTTCTGCTCTCATTATTTTTTTGCCCTTGGCCATTCTGTTTGCCTGTTTAGGCAAGGAAATATCTATGAAATGATAACTCAATAGGCCATGGGTTGTAGGGTGTGTGTGTGTGTGTGTGTATGTACATTCTAATATTTTGAATGGTCTCTAAAGATTGTGAAAAATTAAAGATCTTCATATTTTCATATCTTATATCCTATAATATGCCACTGGACAATTGAATATCACTTCCACTACAGTTGAGATATGATAGCCAAGTTCTTTTTTTTTTTTTTTCATCTTAGATCAGGGGTGTCAAACTGCCGACCCGCGGGCTGACAAAACCACGTCCACCCCATTCCCGGCAATGGGGAAAAAATTCCAATACGTCACGCGACGTCACATGACATCATGAGTTTGACATGTCTGTCTTAGATGCTCACATATTTTCACTGTTCACCTAATGGTATGCTTGTAACACTTTTTTTACATTGCACACAGTCACTTTCTATCTAAATATACAGAAGTCTAAACATAAGTCAACAAGTGTTAATGTGAACATGATTTTAGACAATCATTTTCTAAATTTATTAGTTTTATCAAGCAATAGCATGACCAAGAATTGAACAGTATTGCAATGTTAAGGGTGCTGCAAGTCTAGTTTCCAGTGACTGAATTAAATGGAAGTAAGAAAGTACAACCTGGTTATAACTATAAAGAGAGCAAAACTTGTCCCACACGTTCTCCTGAACATTAGTGTCAAGGTTCCTGTAATACATAGGTCTTTCATTTCCTAAACCCATTAGCTAATAATAGGAGTATTTGCACTTGAGAGGAGAAACCATCCATCTCTGTAAACTGTGTCATTTCTATAACCTCAGTGATATCACCTTTGGTTGATGAATGAAACAGAATAGAATTTAGATAGCTGAAACCTAATATGAATTTAAAGACTATTGTAGACTACTCTAGATCAGTCTTTCTAAAGCTGAAATCACTAGAAGTTATGAGACTACAACCAAGATGATGCTGGATGTTGCCTTGAAATTCTTGGAGTGTTAGTCTAACAGAACTAGTTGACACCAAAGTAGGAAAAAATGAGGTAAATAGCCACTGTGGTATTTGATAAATATTTCTCCATTTTGGTACTAGTTGGAAAAAATGAGTGAAGAGGAAATGACTGTTGAGAAATTACATTCTACGTGTTGAAAAAAAAAATCCTGATGAATATAATATTTTAGAACCGTGAGGACATTTTTGAGATAATTCTCAGTTGTAGAACAGCATGTCCTATTTGGAGCTTTCTCACAACATTGTGTCAGGGTCAATGATTTTTAGATCTTTAGCATTTAACAGCCCAAATCTTTTAGGAGGCTAACTGAATTTATGTTTATGCATAAATCATGGTCAGCTTCTTCAGTTTCTCCCTTTTATGGTTGTTTATGTTTTATTTCAAGCAAAACTCATCATAGCAGCTGTATTTTGATCTACATTTGGTATGGTTATTCAAACATATTTCTAAATCCATGTCCTTCATTTATATGTAATTGCCTTTTCTCAGGGTACCCTCCAGGTTGGAAGTCATATGGAATTACTCACAGGGATTGGGACCTCAGAAACTAGGAAATTCAACAGACAGAACAGGAGGCTAGATATATTTTTGTAACTTTTTAAAAATATATAATATCTAACAATCTTCCAAAGCATCCTCAGGGCAAAAGGTAATTGCTTCATTTAAATTAGCAGTTGTCATTTCAAAACAGAGGCAATATTCCTCTTGGGCTGCTTGGCATAATATGGGAAGGGGATGTCTTACAAACCAAACAAAAGGTATAACTACTTCAACTGAGTTAGAATGAGATGGAATTGTGATTTTAATTTGTTCGTCACAGAATCTTTGTTGGTGGTGTTCGTTTGTACATTTATTTTTTAGTATTGTAAATTCTGCCTCTTTAATAATGACAGCTTTCTATTAAGAATTCAGACTTTCAGCAATGAGCCTCCATGGTTTTTAGATCTGTTTTTCTCTAGCAGTATTGTCTCATACTGCTCCAAGGCAGACTGTAGACAAAGAGAAAAAGAAAAGTGGGATGTAAAATAAGTAGGCAAGCTTATCTGGAAAAGAAAAGAAATACCTTTTTCTACACTGGACTGAATTTATCAGTACCCTTATTTAAAATATTGACATTTCCTTGTGTTTCCTCCCACTATTTTTACAGTCTATATTGCTCCATACCTGAGTCTTTAAAATGTTTTCCTTGATTATTTTTAAAGTGGAGGGAGGATGTATTAAGATATCAAATAAAATGAATCCTCAGATTCCTTTTTTATTTTTAACTTTCATCAGGCCCAATATTTGCTTTTTTCCCTTTGAGTTGTAGTTACATTCAGTCATGATTGTAGACCATCAGTTGGGCAGTTGAAATATGCTTAAATGCAAAAGTGCTCACATAATGGGTTTTCATTATAATATCATATTTAAAGCAACTGCTAATGCTTATATAATACAATACTATTTTTTATTTTAAGATTTATTCAAAAGCTAATCATGTTTTGCTAGTTTGAAAAAGAGATCAGTTCTAGCAGAAAAGTTAAACATGATCATTATTGTTGCATACAGAAAGAGAAATGCAACCAATACGCTAAGACAGGGCTTTTCAACCAGTGGTACGGGTATCACCGGTGGTATATTGGCACCTGGCAGGTGGTACACGACCATCCTAGAAAAGTAGTGGGGGAGAGGAATGAGCTGAACCGGTAGCAGCATCGCACAAGCCTGAGCAAGAGATGGCTGGAGCTGCAGGGCTGTCAGGGCTCAGCAGAAGTGACAGGATCAATGCCGCTTTCCAGCTGATCAGCGCTTCTTCAGGGCTCTCAGGGCTCAGTGGAAGCGCCAGCTGGAGCTTGGTGCTGATCCTGGTGCTTCTGCTGAGCCCTGAAGAAGCGCCGATCAGCTGGAAAGTGGCACTGATCCTGGTGCTTCTGCTGAGCCCAGAAGAAACGCCGATCAGCTGGAATGTTGCAGCATCTCCAGAGTCTTGTGATTTATATTCAGATGCTTGGCAACTGCTTCATATTTATGATGGTCACAGTATCCCAGAGTCATGTGAAGTGACCAAAGCTTGATGCAACCACCCAGCAGATGGGGGGAATAAAAATCAAACACCCCCAACTCACCCCCGCTTCCAATCCTCAACAGAAATGCTCACAACAATGAAAACCTCGGACAGGAGGAAGAGCACCGCTGGGTGGGCAGGCAGGTGTTTTGCTCAGTTGTGGCTTGGGGGGAATTTTTTCAGTGCCAGTGTAACTTCTAAGAGTCACTAAGTGAACTGTTGTAAGTCGAGGGCTACCTGTACTTTATCACTTTTTTCATTTTGGGGGGGGGGTCATCAAGTTTTTGACACCTTGCTAGGTGACTGGTAGTAATTGGATGTTGCATATCCTAAAAATGGTACAATGGGTGAAAAGGTTGAAAAGCCCTGCGCTAGGAAATAAAACACAAAGTGTGTTGGGAAGGCATGACTGCCCTCTGGAACAGTGAATGCAGCCTTTGCAAATGTAAATATATACATCATCTACAGTACTAGACAAATCATGTGAGTGTCTTGACATTCCTAGGCAATATACAATCCAGTATAATAATATAATTTAAATAATAAAATAATTACTCAATTTTAATTGCTATATTTAGATTTAGATGTTAGATATTTATATAAATTATAAATTAAATTCTTATATCCAAGCAAGATTCATTATACCATGAATTTGTAAAATCCTTTTTACTGCCTTCTGCTACCACCTGGTCTGAATTCTATTTATTTAAACTATTTGTAAATCATTTTCCCAATGTTTAAATCTATTTTAGGATATTCAAACTATTTTTCATATTTTTATGAGTCTTACATCTTCTAATATGTCTTTTTATAGTTGTTTAATTGCAGAAGCTTCTAAGGCATAATTTAGAAGCTCGTAAATATGCCATTAGTTTAAAGTTGCATTCTATTAGTTTCCTCAGTCACTTTGAATCAGGGAATTTGAATTAAGACAGTGTTCAAACCAGAGCTGGCAAATGGCTTGTCAAAACTTTTCCACAAAATTTGTGGGCTGTAGACATTGGGTGGCTAATTTTTGTGAGCTTTCCAGAAGAAACTTTCCAGGTAGTGCATGGTCCTTGATGTGCCACTGCTTTGGACTCATATCTACTTACGCTCAACCATGAAATCTTGATAGATATAAAGACTGTCCTGCTAATGAAAAAATTTCAAAGCTGTGTCTCAACAATTTGCATGTGATTTCTTGAGATGGCAGCTTACTATGATTTGTAAATAAAAAATGTATTAAATATGAACTGCAATTTTGAAAGGAAAGAAAAGGCTTGTTATGTCTTATAATGATATATACAGACAGATATATCCAAAGTTGGAAATTCACTGCCAAATGCAGATACACCATAAAACATTTATTGGAGTTCTCTTCATTTTTCCTGTTGTGTTATATAGAATAAGTCTATTTGTCTTTCTATCACGCCTGTCTCTTCCTCAAGAAGTTAACAAATTCCAACTGCCTTTTAAGTTTGGGGCAGAGCCATAGAAAAAAATACTGATTGTCTGTTAATCTTGTAGTCAGGATATAAAAAAGGAAACACTTGTTTTGCATTTTTGGGGAGTGTGAAAACAAGATATGCAAGGAACCACAGCCAGTCCAGATATCAATATGATTTATTTGGTTTTGATTTTGCGCAAATGTGAGAAAACCCAATTTATGACTTAATGTTAAGCATGAATCAGACAATTATAGCTTCAGCATGAATTAGTTTGAGCTACAAACCTAGCTATGGTGTTCAAGCATCATAAGTTGGTTATGCTCCCAGATGTACATTATGCAGCATCACAAATGATAAACTTCAAAAATAAAAGAATTTATAAAATAACCAAGAGATCTTGTTGCAATAAATCCATACCAAAGAAAATCTAAGTTGGATATTGCTTAGTATTTTATTTCTTTCTTGTACTCTAGAAATATCACAAATTAATATTTACTCTCATTAATGAATAATTAGAACTTAAATCTTCTTCCAATTTAAAAACTCAATTGGTTACTGTTTGTAAATTCCTCTGAAACTATTAAAAGAAAATGTGCTAATGAAATGTACTGCATAAATGTTTTGGAACACAAGCAGTTTTCATGTCTTGTTGAAGGGAATGCCCTGTGGAGCATCGTTGTTTTTTTGTTTTTGTTTTTGGATGTTTTTTTCTAGCTGAAGAAAAAAAATGGTCCAAGGAAACCAATGATTAGACTCTCCTGATCCAAGAATACAAATAATGTGGACTTCCATCATCTATTATTTATCAAAAATTTCTAATAAATCTTAAGTGTCTTCAAAAATCTATATAGAAGATACAAGTTTTAAATAAAGCTTTGCAGACTGCAAATAATAGCTAGTAGCCCTTTTTAAAAGCAGAGAGGAAAAATGATATTCTAGAGTTTTTCTGATTTTTAATTCAGACACCTTTCTATTTTTGCAGTAGTTTCCCTTTTCATGCTTTCAGGCATTCTGATATTTTAAGTACATAAAAGAGGCACAAGACTCCAGTCTCACAAAGATTACCAATCTGTTTCCTGTTTTTGAAATCTATAAGCAGTTCTTTGTTTGGCTTGTAATGGGACCCTTAGTCTGGTGCAAGGGGAAGGGAGCTGGATAATTATTTGTTCTCCAAAGTATAAGGTGCAACCATAAAGGATATTTTAAAGTGTTTTTTGTGTTGCTGCACTGAGATGCTCCTGGCAATAGCTGTACAAAACCTAGTACTGAAAAATGAAGAGGCTTCATCTTTGCCTGAAGTGAATCGGTTATGAGGTATCCTTTCTTCTTTAAATAAAAACTTACTGTAACAGCAAATTGTGAAGCGTATTTTCTAAGAGCCCAGGGCAAAGTGCACATCAATAATGGAATTATGCCAAGGTCTATCAACTCATGTCATGGCGGTGTATACAGGCGTCGACATGACGCCAATCATACTATGCCATAATAATTACCTAGAATGATTGCATAGAAAACAAGTAATGATCTTTTTCTAGAATGCTGCACTTTTTCAGTGACTTTGTTGACAAAAGGACATTAATCTTGGCTCTGCTTATGAGCCTGGGCATCTCTGTGCTGGGCCTGCCAATTTAGGAAATTATGTGCAATTCTGGTACTAAGCCATGGCACCATGTGATAACCTAAATGTATTCTCATAAGTCTCTAAACACCACTTTGTTGTAAGTTTACAGCGCAATCAATACTCTCCAATTGTTTTGAGCTGCCTGTGATTGTAGGAAATGAAGGATATGGCCCTGTGTAACATGAATATCGTTCTGGCAGGCTGACACCTTAATTACTAGAACAAAATAATTGTTCATGTAAACACTTAAGAGAAGGAAGTAGGAAAAGAATCTAACAAGAGCACAGATTTATATTTAGATCATCCTGTTATCACTGGCTTTTATATAAGGACAAAATTGCAAAGAAAAAGACTATAAAATTGCCGTTTGTCTGAGAGTAGTTTTTTCTGTTCTGTGTGAATGAAAGTGTTCCACAAAGTAGTATGAGCTTTATGGGCAGGAGATACCAACTTAGTCTCCAAGTCTTTAGAACAGGGGTGTCAAACTCAATTTCATTGAGGGTCACATCAGCATTGCGGTTGCCCTTGGGGGGGCAGGTGGGTGTGACCAGGGTGGGTGCAGCCTACTGGGTGGGCGTGCAGGGAGTGGGTGTGGCCTACTGGGTGGGCATGGCCAGCTCTACATTGTTCGCTTCAATGGTCCCTGTGGGGGCCTGGGCAGGAGTGGGACAGATCTGAGGGTCTCTGGCAGAAGGGACCAGGGCAAATGCCAAGGCATAGTCCACTGGAGGAGTCTCACTGTTTCTCTCAGGCCATAGGGGGGCTGAATGGTGGTGCGGGCTGCCCAGAGCCCTGGGCAGCACAGATCAAATGCCCAGTATGGCCCTCAAGCACCCGTGGCACCAAGCCCAGCCCCACTTCCCCAAGGGGGCGCCCAGCTGCACTTACCTCCTCCTCAAGGCTGCTGCTGCTGTGCTTGCTCTCCTTAACCAGGTTGTTCATGATGGGTACCAGGGCAAAGTCAGAGGGAGACTGAATGTGTTTCAGCATAGATGGCCACCACAAAATTGTACATTGGCTCCCGGCCAGCCGGCCTGGGCCAGGGCGAAGGCAGTGGGGGCCGTTCCCTCACTGTTTCCAGGATGGCTTCGCGGGCCGCATGAAACCACTTTGCGGGCCGCATCCAGCCCCCGGGCCTTGTGTTTGACATGTCTGCTTTAGAGGGAACAATAGTTTCTTGAGCCTTGAGAGACCTGACTTCGCATTGCATACCTTCGCAACTAAGCAGTAGCTGACCTTTGTAAATAAAATGTGAAGAGAACTATCCTTATTTTGCTAAACAAACCTTTGTTCTATTTGTGGCTAAACATCCTCTAGTGCAGAGATAGGCAACCTTGGCTCTAATATAATGCCTGTTTGAAGAATCCTTCCACAGCTTGTGTCTAAGTTATTAACAATAATTATATAACTTTTGAAATATTTATAAGAGACATTTGACAGTTCATCACTCTTTTGAAAAGACTAGTAAGAATACAACTAAGAGTGATGTATTGGCATTGTGATCCAAACTGCTATCTAAAATGTATCTAGTATTTTACAATTGTTGGGTTATAAGGAAGAGATCTGTAGGAAGTGAGCAGCATTTTCTTTAGATTTTCCTTGGGTTAGTTTTGGATACAATAAAGAAAACCTAGGAATGCTTTGCACGTGAACTTCTCATGTATAATGTCAGGTGGGTTTCATAATATAAAAATTTGTTCCACTTTGGTCCCTTCCTTATGGATTGTTTTTCAACTTCTGTAACTCCCCAGCTAGCATAACAAAGGCTGGGAAGATATGCCATGTAGTTGAAGAAGCTCCCATAGTATCATTTCAAATCTGACAATTTAAGGAACAGCTTTCTCTAATATTAAGGAAACTCTTAATGTTGTAGAAAACTAGGAAAGTAGGTATGGTCAGATAATGTTATTAAGAATTAATGGGTCCATTGTGTATCATTAGAGCGGAGAAAAAAATAAATAATGAAAATTCCAAGGTAGATCTAGAGCAGTGGTTCTCAACCTTTTTAATGCTGCGATCCCCAACTGGTCGTAAGTCGAGGACTACTCAACTGGTGCAGCACCGTTTGCAGAATGGGACTTTTGGCGGGCTCAGCAGGGCAGAGACAGCCTGGACAATTCCTATTGGCTTTTGAAAGCCAATAGAATTAGACTCTATTCAAGAGAGTCTATTCTATTGGCTTTCAAAAGCCAATAGAATAAAAGGGAGTAGCACAGCTAAGGAAAAGGGGAAAAAATGGCGGACTCCGTTGTTTGGCATGTGTGTTTCTTTGCGTGGTAAAATATTTAAAAATGCTAATAGGAAAAACTGTTTAATTATTAGCAAGCGGCATTAGATCTTCCCTTGACCAGTATGTCATTTGTTTTTTGAAACTGCGCTGAAAGATATCTAAAGCAGAAATCAGAAATATTTGCTCTGAAGAATCCTGCATTATTAGGTGAAGTTGTCAGTGAGATCAGATCAAGCTGTAAGTGTATGAAATTCAGTACCGTGGTTTATTATGGAACTTTTATTTCATCTAGTGGGACTAAATGCTGACTCCTCTTTTTGTCAATATTTTCGGCAGCAGCAAAAGTCAGTTTAGCCATTTTTCAGTGCCAGTTTTACAAATGCTCCCTTCTGCAGGAAGCATTCCTCTCAGTCCAAACAGATTTCATTTAGTTTCACGGAGGTTGGAATGTAGCTAAATCTGGTTGACTGTATGGTATCTTACAACAGTGTTCCCACTAGGTGGTTGCTGTTTGAGGCTATCCTAGAACAGATGGCATCATCTTCTAGCTGATGTTGGGAGATCTTGAAAACTTAGGGAGGGCTAATATTGGATTGCAGATCAGAAAAACAACTCAGAAAGGAAGAAAAAAAAAACTAATAGCAAACAACTTCTGAATTATTGCCCAGGAAATATGCCCTTGAAATCATTTTATCAATATGACAGGTAAGAAATATTGGTTTTGCTTCAATTGCTGCTAGGAAAGTGGGTTTTTAATAATTCTTATAGCAAACTAGATGACCATATCAAACTCTGATGTCTACTAGTTCATTTTGTGATGACTGATTTTGTTGGGGTCTTTGATGGGAACCCAAGTCAGAAAAAAAGGTGCAGTAACAAAATAAAAGTACAGAGCAGTAGCAGAAGATATCATTTTGGGGGGGGGGGGAGAGGGAGAACATTCTCAGTATTAAGAGGTGTGTTGCTTTTTTTAAAGAATATTTTTGTTCTCATTCTGTCTACAGTGTCACTTTTCAAAATTTTAGAAGCCAAGTGTTTTACTAGTTTTAATCTATACTTTCTGAGAATTAAGCTACCATTTCATTGTTAAGGCTAGAAAAACCTGTCATAATCAAGTTTCATGTGTGCTTTTTAAAAATTCAACTTTTTTCATTTGTATCACATTTTTAAAGAAAACCAGATGGAATTCCATTTAAAGCTGTCATCTCAAATGCAGTTGCTAGAATATCTAGGGAGACATTGAATGGTTCTTCAGAGGGTGATAATCAAGAAGCCTGCAGGATATTTCCACTGGTTTTAAATAGTCCTTTGGACCTTTGCTGTTATATTTTATGGCATAACCTGAATAATTGCAGTCTATGGGAGAATAGATCATCCAGAAAAGTTTGAGAGCTCCGCATGTGGAATATGGTTCCAATCTTTAAAAGAGGGCAAGTTGATCCAGAAAACTACAGATCAGTCAGGCTGACATCAATACCTGGTGAATACCGTATGTGAAAAAGATAATGAAGGAGCAGACTTGACAGCACCTAGAAATGAACAAAGTGATTACTAGAAGCCAGCATGGGTTTGTTAAGAAGAGGTCATGTCAAACCAATCTTATTGCCTTCTTTGATAAAGTAACTAAATGGACCAAAGTAGACCTAAGTGGACCAGGTGAATACAGATAACTATGCACTCTATACTGTGAATATAGATCTATATACTTAGCTTTCAGTAAGGCATTCGATAACGTAGATTACAGCCTACTTCTTGGTAAGGTAGATCAATGTGAGATAGACAATACCACTACCAGATGACCAACTACAGGATGTAGCTGCACAGGTACAGGATGAGCAGTACCTGACTCAACAGTAGTGCCTATGAGAGATGTCTGTTTACGTATGAGTCAGCAGTGTGAGCAATTCTATGATTCATTTATTAGAATTTAAATTTTCATGTGTATTTATGTACATATATTCGTGTGCCTTCATGTATTCCACAGACATAGCAACAAACCTTGAAATTTACAAGAAGGATATTGACATGGTAGATAACTTACGTTATTTAATAAAGGAACTAGCAGTCAAGAAATATACCCTGGAGTAACACTTGGTGGACTAGCAATGAAGATTCGGAAATGGTATTGAGGTGTGTGTGTGTGTGTGTGTGTGTGTGTGTGTGTGTGTGTGTAAAATACATGCAACCAGGGCTTTGTTTTGTCATAGAACGCCCAGAACGGAGTTCCGGCACCTTTTTTGGATGGAACCTTGTAGGGTAGGCAAAGCGGGTTGTATGACGTGTGTGAGTTCCGGCACCTTTTTTTTTTTTTTTTTTTTTTTACAAAAAAAGCACTGAATGCAACACACATACAGAGGCCAGAATCATTTGGGAAGTGGGATTCTGTATAAAATTCTATGGAGGCAAAAGAAGCCCATAACACTGTAAAAGATGAAAAGAAAGAAAGGAAGCAAACAACCAATACCAAGATGGATGGATTCAGTAACAACGGTAATGAATGCCCCACTGAGAGTCATGAAAATCATCTTTGAAAGAGTTTATCTGTATGGTTGCTAAAATTATGTGACCTAATACCACATAATCATTACACATACACAAACACGTGCACACACACACTTGTGTGACATAGAAATACAGGCAAATTTGCGACTCTTATTCATCAGTAAATTAATCCATTGTGATATGTCTTTCTTGTGGACAGTTGTTGCTTTTTAAAAACAGTGCAGAACAATATGGTATCATGCCTGCTTCTCCCTGAATAAACTTGATCACTAGCTGTACCAATTTTCTTCTGCCAACCTTTTCTCCCCAATCTACTTAAAAAGACAAATTGGTATCAATTCATAGTCTTTGAGGTACATTAGGATGAGAGATTGCAACTTGCTTAATACCGTCTAATAATCTTTATCTGGAATAAGATTTTATCTTCGGCCCCTTGTGTCCAATACTAATATACTGCACAATTTATTGCACCTAGTACAGATAGTTATTTAGGACTGATGTCAGCACATAATATATACAATAGTAGTCTGTACCAAGCTGGAAAATCGCTAGAGATATTTGCAAAACACATACACTTACCTAAATTTTAGACATTTTATTGTTGGAAGTCATTATAAAGCTAGGCCTGAAGCTAAACAGGGTTGATTCTTTCTAAAAATCATGTTAACAGAATTGCGGGAACGGGGTATGTCTAGTGTAAAAAAGAGGACTAGGGGTGACATGAGTCTTCCAATATTTGAGGGTCTGTCACAGAGAAGAGGGGGGTCAACCTATTCTCCAAAGGACCAAAGGGAAGAACAAGAAGTAACAGATGGAAGATTATCAAAGAGAGATCCAGCCTAGAATTAAGGAGAAATTAAGGAGAATTAAGGATAGAACAGTTAATCAATGGAATGGCTTGCCTCCATGAAATTATGGGTCTCCATCACTGGAAGTTTTTAAGAACAGCTTGGACAGTCATTTATCCCCAATAGTGTAGGGTTTCCTGCTAAAGCAGGGTATTGGAATAGATGACCCCAACTCTGGTATTCTGTATTCTAAAAAAAAAAATTAACCTATGTTACTCATCAGCAGTAACATTCCCTACAAGATTCAAAATTCTACAACATTGCAAACATTCTGGCGTCTATTAGATTTATGTGAGCATCAGCTCTGATGTCTCAGTTTCTCCAAACTGAATTATCTCTTGTTTCATTAATTATATAAAGTGGGCTTAATGAATAGGAATTTTGTGCAATATCTGGGATCTTTGAATGGGGCAGTTTGGGTCAAAACAGAAAGGGCACTTCTCCAGAGTAAATTTATCAATTCTCCTGTATGCTTATTCCTTCATCTACTAACTATGGCATAAAGAAATTTATGAACTAGGTCAGTGGTGGCGAACCTATGGCACGTGTGCCAGAGGTGGCACTCACAGCCCTCTCTGTTGGCACGCGCATCACCGCCAGCAACAGGTGCATCAGGCCGCCACTGCTGCCCAGAGCAGGAGCCCCACCCAGCACAAAGGAGGCGAAGCAGCCAACTAGCAAACTCGAGTAGAGGTGGTAGAGCAGAGGTCACCAACCATTGCTGGACTAGAAGAAAAGGGAGGGGAAACCATTTTGTACTGCAAATGGGGCGGGGCTAGTGCCTGCGTGATACTCACTAGCCCTGCCCCGTTCTTGCATGATGCAGCGCCTTGTATCTGCATCCCACAGTGCGGCGGCAGCCGTTTTTGCACCTTGCAGCACGATGGCCCATTTTTGCGCCCCCAGTTTTTGCGTGTCAGAGGCAGCACTCAGAGGTGCCTCTCTGCCCCCCCCCCCAGGGCACCACAATGCTGATGCAGCCCTGGCACTTTGCGATAAATAAATGGGTTTGGGGTTGCGGTTTGGGCACTTTTCTCTAAAAGGTTCGCCATCACTGAACTAGGCTCTCCAAAATGATACCCAAGGAAGCCACTTTTCTCACAGTCCTGCTGTCAATGCTGCTAACATTGGATGTTTTTGCTTTGACAACAGTTAGAGATGCAACCATTTTCTTCTTATGTTTTACTTTTAGAGTTAGATGATGCTGGGGGGGGGGAGGAATGTGCATGACAGTTTAGATAGACATAATAATACTGGACTTAGTGTGTGAACCAAGGTTAATGAAATAAGAGATTACAAGAATTGGCAGGCTGGAGAACTGGAGGGAGAGCCTGCATTTCAAACTAATTGGAGAATGTGATTTATGACTGTTAATTGGAGGAGGGCATTGTGCTTTGATACTATGCTCAGGGGAGGGGAATCCAGTTTTTGGCTTCGACTGTGTTAGTGCCAATGCTATGCTACTCAAATAAAGATTTTTTACGGTAAACAATGCCTCAAAGTTCTTTGAAGAATTTCATCTGTCAGAACCATGACACCTGCTTTTCTCTTACCTTTTTATTGTTTCATTTAAAAAAAAATGTTGAAGGAAAGCACCAGCCTTCTGCATTATCTTTATATCAAAGCATGCCTTTGGGACTACATGGGACTCATAATTGTTTCTCAGAAAATAAAAATAATTGATAGCTACAGCATATTTCTTTGTTTGGAAATATGCCTACCTGTACAGAAAAAGATCAAAAATAAGGAGAGGCTGGGGAACTAGAGGAGATGATAGAAAGCACTCTGTAACATCACTGCTTTATAAATAGTTGTATCCCTCATGGCTGCCCTTAGTGAATGAGAAAACCATCCAGCAGTCATTATGGGGGAGGGTCCACAACATCTGCTCACAGGCACAAAAGAATGGGGCAACTGCTTAATGAATCCCACTTTATGGTATTGTAATTAAAAAGAAAATGACTATTTTAGAGTAACTCAGAGATTATGCTGTGTAGAAGAAATGTAACACAGTCTACAGCAGCATATTTAGCCTACTTACAAGGCATGAAAGCCAATGTCATCTTAACCGAGGGACAAAATGCCTTTCCATGCTGCCTGGTGAAGATGAGAGGGTAGGCAGATTGCCCAATGCTTTGATTGTTAAAGAAAAGCAAAGGTTAGCTATGCTGGTTGTAAGCAAAGCCCAAAGGCAGATTTTGGAGCTGTTCAAAGAGTCACTTGTTTCAAGCCATTTCAGGGAATTTCAAAATTAATTATAGGATATATTTCAGATTACTTGACCTCTGGGCAAGTTCCAGGCAGTCTGTGTACCTTAGCAAAGTATCAAGAAAAGACTCTTATTAAGAAGAAAGGAAAATGAACTTGCTTGAAAACTCAACTTCCATGATTTTATTTCCAGAAAATATTGAGCAAAGGTTAGGTTGTTCCTTTGGTAGTATAGAACAATAGATAGTTGGGAAAATCCCAGTGAAAATCCCAAAAGTCAAATCAGGAAAGGATATGTCATTATAGCTTGAGAGAAGAACACTGTAGTGTCAATCTCTGTTAGCTCATCAAGTCTTTTCAGAAAGGAAAAGCCCTCAGTACTTAATGTATGCATGCCTAGCATATCTAATATTTCAAACGGTGGCTTAGAGATGTCAAAAAAAATTAAGCTGATCAGGTCACGTAAGGCCAGCAGGGCTCCTGTTTATTACAGTGCCAGATATGAACCTCTCTGGCCTGATCTGATCCAGAAACATTGCTACAGACTTAGCACTGACATTCTCTTCTATCTCTTTTGTAAGGGTATAATAAACATTATTAGATCTGTTGGTTTTGTAACTCCTGGGATTTCAGGGTTTGTTTTTTTAAAAAAAATAGTAATTTTATTAAATATGAAGATTAAAAAGAAAAAAACTAATAAAAAATTAAGAAAAATAAAATGAAAAAAAAATCAGTCTAATAGTGCTGTCCCAGTTATGGAACCATGCCAATACAGTCACAGTCAAATTGACATGTATTTTTTCATTTTGTTTATATTTTCTGTCAACTGTAACTCCACATGAGGATGGTGGTACGAAATGGTATGGATCACATGAGATAATGAAGAGCAAACAAACATTGATTTGTGGCACCAGATGCTGATTTTAAAACCCTAGTTTTGCAGACTCTTGTCCTAGTGCTCCGTTCAATTTCATTAGCACTCACTCCCCACCTCTGTTGACTTGAGACTACTGTCTATCTCTCATGTTTATAAGCATCAAAATAAAAAGCCTGCCCAGAAATGACAATCCCAAGTGCCCTGGGATCAAAAGAACGTAAGAGATGGGTTGCTCTTGGCATGCTTTATTCTGAGGCTTTACATTGTGCTTCTGAAAAATGAGTGAAAAGGTCTGGCAAGACTGATAGCTTTGAATGGAAATCTACTCGTATCTGTCCCTCAGTCTCTTATTTGCAGTATATGATTTTACAGCCCTAAGAAATATCAGGCATTAACAGAGAGCTTACAAATAGAATTATCTCACCAGCTGCAAAATTCTTTATTAATGGCTTCCCTATTCAGCTTCTACCTCCAGGTAGTCAAGATGCTTTAGGACTGAAAAAATTGTATGGTTGTATGAGATTCATTGATTGGATGCAGCAGCAGAAAGTGTCTTGATGTTTAAAAAAATAGATGATGGAAATAAAAGTTTATGGCTCCCAGATACCCTAGGTCTGTTTTATTAAATATTGTGCTTTTGTCTTCATGAGGAAGTACTACATTATTCAAGCTTCCTGGTCATTTTGGATAATTTTCCTCAATAAATAAATGAACAAATACAATGTTTTTGAGTTATTCGTTGAATTGGATTCTTTTTATCTAGTTTTAGGATCTGGGTGGAGGACAGGAGGACAGTCATTTTAAGTTGTATTTATGCAGAAATATTGAAAATTCAAACTTTTAAGCACCACTATACATACTATGTAATAGATGTGTTATTGTTCAAATTGTTCAGATTCTATGAAAAGGAAAATAAGCTTAACACAATACTTTGACTTGGGTGTTCAAATAGGAGGTTGTTCTGTGACTGGTTTGTCACAGATTATCATTTAAACTTGACTGCCTTTTCATGTTTAAACTCATGTTTAATTTCATGTTTAATTTTTAAATGTATTCTTAATGATTCAATCGAGTCTGATGGCAAATATTCCCTATAGTAAAAACAACCCTCATCAACTTGTGAATATGTATCTTTTTTTTTCCAGGAAAAAAGTGCCAGTTCACATGTAAAACTTAAGGCTAATAAAGAGCTTCCAGGATTAGTACATCAACCTAGAGCAAAGTAAGTCCTATTCTATTTTGTTACATTTAATTTCCATTCCTTACTCCTTTTCTCAAACTAAGAGATATTTTTCATATGCTTGATTCTTGATTATTCTTTAATAGTGGAATGTTGTGCCAGCTAATCAATTTATTTTATATTATTTTAAGGGTAGCTTTTTGATGCTTGAAATGATTTTTTTTTTCAAGCTATAATTTATAGTGGCCACCTTTATAAAAAGTTAAATACAAAAATAAAGCAAAAGTATTTGAAATCCATAAAATTGGCAAACTGAAACTATGGTATAAAATAGATATAAATTGTGGGTTTTGTTCTCTGTGGATTGGAAACACTGTACTTATCCAAAGAGAAGATTATGCTGAATCTAATAGAATCAAGATTCTATTATTCTGAAGGTAATAGAATCAAGATCACAAGAAATGATACTACTGCTTTATAATGCCTTGATAAGACCACTCTTGGAATACTGTATCCAATCTTGGTCACCACAATTTCAAAAAGATGTTGAGACTCTGGAAAGAGTGCAGAGGAGAGAACAAAGATGATTGGGGGACTGAAGGTTAAAATATGTGAAGAACAGTTGCAGGAATTGGGCATGTCTAGTCTAGTAAAATGAAGAACTAGGAGGGGACATGATATTAGCTTTCCAATGTTTGAAGTCCTGCCATAAAGAAGAAGGGGTCAACCTATTATTCCCCAAAGCACCAGAAGGCAAGACAAGAAGCAATGGATAAAAACTGAACAAAGAGAGAAGCAGCCTAGAACTAAGGAGAAATTTCCTGACAGTAAGAACAATCAACCAGTGGAACAATTTGCCTTCAGAAATTGTGGGTACTCTAACACTGGAAGCTTTTAAGAAGGGACTGGACAACCATGTGACTATAATGGTATAGGGTCTCCTGAGTGAGCAAGGGGTTGCATTAGAAAATCTCCAAGGCCCCTTCCAACTTTGTTATTCTTTAAGAAGATCGTCCTTACAAAAAAAAAAGGACTAAAGGTGAATACACACATACACAACCAAACTTGTTATGTAATATTCAGTTTCCTTACCATATGAATCTAGGATTCCCAGTTTCCAGTTAAAACTAATCCTGAAGATTTCCCTCCCCAAAAACAAATATGTGAAGCTGACATACTTGTAAATCTGTATGCATAAGTATGTAAATATATAACTCTGCAGAAGCCATACTTCCAAATGAGATAGGACATTGCAAAAAATAAATGTACGTGAATTGAAATCATATCTACTTAAGTTTTAAATGGGTGCAAAATAAGATACCCTATTTATAAAATTTATCCCAACTATCTTTACCATTCCCTCTCACACACAACTCACTCTTACACATAGAAAAACACAGGTACACACCTACTCCATCAAAAAGACAAAAAAAAAGATGAAGAAAAATAATAACATGGAGGAAAGAGGAATGTGCTGCTATACCAGAAAGATAAGGGAAAGGTGGATAATGAAACTGGACAGAGAGAAGGTGAGCTGTATTTAATAAGTGATGCTTAAATTGATTGATTCAACTTTAGAAGATAGTATAACTAGAGAGTGAAGTGCCAAGGAGGTGGGAAAAAAAGATGAAATCAGCTCTAAATTCAGACTTACCTTAACAAGTTGTATGGTTGTGTTCTAAATAGTATTCTATAATAGTATGCTGTGACTAAATTAAACCATAGTGTTCAGATTTTAAATCTGTTTGAAAGGGTGGTTTTTCAAATTCACAGTATTAAATATATATCACGGTCATAACTTCTAGAAAGTTCAAAAGACATTCCAGTGTATTTAGGATTATTTCTAAAGGTATTTTATCTCTGTTCACAGTTTCAGCAAATCCTATCGCTATACTCAGATATACTTATAAAAAACTAGGCCTTAGATAATGATGTTCCCTAGGCCAGAGGTGGCGAACCTATGGCATGCATGCCAGAGGCAGCACTCAGAGCCGTTGCCACAGCTCTGCCTCCCCCAGCCCCCTTCTTCGCCAGCAGCCCACCCCCGGAGAGTTGCCCCTGGGTGCAGCCTGTGCTGAAAAGCTCAGCCAAGGGCATGGCAGCCAGGCAGCAGGGATAAGATTCCACCTTCACGCCCCAATGTGTGCAGATGATGCTGCTGGGCAAGGGTGGAGGGCATGGCCGACATGGTGCTGCAGAGCCACCTGGGCAATCTGCGGCGGGCCATGGAGGCAGTGGTGGCCCTGTGAGCGGGCGGGGTAAAGCGGGGGATGGAGCGGGGGTAGAGCAGGGGCAGGTGGCAGAGCGGGGGGATGGGCTGGGTGGTGGGGTAGTTTTGGGGCACTCAGTCTCTAAAAGGTTTGCCATCACTGCCCTAGGCTATCATCAGAATTACAATCTTGACTATTGTCCCTATGGATGTATTGAACTTCCATAATTTCTAGTCCACATGACCAAAGCCTGAGAATTATAGGAATCCAAATTTAAAAAATCTTTGAAAAATACTGATTTGAAGAAGGCTGTATTTCAGGAGAAAAGCTTGTCCATGAACATGGCTCAAGTCAGCAGTCCTTAGACTATCTTTAATTAATGTTTCAAAAATCCTCTGCCTCAATCAGGTATTTATATCTCCTATTGTTATTACTTGTAAAAGTGCCAATGGTCACCATCATATCTAAAGTCTGCTTTGTATTAGAAGTGAAAGGTTTTAGAGCAGCCATGTCAAACTCGCGACGTCACGTGATGTCGTGTGACGTATCGGAGCTTTTTCTCCATTGCCGGCAATGGGGTGGGCGCGGTTTTTGGGATGACGCATCTGGCCCGCAGGCCAGCAGTTTGACACCCCTGTTTTAGAGGAAGCAACACTTAGTACCGAAACAAAAGTTGATGTTACTTTTGCTTTTGTTTTGCCTTTAGGATACTCAGATTTTCTGTGTGCAAAGCATACTGTTAAAATTCACTGATTTTAAATTTTGGAAAGATGATTTTGGATTATCTCCAGTCCTAAAGAAGAATAGAGCGACTGAAAAATCAGCATTTACTGTTTCTCCTTTTCAGACTTTGTTCTTGAAAGAAAAGAACAGAATAACATAGCAAAGCTAGATAGAGGTATATATAAATACAGACAGCGCTATATGCATCACTAGATATATCTATTCTACTTTAGGGCATGCCAAAGGTTTGCACTGAGACATGATGCTTATATTGTGCTTCCATGCATAATCGCTAACATGCTTCAATTTAGATCACAATTTATATATTAGTTTGTTGCTAAAATTGCTAGGCCACTCTACTCCCAATGATTCAGAGCTCTGTGCATACAGGAAAAAGTTATTGCACAATCAATAATCTCTATATAATTTACTTGGCGCATGGGCGTCTTGTGCAGTCTTGCACATAGATGTCAGTGGACCTGACTGGGAGAAAGCTAATTTGAATCAATTAGTTGCTCAGTTTAACAGGTGGGTGATAAAATGTATGTTTTTAAAACTCATGCGTTTTTACTGCAGACCATGAAACCAACCAAATTGGATAGGGATAAAATTAATAGACTTTTTGTTCTGCATTTTAAAGAATATGGGGTTAGTTGAGAATGTCACCAAACCCTTTAAAAAATTCCACCTTGATCAAAAATCAAATCAAAAGAAAAAAAGATCAATATTCCCAGTTTTTAGGGGAAATTAAGGCAAAATGGATATCTATATAGCTCCCAATCCTGAAGTCCCAATGTGATTGTTTTTATGGAGCAGGAAGTTATTTGAAGCCGCTAGACCAAAAAAGCTTCCTTATCTTTTCAAAAAGTGTTTGTACATGTAGAATTCTTGTTTAGTCCCATCACTTTGAAAAAGTGTTTTTGAATTCTGCTGCCTAATCATGTCTGGGAAGCATTGCAGAAAATGTTTGCAAGCCTTGTTTTCCTCTCCTCTGGGTTAATTTGTTCTCTAAGAAGTTTATTCAAGGCAGATATCACATTGAGGTTCCAGCCTGTTATAACCATCATCCCCATTCAGTTTACATTCGGGATTTTCCTACTTTTATTGAGGTACAGGAGCTGCTCCGTCATTTTGTTGGAGCTTGTAACAATTACTCTTGTTATACCCCTGATGCTTCCTCAGTATGTTTGACATCACTATCTAGGTACCAATCCATGTACCAAATCTCTCCTTTGGAAGACATCCATTCCTACAATGAACAAATTTATTGGAGGGCAGAGAGTCCTGCTGTGGAGTCCGAGTTCGAATTCAGGCAGTAGAGGACTGAATATATCAGTTCATTCAAAATACTACTGATAACACAAGTTCTTATTGAAATGTTTAAGACAGCAAGTTCTCCTGAGTGAGCCTTCAACTCCCTACGACATTGAGAATATTTATAAGATAAAGCAAGAAGGATTCTATTTCTTATTCTAACATCCTCTGCCTAATTCTAGAATAATGGAGGCATCACAGTCATGACCAACAATATTCTCTACCCATAGATCAGGCAGAAAAATTGGATTGTCATGGGGACAAGGTATACTCTGTGAAGACACTCCTTCCATACTAGCAAGCTGTCAAGCTTGCATGGCAACATGTCATGTCTTGCTGCCAAAGATAACACATTCCTCTCTCACTTGCCAGAGGACAAGAGGTAAATACTTCCGCTTTTTTTCAGAAGCAGCACATTTTGCAAAACAGGAATTAAACACTTGGCAGTTTATGTCATCATCCAGTATTGCCATACCTGGCTCATCTCCATTGAACTGACACTGGAGGCTGTTTTAAATTGTGGGTCTTCCCTTCAATAAAAATAGATCATTCAGTAACAAGATTTACTGAATGCAGTTCCTAAGCTTGTTAAAATACACCACAGATGCAGGCAGCATCAAGTCTACTTCTTCCCCATCACATTACTGATCTTGGTTCAACCAAATAGCAGCATCTTCAGTAGACTGTTCTCTTGCCTCTTAAGTACTCTAGTGTACCTAAAGAGGGTGACAGGTTTAGACTTTTGCTATTTCATGTTTTTTCTTTAACGTAATGCGTATTTCTTCCTCTCTTGCAGAAGGGAAGGAGATGCACATATTCTCATGTATCCATAGTCTCCCATGATCTCTCCTTTCATTTTATAGTAGATGGAAGCATTTGTCAATGCTGCATGTTGCTGTATGGCCTCTTTACAATCCCAAAAGGAGTTTTTTTTCCCTTAAATTTTCTTTAATTTTAATGTTAATTTAATTTAATTTAAATTTTCCTTAAATTGATAATACTTCTTGTTGTATTCTTCTGGCTTCAAAGTACCATTTTGTTCCTTTACTCAGACAACTGACTCCATGTATTTGGGTTCTGAGCGATCCTACTACATAGCTCATTAAGTTGTTTTGTTCAGTGAAGTGTTACTCTTGCAATGGCACTATGTGCTTTGGGATGTTGTATGCAAACTTTTCTTCGTAGTAAAACTCAGAGTCTACATAATCCATGCATTGGCTGCAACTATAGTTGTTTGCTTTATCTCTCTTTGGAAGTGCTCCCAACAGGATGGTGCTTCTGATGCACTTTCCCTTGTGACCTCCTCTAATACGGTTCCACCCTGTATTAAAGAATTCATCCATTGGGAACTGATTTCAGTCAAACCTATTGGATGGAATATCTTCAATGCTTGTGCACGTCCTTACTGCTAGTTCTTTGGTGACTAGATAGGAAATTCAGTTCTCATACCTTTTCATTCAAGGTGCTTGGTCTGGTATGAAGTCTCATGAAACATTCATTAATTTGGAAGGTACCTACCAAGGCTGTTTCCATAGCTTGTCCAGCTTATTTTGGGCAGTTTTACAGTGGTCTAGTTCATGAACAAGGAGGTTTGAAAACTGCCCCACTTTGGTACTGTTACAGATTTGGCATTGGTGTATCTATCACTCCATCCTAGCAATCTATATGCCTGGAAGTGACAACTCTTCCCTGACCTGCTCAGCCTTATCTAAAAGAAAACCTCCACCCACAAATAGAACTTAAGTCTGTAAGGGGTGAGATTTCATTTCTGTATAGCCTTTGTTGTTTTAGGTATACACAGTTTTAATACTTATTTCTTTCTTTCCCTTCAGATTGTTGCAAAATAGAATAATGGTGGAAATAGTAGCAGCACTGAGTAAATATTTAGCATCATAAATTTATTGCTTAATTTTTTCAGACACATAGCCCTTGTTAGTGATTACATAATTAATCTTCCTAAATCAAAGCCTTTGCTTTGTATAAAAATCTTCATTGAGATTGACATCTAGAGAATTCAGCAGCAGTTCTGAATTTCAAATGCTAGGTTGATGTTGCCTCGAATGACAATAGAGGATGAGCAAGCTGTCTCATCAGCATTCTGGCTGCATCTCTCATGCTTGGTATGTCAAACAGGGCATCAGCTGCTGTGAAATTGTCACATCACCTTTTAAAAATGGCACAGTGTAATCATTTCTCCATTACTTTGTACATGGCTTCATCAGACATACAAGGGATTAGTTAGCTAAGTTATTACGTTCCTAAAACACGTCTGCTTCTTGAAAAAGATCAGAACTAATTCAAAATACTTCTGAGTTTTTCTGCATTGATTCTTCTTGGAGAAAACTGTAAAGCAAATGGCAGAGATACTGTAGAGATGACAGAGAAAGGTTGCTGGATGTCAGCCTCATTTGCAATTCTTCATGGCGATCTCTCTATATTAGTCAAAATATTCGGAAAGTTTTTTAGCTGAGATTTTTGGTGAGCAATAGAGCGTCGCCTAATCCTTATGAATGTTTAAAGGAGCATTTAGCACCTTCTTCTCTTTTTGATCATTGTCGCAGATGCCTCTTCTTCAGTGTTTCATATTTCTTCACTTTCTTGATCCCCGTGACCATTTCTGTATTCCGCTCATGGTGTTACTGGCTTGTGGACTCAGTTTCACTAACAATTGTCCACAGAGATCATGACCGATGTGCATTAAATTTTGAGAAGGAAGCGCAAGTTGGTTTAACTTCTATAATCAACCATCTTTCTTCCTAGAAAATCTTGAAAATGACGTCTTATCTTTTGCTTTTAAAATGTGTTCTACCATGCCATTGGATAAAATTCTGAAATGTGCAGTTATTGCTTTTGAGAATTTTCAATAAAAAAGCATAAGTAAAATAGGCAAGCTAGTTTCGCCTTGGCATCACACTTAGGGTTTTTCTCCCTATGTTTTTAAAAGCATGTATCCTATTCTACATAGTTGGCAAAAGTTGTTTCTCTTACTTTTTTTAATATTTATTTCCCTTTTTTTAAAAAAAGGTTTGATTTCCAGTGTATTTGACATGTTGTTGCCTGGTTTTAAAAAGCTTGGTTTCCCCATTTTCTGTTTCACAGTACACAATCTCACTCTGGATGCTTATACATCAGTAGAAGATGCCTTTAGGAAATAGGCTACATCAGGGTTATTTGTTAATCACTCAAGTAATATATATGGGAATTAGGTTCTGGAGATCAAGAATTGCCAAGACCAAATCTACCATAATTTTATTCTGTATTGCTAGTATTTCCATTAGCAATCTCAGTTGATATCTACCAATAGAATTGTAAAAATGGAAGCCGCTGAGTAATAAGAAATAATACAAGCAAGAAAAACAAACAAATTAGAAGCAGACTTCAAGTAGGTCACTTGAGTGATTCTCTGAAATCTATATTTGAATATTTTGATCTAGAGTTCATTTTCCCAGAACCAAAAATGCCAGACTCTGTTTTTTTAAAAAAAAACACATCCAAAAGTTTCTGTAATTCAGCAGTGAATGTATTCATGCAGTGTTCAAATGTATTCATGCAGTGTAAGGACCCACTCCACTTTGCATCTTAAGAAGACAGAACTCTTGGAATAATTCTTCCAACAGAAATCCTTTATTAAGAAGAAGTGGTTGCAGGTGTGCTAGACAGGACTTGGGGTCCAAGCCCTCCCATTCAAGGTTTTAAGGGGTTCCCCAGTAGTCCCACCCAATCAACCCCCCTTCCAGTGATAGTTTCAGGTATCACAATTCCACCCCCTTTTTTCTTTCTTCCGTCTGGATGGAGACTTCAGATAAACTACATGAAAGGCAAATACCCTTCTTTGTTATGGTAAGGTTCTTTGGTGCTAACGCTTTGAGGTTACAATAAACACACATTCAGCATTCAGCTCCTTAGAAGTATACTGAAGGAAGTGAGGGCCATAAAGCCCCTTTGTTCTCCCCCTTCTCTCCCTCTTATGGCAGAATCCAGAGAAGGCAGAATTGGGAGTTTCTATATTTGATAATTAAAGATGAAATATAATTGGATTCTGACATCCGGCCCCTCTTAAAAATAAGAGAGATCCACCTGAAAGAAAACAAAACAAGTATAAAATTTTAGTCAGGCTTGTTAGGATACTCTGTGTGAAACTTCTTCAATAGCTTTGGGGCTCTGACATGACGTTTATGGACCCACTCGTTTTGTGAGGGAGGGAGGTGTTTCCAGGCAACTAGGTACTGAGTTGCTCCATGATATCTCCTAGAATCAAGGATTTCCTTTATTTCGAAGTGTTGTTCACCCTCCACCATGAGTGGAGGTGGTGGGGGGGGATTTTTGGCCGTAGAGGTGACTGATGCTCTCTTTTCAGCAAGCTGCAATGAAAAATTGGGTGTATTTGCCTGAGATTTTTGGGTAATTCTAATTCTACTGTTACTGGATTTATGATTCTTTTAATTGGAAAAGGTCCTATATATTTTGGTCCAAGTTTTTTACAGGGCTGTAGGGACTTTAGGTATTTTGTAGATAAGTACACCATTTCTCCTATAATGAATGGTGTAGGCTCAACCCTTTTTTTATCGGCTTGTGCTTTGTATGCCTGCCTAGCTTCATCTAGTGCTTTTCTAACTATTGGCCAGGTGTTTTGTAATTTTTTCATCCATTCTTTCAGTGAAGGGATCGTTGGTTCGTTTGGGGTTAACTCTGGCATGGGGTTGAAACTTTGACCGGTGGCTACTTGAAAAGGAGTGTAACCTGTGCTGGAGTGGACTGCATTATTGTAGGCAACTTCTGGAAAAGGGAGTAAGTCTGCCCACTCGGTTTGCTGGAAACTAAGAAAACATCTTAAATATTGCTTACGTACATTTTTTCAGCCCCCCCATTTCCTTGTGGGTGGTGGCTAGATGTCAGTCCCTGAGTGGTTCCTAAGAGGGACAAAAATTCCTTCCAAAATGCAGACGTAAATTGCACCCCCCTGTCAGAGATGATGCGTTGGGGTGCCCCATGCAATCTGTAAATGTGTTGGATGAAAAGTTTTGCTAAGGCTTTTGCAGTGGGAATCTTTTGGCAAGGGATAAAGTGCACCTGTTTGGAAAACAAGTCCGTGACCGTCCAGACCACAGTATTCCCATTGCTTTCTGGCAATTCCACTATAAAATCCATGGCTATTTCTCTCCAGGGGGCTGAGGGACTTGCCACTGTTTGCAATAGTCCTGGCAATTTCCCTTGCAACCTCTTTGCCGTGGCACATTTTGGACAACTGGCTACATAACTTTCTATGTCCTTTTTCATGGATGGCCACCAAAATTATCGTTTAATTAAATGTAAAGTTTTTACAAATCCAAAATGCCCTGCTGATTTTGATTTTTGGGACCAGCGGGCTTGTTTGGGATTGAGTTTCCTGGACGTTTTCAGGGCTTCCAAATTTTTGTGATCAGTCCACACCTGGAAGGGGATTTTGTTGCCTGGAGCCGCAAAGGGAGAGACACCGAGGGGGACGTGGAACCTGCAACCCCAGGGACATCTACTGATCCAGTAGCCCCCACCCCCTACCGGACCACAGATGGCAATCTGGACGGAAGACACTACCACCAACAACGGTGGTAGTGTCTTCAATAGCTTTCTCTAGGATCCAGTCTGAGTACAGTGCCCAGCTTCCTCCCTCTTCACTTGCGTGCAGGGATTTCTCCATCTCCTGCTTCCATTCTGGTTGCTTGGTCCCCCGTCTCAGGGTCACCTTTCTTGATTCCTTTCTCCACTCACTTTTCTTTCCAACGCCCATTGACCAGCGAGGCTTGTGGTCCTGTGTCTCCACCACTTCTTCTCCTGAGGAATCTGACCTCTCAGATCCCAACATCTGGCAAGGTTCCAACTGGGTCAGCGGCTCTCTTTCCAGGGAGTTTTCCCCCTCTCTTTCTCCATTGTCTGACATGGTAAATTTTTTGCAAAATCCCCCGGCAAGGGTCTCCCTTCCAGGTGGATTAATTTTGCAAGTCCTGTCTAATGTAAGGACCCACCCCACTTTGCATCTTAAGAAGACAGAACTCTTGGAATAATTCTTCCAACAGGAATCCTTTATTAAGAGAAAATGGTTGCAGGCATGCTAGACAGGACTTGGGGTCCAAGCTCTCCCATTCAAGGTTTTAAGGGGTTCCCCAGTAGTCCCACCCAATCAACCCCCCTTCCAGTGATAGTTTCAGGTATCACAATTCCACCCCTTTTTTCTTTCTTCCGTCTGGATGGAGACTTCAGATAAACTACATGAAAGGCAAATAACCTTCTTTGTTATGGTAAGGTTCTTTGGTGCTAACGCTTTGAGGTTACAATAAACACACATTCAGCATTCAGCTCCTTAGAAGTATACTGAAGGAAGTGAGGGCCATAAAGCCCCTTTGTTCTCCCCCTTCTCTCCCTCTTATGGCAGAATCCAGAGAAGGCAGAATTGGGAGTTTCTATATTTGATAATTAAAGATGAAATATAATTGGATTCTGACACATAGCCTCTGAGTCTCCTGTGGATCCTGGCTTTGTACAGTGAAATTATCTGGCCTTATTTTGTATATTTTTATGATGTTTTGTGTCCTGAAGCTTTCAGATGCATTGACAACACAATAGTACAGTTCTTTACAAACTATCAATACTATATTTCCAGCCCTTCCTACTTCTGAGAAACGAAGTCTCCCCAATTTGCGTTCTTAACACTGGGTTGCTAATAGAGGTAGATTATTTGACTTTGTGCATGGAAAGAACTGTGGGTGGTGGTAAAAAAAAATCTTGTTCTGGAAATGTCAGTGTATGTTAGAGTATAAATTAGAGGCTTCTGATGAATTTAATGTAAAGAGTTATTGTGCTATATCTAACTCCATAAAAAGACTTTTGAGGGTAAAACCAGCATTCTCTGTAGTTTGTTCTGTGTCTTACTTTGTGAAATCTTTGTTTACAACACAGACTTTTTTAATAATTAAATTATTCTGAATTGGGAGAGGCTATCCTTAATTAAATTCATAGTTTCCAGCTCTTGATTCATTGAAATTATGACTCTCCTGATTGTTTTCTAAAAAGCAAATCAAGGTTCTAAACTTCCTCTAATCTTCTATAATTCAAATGTCGGGAACCTTTCCATTGGGGGTCATTCCCTCTGTTGTCATTTATGTGAGATGCATAATCTATTTCCAAATCTGCAAATTAGACCTTTTTGCATGTGCTGAAATATGCAAAGGCATCCCCACTGAAATAAATTTCCCTCTTTTACTAGCTTTGATACAAAAATAATGTTCAGTTAGAGTTGATGACTTCTCTTCTTCTGAAAGTGGCAGATTAGAGATTGAGATAAGAAGGCACACTGTCCCACTAAACGAGGGGTCTTCAAACTTGGCCCTTTTATGACTTGTGGACTTTTATGACTTATGACTTATGCCTGGCTGAAGAATTCTGGGAGTTGAAGTCCACAAGTCATAAAAGGGCCAAGTTTGAAGACCCCTGCACTAAACTATATCACTTGAAAATCCCTTTGAAATGATTCTTTCTGTTTTCAGCATGCACATTTCGGAAAGCCAACAAGAATTCTTCAGAATGCTGGATGAGAAAATTGAAAAGGTAAGAGGAACGAAGAAAATAGTTAATACATTATTGTACTTGAACTGTAATACAGTTGCTTGTGTATCATCTTGAAATGCGAAGTGACACAGAAATATCTAAAATGTACAACTGTAGCTATGGAATCTGTAAAAAAGTGAGAATCCATTTGGGTCTTATCACTGACTTAACAAGTTTCCATTTTGTGATAGATTCCTAACATTATATTTTCACTTACTGATTGATTTTAATAGAATGTAAAACCTTAATCCTAAAAAAACTTCCTTTGAGGACAGTGCCCATTTTCACTAGAAGCAGCTCTCAATGCCAAGACAATACAAAGACAGTCTGTACTGTAAGTAGGTACGGATACATTTCTTAGGTGTCTCGAATGGGGTTTTCATACTGGGTTGCAGGAGGATTTAAATGAGTTCCCCAGGACTAAGGGGAAAGAAATCTCTTTGCAACCTTTTCAGCCAAGGTGAACTGTAAATTGTTGCTAGATAAGAGTCCACAGAAATCAAGAGGGGTTGGACTTAGATCATTTGTGGGAACATAATGACTCTAAGCTGATGACTTGTTTAACTCAGCCTCCCCCCCCCTCCCCAGCTCTGCCTGCCCTTCTACAAGGGCTTCTCAAGTGCCACAAGCCCACCCTCTTGATCAGGTGTTACATACTTTTTTAAAAAAGCAGATTCTATACTCATGTTTGAAAAAACATGAAATCTCTAGAACAGTAAACTAGTCTGATCCAAGAGCTTTTTATGGGAATATAAGAATTATTATTTATCCTGCCTTGACATAATGATATGTAGAGGCTCTTTTGGTAGCTCTGATAGTTCACCTTATACCTGACAAATGGCTCAACAAGTGTAATTTTTTCCCTTCTTTTTCTTTTGATGATATTTTTGGTCTTTAACTGAAATGAAGATTTAAAAAAAAATCAAGAGAACATTTTACGTTCATCCTTGATAGAAGTGTTATTACCTTAGGTAACAAAACTGCTGTTCTTCATTAGAAGAACTGAAAATTATTCCCTGACATCAGCAAGTACAAATTAACTTTTACCCTCGAAGCTGAAATGTTTGGTTAAATGCATTAGGGGGAGGTGGAAAATTTGGTCATTCAATAAACTTCAGGAAGCACTCTTTATAGATGATATATATTTCTCCAGTAATGTAGTGCAGAGGTCTCCAAACATGGCTGCTTTAAGACTTGTGGACTTCTACTCCCAGAATTCCTCAGCCAGCATTGCTGGCTGAGGAATTCTGGGATTTGAAGTCCACAAGTCTTAAAGTGGCCAAATTTGAAGACCCCTGATGTAGTGGGTATATTCATCCATATGAATAAACCATAGTTCAGCTATTTGAATTGCTGAAATGTAGGTTTCTGCATGATCCTTCCTCCAACAAAACTGCAGGTGTTTGGAACAGGAGTCTCTTTTTAGATTAAGCATATTTTAGCATATAGTTTGTTTTTTCAATTGAGGTTCATCCAGGCTGAAGTAAACTAAGACAAATTTCAGGATTTTTTCCTCTCCCTGCTTTAGAATAAATAGTAGCAAAATTCAATAGCATCTTCTAATAAAGGAATAAAATTATGCAGTTAAAAGCAGTTGCTACAGGTTTATGCCAACACTGAATAACTCGCCACAGATTTCAGTAGATGCTTCTATTAACCCAAACAACTTCATTGCAGATGCCTGTACTGTTAATAAACACATTGGTTACATGAAATATCTGGACACACTGCTTTTGTTTTATGTATATTGCAACAATAAAAGTTGAACTGTAATACATGAAAGGCTTTTGTAATGATAGTGATTCCCCAAGCAGCAATTGCTTAACTTGTCTAGACAACACAAAAATCATAGGCGATGGAAAGAATTTGGCTACCACTGAACGAACTGCATTAGTTCTACACAGCCTGCCCTGGGGAAAGAGGAATATGAGGGCTTGAAAAAGATTCAGGAAAGTTGATGTGGGAAAACGAAAGGTTTTCATCTGGCCCAGAAGTGAAGGACCCTGGAAATGCACACTTTACTTAAAAAAAAAAAAGATGCCAGCCTTTTGTTCTAGAGTCTAGACTTCTATTTATGGGAAATCTGCACTTGTATCATGTGCTCCTTTACTGGAGAGGATGCCATACAAATGGACTAAGCAAGCATGTTCAAGTTAATATTTGATGCAACATATTTTGAAAAGCATTGGCTACATGGGAACATGATTTCAGTAGTCTTAAATGACCTAATACTGTCAGATTGGCATTATGATATTTAAATAATCATAGCTGCTGTCCTTATACTCTGAAAAACTATAATGCAAATGAGAAAAAAATGAAGGCAATCCACTTCTTCTCTTTTCCAGTATGTTAAAGAAGGAATGAGAATAAGAAAAGCTGCTTCCTCTCCATTAGGAGAAAAGGTCCATGATAAATATTTTCTCTTTCATTCCCTGTTACTGTAATGTACCAGGATCAAACTATAATTTTCTTTGTGCATGCACACAAATTTTATTTATTCAATTTCTATAGCCACCCAACTCAACCAAGAAATTCTGGGTGGCTGATTGATATTAAATTAATAACCACTAATAAAAATTCCCTATATAAATGACAGTTGCCCCTGCTTGAGCAATAAAATGCTTGCACCACTGGAATTTTTAGACTTTGCTGTGAGTCTCCATATCAGTATATATGTACCTGTTGGGGGCAGGGAGTGACTTTTTCTTGACACCATATATAAATCATCCTTTACATTCTCAAAGTAAATGAGAGTGCTATCCATTTCCTAGAATTGTTTCAGAGAAAAGGTTTATTAGCAGAGGAATCATAAAAGGAGCCCAATCTTTTGTTTTCACTTCTTGGCCAAATATAATCATGTTGACAATTTCTAGTGCATTTAAGATTATTTCCTCCCAAGGGTTAAGAACTCACTTATCAAGGCATGATTTTTCCATTTAATCTGCTACAAGCCAGGATACCTGTCTCCTACATTTCAAGTTGTGATGACCCAAAGAGATTAGTAGAGGATAACTTGCAACTGATTCTATTCTTTTGTTTGTTTTCTTAGAAAAGCTCCAGACCCCCTCAAATTTAGTTCAAAGGTAGTGGTTGTTTTTATCCATAATTCTTTCCTAAAACTGTCAAAAGAAAAGAATACTTGGAGTTCCTTAAGAATTTGAAGTAGCAATAATGCGTGTAGGAGAGGGTCACAAAACTGGGCTTCTTTCATGATCTTAGCTTGGAAATGTACAATTAAAATTGGAACTGTAAGACAGGAATGTTAAAATGTTAGCTTAATATTGGTTATATTGCTATAGTGCTTTTGCAGAATCACATCATGAGGTTTTGCGATGAGAAAGGTCATGCTAGTGTCAGTGAACGCTATTTAAACAGCCTATTTAGCCAACATAGTTGGTTTGTTTGTTTTTTCAGAAGGCTTCTGTAGCTCCTATGAAATGTTTCTTCAGTGAAATGTTGAAGGGATTTTTTAGATCCTGCTCCTGATGAAGTCAAAGCACGTTCAAAAATTTGGACCGCTTAATTCTCAAATAAGCCACAGTCGATGCTGTGGGTTTCTTCTATTATAAATCAACATTAACTTGTGATGCAACTGAAATGTTGTAACAGTTCAGCTTTTGTCTCACATGCTATAAGAATACAAGTGCTGCTGAAACAGTGTGTTTCGTATGCTGAGCCCAAATGGCACTGAGCTAACTTCCATTGAAGTGTAACAAAACTTCTCTAGTCCTGCACGTAAAACAGAATAGCCCGTTTGAATTCCAAATTAAATGCCTAGTTCACATGCCTACTTGCCTACTTATTAACATCCTTATGAGTAATGTGACCTATTGAGCTTAAAAACAAGGAATATGTGTTTGGAGAGAAACAGACTTATGAGAGTCAGTGCTTGCATGAGAGAACTATCTAACCAGGATATGTTGAAGCAAATCAGTGTTCAAGGGCACTGGTAGCAGGTGCTTTACAAGCTGCAGGATCACATAGTCTGTCTCTGACTGCTCAATTCATTAACTTTTTTATTGTAGTTAGCTACTATCAGATGTAGATAATTCTTCAGATTTTGTTACTTTACTCTATTCTGCAGCAAAGGAATTTGGATACAGTATTGTGGCAGGATATTGTCATCCTGGACTTTCATATGACCCCACTAGTTATATAAAACTAAGCAATGGGCTAAATAGTTGGGAAGGAAATAAGGGAAGCCACAGTAATCAAGGAAATTGGTAAAGGTATTAGGGAACATTTCCCCAAGCTTAAAGATTTATTTAAATAGGACTCATCACCGAGCATGCCCCAATATGTTGTGGAAAATTGAAAATTTATCCTAACATCAACCAAGGCTAAAGAATAAGTCCTGGGAGAAAATTAAGGAAAATGAGGCAGACAGGCAAGGGATTAGCTTGACTGTAGAAATCAATTTGTGAATATTATCTTAAGAAACAATGGGTATGAGATGGTTGCAAACAAAGAGACAAAAATATTGAGGATCTTAGAGAGTCACCATAGGCAACAGTTTTCTAAAATGAATAAATTAGATCCAAAAAATGCAACATGTAGCTTGCTGTTTGGTACAGAAGACTGGCTACTCCACTGTGTGGCAAAGCCAGATAATACAAATTGAGTGCTTCTAAGAAGAACCGAATAAGGAGCAAACCTCACTATTGTGAACCTTACTTCCAGTTTACATTAATAATCATGGAGAATGTACATGGATTTTCCATCTTCATATTCCACTGAAATGTTTCAGATGTAAATGGATGTAAATTGAATAGTGAGAATGTTTGAAATTCAATTTTCTCTAGGGACAGTCACCATTTAGCTTTAGCAGAAGGGTTAAATTGATCCTTGCATACCCCAGAGCTGAATGTCAGATTAAAACCTCAGTAGTTTCCCTCAATATGAATAGTGGAAGAGGGTTTGCCAGAGATGTGCCTTGAATCCAGCTCTCCTAGGTATCACCTAGCTGCATTAGAACTACAATTCCCAGGCTTCCCGAGAGCTAACACGTCAGGGTAACGATGATCTGTTGAAGCACATGATGAAGAAAGTCTTTGCCAAAGCTTCACACATTTATGTTGTAGAAGACAGCATTAGCAGCCACTATTTCTGGCTCTGTTTCAAAGAAAATCCTGGTGTAATGTATAATAAGAGTGACAGAGGGGTATCCTGGGAAGAAGCATTGTGGGCAGAGTTGGCTTCAAAACTTCCAGGTGTTAATCTTGACTCAACATATTTGTGTAACTATATGTGATAGTGGTACAACCCTCCTTGGATTCTATTGATCACTTATAAAAAAAATGACGCTTAGGAGATTTAAAACAAGAGCCATGGTGGCACAGTGATTAGTATGCAGTATTGCAGACTAACTCTGCCCACAGCCCACAGTTGGATACTGACTTGCTCAAGATTGACTGAATCTTCCATCCTTCCAAGGTTGATAAAATGAGGATCCAGATTGTTGGGGACAATATGCTGACATTATAAACCACCCAGTAATTGATGTACAGCAGAATAGGGTGGTATATAAGCCTAAGTCCTAATGCTATTGCTAAAACAGTATTTTGTGGAGATGGAAACTTGATTTTTTTCCCCCTTCCCCCATGGCTTTCTTTGTGATTCCAGAGCTTAGTACTGGTAGGCTGCAAAACCATTTTCAGTCGTGTGTGGATTCTTCATGGCTCTGTTCATTTCTTTTCAAAAAAACGAAGAATTATGCTCTGAATATGTGCTTGCATGTGCATTCATCGACATTCTTCTAAAGGGCATCATGAAAACAGAAGACCAACTGAAATTTAGAGTTTCTGTGGTAGGCAACCACTTTAATCCCTTGGAGAACCATTCATCAAAAAAGCTGCAGTGTCTTTACAGTTCCCTTTACTATCATTAAAGCAAAAATGTTTGACATAATTACTTTCACCATACCACATCAGGCCACCCAGCCTCTTCCATTGCTTCTTTTGAATGGCAATTAGGAAAGGGAGTCACATTGTTAAAGGCTAGAGCAGTAGAAGGCATTGTGCTTTTCTGGTTTCTGAACCTCATACTGTGGAACTATAATAGAGCTGTGGAAGAGAACAATTTATCTTACAGTATTCCTGTGGTGTCAGTTTGTCTATAAATGCATCATTTTAAAACAATAAAGCAGCTAATAAAAGGATATGGTGCAGAACAGGCAGAATGTTGCCAGAATATGAGCATGACTATCATTAATTGTTAAAAATGAGAAAGAGGAGAGGAAGCAAAAACAGGAACATGCTGCATTAAACTCACATTCATCCTTGTCTGTATTGTGCTGTGGGGCTATGTTTGCTGTAATCATGCTTTTGTTTACATGCACATAATCTTCGTTTATTTGTATTTTAAGAAGCATAGAATTTAACTAATTTAGAATTAGTTAAAAATAATAGTACTCGGAATATCTGTGTCTAAAATTGCCTGGATTTTCTGTTTTTTAAAAATAATTTTAAACTGTATGTTTAGTGCCTCAAGTACAGAGAAGGAAGCATTAGGACCTTTAAATTCTAATGATTTAGAATAACAGTTCTTAAACATTTTGGTCTCAGAACTATTTTTAAAAAAATGATCCAGGACTTCAAATAGCTTTGGTTTATGTGGATTATATCTATTGATATTTACTGAATTAGTAATTAAAACTGGGAAATGTTAAAATCTTTGACTTTGCAGACTCCTTGAAAAGGTCTTGATAACCTGAAAATCACACTTGGAGAACCAATGGTTTAGACCAGGGGTCCCCAACCTCCGGTCCGTGGACCAGTACCGGGCCACGGCATGCCAGCAACCAGTCTGCACAAACAAGGAAAGTCCCATCCACAGGATGCAGGCAGCACACAAAGCCATGCCTCCTCCAGTCTGCGGAAAAACCTTTCACCATGTAACCAGTCCCTGGTGCCCCAAAAGTTGGGGACCTCTGGTTTAGACAAATTTGAACTGACTTAATTTATTTCTATTTTATACCCTTTTTTTTTTTAGAGTTCAGAATGCACACACATAGTGTACTCTTTCATTTTATTTTCATAGATAGGCTAAGCTGAGAGCTACCTAGTGAGTTGATGGATGAATGGGATTTGAATTCAAATTTACATGATGATAACCTAGTAGCCTTAACTGTACAACACAACATTGGATATAAATTTGTGTTTGTGATAGAAATGATGAAGATGCAAGATAGTTAACAGGAGAATCAGATATTTAAAAGTTGAACTAATGCTGAAACATTAAATGCAAGATGGTCTTTATTTACTGTTCTCATAAGAGCTTAAATATATAAAAATAAACAGAGCAGTAATCTTAAAGTTTGTCTGAGTTCCATCATGTCAGTTATACCATTTAGAAAATATATCATGATTTGCATGCTGATACAAAGCTTAATCTAATTTGCATTTCAATCTAATGCGCACATCACTTTCCATAGGCCTGGCCAGAATTTAGAAATATTTCATGACTCATCTATAATTTATTCTACAATGTTCCTATTCTAATGTGATTCTCTTCAATGACAAAGAGGCCCAATTCTTAAATAGTCTCTATTCCAAAAAAACAAAGAAGCCTGAAATGAATTGCCTCTGGCCACATAGCACATTGTTTTCTTGTTTTTTAAATAACAATAATCCCCACTTCTTACATCAGGGCTTTTCAACCAGTGGTATGGTTACCACCTTTGGAACATTGGCACCTGGCAGGTGGTACGTGACCATCCTAGAAAAGTGGTAGCGGGGGAGGGGAATGAGCCTGAGCAAGAGATGGCTGGAGCTGCAGGGCTGTCAGGGCTCAGCGGAAGCACCAGGATCAGTGCCGCTTTCCGGCTGATCGCGCTTCTTTGGGGCTGTCAGGCTCAGTGGAAGCACCAGGATAAGCGCCAGGCTCCAGCTGGAGCTCGGCGCTGATCCTGGCGCTTCTGAGCCCAGAAGAAGCGCCAATCAGCTGGAATGTTGCAGCATCTCCAGGGTCTTGTGATTTATATTCAGATGCTTGGCAACTGACTCATATTTATGATAGTCATAGTATCCCAGGGTCATGTGAAGTGACCAAAACCTGCTGCAACCACCCAGCAGACGGAGGAATAAAAACCAAACACCCCCCACCCCACTCCCGCTGCCAATCCTCAACATAAATGCTCACAACAATGGAAACCTCGGACAGGAGGAAGAGCGCCGCCAGGCAGGCACGCAGGTGTCTTGCTCGGCTGTAGCTTGGCAGGGGCACTTTTTCAGTGCCATTGTAACTTCGAACTGTCACTAAGCAAACTGTTGTAAATTGAGGACTACCTTTACTTTATCACTTTTCCTTTTTTTTTTTTTTTGTCATCAAATTTTTGACACCTTGCTAGGCGACTGGTGGTACTTGGATGTTGCCATATCCTAAAAGTGGTACAATGGGTGAAAAGGTTGAAAAGCCCTGTCTTACATCACCATCATTTCATTCTCTTGTGTTGATTACAACTTTTCCTCTTGCAATTTTACTTACGGTTACAACGCTAAGGAATATAATGCTACCCTGTTAAAATAAAATTATCAAGTTGATTAAAACACACAGCAATGAACTTAACTGAATTTCAAAACTAAAACAAGTACTGAGTTTTACAGGGATGATTATTCATGTGGCATACAACAGTATTAGGTTTGTTTCCCTAGTCGTGCTTTTTAAGAATATAGACCTCTTTGCCTAGACCAGGGGTAGACAACCTTGGCTCTTTTATGACTCATGAACTTCAATTCTGGGAGTTGAAGTCCACGAGTCATAAAAGAGCCAAGGTTGCCTACCCCTGCCTAGACAGGGAGATTTTCTCACAAAAGCTCTTCTCTTTCCTCCCTCCTGCCCCCATACCCATACCCATCTCCTGATTTCAGCCCTTTCCAAAGGAAGATTTTAGTTACTTCAGAATTATCCATACAGAATGGTAATTTGCTCTTCAGATATTTTTTTTTCTCTTCTCCCTGTCTGGTAATTTGGTTAAAATAATTGTTCTTCCTCTTGCTTATACTTTGAATTAAAAGTGAAGACTGAATCCAAATTGCAATACAGAGAATGTATACTTTTAACCACACTAGTATTAAAGCTACATGGCAGTGACCTCTATTCAAATACAGATTTTTAAATTGAATTAATAAGTTCAGCCATGTTCTCTTTTTTTCATGGCAATTACCCTGAGAAAGGAGCTATGCTGAAGAACTGCATGTCATTCTTCAGGAAGACGTGGGTTATATCCCTGATTTTTTTAACCAATGTTTGCATGTTCTCTTTCATTCCTTTCCCTTTTTCAAGTCTGTTGTTGCCTACATAGAGTCATCATAAAGCTGACAAGTTGATTAAAAGTAAAGCAAGAGGTTGAGCTGAATTTCAAGTTAATAATTTTGGCCTTCGGCTGTAATAATAAATTGAATTGAAGTTAATAATTATAATTAAGGTGCAAAAACCCTTTAATTATGGACTGAAGAAGGCAAGCTTCTCATCCTCCCTCCCACTTGAGCTGCAGGTTGGTTGGTTGGTTGGTTGGTTGGTTGGTTGGTTGGTTGGTTGGATGGATGGATGGATGGATGGATTTAGCAAATACACATTGCTATCTGACTTAATCAAATTGTTCTGGGCAGCTAACTGTGCATACACACACACACACACACACACACAAACACACACACAAATAATCAACTCCAATCATAATAACAATAACACAAAGCAAGCACACAGTCTGGGTCCTATTGACCTCCTGGCCCTAAAGCCTTTGAGATCTGGATATTGCTAGTTTTTCCTGCAGATTTCTATTCCAAATGATGCTCTCTAGATCAAAGATCCCCAACCTGTTGGGCACCAGGAACCGGTTCCGTGGAGAGTTTTTCCGTGGCCCAGAGGGTGTGTGGTTTTTTGTGCTGCCTCCATCCCACGGATGGGGCTTTGCTTGTTTTGTGAGGACCAGTTGCGGCCATGCCGTAGCCCAGTAATGGTCCACAGACCGGGGGTTGGAGACCTCTGCTCTAGATGAGAGCCCATGGTTGCTCTCTTGATTAAGAATAATGGAATGTAATGGAATGTATAGCCTTTGGGAAACACAAGGTTTGAAAATAGTTATTTCTCAAATCCTTAAAGGAAATAAGTATATGGTGTTTCTTAATCATATATGCATCAGTAATTTCAGTCTGGGTTTGACACCAAAATGGCTTTGGTGCCTTAAAGGATGGTCTATGCTGAGAATAAGCAAGAAGAACGTCTTTTGAGCCATGACCACTGTCCTTAAGATCTTTCCGGATTAATTGGGCTTTGATAGAAAAGGAATCCAATGAATGTTTCCAGCATCCATTAAGCCTTATACCATGCTGTGCAATAGAGCTGTTTTGTCCCCACTGCCATTCCTTTTAATGCAGACAGGCAACCAAGCAAAGTCATGAAAATTTGGAATGAGTCATCAATAAATAGATAACATTGTCCTCATTTTCTGCTTTTAAAGTGAGTCTGATGAAATCAGAAATGGTTGACTCAAACATATAAACTGCAGTTTAATCTGGACAAAGCAAACTATATTGATAATGGATGTTGTGTCTGACTTAGAACTTAATGTTAAGAGTTTTCTGGATAGAGCAGCTCTCAATTTATGGAGTGTTCTTATATCTTAATTTCTCTGTGGAGGTTTAAATTATTTCCACAACAGATTGCAGTTTTCCATATTCATGGGCATTACGTATCAACACTTTGAAAATATGAAATTCAGTGTAAATATATACTCTTGCCCAGTTACCCCCAGATGTTGTCTATGCATGCACAAACACGCATATGCCTAAAGTCAAGCTAGAGTAACTTGATGCAGATATGCATCTCACACCAAGATCATAAGCCATCCTACGCAGATGGCCCTCTCTGTGAGACTAAAGATGTATTTGCTTCACCATCGCTCAGAGTGAATGAAGCAAGTAGCAACCAGATTTTTAATATGATAAATTTCACAACTGCCACCATGAAAAGACAAATCTACCAACATAAATCTTGCAAATATGGAGAGTCACCTGTTTATCTTGTACCGGTTTAAATTATGATCTGGCTGTGATCCCTCTTTAACATGAGATTGTCATGCCATGGTTAATTATATTATTTTTATAATACTGCATATGGAATTGCTTTGGAAGATTACTCAAACTCTTATATTATCACCATATAATCAATGTGGGCTGGGTTTGTGAGATACCAATTATGTAAGTACTGTAATTATACCTTCCTAGCCCTTAAGTTACAGGAACTCATGCAGATTTGCAATAATTTTTAGACCGTCAAGTTCATGAAGTTAAGATTAGATTAAGTAGGAAATAAGAGTTTTCCAAAGAAGTATATGCAGACATACAGATTTCATTCTGATGTGCAGCAATCTTACTTATCAAAAGGCATATATGTATGTAACATATGGTGTCTTGGTTCAGCATATAGCAAATATCCACTTTTATAGGTGGCATTATGAGACCTAAATGTGATAGCTAAAAACACAAACATAAGGAGCAAAAATCCAAAAATCAAACCAGTCTGTGGAGTGGTTTTTATTTATCAGTCTTATTTGTTTACAACACTGTATGTTGTTAACATGTACAACTATATACAGATATGTGCATACATATAATAAGATATTAGAATATTATGTCTGCATGTACACACTGCTCACACCCACTCATCCACTGCACACATAGAGTAGAAAACACTTATTCCAGAACGCTGTATTTTTCCGAAGCTTCATTTTTAATTTGCAAAAGAGCTGAGATCTAGATAAAGGATGTATAAAATAATGGCCTCGCAGCAACTTCTAAACTGTTCTGTGATATTAGGCTTTTCATGTATTTGGGAATCGGCGCTCATCAGCAATATGATGCACTATTTATTATTGAAATACACTGATATAGCCTTTAAGCCCCTTGATGGTTACTAGAAATACAAAGAAATAAAGTATAGTGAAGCAGGCTGTTGTATTTCTTAATTGCTGCAGCTAGAAGTTACAGCATTTTTAAATTCTTGCCTCATTAGGGAGTCAGCATCAAAAAGGTAATTGAAAACTGACCATTCAGTTTTCTTGAACAACAGAAGATGATTGCCAGTTACTGAAAGACTGTAGAGGGGTTTAGATACCCAGTTCACAAAGTTTTTGAAGAACGAAAAGAATGTGAACTGGCTAATGTGATTTTATATTATCCTACGTCTTTGATATGGTGTCTTCTTGTGTGGTTTTAGTGTAATTTTTTTTTTAATAAAAATGTTATGTTTTTAAATAAAATCTCTTTATTTTCTTCTAAAGGGTCGTGATTACTGTTCAGAAGAAGAGGATATCACATAATGCCAGTTCTGCCAATCGAAACAGGAATACTCCTGTGTAAATAGATTACGGTTCAATCCAGATCTTTTGGGGGAGTCTTCTCAAGTGAACAGCACTACATAACGAACAGTTATTTCCACATTGTATGCTCCATTCAGTTACAGTGTTTTCCTAATGACCATACAGTGAGCTTGGTTCAAAGAAAGAAGAACGGCTTCTATGGAACTGCCTTTGCTGCTGCTAATTGAAACCTGTTGCAAGTTTTCATTTCTTCATGCCCACAGACGTTTGACTTGAACATCTAAAAGACACTGTAGCTTTCACTTGGGCTGTTGGCCTGTTTTCTATTGGCTGAGGTGGCATTGTACAAAATCTTCCATAACCAAGCAGCTGAATCTTCCAGTTCACCCTACTCATCAGCCCATTCTCAAATGGGGCATGGAGTTCTTGTTATGCTGACAGTTTAGAGCTTTGGAAAATGGGATGCTTTGCCACGATGGACTTTGTTTTCTGCTAGGAAGAAGTTAACAAATAAAAAGCATGTTATCATACAGATACTGAATGTGGTGATGCAGGAACAGAAATCTGTATTTTTTTTTAAAGCCACCAGTTTCTTTTATTAACTATTTTAATCAAGGAATATACTTGCAATATTGGCTTTGCTGACCACAGATGGAAATTATGATCACAATCAGTTTGAATCCCTCCTTCTATCTCTCTCTCCTCACTCTTTTTTAAAAGAAATAAACATTTTACTGTTTTTAGGTATTCTTGTCTTATACCCATTCATACATACCAGTGTGTTAAGAATAATTGGGAAAAGGGAGCTGGTAAAGGAGACCTTTAGAAAGTTGATTTGAAAGGATATTATTTTCAAATGCTGTGTGCCAATTTGAGATGTCTGTAGAGTTTATTTTTCCATAATATAAGAGTTGATACTCTCTCTTCTCAAAGGCAGATGTAATATTTTTAACAAATATTGTCATGAGTAAAAATGATCCTAAGGTTAAAAAAAGAACTTTTGCATTTATTTTTTTAAATACATTATAACTTAAAACTATTTTATGAGCTTGGTAACAGATTCTGTCCTGTGACTTTGTGGAACATAATCATAAAGGAAAATGCAGCTGCAGCAATGGAGGGTTATTGTTTTTTTTTAAAAAAAAAAACCCTCTCATTTGCCTAATTAGGACTTCATGATGGCAATCCATCAATAAAGTTAGCACATGGTAGAATTGTCAATGGGATTTGTAATATAATTAACATTTTATCCCATGGGAATGCATATATCCAACTAATTCAGGGGTTCTCAACCTTATGGACTTCAACTCCCAGCAAAGCTGGCTGAGGAATTCTGGAAGTTGAAGTCCACAAGTCTTAAAGTTGCCAAGGTTGAGAACCCCTGAACTAATTGAAGGGCTTTTACTAAAGGGGCTTTCATCATATTTTCTCTTAAAAAAATAAGTGGTCCTCTATCTGCCATTAACTCAGTTGCAGCAAGTGAAGGATGTCAAGATCTTATTCTTCGACATAACAGCTGATTATTCAAAGGTATGTAGATTTTGAGTCATCCAACTTCCACAACATTGTTGTAACCACAACAATGAAACATTGCCTCCCAAAGATTTTGAAGTATAATAACCTCTCAGGTATTAATCTGTTGAATGATTCTTCAAGTATTTGGTGAGAAGGCAACAACACTGTTTCAAATCATTTATCTCTGCTGAAAAAAACAGATACTTATGGTGGAATTGGTTCATTCCTTCTCTTTGTCCACTATCACTAGCTTTTTTAAAAAATCTCTTCCATATTTACTCTTAAGTTCTGCAAAGAATTCTTTTCCTAAGTGTCTTGCTTCCCCATTTCCCTTTATAATTTTCAGTTCTCTTGGTGTAATTGGCTTTTCTTTGTAATGTGTATGAATACGCTGTTTGGAAAGGATGGTTTGGATTTTCATAGGCCACCCGTGTGGAACTTTCCTTAACTGATTGTACTACTAGAAGCCTTTCCCACACCTACTTACATAGTTTCGATTCAATCAGTTTCTCAATTTCTCTTCTAACTGATGTACAGCATGTTTTTCCATAACCTTTTCTCCACTTGACAGGCTTCTCTTAAGGTTTTTGTTATAAGTCCTGATCAATTTCAGAGCCCATAGTTACTGAATTATAGAATTTTTTCTTAAATTGATTCAGTGGTGGGATCACAAATCCCTTCCACAAGACATCCCAAATGTGTATTTTGCTTAGGCAAAGGGCATTGAATGGGCTCGGGCCAGTTGTCAAAACTTTGTGTGGTAGTTTCATTGGAATTGATTGTGCTTGGCTTCAAAAGACTCTCATTCCATCTGATATCAATGTAGATCTCATTGTGCTTTACAAAACACTTGATGCCCAGACTTCACAGATTGAGGTAGGTGCCGTATCAGTTACACCACGGGTGTCAAACTTGATCACAGCATGTGATGTATCATGACATATTGTGACAATGTTGCCTTTCTGGAGCCAGGATGGATGTGGCCTACATGTGACGCATCCAGCCCGTGGATCATCAGTTTGACACCCCTGAGTTACACCTTATCTACAAAGCCATTGACATCTGTTATGCATTTTCACTCCAGCACCAGTGTCTAAAGAACACAAATCAGAAGCGTTCCCAAAACAAAACAGTTTGGAACTTTGTCACCTTACAGGGGAGATAGGCAGCATAAAAACATAATAAATAATTATGGGAAGAAGCTATCTAAACATTCAGCTTCATAATCAATGGCTCCATAGAGGCTGACCAGATAGTATGCATGACCAGGGTTGATAGAACTAGACAGGTGACTCCATGTCTAGCTCATAACTCATTGCAACTTATTGTAATATTTTTACTTGCATTTCTCTCAATACAATGTTATGCGACAGTCTTAACTTCACATGATTCTAGCCTTCCAATCACTGATTAGTAGTGCACAGAGGAATGGATCTCTCCTCAATACTTTCATTCTTGTTCCCTGCCAAATTGAAGATGATACAGGTATAATTGGCTACTATAAACTCAATATCATTATGAGTCCAATCCAGGCTATACATATTTTAATTTTATACTTAAAAATTAAAATACTTGGAAAAATTATTCTGTAACTTATGCTAGCTTAGTATTCATGCTATTTATTAAAACAGCCAGGTTTCCAGAAATAGACACAGCTGTTTTAATGAATTGACTTAGTAAAACTAGATTGTTAAAGCAATTCCAAAGCAGCTATAGCTTCAGGTTGGTGAGGAATTACTGCTTTAATGAATAGCAAAGAAAGGCTGTGATTGTGCAAGTTTTTTGTAAAACACTTCTGAATCATTTTCAAACTCTGCAAAGACCTAATTCCTGTTGCAAATTTTGGCAATGGTTCATGTCCTATGATTTTTATAATATCTTCACTACATAGTTCCTACTCTTGGTTAAGCAACTCTGATTTATACCTGCCAGCAAGCTGCATTGATATAAAAATTCAGTTGTCAACTACCTTGGGGACTGTCACTTCTGGCAAAGGTCCTGGATTTAAAGGACTATGTTTCTAATTATGAAGTACATACATTTTCTGTTTCATTAAATCTAACCATCAGATATTCTCCTTTGTTTCTGAGAATTAATGGCTTCATCCACAACAAGTAACCTATGTGACTAAGACTCCTGGTTTCACAATGAAGTAACATATCATGGCTCAGGACTCAGATTCTACATCCTAATCTGATCCTAAAGAAGCTGCTCCAGTTGAGTTTGGAATGTCAGCCTCCAGAAGGACAAAGCCAGGAATCATAGGAGGCTGAACAGCTGGAAAAGTCAGGTGAAAGTGATATAAGGCCTTCCAGTCCCTGCACCAGACAAGTAGAGAAGAGAACAGAACAGTTATGGTCTAATAAGCTCCTCACCAAGTCAAAAAGTAAACCTTCTGATTATTGACAGCTGGCTGCAGCCTTATTTAAGAAATATTTCTGAGTTGGCTCTCTTTGCTGGAAACAATATCTGACTTCAGCTCAAGTGTGGCATTTGTATGTGTAGATTCTATTCTTGAATGTCTGAGTTTTGGACCTGCCGACAACCTTGCCCTGTCTCTCTGAAATCTGGATGAACCTCTATGCACTTCTGTTTCAAAAGAAACGGAAGACATGGTTTGGATTGTTCAAGGACAGGCTGTTCAGACTCATGCAGTCCAGCCCAGAACTGAAAAATCTTCAACTGATTCAAAGTGTTGACTGTACAAAGAGGCAGAAGAAATAATGGATCATATACTCAGCGTGCAAGAAGATCACACAAACTGATTGCAGAATAGATGAGAAAAAATTGGAAATCACAAAGATCTGAAAACAAGTTAAAAGGGTATGGCATAAACCAGTTGTGATGGTCCTACAATGGTTATCAGTAACTGAGTGCCATACCAAAAAATCTTGGATGCTACTTAGAACATTTGTATATTGCCATCTTTCAATTACAAAGGCCACAATGCTTTGATCTGCACATTTACTACGCCAATGCATTATGACATCCAAGATTCTTGGGAAGAACTTGATGCATGTGAAGGCCAATAACAACTAAAGAATTGGCAGTTGTAATTTCACATTGTTGAGCACATAATGACCATGAATCTTGCAGACTGTGTGACCAGCCATAATAATAATGCCTTTATTGTTATTAAGCATCTGCCTATTCCAAGTCCAAGGGAAGATAGGTGGACAAAAGTGCCAATCCCATTCTAAATATCTGACTGACAGTGTGACCAATCATAATATATTAAGTGTATATGCTGCTCATCTCTCAATGATGCTGGGCTGCTTGCAATAATAAATAAAAAGCACAGATGACCACTGAAATTATCAGTTGCAAATAAGCATCAAGCTGTCACATCTTCGCATGTTGGCTCTAAAAACCCAAAGTTTATATAAATATGAATGTCGTCTGAGTTTCAGTAATTGATCAGGAAAAGGGAGATATAAAGAATAACTGAATGAAGCAGCATGCATTTGTTTACTTTTTTTAAAAAAATGGCAAAAATAAAACTGTCAATATAGAAATGCCATCCTATAAATCTATGACAGAACTGCACTTAGAATGCTAGGCTGTTTCAAAAATTATATTGCAAGTCTTAAAAAGGTACAGAAAGAGGGCAGTGAAAACCACTGCAGCTTCCCTACAGGGAACAACTGCAGTAGTGGGAAGATCAGTATATATAAACTCACACATGATAGAAGTATATAAAATCAGGTATAGTAAACAGAATGAGGATAGAACAATTTTTCTCACATTAGAAGTGTAGACCACCTAATGAAACTACAGCCAATTTTGGTCACCATATCACAAAAAAGATGCTGAGAGTTTGGAAAAAAAAATCAGAGAAGAGCAACTAAGATGATCCAAGGCCTGGAGACTAAAACATATGAAGAACAGCTGCAGGACTTGGGTCTGGCTAATCTAAAGAAAAGAAGAAATGTGGGAGACATGATAGCAATATTCCAGTACTTGAGGGGCTGCCGCCAAGAAGAAGGGGTCAAACTATTCTCCAAAGCACCAAAAGGCAGGACAAGAAACAATGGTTGGAAACTGATCAAAGAGAGAAGCAACGTGAAATTAAGGAGAAAGTTCTTGACAGTGAGGACAATTAAGCAGTAGAACAGTTTGCCTCCAGAAACCGTGGTTGCTCCATCACTGGAGATTTTTAAGAAGAGGCTAGACCAGGGGTAGGCAACCTTGGCTCTTTTATGACTCATGGACTTCAACTCCCAGAATTCTTGAATCAGCTATGCTGACTAAGGAATTCTGGGAGTTGAAGTCCACGAGTCATAAAAGAGCCGAGGTTGCCTACCCCTGGGCTAGACAGTCACTTGTCTGAGATGGTATAGGACTATAGGTTCTCCTGCTTCAGCAGGGGGCTGGACTAGAAGACCTCCAAGGTCCCTTCCAGCTTCTATTCTATTCTATTCTATTCTATTCTATTCTATTCTATTCTATTCTAATACAGGAAAATAAGGGCCAATGAAGAATTTTTTAAAACAAAATGTTTAGCTAAACTGCAGTTTGCTGCCATTGCTGTAATTATCATCAGATTAGAAAGTTTTCAAAGAAGACTAGTCAAATCAACGGAGGAATGAACAAATACCAGTTGGTAATATATTGTTCCCTAAATCACAGGTGGTTTCTACTTTAAATAAGGATATTTTGGTCCATGAGTTTTCTAAGTGCAAATGGTTTAGCTATCATGGGATACAAGGTGCTGGAATAAATAGGTCCTTGGCCTCATCTGGCAGGGCTCCCAATCTTCCAGTTTTTTAAGACCCCTTTGTAGTTGTTATTGTGCTATATTTTTAGAAGAGTTTTGATCACCTGGTAGGCCATAGTATTTCAACCTTGTAAATGTTAAAATTATTTTAATTTTCCTTCATTCTTAGTTTGGGCACCTTGGCTCCCATTCTTAATTTATTTTTTGTTGTTATTGTTCCATAATTCCCTGCTTGTCCTGTTTATCTTGGATTGCAGGCTGCAGATTCCTCTTTCTTGGAGGATTATTTCAAATAATAATAATAAGCAGAAGAGAAGAGAAAAAACTAGAGAAGATAACAAAATACAAAGACCTACAAATAGAAATAGAAAGACTGTGGCAAAAGCAAGCAAGGGTAGTACCAATAGTGATAGGCTCCTTGGGTGCAATCCCAAAACAACTGGAGCACCACTTGAACACCATTGGCATTGACAAATTTGCTATTAGTCAATTGCAAAAGGCGGCCTTACTAGGAACTGCTTCCATCCTGCGACGATAGCTGTAATACCATCAAACATCCATATCTGCCTATCCCAGGTCCTGGGTAAGGACTCGATAGGTAGACAAAATGCCAAATCCAGTCTGAACATCTGGCTGACTGTGCGATGATCCATAATAATAATAATATGTTAATGATAGACAAGGTACATTGCTCCAGCTTTCTTTCTGTGAAAAGGAAGTCAACTATCCTCTCAAGGATAGCCTCCACCTTCTGTAACAATTCTTCTATAAGTTTTTTCAACTTTGGAGACTTGAATCTATAGTGTGAAATAATAACACATAATAATAAACTGGTGTACTAGTGATGTATATACTCTGTGGGATTTATAAATTAGCAATAAAGATCTGGAAATGATACTTGTGCTGTATAAATTGATATTCAGTTCAAGGTTTTTCCAGTTCTCATTCTTTTCTATCTCTCATTGGGAGATTTTAAAGAGAGTAAATCAAGCTGCAGAAGTCCAGGTTGTATAGATGTTACCCCAAACACTGAATGGAGGAATTCTGGGAATAGCACTTCAGCAACATCTGGTGAGCTAGATATCTCTGTGGTCCACCTTTAAAAATAATTAGTTATGAAATAAAATCAATATATCCAAAATATTTCCAGAACGAGCAGTGTGGTAGCTAGTGGTGAAGACGCTCACCTCCTACTTGGAAGGTTGAGAGTTCAATCCCAGGCAGTGACACTATCAGGGAGCAAAGAGAAAATATCTGCTGTGTGGCATGAGGAAGGGCTTTATTTGGCCAGTAAATGCTCCACTCAGTTGCCCCGACTCCATCCCAAAGCAAGGGATTACACATGGTCATTAAAAAAAAAAAAGATAATGTATCTGGAATGCTTTCCTGGATTCATAACTTGTTTGTTCATTCAGTTTATCGTAGTTTTTCTAGGATTAAAACATAGGTTTATGTTCTCCTCTCTTATGTTGACTTTATTTCAAAGTTATGCCATTTTAAAAAATAAAATAGCCCGTTAGAAATTATAAACTTAGTTTTAAAAAATGTGGACAGATTTAGCAACCTGGGGGACTTTGTGTCAGATGAATAAGTTCTCTGAACCCCAAAGGACTGCAGGCACGATGCCAGATTTTATTTATTTTTTTTGGCATGAGCTTACATTCTCAGTAATGTACACCAAAAAAACCAACACCCCCCCCCAAAGGATTTGTCATAGATAAGGGCAGCTTCTTTACTCCCATAGAGGAATGTAAAACATAGAATTATAATCTAACCCTCTGCTCAAAGCAGGATACCTTGTACAATCCTGGTCCAATGATTGTCCAGTCTGATTTTTGAAAGCCTCCAGCAATGGAGCACCCACAGCTCCAGGAGGTCAGCTATTCCATTGATTAATTGCTCTCAGTGTGAAGAAAATTTCTTCTTAATCTATCAAAACCTGTCTATAAAATCTATCACAATCCATTAGCAGCAGGGAGTAGAAATCTTACAGTTTTTGAGAGCTTGAGGAAGGAGAAGATAAATAAATTGAAGAAAAAAATCATAAATAAAAGAAACATTTTATTTGTTGCAACAATAATACAGAATACACTATAATATGATAAATGCATAATAAAAAACATTTGTAACAATAACATTTTATATTGTAATTATGCTTACATGCCTAATAATTATTATTTAAATGAGTACTTTTAAATTGAATGAATATTTTTTGTCAATGTATCATCTTCTAACAATATATTGGAAATATCTGAACAAGAAATATCCTTCATACTGAATTTTATGGCAAGTGCTGCAGCTAGAGTATCAACATTCAATCTCGATTTCTCACTTTTCCAAAATTCATTAGCAATTGAAAAAACCCTTTCAACTGCTGCATTAGTTCCAGTACAGCACAACGTAAATTGAACACCAAGAAAACAAAACTTTTCATCCCAAATACCTTAGTGTGATTGCTTTTTTTCAACTCAAAAATACATAGTTTTGTGGTGTTCATCTGGACTAAATAAAAGAATATATGCAAATAGTAGCATTTGGATAGTGCTGGTTCAAATTGAAATTTTTCCAATTTCATCATTCATTCATTCATTCATTCATTCATTCTTATTTTATTCTGTGACATATTCCTCTGGGTTTCTGTCTCAGTTCTGCCAAAGTAACTTGAGTCAGTTATGATCTATTTATAGTCAAGGATTCAGATGTCCATTGATCAGCTAGATCTCCTCGATAGATTTTTATTTTTCAAGGAAAATCATTGGTCCAATACTTTTAGCAGCATTTTCAGGTTATTGACAGATGCTATCAAGCTGCTTCTTCCCCACCCATATCTTCTCTCTAATAATGTGTTGATGTGTTCAGCATTGTTATAAATAACACTTCCTGTTTGGTTCCTCTTTTTTGTCTCAATTTTCTCTAGATTTTTTTTGGCCAGGGACAGCAGGAGACGATCTTGCTGTTTGTTCCTGATCAACCTAGACCTAGCTCATTCCTCTCCTCAATAGATTTAAGATTTTGAAGTATTCTTTGATCAGTTATCCTCCGATTCAAAACTAAATTATGTTGGATATTTGGGTAGTTTAAGAATTGCAACTGATTTCCTATAAGATCAGGAGGTGGCTATTACATAATTGGTTGCATTAATCATCAAAGTAAAACTTGTTTGAATCCTGGAGAAGTTTTTTCCTTTTATGAAATTAAAAAGTATTTTAGTTTTTGTTCATTTTCCTCAAAGAATAAATGAACAAGTACAATTTTTTGACTTGATTGTTGAATTTGGTTTTCTTTACCTGGATTTGGGACTTGTGTGGGAACAGATCATATTTTAGATTACAATTATTCAGAAATATTGAAGCTTCAAAAGGATAACATAAAGCATATTTACATTTGATGAGTTTCAAGAGGAGATATTTTAGCAGTAGATTAATGAAACCCATATTCTGTTCCGCAGCCCATGTAGAAGAATGCACAGTGGGGTATTTCAAAAATATTTGTATTTTGTATTTGGGCTCCAGGAAATCACTGAAACCTTTGTTGCATTCTAGAAGTGAACACTTCAGGCAAAAAGGAGTTGCTTTCAGTTGGTAGAACATGGGAACCACCATGCTGTGTCAAGTCTAGGCACATCTGGTCAGAGGTTGTCACACAGTGACCTACCTGATGCATCTATGAAGCCCATAGACAGGAGCCCAAAGAAGCCCTCTTCTTTCCTTCATGTAGACAATCCAAGTTTAGAAGAGAAGGATGAGGGGGGACATGATAGCAGTGTTCCAATATCTCAGGGGCAGCCACAAAGAAGAGGGAGTCAAGCTATTCTCCAAGGCGTCTGAAGGCAGGACGAGAAGCAACGGATGGACACTGATCAAGGAGAGAAGCAATTTAGAACTAAGGAGAAACTTCCTGACAGAACAATTAACCAATGGAACAACCTGCCTCCAGAAGCGGTGAATGCTCCAACACTGGAAGTTTTTAAGACTGGACGGCCATTTGTCTGTAATGATGTAGGGATCCTGCCTGAGCAGAGGGTTGGACTCGATGACCTCCAAGGTACCTTCCAACTTTATGATGATGATGATGATGATGATGATGATGGATCATCGCACAGTCAGCCAGATGTTCAGATTGGATTTGGCATTTTGTCTACCTATCGAGTCCTTACCCAGGACCTGGGATAGGCAGATGTGGATGTTTGATGGTATTACAGGTATCGTCGCAGGATGAAAGCAGTTCCTAGTAAGGCCGCCTTTTGCAATTGACTAATAGCAAATTTGTCAATGCCAATAGTGTTCAAGTGGTGCTCCAGTTGTTTTGGGATTGCACCCAAGGAGCCTATGACTATTTTATTATTATTATTATTATTATTATTATTATTATTATTATTATTATTATTATTATTATTATTATTATTATTATTATATTTTCCGTTTACTACCTTTTCATGAACTTCCATAAATAATTGGGTGGAAATGAAATTCTAGACTAGAGAATTTGGGTCTTATCCAAGGCTAAATATGAATCAAATTCCTGGTTTTGGTCTTAATCTTTAGTGCCATCTATTGCTACATTGTGGAAACTTCATCAACCAGAAAAGTCATTGGTTTTAAAATGCATTGCTTACCTAACTCATAGGTGCTAATTAATTTGTTAAAATGTATCCTGATTTTTAACTTACTATAACAAACTCCAAAAGCCAAGAAATGCATTGAATGGGCTCAAAAAAGGCTGTATAAATTTTTGCCCCCAGGATTTACTGTCTAGTTAAAGCCAGACAGTTTTATTATAACTGTTTTTATAATACAGACTCATTTACAGTCTAGACCATGGATGATGGAGACTTAAGAATCCTGTTCACAAGAATCTTTTTCCTTTTTGTAGAAGCTCTAGTTTTCTTTGAAAAAGTAGTCTTTAGTATAACTACATTCTATCTCAATTTTGCAAATTCCTTAAGATCATTGTGGATATAGAGGAGGTATCAAAAGGTATTCAGGTCCAACCACCCAAATATAGAGTTACCAAGGTAGCAGACTATACTTAACGACACTAAAACTAGACAATAAAATTACAAAAAACAGATTGTTATTTTTTGAATGAGGGTAAGTTGAGTTTGCTGTGTTTTCCTGTTGCCAGACTTCATTGGTTTTTGCTAATTCTAATGACAAAGATAGCAATTAATAGTACTTTTAGCGGGGAAATACCAAAAGTGTGTTGTATAAGTAGACGGATTGGATTATGCATTTCATTGCCACCCTATGTGGTTTCTTCACTATGAGGGCCTCCCTCACCCAATTAAGGCAGCTCGAGCTGCTGCAGGACTAATTCATTGGTATCAGTTTGGCTAAAGGAAGATGGCTTTCTCTTTCTGTTGATATAAAGAACACAATTAGGTCCTGTGTTTGGTAATCAGTCTGGACAGCCCAAGATTCCTGAAACATGTTACTAGATTATACGTCTCCCAGACAGAAATTAGAACCTAAAACATTTACTTTAAAAAATGAAGTCTTTACTAGTTCAAGTAAAATGATGAGGATTCAAAACAGCAAATGATAGCAAAGAAATGCTGGATTGTGCCACAAGGTTTTGATGGGTCCTCTGAGAAAATTAACTTTGAAGGGCGCCTTGAGCACATGCAAAAATAAAACCCTAGTCTTGTGTTTATTCCATCCTAGATTCAATTTGAACACCTGATCCTTATGTTGCCTCAATACAGGGAGGCCAGATAGTTATGCCTAACTGGGGATATAGCTGCACTGGAGGATGTATGACTTAATTCTTTCAGCAGCAGGCCTCTACAGACCTTAGTGCATTCCACGATTGCTAGGGACTTTTCCAAAGTATTGCCAATATGGTCTTAGCATATTGCTTTTCACTCCTCTCAGAGACATGTCTTTTAAAAGAAGTGTGTACATGTGTAATTTGGATTAATGTATATGCACTTAATGGAATATGCATGTACTTAAGGAGAGCACAGATTATTTTGAGTGTCGACTTAAATCGTTAAGTCTCAATGAACAATTTATTGCAGCGCTTTGACCAGAATATTTACATGTTTTATTAAATCTTTACAATCAGCAATTATAATCAAGTAGACAATTTTATATACAGAGATTATGTACACTTTGAGCTCAGACTTTTACATCACAGTACACGTTTGCCCTTAGGGATATTGTATACGCTTAAAATCGCCAGACCAAAAAATCCAACAGTAGTGTTAACAAGCACCCCTTTAGACTTTTTCATAAATTACATCATAAGAAAATATATGGCTGTAAATTGGGCTGGTAAAAAGTCTTACAAAAATGTGGATGTATGGTATGCATTCATAGAATGTTCTCTCTTTATTGTACTGACTGTTGGGTTATATCATCCCTCGGACCTCTTTGTACCTGCGCTAAGTAACCACATGGAAAGAAAGATGGAGACAAAACAAGCAGGTAAAGGAAGAGCCCAATTAGAGATGAAATAATAGTGTACCAACTTCTGCACGACTTCCCCTTTAGGTTAGATGCATGCAAGTGGCTTTCGTGCCTCTCATAAAAGATGTCAGAATGGTAGTCTAAAAAGGCTGATGTGAAGATCTTAATTAGGTAACTTCTCTCCAAAAAGCCATTAATGTAATTAATATGTAAACCTTTTTACTGTTGAGCAGGCTTATGGCTATAATGAAGAACTAGATATATAAAAAGGACAAGCTATATCTGAGGTAGACTACCCACCTTTCAGATGCTCCTTTCTAATGGCAAGCAAGTATTTCAATAATCCCTGAATCAAGGAGGAAAACTCAAAGCATTTGCAGACATTTAATGGCAGGCACAACCTGACATTCATGATATGAACTGGGTATAGGGAACAGCAGGTGTGCAAATTCTTAATAAAGAGCTGTATTAATAGTTAATGTAAGAGGTGGTGAAAATTTAGTGGTTGTGTACACAGATATGAATCTGTCCAAAATGCTTTGTGAATTTACGCTACTAGTATATGATCTTATCAGAAATAAAACAAGCAAGTCCTGCTACAGGACTAAAGAAAAAAGCAGCTTGGCAAATTATTCTAAATCAGAAGAAATATTTTAAAAGCCTTTACTAAAGGTGTTCCTATTCTGGATATGCAATGTAGTCCAGGTGTTTTTAATGTATTTTGTAAGCTCCAAACTCGTTCTCCTCTACCACAGGGCCCTAAACTATCAAATGACACTTTAAAGAATCCAGTGCTGAAGTTCTCTGAAGGAATATCCTACTGCACAAAAATCAAGTTTCACATCTAAACACAATTTGGGGTTCATTGTATGCAAATAAAACATCTTTTTAAAAGTTAAAGGACACTTGTTTTGTTAATTCACTAAAACTCACGACCATTTGCATCCAATTCCTGCAAAAGTCTTACCTAGGTATCAAATTAATCTGTACATTCAAAAGGCTGCTTTACACACTGTTAATTTTTTTGTAGAAGGACCTTTCAGCAGTTTGCCCTACCTACCTACTGTATATACATAACTGCAACAAAAGTGGTTTTAATCATTTACTGTGTATCAATCTTTTTTGACCAAAAAGTAACTTCCACCTATGAGAGCAAAAGGATCATTCATTCCATCTTCAGTTCCGGCTCAATTGGAATATAAAGCAGAGCTGGTTTAACTCTCACGCCATGGCGGTTGACCTTTCCCTGATACAGAAACCCATTCTTATCACTCAGTTCTATGGGGAAACAAAATGCTGCATTAGAGGGAAGCCACCAATTCCCTCCAGAAATCTGCTATCTGGTGCAATATTGGATAGTCAGGTTTTAGTAATAAGGAGAATGCAGAGATATGCAGTGTAGCGGACTTGCATATGACAAGCCTTCCCTTACTACCTATTGCATTTGATCATGTGATCTTTGTCAATTTTTGCAAGAAATCAACTGTACATGAAAAAGCCAAGTACAGGATGCAGTGCATATGGCTGTGTCAAATTATTTGACTTTTTTCTTCCTAAAAGTAAAAAAAAATAAAAAATGAAATTATAATGTTAGGCCGTCTTATTTGCTTTGTTTGCTACACTGGGTTTTGTTTTTAAAAAAGGAAGCTAAATTTAAACTTAAGACATTTGTGAAACATGATTGCTGTGAAATATTTCTGCTACAATTGGAAAAATAATCTATACTAGTGATGTGCAAAACGTTCTGAATTCAAACTGCTCTGTTCCAAGTTTGAACAGGACTTTTCCAGAAGGACTCTGAATGCAAAGCACAAAATACCTGCTATGAACCTAGGTCAGGAAGGCATTCTTACAATAAGCACAGATTCACCCAGGTTGAAGTTGAAAGGTTTCAAATTCAACATGTTTTGCATACCTCTCAACCATACATGATACTAGTTTTTGCTTGACTTCATATTATGCTAAGGATGCATTATTTTTTGTTAAGATACTGACCGCTTTTTACAGAAAGAAAACATACAAATTTTAAGATACACACAGAATAGGATGATTTTGATGTAAGGCCCACTTAATTATAAAAAATGCAGAACAAAATACATTAAATCCTAATGCAAGATAATCTCGTACCTTTTCCAGAGATTGGGAAGGATACCAAGTTTGGCTCATCTTGAACTTGCCTTTTAATGCACAACATTCAAAACCAAAGTGATGGGAGTGTAGAGAGGTTTTTATCCCATTATCCATAAACAAGTTTAAGAATTATCCAGTTTTTCTTCTTTTTTTGTTAATACAACACATTGCTTTGGTTTACAAACTAACTTGTCTTGAATTAAGAGCAAAGAATAATATCCAAGTGAATTGGTCATTCTTCAAAGTGATAAAATGGAAGAAGTGATAAGGAGGTACAGCACACTTACTACATTAAGTGGCACAAAACAATCACAGCTGCCCATTGCTTCGCCTTCATCATAAAGGCACAACAAACTATTTTCCACCAGGTCTCCAAAAAGACTTTGAGATACAATATTGACTCTCAAAACAGCATAGCCACACCTGCCATTCGTGGCCTTTATGGGCCAAGATGTAATGCTACAACTGCCCACTCAGGCTCACTGGTGCATTAATCCCACTGCAGTCATTTCTTTGCCTCCCAAAGACTATGCTAAGCTAACCCACAACAATCTGGAACACAGGAAGGATTCATATCATTTCCCCTGAATGAACCCTTCTGTATTACAGCACCATGCAAAGGAACTCTGCAAATGGGTCGATTGCACATTCCCATTTTTAAAACAAGATAAACAAACAAAAAAAAACAACAGTTCAAATTATAACACATGCTGGGTTTTGCCAAAAAAAAAAAACCTGGCTGCTTGTCACAATACTGAACAATTCTTTTTGAATTTCAGATATCAGAGCCATTATCTCCTCAATAAAGTTCACAAGCAAAGTTATTTGAAGTTATAGTTCATCTTTTTCCATCATTTCAAATGCTTCTATGTCTTCATTCCAATCAGCTAATATTGATTCCATAGATTGATCTTTATTACTCCAGTTATTGTTGGGACTGGAATCTGTCTCAATCTTTGATTGTTCCTCAGGATGACTATCCTGTTCTGATGCTTGACTGCTACTACTAGTTTCCTGGAATTCAGGGGTACAAGAATCTTGGTTTGTTTGAAGAAAACTATTGCTGTCTGACCCTGCAAATGAGCTCATATCAACTTCTCCTTCAGATACTTGAGAGACCAAGTTCAAATCTGTTGAAATCTCTTCCATTTTCTGGTTATGAGAATCATTATCAGATGACATCTGATCCACCGTTTCCATTTCCAAATCTTAGAGGCAAGGGGAAAAAAACATTTTTTAAAAAATATTTCTAGTTTACTTCCAGCTAGAAGTACCATATGACCATAAGCAATATCAATTTACTTTTTCTTAACTATGATTAATAGTGTCAAAGCTAAACTCCCAAATACACACCCTTTGAGATTCTTCAAGTTTATATATGTCAGAGAATATTATAAAGAAATAAGTATAAATTACTTACTTGATTGCTAAAACAAGGATAATTTTCTCCTCAGGAAATTGATTAACCTAGGTTTCCATGGAACCAAATGTTTCCCCTTACCCCGAGCAATTGTTTCTGAACATATAAGCATTAAAATAAACAGCATTGCAGAATTTGTCCAATACTGTGTTTACCTATTTTGAGTCTAAATTTTCAAAGCATTCTAATATTAGGATGTACTTAGAATCTTAATCTCCAGCATTATTTGAAAAGAAATCTTTGATCACTGCACTAAATTTCCTGAAGCTGGAATTAAGAAACTAGTTGTTGCCTCCCATAATTTATGTGCATCTAAAATATTCATCATTTTTTTGAGCTGTGGCAATTTTTGACCAAGCAGTGATGATACTGAAGAAAATACCTTGACTACTCTCTCATTCATCATAGTTTTCTTAATGAGAGCACCCAACACAGGCATATTTCTACAACTAGATTTTGTACATTTCTTGTTGGATCAACATGTCAGCAGCATCCCAATAACTTTTAAGCACAAACTATCCATAAATTAAGGCTTAGATCTTGCTGACTAATTTACCATTCACTTAGTTGTAGTATTAGGAAACATCTCAAAGTATCTTTTTATCTTTCTCTCTCTTGGTAAAATATGTACAGATATTTTTAATACTTACTGCTATCAATAATGTAGTTTGGAATCGTTTTATCTTTAAATATAGTTGCTGACATTCCAAAGGTAGCACAAGGAGAAGGGAAAAAGTACATGTGCATAAATCCACAAACCCACCAATTTTCAAGTATGTTTGTTTATTTACTTAGCTGCTGCTTTAGAAAAAAAGCTCTCTAAATAAGATCTCAACAGGATTTATATGTGTGTATTTATTTGTTAACTAGATTTATAAAGCCACCCAATTCAATCAGTGTGACTCTGGGCAGCATACAGCATGAAAACAAACAACACCCTCTACCGCCATATAACATGAAAACATTTACAGTATATAAATATAAAACACAAAATATAGAAATGGCATTGCACCATAACAAAATAACCAAAACAGAACTCCACTCAAATGGCCTCTAATGGCAGGAAGAGGTGAGGGAGCCAGCTCTTAATGGCTTTCCTAAAAACGAGAAAAGTTAGGCCTGTTGTTATATGGGTGGGGTGGAGAATGACAATGTTCCAAATAGGAGCAACCACAAGATTTAAAAGGAAGGACTTGGAGCATATCCTCCCTGTTGGGAGCATGTGGGATGGGCAGACGTTCTTTGGAGACGATAGTCCAGTGATGGCGAACCTATGGCACGTGTGCCAGAGGCGGCACTCAGAGCCCTCTCTGTGGGCATGCATGCTGTCGCCCCAGTCCTAGGCCTTCAGCTGGGTTTTATAAAAGCTTTTTGCTTTAGGCCTCTGCCGCCGTGTGCAAAAAAAAAAAGGTTCAATCAATCAATCAATTTCAACTTCTGGCGGGAAAAAAAAAGATTTCGCAAAGTTGGAATTGATTGAACTTTTTAGTCCCACCCAGTCTGCCATTACCACCGCAGCCACATCCACCCAATGGGCCACACCCATCGATACATAAGTGGGTTTTGGATTGCAGTTTGGGCACTCGGTCTCTAAAAGGTTTGCCATCACTGTGGTAGTCCCTCACGTAAGCCAATTCTATGCCAAACTGGGTTTTTAAGCTGACAACCATCACTTTGAATTGCATCCAGAAGCCTACTGAAAATCAATCCAGTTCACACAGTAGCAGTGTTATACAGCACATATACGAGATGTGCTCATAACTACCGACAGCGCTGCATTCTGGACTAACTGAAGATTCTGGATGGTCTCCACATTGCAGTAATCCATTTGGAAGGTGACTAAGGAGTGATTGATTACGAGCAGGGCGTCTCAGTCCAGGAATAGGTGCAACTAGCACATAAACTGCCGTTGTATAAAAGCCTCATTCGCCAGAGCTGCCACCTGTTTTTTGAGTAGGAGCTATGAGTTCAGGAGAACCCCCAGATTGTGCAATAAGTCTGAATAGGGTGCCATCCTATTCAAAATGCTGGAAACCCTCCAACATCTAAATAAGTGGGTCCCCAAATCATAACTCCTCAATTTTGGCAGAATTGAGGGCACCTTCTTCTTCCTCACAAACTCCATACATGAGAAAGAACCTCAACAGCTTCACTTGGACAGCCAGGGACAAGGATATATCACTGGATATCATCTGCATATTGATGACACCTCACACCAAATCACAGATGACTTTCCCCAGTGGCCTCATGGAGACGTAAAAAAGGTGGGTGGTGAGTATAGAGTTCTGAGGCACACCTCAAGTAGCAAACTAGGGCTCAACCACTCCCCTCCACCAACACCCACTGGAATTGGCCTTGGAGCAAGAAAAACCAGCCCAAAACAGTGTCACCCATTTCTTATACTCTAATCCTGAAATGGAGGTGACAAGCAAGGCTTTAATCTGATAGCAAACTTATTTCCCATAGAATATAGCAGGAGAAAGTTAGGATCATACTTAACATTTACACAGAGAGAGAGAATTCAAACTAACTGAATTTAGCTTGTCACAGTTTATTTTTTCCTTAACAATTAAATCTAATACTTCCTACTGCCTTAGCTTAAATAGGAGATAGAATGAAGCTTCTCTTCTTTTTTTAAAGTAATGTTTTATTGTTACTTTTGATTAAATGCCTGTTATATAACCACACAATCAAAACTCATAGCCCCAATTGTCAGAAATTTTCATTACTCTTGTGATAACCACTCTTCTATGTGGTTAGAACTGATCATTCTCAGAACCTTAAAGGCTGCAAAATTTCTACTGAGAGTTTGTGGTTTTCAGAACCTGCCTGGCACTTTTTTCACATTGTTTTTCCTATGCACTTTTTCCTACATTCACTATATTTGTATACTTTGCTTTTATGACTTCTCTTGGACTGTAATTAAATACAAAGTATTAGTTATTTTTTTCTAGTTCCTATGGAAGGGTACCAGGTTTTAATATAATTAATATTCTTACATTATGAAAATATACTTTAATTATTGAAATATATTTCAATAAAATATTTATTTTCTTAAATATGACAAGGGAACAATCTACCTGCTGCTACACATTCTGACTGCAGCTAGGCTTGCGTTAGCGCAAAAATGGAAAAGCAAGGAAATTCCCACAGAGGAAGAGTTAATACATAAAATATTAGCATGTGCGGAAATGGACAGGCTCACAATGATATTAAAAGATAAATGTGGATCAGTTTATTATGAAACCTGGGATAAATTTTACCGCTGGAGGAATTTGAAGAGGACAGGAGGGATTAAAGATGAATGTTAAGATAGAAATATATGTTATTTTAGAACAAGTATTGTATATAAAACTTAGATGTAGAGATGAATAATTGATTGTAAAAAGTGGAATAATCTGATAAGAATGTATATACCGGAATGTCACGTCAAATCCAATGTTTGTTTGTTTTTAATTGTATTATAAATAAAATTTGTAAATAAAATAAAATAATATATATATATATATATATATATATATATATATATATATATATATATATATATCTTATTTAAATATATTTCAATAATTATATTAAAGTGTATTGTTATAATATAAGAATATTAATTCATTAATTAATTTTATATTTTATAAATAAAGTGTTTCATCTTTAAACTTTATATATATTTATATTTTTATACATACACATATATATATATATGTATGTATGTATGTATGTATAAAAATATAAATATATATAAAGTTTAAAGATAAACACTTTATTTATAATATATGAAACAATTCTCTTGGCCCTTAAGTCTCCATTATTAACAGATTATGAATTAACTGGTTTTCATCTTTTCTGTTAATGCTACTTTCACTGACATCACTATAGTGCTCTTCCTTTTAGAGATGCCCAAATTCAGTAACAAGAAAATAAAAAATTTCAAGTACTGTACAAAAAGGTATCATCCCAAGCTGGTGGGGTGCAAGCAATAGTATGTTAGCTTGCAATATAGTTTCTATCTTAAAATAATTTCTCTTCAGTCAAGGAGATACGTCCTAGCTCTTTTTCTATACTAAGCTTTTCTTTAAATTTGGGCAAACAAAAGTATATTTTGAACTGTTATCTCACTTCAACAGAAAGGAAAACAAAAGTTTCCACACATAAGAAGTAGCATCAGAGGACCTTGGTGTATGTACAGAAGCTATGCATACACATATTTACATTGTTTTTAATGTTAGATGATGAAATCATTAATTAAAAATATCTGCGATTTCAAGATATCGATAGGATAATATGGGCAAAGAAATACACCAATACTCTTTTAAATGCCTTGATCTGACAGTATGAAAATGAAGACTCAATCATCCAGGCCAAAAGTATCTAAAAAGGCTAACTCATGGCAACTGAACCAAAGTTTATTAAACTGAGATATTTCGTTACTCATCCACATAACTTCTTCAGTCAAAAAACATTTTGATTGAAGACGTTACTTGGATCAGTAATGAAACATCTCAGTTTAATAAACTTTGGACCAACTGTCATTATTTAACCTTTCTAGATACTTGGTCTGACAGAAATTATAATTTGAAATAGCAGTCGTTTCCAGAAAAAAGTATGAATGCCTAATAGAGACAACTCCTGGTAGTTTATACAAACAAAACTTATAGTGAAATTTGGAATTTGACCTATAGTTTGCTATAATCTCCAAAACCCCATTCTTTATAATATGTATTTCAGAATTTTCTCCAGCATTTTTCTAGAACCTGGAAGTGTTTAGCAGACATAGTAAGACTAAAGTCTTCCAATGAAAATTGTTGGGTTAAACATGTATTTGTTTATTTAATTATTAAAAATAATTTAGCCCAAATGTTCTCCAGACTTAAAAGAAAAACAAACAAAAACAACCAAATTATGCTGTTTCTGTACTTCTACACTATCCCAAAAGTTCAACATTGCAATATTCTTTAAAAAAATAACAAAACATTCAGGTTCAAAACTAAAAATGGTCTTCATGAAGTTGCAGTTTCCTTCTCATTCTTTCTTTCTATATTCTTCGCAACTAAAATTTAAAACTACAGGTAGTCCTCAATTAACGGTGGGGACTGGAATTGACATCATTAAGTGATGCAGAGATAAATTGTGTCACGTGACCATGCTGTTTAGCAATGGCAATTACAGCAGTCCTGATTGCTGACATTAAGTGAGGACCACACAGGTTCTTAAGCAAGGACTTCCCGTGACTGCAACTCTGCCTTTCTGCCAGTTTTCCCAGTGACTTTGCTTGTGAGAAGCCAGGAGGGAATATTGAAAATGAGGACACAACAACAGTGGGACTTCCAAGGCCCAGTTGTAACTACCACTCATTCAGTGTCACTTAAATATGAACAGTCACTGATCATTAAATAAGTACTACTGTGTGACTTATTGGGACTGCTTTTAATCTTAACAAAGACACACTCTTACCTCCTTTACTTTATTAGAAAGCAGCAATTTTGTCCTTACCTCTGTCTTTTGCTTTATCTGAAAGCAGCACTTCTACACCTTCATATGACTGAATGGCATCAAGAATAATATTTCCTTCCTTGTTGAAAAGAAACAGCATGGGGATAGTGATATCGTCTGTATTCTTGCCATCACCCGCCATTTGAAAAAGGGGAGCGGTATCACTGCTACTTCCTTCATTATCATCTAGGTAGCAAACATAAGTGTTTTCCATTAAAATTTCCAGTGGAAATTTCCATCATTTCTACCACATTCACATTTTTATGGAGTATTTTATGCCGTGCGTTCAGAAGGTATTCAGACCCCTTTCACTTTTGTAAATTTTGTTATGCGGCAGTGTCAGGATCCAACTATATTTCCTTTCTATCTATCTCCTCTGATCTAAAAAACCAATTCTTACCCTCTCCTGAATCCTGCCATATTCGTAAGGGGGAGGGGGAGTATGCATGAGGGTTTTATTACTTTCACTTCCTCTATTCACTACAAAGTAACCTTTTGTTTATTCACCTCAGGTCTGCTAATCATCACAATGTAACCATTAGCCTTTTATCCTATGCCCCTCTGAATTTCTCCTCCTTACTGGCCAGCTAGGAAGGGGTGTGTATGAAAAGATGCAGCCTCTGGAATCTGGTTTATTTATCAGTCATCAAAATAAGGTGTGAGGAGCTATTGAATGATCATGTACAATGGAGCCGGATTGATGTTATCTTTTCCTGGATTTAACACCTAGAAATCGCTTAATAATTGCGGACATGTTTCTACATTGATTGGAGTCCACCTGTGGTAAATTAAATTGATCGGACATGATTTAGAAAGGTACACACCTCTCTATAGAAGGCCTCACAGATGACAATGGATACTTGTAGCAGAGTAAAAGCCATGAGGTCAAAAGAACGGCCTGCAGAGCTCAGAGACAGAATTATTGCAAGGCACAGATCTGGGGAAGGCTACAATAAAATTTCTGCTGCATGGAAGGTTCCTAAGAGCACAGTGGCCTCCATAATTCTCAAATGGAAGAAGTTTGGTACAACCAGGACTCTTTCAAGAGCTGGTTGCCCAGTCAAACTGAGCAATCAGGGTAGAAGGGCCTTAATAAGAGAGGTAACCAAGAACCTGATGGTTACTCTGACTGAGATCCAGAGATCCGGTGTGGAGATGGCACAGAGTTCCAGGACAACCATCACTGCAGCCCTCTACCGATCTGGGCTTTATGGCAGAATCACTAGACAGAAGCCTCTCCTCAGTGCAAACACATGAAAGCCCACTTGGAGTTTGCAAAAAAGCATCTGAAGGCCTCTCAGACTGTCAGGAACAAGATTCTCTGTTCTGATGAAACCAAGATTGAACTGTTTGGCCTCAATCCTAAATGTTATGTCTGGAGGAAACCAGGCACTGCTCATCACCTGTCCAATATCATTCCAAGAGTGAAGCATTGTGATGGCAACATCATGCTATGTGGGTGTTTTTCAGCAGCAGGAACTGGAAGATTGGTCAGGGTTTAAGGAAAACTGAATGGAGCAAAATACAGCAATATCCTCAATGAAAACATTTTGCACAGCGTTCAGGACCTCAGACTGAGTTGAAAGTTCACTATCCAACATGCCAACGATCTAAGCACATGGCTAAGACAACACAGAAGTTGCTTAGGGACAACTCTGTGAATGTCCTAGAGTAGCCCAGCCAGAGTTCTATTGAAGATCTTCTGGAGAGACCTAAAAATGGCTGCCAACTAATGGTTGCCATCCAACCTGACTGAGCTTGAGAAGATTTGTAAGGAAGAATGGCAGGAAATCCCCCAATCCAGATGTGCAAAGCTTGTCGCGTCATACCCAAAAAGACTTGAGGCTGTAATTGCTGCCAAAGGTGCTTCAACAAAGTACTGAGTTAAGGATCTGAATACTTGTGCCAATGTGATATTTCATTTTTTTTCTTTTTACTAAATTTACAGACATTTGTAAAATTCTATTTTCACATTGTCATTATGGGGTATTGAGTGTAGATTAATGAGAAAAAAATGAATTTCAACAATTGTAGAATCAGGCTGCTGCATAACAAAATTGACAAAAGTGAAGAGGGTCTGAATATCTTCTGGATGCACTATATGTGCAGTAAAGACTTAAGTGATCTATTTTTTTCATGGCAGCAATAATCTTTAGAAAATTATTTTAACAGAAATAGGAAGTATAAATACTCATAAAGTTTTTAAAGGAATTTTAGATATATCTTTAAAAATGTTATGGATAGGTGCTGATTTTGTACAATAGGTAATACCACTGCCTAATATTGCAAGATGTCATGAAGAGAATCCAAATCCCAGAAGCACAAGTAAAAGTTACAGTGACAGGAATAAAGAACTTCTACTGATATACTTTAAACACACATATACGTATATCTGCATGCATCTCTAAGCAACAAGGCCTAAAATAATGTGAGAGTTTAACCTCAGTTTCTCTACAGCTTCCATCCCACCACCCAAATCATAATACATGCTTAGAAATGGAGTACAAAGCAGTACAATATGAAATATCCCATTCTAAAAAAAGAAATGCCAACATTCACTAAGCTAGCAGAAGTCACCAGAATGAACCTAGGCAACTGTTTGGACTGCCCTTCTTATGTCTACTTTTTTGCCTCTATGCCAACTTGCCATTTGGCTTTCTTTGCCAAATCCACCTGGTGGTCTTGGCATACAGTTCAGATACCAACACAATCTTAAGGCACTGAACTACTAGCTAAGTTGTTCAAGGAGTCCTATCTGTTTCAATGTTAAATACATTGGGTTACTATACAGGTAGTCCTCAAGCCTGCTCCTTCCATTCGTAACTCAAGGATTCATAGGAGTGAATCTCATACCTTGAATGTGATTCACTCCCAACTTTCGCCCACGCATTCGCTAATTTAATGCTTGGGCGAATGAGTGGCTCATTAAGTGAACATGAGATATCTCAGGGTGGGAAAAGGCCACGAGAGGCCTAATGATGGATTAGACCATCTGCTTCAGACCACCCAAGCCCCCCCCACTGAGATATCTCATGCTCCCTCCCCTGGGATCCTCATAATTGCTCCCCCGCCCACTCCTGTGAGGATTATCTTACCTTGTGAAGAACTGTCTACTATCCAGCCTCACTGCTTCTTTCTCTGCTCCCAGCAAAAGCAGGAGGAGGCCTGCAAGGCCCAGAACAGATCTCTGGAAGCATGTGGCCACCACTCACGGCCTCTGTTCTGGGCCCAGAACAGACCTCCAGAAGTCTGCGGAAGCATCCCCCCGCCTCTTTTCCAGGTGGCAGCGGTCCAATGCCGCTGGCCTGATGCCCAGATTGAGAATCCGGAGGTCGGCGGAAGCATCCCCCAGCCTCCTTTCTGAGCGGCAGTAGTCCAGAAAAGGCCTCCAACACGCAGATCGGGATTCCAGAGGCATGCGGAAGCCACCCCCAGCTTCAGTTCCATTCTCTGTTGCAGAGAACAGAGGCCTAAAGTACCGTGAGATCATGCAAGACCTTGCACCACTGATCTTGTATGATCTTGCATTACGTTAGGCCTCCATTCTCTGTGAATGCACTGAAGACATGGAGCAGCCAAGAAAGCAAAGGATCTCGATTTTCGCAAGGTGAGTATTCAAGGCCTAGTGCCTAGGGCAGTGGTTCTCAACCTGTGGGTCGGGACCCCATTTGGGGTCGAACGACCATTTCACGGGGGTCGCCAAACAACACAGTCCGCCATTTTTTTCCCCTTTTCCTTAGCTGTGCTACTCCCTTTTATTCTATTGGCTTTTGAAAGCCAATAGAGCAGACTCTCTTGAATAGAGTCTAATTCTATTGGCTTTCAAAAGCCAATAGGAATTGTCCAGGCTGTCTCTGCCCTGCTGAGCCTGCCAAAAGTCCCATTCTGCAAATGGTGCTGCACCAGTTGAGTAGTCCTCGACTTACGACCGGTTGAGTAGTCCTCGACTTACGACCGGTTGGGGGTCGCGGCATTAAAAAGGTTGAGAACCACTGGCCTAGGGAGACCCAGGGCAGGGGGAGGGAGGTAATAATAATAATAATGATAAAGTTGAAAGGGACCTTGGAGGTCATCTAGTCCAACCCCCTGCTCAGGCAGGAAACCCTATATCATTTTGGACAAATGGCTGTCCAGTTTCTTCTTAAAAACTTCCAGTGTTGGAGCATTCACCGCTTCTGGAGGCAGGCTGTTCCACTGATTAATTGTTCTGTCAGGAAGTTTCTCCTTAGTTCTAGGTTGCTTCTCTCCTTGATTAGTTTCCATCCGTTGCTTCTTGTCCTGCCTTCAGTCACTTTGGAAAATAGCTTGACTCCCTCTTCTTTGTGGCAGCGCCTGAGATATTGGAACACAGCTATCATGTCCCCCCTCGTCCTTCTCTTTGTTAAACTAGACATATCCAATTCCAGCAACCGTTCCTTATATGTTTTAGCCTCCAGTCCCCTAATCATCTTTGTTGATTAGCCAGGGTGAATGTTGCAGTGCCCCTGCAGTCATTTGTAAGGGTGAACAACTGCCGTGGTGTGGCAACATTTGTAATTTTGGGACTTTTTCATAAACACTAGGGGGCATAACCCTAGCTTATAACACTAGCTTATCACGTAACTTTGAACATTCACTAAGGGAATGCTCGTAACACAGGGATTACCTGTATAACCCATTCAGATAGTATCCTAGAGTGCAAGTTTCATACCTGCCTGTAAGAATTCAGAAAATATACATCGAATTACAGTATCTTTGCATAACTTTGAATAATTTACCAATAACAATGCCACCTATGGCTCCAGCTTTTTGGACGTTCCGTGCCTTTTCAGCAAACATGCACTGCCCTCTTTGCATCAGAGCAATTTTTTCCTGCAGTTCTTCCGGATTGGTAATCTCAGCGCATCCATTATATGGTTTACTGACTGCAACAAATCCTCTTGTCTGTGGAAGAGATTAAAAGCTTTATTCAAGTCTGTAGAACATTTGCATTCTACCAGCAAAACATAAGAACAGCTTCCTAGCAAATGTATCTATCAAGTCTAACACAAAATTCAATATGTATAAATCCACTGAAATCAATTAACTTAAATTGCACTGGAACATAGCTAGTAATTTTAACTCAGACATTTAATGCAAATGTTTTTCTTCGTTTATATTTGTTATGCTAAATAACAATAAGATTCTTATATTAAATAAGAATAATTATATCAACCTTAGGAACATTTTGAAACTGCTTTATTATCATATAACAAAAAGGGGTATAAAATATTTTAAATATTTTAAATTTAGTACCTATTAGTGTTAATCTTGTAGTGCTGGTCCAAATTAGTGAGTTCTTACATGAATTTCAAATAACCAACAAAAATATTCTTGTGATATATTAACACTGGTCGAGCTCATTATGGAACTGAGATAATCATATTCAGCATAAGTAAGATTAGAAGATATGGAAGGCACAGTTATAACTATTTGCTGAATATATCCACTACGTTTAGTATAAAATATGAACAGACTGTAGCCCCCATATGTTGGACTTTCAGCCAATATGGGCAGTGGTGCAAGATATTGGAATTTGTAGCTTAACAGCAAGATGTTCACCTCTGCTAAATACAGCTGAACATGATATTATTTTGGAAAAAAACACTCTTGCATTGAAATAGCTTCCATCCCATGCTACACATTAGTTAACAACACATAACTGAGAAAGTACAACATAAATGCAATTTACATCTTTATATTAAAAAAATACAAAGCCAAAAGGCAAGGAGCATATGGATAAAATTTGGTCCTAACCCCTTTGCAGCATCTGGTGATTTAGAATGCAAAGGTTTGAATCAGATGACCCCAAAATTAACCTCTAATTTTAGTTTTCACAAGACTTAATAGGAAAGCATATAAGACAAGTCCATAGTCCAACTATTCCAACAAAAAAAGTTGCATGCTAGATTTTAAATTAAGTATGTGCATTCAAGTTATATATCTTGCTGCAGTTAGTCACTGAACCACTTGTTGAAGTTGAAAACATTTTTTTTTAGCATTTATAATGTAAACTGGATTGAATTTTCTATGTGCTTCAGTGCTACAATGAAGATATTCTTAGTACAATCTCATCTCTGGAATTGCAAAGCCAAACATAGACAAGATTGTTGCCAAGCAGTTATTCAACTGGGACTGTAACCCATTCCTCTGATTCTATACTATAAAATCAAGATAAGATTCAAAGTTTCCCTCTAATCAAATTAAATCAAAAAGACAAATACTCCTACATATATGGAGCATTTATTATATTGCATATCAATCAAATGTGTTTGATTAACAACAGAACTGTGGAAATTGTTTCAAGTTCAAAATGTGTTGTTCTGTCTTCACAGGTGTCCCAAACTGAAAACAAAGGGATTTCAATATCCCATTGCAAGCTTGAAATAGTTTGCACACTGCTAACAACAGCAAATGAGATTCCAAATGGTATCTCTAAGAATTTGCCAGCGGAGAAGAGGGAGAACAATGCCAAAAAAAAGAGAGAAAATGTTCTTGCACGTGGTATTCCTTAACAGAGACAAGTATTTCAATTAGCTTGGACAAACCTTTTTTATGATACTATTTTCCAAATTTTGGGATTCCTTATAGATGCGCCATATTTTGCTTATACTAATTCAAATAATTTTGTTTAATATTTGTATAATGTGGAAAGAAGAATCTTATGGGGGGGCCTCAATTATCTCACTAATTTGGATGGTGGGCATATCATGTTACAAACAGGTGTCACCTCTGCTTCATGAGCTGTACTACTTGCACTTTGCTTCCGGTTACAATTCAGCGTCCTGATTATCACCTACAATACTAATGGGGGCCCAGTTATCCAAGAGACTGTCTATCTTCAATAGTTTTTGCCTGCCCAGTAAGATTAGTGATCATCAATTAAAGAATGTGATCTATTGAGACCTGGGAAGTGTGCCTCCTCTCTCAGGGTAGTTGCATCTCCCATATGACTCCCACCTTAAAGCTGTTTCTAAGTTGTCAAAAATCCCATGAGGTTTGAATAGATGCCAAGCCTTTGTTAATTTTTTAATTGGTTTACGACATATTTGGTCATTCAACTTTTCTGGAGGCACTTTTTATTGTTTGGGGGTTTTCTGTGTGAACTGTAAGCTTCTCAGAGTCTTTTTGAAGTCAGGTGATTTCCAAATAAATAAATAAATAAAATGTCCTTTTTGCATTGATTACTTGCTAGTTATTGAAAAAAATGGATATATTATATGGACCCCTTTTATACAAGTTAGTCTCTTTTCTAAATGAAACACTTTGTAGCAAACTCTTAAAATATTCCGAGTACATGTCAATAACTCCACTTTTTGCACTTACACACACCACAAAATATAAGATATTTTCAAAGACAACACATACCCCAGATTGGTGCTTAGACAGATCCATTCCAAACTGTGCAGGTCCTGCTGTCAAAACTACCCGGCCAAAAAATGGATGAGAAATAATTTGAACTGCACGTGGAGGTAGCTGCTGCTCTTTTTGTTGTTGACTGGATAACTCAATCATTTCTTGCATGAACCGTAAACCATCTTCAGCATCCAGTGAACTTGCTGCCTGATAAAAATAAAAAAAAGTTAATATTTTAGTTAACATTTCCTAGAGCCTTCTACTAAATCCAAAATAACTAAAATATGTTTGCAAGCATGGCTAAGTGGATTATAATATCCCTATTATCTCTATTGTAAATAGCATGACAATAGTATGTATTGTCCAAATATTTCACAGAAATTAGAGCAAGCATTTCAAAAAGGGCTTTATAAGACATGATTACATAAATGAAAAGAAGATCATTCTGTGGGTTAAGGCAAAGTGAAGCCTTACTTGGATAGCATGCTGCACCAATTGTACTCGTCCATCTTTGAGATGAATCAAGCTGACTCCCATCTTTTTCAGTATCTCTAAATGTTCAGGATTACTGGCCATGAAATCCCTGGCTCTCAGTGGAGGCTTTGGTCCGCTGCCTAAACCGTCTTCCCTGAAAAAAAGCAAGCAAAGCAAGCACTGTCAACATTTTTAAGATATGAATGGATTGTGTCCCAATATAAAGCAGATGAGCATGCCTTGAGAGTATCGTGGATTTCCATTAATGAGTATCTGAGTAGTAAACTAGTTAAAAGTTTCCTGAGCAGGTGATCTTGAGTTAATCATGTCTCAACCCTAGAAAGAAGGCAAGAAAATGACTACCAAAAATGTTTACAAGACTATGTCAATCTTAATTTAAAAGCACCCCAAATCCCCCCCAAAACAAAAAACACCACCCCTTCACAGAAGCTGACAGGTTTAAAAAGTACTTCACAAACTTTTAGCATCTTCCAGACAGCTTTAAAATCTCATTTTCTACTTATTTTGGTGCTATTTTATCAGGGGTGTCAGACTCGCAACATCACGTGACATGTCGCGACGTATTGCAATTTTTTTTCCATTGCCAGCAATGGGGTGGACGGGGTTTTGGCATGATGCATCCGGCCCGTGGGCCGGCAGTTTTGACACCCCTGTATTATATAAACAAAGTTTGCACTTGTCCCACCATTCCTTGTTATGGTGCTGGCTCCTTCTTCAAAGGAATGAAAGTACAGCTTTTTCAACCCTGCAGGGGGCATGACATGCCTGCAAATGTCCATATGCATGGACTTGATTCTCTAAATTCCTATTGCCACCTGCAAATACAATGGAAAAGACATGCCAAGGAAGACCTGAGCACATTTCCTAATCACATGGCAGATGGCTAGCAAACTGTCAGAAGCCCAACTATACAAAAGACGTACAACGTCATTTTCTTATGTCTCCTTCCCTAACAGCAGCACCAGTGGGCACGGAGGGAAAACCAATGGGCACAACAATTATAAATTGTTCCAAAACTGTTTCTTTTTTAGCTCTTTTAATTTGCTGGTTTCTTTCTACTTCTCACTCCGTTGAGTAGTTAATTTGTGCATATACTTCAAGGGGTTATGTATTAAAGAAATTATAGGGATTTGGCAAAATACTTCAATAAAAATTATGCGTGTGAAAATTAGATCTTAGGGAATCAACTTCCATGTGGTAATTATATTTATATAATTACATTTATACAATTTGGTAGCCCAGCAAAAATGAGTAATAAAATATTAATAGCAGGACTTAATTTAGCAAAACAAACACGTGTATTAACATAATAATTTTTCTACATTTCTTTAAAACTCCAGAAAATGGAAAATAGGAACAACTCTTACAGTCTTGAAATACTCCTAGGGCAGCTCTTGTCCACCACATTTTTCAGGGGTTCCCGTATACTCTGAGCATACATTGGATCATTGGGAAACAGGATTTGGGTGTTAGGACAAGTCCAATCAAAATTACTATCATCCAACTCCATGTATTCTGCAGTCTGTAGGGAAAAAAAGACATGCACACATACTGCTAAGTTTAGAGCTACATTTTAATGCCTATAAACCATCACATTATTTTAGAAAATAAACCATCCAAATACATAAGAATGATATGTAGACAGAAGCAGACTCTTCTTCCAATTGATCAAGATTTTATTTCCAAATTTCATAATCATATTCCTAATCATATTCTGCATATTCTCTGCACACTGTAAGAATAGAAAGAATACTTAAGAGAAAATGATTAATTTAATTAGACTGAAAGATTTTCAACGCAAAACTCACAATATTTTTTACCAGGGCTGTTTGGTTTGTAGTAGACAGCCAAAGAGGTAGCAAATGAGCCTCTGTGGTAAAAACGTAGTCTTCAATATCAAAAGTCAGGTCTTCTTTATCAGCAAACAGCAGGTATAAATATTTAAACATTTCAGCTAGGAAGAAAGAATCCATCCTACAAAAAAGAAAAAGGAGGAAACGTATTTGCATATATATTACTTCTTTTTGAGGTTCTCATTTTCCTACAGTTCTAACAAATCTTTCTTTAAATAAAGTCGCTGAAGAACAATTACTAATGACAGCTTTCTCATCTAGGCTAATTTATCTACAATTTCAAAATTGCATAAATATATGGTATATAATCAAGTAATGTATATATTTAAACAAAGTATATAGTGCAAAAAAATTTCCAGCCTGTAAAAGTGTTTACAGAATTGCACATGTCTTTCCTCTCTCGGTGCTATGGACTCTAACTACGGACTTATTTTTCCAGTTTCTATTATAAAGTCTTAATTGTTTTTATTTTAAATTTTTCATTAGCTATCTTGGAGGTACCTCTACACAAATATTTTCCTAAGATAATAATTGAATGTTATTGGACATAAGGTTAAATAATAAAATAGTAACATTAAAAAGAAAAAAATCCAATTAGCGTCCATTTCTATTTTCCCCAATGTTCTTTACCAGCAAACGAACTTCAAAATTTTTAAGCAAATTTTACAGACTTTTGTCTCAAGATTTTTGAAAAATTTAGTTACCTGTCCTCATGGCTTCCAGTGCGAACATCCTTCATAGCAGCAAATCCACAAGGTACCCGGGCATATTTATTTAAGTTTTCAATTAGAGTTTTTCCTACTTCTAGATAATAGGGATCTCCAGTAGCCTATTTTCAGGGAAATAATTTGGATTAACATATTATCTTGATTAAAACCTTAACTGTCTGATATTCGATCTCTGAGGCATTTTAAGGTCTTAATATGAAGTCATAAAGTTCTAAAACTCATTAGGAATTTTAGCCTGTTAAAGACCATACTTAGAGGCTGCTTCTGTACCTTTAAAGTAAATTCCAAATAAAAATATTTTTGTTGTGAAATATGACAATATCTCAATAGAACTGCATGCTAATTATCTTAATTCCTATAAGGTTTTAAAAAATAGTTTTAGTCTTCTAACAAAAATTGAAAATATACTCCAGAATTATTTTCTGCATTCAGTCAAATCAATTTAAATTTTATTTAAATATTGTGCTGGTCACAAATTACAAATGTTTTAACTCTCTGAGACTCAAAATCATAATCTGCTATCTATGTAAGCTAAACTTAAGGATTCCAGAAATCCAGAACTTCCATCAAAACAATCACCCTAGTGCTTAAGTTATACTGAAATAAATATAACTATTCCTCCTGTTGTCTTAGTATCCAATAAAATTAAGAAAGGTTCTGTTTTCTAGTGTAGCAATTGCACTTATCTAGCACAACCCATAATCTCCAAATAAGCTTTTTTTCTGAACCATCTAAATTAAAGTTACCGCCATCTCTCAGCATAACAAATTTCACAAAAATATTTTCATCAGTCAGACTTGAACAACCAAGCAGCTTTGCTCGATAACATGAGGCAAAATGAGTTCTGCAAAGAGAAGATACTGCATATATCTGGGTTTCATTTTTAATGGCTTTCCTGTTATTTTCTAGAATGTAACGTATCTTGAATCTGAAGAACTTACTTTATACAAGAAATATGTGCTTTCTGCAAATTCTGGCCGTAAAGGATGCTGAGCCCAATGAACTCGGAAGTCTGTTGTGAATGCCTGAATGAGATAAAGAGGAAAGATAAAAATACTGAATTATTCTTCTTTGGAGGAATAACTTCTAGCATACTGGAAAAAATTAAATTAAAACATTCAAATACCCCAAATTTCCTATATTGCCTTGCAAAGAAACAGAAATCTTCTGAAACTTGGGCTGTCTTTTAAAACTTTGATCGCTAAATTTCTTTTTAAAAATTGATCAACAGATGTTACCAGGTAGTGCTGCAGGTGCTACAATGATGACCTCTGTCTTAAGTCTGCTTCTACTGGATTATAAACTCTCAAATGAATGAAACAGAATGTGCCAGAATGATATGGTACAACATAGCAAAAGAGACTCAAAAGACATTTTCAACATCTACAGCAATTAAGATGGACAATTCATTTATGGACAGAGTAACACATTTGATTCATTTTCATTCAAAAATCTCTTCTAATTTAAATGCTATAAATACACAGCAAATCCACAAGATGTAAGAATAAGACTGATTTTGGTCATTGAATAAGCTTACTCTTATCATTCATGATCATTTGTTATTTGAAGGTTTTTTAAAAAAAATATTTATGGGAGGCTGTCCAAATATTCTATTTTCAACTTCAAAATAAGACAATCAGTGGTTAAATGAAATGAATAAATCTTTTAGAAATAAACAAAGCAAAATAACCAAATATCCTATTAAATATTATATTGTGTAAATATAATTTATTTTCACATATATCCATGCATGTTCTTTTAAGGATTCATTTATTTAGTCAAAATTCAAAGCTTATTTAGGAGAGACAATGTATGATTGGACCTTTGAAAACTGACAAGATTATTAATGCAAAATTTCAAAGAATAAAAATTGACTAAAAGTACTAAGTGAACACTGTTAAACATTCTTGATACTCATGGACTCACTATTTTAGTATTTTCTCCTAATATGTGAAATTTATACTTCATATTTATACTCCCTAAGTGAATTCATAAGACATGGTCATTGCCTTACCTCAGGAAGGAAATTATGCTTTTTTATCACCTGATAAAGCATTTCATGAGTTTCTATAGCAGGTCGAATATCACCTTTCAATACCTAGAATCCAAGCAAAAAAGGTACAGCACATTATTTTTAAATAAAATAATACATTCTTTTCCAATTCACAGCACAGGGAATACAGCAAAACAACGAGTGAGACTGCAAGTTAACAATAATCTAATGGAAACAGAATTAATTTTACATTTATTTTAAAAAGGTAAATTATTCAGTAAAAGTGAAATAGTGACATCACTATTTATGTCCTATAATTAAAAACAAACATTTTGCTTGGAAAATGTAGCAGTTAGTAAAATACAAAAAGTATCAAATTTGATCCATTTTAAATTCAAATTAGTCTGTAACAAGTTTGAAATATTGTTTTGGGTTTGCCACAATTTTTTGTATTTGATATAGGTTGTTTTGAACATTTTGACAGCATTTCAGATTTGAAAAAGTCAAAATGGGGCATTTCAAATTTGCACATCCTTTGTGGCAATCTCTTTTAAAAATATAAAGTAGCCTGTCTATAAAATTATCGTTTATAATAAACACAAACTATTTTAAAAAATGCTGGTGCATCAGTTGAAATTGCTTAAGAAATACAGTGTTAACAAGTACAAGATAAATGTGGAGCATCTAATAATTTTACACACATTCTTAATGACTAACAAATTTAGAATTTAGGGAGAAAGATGTCCCTGTGGCTAGATAAAGAACGCTGTGAAAATTCATCCTATTATTTGAGGACTAATATAATTGAGGGGGATGTGATTAGAGATTATGTTGTCTCCTGAACATTGGTTGTTTCTTATACATTGTTGCTCTTCTACCTTGTGAAGCCATCTAGAGATGCTTTGGAATTGAGTGGCTAAGAAACTCAGTATATCATTGGATGAAAATGTTTTTGCACATGCAAAACTTACCTGCAATCCAGGAAAAAATGCTAGTAGCGAATCCATCCACGTGCGAGCATTGAGCATTGGCTTGTGTATATGCACATCAAGCAAGAGAGGTGGCTGGCTGATGTATCTCATTATGGCATCATAATGCTAGAAAATATCAAAATTTGATGTGTTTATTCACTTTGAATACTGAACCTGTTTGCAAAAGTTGATTTAAAGCAGATGAGCACACTGACAATAATGCTTAGGTTTAAAGGCTGCAAGCCAAATATCAGCCATCTATGGTTTTTATTTAAAAAAAGAAATCAGCCACTCTTTAACCACCTAAAGACATAATTAATATACCCAGAAATAAGATTTACATACTTTGTTATTGTCTTAATTAAAATGAAATATTCAACTAATCCAAGTTCCATGGATAAGGAGAATGTGCAACTGAAGCATTACCTTCTGTCCCCAAGACCAGTTTTTCTTTCCCCTATTACAGGTAGTCCTCGACTTACATCCATTTAGTAACCATATGAATTTATAATGGCAATGAAAAAAATGACTTATGAGTCCTTACACTTAGAAGTGTCACCATATCCCCATGGTCACGTAATCAAGATTTGTTGCATGGCAACTGGCATCTACTGATGACAGTTGCAGAGTCCCAGGGTCACGTGATCACCATTTGCAACAGCTTCCAAAAAGAAAGTCAGTCAGGGAAGCAAAATTAATAATTGCGTGATTTGCTTAACAACTGTAGCAAAAAATGTTGTAAAATGAGGCATGATTCACTTAACAACTGCCTTACTTAGCAATGGAAATTCTGGTCGCAACTGTGCTTGTAAGTCGAGGACTATCTGTATTTTCCTCAACTGTATTTTAATCAAAATAAAGCACTAGTCTTGGATACATAGCACTGGCATAAACTTGCTTCAGGACAGAATATGCTACATTCAAGATGAGTTGTAGCGAACATTTTAGCTGCCAAATATTTCTTTTTTGTCAGCATGATAGACAGACCTCTAAATCCAACAACATATAAACATTAACAAATATTTTGATCCATAAATAATAATAATAATAATAATCATTAAAAGATGCAAATACTGCAATAGCAAGTATAAGCACCAATTCACTGCAAGAAACAAACCAACTAATGTACAGCACAGCTGCAGTTATAACTGAATACCTGGGATGCAAAATCAACAAAGAAGAAAAACAAACAAACAGTGCACCAGAAAAATGGAAGGTTAGACTAGAAAATAAGATCAGCAAGTTAAGATCACATGCAAGCAAGCTAGAACAGATGAAAGAAAAGAAGCTGAAGAACAAGAAGACCAAAGAATACCTAATCAAGAAATACCACTTAGAAACAAGGAAGATCAAGGAAGCACTGGAAATAATAAAGCAACAAATAACAGCTATAGCCAGGAAAATCAGTAGATATGAAGCTCGAATTGCAAACTATAGGCAGAACCTCCAATTTCAATCCAATCAGAAACGTTTCTACCAATCCATCAATGGAGAAACTGCAAGGAATCAGTCAGTACCTGACAAGGAAGAAACAGTGCAGTTCTGGAAGCAGATATGGGATAACCCAAAGAAATACAACAAGGATGCGGCTTGGTTAAAAGAGGTGGATGCAAATAAAACAGAAGTTGAAATGAAAGAACTAGTAATAACAACAAAAATGGTAGAAAAAAGAGCAAAGAAAATCAAAAATTGGTCAGCACCAGGTGAAGATGAACTGCATGGGTTTTGGTTGAAACATCTAACTGTTATACACCCACTCATTGCCAAGCAGTTCAACAATATACTACAAGGAGGAGACATTGAAAAGTGGCTAACAACTGGGAAAACCTACCTAATAATGAAAAATCCAGCAAAAGGGGCAACACCAGGTAACTACAGGCCAATTACCTGCTTACCAACAACTTTCAAATTACTAACTGGTGTGGTAGCTGATGCAGTACAACAGCATCTAGTTGAAAACAATCTCTTTCCACCTGAGCAGAAAGGAAACCGCCCCAATAGCAGAGGAACAAAAGATCAACTCCTAATAGACAAAATGATCTTGGAAAACTGCAAGAAAGGAAGACCAACCTGAATGTGGCATGGATTGACTACAAAAAGGCATTTGACTCTCTGCCACATGATGGATAATAAAGTGCCTAGAAATAACAGGAGTCAGTAGAAACATCAGAAAATTTGTGCAAAGATCGATGGCACAATGGAAGACACAGTTGCAGATCAATGGTGAGAGGCTGGGAGAGGTTAATATCAAGAGAGGAATATTTCAAGGAGATTCATTATCACCATTACTATTTGTTATTGCACTGTTTCCTCTGTCAACAATACTGAATCACTCAGGACATGGCTATCAAACATCAAAAACATCTGCCAGACTATCCCACCTCCTTTACATGGATGATCTGAAGCTGTATGGAAAAATATCATCTGAAATAGAATCGCTGCTCAACACTGTCCGTATATATAGCCAAGATATTGTAATGGAGTTTGGCTTGGACAAATGTGCCACACTTGCTATCAAACAAGGACAAATAGTGAAAACTGAAGGAATCAAGATGCCCCACGAAAATAACATTAAGAGTCTGGATGAGGAAGATTACTACAAATACTTGGGTATCCTTCAAGCTGACAACATCAAGCACACTGAAGTCAAGAAAAAGATTAGAGGTGAATACATCAAGAGAGTGACGAAGATCTTAAAGTCCAAACTCAATGGAGGAAATACCATAAAGGCAATCAACACCTGGGCCATCCCAGTCATTAGGTACACAGCTGGAATAGTGGACTGGACTCAAGCAGAACTAAAAACAATGGATAGGCAGACCAGAAAAATAATGACAATGAATCATGCCCTTCATCCACGCAGTGATATTGATAGACTTTATCTACCAAGGCAAATAGGTGGGCGTGGAATGCTACAAGTACATCAGATGGTTGAAGAAGAAAAAATGGTTTTGGAAGAATATCTGAAGAACAATGATGAAGATGCACTTAAATTAGTATATCAGGAAGGCTTACTGACTACTGGAGAGACCAAACTGGCCTACAAGAAAGACCAAATGAAGAACAGAATAAAGGCATGGGAAAACAAAGCACTACATGGCCAATACATTAAAAAAATAGTTGGGAAAGCAGATAATAACAAGACCTGGCAATGGCTAAGAGCAGGAAAATTGAAGAAAGAGACCGAGGGACTAATTCTGGCTGCATAAGACCAAGCCTTAAGGACAAATACATATAAAGTCAAAATTGAGAAGACAGCAACAGACAGTAAGTGCCGCCTATGCAAAGAAGCTGAAGAAACAGTGGACCACCTGGTAAGCTGCTGCAAGAAGATTGCACAGACTGACTACAAGCAGCGGCATGACAAAGTAGCAACAATAGTGCATTGGAAGATCTGCAAAAAATATCATTTGCCTGTAAATCATAAAATAGAGAAAGTCATAGAAAATGATAAAATTGAACTGCTCTGGGACTTCAGAATTCAAACAGACAAGCACCTGCAACATAACACCCCAGACTTAACAATTGTCGATAAGAAAGACAAAAAAGTCTGGATAGTGGACGTGGCAGTGCCTGGATACAGCAGAATAGAAGAGAAAGAACTGGAGAAGATAACAAAATACAAAGACCTACAAATAGAAATAGAAAGACTGTGGCAAAAGCAAGCAAGGGTAGTAGCAATAGTGATAGGCTCCTTGGGTGCAATCCCAAAACAACTGGAGCATCATTTGAACACCACTGGCATTGACAAATTCGCTATTAGTCAGTTGCGGCCTTGCTAGGAACTGCTTCCATCCTGTGACGATACCTGTAATATCATCAAACATCCACATCTGCCTATCCCAGGTTCTGGGTAAGGACTCGATAGGTAGACAAAATGCCAAATCCAGTCTGAACATCTGGCTGACTATGCGATGATCCATAATAATAATAATAATAATAATAATAATAAAGCAAGGGTAGTACCAATAGTAATAGGCTCCTTGGGTGCAATCCCAAAACAGCTGGAGCACCATTTGAACACCATTGGCATTGACAAATTCGCTATTAGTCAATTGCAAAAGGCAGCCTTACTAGGAACTGCTTCCATCCTGCGACGATATCTGTAATACCATCAAACATCCACATCTGCCTATCCCAGGTCCTGGGTAAGGACTCGATAGGTAGACAAAATGCCAAATCCAGTCTGAACATCTGGCTGACTGTGCGATGATCCGTAATAATAATAGTAATAATAAAAAAAAGTTGGAAGGGATCTTGGAGGCATCTAGTCCAACCCCCTGCTCAGGCAGGAAACCCTATACCATTTCATACAAATGGCTGTCCAGTCCCTTCTTAAAAACTTCCAGTGTTGGAGCATTCACCACTTCTGGAGGCAGGTTGTTCTACTGATTAATTGTTCTAACTATCAGGAAGTTTCTCCTTAGTTCTAGGTTGCTTCTCTCCTTGATTAGTTTCCATCCATTGCTTCTTGTCCTGCCTTCAGGAGCTTTGGAGAATAGCTTGACTCCCTCTTCTTTGTGGCAGTCCCTGAGATATTGGGACACTGCTATCATGTCCCTCCTCATCCTTCTTTTCGTTAAACTAGAGATACCCAATTCCAGCAACCGTTCCTTATATGTTTTACTTCCAACACTTTAGAATCCTAAATGTGGATGATGCCCTCATTAATAGGCAACATTAACATGAGTTCTATTATTAATTTGACTATATTTATTACAGATATACCAATATTTTGAAATAGATGAATTTTATGCCAAATAAAATTGACAACTTGTGCTGGAGTGTGAGAAACATCGTACAATTATTTCTGACATTGTAATAACACACTAATTATAGAAGAACAGATCCACAATATCTAACATAATACATCAGGAGCATAGTACAAAGCTCTGTAGTTCAAGAAGAGAGAAATACCATCTGTACTTACGGTGTTAAATCTTTCTAAAAAACTGTCATCTCCAAGCAAGACATAGGCCTTTAATAAATACTCATAATATGAATCTATTCCTGCTCCAACTCCGCTATCTAGAATAAGATAAAAATGTTGACACAATTAATTTCGTAACTAGTTTTCAGTTCCATAAAGTAAATTCTTATTACTATAAAAACATTTAAGTGCAACCAAGAAACAAATAAAAAGGGCTATGGGATGACAATAAGCATAATGCAATATTTTTTTAGTCTAAAATAAGACACAATTTTCTGATATATAGTTTAAGTCCTCTACATAAAACACGTCCAACCTCTAATCTCATTCTTATCTGTACTTAAGAAGGAACATAACTTCATACCTTTACGGACCCAGTCCCCTGTATGAATGTTAATAGTAACTCCCACTAAATTGCTGCTACGTTGCCTTTTCTCCCAAAGGAAATCAAGTGCCTTCCGGGCATATTCCTATAGAAAATAAAATTGACATTTTCTAATTAAATACTGCTTTACATGCAATGAAGCAGTCAGAAAATTGATGCAAGCAATAAATTTATTCAGTGGTTCTACTTTTAAATTTACACAACTATAAATTCTATTTTGTATATAATGGACATCTCAGAGAAAAGGCTTTAAAAAAATTGGATGCACTGCGAGGCTGCCAAAGATACATCATAAAAATTGGAAATAACTTATATAATGTGTAAGGACCCACCCCACTTTGCATCTTAAGAAGACAGAACTCTTGGAATAATTCTTCCAACAGGGATCCTTTATTAAGAGAAAATGGTTGCAGGCGTTCTAGACAGGACTTGGGGTTCAAGCTCTCCCATTCGAGGTTTTAAGGGATTCCCCAGTAGTCCCACCCAATCACCCCCCTCTTCCAGTGACAGTTTCAGGCATCACAATCCCACCCCTTTTTTCCTCTCTTCCGTCTGGATGGAGACTTCAGATAAACTACATGAAAGGTAAATAGCCTCCTTTGTTATGTTGAGGCCTTTTGGTGCTAACCACATTCAAACTCTTTGAAGTTGCAATACACATTCAGTTCCTTAGAAGTATACTGAAGGAAATGAGGGCCATAAAGCCCCTTTGTTCTCCCCCTTCTCTCCCTCTTATGGCAGAATCCAGAGAAGGCAGAATTGGGGTTTTCTATATTTGATAACTAAAGATGAAATATAATTGGATTCTGACATAATGTTTCGATTTGTCATACTATTGCTGCAGTCTGGATGCACAGAGATCATTAATATAACTTTAGATTGATCACAGATGCTAAGAATGCAAATTACCTATTTGGCTGTAAGCCCCAGCCATTTAAAATCTAACTATACATGAGAAATATTCCATAAGAATTATCATACAACACTGGAAGGATAACTCTATGCTGGACTCATACCAACAGATGGCAAACATGTGAATTTCTGAATTAGGACTTAAAAAAAAACACTGTCTAATTTAGACAGCTGTTTTGTAGATGAGATATATTTCCAAAGTCTGTTTTCCCCATTTTGGGGATAGAAGAAGAATTAATATCATTTTGTAAGACATCTCAACTTAAGGATAGAGGTGTCTATTAAAGCTAAATGCCTATTAAATACGAAATAGCTTCCGGTTCCAGAACGCGGTGATGCCGGTCGTGTCTGGAGACTCGTCTCCACGCTGTCCGGAGTTTCCTTCGCCAGTAGACCCCCTAGGGGGTCAAAAGTCGCCCTGGAGGGGCAACCACCAAGGAGGAGGATGGCTGGTAGATAGGGGAGGGCGGCAGCTTCCCCCGTATCTCCAGCTATCTCCTTAGGGCCGACGGAGTAAAGATTGGCCTGCAAGATGGCCGACCACCCTGCTGCACCAGCCAAAAGTCACACTGACATCTAAGCGTAACAGACCCACTGCAGATGATCCGGGTGAGACCCCTTTTGTTCCTCTCTTCAACCTATGTTGTTTTTGCCTGTAAAAGCTTCGTTGGAATTACTTCCCCGTCTGAAAAAAGCTGCTTTTGTATGTGTGGGAACAAAGGCGTTTTATAAAAGGACAGATTAAAACTTCTTTAAAGACTATATATCTCTATTCACGTTGAGGTACAGAAAAAATTGTTTTTTTGTTTTTTTTTTGGAGCGGTATTTTATTGGTAGAGTATTTCTTTTTCCATTCTTCCTTTAAAAAATAGAAAAAAAGAAAAAATGGCGTTTGAAGAAGTCTTTTTAGCTTACTTGAGGACATCTACTGGTCAAAAGTTAATATTGGAATTGTTGACTATTTGGAGATGAGATGGTTTTGGCCTTCAAACTATTTATCAAGAGAAAAGATAATTTGAGCCAGCTGTGTGATCTGTGGGAGTGGATAATGTTCAATTGTAGCCTTCACTAAAAAAGAAAAGAAAAGAAAAAGAAAAAAGGATTTTTCTTCAACTATTGCTAAAATGGAGAAGCCTCAATCACATTTAAACTGTAGACTTATACTGGAAAAGATCTATGAGGCTAAAGAAGAAATATGTACTACAATAAAAGAGTTTACGACAGAATTAAGAGCCAGAACTCCTACTTTAAACCTTAAAACTTACTCTCAGATTACACTTGACTACTCTACAAAACAGATTATACAAGAAGAGGACTTAACTGAGAATAAAGAGAATTTTACCTTGCTCTATTAGCAAGACCTGGAAAAGCAAAGACTGAGTTTTGAACTTCCCAAGCAACAAGGCTTTATGGACAAGGGAAACAGAGGGCCAATGCAGAGACCAAGATGGTTTCCATCGAATCAAATGACACTACAAGCAACAAAAAGAGATTCATCACCTGGAAGGGAAGCTTTGCTATGGAAATCTGCCTGGCATAAGAGGAAACCTAGAATAAGATTGAAAAATGAAATTTAAAATTTCATATATTGGATTAAAGGCAACCTAGAACTATGGACTGATGTAAGGATTAAGATTATGTTTGAAATAAAGAGATGTTTTAGATTTGGATTAAAATAATAATTAATTGAATGTTAATTAAATAAGATGACTTGTTTGTTTTATAACATGGATGTTTAGCTATGACAACTACCTGGATGAAATTTGAATCTTGCTCAATGGATTGAAATGATTTAAGGTCTGATACTATTCTGTCAGATTAAAAAGTTTGATTAACTGGTGGATTAGACATGTATAGAATAGATAGATATATACATTTAGATATCTCTAGGATAGATCAATATTTTTGTTTAAAAATGAGATATTTTTATATAATGGATTAAAAGTAATCTAGAATATTAAGAATGTTTTTTTTAGAATGTTAGGTTCATTTGTATGAAAATTGTTATGTAATGGAATGAAGAAAATTGAAATGTTTTAGATTTGAATTGAATTAATTAATTGAAATTTAATAAGATGATGTGATTCTTTGATGATATGGATGTTATCAATTATGATAATTAACTGGATGAGATTTGAATTTTGTTTAATGGACTGAAATGATTTAAGGTCTGATATTATCTTGTTAGCTTAGAGAGATTGATTAATTGATGGATTAGATAGGTATAGGATAGATTAATATTTTACTTTAAACAGGGGAGATCAGTGGAAGAAGAAATAAATAAAATTTTGATAACATTAATAAAGTAGAACATATTTGGAAGGGATATCTGAATTGAAAATATCTTTATTTAAAGTTAATTTGATTACGATATTGGAAATTTATAAAGCTTAAAAACAGGTTCAGGTTGAATAAATTTAAGCTAGAATTGGATATTTTAAATACACTATGCTATTTGAGGGAAAAAGAGAGGGAATATTTGATGTATTGATTGTACTATGTATATATGTTTTGTTCTAGGATGTTTGATTATCCCAGCACCACGGTGTGTCCTGAATATTTTGTTTTAAGAAATTAAAAAACCAATAAAATTTGTTTTAAAAAAATAATAAATAAATACGAAATGGCATTTTTCAGACCCTCAAACATATTGATATATCAAAAAACCTCCTCACTAATATAATAGCAAATGCTTATTTTAAGGGCATGGAACAAATACTGTTCAGACTGATTCAGACTTGAACCAGCATTTGAGCAAAGCCTCATATTGCCTGAAATTCAAACAAAAGAATTCGGATCCAATAAACACTGTACATTAAATACAAATCCAAAGTCTGTCAAAATAAATCCCTCAAATCAAACATTTGTTATAATTTTCTTTTTTCATTAGACACAATAAAAAAAATCAGGGAACAATATTATATACCAAGTATTCTAGAAGAATACTTATGAATGCCATAAAAATGAAAATATGATTTTTAATAAACAAAAGTAGTCCACTAATTTAAAAACTCCACATTCTTTTTTGCATCAAGTAACAGATGTTTGGTAATTTAGAATACCATATATTAAAATTCAATTTCCAACAATCTCAAGCAGCATGGCCAAGTTTCAAATGGACAGAACTTGTTTAACTTTGTAATAAAGGATTAACTGCTGACTCCACTTCTATCTGTAAAGTTTCTAAAAACTAGTTTGAATAATGTTGCTCATTAAAATCGAAATGGTAGGTTTATGTATACATTGATTTTGATGCAATATTCTCTATGGCACATTGCAATATAACTTCAAAAAAAGATGAGGTACTTCCAATGGATGAGCAGAATATAGTTATTGTAGAAATAGGAATATCTGTAATTAAAGGGAGAATTGGACTGATACATTAATGATACAGAAATTAATTGAAGGAAATAACTCTTTGTTTATTGACAATCCCTAATATAAATGCAGACTTCATTCTAGATGTCACTACGTAAGCAGCTTCAAAATCAAATTGACTGTTATACAAAATTGAACTTGAGATGCAATCTGGTCAGTCAAAATCTTTCTGTGTAGAGTGTACAACAGACTATAAAGTATTAATGTCAAAGAGGCAAGTTTAATTAAAGTACTTATCCCAAAAAGATTTGTGTTGAAGGACACACTGAACAATTCAAAAATAATAATCATATAAAGACAAAATCAGTATGCTTTCCTTATACACAAGAAATACTAAAGAGTTATAGAACAGACATGGCCCATAGTTACAAGTGTCCAATGGTAAGGCACCAGACACAAATAAAATTCCTAATGAACTACTTAATTTATTGAGGGAATATCAAATGTCTGCTTATGTTGTTGTAAATTACTCTTTTGAATATTTGTAGTAATACAAAATTTAATACAATATTATATTATTACACAGGGGGTATTCTATGTTGACATATTTTATAATGATTTTTATTTATTAAACAATTATACTGACCAACTCCAACATCTCTGGGTTGCTCACAACAATCAAAATCAATTTAAAAATGTAAAGATAAAACACTGCAGCATTATGACACAAAGAGTCTCGCTGTCCCAAACACAGCATAGCCTTCAGGTCCTGGGACAGAACGCTGATAGATATTTTAAGCAGTACCTCAAAATATAAACAGAAAAGCAATTTCTGATATGAGAGATTCAGTGACCAGTTCAACAACAGAACACAGCTGAAATTAATACTATCAGGTAATTTACAATAAAAACATCAAAAGTTGGCAGTTAAACAAAAATCACTTATCATTAAGCAAACCTCAAATATTGATGCCCCTGTGAAACGACTTAGAGCAGCAAACTCTAAGATCAATGTTCCCGCACAAGCTGTACAAGTTTCAGTCTCTGTTCCTGTCCGGGCTTCTGGACTTCTTAGACCAAATTTTAAATTAATCTAGAAGAAAAACAAATGCCGATCTCTGTTATTGTGATAATGTCATTTCTTAAAAACTTAGGAAAATAAAATAGATTTGTTTTTTCAAACAAGAAACAATAAGTAGAAATTAAGTTTGTACTATATTGCGAAAAACTGGAAGAATTAAGTAAGTTACAGCAAAGAATGTGCAGCACCATAAAAAATAGTGTTCAACAGCCTCTGTGTATGGCAAACCTATGCAAACTGACTTAGTATATGGGTTTAAATTCCAATGCTAAAGTTAGTAGTGCTTTAACTTTAAATGAAGCTGTCTCTGAGCATATCATCTACTATGGAGAGAAGAGTCCTCAATTTCATAAATCAAAACATGTGGCTTTTTTAAGGTCATGGCATTTGAAAATGTAGTAAAGCCCATTGATAAATACATAAATATCTTCATAAACCATGCTATTAGCTGAAAAGGTAAGACTCTAAGAGTTATGAAAATCAGATGTTTTCACCAATATCACTAATAACTCTCTCTGACTCAACATGTAATTTTATCATACTAGAAGAACAAATAACATGTGACATACATTAGTCTTAGCTCACAGTTTACTTACTCTTGGATATGGGAGACCACTTGTGGTGTTAAAAGCTGGCAAAAGTTTGTAGCCTAACTGTTTTGCCATGTGCAGAAGTTCTCCATTGTACCACTGCATGACTTCACCCTTCTCTTTCAGCATGATTGCTACTGAGTGCCCACCTAAAAGACCTCTAGATAAAATGAAAGGAAGAAGCCAGGAAGTTTATTAGCTTAGTGAATGTTGAACCAGAAGAGAACCAAAGAGTGGGGAAGCAGAGGAGAAGAGAATGTAATTCTCCAAATTGCTTCCAATCTCTAATAATGTTTAGTAATTACAGTGATACTAGCCTTAAGCATACCACAAGTGCTGAAAAACTGAAAATAGTTTATAGAACGTTTAAATACTATTTATTTCTAAAAAGTGTATATAAATGAAGATGGGTAAACCCTTTTGACAATAATACAGAAAATGCAGTTTTCAAACAAGAACAGCTTTACAAACTATGAACTATGAATGCTGTTATGCTTAAAAGCGTAAGTGTATTTAACTTCAGATCACAAAACATATGTAGATTATCATTGGGAGATTTACAAATCTGATGCTTTTTTCCCCAGAATAAAACTTACCCAAGCACTCTGATGTTTGTTTCAAACACTGATACCACAATGTCGTTGTCTAAATTAACATCTCTAATTACTTTTTTAACAGCATCTTCAAACTCTTTAGTTTTATTTAACACCTGCAAAACAAAGAGTAAACAAGCTGACTATCTCTTAAGAAGCTAGGCTTTGTTAAGGAGAAACTTGAAGTTTCATTTTAAATAAAAAATAAAGAATATCAGATTCTGTCATTTTTGGTCAGCAACAAGCTAAAAATCCTATTACAGAGGCAAACTCTGAAGAATGGTTGTCAGGTTTGTTTAATTTATCCTGTCTCAAAAAAGGTGAAGGAGGTATAATTGAGCAATGCATACTGAAGAAATCTGGAATCTCATTACATGCAAGCAATCTGTCAATCCACTTCTGGGTTTCCCAAAAGCAAACTAATAGCAAAAAAAGTTAATTAAAATTAAAACAAATAAACGTACCACACTAAAATGAGTATGTAATGAGGAAGGATCAGTATGGTATAGTGGTAAAGGTGCTAATCTAGAAGCAGGAGAACCAGGTGTTTGTTCACTTTCAAAAGCTCATGGGATAAATAGGGATTAATCACAATCTCTCAGCCCAACCTATGTACTCCACTGGGTTGTTGCTGTGAGGAAATTGGGAGGAGAGAGCACTGTGTATGCTACTTTATATTACTAATCCATCTTCTAAAAGTAGGTCATAATTTAAGTAAATCAAGTATTTTGTTAAGGACAATTATTAAGTTCTACTCAATATTGTAAAATGAGAATTTAGATTTAATACACGATAGAGGAAATCAAACCTACCACAAGAGTGTCCAAAGTATCTATTAGTGTCAGTGAAAACCTGGGTGAGAAAGGAGAAGAGATTAAAAATAGGATTTAAGATGCAATAGATAATTTATTATTAAATGTTCATGTAAGAACTTGTAACAGGCTGCCTATTACTAAAAATAGTGGACGGTGTTCTCCTTCCTCAAGTTGGTGAACTGCTTAAGACATACAATGCTTTCAAGAACCTTTGAAGACTTCTGAAAACAGACTATATATTAAAATATGCATTGGCAATTCATAAAAACATTGAATGACTTCAGCAGTTTGTCAGCTCAAGAAAGTTCTATGCCGTCTGCCATGGCAATCAACACCTATTTCCAATGGTTGTAGCATTCCCAGAGTCATGTGATCATCATTTGCTACCTTCCCTAACAAGCAATGTCAATGGGAGAAGTGAAATTCACTTAACAATCACAGCAAAAAAAGATCATAAAATTGGGTAAGAATCATTTAACAATCATATCACTTTGCGATAGAAGTTCCTGTCCCAACTGTGGTAATACCATATTTTCCGGCATATAAGACGACTTTCTAAAGCGCGGAAATCGGCGCCGAAGTTGGGCGTCGTCTTATACGCCGAGTCGTCTTATACGCCGGAAAATACGATATTTTAAATTAATATTTATTTAATTAGTTTAACTGTTTCATGTCACAAGATTCTCCAGATAATGCACAAACTAAAAATAATTTGAAGAAATATAATCATCATCTATTACTGAATTACTAGTCACATATTATTTTTGTTTTTCTCCATTTTGGTAAATATTACTGTTCTTTTTATGGATATTTATTCAGAATTTAGATTCAGTTTTATTGAATTTGTAATAATGGATCCACAGATTTTCAGTTAAAACTAAATACTGAATCTTCAAATAATTACTTCAAAATACTAACTTTCCCAAAGCATCATCCACATCTCCACGACTTGGTTCTTGACCCCGAATTCTTCCACGGCAAGTTAAAGGCATGAGCTCATCAGCTGGGTAAGCATGTTCCTGTTGGGAAAAAAAAGGAAATGAAAAACAAAACAGAATAATAATCTAGTGAAGCTGAAATGCATGGTATAATAGCAGTTAGATCAAGTTTCACCGTTTACTCTTACAAATGCAGGTAATAAAATATATTCATGAGAGTATGCTTTTACAAAATTAAACAATGCAGAAAGTTCCAAATGGTACATAAGTCTCTTACATAGGACTAGATCAATATTTTTCATGAACTGCAATACAGGTAGTCCTCAACTTATGACTACAATGGAGTCCAGAATTGCAGTCATAAGTCACTTTGATCATACGCTAAGTCACCATGTGACTGGATTTGAGTTTGTTTAATGACCATTTTTAGAGCAGTAATAAAGGGAGTCACCATAGTTGTTAAGTAAATCCACCCATATCCAACAGGTGGTTTCTCCTGGAAAATGGCAAAAAAAATGGCAAACATAATTATGTGACCATGCAATACTGCAACTGGTCATAAATGCGAGCCAGTTGCCAAGTGCCCAAAATACGATAACATCACTGCAGAGGGGAGGGGAGGTGGCAGTCATAGCTTTGAGGGCAAATTGTAAGTTGGTTTATTAAAATCTGTTGTAACTTCTAACAGTCGTTAAATAACTGGCCATAAATCAAGTACTACCTGTAATATTTTTCCCACAGAAACATATTCATGCATTCAATTAGTACCATAGTAAAGAAACAGATTGCAAGACCAAAGCCATAATTACTCCATGTTTTCTGAACTGTATTTTATACACCACTAGTTCTTAATAGAAATATACACCATAATAGGATGGCAGAAATTCATTTGCAAACCAAAATTCAAATTTTGCCTTCAGAAAAAGTGCTAGCAGATAGATTTTCATCTTTGTGTGTTTGTATATGTATACAAACCATGTTGTATCATTTTTGCTGTATGTACATCCATATACAAATAAAATCATGTTCCAAAATACTGAAAAATCATTCTACAAGATAGCTTTTAATGTCACCATTTACTTTGTTAAATGGTAAATTTAGCAATAACCTTTTTAAGAAACACATTTAATTTTGTGGCACATTGAATGATCACATTCTCACATTTATAAAGATGATGGTTCTGCTCTTTTACTAGCTCTAAAGATAATCCTTATATTTCTTTGACCTTTACTCATTTATTATTTGCAACACTGATGGAGAGGACTTAAATGTCAATAACAGGAATTCTACATTTCTTTGAAATGTCAGAAGCCCCAAGATAAAAAATTGCACTAGATATCACTTAAAAATCTTTTACAAAATATGTAGGATTGCAGATTTGTCAACTAATTATCTAGAACAGAAGTATCACATTAGGCTTTTATGGATATAGGCAAGAGGATTTATGGCAAGTCATCAGCTGGATTGTATCTTTAAATCCGTTCTAAACACCCTTCCCTCCTTACCACTAAGTCAACAACATTAAAACTGAAGGAGTAGAATTTGTAACTATGAGCACTATCTAATTCTTTATGAAACTCAGTGAAAAAACTGGAACTTTTCACTGAAGAAATGTATGATATATAAAGCAAGACTTAATGAACGTTCCCTTTTTAAAAATAGAAAACCACATTTTCAAGTAACTTCAAATAGTAATAAAATCTATATTTCTAACATAAAATTTTGCTACATTGTCAAAAAAAAACACCTAAAAGAAACCTTACAAGATTGAAAAATGAGGAAAGGGTTGATTTATAGAACCACCGTCATCATCAAAAAGAAAGTTTAAATCTTGATCTTGTTTGCCAAATTCAATACACTCGTAAATTCTATTTGCTTAAGGCTCTAGGACCCATGATAAATAAATATCCTTTTGACATAAAAGCGTCCAGGATGTGCCAAGTCATATATTTCCTTAATACAAATAATTCATGCTACAAGTATAGAAATCTTTTATCACTTCAAAATGATAAAAAAGCCTTTTCACAATACAGTATAAATGAATGACAGCATGCCCTAGGTTTATATTTTCTCCAACACAAAAAATATATACAATTTTATGTACATTTTATTTGAAGTTACATGTACCATACTTATAAATACAGTAGGGCATAAATGTGCTGATTCTGTCCTATGAAATTCATAAAACAGATTGAAAACCAAGAAAATAGTGAGTTGAATATTTTAGCAGCCAAAATTAGTATCATATTCATAGTTTCAATGTTATTCTCTGCAAGAAATTCATGTTATCTATATTCATTAAAACTCTTATGCAATTATTCATTCATCTTAGCTACATATGATTGGCTGAAGGATTTGCCAAGTTACTTGTAGATCTGTGATTAATGGGATTTTAATAAAACACTTCTTGGTTTCCAACTTGGATCTTAGACACAAAAGCTACGCTTAAATTGTATTATAGCTTAAGCATTTTTATTAGGTTGGTAAGTATGAATATGGTTCATCTTAATTCAATTCGCACCTCTATAAAATAACATGTATCTTTATCTGAATTGTTTTAAGGAAACAATTATTGAATTTCTAGCATGACAAAGAATCTATCATTTATTTTTTAAAAGAGTTAAAAAAATGTGCAAGTAAGTCTGAACAGCTCTAGCTGATCTAAGTAGTATTTTTTCACTGGATTGGAATCCCAGTTCCTAGAGTGTTTTTGTCACGCTTATAATCTGCAACTCCTTCCCATATTATAGACTATGCTTTTCAATTTCAACAAATTCAAGAATTGAGAAAAAGGATTCATACTTAGGACAAAAAAGCCAGATTAGATCTCAACACGTAAACAGCCTAACAATAAAACAAGTAAGAACTGCAGTATAATTCATTGTAAATAATACATCAGGCCAAACCATACATTAACACAATCCACTTCAAACCTGTTTTTCAGTCGATGTTAGCATGATTCAGCATATTACACAAAACAATAATTATGAACCTTGATTGTATTTTAGTACAAGAATGAGCAGCCAATAGCTTGCCAATCATCTGTGGATCCCAAATTCCTTTTTGAAGACTTGTCACTAAATTTTGTTAGTCAAACTATCAAGGAATGGAAGTATGATCTCTTCCCATTGTTTACAGGGGAAAAAATATTAGGATATATAAGCTTTCTCTTAGGATTAATACACTAAGGAAAGAAACAAAAAACAGAGTCAAAAAACATAGTATCAGTATGAAAGTAGAGCACTGCTTACTTGCTACTATCTGCAGGTGATGGGCTGGCCAACCTTACATTAAATCATGATTAAAAATACTAGCAAGAGTTCATCATATATAGTTTATATAAAAACAGCTTTAAAACAGATTGTTATTTAACATTAAAATAATGTAAACATTGAACTTACCATATAATTACTATAGGCATGATCAAACATTTCCAGTACTTGATTTCTAAAAAAGAAATAAAATGAAAATAATTCAATTCTGCTCAAGTGAAGGATTTACTAGCAACATTTTTTTAATCTGCAGAGACTTTCCAAACATTTTGATTATAATAAGATTATAATATTATTATAATAAGATGCAACAAACAGTACAACTGAGCACTTATATAAAGCCAAAATTTATATGCTATTTCAATTTTATAAACATTTATTTTAACAATCCTAAACTATGTAGCCATTTGTTATTACAAGAGAGCAATAATTCTTTATGAAATTATTTTTAAAACAAATGACTTTTTTTTACTTAATAGGAATTCAAAATGATTATATGAATGTAGATGTTCCAGAAAAAGATCCATGTTCAGCAGGGTGTCAAACTCAATTTCACTGAGGGCCGCATCAACATTGCGGTTGCCCTTGGGGGGGCAGGTGGATGTGGCCAGAGTGGGTGCAGCCTACTGGGTGGGCGTGGATAAAGTGGGTGTGGCCTACTGGGTGGGCATGACCAGTTCTACATCATTCACGTCAAGGGTGTCTGTGGGGGGCCTAGGCAGGAGTGGGACAGATCTGAGGGTCTCTGGCAGAAGGGGGTGAGACCGGGGCAAGTGCCAAAATGGCCACTACAAAATTGTAAATTGGCTCCTGGCTGGCCTGGGCCAGGGCCAAGGCAGCGGGGGCCGTTCCCTCACTGTTTCCAAGATGGCTTCATGGGCCACATGAAACCACTTCGCGGGCCGCATCTGGCCCCCGGGCCTTGTGTTTGACATGTCTGATGTACAGTATCTGTTGAGCTTTCCAAGCAGATAAGATTCAATACTGATTTTTTTTTTTTAATGCTCAGTTAGGTGACAGTACTTAGCTCACTTTAGCTGCTCTCAAAAAAGCAAAAAATAGTCAGATACGGCAAGAAGACTTCAGGACAGTACGCTAGATTGAGAACTCAAAAATATCCTGGGCAATCAAGAAAATTACATGGCCATTTTCAAAACATCATGAGTTCAGATTCAAATGTGTATTTCTAACTCTGCTTTAAGTTTGAAAAATGTGCCAATTGAATACAGTAGTCACTGAGGCTGTCATAAGACTCACTGAACCTATATGGGTATATAAGGTATAGCAATAATCAATCAATTTATATTCTATGCATAATGCATGATTATTCAAGAAAACTTCAGACTACAATTTTATACATATTTACATAGGTATCTAATAAAAAATGAAACATCTGCTTTTAAGTAAATATGTACAGAATTGTATATGATTAAGAGGAAGTTGCATTAAATAAGTTTATTTAAATCTTATGAAATCATTTTCATATCATTTAAAACCTGATAATGAATACAGATGCATTTTCATATCGAAGATTGACTTTATTAGAATACTGCAGTTAATAGTCAAGCAATCAAGCCATGAATTAGGAAATTCTTAATTTAGAGCCCCAGAATAAATCCAAGTTCCATTTTCCATAAAGGCCAGAGGACTCCAGAAATCCAATGTTCTCCTAATGCTGCTCTCAAAAAATGAATTTGTTTTCTGCCATAGATTAAATTAATATTACAACAGTTTTTTAAAAAGTGAAATGTGGAAATATTATAAATGTAATGTGTGGATGCATCCTTGATTATTAGTACACATGGACACTGAAGATACTTGCTATAGTTAGGTTCCTCAGATGTACATTCATGTGGAACATGTACATATTTTTTGTTTTATTCTATGAAACACCAGCATCTGATTTGCCTTTTAAGCTCATAATTTGCTATAATTTTAAAGTATCTAGTCTTTCAAAACAAAACTCTGCTTGCACAGCTAACAAGATGATCCTTTAACAGTGAAATATCCAATCTTTACAAGTAATTATATTGTCCACATAGCATTACAGTTTACAGGGCCTTCAACTGTCCTCAAAAGAAGTCAACAGCGAAGATATAAATGCATTTCTCTGAGAAGTTTCAAAATTACTTTCAACTATGGATTCACTCCCCTTCGCCAATATCTGCTACATCACATATATTTAAAATTCTGCATTAAATACACTTATGCCTTACTGAAATATTAGAACCACTATCATACTGCCATATGATAAACACACATGGAACATGCATCACTGAAAAACTGATCAGCAAAATGTGAAATACTAAAATGAAAAAAGAAAAGTGTTCCAACCCACCTATGAAAAGCAACTACTCAGAGATAAGAGAAGTTCAGTAAACTTATAATATAAGTGAGCTTTAAATTATATGAACATCATTTTCTAGAATAACTTCCATGCATTTATGATCCTGGTAGCATTTTTTAAACTTGAGGAACTGCATCCTTCAACTTAACACACACACACCCCATCTTTCTATTCTCTCTCAATGACAGCATTTATTCTGAACTGTTATTACTCACTTTGACTAACATTTCTCAATTTGCCTAACCTAAGTTCTTACATCCCTGCCTTGCTAATGCAAACATCATTTCTAGACAGGGAAGTTTCACAAGAAATGATAGCGGGTGGAGGAAATTTTTCGAAGGGGGGGGGAAATCTAACGAAATACGACTTAGATTTTGAAAACCTACACAGTACCGTATTTATTGTCCAGCTTTACATTTAAAAACTGAGTAAACCATGAGCTGGGGTACCCTTATCGGTCTGCCTCGGGGACAAGCTTGAAATCGGCCCTCGGTTGTGTCAGGTTAAAGAAGACTTCAGAGAAACTGCTCAGTCTCCTCAGGCAGCCAGATGCAACTTGCAAAGGAGCGGGGCTTCAATCAAGATAGACCTTGGAGGTCTTCTGGTCCAACATCAACTCCTTCCTCGGTCCATGACACAATATGCACACCCTCCGCTTCACAAAACCACGGTTCGCAACTGGACCAACGGTATCCTCGCCAAGCGTGGGCTGGGTGAACCCAACCAAGGTAGGCTCAGCAGCGGCACAGAAAAAAAAAAATAAATAAAAGCGGGCGACGGGAAAAAGAGCTCTTACCCAAGATGACGTTTCTCCTCCCGGTTTATAGCCTGCACAGCCGGCGCTGCTGCCAACACCGAAGAAGCGGAGAGGAGGCCCAAAGCCAGCAGTTTCCAGCCAGACCAACGGCCTGCCAGGCAGTTGCCGCTCCTTCCCTCACCCCCAGCTGCTGCTCCGCTCATAGCGGCAGCTGCCCCGCTAGGCCCGACTCTGTCCCATCCCTTCAAACAGCGCGGCCGCCACACAAGACGAGGGACCAGCCCTTCGCTCGCCTTCTCTCTCTCTCACACACACACACACACACACACCCTCCCTTTCTCTGGCGTAGCCAAGGAAACCGGAATCTTGCCGCTAGGTTGCTTCCGGGTTCCCTTCCGGTCACGTGACATGCCGCTACCCGCGGCCCAATGAGAGCCAAGGTTGGCGTCACCTGACCGTGGGTAAACACACACCCCCTTCCCTCCCGGAAACAGTGATACGTGGAACAAACGGGCGGCTACCTCCTAACCTGGACGTGGCTGTCGCACTCTCAAAAGATAAGCATTTGCTCTAGCGACCGCTCTCTCCGTCGAAATACGTAATTTCCGGCTTCATCTCGGGCCGATCCTTGTTTGGCAAAAATGATGCCAAGGACTGAATTTAGAACGACACACATACACCTCTCCATATATTGAATGTGATGGGGAATCTTCCTAACCCGAAACGTCGGAAATGTTTGTTGTATCAGGCGGGTTCATTATGTCCTGATCAGGCAGGGAAAGAGTGAAACTTAAGGAGGTCGGAATTCGCGGTGATTTCACGTTGATGCTCGGAGTAACAACAACGGCTCGACGGACGCTACTCGGCCTCGGAAAAGCGAATGTGATTGTGGAGAATTTGCGCAGCTCGGAGTGGAACGTTTGAGGCTTCAGAAGCTCCCCGAGCGGACGCTCTATCACTCGCCTACGTCACAACATCAGGGCAGTGATCTTGCGAACGGCGTGTTTCAGGATCATATAGCACTGAAGTTGTTGCCCAGGCATAATAACACACCTCCAATTTTTTTTTTTTAAAAAAAAAAACAACTTAAAAAAACTCCTGCGTCAAACGGAATTGTCCGCTTTCTGCATTTTCTTTGTCTGGGCCATCGGGTTTTTTTTTCTTCTCCTGGTCCTCTTATATCTGCAGCTGAATTGTCAATCGGATAAAGAAGCATTTCTTAAGCTAATGCCAAGATAGTGATATTGAACATATCCTAAGGACCTTCGTTACATTTGCAGCGACCCACGGGCATGACTTCCACCAGAAATCAATGGAAAAATGGTTGTTTCCTATTCTCACATAAATCTTTTAACGTTGCTTGTAATTTTTTAAAAGGAGTTGGAGCTTTGGTTTTAGCTGCAGTCCCTCAATTCACATATTTATTTATTTGTATCCCACCTTTATTTTTACAAATAACCCAAAGCAGCAAACATATCCAACACAACTTCCTCTTATTTTCCCCAGAACAAAACCCTGAGAGGTGGGTTGGGCTGAGAGTGATTGGCGCAAGTCACCCAGCTGTCTTTCATGGCTAAGGCATGAACCCGTTCCTTCTTTCTAGTGCCTTAACCACTAGACCAAATTGGCTCATATTGGAAGCTCCAGGCTTACAGTTAGAGTGGATAGAAGAGAGAGTTGATAGGAATTGATAGACATTTCTATCAACCCCATCGGTTCAAATGACTATGTGAATTCCTGGGTTTGGATGGATGAGAACAAGATACTTTACACTTAGTCACAACATTGCTGTTGTTGTTGTTAATTGCGAAGTCGTGTCCGACCCGTCGCGACCCCATGGACAATGTTCCTCCAGGTCTTCCTGTCCTCTACCATCTTCTGGAGTCCATTTAAATTCACACCTACTGCTTCAGTGACTCCATCCAGCCATCTCATTCTCTGTCGTCCCCTTCTTCTATTGCCCTCAATCTTTCCCAGCATTAGGCCCTTCTCCAGTGAGTCCTTCCTTCTCATTAGGTGGCCAAAGTATTGAGTTTCAACTTCAGGATCTGGCCTTCTAAAGAGCAGTCGGGGTTGATCTCTTCTAGGACTGACCGGTTTGAACGCCTTGCAGTCCAAGGGACTCGCAGGAGTCTTCTCCAGCACCATAGTTCAAAGGCCTCAATTCTTTTGCGCTCAGCCTTTCTTATGGTCCAACTTTCACAGCCATACATTGCAACTGGGAAAACCATGGCCTGGACTATACGCACTTTTGTTGGCAGGGTGATGTCTCTGCTTTTTAGAATGCTGTCTAGATTTGCCATAGCTTTCCTCCCCAGGAGCAAGCGTCTTTTAATTTCTTGGCTGCAGTCCCCATCTGAGGTGATCTTTGAGCCCAGAAAAATAAAATCTGTCACTACCTCCATTTCTTCCCCATCTATTTGCCAGGAATTGAGAGGGCCGGATGCCATGATTTTGGTTTTCTTAATGTTGAGTTTCAAGCCAACTTTTGCACTCTCCTTCTTCACCCGCATCAAGAGGCTCTTTAGTTCCTCTTCACTTTCTGCCATTAGAGTGGTATCATCTGCATATCTTAGGTTGTTGATATTTCTCCCGGCAATCTTAATTCCAACTTTTGATTCATCTAGCCCTGCCTTTCTCATGATGTGCTCTGCATATAAGTTAAATAGGCAGGGCACAGTATACAGCCTTGCCGGACTCCTTTTCCAATTTTGAACCAATCAGTGGTTCCGTGTTCGGTTCTCACTGTTGCTTCTTGACCCGCATATAGGTTTCTCAAGAGACAAATGAGATGGTCTGGTACTCCCATCTCTTTAAGAACTTGCCACAATTTGTTGTGATCCACACAATCAAAGGCTTTTGCATAGTCAATGAAGCAGAAGTAGATGTTTTTCTGGAACTCCCTAGCTTTCTCCATGATCCAGCGTATGTTGGCAATTTGATCTCTAGTTCCTCTGCCTCTTCGAAATCCTGCCTGTACTTCTGGTAGTTCTCGATCCACATACTGCTGGAGTCTAGCTTGTAGGATTTTAAGCATAACTTTACTAGCATGTGAAATGAGTGCAATGGTGCGATAGTTTGAACATTCTTTGGCATTGCCTTTCTTTGGAATTGGAATGTAAACTGACCTTTTCCAATCCTGTGGCCACTGTTGAGTTTTCCAAATTTGCTGGCAAATTGAGTGTAGCACTTTTACTGCATCGTCTTTTAAGATTTTGAATAGCTCAGCTGGAATACTGTCACCTCCACTAGCTTTGTTGTTGCTCAGATTTTCTAAGGCCCATTTCACTTCACATTCTAGGATGTCTGGTTCGAGGTCAGTGACCATCTCATTGTGGTTATCTGGGATGTTAAGCTCATTCTTGTATAGTTCTTCTGTGTAGTTTTGCCATCTCTTCTTAATCTCTTCTGCCTCTGTTAGGTCTCTGCCATTTTGGTCCTTTATCATGCCCATCTTTGCATGAAACGTTCCCTTCATATCTCCAATTTTCTTGAAGAGATCTCTGGTCCTCCCTATTCTGTTGTTTTCTTCTATTTCTTTGCACTGTTCATTTAAGAAGGCATTCTTATCTCTTCTAGCTATTCTCTGGAATTCTGCATTCAATTGGGTGTATCTTTCTCTTTCTCCTTTGCCTTTCGCTTCCCTTCTTTCTTCAGCTATTTGCAAAGCTTCCTCAGACAGCCATTTTGCTTTCTTGCATTTCTTTTTCTTTGGGATGGTTTTAGTTGCTACCTCTTGTACAATGTTGCGAACTTCCATCCATAGTTCTTCAGGCACTCTGTCTATCAGATCTAATTCCTTAAATCTATTTGTCACCTCTACTGTATATTCATCAGGAATATGATTTAGTTCATACCTGAGTGGCCTAGTGCTTTTCCCTACTTTTTTCAATTTAAGCCTAAATTTTGCAACGAGAAGCTCATGATCTGAGTCACAGTCAGCTCCTGGTCTTGTTTTTACTGACTGTATAGAGCTTCTCCATCTTTGGCTGCAGAGCACATAGTCAATCTGATTTCTATGTTGACTGTCTGGTGATGTCCATGTGTAGAGCCGTCTCTTGGGTTGTTGGAAAAGAGTGTTTGTTATGACCATCGTATTCTCTTGACAAAATTCTATTAGCCTGTGCCCTGCTTCATTTTGTACTCCAAGGCCAAACTTGCCTGTTATTCCGGTTATCTTTTGGCTTCCTACCTTAGCATTCCAATCCCCCATGATGATAAGGACATCATTTTTTGGTGTTAATTCTATAAGGTGCTGTAGGGCTTCATAGAACCGGTCAATTTCATCCTCTTCAGCACCAGTGGTTGGGGCATAGATTTGGACTACTGTGATATTGAATGGTTTGCCTTGGATTCGAATTGAGATCATTCTGTCATTTTGGGGATTGTATCCCAGTATTGCTTTTCCTATTCTTTTATTGACTATGAAGGCTACTCCATTTCTTCTGAGGGATTCTTGCCCACAGTAGTATACCTGATGGTCATCTGAGTTAAATTCACCCATTCCTATCCATTTTAGTTCGCTGATTCCTAAGATGTCGATGTTCAGTCTTGTCATCTCTTTTTTGACTACGTCTAGCTTGCCTTGATTCATGGATCTTACATTCCAGGTTCCTATGGAGAAAAAATCTTTACAGCATCGGACTTTCCTTTCACCACCAGATATATCCACAGCTGAGCGTCCTTTCGGCTTTGGCCCAGTCGCTTCATTCTTTCTGGCGCTACTAGTACTAGCCCTCTGCTCTTCCCCAGTAGCATATTGGACACCTTCCGACCTGAGGGGCTCATCTTCCAGCGTCATATCTTTTTTCCTTTTAGTACTGTCCATGGGGTTTTCATGGCAAAGATACTGGAGTGGTTTGCCATTTCCTTCTCCAGTGGATTGCTATTGTTCTCTTATTTTTTTTTTGGCAGTTTCTTATCACCATTCAGAAAAAGTGTCTGTCTGTCTATATCTATCCATCCATCCATCATCTATTTATCATCTATCAATGTGTGTGTGTATATACACAAACACACACACACACACACACACACAAAATGCAGAAATTGACACTTGCCTGTCAAAGCCCACAATGCAGTGCTTTAAAGGAATGTTGGGAATTGTAGTTTCTGTAGCATGAATTATCAAGTACAGTACTGTTCTACAGTAGTGCTCTACAGTTTTTCCAATGTCCCCTCCTCCACAAAAATAATCTACAGTAATAGCAGGATGTTGGAAATTATGGATATAAAACAGTTGGTTTATTGGTGACAAATGATAATTCCCCCCCCTCTCGCTCTCTTTCTCTCTCTCTCCACCTGCCATCAGTTCTTATATGTGAGCAGCCCATTTCAGTTCTTTCACTCTTGATGATATCGTATACTTTCGTTTGTTCTCTAATCTATGTGCAGGTCTTTCTATCTTGTCTTGTAATGCTGAGCGTGCATTTTTCCATGTATCTATGACCAAGGCAGTCACAGAATGGATCCCTTGATAAAAGCGTCCACGAAAGAGACCTAAAACAAAATGGATCAATGACATCAGCAAATACTGTGGGCCAATTGGCAAAAAAAGAGTTCAGGATCATATTGGTTGGAAACTATCCTGCAGTGGATAGACAATGGCTAAAATGATGATGATGATGATATATATCTAGAAAAAAGGAATCATGTTCTGAAAAAAATTAAATGTATACCCATAGAGATTACAGGTCATAGAAACAAACTGTTGTATTATCTACTGTTCTTATAGCCAAGGTTTAATCACATTAAATGTAATTCAAGTTCTGTCAGTCTTCCAAGAAGGAAATTTGTGTTTCTGAAATTGCCAGGATTCTAGTATAAACGCAACTTTTAGACAAAAGCATGATGTAAGAATCTTCAGTTTGAGCATGAAGTGTGCAACGTTACAGTAGCAATTTCTATTGTAAAATGGGAACTTGGGAATAAACAAACACTTTAGGCACAATCTCTCAAAAACTCCAAATATTTTCTTATCGCTTTCATTGTAATTTTTAAAAAACCAAATATATGATGGAATACTCTTGTTAGGTAATTTTTAATTAAATGGAAATGAAATTTAGATTTTTATCTATGTTATGTATGTGTCCTGCTTCTTGTGATGTTTTGGACCAAACAGACCTGTTCGGGAACCAAGCACTATTTCTAATTTTGAGGATTAACTCTGGAAAACCAGCAAACCATTGCATAACGTATCTAATATAAGTCTCATCCTCCAGTTAAAGGCAAGGTTATCATCTTCACCATGCCAACTAGCTGGAAATGCAACAAATGCAATTGAAGGGATCAGAATATAATCTTTTATGAATAACCCAGCTATTGTTCATTCTTTCCTGCTTGCTTTCTGTACGTCGCTTTGATGTAACTTAAAATTGTGCTGTCCAAAGAGAAAAGGTTTAGTTGTAACTTTAAAAGTACTGCTCAAGGAGAAAAAGCTGGGAGGCTGTATGCCAGCAATTGTGTATTCGGAGCGTAGTGCTGTAACAAACTGTGCTTAACTTGATAAGAAATGCGTATTCGGACGAAAACGAAATCTTTAGCTGCGCAAGAACTATTAGCATGAGAAAGTACATTAGCTATAAAAGGGAAAAACTTTTTGATTAGTGTGTGTGTGCCTTTTCTCCTCTGTCCGTTGTGTTGAAGACACAGCATCCGGCTTTGCCTTTGATCAAAGAATAAAGCTTTCTTTTGCAGTAGCCTCGTGTTCAGTCTCTTTGGGATTTATTTGGATTCTGAGCTGAAAAACCTTACACAACTAAAGGAAAATTGACTTTGACTGATGGCTTTAGACCCATGGTGGTACAGTGGTTAGAATGGAATATTGCAGGCTATTTCTGCCAACTGCCAGCAATTCGATCCTGACTAGTTCAAGGTTGACTCAGCCTTCCATCCTTCCAAGGTCGGTAAAATGAGGATCCAGATTGTTGAGGGCAATTTGCTGATTCTGTAAAGCACTATGAAGTGGCATATAAGTCTAAGTGCTATTGCTGTTTTGAGGTGGAGGGGGGTGAGGAAAGGGAATGGAAAAAATTTCCTCAGATTTATCTCCAAGATCACCTGGGCTTGATTCTCTTTAGGGTTATCCAGGCTTTGGAGAGACAAAGGAACTATTGGCAAAGCAAGAAGCTATATTCAGAGATTTCTTTTTTAGATTTTAAAAATAAAATATATTTATCAAGTTCAACATCACTTGTGAAGTTAGAGAAATTATTTTCACTTGCATACAGATGTTATTGGAGCCCGACACAGTATAAATAACTAAATCCCAGGTACTCTGATCAAAATTGGAAAGGTGGTAATCCTGCTTAAGAGCCAGGTGCTGCCTCTGACACACCAATGTACAGTAGTGTTTGATGTGAGGAATAAATCTTATATTTAACCTTATTATTAGTTTATTACAGCAGTGTTCAACATGCTTTTGCAACAACATGCTGCAGAAAGTGTGAAAACTGGCCAATTGATACATCACTTTAAGAGTTGATTAGATGTGTGAATTGCAAATCCTGAAAAATTTATTTCTCTGAGTAAAGCACACTACTTGAAAAAGTACAGAAGGATCAATTCAAATATTAGATTGTCAAGAGATTTAAAAATACAGTCCCCCTCTCTACATATTTCTTGACATGGCCCAATGAAGCTAATCATTTTTTCTTTTGCTTTGTTCCCATGTTTTTTTTTTAACCTTACCAATTCAGAAAGGAGACAACCTTAGCAATGCTGGTATAAAGTCCACTGCCCTTCCCCCCCATAATATGATAACATCATCCAGGACAGAGTTGATACAAGTTCTTTTAGGCTTCATCAGCCATTATCTTGAAGCTAAATCAGATAATAACATCAGGCAGGTGTGTTGTTGTAATGTTAGGAAGGATGTGTTTACACCCTCCTCTCATGTTACTAGCCAGCATCCATTCTAGTCATTATTTTTTTTAATAACCTAAAGAGATTGCTGAATAAATAGGAATCTCTCAACTTTTCTCAGTTTGAAAGTTAAAAGACTAAATTTGTACGTGGAATATATTTCCTAAATTACTTTCATAGCTTCTATTCTGCACTATATTCATTATCTCAAAATTAGATGTTTGTATTTACAATCTGTATATTTGTCCTTATGTAATAGGTTGCCACTATAATAGGCAAATGTGATATTCACTAGGATTTTGTAAATACCTAGCAAACAGCCCCATCAATAAGTACCAAATCTCTTTTGAAGAAATGCACAATGTGAGAGATTAATATTTTATTTGGAAATATGCAGTTGAGAAAAGTTAACCACATTACATTGCGTTTTGTAGTTTCTTTTACTCAAGTTGATTATTCAAATGAAATATCTACACATAAAGAATGTTAAATGATACCTGGAATATTCTGTGCATAGGAAAGAAATCATCTACATATGAAATTAGAGTATATCAGATTTTAAAAAGTCAAGAAGAAACTTTCTGAAATATTATTTCCTATTAAATACACAAATCTTCAAACTAAGAAAAAAATAATTTGCTTATTTTAAGATTACAAACCTAAATATATTCTCTCAAGGCTCAACTGCAAGCAATTGGACATGTTACTAAATAAAAATAATTCAGATTCAATTAAAAGTAAATATTTAGATCCCTTATTTGAGGAAACAAGTATATATTATGAATCATAAGCACAATATTCAATTTTTGAATGAAAATGGTAGATTTGCATTAATTTTATTTCTCTTTATGAAATCTAATAGAACTGTGCATGCTTTGAAAGTAATGCAGAAAAGATATTGTGCTAGATAGGGGAGCACATGTACAGCATTGCTTTAAAAAAATATTTTGCACTCTCTTATAGAAGCCTGAAAAATAACTGACTGCTTGAAAGAGTTATTATGCCTGTGCATGCTTCATTACACTTGTACCAAATCATTTTTTTTAAATATACACAGCCCTAGCATCCAACACATCTTTCTTAAGATCTAACATTATATTCAATAAGCAAAAACTTGCTTCCACATCAAATACTACAGAATGGAAGTTAAGAAACAGATTATGAAAGCATATTGTGAGAATAGGAACACAACATAGATTATTATTTTCAGTATCAATGCCAAGTTTCTTATAACATTATAAAGACGCTCTACTTCTGAAATGATATTCACCATTGCTTTAAGAGTCATGTAAGTTGACTCATTAAAACAGTTGCATCTTTTTTTAGGCTCACCAATGACCTTGAAAAAGGAAAGGTGGCAGCAATTAATAGCGGAAGAGCCTTTTCTGAAATCTCAGGATGCTAAGTACTGGTTTATTATATACAGGCTAGAGCTATGCAAACTTTAAAAACAATTCAGAAGGAATGTTCGTAGTACCTCCACTATTAATTACTGCCACCATTCCTTTTTTCAAGCTCATAGGTGAGCCTAAAAAAAGATGCAGCCGCTTTAATGAGTCAACTTACATGACTCTTAAAGCAGTGGTGTCTTTTTCAGATTTTCAGAAATCTGAAAGAAGATACGAAAGTTTTAAGTGGAAGCAGAGAAGAACTGTATTTCTACTCACACAAGCTCTGAAGTATTTCTTTCAAACTGTGTTTTGGCATGCATGGTTAATATAGATATCGAATCTATATCTATATAGAATCTTCACATGTTGTTAGGCAGTACAAACATTTTGGACAATAACTCCTATAATGTCTGATTTATTATTATGCTTGCATTTACTAGGGTCCTTATCCTAATGCTTTGATTAAATGTTTATTTCCAACATAGGAATATATTCCGTCTAAGGATCCTTTTTAAAAATAAACATCAAAAAGGACTGAATATCTAGATGTGAGGATATGTTTCCTATTCAAGGACAAATACTAAAACACTGGAATAACTGTCACTATGTATATTGTATTGCAAAGAAATAGGACATAACTGGTTTCGTGTAGAGATAACAATTCAGCTAGAATATTTTGCTGCATTGTACCTTTTAATTTTTTTAACTTATACCGTGAGAATTAAAAAGACAATACAGTACCTGAGAGGGTGTCTGTAGGGACAGTCACTTACTTAAAAATAGCAAGTGCAATCGGCCAATGAAAACTTTGCCCTGTTTTTATATGTGTTGCATGCACTGCACACATGTAGAAAAGGGCAGGGTTTTGATTGCCTGGTTGTCCCTCTTCCCCATTTTGAAACAGTGACTGTTACTATGAATGTTCCTGGTGCTTGACAGACATTTCTGAAGCAACAATAATAGCCAGAATTTAATATTTAAAATCTCAAATTAATTCACATTGTAATATAACTATGACAAAGATTAGCAACTAGAGGGCTTCCGGTTCCGGTTCCCGGCGTCACTAGTCGTGCGGGGAGACTTCTCTCCTCACCGGCTAGATTTCCCTCCGTTGGTGGGCCCTTATACGGGTCCAAAGTTGCCCTGGAGGGTGTTACTTCCGTCGAGGAGGCTGCTGTCTGGCTGAGGAGGAGCAGCGGCTCCTCCAGCTGTCTGGACGATCTCCAAGGGCTGACGGAGAAGAAGATCAGCCAGTAAAATGGCTGATCACCCTGCCGCTTCAGACCGTAAGTCAGAGAACATCTAAGCTGTGAGTGCCCCTGTGGTGAGCCCAGGTGAGAACTTTCTTTGTAACTCTCTCTTTTCTGTTTTTTTTTTTTGTTTTTTTTTTTTGATACCTGTAAGAGCTTTTGGAACTATTTCCCTGGCTTGGAAAGGCAGCTTCTACATTTTTTTGGGAAGAAAGGCGTTTTGTAAATATAAAAAAAGACTATATTTTACCTCTCTATATATCTTTTTCTTTGGATACAAAAAAGGAAAAAAGACAGAAAAAGGTTTTCTTTCTTCTCTCTTTGCAAGAACTGTATTATTTCTTTTCTTATATATTATACTTCAAAAGACAGAAAAAAGGAATTGATTTTTGGAAAAGACCTTTAATTCATTGAGGACATCTAGTGGTGAAAGTTTGATACTGCAATTTCAGGCTATTTTCTTAAAGATGGAACACTGAACTTCAAAATACTTTTGAGGAAAAGATAAGCTGTGCAGCTGTGGAAACTGTGGGGGTGGATGTTGTTTGCATTAAATATAGCCTCCACAAAAAAGAAAATGAGACCTTCTTTTAAGCATTAGTATTAAAATGGAGAAACCTCAGCCACAATTGAACTATGTACTCATATTGGAAAAGATCTATGAGGCCACTGCAGAAATATGTGCTACAATTAAAAACTATACTTTAGAATTAAGACCAGAGATTCTACTACATTTGTTCAAATTGATGTCCAGGCTACATCTGACTATAGTATAAATCAAAATATACCAGAAGAGGAATCTATAGAGATAGAAGAGGAACTTATTTCACCTGACAACCCTCTCTTCTGCAACTTAGAGAATCAGAAGAAGCAAAGACTAAGATCTCAAACCATAAAGCAACGACGCTGCAAGAAGAGAAAAAGATGCCTATTGCAGAGGAAGGGATTTATATTTTCTCAAAGACTACTATAAGCAACAAAAATGGATCCACTGGCTGAAAGGGAAGCGTTGCTATGGAAGCCTGTGTGGCATAGAAAAAAACCTAGAATTAGATTGAAAAAGAAATTTAAAACTGTTTAATGGATTAAAAGGCAATGCTGGTTTTATGGATTGTTTTAAGGATAATGATTTAGACTTAGAAGTAAGAAAACTACAATTATATACATGTGTGTTTAATTTAGTTAGATGATTTTTTTTGTTTTATGGAAATTTGTCTGGTACAGAAATATGAAAGTTAAATTTGGAGTGAAAAAAGAAACTTGGCTTTATGGATTGTATTAAGGAAAAAAATATATAATTATACATATATTATATATGTTTAAAGAGACTAAGAATGTATTCTTTGGAATAATAGATTGATTTTGAGGGAAATTATGTACTGAAATTGAAAAAACGTTGAGTTTTTAGACTGGAACTTCGAAGTGCTTAATTAATTAGGAGATTTTTGTGTATAATAATATGATTTGATAAGGTATGATAATTAATTGGATGGAATTTGAAGTTTGTGTAATGAATTGAAATGAATTAAGGTTTAACGTTTTTTTTTTTTAACTAAGTTAGTTATTATTGGAAGGAAATAAATGAGATTGGTGATAAAAAGAGGGATGAGAAAGATTAAGAGCTTGAATATATTTGGAAGAGATATTTGAAGTGATAATCTGTTGATGTAAAACAATATTTGATTATGGTAATTATAAATTGATAAAGTTTTAAAACAGGTTTAGTAGTAATAGAAATTTAAGCTAGAAATGGAATATATTAAATCTATTATGTTATTTGAGGGAAATAGAGAGATGACAGTGAATGTACTAAGTTGAGCTGTTTATGTATGTTTTTATTTTGGAATGTTTGTTTACCCAAACACCACGGTGTGTCTTTAGTACTTTTTGTTAAAATTAAAAAAACCAATAAAATATATTTTTTAAAAAAAATATTAGCAACTAGAGACTTTAGGGTTAAATCTGCCTTCTTTGCCTCTTTGTCAAATCATGACAAATCAGTTGGGAATGAGAAGTGCTGGCAAGTGTAGAACTAATTGGTGACTAATTGTTTCTATTATTTTGCTAATCTGCCATCATTTAGCCCCCCCCCCAGTGAAATTCTATTGTTGTACAGATCAAATCCTAAGTATGGGCTATAGAATGCTAAACTCATAATTGTCAAAGCATGCTATCAACTGTTCCAACATGTTAAAAAAGAGATCTGTAATTATGAGGCAATGCAAATTTATTTAATGTCTTCTTTTTTTATTTCATGCACTGAAATGAAATAGTAGAATGATGGCTTATCATCAAAATAATTTGACAGCCTATGCATTTAAAGGGTATTTATACAGTTCAGAGTTCAAAGAATTATAATCTAAAAATATTTTAGTTCTGGGGGTTGTGAATAGCAGTTAAAAAACAGGATGATGGAAGATGAGCAATGAGTTAGTAAATTAAAATTTTCAAGCAGCCAAAAGTATAGCCGCCATTCTCTGCTCTAGCTAGAGCAGACATATCAAACTCGTGACATCAAGTAACGTCGCGCGACATATTGGAGCTTTTTTTTCCCCATTGCCGGCAATGGGATGGGCATGGTTTCCTGGTGATGCGTCCGACCCGTGGGCCGGCAGTTTGAGACCCCTGAGCGAAAGAGTTCTCTTCCTGCCCAAAATGAGTGCCAAATTGTGCCAGTGGTAATTTATTGTTTTGTGGCTAATAATATCTGTAGCTGCTCTGGAATCTGTTAATGCATCTAATTACAAACTTTTAAAATTGTTTTACAATACATGATTAGTTATTCAGATTGACTACATTTGCAGCACTTGCTTTTACCATAGTAAACAAATTAACTTATCTGCCCTTGCTATCAGTTTTAAAATACTTTGTGGCCATCTGCTAGCAGTTCAACCAGACTTACTGCAATGGATTTCCCTTTCTCCTGTTCTAGGACAGGAGATTAGGGGGAAAAAATCATTCTAATCAGGCAAATAAAAGTTAGCCTTAGAAGCTAATCTTAGCCCTTAGAAGGCTCTTTTGAAGTTGAGAGTCAGAGGAGCGGAGTTATAAATGCTCTGTCCTACTCTGGAAGAATCACTGAATGTTTGAAGCCCTTTTGTTTGTTGCTATAAATTTTTGTGGTTCCCTTTAAGCAAGTATAAAGTGCTCCATAGAAGGGTATAGAAAAAAAGGATAGCAAAATTGGTTCCAATTATTCTGGTAAATTTTAAATATAGCAACCGTAACAATGATAAAGAAGAGGAATTAGCTCTCTCCATTCTCAAAGTATCTGCCAAAGCTTTTAAGTACAAAAACAACAATATACCTATGAAAATTTAAAACACTATGTACAAATTTTTACTATTACTTCTGTTGATGATTTGCTTTCCTTTTTTCTTTACTATATATCACACAAAGTTTTTTTCTTTCTTGCAACACCTGATTTTAGCACTTCCTTCCAAATTCTACTGAGAGTCACTGAAATCTCATCCACAAATAGACGGTTCATTGTCAACAGGGGCAATCAATATTTCCACTGAACTGTGTTTTCAAAAAGTAGGAAAGGCTAAACATTCTGTCAAGTTACAAATAATAGTTTGCAAAATTCTTCACCACTTGAGTGATGATTCTTTCATGATTCACTTCTAAATGAGTAAGTGACAAGAAGCAGCAACTGGCAGAAGAGTATTATTCAAACAATACAGATTTTCAGAAAGCCACAGGTTCAGATTAAAAGATGGCTCTCAAGTAGGGTGTGAATTTGAACAAATCTCTCCATTCTAGTTTTAAGGAGAGTAATCATAACTTGGGCTCAGACATTTAGAAAATTCTATTTTGTAAGTGGTGAATCAGAACAGTCGCCCTCAGTATTTTCTCAGCTTTCATCACTTTAAATATCTGCCACATCCGTGTCCACCCAGGACTCACCTGCTTGTTCAAAATCACCTCCTTGATCAAAAGTGACACTTTCGGAGTCCATGCTCACCGCATTGCTAACCTCAGTTTCTACTACTTCTAAGGAAACTAGCAGAGAGGGTGATTCGGTGCTTACGGATTCTGTATTCAACATGCTTTCTTGAGTTTCAACAGAACAGCTCAAGGATGATATCTCTGCTTCCCTCAGGACAGATTGCAGAAGGGACAACTCTGCTTCCTGGGAATCTGCTTTAATACATTGTCCCATTTGGGAATCATCTTCCTTTGGAAATGAATGGAGAGAAGAATATCCTTCTCTTATCTGGTCAGGTTTTTCACCTTCAGCCTGCTCTGTTTGTGATTTCTGTTCTTCAGACACAACGTTGTCAAGTGAAGGGCCTATTTTATTCTGGTCAGATTGTCTGTTTTCAGGAGATAACTCTGTTTGAGACTGGTCATAGATACCATCATTCTTTTTATTTGAATGCACTGTGTTTGGCTCTCTTTTCAACTCTTCCCCCGAGATATCACTGGGACTCTGTTCTTCAGACTTCTCAGAAGCATCCTGATGAATTATGGTGCTTGTTTCCCCAGATCTACTTACAATATTTGTATCATCTGCTTTTACAGTGGGGAAAAAGGGCTTCTGCAGATCACCTGTCTGATAGTCCTCTTTACTCTTTTCTTCTGCTTCTTCCTTTGGACTTGACATTCCACACTCCTGTAAATCTTGTTCTTTGTTCACAGACTGTTCATATTCTTTCAGTTCAACAGTCAAGGTCAACAAATTTCTAATTTCATTCACACCATTGTGAACTGGATGCTCTTCCGCTTCTGCTGTTCCTTTGTTTTGTTTTATTGTGATTTCACTGACATTTGTGATTGGAAGGGCTCCCTGTACAATAGTAAGTATTTTTGGACAAGATTCACTGCCACCGAGATCTGAAATTATTGTCCCCTCTTCTTTTGTCTCATCACATTCCTCTTCTTGATGGAGTTTTTCTGTTAAGAAAACCTCATTACTTCCAAGGCCAGCATCTGATTCATCCATCAAATTGGGGTCTGGCACTCTAGCTCGGCTAGCCTGTGCTGATTCTACAGGAGTTTTTAGATCACTCAAACTGGATACGCTTTCGGAAGTCAGGTTTATTTCCTCATAAAGGTTATGTTTCTTCAGATGGACTGCTTCTTTTATGACTAGGCAGGAGATGGACACAAACAAACAGAGAAAAGATATTCAGCCATAGAATAAGAGCACAGAAACATACTGAGAACAAGGCAATACTATCTTGGAAGAACTAGAGGGAGGAAAGCGTCTCTTCTCAAATCATCCATAAAGTTTTTCTTCTTTAATCAATAAAGCACTTCCTCAATCCTGTACTCCCAGATGTATTAGTCTTCACCGCTGACAATGCCCAGTGAGCCAGGTATAGATAATATATTTTGATTTTTCAACCCTGTTTTAAACCTATTGGCTAATTGGAAGAATCCAAAGGTCGCTGAATGAAAAAGATCAAGGTAAAACTGCCATCTCCTTGAATCAATCAGCCCATTTTTGTACTTGCCAAGACAGATATATATGTATCTCACAAGAAGCAAAGTTACCTTTTAGGGATTCATCAAGCAATGTCTGAAACAGAATCTCTTCATAGACATTTTCAACTTGAATCACACTGTTATATTCAGCAAAGATGTACTGTTCATACTCCTGAAGCATCTACAGAACAAGATATGATTTAAAGTAATAATGGCTAAATAGAAAATAATACATTTGCGGAAAAGACAATAAAGTCTGATACAAGGGAGGTTTATTAGAATATCTGACAGTGAAGGTGTCTTTATCTCTGCAACAAGATGAATTTCATTGGGAATAGACACAAGTAAGCACAGTGGGCTCCTCAGACACTGGAAATAGGATGTGGTTTGCAAAAATATTATGAGTACAAAGTACCTGCGTATTCTTCCTTTATTAGAATTCTTAATTCTTTTGCTAATCACTCTTTGATGCACCAGGAATGTAGCTATCAATTTTCTAAATTGATAAAAAATTATCTAAATTGATAAAAAAAGAAAATGCAGCCTTTTGCAAATTGCTCTCCTTTTTCTTTCTCAAGCTCTGAGAAAGAAGATGCCACAAATACTATGTACATGTTTATGTCTTTCCATTTGTTTTAAAATATCTCACTCCTACGTATATCTGTTTCTTAACAGAATATTCATAAGAAGAACTGCATAAATTAGCTTTTCAAATAAACGTGACACATGCATTATACACAGGATTATATAAGTTCTTCTAATTCATTTTTGTAGGTGTGATATGCAAGGGGTCCTTCGCAACATCTTATCATTTTGCCCAAAATAACTTTCAATTATCTTTTAATATTTCAGAAGAATACAGATCCTCTCTAAAGTCCTCTTCAATCCTTATATTTTATGATTTGTTCTAACATAAGGAAATAACATAAGGAAATATCCTGCACCCATTGTATTCCTTTGGCTTTCAAAGAAAGAAAAAACTAACTATTTTCAACAACCTTGGAGTTTAGGAAGAGAGATAGGTTTAAGAAAAACTTGTCATATGTAATATAGATCAGTGAAAATCAATAGGATTAAAGTTAACCATAAATCCTACAGATTTCAATGGATTGGCCCTAAGAATAACTAAGACCTAATCCAACCCATTGTTGCTGCTTTGTCTCTATCATTCCATTTCCACAGACTTTAAAACTAAAGAACCATTGTCTGCTGACATTATTAGCATTTTAGTTTTGATTTGTGAATCTTATTCTCCTTTTGAGTCATATATGTCAGTATATTAACCTACTGGTTTACAAGTTGAAGCCAATGTCCGCTGCAGTGTGGGCAGGGTGATCTGGACCAAGATTTCCTGAAATATCCTCTTCCGGATAGTACTGCTGTCATAATCATATTGCTATCAATTTTATGTAAAAAGAAGAATCAGGTATGAGATTTTAGAAAGCCAAATACCTACTTCTCATCTTCCTCCCCCGACTAACATACATCCACTAAAATTATAAAACCAATAACTATCTCTATTCTTTTATATTTATCTGTAGGATCAGAGGCAAACTTGAAGTTATCTTATATATATATATATATATATATATTATTAAGGAAGTTTTCAACAGAGTAAAAACAGTACTGTAATTTGAAAATAAGAAGCATAAAGGAAAATAAGAAGTAAAGAAAGAAAAAGAAAGGAAAAGGGTATAAAGTTCTTAAGATAGGAAGCCCCTTCACTGTAGCAAACTTGGAATAAACTTATTTATTCTTAGTGTGTTTATTTGTTCATTTATTCATTCATTTATTTTCAATATTAGATCCAACAAGGTATATGGCGTTGTATCAACGATGAAATACACACATGCCTCTATGGGTGTCTGGGTTACAGTTCCCAGAATCCCCAGCACATCTAAATATATCAGGTTGGGGAACTGTCAGCCCTACAAGGGAGACCAGACTCAATGGAAGATTCACAGTTACTTTTACTTAGATTGGCTATAGTAAAATAAAACTGCAAATCTGATTTTGTCCCTCTATTGTTTCTTTTATAACTGTATAATTTAGGGAAGTCTCTGAAAGGTTTCTACAAATCCCAGACTTAATCTTTGTTTTCCCACTTTCTCTCTTTTGTAACATTTCCCCCATTTCTTCTTCAAATCCATCCTCTTTATCTCCACACTGGTTCAAGTTTGACCGATCTTGAAAAACTGAACAAGGGTGGAAATGGCTAAATACTTCGGTGGGAAACCATTAGGACAGGGGTTTCCAACCGGGAGTGCTTGCACCCCCTAGGGGTGTGAGACGATATTCCAGGGGGTGCAAAAACTTGGGTTTTCATAATTATAGTGTATATGCATAATTCGTTGCCATTATTTCAAACTTTTGTAAGGGGGCAAGAATATATCAGAAGCGTTCTAGGGATGTTGGGTATAGAAAAGGTTGGGAGCCACTGCATTAGGAAATATCAGAATTATAAATTGGGAAGTTTTAAAAAATACCAAAAAAGCAATGGAAAACTATTTTTGTATTATTGCCAAGAACATTACATGGATCTGTCCATCAGGCCTCCAAGAATCAAGTTTGATTCCAACAAGACTTTACCTTTTTATTTTATACAGTGGCTTTCTAAAAAGTAGGTTCCTATTTAGAATATGCATGTCTACTTGGTTTGCTCTGAAACCCATATCCAAAATTTGACCCAATCTCTACCAGGACACTCTGGAGAGGATTTAATCTTATCAACAGATATGAAGGGAAATTGGAAAAATAGTCACCTGAACTTCCATAATGTAGCATAGGATGTAAATTCAAAAGCATACTTATATACACTTTCTACATCTGCTATTCACTTTATGGTCAATTCTCTCTCATGTTTTTGGTAAAAGTGACCTTAGGCCCATGTTGCACAAATATATATGATACTATATGTTCATTCAGAATTGAATTAGATGTCAGACTTCTAATTATTCAGAAGGCCAACTTCAGATATACAGCTAATGCAACTCAGGCTCCATAAAGAAATACATTTAAATAGGATGTAATGCATATTTTGCCTACCAAGAACAAACCCCAATTTTCCTTTCCTTTAGTAAGTCCTTAATTATTTCAAAATATTAGCTGTTTTAATTTTTATCTCTCTCTATTTCCAAATTTCAATTTTCAACATCTTTCCTCTTTAGATGCACCATTAAATTTATTTTCCCGCAAAAGCAGCACTACTCAAACACATGTTTACTGTGTTTTTAATATATTATCATGATCACTATTATCTCTATTAACATAACACAGATTAAAGACATACTATTAAAATATATGATATTTTGCATCTAGACAAGTCAAATAATTATCGGTACTTTTCATTAATAGTAATACAGAGAAAATACCTTCTTTGGCATTTGGATTGTATAATGAACATTATAACCCAACATTCCTACTTTGAGAACAAGTAAAAGAAATAAATATTTTACCTTAAGAACACGAAGTTTGACTTTTTCAATGGCTGTTGCCATTGTGGTTATATCTTTGGAGTGATTTAAACCCAATAGCTGCTCAAATGTATATACTACATTTTCCAGAATCTAAAAACAGATAAAAAACAGTTGCCTTATTTATTTCCTTGCAGAGGCCCATCTGCCTCTCAGATCTGTTTCTTTGTCAACATCTACTTTACTTTATTTGCAGACAGAAATATTTATTTACAAGGCATGTTGGCAATGTTTTTTCTTCTTCTTCCAAATATCTTTGTCTTTATGAATTATTGCATGAATTGGTTTGTACATGAAGTCATAATGCAGAGGTTTTTTATGGTAATACATTATATGAACCGAGGTAATAGAGCTTTTAAACCATGTTCAAGAAACTGTGGCTTAGCATAATCCACAAACCATGTATGCTTTATATCATCAGAATCTTGCCAGGTGGGACTTTGTGACTATGTAATTCGTGACTATGTGATTCAGAGATTTGATTTAAGGGTTTTTGGTTATATCTCTAAATGGAATTCTAGCTTGCATTTGGGAATCCAAATCCTTAGAAATTAAGAAATGGATGGCCAAGTATTGGTTGGTAAGTAATCCAAACCTATATTAAACTCCTCAGATCAGCCTGGATATTGCTGATGATCAAAGTATGCACGAATCCTATCATACCTCCTGCATTACATTATGTGTCCTCTGGATAACCAAGTCAATGTTGTGGAATTTGAAGCGGGTCTTGAGATCCTGGAGTTGCTCTTGAAGAAAATTGACTTTTAAATAGCAAGGCTCCATTTTGACAGAGCTGTGTGGCAGGTTCATCAGGTGATTCACATTCTGTCAGAAACACAGATTGGGAAGGAAGTAATTTTCCAATAATAGTACATATACTATCCATTCAAAAATCAGAAGGTTTTGTAACCTGGTAGGTATACAACTGTAGCAGCCCTTGGTGTCATATGGTAAATGAGAAAGATTTCTGGAGTTCTGCTGGCATTCCTCAGTAAAGAGGAATGATTAACCTATCATGGAAGGAAAAGGAAAAGAAAGAAGGCAATTCCTGAATTGGATTCTCATGTTATATGGTTGCTAAGGTCGATTTTTTGTAGGCTGTTTTGTACAATATTTTTTTTCCCCTTTCAAACATGTTGTTTTTGAGATTTTCAGGGAAATTTGAATGTCTAACAATAAACAAAAATATGATAAATCCAGATTATGGAATGTAGTTTACCACCTTTTATAATCCTGCTCTATACATTTCGGGTGAGATAAATTCTTCTTATTTTTAATGTACAGATGGAAACTAAGAGATAGTTATTTGCCCAAGGCAAGAGTATGGGATCTCAGTCAGACTTTGACCTTTGACCAAAATAAATCTATAATGCCTCAGAGAAGAAACTGAAGGCTGATGACCCCAAGTGACTCCCATCCATACAGAAAGCAAACAATTTAGCATCCCGGCTTCCTTACCTCATTTAGTGTTGCAACATCATTTGTTGCTTGAAAGGTTTGACTGATTGCATTGACTTCCTTTTCAAACAGCAGACAGACCTCAGTGAATCCAGAGCTCACTGGCCCCATGAGTTCCTCTAGTACAGAAGCTAAAAAGGGCTGAATACTTTCACTGCAACAGATCTGGATAGGTTCTGCTATGCTCCCTGAAGATTTAAGATAAACCTGAGTTGAACTCTAAGAAGGAGTCTCTAAAAACAAATAGAAGACTTTAAAGAAATATTGCCATTTTATATAATTTACTACATGTAGTTCTCCCTTACTGATTGCTCATTTGGCAAACATTTGAATTTATAGCAGCACTGAAAAAGTAGATTTAAAACTAGTCTCCAAACTTTTAGCATCCCTGCAGTCATTTGGGTGCTTTCCAACCAGCACACATTTATAATGGTCACAGTATCCCGTGGTCATGTGATCACCATTTCTGACTTCACTGCTGGTTTTCAATATTAGAGTAATACAGTACAGTAATATGTAAACTTTTGGAAATATGTTTGCAAATATGTGATTAAATCAAATAAATACTACTCATTAACTTCTTTTCACTGGGCATAGAACTTGGAAAATTGATTTTTAGATTGCTGCTATTATCTGCTGTTGGGTCAATTCAATTTCCATTAAGCTTTTGCAAGGTTTAAAAGCCTGAATTAATCCCCAAAATCACACATATCAAACCTGTTATGAAAGCAAAGGACAAAGATTACAGGTAGTCCTCAACTATCAAAGATAGTTCAATAGTTTTCATATTGCCCAAAAAGGAAATAGGTAAGGGAACTGTAAGAATGAGGTCACACACAATTTTTATTGTCAAAAAGAACACAACCAACACCCATCATCAGTTGGATTGCAAGACTGGGGCTACTTATGTATGCATATAGACATCATATTGTAGAAAAGCAAACTTTATAAGATGGTGCGTTTTACATACTTGAATAGCACACCATTTAATTGAGAAACATAATAATGGGGCTATTTCACTGTTAGAGAATACAAGTACAGTATAAAACCACCATCTTAAATATGGTTAATGCAATGATGCTGCCCTACTATGCATCTACATTTCAGAATTAAGAAAATACAAGGTATTTTCTCTAGAAAGCTGAATGCAGTGGTCACTTCAACAGATTCCTGATACAGAATAATTTGCAGGCTAGTCCTGATAAATGTGGCAAGAACTGCATATCGAAGCTGGAAGTGCTATCGATCATCTTCATTGGTACTGTATTGTTTATAGTTTTTATTGCTTTTTAATGAAACAGAATTACATCATCTACAATATTAATCATAAAATTGTAGCATCCACTTAAACAGGAATTTCCAATTGTTCTTTCCATCCCAAAAGAAACAACATGCAATGTGAACATATTATGAAATAAGCTTAAGCCCATGCTATATAAATGTAAACATCCTCAAAAGGGGCAAACATAAAAAAAAATCTTTTAGCTATATGCAAATTAGGAGTGTTAACTGATACTGTGATTATTAGATTTAAAAGGAAAAATACAAACACACTGACTGTATGACGTTCAACTTACCTTTTATTTTTGCAGCCAGAAATTCTTTCGAAGTCACAATCTGGTCTGTATTTGAACGGATAGTTCCCTCTAGTCCTAGGGTGACCTCTTTGCATTCTTCTTTCAGAGCATGTAAACCATCTGACACCTGATCATGTACCAAATGGTATGTTTCTTCTAGAATCTATGACAAAAAGCATGAATGAAATTATTTGCCAGCCATGCCAACCAGCTCCAAATCAGCTTCATGAGTTAACCGTGAAGTTAATGAATGCTCTTGTAATTAAAATGTAATTTTTACCTAAGTAGAGTCACAAATGTTGTTCATGCAGGTAGTTTTCAACTTACGATCATAACTGAACCCCACATTTCCGTTGCTAAGCGAGATACTGGTTAAGTGAACTTTGCCCCATTTTATGACCTTTCTTGCCACAGTTGTTAGGTGGATCACTGCAGTTGTTCAGTTAGTAACACAGTTGTTAAGTGAATCTGACCTCCCCATTTGCTTATTAGAAGGTCGCAAAAGGAAATCAACACGATGACCTCAGGACACTGTAACCATCATAAATAGGAGTCAGTTGCCAAGCACCTTAATTTTGATCACATGACCATGGAGAGGCTGCAATGGTTGTGAGTTCGAAAAACACTCGTAAGGCAGTTTTTTCAGGGCTGCTGTAACTTCGAAAGTCACTAAATGAACTGCTGTAAGTTGAGGACTACCGGTAATCTTTGTCTCTTGGTGGCTACAGTACTTCCAGCTGCAACATCTCTTGAAAGATACTAAGTTCCAGATTAAAGAAAGAACAAATGGTTCAGAAATATTTTGTGAAAAGAAGTCTGAATTTTGCCATTTGATAGCAAGAAACATCTTAGAGGAATGATGGTTTCAATGCTTTTAGCTAATTACATTTATAAATAAATTGCTTAAATTTGAAATTTAGCATTTTTTAAAAAAAAACAAAGGTAACAGCAATCTCTGAAATATTCTACTTTTCGGAAACATGTGGACAATAGTCTCCTTTTGTTTCAGCTCAAGACTTGTTGACTTCATACACACATCCAGGTGGCTTTCCTAAACAGAAGTGGTTGTTATTAACTTATGGGGTTTTTTCATTTTTTTAAAAAAAGAACTTCCTGATCAGAAAATATAATGTAGTACTTACGCCAAACCATGCCCGCTTTCGGTCATTTCTCTTCCCTTTCATTTTAGGGAGCACCATGCTCTGAAGGCTAGATAGGAGTTCCTCCATCACAAGGTTGCTAAGAATCTGGAAAGAGATGAAATGTAATAATTTTCTTTTTAGCCTCAAAAGCACAGAAATTGGTTTGTCCCGAGAAGGGTTGAGATGAACATGGTTTTCATAAAAGTATTTCCATACTCAAAAAGAATGGAAGACTTTTCATAAAACTCTTTATGCAAGTACCTGATTTTCATTTCCTATAATCATTTCTGACATCCCGTAATGGCCTTTCTCCTGACGGAAAAACTGGACAGCTTCTAAAAATGCTTGATCTTCAAAGGAAGGCTGTTTGAAAGGATCTGGAAGACACAAAAAAAAACTGGTTTGTATAAATAAATGTGATGTTTGTTTTCTTTTTCATAGTGTTTTTTTAAAAAATAACAACCTTGAATGCTTATTTACCTATTAGTTCTGGATAGAAATAGAAATAGCACTTAAATGTCTATACCACTTCATTGTGTTTTGCAGCACTCTCTAAGTGATTTACAATGTCAGTATATTGTCCCCAACAATCTGGATCCACATTTTACCGATCTCAGAAAGATGGAAGACCGAATCAATCTTGAGCTAGTCAGGATCGAACTCCAGACTATGGGCAGAGTCAGCCTGCAGTACTGCATTCTAACTGCTGCACCACTAGGACTCTCGTATCTGGAGTTTTTTGCAGTTACTTATTTTTTGCACTTGCTAGGTATGAAGTAATTTTGATAGGCAAAGTCTATTATGAAACCAGCCAGATTAAGTAATGCACCATGCTACATGAAAGCTCAGGTTTGACATCTTGCACTTATGTTTAGCTTGTCTTTTGTGTGTGAGAAAGCATCACTCTAGCATTTTCTCTAAGACATTTTTTTTGTTGTAGGAAAGCTGTTGAAGAAGAAGAAGAAGAAGAAGAAGAAGAAGAAGAAGAAGAAGAAGAAGAAGAAGAAGAAGAAGAAGAAGAAGAAGAAGAAGAAGAAGAAGAAGAAGAAGAAGAAGAAGAAGAAGAAGAAGAAGAAAGAAGAAGAAGAAGAAGAAGAAGAAGGAGAAAGAATAATTATTCTAGGTATCAGGTACAGTTCAGTGTAAACAAGTATAAACTGATGCAAGTTGTCACAGATATCCAAAATTTCATTTATTTATGGGACCTAAGCTAGCAATGAGTGACATTTTTATAATGCTCTCTGTTTTCACAGCCAAGTACAGAAAAACTGCTGCAGGCTGTGAAAACAGAGAGCGTTATAAAAATAACAGAAACAAAAGCAGAATATAAAGAAAAACAACTGAATGATACAGTAGATTAAATAGATGGAAAACCAAAGCTTTGCATGGACAGTATTTGAAAAACATTGAAGGAAAATGTGATAACAACTTGACATGGGCATGGCTTAAGATCGGAACCATCAAGAAAGAAATGGAAGACTTAATACTGGCTGCTCAAGAACAAGCACTACAACTAATGCCATGAAAGCAAAAATACAAAAATCCACTGACAATCCAAATTGCCGACTTTGCAATGACAAAGTTGAAACTGTTTCACATCTAATATGTGAGCGCAGCAAAATCGCGCAAACTGACTACAAAGCTAGACATGACCGAGTTGCTAAATTAATCCACTGGGCATTGTGTAAAAAATACGACTTGCCTGTGTTTGAAAAGTCATAGGAACATAGGGTAGAAAAAGTTGTCGAGAATGAGAGGGCGAAGATCTTGTGGGACTTTCAAATACACTTAGATCGCCATTTGGAACACAACACGCCAGATATCACAGTTGTAGAGAACCGAAGCGTACAGCTGATTGATATCGTTGTACCAGGAATTGTCAGAGTCAAAGAAACAGAACTGGAAAAAATTACGAAATATCGCGACCTGGCCATCGAAACTGCGCGATTATGGATGAAACATGTAACAGTAATACCATGTCATTGGGGCACTGGGAACTATGTCCAAAACTGCAGCTTCCTACAATAACTTCAGCAATGTTACAAAAATACTGCGCTACTCGGAACATCTTATATTTTAAGAAGGTGCCTGGTTGATACCTAGGATGCTTGGAATGTTCTTTGCTGATAGGAAAGAACTGTTCCACCCTTGGCATCAACTGGCCAGTTACACTATGGGAAAGAACAGGGATGTCCCACATGGCTTCCACTATATCACAGGTGTCAAACTCGCTGCGTCACGTGATGTGTTGCGAAATAGTGTGACTTTTTTTCCCCTTGCCAGAGCTGGGGTGGACACGTCCAGCCCACAGGCCTGCACTATATTGTCAGTGAAATTGTTAAGCAAATACAAGACTCAAGTCTTATTTCTAGACTCTGCATTATTATAGACATATAGCAAACACTTGGTGTTTGATGCTGCAGAGAAGAATGGAATGGAATGAATACACACACATATACACATCTACATACATTCCGTATTTGGTTCATAGGGGGGCAATTGCTGGAAGCTTACACCAAAAGCAGAAAAGAAGTCACATGAAGACACAGAAGCTTTAAGCACTGCAATGGTAGGACTAAGTCACAAATTTTCAAATTTAATTGTGATGCTTGTTTCTAGCCAGTAAGGGACAAAATGACCAGTTAGGGCAGTGTTGGTATTTGAATGCAAAGAAGATACAACATGCTCATCCCTTCTGCCTTAGTCATTTCATTGATAATGGGTCTTCTTGCATATCCACATGCTTTCAGAGACAGAAGTAGCACCCATCCTGAATCCTAAAATGGCAGTGGGCCTAGCTTAAAGAAAGGTAGCTTAGTTAGAAGATATCATTTTTCATTCTCTGAGTATTACGGCAGATTCTCAAACACTAGCAGAGCCAAAGACTGTTCTTTCTTCCTAAAGGTTCCAAAGGAAACAGACTGATTTGAAATGTTATGAAGCTCATAGCCTCAAAGGCCAAAATGTCAATTTTGTCAAGACCAATAGAATTATCAATTACTAGATTCATTTGATAGTGTAAATTGAGGTAATCAGAATGAATAAAGGTATTCAAAATGCCTATTATTATATCACTAAAATGAAGGTGGTTTTTTAAAGTTTTTATGTAAAAACAGAATAGAAAGCCTTTGGCAATATAGATTTTTGGAGTAATTCTTACCAATTGGGAATTCATTCTGTCACCATTGAATTTAATCTAAATAATCTTCTGTAATATTATTCTCTACCTCTTCTGAAAATGGAATAACATCCTAAAACTGTGTTGGAATAACAAAACATGGTTATTTATTGTTTCATTAGTTCATTCTAATAACCAGGGAACTACTAAAATTTTTTAGATAGCTTTGCCTGCTCTATAGCACAACACAATGACATCATCATTCCACAGAGATGAGACAATTATTCTTTTTCTTTTTAGGGAGAACAAACTATTAGCTTGATACAGTACAATGCTAGCAAACATATGGATTGTGGCATCTGAACCAGAACGAAGCATATTATCTGCAGAGAATACTGTTCTAAGTAGGAAGTTAATAAAATAGGAAAAATAGATTCTCAAGAAATGCAAAACATTTTGTTAATTAATTTTACCCCTTTATTCAATTTAAATCTGGTATGGAGGAATAGAAATAGCAATTATGAATGAAAAAATAGCTATTGAGGAAAAAAAGGATTCTGGTATCAGAGTTTGTTTCAACTAATGACTTGAGAGATGCCATTATCCTAAACTGTCATCTCCAAGTTTGTTCAACCCATGATTTAGTGTGACTTTTTATCTTGTTATAACTAACTGATAATTCTGCTGCATATTTGAAAGTTTCTATTGAAAAGCAAAAACTTTTAGACAATTTAAAGGTTCTCAAGAAAATTTTCCTAGGACGGCTCCTCAAGCAAAGGTAATCAACTGATGCATTAATGAGATTTGTCTCAGAGATATAGAACTTCTGTTTGTTTCTGGTAGTAGAATAGTGTTTTTCCTGTACAAAATCCACATGGGTAAGCAAGGGATTTTTATTTATAATGAAAGTGAAGAAAACATGAAGTTTTCTTTTTTAAAAAATATATTTTATTGATTTTTTACAATAGCAATCTTTAGTGCTTAGTAAACAAAAAATGTACATTCTACTTAACTTGTCTTTCTTATTCCTAACAATATTCACAAAAATACAGGAAGAATCCCCTGGCAAGCAGAACATACTGACACAGAATGCTACATGGCAAAAGAAGAAGGCTAGAGTTAGATTCAAGAGACTCAATTCGTTTTACCAGATGGAGTACTATATGATTAAACACTTGTTTGAATATGGTTAAAAGAATAGATACATTTTGAATATAAAGGGGCCCTACAGTAAGTGGGATAAGATATATAAGTAGTATAGTATTTTTTATAATATATTAGATGTAAAAATACTGGGATAGTGTATGTGAATGAAAAGTTTGCATTTTTAAAGATAATTAATTTTGAGAAAATTATGACTGATAAGAATGGTCTGAATACTGAGGGGAAATTAAGCTTAAATAAGAATCTTGAAAACAGGACACATGGTGACTTAATAAGGACTTTTATAAATACAATTGAAACATAAGCCGATCAGAAAAGATGTTATAAGTGGCTGTTATTGTTATTTGTACAAACACAAGAAAAATGTTTATATCCAACCTTGTATGTTTCGAAAGTATTAAGAATTATATTCGCTTAATTTTGACAAAGGAAAATACTACTGGAAGAAGAGAAGATCAAAGAAATATATGATTAACTAATTTATTGATTATGGAATTATAGAAATTAATTTTTACTGTTTTTAAATATATGAATCCAGACAACATGCTGTTTACTAAGCACTAAAGATTGCTATTGTAAAAAATCCTGAAGTTTTCTTTGTACTAATACAGAAGGGGTTTACTTCTAACTATTTCTATAATTGTTATTCTATTTTCCAGTCTGTCTACAATCGTAGGACATTTTTGGTGATATCTCAAGTACTAAGCAGACATTGCTTAAATATTTTTACTATCAGCCAAAGTTGTCTAGAGGCTGCCATCTGCTGTAACAAGGGTACAGATGCCCTTGAATCAAGCTTAATGTTGGTAACTGCATTTATGAATTTTTCTTGCCAGCTTTGTGGAATAGAATGGAATAGAACAGAACAGAACAGAACAGAATTGGAAGGGACCTTGGAGTTCTTCTAGTTCAGCCCCCTGCTCAAGCAGGAGACCTATATACCATCTCAGACAAGTGATTGTTTAGCCCAGGGGTAGGCAACCTTGGCTCTTTTATGACTTGTGGACTTCAACTCCCAGAATTCCTGAGCCAGCATGGCTCAGCTTGGAAACCTCTCCCTTTCCCCTCAGCATGGCTGGCTCTCTTTGATCACTTTGATCAATTGCCACTGGATTCTTCGGGACATTTTTGTCTTTGCAGTCTAGCCCACCAGCTCTGGAATTCATGGGCAACTGAATGCCTACATTCAAACATACATAAACATATCCCAGGTATCCAAAATAAATCTAATTCTTTCACAGATATGCGAGAAACTCTTATTGTAATATATAAGATGTAGATCATTATGAACAATGCTTTTGTGTTGCAAAATCTTTCTTGGAGACCATTTTAACTATTTAAATAGGCAGATGAGCAGGAGAATCATAAAGTCTTATCTTCAGAATGCAGCCAAACACCTAAGAAATAATAGATAAACAATGCAAACTTAAGAAAATTGTCATTTGGTTTCATTCCGCTTTCTCAATCAGCTAGGAAAAACAATAGATCTGAAGATGAAAGTAGAAGTCTGGAATTTAAATCAGAATCGTATGTATTCTATGCATGCACTATTTCAGCATTTTATAAAGAAATTGGCATTCATATCTATCAGAAGTTAAAAAAAACAAACTGAAGAAAGTGGAAGCACAATGGACTCTGATCAGTGAAAATACTTCAAACTCCAAATTATTGCTACCCCAGCTGAATTTTTTTTCAGACTGCATCTGATCTGCTGTCAACTGCAGTTATATTGAGAAAGTTACATTTTGCATCTAGTCTACTGTTTGTAGAATAAGGAGCCATGCAAATGAACCTCCAAACCAGGACTGTGAAGCTATTTTAGATGCCTTACAGGAAAAATCCAGACCATAATAAAAGCCATGAAGGTAGCTTTATTCTTATATTCTCACTAAATGTACCTCCTATAATGGAAGGAAACAGAAAGTCCTCTTTCAGGTATCTTAAAACCTGGACATGTTTATAAGAGAGACCAATCATTAAAGTAGCCCTCTTTAAAATCAGCAGAGATTGTAACATTTTAAACTGTACCTGGAAATTAATAGCCATTGAAGTCCTCATAACAAAGACACATAGGCATTCTTTAAGTGGTTATGAGTAGTGAGCCTGGCTGTAATATTACAATCTAGATTCTAGAAGTCATTTCCAAATGCAACACTGTGTTCAGTGTGATATAGTTGTTAATGCCTTTATGATTCTATCCGACAACTCCAGAAGTAGATGCAATTGCACTCCAATTTAACACAAAAATCTGGGCAATCTGGTAAGGGTTAATCCCAGGAGTATAACCAAACTGTAACTTAAAATGTTCAATCTCGGTAATACCTAAAATTCAACATGGTTTAAAATAAACAGACCAGAAACATTTTTGTCTTGACCTGTTTTAAAAATTGGCTTTTTCTCAACCAGTTTATCACCAGTATTGAACATTTATTTAAAACAGTTTTCTTGAAGTAGAAATAAGAAATAGAGTGGTGATACTAATCTTGCCCCATTCCAGACTACCCCTTCCCATTGACTTTATCTACCCTGTTTCCCCGAAGTAAGGCCTACCCCGAAAATAAGCCCTAGCTTGATTTTGGGGGGTGGGCCTAATATAAGCCCTACCCCCCAAAATAAGCCCTAGTTTTGGGGTGAGGCACCCACTTAAAAATTAAGCTAGGGCAGGGTGTGGGGTGTGGATCTGCCCCATGCGTCCCATACCCACTTATCCTGCAACCAGTCCCCTTCTCGCCGGCCCACTTCTTCTGAGGCATCTTCTGCAGCCAAGAACCGAGCTATGGATTGAATCAGTACTCGGCTGCATAGGCCTGACTGCAAAATGCAGGCCAGAATGCCGCTGCAGAATGAAGCTGCTCCTTCGGCCCCATAAGAAGTGGACTGACTGGGCAGGGCTGTCAGTGCCAGAGGTAAGATGTCCCCCGAAAGTAAGATCTGATGCCTCTTTTGGAGGCAAAAAAAAAAAAAAAGACCCAGTCTTATTATCTGGGAAACACAAGTATATCTAAAATATCATGGGACACCAGAGAGAATCTTGAAGGGTCAATGGACATAGGTTGAACAGGAGACTTCTAGCATCACCTTCTGGAATTGCTCCTCCATAGAGAGAGAAGATGATATATCAATTATAGCGGACCTGAATCTGCTATAAAACAGAGTATTCAAATCCCATTACAACAAATTACAGCCAACAATACCATATGTTGCTAAAAAAAATTCCTAGTGTCCAGTTCCTAGAGTAATGATCATGATGATGATGATGATGCTTGCTATCCATTCAGTCATGTAGAAGTCAAATTGAAATGAATGTAGATACATTTGTCTGCTCTATTAAGCTCAAGTCTAGATGCAAGTGACTTTTATATGACACTCTGTCATAATAAGCACTTAGTTCAGACTTGTCAAAGTTGCGACATCACATGACGTATCGGGACTATTTTGCCATTGCCAGCAATGGGGTGGACGTGGCTCCGGGATGATGAAACCGGCCTGCGGGCCAGCAGTTTGACACCCCTGACTTAGTTCATTTTTTTCCCCATGGGTGAGAAGTAAGTAAGTCTTAAGCACCTGAAAACTCTACTCAATTATGTAAATTTCCTTAAGTATGAGTTCTATGCTGCCATGACTACAAGGAGTAAACTTAAAATAGGTTGTCATTCATACTGTGTCAAGCTTCTTCTGAATTTTTCTCCAACCTTATCGTAGCCTTCATGATAGTTACCTTAGTAACCTTCAGAATTGCTCACATATCTGGGAGGTTTTTTCGGAGCAACTCAGATATCATCCTTTTCAGAGGGAGACCAAGATTTCAAAACAGAGATGACTGCAAAATCACCAAAAAGTATTTTTAAAAAATCCTTCAGATGTGTCAATCTATTCGAAGGGACCACCTTAATATCCTGCATTTTAGTAAAATTTCTAAATTTCAGCAGATCCAAGCCATGCCATGTACAGATCCTATCTATATACAAATCTTTGCTGTACCATTTACTATAGAAACAACACTGGATGAATAGAATCAGATAGCAAATAGGACAATATGTTGCATATAGATTTAATTCTCTCCAACACAAGAAGCCAGGAGAATCTCTTCACTATGCCCAAGTTCACTCTGGTTAGTTCAGGAAGGGAAGAATTTGTTTGTGAAAGAGAAGAGCAACAAAGATGATTAGGGGACTGGAGGCTAAAACATATGAAGAACAATTGCAGGAACTGGGTATGACTAGTTTAATGAAAAGAAGGACTAGTGGTGACATGATAGCAATGTTCCAATATCTCAGGGGCTGTCACAAAGAAGAGGGAGTCAACCTCCAAAGCACCTGAAGGCAGGACAAGAAGCAATGGATGGAAACTAATCAAGGAGAGAACAAACCTAGAAATAATGATAAATTCTCTGACCGTTAGAACAACGAATCAGTGGAATGACTTGCCTTCAAAAGTTGTCGGTGCTCCAACATTGGAGGTTTTCAAGAACAACTATTTATCTGAAACGGTATAGGGTTTCCTGCTTGAGCTGGGGATTGGACTAGGAGGCCTCCAAGGTCCCTTCCAACTTTATCATTCTGTTTTTCTGTTAAGTCCAGTATATTCCTCATTTTACTTTGAATACAGACTGATCAGGGGACCCAAACAAGATCACCCGAGTTCCCCTCCAAAATCATGCTCTTCTCTTTTACTTTCTCTCTTCTGATTTACAGAACATTAAAAATATTAGCTCTTCCTTTTGGTCTTTTTTCATCTTAGCTGAGTATGATATAGTTAAGTTTACTTTCTTATATCTTTTCTGTTAACTAATTAATCTTCCAGAATGCTGGGTTTCATTTTTAAGCACTTGATCAACCAACACTAAAAGCATTAACTTTAAAAATAAATGGCAAAACATCCATGCAATACTTTCCATCTTTAACACAATACAATACAGTATCACAGAGGAAGTAGTGGTGCAACCTGTTGGGCAATTTGCAAGTAAGAAGGAAAACTTTAATTCCTGTCTGTATAAGCTAAACTCAGATGCTTAGACAAATAGACATAGAAAACACTGGGCTAACTGTCTGGATCTCTTCTCCACAAATGAACCAATGTGTGAAATAATAAGCCCAGGCTTTAAAAAATAAGCCTTGCTCTGCTCTGCTGTTTGTTTATCACATGGAAATCTGGATGAGAGTCGGTGGGTGTGCGGATCCATTTTTCCTCCTCTTCAAACTCTTATTTTCCAAATACTACAAGAGGAGAAAGGACTGGATTATCCTATAGATAAGAGTGTCCAATAATTACAATCCTGTAGTGAGAACTAGATTTCCTCCATTGTATATAGAAAGACCATTGCAAAACTCTGGGCTTCGTGAAACAGAAGAGGCAGTACTTTTGGACTCATGAAGCTACTCCCATAATTCTGGAGCATGACCAAGAAATAAGAGCTATTAGCTGGCACTTAAACATACTGCTGTCTATTAGTCTTCTTTGCTTCTCAGCAAACCATGCCAGTGTTGCAAAGATTGACCAAAAAACCAGTCTTCACAGGAGTTCCTCATTCTCTCTACCCTCCCCTTTTTACTATTAGTTCTCTCTGAATAAGAATCAGGATGTCCTGAAAAAATATATCAATTTCCATACTTTTGGCCCTAGGAAATCTAGAGAAATAGGAACTCATTCCGTATTAGTTATTACTTTTAATAGTAGTCTAAGGGGTCATAGCAATAATTAGGGATAATCTGTTTATTTATATTGGAGCAGTTTAGGAAATTTTCAGATGGTAGGGGTGATGATAAAACGGCTTGTGTGTGAATCTTACCAAAACATGACATTGCTACTCCAGCCAGTTCTAGAAAACAAATCAGTTTCTTATCTTCACCCCAGAGGCTGGTGCTTTGCTTCACAGCATCCAATTTAATTTTATGATTAAGGAACTTTTTTTTTTAAAAAAAAAAAAGGTAATCAGGGACCTCCGATTCTGGCAGGCACCAACAAGCCACATGAGCACAGGTTGCCTGTTCAGGATAAAAATGATTGTATCAGGCCACATTCATACTGGGCCACACAAATATGTACTTTAATTATTCCTCTTCTAGTTGCTCTGAAATCAAGGGAAGAAGTGACAAGATACAAATAAATTCAGTTACAAGAGACAGGGATGATGAATCACCAAACTTACGTACTGCAGTTTTCAGGTTACACAGCCCTTTAGAGGAACAGTATTGATCAGATTGTGATCTATCTGTGCACTTCTCACATAGCAAAAAGGAGATGAAGTGCCCCAACTGGAACAACCACTCCTTTCTCTCTTAGTCAATGTGCTTGCAGGAGTATTAAGGTCCCTCCCCCCAAATATTAAATAATTTGTTATCTTTTAAATGCTATTTTATAAAGTCCAATGGAGTATTAAGGTCCCTCCCCCCAAATATTAAATAATTTGTTATCTTTTAAATACTATTTTATAAAGTCCAATGCATTTCCCATGGACTATCTAGTGATGTTTGCAACAGATACTTAGAATGTCTGTTATGATTTCATACTGTAGATAAAAAGTGGGAACAGATTTCGCTGCTTAACAGCACTTAGTACATTAATAGCACAAGTAAAATTTGAATTTCTAATTTGGAGCATAATCCCCATGCTATACTAGACTCCTTAAACAGGGTTGTTGTTTTTTTAATTTAGACTTTGGTAGTCAGCTCATTTTTGTGCTTAAATCATGTAGATTAGAACCATAAGCTATAAAAGAAGAAACCAGAAGGCTAATTGTATTTCATAGCTCTGGCCTGCAGGCCTTGTTGCTTCCATGTATGGTGCCATGAATTTTTCTTGTACTACTTGGAGCTCTCAAGTTATAGGATGGCATCCCTGTAGTTAAACTTTGTAAGTTAAAGACATCATCTGGCTTCCAAAGAAAAAATTAAAAGCAATTAGATTGGGGCAGGAGCACGGTGGCTCACATGATTAGGATGTTGGATTGGAGTTTAGTAAATTCACGTTTGAGACTCGAGGGCAGCTGGGTAGTGGGGTGAGCTCCCATCACTCACTCCAGCTCCTTGCATGGATATGAAAGGAGCCCCCACAGGTGTCCCTCAGGCAATGGCGATATCATTGGCTAATATTTCAACCGGCAAGCACCTTGAACAGTGCTCTGACATGAACAGGATGGGAGATTAGGGAGAGTTATTTGAAATCTTAAGCATTTTTGTACTCTAAATTAGAGTCCTATTAGGAAAACTGGGAATCAAGAATACTGTGTTTAAAAAAAATCAATGTTTTACTCTTGTAGAGAGAAGTTTGAAAAAATTCTAGGAGAAACTATGGAGTATTCAGCAAAGGATGCAGACTCCAATTATGCACAGTCTCATCCATGAAAACTTAAATTTTTTACAAATGACTATTCTAGTTAAGGATCCAGCTGCATTATAGGAAGTCTTGGCTGCAATCATTTCCCCTGTTTTATACTGCAGGAGAATTCTATAGTGTTCTGAGGTTTAATTTTGAATAGCAGCTTTGTGATTCAGCATTTGGCTACAGTTTGTTAACCTGGAAGACTGATTAAGATCAGATTTCTGGAGAGTTTGACTTTTTTTTTTTTAAAAAAAAAGAAGCTTCACTAAGTATTCATCTTTTGTAAGAAGAGCTGACTTGCTTGAGAATGCATAGAACCAGAGGTTTCCTTAGCCACTCATGTGTTAGAAAAGCTGCTAACCACCAACAGAAATTAGATGAGGTCACTTCCAAACAGGATACAGGCCTGCATTCATATGCTGTATTTATAGCCACTGAAAAATTGCATACTTCAGATGCAGAGTTATATATTACTGAATACAAATGTTAAAGGTTTTGATATTTGTATGAACACTTCCTAATCATTTGCAATAAATGCGGCCTAATTTTTATCCTGGAATTTTCCTGAAACACAAAGACTAGAGTGAGGTAATAAATAAGATGTATTTTAGGAATTTAAATCTTTTAGTTCCACAATTTCAAGGACTCAAGGATGATAACAATCAAATGTGCCATAGAAATGTCTCCAAGAATAAATCCTGAAGTGAATATTTCATTGTTTCTTCTTCACATAAAGCATCTGAAAATGTTTTGTGAAGATGAAAGAGAAGGTTAGCAAAATTTCTAAAGAGAAGAAATACAATCCCATTAATAGCTTTTACCTCTGGTGACTTGATACAGTATCTTTAAAATGCTCTAGAACAGGGGTCCCCAACCTCCGGTCCGTGGACCAGTACCGGGCCACAGCATGCCAGTAACCGGTCCACACAAACAAGGAAAGCCCCATCCGCAGGATGCAGGCAGCACACAAAACCACTCCCCCTCCAGTCCGCAGAAAAACCTTTCTCCATGTAATTGGTACCTGGTGCCCAAAAGGTTGGGGACCTCTGCTCTAGAAATTCTAATCTTAACCTATCTAACAAATTATTTAATTTTAGATTTACTGTATATCCTATCTGTCTGCAACTTCTCAAGATAATAACAGAGAGCAACTTCAATTTTTCCTCACAACTGTCTGGTGTAATAATAACAATAATAAAGTTGGGAGGGACCTTGGAGGTCATCTAGTCCAACCCCCTGCTCAGGCAGGAAACCCTATACCGTTTCGGGCAAATGGCGGTCCAGTTTCTTCTTAAAAACTTCCAGTGTTGGAGCATTCACTGATTCTGGAGGCAGGTTGTTCCACTGGTTAATTGTTCTAACTGTCAGGAAGTTTCTCCTTAGTTCTAGGTTGCTTCTCTCTTTGGTTAGTTTCCATCCATTGCTTCTTATCCTGCCATCAGGCGCTTTGGAGAATAGCTTGATTCCCTCTTCTTTGTGGCATCCCCTGAGATATTGGAACACTGCTATCATGTCACCCCTTGTCCTTCTCTTCATTAAACTAGACACTAGTAAAAGAGAAGAGCAGGATTTTGGAGGGGAACTCGGGTGATCTTGTTTGGGTCCCCTGATCAGTCTGTATTCAAAGTAAAATGAGGAATATACTGGACTTAACAGAAAAACAGAATGATAAAGTTGGAAGGGACCTTGGAGGCCTCCTAGTCCAATCCCCAGCTCAAGCAGGAAACCCTATACCGTTTCAGATAAATACGTAGTTGTTCTTGAAAACCTCCAATGTTGGAGCACCGACAACTTTTGAAGGCAAGTCATTCCACTGATTCGTTGTTCTAACGGTCAGAGAATTTATCATTATTTCTAGGTTTGTTCTCTCCTTGATTAGTTTCCATCCATTGCTTCTTGTCCTGCCTTCAGGTGCTTTGGAGGTTGACTCCCTCTTCTTTGTGACAGCCCCTGAGATAATGGAACATTGCTATCATGTCACCACTAGTCCTTCTTTTCATTAAACTAGTCATACCCAGTTCCTGCAATTGTTCTTCATATGTTTTAGCCTCCAGTCCCCTAATCATCTTTGTTGCTCTTCTCTGTACTCTTTCTAGAGTCTCAACATCTTTTTTACATTGTGGTGACCAAAACTGGATGCAGTATTCCAAGTGTGGCCTTACCAAGGCATTGTAAAGTGGTATTAACACTTCACGTGATTTTGATTCTATCCCTCTGTTAATACAGCCTAGCACTGTGTTGGCCTTTTTGGCAGCTGCAGCACACTGCTGGCTCATATTTAAGTGATTGTCCACTAGGACTCCGAGGTCCCTCTCACAGTTACTACTATTGAGCAAGGTCAATAGTATACTATACTATACCTGTGAATTTGGTTTTTCTTGCCTAGATGTAGAACCTTACTTTTTTCACCATTGAATTTCATTTTGTTAGATAGCGCCCAGTGTTCAAGTCTGTCGAGATCCTCCTATATCATAAGCCTGTCTTCTGGAGTGTTGGCTATTCCTGCCAGCTTGGTCTGCAAATTTGATGATTGTAAGTTGGTTTGAGAGAAAGCACCAGACTAAAGTCAGCCAATGAGCTCTGAGAGCTGAAAGTGAACTTGGATTTTAGTCTTTCTAATCTTAATTCAACTGCACCATACTAATTCTCAAATCAATGCTCACAAAAAGTCAGTAGGTATATATAGTATCACATACTGTAGCATTTGGAAAGATTAATCGAACGAACAGTCAACTGAATTCATCAAGTAAACAGAAATTCCATGCTAAAATAATGCACACTTACACAACACACAAAATCTACTTCTTTTGCACATACAATAAATGAACTCATATGCTTTTAATACTGGCATAGTCCTCAACTTACAACCACCATTGAGCCCAAAATTTCTGTTGCTAAGTGAAACATAGGTTAAGTGAATTTTGCCCCATTTTATGGCCTTTCTTGCCACAGTGGTTGTTAAGTTAGTAAGGTAGTTGTTAAGTGAAACTGGCTTCTTGATTGACTTTGCTGGTCAGAAGGTCACAAAAGGGGCTCATGTGACCCCAGGCTGTAACCGTCATAAATATTAATCAGTTGCCAAATATCTGAATCTTGCTAACATGACCATGGGGATGCTGCAACTGTCATAAGTGTAAAAAACAATCATAAATCACATTTTTCAATGCCATTAATTGTAACCCTAAATGGTCAGTAAGCAAACGATTGTAAATTGAAGACTATCTGTATTTTTTTGAAGATAGGAAGTATGCATGAAGAATGAAAGCCATGGGTGTTGTAAATTTTGATTGACATTAGCCATTCTTATTTATTATTAAATTTGTATGCCTATTATGTTCACTCTTGCACATAATATAAGGATTCATAGTCCAACCTGATGTATTGTGAATATGCTACTGCACATGATCTGTTTATTCTCACTTTGTTCCTCCATTCGTGTAAGTGGACAAAAGTAATCCAAAATTGAGACCTTATTTGGGGATCTGACTTTGGAGATCTTAATTTTTTTCTTATGTGCAACCTTAATCTGTTGAAGAACAATAATCTACATTCCAGATATAGATGCCATGCTGAACCTTCATTTTCACATTATGCCATTTGAAGTCCATTGATTCCAGATATGATCAATCCTTACTACACTATATGCACTTCCCATTTTTCTGGGAAAATAATATCACATAACCTTGGCATCGCTAGATTCTGGTTACAATTTCGAACAGTTCAGCCAACATATTAATAAGAAGTAGGTCTGGGAAGAAATCCTGGGAAGGAAACTTTCTGCTATTGTGGAGGTCTTTTTCACCTTTCACTTTCAGAAACACTACAATATTTATACACAACATGACTGAGTTATGATGGGTATGTTTTGAGCAAAAGCAGAGTCGACCTTCAGCCTAATTATTTCCAACAACCTTAACAAATTCTGAATTTGTTCTTATCAAATCGTATCAAATTTAACTTGCTTAGAATTATCAGACTGGCATATAAAATTACAACGCCTCTCAAGGGAACATAAGCTGCAACAGGAGGGATGGAGATGTTAGTTGCAGTGTGTCTATACTTGCTACCAATGACTGTTTACCTTTTAAACTAAAAGCTAAACATATCAGCCTTACTAGATTCACCAGACAGGAAACACAACCATATGAACTAATTCTGCTTTATTGTAAAGTTACATTAACAGAATCTTGCAAATCTGAAATACAATTCTCTGTTGCTTCCCCGTGCTGCTTTACAGCCCACAAAACTAGGGAGGGTATCTTCTAAGTTCCTTGCCCTGCCCACATTTCTGCAGCAGGCTCAACTAACTTTTCCCCTGGCTGAATCTCTTGGCCTTGTCTCCCAAGATCCACATCATTAAGTAGCCATCCTGAGGTAATTGAACAGGTGACATACCAGATGAGGACATCAGTCAAGACACGGCCATCTTGTTGCTAGATTCCATACTAACATTCAGTTAAAACATATTGCAATGAACTTCCTCCCTCAAAACAAGATCACATGATTAGGCATGATGAAATGTCAGTTTGTGCAACATAAAAAGCAAAACAAAAAACACCTAGAAGCATCTAGCCCAGAAAATCTTTAATTCAATATATCCAAATGCTTAATAAGTGGGAGAACTTTCTAGAGTATAGTAGTTCCACCCTTCTGACAAGAAGAAGTAAGAGGAGGAAGAGAAGGAACAACATTTCAGGAAAGAAATCCAAAACTGTTCAAAAATTGGAAACACTGCTTTTGTTCATTTTGCAAGTACCCTATTGTCCTCCAAAGTGATGGTTTGAAATTCAATTAAAAACAGAAACTACCAAGAGGATTGCAAGTCTGGAAACAGTTCTGCCTTTTGAACAAACTAAAGCATTACTGAAGATTTAGAGTCACAGAAGATTCACAAAGTGCCAGGAAAAACTGAACCCTTCAATTACTTTCCCAGGACAAAACAAAAGGTATTAGACTCCACACAGATGATTTTATTACCGAGGTTTTGAGAAATGAATAAGGAGATTATAAACCATGAAATGGAAAAACTTTCCCTTTAAGAATGCTTTACAGGAAATTGACTTCAGCTGACTGCTTTACCAAACATGTTCCCTGAAGCTTACCGATTCAATGGTTTGCAAAATATCAGCTCATGTGTTCCTACTATGGGATTTGCAGCACCATATGTAGGCTTGGACTTAATCTTCCTTAACCTTTCAGTGCCAAATGCACTGTATATTCACAGTTCTGCTTACAGAACTATAGCTTGGAAGGAATGGGCCTCATTCATGAAAAAGGAAGATAAAATTGGTAAAGGAAAATATTCTAGTTACCACTCCTGAATTTCAGGCCTAAGGGTTTTTAAAGCATGTTTTGGCCTGCCATGGCCATTTACATTGTGACCCTGACTATGAAGTGAGGGTTACTTCTTACATGACCAGTTCTTTCCACCAATTCCACTGGAAGTTTTGAAAAATCAGTCAATATTTGATAGATATTTCAAAATACATATGAAATCTTATACTGAGTATGAAATCATCTCAATGCTGAAACTTGACTGTGTTGGCCTTTTGCCATATGTTGATGACAAAACACACACTGAGATCCCAGTTTTATGCTCCAGTCTGAGTTTTCCAGTTAGTTTTCAAAAAATCTCAGAAAGAACAGTGTCCAGCTATTTGCCATCTCTTATTCCCCATTGGCTTACAAAACTAACAGGCTTCTGCAAGCCCCCCCCCCCCCCAAAAAAAGTTGAAACAGCTAAACACACATTTTCCTTTTGCCTAATAAAGTTTGAGTTTAGACATTTCAACTTGCTCCCTGTTTTCCTTCATAGCGAAATGGGAGAAATGTACAAATCGGTTAATGCACATTATTCTGCAAATCCTCCTGCAGAAGATTGAGAAAAAAAAGTTCTTAAGAGCAGAATGTTTAGAGAACATGCCAGTTCAGACATTTTTGGAGAGAGATGGTTAATTTCTCTGCATAAGAAAACAGGGGTCACGTATTCTCTGAGTCAACAAGTCCAGCAGGTTTTTTTGGGGGGGGGGAGGGAGTCTTAATATATAATTGTTATGCAAATTTCAAGTGCATATGAAAATTGTTAAAGGACAATAGTTGATTTTTTTTCCTTTCTGCTCTTTTGTAATGTATATCTGTATGTAGTTTAGGAAATTAAAAACATATCAGGCTTTCTGAATAAGAGTATTCTACATTTCAACATTATGTTCAGAAGCAGCCACAGCATCTGCAGGTCTCATCAGAATGACAAACCATTGTGATTTCACAGTGCAAACGCTATCCCCTACATGCTTCTCCAATATCACCTCTTTCAGGCAAATCTTATGCTCTGAAGAACCAATAAGTAAAAAATGAGAAAGCACTTTCTCTAATGTTAACAAAATCAGTGTTATTTCACTTTGTCAAATTGAACTTTTGAAACTGCAAACTACACTCTCGGTAGCAAATCTACGACTCTCTTTCCTGTATGGCTAGACAAAATGACAGAGTAAGGAAATAAATAATAGGATTGCCAACCCAGCTTTTATCTTCTCCATGTCTGACTGATTTACCAGCCAGGTTCTCTCCACAATATAGAGGATGACTTTGCTGCTGTCAACACAGTTGGTTTCTCCATCCACCACCCACTAACTGATCCTTAAAAAGATAAGCATGTATAAACACGAAGCCATATGTCTCTCATTTAAAAGTTGTTGGGTCAACTCTAAGCATGTCATTACTTATCGGGATAATGCAAGAAAAACATAGATTTTCATTTTGCTACATGGATTAGTTTGCAACCAATGGTCAAACAGATCTTTTTCTGAAAGGCAGAACAATAGCAAAGTTATCAGATTATGTCTGCTATACTCACCATGGTTTAAGTGCCTGATGCAATCGTTCAGCATGGTGCTGAATTGCTTCTGAGCTTCTGAATCCAGAAAACAGTAATAACTATGTTTAAGGAATGGCTGCCACAGGTAGACTGGAAATTCCTTTGGAGGGACAACAAAAGCCTGGGTATTCTCCTTTTCACTGGAACCTTAAATATATGCATACGTTTATGTTTTTAGTCATTCCAACAGGTTTACATGTAATTATAGACAAATTCCCAGTAGACAGGTAATCCTGCCTTAACATTTGTGCCACCTATGCTTAGTTTTCATTGCAACTCTAGGTGCTCTAGACACCACCCATGTGTGTAACCTTTTATGAAGACAATGCAACACTTGAAAGAGAACATCACTTAAAATGCTAAGCAGTATAAAAAATAAAGGGGAATGGGCTATACCTTACCATTAGGTTCTGGGAAATGTTTATCAGATAGTGAGTTATATTCTTCCCCTGTAATTAGCACTTTGCCTCCAACAGGGAAAATGCAAGTCTTTGAACTTACTCCTTTCTGGAATGCCTAGAATTAAGAAACAGTAGTAAAGATTTTCTTTTTAAAAAACAAAACAAAACAAAACACAAAAGCACCTTTGACTTAAGAAGCGGCTCCTAAAAATGAATGAAAGAATGTGAACAACACCAAAATTTCAAAATCCAGAATAGGAGGTAAATAAATGCTCTAAGAAACCACATAGTTCATACACCCCAGCTTCACTTAAAATTTCCATTTATCTAACTTTTTTTAAACTGCATTTTCTCTTCCAATAGGATTCTAGGATCTTCCTGGAAGATAGGATTATTTATTAAACATTAACATAATAGTATGTGTAAAATAAAATAAATTAGACAAGTAGTATGTATAACATTTATTATACATTAAATGTGAAATCAAGTAATAGAATTAACTTTTTTTGGGTATGGTATGATGATGGAGGGCATTTCTGATACGATGTTGTAAGATCTTCTCCTGATCAGTGCCATTAATTTAAAAGCTAGGCAATGATGGGGCCAGAATGCAACTCTGCTTAATGCTTTGAAAAGTGGAAATAGGACCCATCAGGTTGTGCAAGCATTTCCCATGCATAAAGATATTTTTGTTTAGCATCATTATCAGATGTAAGAAGACACTGTCAATAATGAGGCTGATTTTCTTCATAGCCTCTCTAGGAAAAGTGAATTATTAGATTATATCTTTCAAGTCTCACTAAATGAAATTTCTATTGTTATCTCTCCCCCCCTCATCCCCCCTCTAGCCCACAAACCAATCTCCATTCTTCAACATGCTAACTTTGTCACATCATTGGTGTCCCAGATTGATGTCCTAAGTGGGTTTCTGCAACATGCTTCTACATGGAGCTGCCCTTGAAGAGTGTTCAGAAGCTTTAACTGATGCAAAATGCAGTGATACAGGCAGTCATGGTCTTTCTGTCATACAGCACATGCAACCTCTATGCTCTGCAAGGTGCATTGGTTGCCAGTATGCTTCCAGGTTCAATGCAAGGTGCTGGACCTCTTGGTTTGGGATTGGGTTACTTATATAGGACTGTCTCTCCCTGGATTATACATCTGACAGGAGATGAATGCTCCTGTCCCATCAGGGAGTGTCATCTGAAGAGAGTCTTTTTTGTTGTGGCCCCTGTCCTCTGGAACATCATTCCCCACAGAGATCAGAGTTTCCCTAATTGCACTGACTTTTTTTGTAAAACCTTGAAGACTTGGTTTTATCAGCGAGCCTGGGGCCCTGATGATGCAAGTCAACCCATTTCTTAGTTGTATTTACTGTTATGAATTCAGTATAGCTGTTGGTTGTTTTTCCCAGCTGCTATTTATAGTTTTCTTATATTGTTTTCATTCTGTTTTTAAGTATCATTAACTGCCCAGATTCATATAGGCTTGAGATGAAACCCATGTGCATTAGTATCTTATTTATAAGATGAAAAGCTGGAAAGTAATCATTCCGAAATTAAGATATTGTATTCATCGTCATATTAATTATGGATAATCAAATCAAGGCTTTTAAATACCTAGGAATTTACTTGGAACTTTCCATCACATAAATATCAAATTTATAACCTCCCAGGATGGCACAAAAGTCTGCTAATCACCGATGACAACTTCATGACTTTCAGTAACCTTTCTTACCTCCAGTTGTCTGACCTTGAAAACATCTATCTCTAATCACATACTGGGAATACATCAAGCTACAAAGTGGAAAAGAATGCAGACAAATGGGATAGTTGGTGGGAAAGAGTGATGTCCTTTGGACCTGTTGATTTCTCAAGTGCACAAAGGAAATACAAGACACAAAAAGGATGGGAAAATGGCAATACTCATATACAGTTTATGTCCTTGGAGCAGAATCATTTGAGGTCTGGATAAAAAGACAACCACTTTAGAATACTAACGTCTTCTTAAAACTTTTTTTAAAAAATGGATAACAACATACCGTGTTTCTCTGAAAGTAAGGCCTCCCACAAAAATAAGCCCTAGCTTGATTGTTGGGAGTGGGCCTAATATAAGACCTGCCCCCAAAATAAGCCCTAGTTTTGGGGCGAGGCACATACCTAAAAACCAAGTGAGTGGGAGTGGGAGGGTGGAGCTGCCCCACACGCCCTGCACCCACTTACCTTGCAGCCAGGCCTCTCCTCAATGGCCCACTTTTTCTGCGGCGTCTTCTACAGCGAGGCCTGCAGTTCTCAGTCACAGGCCTTTCCAGAAGGTCTCTGCAGCCGAGAACAGAGTTATGGATTCAATCCATAGCTTGGTTCTCAGCTGAATAGGCCTTCCGGAAAGGCCTGAATGCAAGATGCAGGCCGGAATGCACCTGCAGAATGAAGCTGTTCCTTTGGCCAGCAGAAGTGGACCGGCTGGGAGAGGCTCTCGGTGAGTATAAAAGACAGCCCCTGAAAATAAGACCTGGTGCCTCTTTTGGAGGCAAAAAAAATAAAAAAATAAGACCCGGTCTTATTTTTGGGGAAACATGGGTATTATAAATTGCCATCCTATTTTACTCTCTTTATTTTTAAGTTGTCTATAAATGTTCTTGAGGAATAGAAATCATGGGTGGCTACAGCTCAAGACTTTTAAGGGAAGCATGTTCAACTGCCAAGAAGGGGATGGGGGAACATAAACATGGGTTGATAGAAAATCTCCAGGGTGGACTTCAGGAATGAGTTAGCAAAGCACCTCAATTCCCATTTTGTCAATGTGTAAATTAGTATTTTATTTTACATATCTGCCTATAATATGCTCCAAGGGTTACAAATGTGCCCAGTGGCTCAAAAAGTATACACATTCACCAGTTTTGGATTTCAAGCATCATGCTTGCCTCAGAACTTAATAAATCAACAGTGTACCTCTTTGCTTTCAAAGCTTTCCACGGAGTAATTATTTTTAATTACTATGTATCTCTCTTTCCATTTCTTCAGGTCTTCAGCAAAATGTGACACCTCTCCTTCATAAAGGACCATGCTGGATGATCCAGGTGGCTATAGAAAAATGATACCAAGAAACAGAATGAGCTTCTTACAAATACTATGTTCCTTTTCTTTTGTAAAGTGGGCGAAAGGGTCTAGCCTCTTGGACAGATTGGTGTGGAACTTCAAAGCACTGATATGAACATATGAGATTTTTCATGCTACTACAACAAGATTATACTGTATCTGAGCCCTGTACACTCAAATTCAGCTTTCAGATGAGCCTGAATATTCTGCTTGAGAGGAAAAGGGCTTGGAAACAAAACCAATTTACAGTATTTATTTATTTAGCTAGTTAGTTAATTCATTAAATTTATTAGCCATGAAGCCTGTTTCATTTTCTCTAGCCTAAAGTACAGGCTGATACTTTTTGCACAGGAATCTAGGTATTTTCATCATTTGTGGTTCAACAGAGTTTTTGGGAAGCACAACATAGGCTCTTGTGAAACAGATGCAACTCAAAGAGGATAACTGTGTTCATGCATTAAATCATAGTTTCCTCAATACTGGTCAATTAAACAAACCTAGAATAGATAAATTGGCATCTTGACTAAGGCATAAATTATCACTCACACAGAAATCTTTTTTGCACAATGCACAAAGGTAAAACCAAATGAAATCACATTCAGGCTTAGCTTGATGTGTAAACTAGACCACAAATGAGGACATGATCAGCCTCACAACCAACTAGAACCTTCAAACAAAGTTTGCCAGATTGTGATATAATAATAACTACAATGAGTCTGAATTACAGGTACAAAGGGAACTGGTGCATCTGAACTCAGATGGAGATGATAGCAACATGCATAATGAAGATATGGCCAATGGTAATAGCATGTGGGATAATCTTGGGAGACTGGGCAAAGAGATGAAGCCAAGAAATGGTCAGATAAAAGGCAGCTTAGCCTGTAGCAGGAGTTTAGGTCGGATGAACAGCTTAGAAGGGACTCTGCAAAGGGAGATAGGAAGAGAAATGTATTTTGGGACTTATGAGACTTTGTGTATGTAGCTTTACAATTAAGTAGAATTAACTCATCTGTCTGTATTTCCTGTATAGTCCACCTTGCAAGGCTGACACCCATAGCCCAAAACATGGGGTGGAAACATAGAAAAATATATGAATAATACTTTTTCTTACCTTTGTTTTTAAGAATTGAGACTGCAGATCTCTATTTTGTTCCAGCTCATTCTGGATCTGTTTGCAAAAGGACACAGCATATTGACGTTTATAGTGTGGGCTGAAGTTTCTGATCACCGCTTCGGTCTTTCCTGAAAAGGCATATTAAATATACAGTATCACATTTAGGCTCCATTTTGCTTAGGCTTCACAAGGGTATGACTGCCATTCCCAAACTATTTTAAAAAACATTTTCTGCAAATGGGCTATAAAACTACAGTGGTACCTTGTTACTCATCATTAATTGGTTCTGGGAAGTGTGATGAGTACTAAAAACAATTAGTATCAAACTATTTTTCCCCTAAGGAATAATGAAATGAATCACAAGGCAGCTGGCACCAATAAGTTCTAGCTTGTGGGTTGAGTATCAAACAAACAATGAATACCGGGACAAAATTTTCAAGTCAAAATGTGTTCAGTACTAAATTTGATGAGTTTCAAAGCAGTTAAGTACCAATGTACCACTGTACATGTATCTGTACTGAGAAGCAAAGTAAGGTTCTGTTATGAATGCTAAGGTTACCTGACCAAACAGGCTTTTGTTTTATCTGACCTAATCCTGGTTCTGGCCTTTTTAAAAAAAAAAAAACAAAAAACATAATGAGACAGATATCTTATCACCTAAAGAAGTCTCCTTGTTCTTGTGCCAGTGTATCTGATCAGCTCCAGAAGCAGATAACAGTCCTCAAGTATAACACTTTTACTTATCTGATTTCAGGCCACACACAGCAGAGTTACAGATCTATTTCCCTCCTGCTTCTAAAGGAGAAATACTGCAGCTATTGAGAATGTAGCACTTAATTTGGGATTCCAAACAGGGGAAACCCAGGTTTAAATCCAGCCTTAGTTACAGGACCCCCTTGGGGAACTTTGACTAATCATATTCTCTCTCAGTCTAGCCTCGCTCACAGAAGGATTATTGATTTATTTCCAGCATATATATAGTTGCCCCATTTAAACAAAGCAACTCTGAGAAGCATGCAGTAAACTGATAAACAAAAATAACCCCAAACAAAATATCACCAACTAAAATAAATATAACAATTAATTAATAATCAAGTATTCAAATATATCATACCCTTCCATGTAAGAATTCTACGCATCTTGACCGAAAGTAAACAGCCAAATCTTCATTGTCTTTCTAAAGCAGTGGTTCTCAACCTGTGGGTCGGGGCCCCATTTGGGGTCGAATGACCATTTCACGGGGGTCACCAAACAACACAGTCTGCCATTTTTCCCCCTTTTCTTTAGCTGTGCTACTCCCTTTTATTCTATTGGCTTTTGAAAGCCAATAGAATAGAGTCTCTTGAATAGAGTCTAATTCTATTGACTTTCAAAAGCCAATAGGAATTGTCCAGGCTGTCTCTGCCCTGCTGAGCCCGCCAAAAGTCCCATTCTGCAAACGGTGCTGCACCAGCTGAGTAGTCCTTGACTTACGACCGGTTGGGGGTTGCGGCATTAAAAAGGTTGAGAACCACTGTTCTAAAGCCTTGCGCCATATGTATAATCCGAGATTGCAGTAATAAGAAATCATAACTGAAATATCTATACTGTATATCTAATTCTATATCTCTCTCTATAAAAACCGAGTCTTCTTTTTGGGACATGGAAGTTTCTACAGTGGATGAAGACATCCATGTGATTGACCGTCCCTGTTGCAAGTTGAAATATTTCCTATTACTATAATCTCTCAAATTTGATTTCCTACTACTGTAATCTCTCAGATTTTTAAACAAGAAACACCAAAGAAAACATTATGAGAACTTTCCATTTCTTGAATTTCTATGCTTGGACTGACTGTACTTGATCTGTACAAATCAGCCAATTAAGAGTTTGTTACATCAGAATGATCTCATGCAAAAATGTTCGAGAAGCAAACTTCTATAGAAACGATCAATAGAAACAATCTTTTTTTAATCCTGTATTTATTTCAAAAGATTGGAGAAATGCTCTCTTCCCACCCCATACCCCCAACCCCCTGTGCCCCCTTACTAGCACATTTCCAAATTTGGTCTTGAATCTCTGGCATGCATATTGCAGTTGCTTAATGTGAACTGTAGCCAAAGTTTTCAATTAATGTGCTAGACTTCTCTGCTTGTCCCCAGCTGGGGAGTGAAAGGAAAGCCAAGAACTAAAGGAGGCAAAGATTTCCTTGGAAATCCTGGAGAAGCATGATCAGGATCCCAAAGACAGGCTCCAGACTGTCATCTCCAGATGCAACAGAATTAGACATGCCAGAGTTTTTAATCTCTCAAACAAAAACCTTCCCAAAGGGTGGAGCAATTCTTCTTTTACAAAGCAAATGCCTATGGAATTCTTTTCCTCATGTTGCTCTATTTCCCAAGAAGAATCCGAAACATACGTTATGGTATTCCTCAGCGCTGCAAAATCCCAAGAGGGTGAGGTCTCAAAAGCAGACAGAATTTTACTGCTTGAGGTCAAGGATCAGCTTGCCTCCCCTCTTCTGCACATAAGAACAGTCATGCTGGTTTTGGCTGAAACCCAATGAGCTGAGCATTCAGTATCAACCAGTGGCCAGCAAAAGGTAATCAAAAAGTTTCCAAACTTTGTGAAAAGGACTGTAAAGAATTATTGCACTGGGACCATGGTACAGATATTTCTTGACTTACAACAGTTTATTTAGTGACCATTCAAAGTGACAAAGGCACTGAAAAAAGGTGAATGATGACCGTTTTCCACACACGACCGTTGCAGCATCCTCATGATCACATGATCAAAATTCAGACTTTTGGCCACTGACACATATTTATGATGGTTGCAGTGTCCCAGAGTTATGTGGTCGTCTTTTGCAAACTTCTGACAAGCAAAGTCAATGTCAACGCTGCTAACATCGGATGTTCTTGCTTTGACAACAGATGGAAATGTAGCCATCTTTTCTCTTTCGTTTTAGAGTTAGTTGATGCTGGGAGGGGGGATGTGGATGAGAATCCAATTAGTCATAACAATAATAACTCAGCTGTGGGAATCCAAAGGTATTGCACCCAGAGTTGATAAAGATTTGGAGGGTGGAGAGCTAGGGAGAAAGCCCACGCTTCAAGCTAATTGGGGAATGTGATTTATGATTGTTAGTTGGAGGAGGGAATTGTGCTTTGCTACTTTGTGCCCAGGAGAGGGGAATTCAGTTTTTGGCTTTAATTATGTAGTGCCGATACTTGGTTTCTCGAATAAAAGATTATTTAAAGTAAACAATGCCTCAAAGTTCTTTTGAAGAGTTTCATCTGTTGGAACCATGACAGTCAGTGGGGATGGCAGATTCTCTTAACAACCTGTTATTAAATTAACAGCTGCAGTGATTCACTTAACAATCCTAGTCAAGAAAGGTCATAAAATGGGGCAAAATTTACTTAACAGTTTCCCTTAGCAAACAGACATTTTGGGCTCAATTATGGTCGTAAATCGAAGATTATCTGTAGTCCATACACCATGGTTGAAAAGCAATAACGATCCATTTTCTGAACCACAGAAAAATTAACAAGCCCAACTATAACGGATACAAATCTTCAGTGAGAGTTTATCAGCATATAAAAGCCTATATATAATCATATCCATACACAAAGTGTCTATTAAATATCTTGTTGTCTGCTCATTGTGAGGCCCTTCCTGGGATTTACATTGGAACTTTTCCATTCCTTGGAAATATCCTAAAGCTGATCCAATTGTTTCCTGCTCTTTCTTTCCTAACTTAAAACAATGCATATAAACTGAGGTACATACATCCTGTAATTTTCTGGCACTGAATGAAATCAGTCCCTTCCTCTGCAACAAAACACTCTGCTCATTCAAAGCATTTTCTTCCATCTTTAAAAAAGGTTATTCGAATGAAAAGCAACATGGTAGCTTCATTCATGTGAAGTTCTGAACTGTTAAGCCCTAAACAGCTTTGTTTGCTTTTTGTGAAACAAGTTAAAGAATAAATTGCAGCCATTTAATGGAAATCAGCCATTGCAGTCTATTCAGTGAATCGTGTTTAAACTAGGGACAGCTTCGTAGAAAATTAATTTAAAACAATTTCCAGTTGCTTGCTAAGTTCAGAACTTCACACCACACTGAAATTTTAAACTGATTTCCCATTCCCTACTGACACACTAGGATATCCATGAAATACACATCTGGGCTCTGATTTCCATTAAATGCAAACTCACTACCCTTTCCGTTTTTTCATGCACACTAGACTGGAAACTCTCCATGCTTAGCAACATCTGACCAGGGTACAAAATGTTTCTTCCCTAAGCAGATGAAAAAGCAAATTTTGCAGTCATGAGTTTAGTGAACACAGTAGCATCTAGATTTCTTCCCATTTTTGTTCAAGGCTTTGTAGCAGCAAACCTCAAAATTATAGTCTTCAGAAACACCTATAGACAATCCCAACACCACTGGAAAGGTGAAGGAGTTCTTGGAATGATTAAAACTGTAGTATTGAAGCCAAGAAGATTTCTGCAGTTTTGAATGTTAGAATTTTACATTTTTTAGGTACTTAAAACCTTTGGGCAAACCAAATAATTTTGTTTGCTAGAGAGAAAGCCTGAGTCCTTGAACTTAAACGTTTGCGTGGCAATTATTTGTTCTATTGCTAAATTTAAATCTTTGCAATATTAACAATGATTTTTATTGCTGCAGCAACCGTTCACCCACAACATTCTGTGCACATGGCCTAACAGTACCTGCATTTATTCACCAAAGCACATCTAATGGTCATTATATGAAAATCACTTTCAAATGACTCCCTATGATAACCGTCACCAATCCAGGATCCATAGAAGCCATGATGGTGCACAGAAGGTATAGATTGTAGTCAGAGATGTCCTATTTAAAAAAAAAAAACAAAATGGTCAAACTCTTATGTAATTCTTAATGTTAGAGCAGTGGTTCTCAACCTTTCTAATGCCGTGACCCCATAATACAGTTCCCCATGTTGTGGTGATCCCCAAGTGGGTGTGGCCACCAATAAGAGGGAGTAGGACAGCTAGGGAAAAGGGAAAAAAATGGCGGACAGCGTGGTTTGGCGACCCCTGTGAAATGGTCATTTGACCCCAAATGGGGTCCCGACCCACAGGTTGAGAACCACTGTGTTAGAGGCTTCTGCTTTTAATTTTAATTAAAATTTAATTTTTGATTTTAAAAAATTGAAAACTTCATTTTTAATTTTGTTTTATATAATTAAATTTATCTGCTCTTGACTTTGCTCTCTGCTGCATTTTTTCGAGCTGTCTTGAAAGAGTTGCACAATGCAGGAACTACTTTTGACAGTGTCCCTACTTCGTTTTTCAAAGTTTACCACTGGCAGTTATCCTAACAGAATTCTTAGTTTTATGCATGGGATAGACTTATCAACACTCCATTTATCATTTTATACGTCACATAAGTTAGAGAACGGTGGATCCAAAAAGAAATTTCATTTGTTTGGGTGCTGCCAATATCCACTTTTAAAAATTTATTTTTAAAAGCATGATACTTATTCTCAATCTTCATAGTAAGGAGGAAGACTACTCTTGCAAACTGCTAAATATTGAAAAGTTTAATTTCAGATCTTGGGTGAAGACCTCATTAATTCCAAACCTAAACAGAACTAAAAAATGGAATGGACATTTCACTAACAGCTGGATAGATAAGCTTAATTTGTTACTTACTAGATCAATTGAAATTATTTTCATTTGTAAAGACATCTGTTTTTTGTTTATACATACGTGTTTACAGTTCCGCATTTCCACATTTTCTAATAATACTTTACATCTTTTCAACCAAAACCTAAATTTCAAAAATCTTACATTTCCCCAGCCCTTTGTAAAAATGAAAGAAAATAAAATTCTGTGCCAGACAAATTGTGAATCGATGTTGTGATTAAAATGAGATCTTAGTCTTCAGCCAGTACAAATAAGGATAAGAGAAGAAATTACATGTTGCCAATTTAATTCATCTTAATTACTATTGCTTTTTATTTTAGAATTTTAGTTCTCTCTTCACCCTTTACAATGGTTGAGCCCAAATGATGGATATTTAATTTTCAGTAAATACATTAAAATTGTACTGTAAATTTCTTAATTTGGTCTGCCCTACTAGAGAAAGTTCATACAGAAGGTAAGCATTAAGTTAACTCTGATGATTTAACTCTGATAGTTAAAGGCACTACTGAGAGACCTTGCGTACTTGGTGGTTAAAGACACGAGGACAGCTCATTCCTGGTTTGGTTTGTGTTTATTTTATTTACTTATTGGTTCAATTTCTATGGGCACCCATCTCAGTCAATGACACTTGTTCTTCTGATACTGAGAATCTATTAGCTCCTTTGTTTTCAACTTACAGCTCTGTTTGCACTTGAAGGATATGCTTGGAGTTCTTAAGGAGCATTTAGTTTTATATTGGCTTAGGTATGAATAGATTCTCAAGGGCTCTGAGTTAAGCTTGTTGTAGAGTTGCCCGCAACTGCACACAAGTGTCACCGCATACCGAAGCTGTGAAGGGGTTGATGGGTTAGCATAAGTTGCAGATGGCTGCAAATGGGCTGACATGCTCACCTCCCAAATCCCAACTGTGTGTTTGGCAGAAGTTTGCATCTTGCACGCTGATTGGCTGATCCAACTTCCTGTTCGGTGCTTTGCTGTTGAGTGTCCCCAGCTGGAAGGTTACATTTGTAGAACTATGAATGGAACAGCTACATAACTGTCCCCCCCTCCCTGACATGCATTACCAGAGAATTCTGCTTGACCCTTTCTTGTGCCATACTCCAAAAGTGGCTACTGGAGCTGAAAAAGAGCAGCAGCAACAAGCAATCTAAAATCTATCGTAAGAAAGCTAGAAATAGGAAATCTTATTATATAAATTATGTCTCCTAGTACCATTGAAGGAAATTTGTGGCAGCCAGTTTTCTTAGGCTGTTATTTCCAACATACTGGATATTTCACATAACAAAATGTACTAAGGAAAACAATTCCAATAACCATAATGATATAGCTTTAGACTTTTTGCATTCCACTGATATTGTAACAGGAAAACAGCCTCAGCCACAACAGCTGGAAAAGTCATTGGGTGGGTGGGGGGATGTTTTATTTTGGGGGGAGAATCAGACTGGCTTGCGTATTTCCATTTTCATATAGTAAATTAAAATAGTATTGCAGACAGAGCTTTAACCTAATTCTAAAAAACATGTCAGGCAAAGCATCTGTGGAAGTTGAAATTAGATCGAAGACAATATGTCAACTAAAGAGTAGTTCACTCTTGTTTTCACATTTACAACAGAAACCATTCACTAGTCCATCTGAAATATAAATAATATTGCGTCAGGAAAATGAAGGCCAATAAACAATAAACAATGTGTAAGTTCCATTAGCTTTTTTACATTCTCTGAAATTACATTTTTACATTCTCTGAAATTACAAGATTTTTTCTTAATTAGAGAGAAAAAAACCTACCCTACCAGTAATAACAATTCACTGTATCATTTTTGGATTATCACAATTATCTAAAAGAGTATAATGTGGAGGGAATTTAAAGCATAGCACTACCAGATTAAAGGATGTGGTAAACTGCTCGGCCAGGTCAGATGTTCTTCCTTTCCTCCAGTCATTCTTTCTTTCAGTAGCACCACCATTTGCTTTGACATAAATACTTCCAGTGGTTCCAATGGCTTGTTCTAATTATCACACTGACCAATACTGCTCCTTTTAAAAATTTCATATTAAATCAAAAGATGCATTCTGCATCTTAACTAATTTAGTTCTTGTTCAGTTGTTAAGTCATGTCTGATTCTGCAACCCCATAGCATGCCAGGCTCCCTTATCCTCCACTCTTTCTGAGCTCTTGTACTGCTATACAACAACGCCAGTGTCCAAAACTTTAGTGGCCTGCACACTAGGCATTTATTTGTTATGGATCTAGCACTAAGAATATGTGGATCCACATGCCTTTAAAGTTGCAAATATGGGACTGGTGCTTCATACATTTTCTAGAATAACTTATAGACTGAGTCCTATATTAATCACATAGTTACACTGGATGACTTTCATTTGGTTGCTCCATAATAAATTTCAATGCAGAAAAATGGGATCAAAAGTTCTTTTGAAACTGAAAAGTCTATAACTAATACCATTTCCTAGGGCATAGCCTTTGTTAAGCAGTTGGACACTTTTCTATCAATGCAACTAACACCTGCTAATGTTGACTCTTACAGGAAAAACAAAACATTTTAGTTGACCACATTTCCTGTTACTAAAATATAAGGCACACAAAGAGGAAAAGGAAGACCTTAATCCTTTTTAGGCCACACGACCTTACTCAAGTTACTGAATAATAATTTTAAATCATAAGGGTGTATTTTTGCTTGTTTACATTTGGAAACCAACTTGTATCCAAGCATAGTTTTTGAAATGAATCATGGTCCATATGGTTAAAGCATATATGAAAAGGCATCCCATTTCCCTTTATACAGCTAGGCAACAAAAAGAAACAGGAAGAAAACAACAGTATAAAAGGAATACATATCTAGAGAACAAATTCATGACCTCCACACTTTCTGAAGCCATTCTGATTGCTGTGGCATGGAAGCAATTAATCGTATGTTGGGGCTTTTTTGGGGGGGGGGTGTTGCATCAGAGGTCATCAGCATGGTGCACAGGACATTCCTAGACAATGTCCACTAAGACTTCAGGTTAAATAAAAATTAACTTAACATTAAAAAGCTAAAAGCTTAAGAAGCTGATAAATCACCTAAGATTTCATCATGCTTGCAGGCCAATTCTCGTTAAGAGTGCCACTTTTTAAAGTAGAGTCCCAGAACCAGAAGGGCTCAAAACCCAAAGACACTCACTCGTGCCAGGATTCGGTTGAAGCCGGTTGTTCCTCATCCAGATGCTCACCACTTCCAGATAACAGTATAGGATGTCTACAGCATCACTTAATTCACCAGGGGCGTAGATGTTCAAATGAGTAGCATCAGCATACTGAAGATGTTTTACCCCATGGCAATGGATGAACTCACCCAATGCTCTCATGTAGATGTTAAATAGGATAGGGGAGAACACTAACCCCTGTGGGCACCTCAAATAGTAGGATAGAGGGCAGGAACTCTCCTCCCCAATCATCACTGACTAGAACCAACCGTGTAAAGGAGATGAACTAGGACAACACTGTGCTCGGCACCTCCAATCTTCTGAATCAGTCCAGAAGGATACCACTATCCCAGAGCCACCATCTTGTCCACACCATAGATAATCCAAAAGCCGGATGCATGCCATTTTCTTACCATATTCAGATCTAAATATAATTGAAAAAAAAATCTAGATAATCTGCTTCATGCAAGACCGCAGAAGCTGCTACACAACTCCTTGGCTGCCTTCACAGGCCAGGAGGGTCATGGATCAAGAGTGCCAGCGAGTTTGTATATTTTAAGGCTGCATGTTTCTTACTTATACTGCTGGAGCAGGAACAAGGTTTAGAACCACTGAGTTTAACAGATATGCTCTGTTAAAATCAATTATCTATTCCTCCGTGTTTGCTATAGAAAATAGTCATGCTCCACAACAAACTGGAGTGCTACACAAAGGGTATAACCTCCAGAGTTTCCAAAGGCCAGGGAAAAAAGAGTGGCAGGTCTCAGATGAATCGACGCAATAGGGTAACGTGCAGATCGTCAGGGTTCCATATCTGCACAATGGGGAGCTCTTATGAGAATGAGCTTAATTTTGGGTTTTCGACACATATTATGGTTTACAGTAAAGTGTAAACTCAACTGCTCTGATTTATTTACTGAACTGTTGCTTAGCATGATGTGTTAATCCAGACTTTCAGTTCCCAGTTTTGAGGACTTTGAAAGCAACGTACCAATTTTCTGTTGGTCAGAAAATACCTAAAATAAAGCAGAAATCTGTTCCCTCTCAAATAATCTAATATGATAATTACATTTACACTGAGGATTTTTTTAAACTGATTTGTTAGTTTTACAACATCCTCAGCAATCTATGTACCCTGCATAACATCATCATTTAATTACAGTAGACATCATTAAAGGAGCTGGTTAAACTCATGCTATCATAATTACATGTTACATACAACCATAATTCTCCAAATGTTTATCATCTCAAATCCAATTTTTACAATTTTCACTAAAAAATTTTCACAAGTTGTATTGTATCTAAGAGACTCCACTGAAATCAGTAGGCTGCATTTCATCTAATTTGATTTCTAATGGATAGACATGCCCAGTCAATAAACAGGTTGTATGAACTTTAGCAGTGATGATTTCTTCTCTAAGGGTGACTTTCTGGAATTGTTCCTATAATATTATTACATTAAATGATGAAAGACAAACACCATTATCCATGGAAGGGTGTATTTACTTGTTAAGAGTTCCCATCTTACTGCAGGAACTCAAGGCCACTTATGCTGGGGTTTCCTTTTTTTAGTCCTCACAAAAACAGTCCTATAAAGTACTATAAGTTGAGATGAGACTGATTGGCCCCAGTACGTTTCTGTGACTGAAGGCAGTCTTAAAGTTGGGTCTACCTATTTTTAATCCAAGTTCTTAATCATTACTTCATACACTCTCTGATTATTAAGATGTTAATAAAAAGAGTGCATGCTTCTGCGGGATAAGGGAGCCTATACATTTAGAATAGAATAGAGCTTGAAGGGACCCTGGAGATCTTCTAGTCCAGGCCCCTGCTCAAGCAGGAGAACCTATACCATTTCAGATAAATGACTGTCCAGTCTCTTTTTAAAAACCTCCAGGGATGGAGTGCCCACAATTTCTGAAGGCAAGCTGTTCCACTGGTTAACTAGGTGAAAGTTAGGAGAAAGTTCCTAACAGTGAGGACAATTCACCAGTGGAACAGCGTGCCTTCAGAAATCGTGGGTGCTCCATCACTGGAGGTTTTTAAGAAGAGACTGGACAGTCACTTGTCTGAGACACTATAGATTCTCCTGCTTGATGTGGGGGCTGGACTAGAAGACCTCCAAGGTCCCTTCCAGTTCTATTCTATTCTATTCTATTCTATTCTATTCTATTCTATTCTATTCTTCTCCTGAATCATAGGCAGAATACCATTTAACACCAGTTGCAAGGAAATTGCAAGTTGTAACATTTTGTTTATATTTGTGAGCAACTTGACTGAAATAGTATAAGGTCTTCTGCTTGAGCAGGGGGTTGGACTAGATGACCTCCAAGGTACCTTCCAGCTCTATTCTGATTGCCCTCATTGCTAGGAAGTTTCTGCTTAATTCCAGGTTGCTTCTCTCTTTGATTAGTTTCCAACCATTGTTTCTTGTCCTGCCCTCTGGTGCTTTGGAGAATAATTTGACCCCCTCTTCTTTGTGGAATACTGGAATACTGCTATAATGTCACCTCTATTTCTTCTTTTCTTTAGACTAGCCAAACCAAAATCCTGCAGCCGTTCTTCACATGTTTTAGTCTCCAGGACTTGGATCATCTGAGCTGTACTTCTCTGAACTTTTTCCAAAGCCTCAACACCTTTTCTGTAGTATGGTGACTAAAACTGGTTGCAGTATTCCAGGTGTGGTCTTACTCGAGTTTTATAAAGCGGTACTAATATTTCGCCTGATCTCGATTCTATGCCTCTGTTTATACAACCCAGGATTGTATTAGTTTTTTTGGCTGCTGCTGCACACTGCTGGCTCATAGTCAAATGATCGTCCACTAGGACTCCAAGGTCCCTCTCACAGTTGCTGATTTTAAGCCAGGTCTCACCTAATCTGTACTCGTACCTTTGATTTTTCCTGTCTAAATGTAAAACTTTGCTTTTCTCCACATTGAAACTCATTTTGTTGGACAGGGCCCATTGTTCAAGTTTGTCAAGATCTTTTTGGATCCTGAGTTTGTCTTCTGGGGTGTTGGCTACTCCTGCCAGTTTAATGTCATCTGCAAATTTGATGAGTTTCCCTTCAATTCCCTCATCTAAGTCATTTATCAAGATATTGAAGAGTGCTGGGCTTAACACGGAGCCTTGTGGTACCCCTCTGCTTACTTCTCTCTATGTGGATGTAGTATCTTTGAGGATTACTTCTTGAATACTGTTTGTCAGCCAGCTAAGCTACAAATTCATCTGGTGGTGATGTTGTCTATTCCACACTTTTCTAGCTTACCAAGAAGTAGGTTGTGGTCTACTTTGTCAAATGCCTTACTGAAATCTAAGTATACTATGTCCACAGCGTTTTGCTAGTCTATTAATTTAAAGCAGAATAGGTCTGCATGTATAAATGTGTACAAGCATAATCCTTTTCTCCATCCAATCTTCTCCATCCTAATAGGGTGCATCTACTAAAGGCCTTACATTCACTGCATAATAGTAAACTAAAAAGTAGATCATGCTTTCAGTCTTCTATAATTAGTCCTGCACACTATTTTGCAAATCTGGATATAACTGTAGAAAACAATTATGTGTGTGGCTTTTTAAAAATGCCATGTTCTACATGGGAGAACATCTGGCCTAACTGGCAATTTTCTCACCTCCTGACAATCTACTGAATTTGATTAAGGCAAGATATCTACTTGGCTGAGAGGGAAGAAAACAACCTATAGGAGGAGACAGATAGATTTCACATAATGAGATTACATCATGATTTCTGTTTTGCACATAATATTCTGGCCATAACCAGTAATATTTGGCAGAGAATTCCGAAGGTACCAAATGCAACTATGAGGAACATGAGGGACTCCACAATATCAACTTCAATGCCGAGTCTGAGTGCCATCTGAGTGAATGGGTTAACATGTTGCATCCTGAGAATTAATCCGTTTCAAAAGAATCAACCCATTTGAAGCCAGCTATTCGTCTATGTTTCCACGGGCTGAGTCTTCCCATATGTTATTATTTTGCAAGCAACCACTAGAGTCATCACATATAGTGGGAAAGCAAACCACAAGCAATGGAAACACTGCTGCAGAACCAGATCCTCTTGGGGCTATCCTTGCCTACTTTGGGGGCAGGACTAATAGATACAAAGCCATAAGTGAACCTTAGTTTGAAATAACTAAAGTGACCAGACCTATAACCACCACCACCTCCATTTTATCAGTTCTGACTCAGGTGCTCTGCCTTAAAAAATCATTTGATCCATGGCCTGACGGCAGACCTGACAGTAAGCAAACTACATAAAATGGTTTACTTTGGGATGTAGATAAAGAACAAGTCAATTATTCTTGAACCGCTCTGTTTAGGACTTGGGTGTTAATAGACTGTCCTCAATGTGACTATCATTTAAGGGTTAATCTGCTATTTGTAGTTTAAGTTCATAGCTTCAGCCCAATTCCAGCAGAGGCTGAATTCTCAACAGCAACGAATCTGATCATAATTCACAGAGTGACTATTAATAGGATAGCCAAAAAGTTACATAAGTTGAACAGCCTTAACATGAGAAAAGACCATTTCTAAATATATTTTTAATGATGGGCTTGTGAGGCAGCATGATTCACTTCAATCTCTCAATCCAAAATACCCTGCACAAATTAATGTTAAATATTCTCGTAAATCAAATCATTTTTTCACTTCTACCAAGGCACAGTATGATTTCGTAAAACTCTTACTTGTCCAAAATATAACATGTTTTAACCTGCAATAATGTTATCCCATTCTATTTTTAAGTCAATTTGCCAACATTGTTTTTTTTCTGATACTCAGCCTTTTTTTGTTTATTTTGTTGAATGTGTGAATTCAGTTATATCACAGCTTCCTAATACTAATTTATATATATTTAGTTGGAGTCACATCCATTCAATATTATGGATGGTATAGTTCTGATTTTCTCAAGAAAACTGCAATTCTTGCATTAAAATTTCAGAACAAATCAGCCCTGCAACTCTTATAATTCTATTTTGAATTTCTTTTGACTTCTTCAGAGTAAGTTGATTATTATTTATTTACTTCTTTAGGATTATAGACCATTTCAACAAGCAGTTGATAATCTCAGGGAGAGCCTTAAAAGCATGATTTCTAAAACAAACGACAGTGTAAGTTAAAATTCTTCACATGAAGAAAAGCTTTGCTTTGCAGGTTTCTCCTCATCCCAGACGCATCCTATAATCCTTGACTTTCAAACTGCATTTAAAAAATGCAGGTTTCCCATTGGAAATCTTATTTAACAATCCCCCCCTCCATGTTTACTTTTTTCCATGGAACACCATGGAATAGTAACAATTAAAAGTTGAAAATCTTTGCTTCTGTTTCTTATCCAATATTTATCCAGAAAAGGTACTTTTTGCTTCAATTTATCAGTACCGTAGAAGACAAAACAGACTAAAGATAGTCAATTTCTACTAGATGTACGTGATTTCTTTTGAGAATTTTCTGCAGATGCAACATTCAGCAGAGATGCCCCTTAAAAGAGCAGAAAATTGCTTCTTTTTATAAACCCTAGCATTTCATCTGCTGTTATAATTTAAGGATTATGGTTTCCCCAAAGTCTAAATTACAGAAGAGTTACAGCTTACCTTAGAAAGAGTAAGTTTTCTGATATTGTAACGCATTAATAAGATCAGATACACTGGTTTCTTTTCTATCAGCCAATAAAAAATAAAGTAGAATGTTTCCAATATAAATTAAAAATAAATAAATAAAACACCCATCACTGTAAGGGGAAATCTGCTTGGAGACCTTTGTGTTTCAGACAGATAAACGTTACTGTACAATTAGAAGGGCAAATGTCAGAGCAGAGATAGGTACAAATATGCACAATCCTGGAACTGGGTCAATTGATTTTTTTCTATTCAGGAGAGGAAGACAACAAATATTTAAAAAAAGAAATAAAATTATTAAAGACAGTACATTTTGATTTCTCTAAATTGCCTGCTGAATCTGTTGATTAAATGAAAACCAATCACTTCTGCAAGGCCATCTTAGGAAAAGTTTCAGCAGCAGAGTGGAACTCATTGTTGTCCAATGCTCTCAACCATGATGTGATCTATGCAGTTTTGGCTTAGGGTGTTGTGCAAATCTAGGCAGTATGGTCTGTAAAACAAACCAGTTCCATGTGTGAACCTAGCCTTTGTGCTAACAGGATTTCAGGCACCAGCTATTCAGAGATGGCTGTTGACACTGACCCCACCCCCACCCCCAGTAAACAGAAGCAGCACCTAATTAGGGAAGGCTGACTACAGAAGAAATGAGCTGATAAGTAGAAATACAATAAAATTGAATTGGGGTGGGGGGGCAGACCTGAGAAATACCTAAAGTAACCCCAAAGATGCTTTTTTCAGGAGGCAACTTGACTTTCTTCTTTTTCTTTCAAGATGTTTCGCTTCTCACCCAAGAAGCTTCTTCAGCTCTAAAGAAAGCATCTTTGGGATAACTATGACCTGGATGACTAAGAATCTCCATAGTCATTTGCCCAAAGGTAAGTACTGGTATTAGACAGACATGGAGTAAAAACTGTATTTCCACCAGCATGTTATAATGGGACATGTCTACCATTGCTTTTATTATTCCGGTTTTGCTAATACTTAAAGACTTCATATTATACATTATTCTTCATTATCATATGTACCGATATTTGAAATTCAGAATAACAAGACAAACTCAATTCTCAATCACAGCTGAAAAGGTACAGTATGTTACACATCAGAAGGCAGAAAGATATGATCAAAATGTTTTCCACCGCAGAGCTTTGCTTCCTAAAAGCTAGATTGAATTTAGGGAACAGATTGAAATGTTTTCTTCTCCAGCAGTGCTCTGCGTGGATTTTCACCACAGGAATCATTACAGCAAGAGATCCAACAGGTGGATTAAGAGATAATTTACCAAACCTGAGGTCCTGGGAAGCATCGTTTCTCACATGAATATAAGTGGATTTACTTACAATGAAATAGTGCTAATTTCAGATCCGATTCTAAGCACCCTTTTAAAAGAAAATCCAAATTATGTGTCATTGCTTTTTGTACACATAATAGATTATAAAGATTTCTCCAGCCTCTGCACCATCTTGGGTCTACAGACAACAGAGCTCTGCTTTTGATGGCTGAATTACGACATTTCATTCAAAAAATTACTTTGAAAATCTGTTTTTTTCTGCAGTCCTAACTGTCCATTAAAGTCTGTACCTGTCCTCTTTGATTGCTGTGCCAAATCAGACAGTGATTGAGGGACAGATGACAGACTCAATGGACTATCAGATGGACTGGTTACCATATTTAATCTATTAAATGTAATCTGTGCAAGACTTTATCTTTCCCCTGTCCTGATCTCTGTGCTTACACATTTGTAATTTTGGTCATAAAACTTCTGCAAAAAAAGCATACTCACCAAGAACCCAACAGATCAGAATCTATATCACATTCTAATGAACTAAGGAGAAATTTTCTGACAATTCCTTACAGTGGAACCACTAGCCTCCAAAAATTAAAAACACTGAAGGTTTTTAAGAAGAGATTGGACAACCATGTGTCTGAAACAGTTTAGGATTTCTTGCCTGAGCAGGGAGTTGGTCTAGAAGACCTCCAAGGTCCCTTCCAACTCTGTTATTCTGTTATTCTTACGCAGTTTCCCTTCACGGCTTCTCCAAACAGCTGACAGAGTTACCTCTGAATATGGAGCTTTTCTATAACTAATATGGATAATAACTGATGGTACAAATATTACCAGTATTTATGTCTGATTTTTTTCTAAGTCCACCAAAATTAAGTATCACCACATCTTTGGGAAGGTAATTGTACATGTTTATTTGGCTGTCTAAAGAAGAAAAAAAGACTCTAGTCTTGAATCTTCTGCTGCTCAGTTTAATTGGGTGGCCTCCAATCATAATTATGGAAGGTTTAAAAAGTTCTCTACCTTCACACCCTCATTTCATATAATTCCTCTTCATCTCCTTTTTTCCTTCCCTGAATTAAGAAGCATGAAAAACATATTATTGCTTTGTTTTTTTATGGAGGAAACTGATTGTTTTAATTGTTTTTTTCCAGTTGCAGGACACTCTTCATCTTGGAACAATCAGAGCAGTTGTACACAATGTTCCAAATGGAAGCAAATATTTAAAGTGTGTATTTCAGTTTGTTTTTTTTAACCCCATTCTTCATAATTTTTACATGTAATTTATTTTTTATCAAAAATATTTTTTCTTTCTTTCTTTTTTTAACAAGATTGCTAGTAGTCAGACCTGACAAATATATAAGTGATGATAGGATTTTAGGCTTGCAATTTTCATCACTTCTTACTTATCTGCATTAAATAGCTAACTCCCTTTTAAAATTTCACTCCAAATCCTTTGACAGTTTTAAGCGAGGATCACTATCACTATCATTCACAAGCCTGACCACACTCCTGTTTATCCACAACAGTTGATTAATTATGAAAAAGAAATAATATTTCTTTTCATTTTGCCTGCTCCGCTATGTGTTTTGCAGTGCAGCCCCTGGCTAATCACCCCAAAACCAGATGCGATAGCCATGATATGGACCTCTCTGGGACTCTTAAGAAGATTTGACTTACCTTCAGACTGGTCATACTTAAAGGACTGTTGTAAATAGGTTTTTCAAATAATGTGTGCACTGAAATTGCAGTACAGGTAGTCCTCAACCTACAACAGATCCATTAATGACCGTTCGAAGTTCAACGGCTCTGAAAAAAGTGACTTAGGACCCTTTTTCACACTTACGAGTATTGCAGCATCCCCATGGTCACGTGATCAAAATTCAGATGCTTGGCAACTGACTCGCATTTATGGCAGTTGCAGAGTCCTGGGATCATGTGATCACCTTTTGTGATCTTCTGACAAGCAAAGCCAGATTCACTTAACAAGTATGTTACTAACTTAACAATTGCAGTGACTCATGTAACAACTGTAGAAAGAAAGGTCATAAAATAAAGCTCACTTAACTGTCTCACTTAGCAACAGGCATTTTGGGCTAAATTGTGGTTGTAAGTCAGGGACTACCTGTAATTCTAAAGTATAAAAGTCGTGTTATCTTTACCATATGCATTTCCATACATACAAAGATCTTTTTCAGCTACTAGGCAGACAGCTACTTCTGTCTGTTGTTTGGTAACAGCTATTTCATGAAAGGCCCAGCCAAAGGAAGTCTTCCAGACACAGTCAATAATCTTAGAAAATTAGTTTGGGTCTCTCTATCGAGAATTAATTGTGCAATAACAGTTTCAAGTGCCTTTATTGAGTTTAGCATGCTCTGTTGGAATGTACCTCGTAGCAGAATTTATTTTCTTGAGCTTATCCCTCTAACTTCTTTATGGACCTGACATAATTTTTGAGAATGTCAGTTCTTTAAAATGATCTGAGTTTCAGCAAATCAATCTCTCAGTGGGATTCATTCAATTCACCTGTATTTTAGTAACAGTGGCTCCAACTCTGACACTATTATGTCACAGAATCATTTACACTAGTATGCACCATCCTTATTTGAAGTCCTGGACTAGAGATATAAAGCTATATCTTATTAGTGCATTGTATAGAGATGATGTATAAAGCACAGTGACGTACAAGTTCAATTATATAAAGCACAGTGACTATAAATTCAATTCCCAATAGAACAATATGAACCACAAAAAAATCTAATACTAAGTCTATACTTGCTCAGTCTCAATAAAGTCACAGGATACATAATCTCAAAGAAATGGCATTTCTGCCACTCCTGATTCCCCCCCCCCCAAACTTATCACTGTATTCAAACTCTTTGACTAATTAGGAGCATATCTGAGGGCTCTGGTGATTTTCAGATCTTTCTTTCTCCCCCCCCCCTTTTTTTTTTTTTTTTGCTTCTCCAATGTTTTTATGTTTATCATGTTAAGAACCTGTGGGATACCTTTACAGATGATTAACAGAAGGAGCAAATTCATCTAACTCAATAATCAACGAAAAACTCCTGTAGATTTGAAATCGACACAAAAGTTTCTAAAATATCACTTGAAAGGTTGGAGAACTTTATTATAAAAATGACTGATAGCCCCTTCGTTTTCTCAGGAAACCGCAAGCTATTTGTTCCTTCAGAGGGAGAATATGACAAGCGAGGGCTATATGACCCCCCGATGTAGCACACTTCCCATTCTCCTGCCTTTCCGCAGCTGTTGCGGCCCCTAAATATTCTTTCCCACTTCGCAGTTTCCAGGAAAAACAGTAGCCCTCTTCCCAGTTAAACAACGGTACTTTCTATTTTTCTATCCCAGCAAATCATTAAACTACAACGTGTGGACCATTCATTACTACTAGTAGGCAACTCCCCACTGCTTATCAATGCACCGGACTGCGCTACAACGCGGCTCGCGTACGTTGGGCGGTCGGCGCTCAGCCCTTCGACCGCACCGGCCCATCGTGTCCGGGAGGAGCTGGAGCAAACCCCACCGAGTTCAAAGAGAATCTCCCTCGTGCTGGCGCGCCGAGTGACTGCCCAGCCGCCACGTATGCCCTAGTGCCGGATCCCAGTTTTCGGGCCCTTCGCATAAGAACACGAGGGGCGACAGCCGTTCAGTTGACTGACGGGATCTCTGAGATCTCAGGGTGACCGTCGGGGCTCCTGGGGAAAACACGCGTTCTTCTCCGAGGGCGGCAACGAAAGCGGTTCGCCGGTTTGCAGGCGACCGATGTCAGCGCCCAGCGCCACAAGGCCCGCTTCCCACACACGGAGCGAGCGCTTCACAACGCTTTCCCGCCCGTTTCCCCTCGCTGGCCCAAACAGGCGCCCCTCGACCGCGCTCGCCCCTTTCCCGACCGCTCGGCAAAGCTCCTTCTCCCGCGACTTTGGCAGCTGGATCCGTCAGGGCGACGCGCGCCGAGCGAAGGGACGCCGGGCGCCGTACCTCGGATGTAGGTGCACTTGCTCTCGTCCAGCAAACCGGAGTTCGATCCGCCCATCCTGCCGGCGATCGCGGCGGCTGAAGGGAAGAACTGACGCGCGGACGGGCGAAGGTATCGCCAGCAGCGGGACGCAGGATGGACTCCAACCCAACCTTTCCTCTCCACGCTCCGCTCCGCCCCTCGCCCTCGGGCGCTGCTCCGCCCCGCCTCCCCCTCCGCAGCCCAAGCGCAAAACCTCCTCCAGCCCCAGGAACCGCCCGATCAGGCGCCTCCTTCCCGGCTCCTCCTGGCGGAGGGTCAGGATGCCGAAAGCGCCCCGCTCCGGGAGACGAATCCTCGCTCGGAGCAGCGGGCAGCTTTCTCCCGGCTTCTTCCTTCCAGCTGCCTCGCCTTCGCCTTTTTTCTGCAAAGTGCGGGACTAAATGCAGGGCCCTCCGGAGAGAAGCCGAAGGGGCGGGAAGGGATCGGTGGGTACTCCGTGGCCCGCCAGCGACAGCTGAGTAGAAGCGGCCTGTCTCGTCTGCACCTCGAAGGAAGGCGGGCCGGTGTGCTGGGGATGGAGCGACTTCGGCCGATCATCTGAGCTCTCTGCAGGAAGATCAACTCGCTGGTTCAAACCTCCCAGCTAACTTGCCTCAGAAAGACACACACACACCCCTCTCTCGTGGCTTTCCAGCCTGAGGCAGCGGCCATTTGGCCTCCTATTATCCTATTAAGGGGGGGAGATTATTGGGGGGGGGGGTTCTGAAACCTTAAAGACAGAACTACAGGGTAGTTCCCATCTATCTGTCCTTATGCAAAATGCCATAGTTTGTCAAATCCAAATTGCTAAACATCAGATATTTTTCTCCCACAGGTTCTTTTTTCAAAAGTCCACTGGACTTTCTTGTTTTTTCCTTGAAAATGGTTCACTTCTCATCCAGAAACTTCTTCGGTTTGGTTCAACTGAAGAAGCATCTTGGATGAGAAGCAAAATGTCTTCAAGGAAAAAACAAGAAAGTCAGTTGCCTTTTGAAAAAGCACCTTTGGTGTAACCCTGACCTGGATGACTAAGAATCTCCATAGATATGAGATATTTTTCTACTGAATTTTATTTATGCACCACTCTCTATTGAGAAATGATAAATATTCTTTCTGGAACCTCAAGTGTTTAAAAGAGTTTTGTCTAAGAGTTGATATAAATTATGCATCAGAAAATCATGATTTATCCATTTTATCTGCCTGTATTAATGAATATATATTGAAGACTAGATGAGCAATGATTGTTCTCAATGTGTCCCGTTCTTTGAGGAACATTAAAAATTATTTGAGTACAATTTTAAGACTTTTTCCATTTACTTATCACACCATTTGAAGTTTTTTTTAATACTTTGATGAAATTAAGTTATATAACAAGCATTCCCATATTGAAAGAAAAATCTTCATCAGGGTCCAGTCCAAGCTGGGAATAATCAAAATGGAGACTGCTTTAGAAAGAAGGTTGTAGTTTATTGAAGAGAAGAGCCAGATTAGAAAGATGGCTCTGGGAAAACTGACCACCTGTAGCAGGGAGTGGTGGGCTTTTATACCTTCTTGAGCTTTTGTTTGGAGTTGTTCTGAGGCATGAACTTTGATCTGAGTCTGAGTGTGCCTTTCTGGTATTTTGATGGTGGTGGATTAATTCTATTACCTCCCAAAGGTCATTTCCTGCTTCCCTTGGGCTGTGGGATTGTTGATTCTAGGGATCTTTATCTTTCTAATCCAAGCTTCCTGGCTCCAATCTTTCTGACAAGATTATCACATCTGCATTTCTGCAGACCTGGTTTCTGTTTGGGGCAGAGAGATTTGGGGAAGTTGGTTTCTGCCTTTAAGATCCTTTGGGGAAATATATTCTGCCTTTTTAATATTTCCCAAAATATTTTTTCCTCTGGATTCTTCCCACACCTGCATTCTACTAACACAGTGTAATAATATGTGGAAATGACTTTGGGGATGAGGGAAGAGATGCTGGCTACAAGTGATTAAGTAAGAGGGAGGGGAATGCTCAGCTGCCTAACAGGCAGAGAAAGAAAGTCAGAAAGAATCTTGCTTAACTTTACAAGCTGTAGAAATCTTTGGTGAGAATTTTGTGCTTTCGGATTTGTAAGAGTCTGTTAATGTGGCCTTGCAATAAATAAGAATTAGCTTTTCAGGTCATGTTTCACAGCTGTTTATCTGGGAGAAGATTAGCCTAGGAACCTACTTCTTCTAGACAAATCCATGATTACATGATCCAGGCTCCAGAGGCCTTTTCCAGGCCTTTTCAATGTATTTTTTAGGACAATGTAACTTAATATTATTAGCTATATGTTACATGTTACACTCTTCAGTTATTGATCACGTTTTCAAAGTAATATCCCCCTCCCACACCAAAAACTAAAAGACTGAAAATGTATGAATTATATTATATATATATATATATATATATATATATATATATATATATATATATATATATATTTTATATATTTAACCCTACATGTACAAATCTAGAAGTAAGTCTTGTGGAAGTGATTTTTCTAGAGAGAAATTACCAAGGAAGAACAGCTGCTGGCCATTGATACACAGGAACCAGGTGGGGGTCATCTAACAGCAGAGACATCAAAAGAGGCTTCATGAGTCCCCGGCAAACAAGTGTAGATAATACAACAGCAGAAAACACAGGCGAACCTCTTAAAAAGATGAAGCGTCATCAGGACAGACATGAATTAAATAAAAAATGGCTTAAAGCGTGTTTAGAGAGTCTCAAAACCAAAAAGACAAAAGAATCCAGGCAAAATGTATGCAGTGGCTACAAAACTCTGTTAAAAGCCTTAATGAAAAGTCGTACCAACCAGCACCTAGTATGTCCCTGAGAACATAGCTTGTAAATTGCTGGATGAAGTTTGAGAAGGAACATCCTGAAGCATTCCTAGGTGATGTGGCTCATTGGCTGGAGATATCCGTAAATCATATGGAAGTAAGATGCCAAAAACATGTGCTTTGACAGCAGAAGAATAGCTTAAAGAATCTATTCAAGCCATTCAAAATCTATTGAATTCTGAAGCAAAGTCTCAAAATAACCTCAGATGGCTTGAGAAGTCATTAAAGAAAAAAAAACATTCTGAAGGATGTGTGGAGAATATAATGGATTCCAGGATCTTTAGTAAGCCTCTCACTTCAGCAATCCTTTCGCCCACTTTACAAAAGAAAAGAAGAAGAGATACATATTGAAAGTAATTACGCTGTGGAAAGCTTTGAAAGCAAAGAGGTAAACTGTTCATTTATTATGTTCTGAGGCAAGCATGATGTTTAGCACTGCTGATCTGTTGGATTCTATTGTGAGATGCAAAACTAGTAAATAAGTATACATTCTGAGCCACTGGGCACATTTGTAACCCTTGGAGCATATTATAGGCAGATGTGTAGACTAAAATACTAATTTACACATTGACAAAATATGAATTGAGGTGCTTTGCTAATTCATTCCTGAAGTCCACCCTGGAGATTTTCTATCAACCCACGTTTATGTCCCCCCACCCCTTTCTGGGCAGCTGGACATCCTTCCTTTAAAAATCTTGAGCTGTAATCACCCATGATTTCTATTCTTCAAGAACATTTATAGACAACCTTAAAAATAAAGAGAGTAAAATAGGATGGCAATTTATGTTATTTTCTATTAAAAAAAAATTTAAAGAAGACATTGGTATTCTAAAGTGGTTGTCTTTTTATCCAGACCTCAAATTATTCTGCTCCAAGGACATATACTGTATGTGAGTATTATCATTTTCCAATCCCTTTTGTGTCTGGGATTTCCTTTCCTTTTGACAAATCAACAGGTCCAAAGGACATCACTCTTTCCCACCAACTATCCCATTTGTCTGCATTCTTTTTCACTTTGTAGCTTGATGTATTCCCAGTATGTGATTAGAGATAGATGTTTTCAAGGTCAGACAACTGGAGGTAAGAAAGGTTACTGAAAGTCATGAAGTCCTCATCGGTGATTAGCAGACTGTTCTGCCATGCTGGGAGGTTATAACTTTGATATCTCTGTGATGGAAACTTCCAAGTAAATGCCTAGGTAAATATTTGATTTGATTATTTAATTGTATCCATAATTAATGTGACGATGAATACAATATCTTAATTTCAGAATGGTTACTTTCCAGTTTTTCATCTTGAAAATAAGATACTAATTTAAATATTATTATTAATATTTCTAAGAGAAAATAATTTGTTTAATTAAATGTCTAGATTTGTTTAGGAAAGAAAGTAATGCTTAAATCTGTGTTTTTGGAGAAAGTTTATATAGAATGATGATTGTATTTAGATTTGTTTGGGATTTAAAAGTGTTTCAAGCTTTTAAATATTATTATTAATATTTTTAAGAGAAAATAATTTGTTTAACTAAATGTGTCTAGATTTGTTTAGGATTTTTAAGTTTTTTTTTTTTTTTTTTTGGATAGGTGAGAAGATTATGAAGATTGAAGGAAATATGTATTTACTTTAAGTTTTCTAAGAGTATTTAGTTTTAATGGTACAACAAAGGTTTATATGTTTATTTTTTTGTATTAGGATAAAGAAAGAGGGAGAAATTAGATTTTACATTATAGCTATAGATATTCAAAGAAAGTAATGTTTAAATTTGCGTTTTTGGAGGGAGTTTATATAGAATGATGATTGTATTTAAATTTGTTTAGGTTTTAAAAGTGTTTTAAGTTTTTTTCTCAATTAAGCCTGTACTCAGCTCTGGGAAGTCTAGGGGAGGGTTTGGGAGGTTGGGGAGGAGGGGGGTGAGGTAGGGTTGGGGGGGGTATGGGAAGGGGATTTGTTTTTGTAAAAATTTAAAAATTTTCAATAAAAAAAAAAAAAAAAAGAAAATAAGATACTAATGCGCACGGGTTTCATCTCAAGCCTATATAAATCTGGCAGCTAATGATACTTAAAAACAGAATAAAAACAATATAAGAAAACTATAAATAGCAGCTGGGGAAAAACAACCAACAGCAATACTGAATTCATAACAGTAAATACAACTAAGAACTGGGTTGACTTGCATCATCAGGGCCCCAGGCTCACTGATAAAACCAAGTCTTCAAGGTTTTACAAAAAAAGTCAGTGCAATTAGGGAAACTCTGATCTCTGTGGGGAATGATGTTCCAGAGGATAGGGGCCACAACAAAAAGGACTCTCTTCAGATGACACTCCCTGATGGGGACAGGAGCATTCATCTCCTGTCAGATGTATAATCCAGGGAGAGACAGTCCTATATAAGTAACCCAATCCCAAACCAAGAGGTCCAGCACCTTGCATTGAAGCTGGAAGCATACTGGCAACCAATGCACCTTGCAGAGCAGAGAGTTTGCATGTGCTGTATGACAGACACCCACGACTGCCTGTATCATTGCATTTTGCATCAGTTGAAGCTTCTGAACACTCTTCAAGGGCAGCTCCATGTAGAAGCATGTTGCAGAAACCCACTTAGGACACCAATCTGGGACACCAATGACGTGACAAAGTTAGCATGTGGAAGAATGGAGATTGAGTTGGCCCCCTTATTTATACAACAACATATTACATACCCCAGTGATACTTCCTCTCTCCGGGCCTTAGTTTGGAACACCAAATTCGGAATCCTAGAAGATAAAGTAATAAATGTCAATGCATATTTCCACTAAGAAAGTACTCTACAAAAAGTTATTTTCAACTATGATAAGACTTAGATAAAATTCTTGAGAGGCTGTTCTTTCTGAAGAATCCAGAGAAGTCAAAATAAATTTAAAAAGAGGTAAAGTAAAGTGAATATATTACAATAAGCAATATCTTTAACCATCTACAGCGTTTATGGTTTTTATTGCTAATATTTTGTGTACCGATTACAAATATTCATTACATATCTCAACCTGTCTCTGTGGGAGACATGGGAAATGGGTTTTTTCCTCCTGCAATATTAACAAAATACCCTATTTTAAAAGACGACTTACTGACAGCTATTAAAGAGCCTTTTTTTTCTAGAAAGAAAACAATAAGTGAATAGGTTTCCAGGCACGTATATTACATTCATAGCTAAAGTAGTTGCATTCCTCTCCACCTTCTCTATAAATCAGCCTTTTCCCAACGTTTTACCATGAAGTACCCTTGAAATAATTTTCAAATCTCATGGAATTCTTGCATAAAAATATTGTATCTGCAGTAGATATTACATGGTGCGCCAAGTTAAAAAAATATGTAGTTTTTAGGATCGTTCATGAAACTCCTAGTAATCTCTTTTAGAATCCCAATGGAAAAGACTGCTCTCAATTATCTGCTGTGGAGCTACCTCATTGAATCTCCTGCAGGGAGAGAGATTCACCATATTGCCTGAGGGATAATGCTTCATGGTAGGCAAACGATGCCATCTGAAGGTGGCGCTTCCATTATTCCTGCAGCCTTGGAAAAAGAAGCACTGCTCTCCTTAAACATAGGGACTCCAGTCCTGATTGGGCTCTTGAGTTGAGGGTTCCAAAGAGAAAGACGTAGCATCGAACCCCGAGACCTCTGAGGAATATATCAGGGTGGCTCTTGTTCCTCGTTTTGAGTATTCTCTGCACCAAGGATGAGGCCCATATAGCCTTCCCTATGTTTTTAGTTCAACCCCTAATCGCTCCAGGCAACCAAGGCGAAGGATGCTTGGACCATCATTAAGAACAAAGGGTGGGCCCCATGTTCCTAGCCTGCACCTACGGGCAATGATTTTGAAGGTTTCACCAAGGGGTCTTTTCCGAGCCATGAGAGGGCTTGAACCATTTATATTCAGAATTCCTATTGGACTCTTGGTAACAAATCAGGAAGGAGTCTGTAGCAGCCTTTCTGACTAACATTTTGTATTAAAAGGCATCAGCTTTCATGAGCCGCAGCTCACTTCATTAAAAACCGTTTGTCCTCACAGTCTTCTCCCTTTTGCATTCCAACACTCTCCCCTCCTTTTGTAGCTTTTTGGTTTAGAGTTTCACCTACTTCCTCTCTGGCCTATGTTTTTCATTTTTTTATCTTACCTAATTTCCGGTTTAAATAGATTTTTCCCCCCTGAAAGGGACTCGGTGCCTCAATGCCAAGGCGGTCTCTAGCTTAGCAGTCTGAGAATGAGGGCCGTGAAACAGAACGAGCTGCCATCGCCTGTCCCAGCTCCTCTTGCCAACCTAGAAGTTTGAAAGCAGGTAAATGCAGGTATATGAATAGGTACCACATTAAGCTTGCGGGAAAGTTACCCTCTGGGGATCACCATACGCTCTGTGCTGCACCATGCTGTCAAGCTGGACACATGACCACGGAAACACCTCCAGGAAACACCAGCTCTTTGGCTTAACAAATGGAGATGAGCAACGTCACTTAACGTCGGCCACAACTAGTGGGGGGAAACCCGCAGGGACACTTTCTTCCCCGGAATTCACTGCATGCAAACATATGCTCTGCCCTCTTCCTTTCCAGTTCCCCCTTGAAGAAAACTTGCTACACAGAACTAGAAGCAAAGCAATTTCCTTTTTGGTTCCTTTGGAAAAGAAAGAGAAAAAAGCTTACTAAAGATCCTGGAATCCACGATATTCTCCACGCATCCTTCAGAATGTTGATTTCTTAAATGATTTTCCCATGCCATCTTAGGGTACATTGCAACTTTGCTTCAGTAGTCAATAGATTTTGAATGGCTTGAATAGATGCGTCAAGCCATTCCTCTGGTGTCAAAGCACGTGTTTTTGGCCCTCTCAGTTCCATATGTTTTAGGGAAATCTCCAGCCAACTAGCCACATCCCCCATGAATTCTTCAGGATGTTCCTTCTCAAACTTGATCCAGGAATTCACAAGCCATGTTCCCAGGGAGATACTAGGTCCTGCTTGGTAGGACTTTCCATTAAGGCTTTTACGGCATTTTTGCAGCCACTGCAATACATTTCGCCTGGATTCTTTTGTCGTTTTAGTTTTGAGACTGTCCAGACAGGCTTTAAGCCATTGTTTATTTAATTCATGTCTGTCCCGATGACGCTTCATCTTCTCAAGAGGTTCTTGCGTGTTTTCTGCTGTTGTATCATCCACAGTTCTTTGCCAGGGACTCCTGAAGCCTCTACTGCTTGATGACCCCACCTGGTTCCTGTGTATCACTGGCAAGCTGTTCTTCCTTGGTGGTTTCTCTCTAGAAAAATCAAAAGGTTACATATGAATCTGGACCATCTATCCCCTCGTCCAAATCGTTGACGAAGATGTTGAAGAGCACTGGGCCTAGAACAGAGCCCTCGGGCACCCCACTACACACTTTGCTCCATGTAGATGCAGTCCTGTCCATTTTTCTATTAAGTGGTGATAACTGCTTATTTTCCTGTGGATGTGACATTTCAATTTTATTTATTTGTTTATATCCTGAGTTTCTACAATGCAAAGGAAACTTGAGATAAACTCTCACACCTTAAACTTTTTAAACCCTTTAAAATGACACAGTAAGAATAGTCTTATAAACCCAATGGTAGATTCGAAGACAGTAAAAGGAGACCAAGAATGATACAAGTACTTCTATGTGTTTGTTTTTAACCCCTTGTGCACAATTGCCTTCTTCGCCCAGGTTCAAAGATCCTCCCTAGTTGCTGATTGTGTTCAAGGCCCAATTCAAAACATCACAGATGATTCTAGGAAGCCCTGAAAATCTCCTATTCAAAGACCTTTCCTTCCAATGGGAATCCATGCTTTCATTCACAGTTTACATCAGACTGCAGCTATCACAATTGTCAACTCCACAAAAAGTTATTTTCAACTATGATAAGACTTACATAAAATCCTCCAGAGGCTGTTTTTTCTGAAGAATCCGGAGAAGTCAAAATAGATTAAAAAAGAGATAAAGTACAAGTTAATATATTACAATAAATAATATCTTTAACCATCAGCCCACCCACCCACCCTACTCTCCCCACCACGATACTGGGCTTCTACAGCGTTTATGATTTTCATTGTTAATATTTTATGTACTGGTTACAAATTTTCAATATATCCCTCGATTTGTCTCTGTGGAAAACACGGTAGCCTTTCCTCCTGCAATATTAACAAAATACCCTATTTTAAAAAACAACTTACTGACAGCTATTAAAGGCCCTATTTTTCCTAAAAACAACTTTATCTGGATTTATTCTTAAATTTAGGTGCCAACTTATATCGCTGGCATCTAAACTCTGCACACCTGCCTGGAAATTCACACGACTAAATGAAATGTATGGAATTTACAGATATTTCTAAAATTTTGTTTTCACTTTCTCATGATGGGGTACTGAGAATAAAGAATAACGATAAAGAGAAGTGGGATGCACCAGAGCTTAATTTCAAGTGTTGCTGCAAACGGTCTGAATACTTACTGTATTCCAATATGCCATTTTGTGTTTTTTTTGAAATTTCTAAAATTCTGTTTTCACTTTCTCATTATGAGGTACAGAGTGTAGATTAATAAGAAACAAACAAATTTCAACAACTGTAGCATAAGGCTGCCACATAACAAAATTGAGAAAAGTGAAAGAGATCTAAATATTTCTCAACGCACTATATTTTCATTGTTAATTTAGTATACTGGCTAAAATTACACATTACATACCTCAAGACGTCGAGGTTTATCCAATCTCAGGAGCATATTCAGCTGTAGGTTTTCTTTCTGAAATATTGACAAAATATTTTAATATTAGCCACTTTGGCATAAAGCCTAAGGGCTTCCGTGATGACTATCATTCTAATCAACTATTATGTCCAATTAATTTAATGAACCACAGGTGGACTCCAATCAAGGTGTAGAAACATGTCAGCAACGATAAAGAGAAATGGGGTGCACTAGAGTTAAATTTCAAGTGTTACAGCAAAAGGTCTGAATACTTATTCCAATTTTGATATTTCAGTTTTTTCTTTTTAATAAATTTACAGAGATTTCTAAGGTTCTGTTTTCACATTGTCATTGTGGGGTACTGAGTATAATTAATGAGAAAAAAATGAATTTCAACAACTGTAGAATCAGGCTGCCCCATAACAAAATTGACAAAAGTGAAGGAGGTCTGAATAGTTCTGGGTGCGCTATGTTTTCGTTGTTAATGTAGCATACTGGCTACAATTATACATTACATACCTCCAGATGTCTCAATTCCTGGGTCCGGTCTGGAAGAACCAGACGTTCAAATGATTCTTTCTGAAATATTGAAAAAATATTCTATTTTAAAAAGACAAACTTACTGACAGTGATTAAAAACCCTATTTTATTTGTTAAAACAATTTTATCCAGGTTGGGAATGATGCTTCTTCATCCTTAAATCTTAGGTGCCAACTGATATCTCTGGCATCTAAACTCTGCACACTTGCCTGGAAATTCACACCACTGAATAAAAGAAGATTTGGCAGGAATTACACCTTTGGCAGGAACTACAGCCTCGAGTCTTTTGGGGTATCACGCAACAAGGTTTGCACACCTGGATGGTGGATTTCCTGCCATTCTTCCTTGCAAATCCTCTTAAGCTCAGTCAGGTGGGATGGCGACTGTTGGTGGACAGCCATTTTCAGGTCCCTCCAGAAATGTTCAATAGGGGTTAAGTCAGGGCTGTGGCTGGGCCACTCTAGGACATTCACAGAGTTGTCCCTAAGTTACTCTTGTACTGTATTAGTTGTGTTCTTAGGATCATTGTCATGTTGGAAAGTAAGCCTTTGGCCAGACTGCGGTCCTGACTGCTGTGCAAGAGGTTTTAGAATAGAACAGAACAGAACAGAATAGAACAGAACAGAACAGAATAAGAGAGTTGGAAGAGACCTTGGAGGACTCAGGTGCTTTGGAGAATAGCTGGACTCCCGCTTCTTTGTGGCAACTCTGAGATATTTGAATACTGCTAGGATGTGACTCCTAGTCCTTCTTTTCATTAAACTAGACATACCAATTCCAGCAACGTTCTCCAGTCCATTAATCATCTTTGTTGTTCTTCTCTGCACTTTTGTAGTCTCAATATTTTTTTTACATCATGCTGACCAAAACTGGATGTAGTATTCCAAGTGTGGTGTTACCAAGGAGTTATAAAGTGGTTTTACACTTCACGTGATCTTGATTCTATCCCTCTGTTAATGCAGCCTAACACTGTGTTGGCTTTTTTGGCAGCTGCAGCACACAATTATTTAAGTAATTGTCCACTAGGGTTCCAGGATCCCTCTCACAGTTACTACTATTGAGCGAGATACCACGTAAACTGTACCCGAGCATTTGGTTTTTCTTGCCTAAGTGTAGAACCTTACTTTTTTCACCACTGAATTTCATTTTCTTCAGTAGCGCCCAATGTTCAAATCTGTCAAGATGGTTCTTTATCTTAATCCTATTCTGGAGTGTTGGCTATTCTTGCCAGCTTGGTGTCATTTGCAAATTTGATCAGTTCCCCATCTATCACCTCAGCCAAATCATTGATGAAGATGTTGAAGAGTACTGGGCCTAAAACAGAGTGTTGGGGCATTCCACTGCATACTTCCCTCCAGCTAGATGAAGTTCCATTCAGATGACATACTGAGTGCGGTTGGTCAGCGAGTTTTGAATTCATCTGGTGGTGATGCTGTCTAACCTACATTTTCCTATCTTATCGAGTAGCATGTTGTGGTTTACTTTATCAAATGCCTTACTGAAATCCATGTCAATTATATCCACAGCAGTTCTCTGGTCCACTAATTTTGTCACCTTCTGAAAGAATGCAATAAGAGTTGTCTGGCATGATCTGTTTTTGAGAGCACATCTGCCAATTCCTTCAGAACCTTGGGATGTAATACATCTACTCCTGGTGATTTGAACTCGTCTAGGGTGAGCAGATGCTCACTTACCATTTTCTTAACTTGTGTTTCTAGTCTGTTTTTTACAGTACTGTGTTGAACTGTTTTTTTCCCTTTGTGTAAAGATAGATGCAAAAAATGAGTTAAGTAGTTCCGCTTTCTCCCAGTTGCTTGTCACCTTCTTGCCACTTTCTCCCATTAATGGACCAATCGTTTTTGGACCTTTTATTGTTTTTTATTGTTTTTTACATGTTGAAAGAAGCTTCTTTTGTTATTTTTGACTTTGTCGCAAGTCTTAGTTCATTTTGAACCTTAGCTTTCCTCACTTCATCTTTGCAGGCTCAGGCTATCTGCTGATATTCTGCCTTAGTTATGTGACCCTCTTTCCACTTTTTATACTTGTCCTTTTTGTCTTTCAGTTTATCAGAGTGTTCTTTATGCAGCCATGCTGGTTTCTTTGGAAAGATGTTATTTTCCTTCTTCATTGGTATTGGGCTAGACTGGACTTTTATAATTTCACTGGTCAAAATTTCCCAAGCTTCTTTTTATATAATATTTTATTAATTTTCTGTTATTACAATTCCTTAATGCTTAATGAGCAATGTGTTGTCCAGATTAATTTATTATGTTTAGTAATACCAATTAAGTTCTTATTCTCTGTCCCGTTTCCAGCCATTGATAAAATAGGTTCTGTTATGTCCTGAGCCTGTGCAAGCAGGCTCGGGGCATTGCAAACGGTCCCGGGCAGGTGCAAGTTGCCCGGGACCAGACAGGCTGTCGCCAGTACTTGTGCGCATGCGCAAGTGCTGGCGTGCCAAAAGTTGCAGATTGACCCGGGAATGGCCTATATAAGAGGCCAGGAGTTTTGGGCGTTGTCGGCGTCTTCTAACTGTAAGCTGAACTAAAGAATAAAGAAGTTTCCTGAGAACTACAACTGCTTCTCATGTCTTGCCATTTCGCGAAGGACTCAACGCTGGCGACGAGGATGGGATTGCCTTACATCGAAGAAGAAAAGGTGTAAGCTTACCCAAGTGAGTCCTGAGCGGTAGGAACGGCGTTGACTCGGCAGCTACCCGCCAATCCAGCGTGCATTCGGGGGTAGGCTGGCTGATAGACCCTTCCTTCTACAAAAATGGCAAAAATTGGAAGGCTTTCGGAATTCGACGTCTCACATCCAGAGAGGTGGGAGTCCTACGTAGCCAGGGTGGAAAACTAACTCAAGGTGAACCAAGTGAGGGAAGATAGTTTGAAGGCTGCCACCCTGTTGTGCGTTTGCGGTCAAGACGCATTCGAAATCGCTGAGAACCTGTTCCTTTAGATTCTGTCAGCTACGCAGCACCTGTTCCTTTAGATTCTGTCAGCTACGCAGATCTAAAAAAGCTACTGAAGGAGCACTTCCAGCCTAAGATGTCCGTCATCGTGTGGCGCCACACCTTCGAGCAGAGGGATCAACGACCCGGAGAATCAGCCAAGGAGTACATCGCCACATTAAAGAAAGCTGCCAAACATTGCGAGTTCAAGGATCTCGAAGAACGACTGAGGGACAGATTCATATGTGGGCTAAGGCATCAAGAGTTACAACAGAGACTTTTTGCTAAGGAGGACTTGTCTTTCCAAGATGCCTTGAGAGAGGTCACCGCAGAAGAAGCAGCGGGCAGCACCATCAAGAACATGCGGCCGATCAGGAACAGTCCAGATGCTGCATCCGTGCACCAGGAAGAAGTCCAAAGAAACTCTGAGGAGGATCCAGACGAAGAAGTCGACCGTCTCCACCCCACAAAGGAAGGAAAACAAAAAGGAAGCTCTTCAGCTCTCCCCAAGTGCATCGGCTGTGGAGGTCGCCACAAGAGAGCCGACTGCAAGTTCCGCTCCGCTATCTGCAGGGCGTGCGGAAAACAAGGACACATTGCAGCTGTGTGCCTGGGCCGTCAGAAGATACAACCTCAGGAAGAATTGCGCCTGAAAGGTACCAGGGGTCCCAGCCAGAATAGGGTGGGATTTTGCGCTTCGCGAAGAAGCATCTATAGGACAGGCACACACAAGCCTATTAAGAAAAAGCTATCACTTAAAGTAAAGCTACAAGGGGTTCCATTAACTATGGAACTGGACACGGGGTCTGCACTTTCAATCATTTCTATGCATGCCCCTAGGCCAAAGTCTAAGGCCGAACTTCAGGCCTTTCTGGGCCTTCTGAATTTCTACAATTCTTTTCTTCCACATAAGGCTAGTGTAGCTGAGCCTCTTCACAGGCTATTAGATAAACAGGCTGTGTGGCAGTGGTCACAAACACATGAGGCAAGTTTCAATGAGGTCAAGGCCTTACTCACTTCTAACAGTGTACTTGCACATTTCAATGAATCCCTTCCTGTGTGCATCGCTTGTGATGCTTCCCCTTATGGGGTAGGAGCTGTACTGAGCCACCTCAGGTCTGATGGAACTCAGGTTCCTGTTGCATATTACTCCAGAACATTATCTTCTGCTGAGCGTAATTATGCTCAAATAGACAGGGAGGCCTTAGCTGTTGTTGCTGGGATTAAAAAATTCCATGATTTTTTATATGGTAGGCATTTCACGGTCTTCACTGACCATAAGCCTGTGCTGGGACTGTTTACCACACGTAAGCAAACCCCCCAAATCATCTCCCCCAGGATGCTCAGGTGGTCTATCTTTTTGTCTGCATATGATTTTTCCCTACTTCACAAACCTGGGAAGGAAATGGGCCATGCTGATGGCCTCAGTAGATTACCCCTACCGGTAATAGAAGCTGACCCCGCGCCAGCTATCAATCTTCTTTCTATCCAAGCCTTGCCCGAGTCCCTTCTGAATGCCAGGGATGTAGCTGCTGAATTGGGCACAGATCACACACTTTCACGTGTCCTTTCTTGGGTTTTGTCTGGATGGCCTGAGCACTGTCCTAGTCCTGAGTTTCAGAGTTTCTGGTCTAAAAGGAACGAGTTGTCCACCTCTCAGGGTTGTCTGCTTTGGGGAAGCAGAGTTATCATTCCCACCTCAATGAGGACTAGGGTCTTAGGTTCCCTCCACGAGGGTCATCCTGGCATTGTACGAATGAAGGCTCTTGCACGCAGCCACTTGTGGTGGCCTGGCCAAGACAAAGATATTGAAGCTAAGGTGCATGCATGCCACCTTTGTCAACACTCGCGCCCTGAAATGCCCCAAGCTCCTGTGCATAGATGGGAGGAAACTCAATCTCCATGGTCTAGGGTGCACATTGACTACGCTGGGCCCTTTCAGGGTCAATTCTTCTTGGTCCTCGTTGACAGCCATTCAAAATGGCTTGAGGTTGTACCTGTCTCATCCACCACCACTGCAAAGACTATTCAGGTACTGAGGGGGATTTTTGCTGCACACGGGCTCCCTGACGTCATTGTGTCTGACAACGGCCCTCAATTCACTTCCTCCGAATTCCAAGCTTTCTTGCAGGCTAACATGATTCGTCATGCCACCTCTGCACCTTTCCACCCGTCCACCAACGGTATGGCTGAACGCATGGTATGCATCACCAAGGACGCCTTGAAGAAACTCACCTATGGAGACTGGCATCACAGGTTGGCTAACTTCCTCCTTTCTTATCGCACCACACCGTCCACTTCTACAGGGAGAAGCCCAGCTGAACTTCATTGGGGGCGCAAACTGACTACCAAGCTTGACCGGTTGCATCCGGACAGACTGCCTCCTTCTGTCTCCCACCCCAGGGCACCTAGGCAACTACTTGTGGGTGCCCCGGTTTGGACTCGTAATTATGGACCTGGTCAAACATGGGTCCCCGCTTCTATATCCAGGGTCACGGGTCCTCTATCCTACGAGGTGTTCCTGGACAACGGTCGTGTCCTGCGTCGGCACATTGACCAACTTCGCCCTCGACGGGACCTTCCCGCTGAGACTCCTGGGACTTTTCCAGGGGGGGGAGGGGGAACCCTTTGGGCAAAGGGAGGGGCATGGAATGATGCCCATTATCAATGGGGAAGCTACAAACAGCCCATCTCAAGATTCCGCGAGTGCTCCAAACAGGAATTCAAGGAGCCCAACTAGATACCAGGCATCAACGCCTACTCCAGCCAGGGAGTCACCCCGGGGGCATAATCACTATTCACCCGCATCACGCAGTACTCCAGTCAGGGAGAATACCCGGGAGCATCCCAACAATCCATACCCTGCAAGAGAGCTGGCACACACTCCTTCTAGTTGGCCCAACACTACCCCTGTCCCCAGAAGGGGGCAAACACACAGGGAGGTAGTCGAGGAACCAAATCCCGACTACAACACCTCTGACTTCACTCAGGGGACAACTGAGTTTTGGGACAGTACTGAAAACCACACAAGCCCAGACACAGAACGGGATTCAGGGGACAGACAGCCTCCTGACAGGTCTTGGACGGACCTAGGAGGTTCTACTGAAACGCCCAACAGTGACAGTCACTTAGAAGGGCCAGAGAGCCTACAGCTAGGCGGGACAACCAGGTCACACAGAGAAAAAAGTCCTGGCCTGACGAGCCCGGTGGGCAAGCAAGCAGGCCAGGCAGTGGAGCACAGACCTTGGGAACCCCCAAGGCAAAATAGGGGGGACAGGCACGCATCACCCCTCAGTCAAAGGGTACTTGGCAAGCACCCAGAGCTTAGGAGGTCACAGAGAGCAAGGAAATCTCCTAAGTACTTGGAGGATTTTGTAACCCTCTTGGCAAAACAGAGCTAGTAGAAAAGTAAAGCACAGAGGCTGATGGAAAACGGGGAACACCTGGTATTGGGGAGCATGGCACTACACTAAAGAAATGAGTTCTGTGTTATTATGGTATGAGGAATAGTTTTAGCCCGGGGGAAGGGTTGTTATGTCCTGAGCCTGTGCAAGCAGGCTCGGGGCATTGCAAATGGTCCCGGGCAGGTGCAAGTTGCCTGGGACCAGACAGGCTGTCGCCAGTACTTGTGCGCATGCGCAAGTGCTGGCGCGCCAAAAGTTGCAGATTGACCCGGGAATGGCCTATATAAGAGGCCAGGAGTTTTGGGCGTTGTTGGCATCTTCTAACTGTAAGCTGAACTAAAGAATAAAGAAGTTTCCTGAGAACTACAACTGCTTCTCGTGTCTTGCCATTTCGTGAAGGACTCAACAGGTTCCATGTTTGATAATCTGTATCTATCCATTTCCATGCAGTCCAGTATTTTCTTAATTATCTCTTCCTCCAATGGTGTTTTTTCATTTTTCCAGTGCTGTGCAAATACCCATGCCTCCGTCCTCCTCCGGTGGCTTCTGTTTCCAATACATACTGGCCTCTCCGGTATATATACTTTATAAAAAGTCTTTGACTATTATAAAAAGATCAAACAAGGTTTAAAACAGGTTTAAAAATAGGTTAAAAGGGTTAAAAATAGGTTAAAATGGCTTAAAAATAGGTGGGTTAAAAATGCAATGTTAAAAGGGATTAAAAAGTTAGAAAGTTTAAAAGTTAAAAGTTAAAATAAAAATAAAATAAAATAAAATAAGCTTTTGCTTTTGGAGGAGCTCTTTACAGCCTTTGCTGCCTGTCCACCATCTTGGTTCCACCCGTCAGCCTTGAGCGTTCAGCAATACAAAAAGAAATAAGTTTTGCTAGTTTATAGATGTTTTCTCCTCCGTGAAAGAGTTACTATTTTTTCAAAGGGCATTTAAAGAGGGCTGGACTTGGGTCTTTTGTGACAACGCCGCTGTGCAAATACAATCCTCGCTGCTGTTAATACATGTAATGTTAAATATACACTTTGTTTATCAAGTTTTTCTGAAATTATACCTAATAAAAAAAGTTCGGGCTTAAAGTCTATGTGTTTCCCTAACATCTTTTCTAACCAAGTTCTCCGCATATTCCCCATTTACAATTACTTTTGCTATTTGTGTATTGTATATTGTCTTAATAATCTTTATGAACGTTTATAAACGTTTCTTCACTTAAACTGCTTATTTTAAATGTTTTCATTGAGGATATTGCTGTACTTTACTCCATTCAACTTTCCCTCAATCCTAACCAGTCTCATAGTCCGTGCTGCTGAAAAATACCCCCGCTCTATGATGCCGCCACTACCACGTTTCACTGTTGGAATGATGTAGGGCAGGTGATGAGCAGTGACTCATTTCTTCCAGACATAAAATTTAGAAATGAGGCCAAACAGTTCAATTTTGGTTTCATCAGACCAGACAATCTTGTTCCTCACAGTCCGAGAGGCTTTCATTTGTTTTGCACTGAGGAGAAGCTTCTGTCTAGCCACTCTGCCATAAAACCCAGATCGGTGGAGGGTTTCAGTGATGGGTGTCCTTCTGGAACTCTGTCCCATCTCCCAGCTCTGGAGCTCAGTCAGAATGACCATCCGGTTCTCGGTCACCTCTCTTAGTAAGGCCCTTCTCCCCCAACTGCTCAGTTTGTTGGGACGACCAGCTGTTGGAAGTGTCCTGGTTGCGTCAAACCTCTTCCATGTGTAAATTATGTAGGTCACTGTGCTCTAAGGAACGTTCACTGCAGCAGAAATTTTATTGTAGCCTTCCTCAGATCTGTGCCTTGCAATAATCCTTTCTCTCAGCTCTGCAGGTAGTTCCTTTGTCTTCATGGCTTTTACTCTGCTACAAATATGCATTGTCAGTTCTGAGGCCTTTCATAGAGAAGTCTCTACCTTTCCAAATCATGTGCAATCAATTTAATTAACCCCGGGTGGACTCCAATCAGGGTGTAGAAACATGTCAACAACAATAAAGAGAAGTGGGAGGCACCGGAGTTAAATTTCAAAGGTTGTTGCAAAGGGTCTGAATACGTATACCAATGTGATATTTCAGATTCAAAAATTATGAATTTCAACAACTGTAGAATCAGGCTGCCGCATAACAAAATTGACAAAAGTGAAGGAGGCCTGACTATTTCTGAATGCACTGTATTTTCATTTGTTACTGTAGTGTACTGACTACAATAATACATTACATACCTTAAGATGTCTCACTTTCTTCGTTTCTTGGAGCTGGACAAATCCCTGCAGTTTTCTTGGCAGGGTTTTTCAGCAGTGCTTTGGCATTGCTAACTTTCTAGGGTTGAATGTGACTGGCCCAAGGTCATCTAGCTGCTTGTGCCTGAAGTGGGATGAGAACACCCGGTTTCTAACCTCATGAACTAACCATGATACCAAACTGGCTTTCCTGGGTAGATAACGTAAGTTAAAAATGTATTACAAAAATACACCACAGAAGAAAAACCTATAATGGCAACTGAGGACAAATATAAACCACAATCCATCCATCCATCCATCCATCCATCCATCCACTTAATCATCCATCTCTGTATCTATTTAAACTTTCTATAGGGCTCAAGTGTTGTCTCCTACCTTCCTTCTCCTGCGTTCCATTGTCAAAAGTTGTTAACTAGAAAATAGAGATAAAGATTAACGTTACAATGCGTAATAGTTTTAACATTTTCTTTTGAAAATTAGAATGTATATTTTGAGAAACAATGTCCAGAACACCAAATAATACTCTAAATGTATTTGCCCTCCAGATCCTTAGGACAATTGTTGCACAGCCAGGGCAATTTAAAATAACATTGGTTGCCCTTCAGGTCTCCTTGTTTGCGTTATTAAGGAGCTCATGGCAGTTTAGGGGAGATTTGGTATCCTCTTGCTTGAGATGTATGCTTTTTAGGCTGTGCTTTTCTTTAATTTACTTAAAGGAATACTAAAGCTTAAGAGCTCTTAATTTGCTGATGTGCTGATTGTGTCAGAATCCAAAAGGACCCATTTCCTGGACACTCAGTCGCTGCCCTCATCCTGCCCAATCCAGCCCCAGGCCTCTGGTCTTCGGGAAGGGCCTGGACCACGGCTGTGTCATTGAACCTGGGCACCTGGGAGTAGAAGGGAGCCTTTTCAAGGCTTGTACTCAATGGGATATCTGCTCCTATTCTACTTGGCTAATTTTGGGAGATCTTTGGGAAGCTCTTAGCTGCCTCACGAACTTTCTTCTGCCGTCGTTGGTTGCTGCACCTTTGTGCCTTCGCTGCTTTGGGCCCTGAATGATGCAGAGAGATGTCCTCTGCTTCTCTTCCTTTCTTCTTCAGTCTGGAGTCAAGGCAGGTGACTTAAAGAGGTTGTCTCCCTCTTTCCAGGCAGGCAGGCAGGTAAATGGGATTTACAAAGGGAGAGAGATTAGAGAGCAGGGTGGGGAGTTTAGTTTTACCGCCTCATGGGGGTGGGGGGGAGACCAAGAGGTCCTCCCAGTTTTTTGGGAACAGTCACAGAGAATCCCAGGGCTGGAGGGAACCTCAAAGGGCATACAATCCAACTTTGTGTTCTGCATCAATTATGCCCCTTGCTCTCCGCTCAAGGTCATTTATGCCCTGGTCATTTCCTGTTCAGACTACTATGTGGGGCTGCTGCCTCAAAAATCAAGCACCCCCAGTGGGTGTGGAACTGAAGACCTGTTCCCTGAATTGGGGTGAGAAAACAGTTTACAAATGTCCAAAATCTATATCTATATCAGTGGTTCTTAACCTGTGGGTCAGGACCCCATTTGTGGTCGAACGACCATTTTACGGGGGTCGCCAAACAATGCAGTCTGCCATTTTTTCCCCCTTTTCCTTAGCTGTGCTACTCCCTTTTATTCTATTGGCTTTTGAAAGCCAATAGAATAGAATTCCTTGAATAGAGTCTAATTCTATTGGCTTTCAAAAGCCAATAGGAATTGTCCAGGCTGTCTCTGCCCTGCTGAGCCCGCCAAAAGTCCCATTCTGCAAATGGTGCTGCACCAGTTGAGTAGTCCTCGATTATGACTGGTTGAGTAGTCCTTGACTTACGAGAGAGAGAGAGAGAGAGAATCCCCGGCGCGGCGCCAGCCAGGGCGAGCGGTACGAAGGCGACGGTTGCCCGCGGGACTCTTGCCGGGATGCGGATGCGCCCAGCCGCTTTTGGGGTCTCGAACCTTCAATACGAAAGGTTGCGTTGTGTGTTCGCCACCTTTGGCCCAGGGCCAGCGCAAGTGGGCTACTTCTTACCACCCGTCTTTTTAGGCGTTTTTAGTGGTCGGAAGGTGAAAGGAGTGAAAGTATTTGCATGCTTTTGAACTGCTAGTTGGCAGGAGCTGCGGTGAGGATAGGACGAGGCGCTCGGGCCTCGAACCCAGGTTGCTCACTTTCCCATTGGCAAGCCTAGCGTCTTAACCGCTGAGCCACTGCACCATTCCAGCAATATCCCAACATTGAAAATTGTAAAATTCAAAGTGTGCTTAAATGATGAGATTTTAAGATGTTTATGTTTATGATAATATTAGTTTCTTTGAATATTTGTTGACTTGTCATAGGTTAATCTGTGGTCCAGCGATAACATTTAGATAATATTTGACTGATAATTGGTCAGTATGCTTCAATGATTAAAAGCAATGTTGCGGGTGGGGGGGCGATTTCTTGTGAGAATAAAGTGCTGCCTATCCTATTTACCTATGTTATAAATAGAATTTAATGTGGGTGGAGAACGAATGTTCTCCAAGTTTGTGGATTGATTTCTTTACCAGACTAGGAGAATGAACCTCCACCCTCATCCTACACCTGAGCTACAGATATTTGCCACCATTGCAGGAATTTAATATATTAATAGTGCAATAAAATTGCAACATTATTTATCTATACTCTTCAGAGCCTGCATATTACCTATATGTGAATCACAGTTCTATGTATGCTTGTTTCAATTAGAGCAGCGGTTCTCAACCTGTGGGTCGGGACCCCATTTGGGGTCGAACGACCATTTCACGGGGTCGCCAAACAACACAGTCCGCCATTTTTTCCCCTTTTCCTTAGCTGTGCTACTCCCTTTTATTCTATTGGCTTTTGAAAGCCAATAGAACAGACTCTCTTGAATAGAGTCTCTTTCAAAAGCCAATAGGAATTGTCCAGGCTGTCTCTGCCCTGCTGAGCCCGCCAAAAGTCCCATTCTGCAAACGGTGCCGCACCAGTTGAGTAGTCCTCGACTTACGACCGGTTGAGTAGTCCTCGACTTATGACAGGTTGAGTAGTCCTCGACTTACGACCGGTTGGGGGTCGCGGCATTAAAAAGGTTGAGAACCACTGAATTAGAGTCTATATTTATATAAGTGATGTTTGCAAAAATAGCAGGTAGACTTTTCAGAGGGTTGATAGAATTCCCTCTAAAGTTCAAGGGTAGAGATACAGAAGGTCTTCATTTGGAATCAAGATATAGAGTGTTCTAAACATTTGTAATACGATTTGATTTGCTTCCAAAGAAAATGATCTGCTGCAGAATTATTTATCCAAAAAAGTGTTTTAAACAAAAAATAGAAAATAATTCATTTAGCCTGTCTTATAATAGGCAAAGAAACAATCAAAGAAATTAAGTGCTGTAATAGAAGTAGAAGAGCCAATCTGATGTAGTATTTAAGGCTTTTAGTTAGAAACTAGGACAGTGGTTCTCAACCTTTCTAACGCCGCGACCCCATAATACAGTTCCCCATGTTGTGGTGACCCCCAACCACTTATACATCACCGGGTACCAAGGGCGTGGCCAAAGAAAAGGGGGAAAAATGGCAGACAGCCTTGTTTGGCGACCCCCATGAAATGGTCATTCGACCCCAAATGGGGTCCCGACCCACAGGTTGAGAACCACTGAACTAGGAGATTGTGAGTGCTGGTCCCATCTTGGGCATGAAGCAGCTGGATAACCTTTGGCCAGTCATTTTCTCTCAGCCCTAGGAAGAGGCAATGGCAAGCCCCTTCTGAAAACCTAGCAAAAAAGCTATAGGACTTGTCTAGGAAGTCTGTGAGAATTGGATATGATTGAACGAAAGAAAAAGGAATAGAAGTTGAAACTGAAGTTGAAGTGATGAATGGTCATTCGTTTTGAATCAACTAAGAGAAGTCAGATTAGGTTATATCAATTTATCAACCTCTCAATGTACAGGAGTATAATCATTATGACTTTATAAATCTTGATTAAACAAACCCAGTAATTTTTTTTCAACAAATCTTCTGGAATCCAATAATATTGGACTTGCAGTTCTTGTTCAGAGAGGAGGCAGTTGTGGTTTATAATGAAAAGGGCTTTTGCACATCTCCATCTGCTGTGAAAATTGTGGCTGTTCCTGAATGAGAAGGCTTTAGTAGTTTAAACAGAAGAAGGAATAGAGGGAACACGATATTAGTGTTCCAGTATCTAAGAGGCTGCTGCAAAGAAGAGGAGATCAACTGGAGATTGGACAACAATTTGTCTGAAATGGTATAGGGTTTCCTGCTTGAGCAGAGGATTAAAAGACCTCCTCCAAGGTGTCAAGGTAATTGTAATTTAGTAGCTGACTGGCAAAGCAGAGTATTTTGGGGTGGTGTCCCTTTAAGAGACTGTACCTGAGGAAAATGACAGTTGGAACCTTGCACTTCACTTGAACCATTTGAATATAACTGACCTCCTTGTATGATGTATGCTCCCTGAATGTTGTTGTTTCATGTTGTCTATTAAACCACAGTTATTTTGATAAACCACTGTCAGATGTTTGTGAGCCTATGTTGTCACAAGAAGAAAACAAGAAAAAGGCTGCAATAATTTATATTTTAAACAACACAAGGTCCCTCCCAACTGTTGTTCTGTTATTCTATTCTGTTCCACAAAGCAGCTTCTGTGTTAAAGTTTGAGAAATAAAAATGCATAGTGGAACTGGGAATAGTATGAGGGATGTAGTTTGTTACATACGGAATGCAGAAAAAAATCAGTTGAGAAACAACCTTATCAAAATGGATAAAATCATATATAGAGTAGAAGTAGACAGGGAGAAATTTTTCACATTGTCTGAAAACTTTAGGACCAGTAGTCATCCAAGGAAACTACCTGAACTTGAAGAGATCAAGAAAAAGAAAGTACTTCACACTGTGTATAATTAATCTATGGAGTTGATTACCACAAAACATGGCGATGGCCACTAACTTGAATGCCTTTAAAAGGGATTGGATAGATTCGTGGAATGTTAGTTTAAAAACTATAAAGTTGGAAGACCCAATTTTATCTCTGCGTTGGGGACAATTTGATTCCAAATACCAATTTTAGGTGAACGGTAGTGGGAGCATCCTAGAGGTGTTTCATTAACCACTCCAAGATACAAAACGTTGCACTAGAACGGATCTTATCCTTCTCTAGCAAGACTATGCTTATGTTTATCCAATCTATCCAATCTACAGGGCTTATTAAAATTATGAAAAGTGCTGGTGATTTTGGGCTGGTCTTTCTCAGTCCAACTCACCTCAAGGGTTGTTGTGGGAAAAATAAGAAGCAGGAATATTGGGTATGTTTGCCATCTTGAGTTATACATGAAAAGGTAGGGTCAAAATGGTGATGATGATGATGATGATGATGATGATGATTCTTGTCTCAGACCCTACAGACAAACAGCACACAATCATTGAGCAAAACATGGGAACTCAGTTTATATGAACTTGAAAGAACACTTTAGGTACTATAGTTACTTTCTTCTCCATCTTTGTATAGTGGTAACAATTTGTATCATTGTATTGTTTTAGTGTGAATGTGATCTTCCACACCACAAATTTTACCTGAAGAAATTACCATGTTTCCCCTAAAAGAAGACAACCCAGAAAATAAGCCCTACCATGATTTTTTAACATGTGCCTAACATAACCTTTACCCCAAAATATGCCCTAGTTAAGATTCAGAATGTATAAGTTATGTGCTTCAGATGGGCAGTTACATAAATTTAATAAATATATGCATACATACCATCCCTAATCTGAGGAATTTGTCTCTGGCATCAGAATTGTGCCTCAGTGCCTGTTTTCTTGAATATTAGTGTTTACTTGACTTTGATTATGTCTCTGTCTGTTATTTCATTTTTGATGTGTGCTGTTGTGCCCACTTTAAAAAAATGACAATAAAGGTTATCTTATCTTACTTTATTTGCTTCTGTTGAGCTTCAATTGTTGCTCTGGCTTTTGAGTCTGATATGACTCAAACTATATTACATTTCAGGACACTCATAGGGATAGCATTTTATTGTGTAAGATAGATGAGCTTATTAAATGCATGCCTTTTTATAAAGACAATGCAACACTTGAAAGAGAACATAAGTTAAAATGCTAAGCAGTATAAAAAATAAAGGGGAATGGGCTATACCTTACCATTAGGTTCTGGGAAATGTCTATCAGATAGTGAGTTATATTCTTCCCCTGTAATTAGCACTTTGCCTCCAACAGGGAAAATGCAAGTCTTTGAACTTACTCCTTTCTGGAATGCCCAGAATTAAGAAACAGTAGTAAAGATTTTCTTTTTAAAAAAACAAAACAAAACAAAACACAAAAGCACCTTTGACTTATGAAGGGGCTCCTAAAAATGAATGAGAGAATGTGAACAACACTTAAATTTCAAAATCCAGAATAGGAGGTAAATAAATGCTCTAAGTAATTTTTTTAAAACTGCATTTTCTCTTCCAATAGGATTCTAGGATCCTCCTGGAAGATAGGATCATTTATTAAACATTAATATAATAGTATGTGTAAAACAAAATAAATTAGACAAGTATGTATAACATTTAATATACATTAAATATGAAATCAAGTAATAGAATTAAATTTTTTGGGGTATGGTACAGATTTTTTTCTTAAAAGTAAATGATGATGGAGGGCATCTCTGATACAATATTCTAAGACTTTCTCCTGATCAATCCCATTAATTTAAAAGCTAGGCAATGATGGGGCCAGAATGCAACTCTGCTTAATGCTTTGAAAGTGAAAATAGGGCTCATCAGGTTGTGCAAGCATTTCCCGTGAGTAAAGGTATTTTTGTTTAACATTATCAGCTGTAAGAAGACACTATCAATAAATGAGTCTGATTTTCTCCATAGCCTCTCTAGGAAAAGTGATTTATTAGATTATATATTTCAAGTCTCACTAAATGAAATTTCTATTGTTCTCTTTCCCCTCCCCACATCCCCCCCCAGCCCACAAACCAATCTCCATTCTTCAACATGCTAACCATGTCACATCATTGGTGTCCCAGATTGGTGGAATGAGTTAGCAAAGCACCTCAATTCCCATTTTATCAATGTGTAAATTAGTATTTTATTTTACATATCTGCCTATAATATGCTCCAGGGGTTACAATGTGCCCAGTGGCTCAGAAAGTATACTCATTTACTAGTTTTGCATCTCAGAATAGAACCCAACAAATCAGCAGTGCTAAGCAGTGCTTAGAACTGTAAGGACCCACCCCACTTTGCATCTTAAGAAGACAGAACTCTTGGAATAATTCTTCCAACAGGAATCCTTTATTAAGAAAAATGGTTGCAGGCATGCTAGACAGGACTTGGGGTTCAAGCTCTCCCATTCAAGGTTTTAAGGGGTTCCCCAGTAGTCCCACCCAATCAACCCCCCTTCCAGTGATAGTTTCAAGTATCACAATTCCACCCCCTTTCCTCTTTCTTCCGTCTGGATGGAGACTTCAGATAACTACATGAAAGGCAAATACCCTTCTTTGGTATGCTAACGCTTGAGGTTACAATAAACACACATTCAGCATTAAGCTCTTTGAAGTGTACTGAAGGAAGTGAGGGCCATAAAGCCCCTTTGTTCTCCCCCTTCTCTCCCTCTTATGGCAGAATCCAGAGAAGGCAGAATTGGGAGTTTCTATATTTGATAATTAAAGATGAAATATAATTGGATTCTGACATCCGGCCCCTCTTATAAATAAGAGAGATCCACCTGAAAGAAAACACAAGTATAAAATTTAGTCAGGCTTGTTAGGATACTCTGTGTGAAACTTCTTCAATAGCTTCGGGGCTCTGACATGACATTTATGGACCCACTCATTTTGTGAGGGAGGTAGGTGTTTCCAGGCAACTAGGTACTGAGTTGCCCCATGATATCTCCTAGAATCAAGGATTTCCTTTCTTTCGAAGTGTTGTTCACCCTCCACCATGAGTGGAGGTGGTGGTGGGGGGATTTTTGGCCGTAGATGTGACTGATGCTCTCTTTTCCGCAAGCTGCAATGAAAAATTGGGTGTATTTGCCTGAGGTTTTTGGGTAATTCTAATTCTACTGTTACTGGATTTATGATTCTTTTAATTGGAAAAGGTCCTATATATTTTGGTCCCAGTTTTTTACAGGGCTGTAGGGACTTTAGGTATTTTGTAGATAAGTACACCATTTCTCCTATAATGAATGGTGTAGGCTCAACACTTTTTTTATCAGCTTGTGTTTTGTATGCTTGCCTAGCTTCATCTAGTGCTTTTCTGACTATTGGCCAGGTGTTTTGTAATTTCTCCATCCATTCTTTCAGCGAAGAGATCGTTGGTTCGTTTGGGGTTAATTCTGGCATGGGGTTGAAACTTTGACCGGTGGCTATTTGAAAAGGAGTGTAACCTGTGCTGGAGTGGACTGCATTATTGTAGGCAACTTCTGCAAAAGGAAGTAAGTCCGTCCAATCACTCTGTTGGAAATTTAAAAAGCATCTCAAATATTGCTCAAGTACTGAATGGCACCGTTCCGTTTGTCCATCTGTCTGAGGGTGATGGCTAGATGTCAGTCCCTGAGTGGTCCCTAAGAGAGATAAAAATTCCTTCCAAAATGCAGACGTAAAATGCACTCCCCTATCAGAGATGATGCGTTGGGGTGCCCCGTGCAATCTGTAAATGTGCTGGATGAAAAGTCTTGCTAAGGCCTTTGCAGTGGGACTCTTTTGGCAAGGGATAAAGTGCACCTGTTTGGAAAACAAGTCCGTGACTGTCCAGATAACAGTATTCCCATTGCTTTCTGGCAATTCCCCTATAAAATCCATGGCTATTTCCCTCCAGGGGGCTGAGGGACTTGCCACTGGTTGTAATAGCCCTGGCGATTTCCCTTGCAACCTCTTTGCTGATGCACAGGTTGGGCAGCTGGCAACATAACTTTCTATGTCCTTTTTTATTGATGGCCACCAAAATTGCCGTTTAATTAAGTGTAAAGTTTTTACAAATCCAAAATGCCCTGCTGATTTTGTGTCATGGCAAAGGTGCATGAAAGTTAGTCTTTGAGTTGTTGGTATATATAACTTTTCCCCTACCCAAGGCAACCTGTCTCTCATTGTGCACACATTTTTGTTTTTCTGGAACCATTCATCTGTTTCCAAACTTTTTCTGAATTCAATCCCAGTTTGGCTGTCCAGTTGTGGTTTTATTTTGGCTTGGGTTCTTGTGGTTACTGGTGCTGCCAGTTGTGACTCTGCCATTATTGGTCTAGAGTCTGTGGTTCGTGCGCTGTTATATTGGGGCATGCGAGATAGTGCATCTGCCAGGAAGTTCTTTCTTCCTGGTAAATGTTTGAGCTTAAATTGGAATTGGTGAAAATGCTGGGACCAGCGGGCTTGTTTGGGATTGAGTTTCCTGGAAGTTTTCAGGGCTTCTAAATTTTTGTGATCAGTCCACACCTGGAAGGGGATTTTGTTGCCTTCCAGGAACTGTCGCCACGTGAGTAATGCCCAACGTATCCCATAAGCCTCCTTCTCCCATACGGGCCAGCGCTGTTCTGTTTCCGTGAGTTTCTTGGATGTATATGCACAGGGTTGCAATACTGCATCATCATTTTCTTGTAATAGCACAGCCCCCACTGCCACATCACTTGCATCTGCCTGTATTATGAAGGGCTTGTCCATGTCTGGGTGCCTTAGTACTGGTTCGGCAGAAAAAAGTCTCTTTAGTCTCTCAAACGCTGCTTGGCACTCCATTGTCCATGTTAGTGGCTGGCTAGGTTTTACTGAGGATGCTCCCTTCGTTTTTAGTAAGTTAGTGAGGGGCAAGGCTATCTGGGCAAATGAGGGGATGAATTGGCGGTAAAAATTTGCAAAGCCCAGGAAACTTTGTAGTTGCTTTCTTGTGCGGGGTGGTGCCCAATCTAGTACTGCTTTGACCTTCTCTGGGTCCATTTCAATGCCCTGTGGGGATATGCGATAGCCTAGGTAGTCTATCCTTTCCTGGTGGAATTCGCATTTTGAGAGTTTGGCATATAGGTGAGCGGCTCGCAGCTTCTTTAAAACCGCTCTGACAAGTTTGACGTGTTCTTCTTTTGTTTCGGTAAAGATAAGAATGTCGTCCAAGTAAACAAGGACCCCCTTAAACAGGTGCTCCCTTAGAACGTCATTGATTAATTGCATAAAGACTGCAGGGCCCCCTTGTAATCCAAATGGCAAGACTTTGAATTGATAGCACCCCATGGGGCAGTTAAATGCAGTCTTCCATTCGTCCCCTTCCTTGATTCTCACGCGATAGTAAGCTTCCCTTAGGTCTAGTTTAGAAAAAAATTTCCCTTTCGATAGGTGTGACAGCATGTCTTTCATGAGGGGCAGCGGGTATAGGTTGCTTTCACTGATTGTATTCAGGGCCCTATAATCCACGCATAAACGTAAAGAGCCATCCTTCTTCTCTCTAAAAAGGACCGGGGCAGCCACTTTAGGCTTGGCTGGCTCAATGAAACCTCTCTCCAGGTTTTTTTTTATAAATCTTTCCATTTCCTCCTTCTCCTTTGGGCTCATGGAGTATAATCTGGGCTTCGGGAGTTTTGCCCCAGGCTTGAATTCAATGGTACAGTCTGTGGGTCGGTGGGGGGGAAGCTCATTCGCCCTCTCCTCACTGAAGACTTCAGCAAGGTCCCTATATTCCTCTGGTATTTCTGTTAATCTTTTTTCCTCTCCTATGGATGCTTTTTCTATTCTTGATTCTGGTAGCCTCCCTTGGGGTTTTAAGTCCATAGGGTCCCCCTTCGGGAATTTGATTTCTGTCGTCCTCCAATTTACCCAGGGGTTCCATTTTTTCAACCATTCCATCCCTAGAATCATTGGGCATTCCATACCTGGGGTCACCACAAACGTTAAGTCCTCTTCATGGTTGCCCAGGGAGAGATGTATTGGCAAAGTGGCTAGGGTAGCTGGCACCCCCCCTGCTATGGATCCATCTAGCTGGCCAAATGAGATTGGTTGTTCCAGTCTCCTGGATGGGATGCCCAGATTCCCCACTAGTGTTGGGCTAATGAGGCAGCGGGTGCAGCCAGAGTCTATTAAGGCTTTCACCTTCACAGCTTCGGGCATGGGGGGGATTAATATAGTCACTGTTTTGAAGATGGGTGTGATGCGTCCACTTACCAGGGGTTCGCCCTCCGAGCTGTCATCTGAGGCATCCACCGGCCCTGTGGTGTAGGCTGGAGTTCTTTCCCCTTGGTGAGCAGAGGTGGGGGTTTCTGCAATTTCCATCATTCTCATGGCTGTTTCTTTTGGCTTAGCTGAATACTTTCCGGGTTTGTTGATTGGGGATCTGTCTGGGTTGTGCTGGGGGGCCTTTGAGCGGCATTCTACAGCTCGATGCCCTTCTCTTCCGCACTTGAAACACCCCATTTGCTTCTTGGCTGTATCCGATGATTTCACCGGTTGGTGTGTCAGCTCAGGCGGGGGGCGGCTCCATTGTTTTCCTCGGCGGTGCCTCTTCAATATGTCGATCTCTGCTTCCTCTGCCAAGACGTACCATTCCTCAAGTCGATGTGGGTCCCCTCGGGGCAGGCAAGCATCATATAGATCATAGTTTAGTCCATCTTTGAAATGGCCAAGGAGGATGTCTTCTGGCCAATTCAGTTTGCTGGCAATGGCCCGGAATTCTTGTGTATACTCAGCCACTGGGCGTTTGCCTTGCCTCATCGTTGTTATTCTTTCACGGACTTTGCGATCAGCCAGGGGGTCTTCAAATCGTCTTCTCAAAGAGGACATGAAACGGTTGAAGTTACTGAGTTCTGGGGCATTGGAGTCATGCAAGTTCACTACCCAATCCGCAGCTGGTCCATCCAGGGCAGATTGCACGATCCGGATGCGGGCTTTGTCGCTGGGAATGTCCTGCCCATATTCCTCCATGTAGCTGAGGACTTGGGTTAGGAAAAACCCCAAGCGTGTTGGCTCCCCTTTGAATTTCACCTCCAACGGTGGACGTCTTGGAATGGATCGGTGCCTCTGTTGTGGGTGGTAGTGTCTTCCGTCCAGATTGCCATCTGTGGTCCGGTAGGGGGTGGGGCTCCTGGATCAGTAGATGTCCCTGGGGTTGCAGGTTCCACGTCCCCCTCGGTGTCTCTCCCTTTGTGGCTCCAGGAACTGGGGCGGCCGTAGGGCTCAGTATTCTCCTCTCCTAGGGAGCTGAGAGTTCTCTTCATCAGGTCAATAGCTTTCTCTAGGATCCAGTCTGAGTACGGTGCCCAGCTTCCTCCCTCTTCACTTGCGTGCAGGGATTTCTCCATCTCCTGCTTCCATTCTGGTTGCTTGGTCCCCCATCTCAGGGTCATCTTTCTTGATTCCTTTCTCCACTCACTTTTCTTTCCAATGTCCATCGACCAGCGAGGCTTGTGGTCCTGTGTCTCCACCACTTCTTCTCCTGAGGAATCTGGCCTCTCGGATCCCAACATCTGGCAAGGTTCCAACTGGGTCAGCGGCTCTCTTCCCAGGGAGTTTTCCCCCTCTCTTGCTCCATTGTCTGACATGGTAAATTTTTGCAAAATCCCCCGGCAAGGGTCTTCCTTCCAGGTGGATTAATTTTGCAAGTCCTGTCTAATGTAAGGACCCACACCACTTTGCATCTTAAGAAGACAGAACTCTTGGAATAATTCTTCCAACAGGAATCCTTTATTAAGAGAAAATGGTTGCAGGCATGCTAGACAGGACTTGGGGTTCAAGCTCTCCCATTCAAGGTTTTAAGGGGTTCCCCAGTAGTCCCACCCAATCAACCCCCCTTCCAGTGATAGTTTCAAATATCACAATTCCACCCCCTTTCTTCTTTCTTCCGTCTGAATGGAGACTTCAGGTAACTACATGAAAGGCAAGTACCCTGCTTTGTTATGATAAGGTCCTCTAGTGCTAACGCTTTGATGTTACAATAAACACACATTCAGCATTCAGCTCTTGGAAGTGTACTGAAGGAAGTGAGGGCCATAAAGCCCCTTTGTTCTCCCCCTTCTCTCCCTCTTATGGCAGAATCCAGAGAAGGCAGAATTGGGAGTTTCTATATTTGATAATTAAAGATGAAATATAATTGGATTCTGACATTGAGTAAAGGTATTTTTGTTTAACATTATCAGCTGTAAGAAGACACTATCAATAAATGAATCTGATTTTCTCCATAGCCTCTCTAGGAAAAGTGATTTATTAGATTATATATTTCAAGTCTCACTAAATGAAATTTCTATTGTTCTCTTTCCCCTCCCCACATCCCCCCCCCAGCCCACAAACCAATCTCCATTCTTCAACATGCTAAGCATGTCACGTCATTGGTGTCCCAGATTGGTGGAATGAGTTAGCAAAACACCTCAATTCCCATTTTATCAATGTGTAAATTAGTATTTTATTTTACATATCTGCCTATAATATGCTCCAGGGGTTACAATGTGCCCAGTGGCTCAGAAAGTATACTCATTTACTAGTTTTGCATCTCAGAATAGAACCCAACAAATCAGCAGTGCTAAGCAGTGCTTAGAACTTAACTTGCCTCAGAACTTAATAACTGAAGAGTTTACCTCTTTGCTTTCAAAGCTTTCCACGGTTTAATTATTTTTAATTACTGTGTATCTCTCTTTACATTTCTTCAGGTCTTCAGCAAAATGTGACACCTCTCCTTCATAAAGCACCATGCTGGATGATCCAGGCAGCTATGGAAAAATGATGCCAAAAAACAGAATGAACTTCTTTTCTTTTGTAAAGTGGGCGAAAGGGTCTAGCATCTTGGAAAGATTAGTGTGGAACTTCAGAGCACTGATATGAACGTATGAGATTTTTCATGTTACTACAACAAGATTGTACTGTATCTGAGCCCTGTACCCTCAAATTCAGCTTTCAGATGAGCCCTGAATATTCTGCTTTCAATAGTCACCAGAGAGGAAAGGGGCTTGGAAACAATTAGCTTGTTAGTTAATTCGTTACATTTTTTAGCCATCCAACTCCAATGGATTCTTGTACTGGTTCACAATGAAGCCTGTTTCTAAATGTTTTCATTTTCTCTAGCCTAAAGTACATAGTGATACTTTTTGCACAGGAATCTAGGTATTTTCACCATTCCTCTGGTGTCAAATCATATGTTTCTGGCACTGTAACTTCCGTATGATTTACAGATATCTCCAGCCAATTATCCACATCCCCCAGGAATGCTTCAGGATGTTCCTTCTGAAACTTGATCCAGGAATTTACAAGCCAAGTTGTCAGGCACATACTAGGTCCTGGTTGGTTCTGTATATCACCATACCCTCTGTGTTGCACCATGCTGTCAAGCTGGACACATGACCACGGAAACACCTCCAGGAAACACCGGCTCTTTGCCTTAACAAATGGAGATGAGCAACGTCACTTAAAGTCGGCCACAACTAGTGGGGGAAAACCTGCAGGGACACCTTCCTTCCCCGGAATTCACTGCATGCAAACGGAATTCACTGCATGCAAACGTATGCTGTGCCCTCTTCCTTTCCAGTTCCCCCTTGAAGAAAACCTGCTACCCAGTACTAGAAGCAAAGCAATTTTCTTTTTGGTTCAATGTATAAGATATAGAAAGAGAAAAAAGCAGAATATTTAGTCCACCCTGAATATAATTATTTATATTGGCTCTTCACATACCTGTTTTCTGTGAGAAAGGATTCATTTGAAAACATGTATTTTTTTCCTGGATATTTCAGGATCTTTGTTTCCTATCATCTTTTGAAGTATTTCCTCCTGCAGGCTGTGTCTAGATGCTTCCAATCCCTCCTCCAAATTTAGATGGGATGTTTCTGGCTCTTCTTCATGGAGGTGATTTATGGCTATTTGAAGCTACTTTTTCCACATACTTTAGATGCTGCAGGATTGCTGAACCCCTTGCAGGTTTTTGAAGGATTGCTGAAGTGAGAGGCTTACTAAAGATCCTGGAATCCATTATACTCTCCACGCATCCTTCAGAATGTTGATTTGTTTAATGATTTTTCAAGCCTTCTTAGGCTACTTTGAGATTTGCTTCAGAATTCAATAGATTTTGAATGGCTTTAACAGATGCTTCAAGGCATTCCTCTTGTGTCAAAGCACATGTTTTTGGCCTGCTTACTTCCATGTGTTTTAGGGATATCTCCAGCCAATTAGCCACATCCCCGAGGAATGCTTCAGGATGTTCTTTCTCAAACTTGATCCAGGAATTTACAAGCCATGTTCTCAGGGAGACACTAGGTCCTGGTTGGTACGACTTTTCATTAAGGCTTTTACAACATTTTTGCAGCCACTGCAATACATTTCGCCTGGATTCTTTTGTCGTTTTAGTTTTTAGGTTCTGCAGACAGGCTTTAAGCCATTGTTTATTGAGTTCATGTCTGTCCCGATGACGTTTCATCTTTTCAAGAGGTTCTTGCGTGTTTTCTACTATTGTACTATCCACAGTTCTTTGCCAGAGACTCATGAAGCCTCTGTTGAAATCTCTACTGCTTGATGACCCCACCTGGTTCCTGTGTATCAGTGGCAAGCTGTTGTTCCTCGGTGGTTTCTCTCTAGAAAAATCAAAACGTTACATATGAATAGTCTTAGTTATCAGTAATGGGAACTGCTTCGATGTCAGGAAACTCTTATTCCAAACGTATATCAATATTTTTGGGTGGTGGGGGGAGAGATGTTAAAGGTCCTTTCCTATACATACCTTTTGAAAAATCCCACTCACTTCCATAAGACTTACTTTTAGATTTGTTTATGTAGGATTAAATGTATAATGAGCCATAATTCATAAATTTTCAATCTTTTAGTGTTGGTGTGGGAGGGGGATATTACTTTGAAAACTTGATCAATAACTGAAGAGTGTTACATGTAACATTTAGCTAATAATATTTAGTTACATTGTCCTAAAACTTCCATTGAAAAGGCGCAAAAGCTTCCCCTGGCCTTAGATCCGGGCCACGGAGCCCTGCAAAAGCTTTTTGGAGTCCAGATCAGGCAGTGGGAGAGGGCATAAAAGCCTCCCACAACCTTAGATCTGGGCCCCAGTGGCCTGGAAAAGGCCTCCGGAGCCCCAATCCAGCCTCTGGAGACACACAGAAGTGTTTCCCGGCTTCAGTTCTGTTCTGTTGCAGAGAACATAGGCCTAAAGTACCACGAGATCACAAGACATCAGTAGTGTGAGATCTCGCCCCACTGAACTCGTGTGATATTGCGTTACCTTAGGCCTCCATTCTCTGCAAATGCAACAAAGGCCTGGAGCAGCCAAGAAAGTGAAGGATCTCGATCTTCGCAGGATGAGTATTGAAGGGCTGGTGCCTAGGGAGACTCGGACTGGGGTAGGGAAGGAGGGAATAACCAGGGTGAATATTGCAAAGCCACTGCGGTTACTTGTAAGGGTGAACTACTGCTGTGGTTCTGCAATATTTGTAACTAGTTCTGGGTGCACTATATTTTCGTTGTTAATGTAGTATACTGGCTACAATTATACATTACATACTTCCAGACGCCTCAGCTCTTCAAATTTGTTTTCCAGTCTTGGAAATTTCACTTTTTCTTCCTGAAACATTGACAAAATATTCTATTTTTAAAAAGACAAAAAAAACTGATAGTATCTTTTTTTTTTCTAAAAACAACTTTATCCAAGTTGGAGATTAGTAACTTGGTCTATTAAACCAATATTCACAATGACTTAAGCTAGATCTGCAGATTCAACCAACTTACATGGCTGCCCTACATGCAATAGAAACTCCAGGTGTCTCTCTTTGCTTTCCTTCCATTTGTCTGTGTTTAATTCTTAGGGCCTGGCTGGACAAATCCCTGCAGTTTTCTTGGCAGGGTTTTTCAGCAGTGCTTTGGCATTGCTAACTTTCTAGGATTGAATGTGACTGGCCCAAGGTCATCTAGCTGGCTTGTACCTGAAGTGGGATGAGAACACCTGGTTTCTAACCTCATACACTAACCACGATACCAAACTGGCTTTCTTGGGTAGATAACGTAAGTTAAAAATGTATTACAAAAATACACCACAGAAGAAAAAGCTATAATGGCAACTGAGGACAAATATAAACCACCATCCATCCATCCACCTAATCATCCATCTCTGTATCTATTTAAACTTTCTATAGGACTCAAGTGTTTTCTCCTACCTACCTTCTCCTGCATTCCATTGTCAAAAGTTGTTAACTAGAAAATAAAGATAAAGATTAACGTTACAGTGCGTAATAGTTTTTACATTTTCTTTTTTTTAACATTTTATTGGATTTTATATAGGTAGGAAAGGAATGGGGTCAATAAGGAAGGGGAGGGAAGGAGATAGGGGATTTGGAATAGGATAAAGATAAGTACCATAGTGGGGACAACCTCCAACAATAAGTTTGTGCTTTAACAAATAAGCGACCGTCCGGGTCTAAGTGTTGAATAAACATAGTTGATATCATAGTCAACAATTATAAAAATAATTATAAAATAAGATTAACTATAACCATATTACTAAAAGTTAATAGATAAACCAAATTTCTCTAAGTAGATAAACATAGTTAAAATCTCAAGTAGCCATAATTATCACCGTTAATAAAATCTCCACTAATCATATTCGTCACCTTCGTATTTAAAAAAACAAAACACTAAACACTAAAAATCAAAATGTTGTTAGCCCTAAACCACTAAAGCTTAATAGAAATCCTATCATTTATTCTATAGTTTAAGGTCTTTTTAGATTTTAACGTGTCTCTAGCCATTGATACAATTTTTCCCAAGTTTTAAAATACAGTAAATTGAATCATCTTTCACTTTGATCTCCAATGTTAATCTATCCATTTCTGCACAATCTAGGATTTTAGTAATTATAGTCTGATTAGATGGTAGGTTTTCATTGTTCCAAAATTGGGCAAAAACAATTCTAGCAGCTGTTAAAACATGTAATATTAAATAATCATTCTCTTTACCATAATTAGGTTTTAATATTCCTAACAAAAATAATTCCAGTTTAAATTCTATCTGTATTTTCATCATCTTTTCTAGCCATCTATGAATCTTAAGCCAATATTTCTTTGCATTAGGGCATGTCCACCAGACATGATAGTAAGTACCTGGCTGTTGTTTACATTTCCAACAAGTATTCGATACATTTTTAAACATTTTCGCTAATCGAATTGGTGTCATATGCCATCTATAAAACATCTTATATAAATTTTCTTTGTATGTTGCTGCCTTAGTAAGCCTAATATTTTTGTCCCAGAGTTTTTGCCAGTCTTCCAATTCAATTGAGTATCCACAGTTCTTTGCCCATACTATCATTGTTTCTTTAACTTGTTCTTCTTCCATCTTCCAATTTAGCAGAAATTTATAAAGTTTCTTAATCAAATTCTCATCTGTTTTTAACAGAATTTTATCCAGTGGAGTCTGTTCTTTATAAAACCTCATTGATTTTGTATCTCTTTCATATCTTGTTTGGATTTGCAAATAGGACCACCATGTTAAATCTATACCTTGTTGTTACCTTGCCTGTCTTTAAGTTTCCCATCTTTATCCAAAATATCTTTATAACTAACCAGTTTGTCATAATTAATCAAGTTTGGATAGGCGAATGCTTCCATTGTTGAAAGCCACTCAGGTATTTTCATATACATTTTATGTCTGATTTTCTCCCATTCTGAAAATAGCACATTCCTTATGGCATGGTTTTGAAAGTATTTATGTGCTTTAGATTTCTCATACCATAAGAAAGCATGCCAACCTAATTGAAGGTCGTATCCTTCTAAGTAAAGCAATCTTTTATTTCTCAATAAAATCCACTCTTTAATCCAAAGCAAAATGGCTACTTGATAATAAAATCTCCAATCCGGGAGTCCAAAGCTCCCTCTATCTTTAGATTCTTGTAAAAGTTTACATTTATTTCTTGCTTTCTTTCTTTGCCATATAAATGTTAATATTGTTGCATTTAAGTCATCAAAAAACTTCTTACTCAGTTTAGCAGGAACTGTTTGAAATAAAAAGATTAGTTTGGGTAAAATGTTCATCTGAACAGTCGCTATTCTTCCTAACAGTGATAGTTGAAGATTTTCCCACTTTTCCAAGTCTATTTTTATTTGTTTCATTAATCTCTCATCTTCTTTTAATTAATTTCTTTTCATTAATCTCTTATCTTCTTTTAATGTTGTATATTTTGCAGTTAGATAAATGCCAGATATTTCACTTTTTTAACTATTCAAGGATTTGTCATTTTAGCAAGTTGAGTTTTCTGTTTGTTAGATTTTTTGTTAATACTTTAGTCTTTTCCCTATTTATTTTCAATCCAGCCACCTCTCCAAATTTCTCAATTTTCTGTAAAAGTTTAAGAGCTGTTTCCAATGGCTCCTCTAGAATGAAAACCAAATCATCCGCAAAAGCCTGTAATTTATATTTCTGGTCTTTGATCTCCAATCCCTTAATTTCCGTGTCTTATCTGATGTTTCTAGCCAATACCTCTAATGTGAGAATAAATAACAAAGGGGACAGTGGACATCCCTGTCTAGTACCTTTTTTTAATATCAAAACCGTCTGTATAATATCCATTTAAAGTTCGTTTCTTATAAATTGCTTGAATTGCTTTAATAAAGTTCTCACCAAAATCCATTTCTTGAAGCTGTTGAATTGCCAATTTAGATTGCCAATTTAGACTGTCAAAAGCTTTTTGTACATCGAGAAATATAAGTACCATCTGGCTCCCTGGATGATTCTCGTAGTATTCCAAAATGTTTAAAATAATCCTCAAATTGTTTTTATTTGCCTTTTAGGAAGCAAACCATTTTAGTCTGAATGGATAAATTCAGTCAAAAAGTTTTTCATTCTTTCTGCCATTATTGCAGCAAAGATTTTATAATCCACATTTAGTAGCAATATTGGTCTATAATTTTTTACTTGTGTAGATTCAGTGTCTTCTTTAGGTATCAAAGTAATATTAGCTTCAGTCCATGAATCCGGTATTTTTGTCTGTGTAAAAGTTTCGTTTACATGTAAAGTTTCATTTACATTTTGTTTTGAAAATTAGAATGTATGTTTTGAGATACAATGACCAGAACACCAAATAATACTCTAAATGTATTTGCCTTCCAGTTCCTCTAATCTGAAAGATCCTTACTTCAATTGTTGCACAGCCAGGGCAATTTAAAATAACATTGGTCGCCCTTCAGGTCTTCTTGTTTGCGTTATTAAGGAGCTCATGGCAGTTTAGGGGAGATTTGGTATCCTCTTGCTTGAGATGTATGCTTTTTAGGCTGTGCTTTTCTTTAATTTACTTAAAGGAATACTAAAGCTTAAGGGCTCTTAATTTGCTGATGTGCTGATTGTGTCAGAATCCAAAAGGACCCATTTCCTGGACATCCGGTCGCTGCCCTCATCCTGCCCATCCAGTCCCAGGCTTCTGGTCTTCAGGAAGGGCCTGGATCACGGCTGTGTCATTCAGCCTGGGGGTCTGGGAGTAGAAGGGAGCCTTTTCAAGGCTTGTACTCAATGGGATATCTGCTCCTATTCTACTTGGCTAATTTTGGGAGATCTTTGGGAAGCTCTTTGGGAAGATCTTTGGCTGCCTCACAAACTTTTCTTCTGCCTTGGTCGGTTGCTGCACCTTTGTGCCTTTGCTGCTTTGGGCCCTGAATGATGCAGAGAGATGTCCTCTGCTTCCCTTCCTTTCTTCTTCAGTCTGGAGTCAAGGCAGGTGACTTAAAGTGTTTGTCTCCCTCTTTCCAGGAAGGCAGGCAGGTAAATGGGATTTACAAAGGGAGAGAGATTAGAGAGCAGGGTGGGGAGTTTAGTTTTACCGCCTCATGGGGGTGGGGGGGAGACCAAGAGGTCCTCCCAGTTTTTTGGGAACAGTCACAGAGAATCCCAGGGCTGGAGAGAACCTCAAAGGTCATACAATCCAACTTTGTGTTCTGCATCAATTACGCCCCTTGCTCTCAGCTCAAGGTCATTTATGCCCTGGTCATTTCCTGTTCAGACTACTACGTGGGGCTGCTGCCTCAAAAATCAAGCACCCCCAGTGGGTGCGGAACTGAAGACCTGTTCCCTGAATTTGGGTGAGAAAACAGTTTACAAATGACAAACCGTGTCCAAAATCTTATTTAAAAAATGCAGGGACTAGTCCAGGTGATTGCCAGGAGCGCAGGCTGACCTGAAGGTACCAAATGTAATACATACATACATACATACATACATACATACATACAAGCACGAAGCTGAAAACACCAGCCTGAAGATGACGAATGGGACTTCGTTGAAACGTCACCAAGATACTTCCAATTTTACGTGGGAGAAAACCCAAATAACCAAAGACCTACATATATATATATATATACATGGGAGACAATAAAACATAAAGGATTTAGAAGTATCAGTTATGGTAGGACCCAGCCAAGTGAAATAAGATAACATAAGATAGATAAGATAACCTTTATTGTCATTTTTTTACTGTGGGCACAACGGCACACATCAAAAATGGAATTTAGTTGCCTGCTCACAAAGTATAACACATACATGATGCACATCTAAACATACTATAAACAACATGTATAGACCCACATCTCTACATATATGTAGCAAATAAATATTAAATACTGTCCATCTTGAATATATAACGGAAGGAAGAAGCTTGAGGGTTCACAAGGTTAATGCTGTATGGATTGAAACTATGGCTGAATCTGGATGTTCTGCTATGGACACCACGAAGCCTCCTCCCAGAAGGTAACAAGGAAAACAGGTCATGAAGAGGATGCGTAGTGTCCCAGACAATCTTACAGACACTGCTCAAGTAACACTTCTGTGCTATGTCTAGGATGGGAGGGAGGGAACTGCCAAGGATCTTTTCAGCCATTTTCACCACTCTCTGCACCACCTTCCTGTCTGAAGCAGTGATGCTTCCAAGCCAGACTGTGATGCTGTATGACAGGATGCTCTCGATCGTCCCCCTGTAGAAAGTGGTCAGGACAGGGGAAGGAAGATGTGCTTTTCTCATGCGACATAGAAAATGCAGATGCTGCTGAGCCCACTTCACCAGTTTCTCACTATTGAGCGACCAAGTCAGCCCACTCATTAGCTGCACACCCAGAAATTTGAAACTGATTGTGCAAGAAGCAGTAGGAGACGTACAGGCTACAGCAGGAAGGCAAAGGACTGTCGAAGTGCCTAAAGCGGGGGAACACAACGGTGAAACAACAACAGCTAAAACAACTGGCAGCCCCAATCAGAACTCATGGACAATGAAGCCGAGAGGGGTGTGGCCAATAGGCAGAGTTTCTGTGGAACTTCAAGGCCCTTCCCTGCCCGCTCCACATACACCGTATTGCATACAACAGGGACGGTGACCACAATGGGCAGGAGAACCAGGTCCACTGGCGGGAGCGGGCCGGCTTGCGAGACTTTGCCAGTAAGAAGGGGAGTAGGCGGCGGGGCTCTGGCTCTGCTGCTGAGCGGCATGGAACGCGGCTGGAAAGGGAGGCTCTCGTAGCTGAAAAGGCCTTCTTCGCCTGGTTCCTCTTTGGGACTGAAAATCTCGGCCCCGCGGAGAAGTCCTTATTGGGGTGCTAAATGGGACAACACCCCCGCTCCCCTTTCTACCCGCCCACTTTCAGGCATCCCCTCCCCGTCTGGTTGGAGGCTGCCTTGCCTGGTCGCTCCTTTTCAGGCTACGAAAGAAAGCCAGTCTGTCGGCTACCCTCAGCGAAGGGCAGTCACGGTGTCAGTGGCCGCATGTATCCTATCTCCTGTGCTTGCCATTGCTGTGGCTTCCTTCGCCTCCCCGTGGCCTAAGGTGGTCAGAATCACTCCGTCCCTGTGCAAACACGATGGTTGCCCACAGGACTCTTGCCAGGGTGCAGATGCGCCCAGCTACTTCCTTCTGGGACTTTTTGGGTCTCGAACCTTCAATGCGAAGGGTTGCATTGTGTGTTCGTCGCTTTTGGCCCAGGGACAGCTCTTTTCTGAGAAGCACAAGTGGGGTGCTTGTTGCCGCCGTCTTTTTAGGACCAAAACAATGTTTTTAGTCGGCGGAAGGTGAAAGGAGGTGTATTTTGACGGGTGATAGATAACGTGTAGCACCGTATGCAGTGGCTTAGTCCCTTTGAAAGAGCTTTGGTTGCTAGGTATTGCTTCGTTTTTCAAGGGCATCCCTTGGGGACTTTGAACTCTCCGAGCTTCCAAAAATTCTCCGGGTTCACCAAGAGATGCTGCTTTTTGTCGGTAGGACAGATTGTGGGTTTCTAGGTTTGTCAAAAGAGTGCAGTTGGTTTGGTGATGACATCCCCCCTTTTTAAAGGCAGAACTTGACTTTTTGTTGTTGTTCCAAATGGTAAAACTCACTGCTTTAAGTTTAAACCAAATAAGATGGGAATTCTGTCATTCAGTTTCCAACATTTGAAAAAAGGTTAAGGATCTCTACACATTTTACTCCGCTAGCTCTTGCCAACTATAGCGGGCAGTGTTCATCTCCGTTTGAAGGCCATTGAGCCAGCGCTGTCTGCGTCTGAAGACATTTCCAGGGTTCTGGACATTGCAGAGTGCTGTTTCTCTTCCCACCGAAGTGGTGCCTATTTCTCTATTCGTATTTGCATGCTTTTGAACTGCTAGTTGGCAGGAGCTGGGGTGAGGATAGGATGAGGCTCTTGGGTCTCGAACCCTAGTTGCTGGCTTTCCGATTGACAAGCCTAGCGTCTTAACTGCTGAACCACTGCCCTGTTCCAGCAATATTCCAACATTGAAAATTGTAAAATTCAAAGTGTGGTTAAATGATGAGATTTTAAGATGCTTATGTTTACGATAGTATTAGTTTCATTGAATATTTGTTGACTTTGTCATAGGTTAATCTGGGGTCAAATGATAATATTTAGATAATATTTGATTGATAATTGGTCAGTATGCTTCAATGGTTAAAAGCAATGTTGTGGGGGGAAAAGATTTCATAAATTTTATTTATGAAACCTTACTTTCTTCTGTGAATAAAGTGCTGCCTATCCTACCTACATATGTTATAAATAGAATTTAATGTGGGTCGAAGCTCATTCTCTGAGCTTGTGGGTTGGTTTCAGAAGTTTCTTTACCAGATTAGGAGAACATGTCAAGGTAATTATAATTTAGTATCTGAACAGCAGAGGTGATGTATAGAGAATGAGTCAGCAGAGTATTTAGGGGGTGGTGTCCCTTTAAGAAATTGTACCTGAGGAGAATGACAGTTGGAACCTTGCACTCACTTGAACCATTTGAATATAATTCACTGCCTTGTATTCTGTATGCTCCCTGAATGTTGTTGTTTCATGTTGTATATTAAACCACAGTTATTTTGATAAACCCCGGTCAGATGTTTGCGATCCTGTGTAGTCACAACAAGAAAACAAGAACAAGGCTGCTATAATTTATAATTTTAAACAACAGAACGAAACTCCATCCTCATCCTACACCTGAGCTACAGATATTTGCCACCATTGCAGGAATTTAATGTATTAATAGTGCAATAATTATCTATGCTCTTCAGAGCCTGCATATTACCTATATGTGAATCACAGTTTTATGTATGCTTGTTTCAATTAGAGTCTATATGTATATAAGTGATATTTGCAAAAATAACCGGTAGACTTTTCAGAGGGTTGATAAAATTCCCTCTAAATTTCAAGGTTAGAGATACAGAAGATATCAAGATATAGAGTGTTCTAAAAATTTGTAATACGATTTGATTTGCTTCCAAAGAAAATGATCTGCTGCAGAATTATTTATCCAAAAAAGTGTTTTCACCAAAAAATAGAAAATAATTCATTTAGCCTGTCTTATAATAGTCAAAGAAACAATCAAAGAAATTAAGTACTGTACTAGAAGTAGAAGAGCAAGTTTGATGTAGTATTTAAGGCTTTAGTTAGAAACTGGGAGACTGTGAGTGCTGGTCCCATCTTGGGCATGAAGCAGCTGGATGACCTTTGGCCAGTCATTTTCTCTCAGCCCTAGGAAGAGGCAGTGGCAAGCCACTTCTGAAAACCTAGCAAAAAAGCTATAGGACTTGTCTAGGAAGTCTGTGAGAATTGGATATCATTGAACGAAAGAAAAAAGAATAGAAGTTGAAACTGAAGTTGAAGTGATGAATGGTCATTCGTTGTGAATCAACTAAGAGAAGTCAAATTAGGTTATATCAATTTATCAACCTCTCAATGTACATGAGTATAATCATTATGACTTTATAAATCATGATTAAACAAACCTAGTAATTTTTTTTCAACAAATCTTCTGGAATCCAATAATATTGGACTTGCAGTTCTTGCTCAGAGAGGAGGCAGTTGTGGTTTATAATGAAAAGGGCTTTTGCACATCTCCATCTGCTGTGCCAATTGTACCTGTTCCTGAATGAGAAGGCTTTAGTAGTTTAAACAGAAGAAGGACTAGAGGGGACACGATATTAGTTTTCCTTTTATCTAAGAGGCTGCTACAAAGAAGAGGGGATCAACTGGAGATTGGACAACAATTTGTCTGAAATGGTATAGGGTTTCCTGCTTGAGCAGAGGATTAAAAGACCTCCTCCAAGGTGTCAAGGTAATTGTAATTTAGTAGCTGACTGGCAAAGCAGAGTATTTTGGGGTGGTGTCCCTTTAAGAGACTGTACCTGAGGAAAATGACAGTTGGAACCTTGCACTTCACTTGAAACATTTGAATATAACTGACCTCCTTGTATGATGTATGCTCCCTAAATGTTGTTGTTTCATGTTGTCAATTAAACCACAGTTAAAGCAATGTTGTGGGGGAAAAGATTTCATAAATTTTATTTATGAAACCTTACTTTCTTCTGTGAATAAAGTGCTGCCTATCCTACCTACATATGTTATAAATAGAATTTAATGTGGGTCGAAGCTCGTTCTCTGAGCTTGTGGGTTGGTTTCGGAAGTTTCTTTACCAGACTAGGAGCACATGTCAAGGTAATTATAATTTAGTAGCTGAACAGCAGAGGTGATGTATAGAGAATGAGTCAGCAGAGTATTTAGTGGGTGATGTACCTTTGAGAAATTGTACCTGAGGAGAATGACAGTTGGAACCCTGCACTCACTTGAACCATTTGAATATAACTCACTGCCTTGTATTCTGTATGCTCCCTGAATGTTGTTGTTTCATGTTGTCTATTAAACCACAGTTATTTTGATAAACCACAGTCAGATGTTTGTGAGCCTATGTTGTCACAAGAAGAAAACAAGAAAAAGGCTGCAATAATTTATATTTTAAACAACACAAGGTCCCTCCCAACTGTTGTTCTGTTATTCTATTCTGTTCCACAAAGTAGCTTCTGTGTTAAAGTTTGAGAAATAAAAATGCATAGTGGAACTGGAAATAGTATGAGGGATGTAGTTTGTTACATACGGAATGCAGAAAAAAATCAGTTGAGAAACAACCTTATCAAAATGGATAAAATCATATATAGAGTAGAAGTAGACAGGGAGAAATTTTTCACATTGTCTGAAAACTTTAGGACCAGTAGTCATCCAAGGAAACTACCTGAACTTGAAGAGATCAAGAAAAAGAAAGTACTTCTCACCGTGTATAATTAATCTGTGGAATTGATTACCACAAAACATGGCGATGGCCACTAACTTGAATGCCTTTAAAAGGGATTGGATAGATTCATGGAATGTTAGTTTAAAAACTAGAAAGTTTGCAGACCCAATTTTATCTCTGCGTTGGGGACAGTTTGATTCCAAATACCAATTTTAGGTGAACGGTAGTGGGATAAAGGTAAATTCTCCATCTTCTACTTGAGAGCACCCTAAAGGTATTTCATTAACCACTCTAAGAAACAAAACGTTGCACTAGAATGGCTCTTATCCTGCTCTAGCAAGACTATGCTTATGCTTATCCAATCTATCCAATCTACAGGGCTTATTAAAATTATGAAAAGTGCTGGTGATTTTGGGCTGGTCCTTCTCAGTCCAAGTCACCTCAAAGGTGGTTGTGGGAAAAATAAGAAGCAGGAATATTGGGCATGTTTGCCATCTTGTGTTATACGTGAAAAGGTAGGATCAAAATGATGATGAAGATGATTCTTTTTTTCTTTTAGCCATGTCTTAGACCCTACAGACAAATGGCACACAACCATTGAGCAAAACATGGGAACCCAGCTTATATGAACTTGAAAGAACACTTCAGGTACTGTAGTTACTTTCTTCTCCATCTTTGTATAGTGGTAACAATTTGTATCATTGTATTGTTTTAGTGTGAATGTGATCTTCCACACCACAAATTTGTACCAGAAGAAATTACCATGTTTCCCTGAAAATAAGACAACCCAGAAAATAAGCCCTACCATGCTTTTTTAGCATGTGCCTAACATAACCCCTACCCCAAAACACGCCCTAGTTAAGAGCCACGCACTCCATCCCACCGTCTGGTTGCTCACAGTCGCAATGGGGCAGGAGAACACGTGTCGCTCTGGTGCTGCTGCCACAAGGTGAGGCAAGGTGGGAAGGGGTGGAGCTAGACAAAATGACAGTGTAAGGAAACAAGTAACAGGATTGCCAACCCAGCTTTTGCTTTCTCCATGCCTGACTGAATTACCAGCCAGGTTCTCCCCACAATATAGAGGATGATTTTGCGCCTGTCAACACAATTGGTTTCTCCACCCCTCACCCACTAGCTGATCCTTAAAGAGATAAGCATGTATATAACACAAAGCCATATGTCTCTCATTTAAAAGTTGTTGGTCAACTCTAAGCATGTCATTACTTATCGGGATAATGCAAGAGAAAGTTAGATTTTCATTTTGCTACATGGATTAGTTTGCAACCAATGGTCAAACAGATCTTTTTCTGAAAGGCAGAACAATAGCAAAGTTATCAGATTATGTCTGCTATACTCACCATGGTTTAAGTGCCTGATGCAATCGTTCAGCATGGTGCTGAATTGCTTCTGAGCTTCTAAATCCGGAAAACAGTAATAATTATGTCTAAGGAATGGCTGCCACAGGTAGACTGGAAATTCCTTTGGAGGGACAACAAAAGCCTGGGTATTCTCCTTTTCACTGGAACCTTAAATATATGCATACGTTTATGTTTTTAGTCATTCCAACAGGTTTACATGTAATTATAGACAAATTCCCAGTAGACAGGTAATCCTGCCTTAACATTTGTGCCACCTATGCTTAGTTTTCATTGCAACTCTAAGTGCTCTAGACACCACCCAGCCTATATGAGCATTCAGATTCCTTAGTCTGGACTCAAAGTTCCCCAGATTCAGAATGTATAAGTGATGTGCATCAGATGGTCAGTTATATAAATGTAATAAATATATGCATACATACCATCCCTAATCTGAGTAATTTGTCTCTGGCATCAGAATTGTGCCTCAATGTCTGTTTTCTTGAATATTAGTGTTTACTTGACTTTGATTATGTCTCTGTCTATTACTTTCTTTGCTTCTATTGAGCTTCAGTTGTTGCTCTGGCTTTTGAGTCTGATATGACTCAAACTATATTACATTTCAGGACAATCATAGGACAGCACTTTATTGTGTAAGGTAGGCAAGCTTATTAAATGCAGGCCTTTAAACCATGTGTGTAACCTTTTATGAAGACAATGCAACACTTGAAAGAGAACATCACTTAAAATGCTAAGTAGTATAAAAAATAAAGGGGGATGGGCTATACCTTACCATTAGGTTCTGGGAAATGTTTATCAGATAGTGAGTTATGTTCTTCCCCTGTAATTAGCACTTTCCCAACAGGGAAAATGCAAGTCTTTGAACTTACTCTTTTCTGGAATGCCCAGAATTAAGAAACAGTAGTAAAGATTTTCTTTTTAAAAAACAAAACAAAACAAAACACAAAAGCACCTTTGACTTAAGAAGCGGCTCCTAAAAATGAATGAGAGAATGTGAACAACACTTAAATTTCAAAAAGAATAGGAGGTAAATAAATGCTCTAAGTAACCACATAGCTCATTCACCCCAGCCTCACTTAAAATTTCCATTTATCTTAACTTTTTTAAAACTGCATTTTCTCTTCTAGTAGGATTCTAGGATCCTCCTGGAAGATAGGATCATTTATTAAACATTAATATAATAGTATGTGTAAAATAAAATAAATTAGACAAGTATGTATAACATTTATTATACATTAAATATGAAATCAAGTAATAGAATTAACTTTTTGGGGGTATGGTACAGATTTTTTTCCTTAAAAGTAAATGATGATGGAGGGCATCTTTGATACGATATTCTAAGACTTTCTCCTGATCAATCCCATTAATTTAAAAGCTAGGCAATGATGGGGCAAGAATGCAACTCTGCTTAATGCTTTGAAAGTGAAAATAGGGCTCATCAGGTTGTGCAAGCATTTCCCATGAGTAAAGGTATTTTTGTTTAGCATCATTATCAGCTATTAGAAGACACTGTCAATAAATGAGACTGATTTTCTCCATAGCCTCTCTAGGAAAAGTGGATTATTACATTATATCTTTCAAGTCTCACTAAATGAAATTTCTATTGTTCTCTTCCCCCCCCCCGTCCCCCACCAGCCCACAAACCAATCTCCATTCTTCAACATGCTACTCTTGTCATGTCATTGATGTCCCAGATTGGTGGAATGAGTTAGCAAAGCACCTCAATTCCTATTTTGTCAATGTGTAAATTAGTATTTTATTTTACACATCTGTCTATAATATGCTCCAGGGGTTACAAATGTGCCCAGTGGCTCAGAAAGTATACTCATTTACTAGTTTTGCATCTCAGAATAGAACCCAACAAATCAGCAGGGCTAAACATCATGCTTGCCTCAGAGCTTAATAAATGAACAGTTTACCTCTTTGCTTTCAAAACTTTCCACAGTGTGATTACTTTCAATGTGTATCTCTCCTTCCATTTCTTCAGGTCTTCAGCAAAATGTGACACCTCTCCTTCATAAAGCACCATGCTGGATGATCCAGGAGGCTACAGAAAAATGATGCCAAGAAACAGAATGAACTTCTTTTCTTTTGTAGATTGGTGTAGAACTTCAAAGCACTGATATGAACGTATGAGATTTTTCATGCTACTACAACAAGATTGTACTGTATCTGAGCCCTGTACCCTCAAATTCAGCTTTCAGATGAGCCCTGAATATTCTGCTTTCAATAGTCACCAGAGAGGAAAGGGGCTTGGAAACAATTAGCTTGTTAGTTAATTCGTTACATTTTTTAGCCATCCAACTCCAATGGATTCTTGGACTGGTTCACAATGAAGCCTGTTTCTAAATGTTTTCATTTTCTCTAGCCTAAAGTACATAGTGATACTTTTTGCACAGGAATCTAGGTATTTTCACCATTCCTCTGGTGTCAAATCATATGTTTCTGGCACTGTAACTTCCGTATGATTTACGGATATCTCCAGCCAATTATCCACATCCCCCAGGAATGCTTCAGGATGTTCCTTCTGAAACTTGATCCAGGAATTTACAAGCCATGTTGTCAGGCACATACTAGGTCCTGGTTGGTTCTGTATATCACCATACCCTCTGTGTTGCACCATGCTGTCAAGCTGGACACATGACCACGGAAACACCTCCAGGAAACACCGGCTCTTTGCCTTAACAAATGGAGATGAGCAACGTCACTTAAAGTCGGCCACAACTAGTGGGGGAAAACCTGCAGGGACACCTTCCTTCCCCGGAATTCACTGCGTGCAAACATATGCTCTGCCCTCTTCCTTTCCAGTTCCCCCTTGCTACCCAGTACTAGAAGCAAAGCAATTTCCTTTTTGGTTCAATATATAAGGAACAGGAAGAGAAAAAAGCAGGAATATTTAGCTCACCCTGAATATAATTATTTATTTTGGCTCTTCACATTCCTGTTTTCTGTGAGAAAGAATTCCTTTGGAAACATGTATTTTTTTTCTGCATATTTCAGGATCTTTGTTTCCTATCATCTCTTGAAGTATTTCCTCCTGCAGGCCACGTTTAGATGCTTCCAATCCCTCCTCCAAATTTAGATGGGATGTTTCTGGCTCTTCTTCATGGAGATGATTTATGGCTATTTCAAGCCACTTTTTCACATACTTTAGATGCCTCAGGATTGCTGAACCCCTTGCAGGTTTTAGAAGGGTTGCTGAAGTGAGAGGCTTACTAAAGATCCAGGGAATCCATTATATTCTCCACACATCTTTCAGAATGTTGATTTCTTTAATGACTTTACAAGCCATCGTAGGCTACTTTGAGATTTGCTTCAGAATTCAATAGATTTTGAATGGCTTTAACAGATGCTTCAAGCCATTCCTCTGGTGTCAAAGCACGTGTTTTTGGCCCTCTCAGTTCCATATGTTTTAGGGATATCTCCAGCCAACTAGCCACATCCCCCATGAATTCTTCAGGATGTTCCTTCTCAAACTTGATCCAGGAATTCACAAGCCATGTTCCCAGGGAGATACTAGGTCCTGCTTGGCAGGACTTTCCATTAAGGCTTTTACGGCATTTTTGCAGCCACTGCAATACATTTCGCCTGGATTCTTTTGTCGTTTTAGTTTTGAGACTGTCCAGACAGGCTTTAAGCCATTGTTTATTTAATTCATGTCTGTCCCGATGACGCTTCGTCTTCTCAAGATGTTCTTGCTTGTTTTCTGCTGTTGTACCATCCACAGTTCTTTGCCAGGGACTCATGAAGCTTCTACTGCTTGATGACCCCACCTGGTTCCTGTGTATCATTGGCAAGCTGTTCTTCCTTGGTGGTTTCTCTCTAGAAAAATCAAAAGTTACGTATGAATATTATCAGTAATGGGAACTGCTTTGACGTTAGGAAACTCTTACTCCAAACATATATCAATATTTTTGGGTGGTGGGGAGAGAGATGTTAAAGGATGTCTCCTATACATACCTTTTGAAAAATCCCACTCACTTCCACAAGACTTACTTTTAGATTTGTATACCTAGGATTATATGTGTAATGAGCCATAATTCATAAATTTTCAGTCTTTTAGTTTTTGGTGTGGGAGGGGGATATTACTTTCAAAACTTGATCAATAATTGAAGAGTGTTACATGTAACATTTAGCTAATAATATTAAGCTACATTGTCCTAAAACTTCCATTGAAAAGGCCTGGAGAGGGCCTCCGGAGCCTGGATCAGGATGCGCAGGGGCGCGAAAGCTTCCCCTGGCCTGGTTCCTGTGTATCATTGGCAAGCTGTTCTTATTTGGTGGTTTCTCTCTAGAAAAATTAAAAGGTTACATATGAATCTGGACCAACTAAAAATATTCTTAGTTATCAGTAATGTGAATTGCTTTGATGTTAGGAAACTCTTACTCCAAATGTATATCAATATTTTTGGGTGGTGGGGAGAGAGATGTTAAAGGATGTCTCCTATACATACCTTTTGAAAAATCCCACTCACTTCCACAAGACTTACTTTTAGATTTGTATACCTAGGATTATATGTGTAATGAGCCATAATTCATAAATTTTCAGTCTTTTAGTTTTTGGTGTGGGAGGGGGATATTACTTTCAAAACTTGATCAATAACTGAAGAGTGTTACATGTAACATTTAGCTAATAATATTAAGCTATATTGTCTAAAACTTCCATTGAAAAGGCCTGGAAAGGGCCTCCGGAGCCTGAATCGGGACGCCCAGGGGCGCGAAAGCTTCCCCTGGCCTTAGATCCAGGCCGCAGTGCCCTGCAAAATCCTTTGGGAGTCCAGATCAGGCTGTGGGGGGGGGCGTAAAAGCCTCTCACGGCCTTAGATCTGGGCCCCAGTGGCCTGGAAAAGGCCTCCAGAGCCCCAATCCAGCCTCTGGAGACATACAGAAGCGTTTTCCAGCTTCAGGTCTATTCTCTGTTGCAGAGAACAGAGGCCTAAAGTACCACGAGATCACGAGATATCAGTAGCGTGAGATCTCGCCCCACTGATCTCGTGTGATCTTGCATTACTTTAGCCCTCCATTCTCTGCGAATGTACTGAAGGCTGGAGCAGCCAAGAAAGAGAAGGATCTCGATCTTCGCAGGATGAGTATTGAAGGGCTGGTGCCTAGAGAGACCCGGATTGGGGTGGGGAGGGAATAACCAGGGTGAATGTTGCAAAACTACTGCGGTCACTCGTAAGGGCGAACGACTGCTGTGGTGCTACAATATTCGTAACTTTGGGACTTGCTCCTAAGTACTAGGGGATGCTCATCACATAACTCTGAACGAGCGTTAAGTGAACATTCATAACTTGGAGATTTCCTGTAACAATATCATTATGCATAGTAGAGCTTTTTTTTTCCTTTTGGAAGTTTATTTTATAGAATTGTGGATGTCTGTAATAGAATAAAATTTGGTAGTAAATGTTCATATGTGGCATGCGGAAATGATGAATTTTAAGGCTCTGGTTTATGAGAAGTGGTGTTTAACTACTGCAATAATCAAGTTTACTAGCATGTAATATGAAAGTAGTAATATGGAAAAAGACAAACAGCTAATTTTTCTATTAAGTGGTAATAACTGCTTATTATGCTGTGGATGTGACATTTCAATTTTATTTTTTTATATCCTGAATTTCTACAATGCGAAGGAAACTTTTTAAACGTGTTAAAATGACACATTAAGAATACCTGCCTGGAAATTCACACTACTGAATGAAATGTATAGAATTTACAGACATTTCTAAAATTTTGTTTTCACTTTCTCATTATTCTCTTTACTGAGAATAAAGAATAACGATAAAGAGAAGTGGGATGCACCAGAGCTTAATTTCAAGTGTTGCTGCAAACGGTCTGAATACTTATTCCAATATAATATTTCGTGGTTTTTTTGAAATTTCTAAAATTCTGTTTTCACTTTCTCATTATGAGGTACAGAGTGTAGATTAATAAGAAAAAAACTAATTTCAACAACTGTAGCATAAGGCTGCCACATAACAAAATTGAGAAAAGTGAAAGAGATCTAAATATTTCTCAACGCACTATATTTTCATTGTGAATTTAGTATACTGGCTAAAATTACACATTACATACCTCAAGACGTCGAGGTTTATCCAATCTCAAGAGCATATTCAGCTGTAGGTTTTCTTTCTGAAATATTGACAAAATATTCTAATATTAGCCACTTTGGCATAAAGCCTAAGGGCTTCAGTGATGACTATCATTCTAATCAACTATCATGTCCAATCAATTTAATGAACCACAGGTGGACTCCAATCAAGGTATAGAAACATGTCAGCAACGATAAAGAGAAACGGGGTGCCCCAGAGTTAAATTTCAAGTGTTACTGCAAAAGGTCTGAATACTTATTCTAATGCTGATATTTCAGTTTTTTCTTTTTAATAAATTTACAGAGATTTCTAAGATTCTGTTTTCACATTGTCATTGTGGGGTACTGAGTATAATTAATGAGAAAAAAATGAATTTCAACAACTGTAGAACAAGGCTGCCGTATAACAAAATTGACAAAAGTGAAGGAGGTCTGAATAGTTCTGGGTGCTCTATGTTTTCGTTGTTAATGTAGTATACTGGCTAGAATTATACATTACATACCTCCAGACATCTCAGTTCCTGGGTCCGGTCTAGAAGAACCAGACGTTCAAACGATTCTTTCTGAAATATTGAAAAAATATTCTATTTTTAAAAGACAAACTTACTGACAGCAATTAAAGAGCCTTGAAATTAGGTAAAACTTAAATACAGGACTTGGAAATGTATAAGTAAAATTATATTGATAAATGTATTGATTGATTGAGCTATAATTAGAAACATATTAACTTGAATGTGATATAATAATTAAGGGAAATAGGAAACTTTTAATGACGCAACCTGAGATATGTAAGAAAGATTTTGTTACTGGACTATTGATTACCCAATCACCTCGCTGCTTCCTAAATATCTGGATGTAAAATTGAAAAATTAATAAAACTTGTTATAGTAAAAAAAAAAGAAGTTGGGCCCATTATTTATACAACAATATATTACATACCTCTTTGAGTTGCCTTGCTTCCTCTGTATGTGCTGGGACTTTTAAAATTTTCTTCCTGAAATATTGACAAAATATTCTATTTTAAAAAGATAAATTTACAGTGATTAAAAAGACTTTTTTCCCCCTAAAACTAAAACTTTTATCTTTACTTAGTACTTTGTTGAAGCAGCTTTGGCAGGAATTACAGCCTCGAGTTTTTTGGGGTAGAAGACGATAATTTTTACACACCTGGATGGAGAATTTTCTGCCATTTTTCTTTCCAAATCCTCTCAAGCTCAGTCAGGTGGATGGCGACCATCGAGGGGCAGCCATTTTCAGGTCTTCAGAAATATTTAATAGGATTCAAGTCAGGGCTCTGGGTGGGTCACTCTAAGACATTCACAGAGTTGTCCCTAAGTCACTCCTTTTGTCAGGGGGTTATTTCAGGGGGGGGGGATATTGTTAAAAACTTGTATAAAACTTTTCAATAAAAAAAAACCTCATCCTAAGAAAACAGAACTCGTAGAGGCAGATTCTTCCAAAAGGAACTTTTATTAGGAGAAGCTGATAGCAGGCATAATAGACAGGATCTCAGGATTTTCCATTCAGATCAATAAGTTAAAAGTGCCCCAAGCAAACCCCACCCTTAAGTCCATCTGGTCAGTTCACATGGGCCAATCCCCAGCTGTCTTGGTTGCAGTGATGTTTTGTTGGCTCACATACCTTGGAGATAAAGCAGTTGCCGTAGCGCTTTCCTTTCTTCTCCCCCCCCCTTTCTAGCTGACAACAAGGGGAAAGATAGTTCACAAAGCATGTAGAAACAGCAAGGTGTTACAGTGTAGTGATAGAGGAAACCAGAGCAACAACCTGCAGTGCTTTCTCCTCCTTCCCTCCAGGAGCATGGCAGAACCCAAAAGTATAGAGAGAGTAGAGTTTGAGTTAAAGATAGAAAAGAGCCCCTCTTAGAATATGGGTTCTGACATCTTTACTGTGTTGTCTGTGTGTTTAGGATCGTTGTCATGTTTGAAAGTGAACTTTCGACCCAGTTTGACGTCTCGAGCACTATGCAACAAGTTTTAGAGTAGAATAACAAAGTTGGAAGGGACCTTGGATGTCTCAGGTGCTTTGGAGAATAGCCTGACTTCCTCTTCTTTGTGGCAACCTCTGAGATATTGGAACACTGCTATGATGTCACTCCTAGTCCTTCTTTTCATTAAACTAGGCATACCCAATTCCAGCAACTGTTTTTTTATATGTTTTAGCCTCCATTTCCCTAATTATCTTTGTTGCTCTTCTCTCCACTTTTTCTAAAGTCTCAACATCTTTTTTACATCGTGGTGACCAAAACTGAATGCAGTATTCCAAGTGTGGCCTTACCAAGGCATTACAAAGTGGCATTAACACTTCAGGTGATCTTGATTCTATCCCTCTGTTAATGCAGCCTAGAATTATGTTGGCTTTTTTGGTAGCTGCAGCACACCACTGGCTCATATCTAAGTGATTGTCCACTAGGACTTCAAGATCCCTCTCATAATTACTACTATTGTGCCACGTACCACCTAGAGCAGTGATGGCGAACCTTTTAGAGACCGAGTGCCCAAACTGCAACACAAAACCCACTTATGCATTGTTGGGTGCCGGGTAGGTGTGGCCCATTAGGTGGGTGTGGCCCATTGGGTGGGAATGGCCCATTGGGTGGGCGTGGCTGTGATGGTAATGGCAGACTGGGTGGGACTAAAAAGTTCAATCAATCAATTCCAACTTTGCAAGATCTTTTTTTTTTCCCGTGAGAAGTTGAAATTGACTGATTGACTGAACCTTTTTTTTTTTTTTTTGCACATTGCAGCAGAGGCCTAAAGTGAACAGGTTTTATAAAACCCAGCTGAAGGCCTAGGACTGGGGCAACAGTGTGCATGCCCACAGAGAGGGTTCTGAGTGCCATAGGTTCCCCACCACTGACCTAGAGACTCCAGGTCTCTCTTTGCTTTCATTTGTCTGGACAAATCCCTGCAGTTTTCTTGGCAGGGTATTTCAGCAGTGCTTTGGCATTGCTAACTTCCTAGACCTGAGAGAATGTGACTGGCTGAAGGTCATCTAGCTGGCTTGTGCCTGAAGTGGGATGAGAACACCAGGTCACCTGGTTTCTAACCTCAAGCACTAACCATGATACCAAACTGGCTTTCTTAGGTAGATAATGTAAGTTAAAAATGTATTACAAAAGAAAAGGAAGACCAACCTGAATGTGGCATGGATTGACTACAAAAAGGCATTTGACTCTCTGCCACATGACTGGATAATCAAGTGTCTAGAAATAACAGGAGTCAGTAGAAACATCAGAAAATTTGTGCAAAGATCGATGGCACAATGGAAGACACAGTTGCAGATCAATGGTGAGAGCTGGGAGAGGTTAATATCAAGAGAGGAATATTTCAAGGAGATTCATTATCACCATTACTATTTGTTATTGCACTGTTTCCTCTGTCAACAATACTGAATAACTCAGGACATGGCTATCAAACATCAAAAATATCTGCCAGACTATCCCACCTCCTTTATATGGATGATCTGAAGCTGTATGGAAAAACATCATCTGAAATAGAATCGCTGCTCAACACTGTCCGTATATATAGCCAAGATATTGTAATGGAGTTTGGCTTGGACAAATGTGCCACACTTACTATCAAACAAGGAAAAATAGTGAAAACTGAAGGAATCAAGATGCCCCACGAAAATAACATTAAGAGTCTGGATGAGGAAGAGTACTACAAATACTTGGGTATCCTTCAAGCTGACAACATCAAGCACACTGAAGTCAAGAAAAAGATTAGAGGTGAATACATCAAGAGAGTGAAGAAGATCTTAAAGTCCAAACTCAATGGAGGAAATACCATAAAGGCAATCAACACTTGGGCAATCCCAGTCATTAGGTACACAGCTGGAATAGTGGACTGGACTCAAGCAGAACTAAAAGCAATGGATAGGCAGACCAGAAAAATAATGACAATGAATCACGCCCTTCATCCACGCAGTGACATTGATAGACTTTATCTACCAAGGCAAATAGGTGGGTGTGGAATGCTACAAGTACATCAGATGGTTGAAGAAGAAAAAATGGCTTTGGAAGAATATCTGAAGAACAATGATGAAGATGCACTGAAATTAGTATATCAGGAAGGCTTACTGACTACTGGAGAGACCAAACAGGCCTACAAGAAAGACCAAATGAAGAACAGAATAGAGGCATGGGAAGACAAAGCACTACATGGCCAATATGTTAAAAAAATAGCTGGGAAAGCAGATAATAACAAGACCTGGCAATGGCTAAGAGCAGGAAAATTGAAGAAAGAGACCGAGGGACTAATTCTGGCTGCACAAGACCAAGCCTTAAGGACAAATGCATATAAAGTCAAAATTGAGAAGACAGCAACAGACAGTAAGTGCCGCCTATGCAAAGAAGCTGAAGAAACAGTGGACCCACCTGGTAAGCTGTTGCAAGAAGATTGCACAGATTGACTACAAGCAGCGGCATGACAAAGTAGCAACAATGGTGCATTGGAAGATCTGCAAAAAATATCATTTGCCTATAAGCAAAAACTGGTGGGATCATAAAATAGAGAAAGTCATAGAAAATGGTAAAATTAAACTGCTCTGGGACTTCAGAATTCAAACAGACAAGCACCTGCAACATAACAGCCCAGACTTAACAACTGTCAATAAGAAAGACAAAAAAGTCTGGATAGTGGACATGGCCGTGCCTGGAGACAGCAGAATAGATGAGAAAGAACTGGAGAAGATAACAAAATACAAAGACCTACAAATAAAAATAGAAAGACTGTGGCAAAAGCAAGCAAGGGTAGTACCAATAGTAATAGGCTCCTTGGGTACAATCCCAAAACAACTGGAGCACCACTTGAACACCATTGGCATTGACAAATTCGCTATTAGTCAATTGCAAAAGGCGGCCTTACTAGGAACTGCTTCCATGCTGCGACAATATCTGTAATACCATCAAACATCCACATCTGCCTATCCCAGGTCCTGGTAAGAACTCGATAGGTAGACAAAATGCCAAATCCAGTCTGAATAATTGGCTGACTGTGCAATGATCCATAATAATAAAGTTGGAAGGGACCTTGGAGGTCATCGAGTCCAACCCCCTGCTCAGGCAGGAAACCCTATACCATTTCAGACAAATGACTGTCCAGTCTCTTCTTAAAAATTTCCAGTGTTGGAGCATTCACCGCTTCTGGAGGCAGGTTGTTCCACTGGTTAATTGTTCTGTCAGGAAGTTTCTCCTTAGTTCTACGTTGCTTCTCTCCTTGATTAGTTTCCATCTGTTGCTTCTTGTCCTGCCTTCAGGTATCTTGGAAAATAGCTTGACTCCCTCTTCTTTGTGGCAGCCACTGAGATATTGGAATACTGCTATCATGTCCCTCCTCGTCCTTCTCTTCATTACACTAGACATACCCAATTCCATCAACCTTTCCTTATATGCTTTAGCCTCCAGTCCCCTAATCATCTTTGTTGTTCTTCTCTTACTCTTTCTAGAGTCTCAACATCTTTTTTACATCATGGTGACCAAAACTGGATGCAGTATTCCAAGTGTGGCCTTACCAAAGCATTGTAAAGTGGTATTAATACTTCACGTGATCTTGATTCTATCCCTCTGTTCATGCAGCCCAGCACTGTGTTGGCCTTTTTGGCAGCTGCGGCATACTGCTGGCTCATATTTAAGTGAATGTCCACTAGGACTCCGAGGTCCCTCTCACAGTTACTACTATTGAGCAAGGTACCGCCTATACTATACCTGTACATTTGATTTTTCTTGCCTAAATGTAGAACCTTACTTTTTTCACCATTGAATTTCATTTTGTTAGATAGCGCCCAGTGTTCAAGTCTGTCCAGTGATCGATCGATCTATCTATCTATCTATCTATCTATCTATCTATCTATCTATCTATCTATCTATCTATCCATCCATCCATCCATCCATCCATCCATCGATCTAATATCTATCTCTGCATCTATTTTAAATTTCTATAGGGCCCAAGTGTTTTCTCCTATCTTCCTTCTCCTACCTTCCATTGTCAAAAGTTGTTAACTAGAAAATAAAGATAAAGATTAAGGCGGGTGGAAACTAATCAAGGAGAGAAGCAACCTAGAACTAAGGAGAAACTTCCTGACAGTGAGAACAATTAATCAGTGGAACAGCTTGCCTCCAGAAGCAGTAAATGCTCCAACACTGGAAGTTTTTAAGAAGAGACTGGACAGCCATTTGTCCGAAATGGTGTAGGGTTTCCTGCCCGAGCAGGGGGTTGGACTAGATGACCTCCAAGGTCCCTTCCAACTTTACTACTATTATTATTATTAAGGTTACAGTGCGTAATAGTTTTTAGATTTTTTTTTTTGAAAATTAGAATGCATGTTTTGAGAGACAATATCCAGAACACCAAATAATACTCTAAATGTATTTGCCTTCCATTTCCTCTAATTCTGAAAGATCCTTACGACAATTGTTGTACAGCCAGGGCAATTTAAAATAACATTGGTCGCCCTTCAGCTCATGGCAGTTTAGGGGAGATTTGGTATCCTCTTGCTTGAGATGTATGCTTTTTAGGCTGTGCTTTTCTTTAATTTACTTAAAGGAATACTAAAGCTTAAGAGCTCTTAATTTGCTGATGTGCTGATTGTGTCAGAATCCAAAAGGACCCATTTCCTGGACACTCAATCGCTGCCCTCATCCTGCCCAATCCAGCCCCAGGCCTCTGGTCTTCGGGACGGGCCTGGACCACGGCTGTGTCATTGAACCTGGGCACCTGGGAATAGAAGGGAGCCTTTTCAAGGCTGGTACTCAATGGGATATCTGCTCCTATTCTACTTGGCTAATTTTGGGAGATCTTTGGGAAGCTCTTGGCTGCCTCACGAACTTTTCTTCTGCCGTGGTCGGTTGCTGCACCTTTGTGCCTTCGCTGCTTTGGGCCCTGAATGATGCAGAGAGATGTCCTCTGCTTCCCTTCCTTTCTTCTTCAGTCTGGAGTCAAGGCAGGTGACTTAAAGGGGTTGTCTCCCTCTTTCCAGGCAGGCAGGCAGGTAAATGGGATTTACAAAGGGAGAGAGATTAGAGAGCAGGGTGGGGAGTTTAGTTTTACCATCTCATGGGGGTGGGGGGGGGAGACCAAGAGGTCCTCCCAGTTTTTTGGGAACAGTCACAGAGAATCCCAGGGCTGGAGGGAACCTCAAAGGTCATACAGTCTAACCCCTCTCAAGCAGGAGACCTTATGCCATCCTGGACAAAAGGTCCACTCTTGCCTTTAAGTCCAAGCTTGCCTCAATAGGCATGCTGAAGCTTGAGAAGTAATAATGCCTCCTGCTCCAATTGCAGTGGCAGCCATTGACAGGAGCGTCTTTGCTCAACTTTGTGTTGTGCATCAATTACGCCCCTTGCTCTCTGCTCGTGGTCATTTATGCCCTCGTCATCTTCTGTTCAGACTACTACATGGGGCTGCTGCTTCAAAAACCAGGCACCCCCCCCCCGTGGGTGTGGAAGGAAGACCTGTTCCCTGAATTTGGGTAAGAAAACTGTTTATTAATGACAAACCATTTCCAAAATCTTATAAAAAACTACAAGGATTAGTCGAGGCGGTTGCCAGTGAGAGACAGTAAAACGTAAAGGATTTAGTTATAGGAGGACCCAGTCAAGTGAGAAGTCATAGCAAAAGGAATCAAAGCTGAGGAGGCTATAAGAGAAGTAGAAACTGATTTTGCAAGAAGCAGTAGGAAACCTAGAGGCCACAGCACGAAGGTAAAGGATTGTTGAAGTGCCTAAAGCGGGGGAACACAACAGCGGAACAATCAGCAACCCCGATCAGAACCCGCGGACAATGAAGCCGAGAGGGGCGTGGCCAATAGGCGGAGCTTTCGCGGAACTTCGACGCCCCTCCCCGCCCGCTCCGCGTACACCGTATCGCGTACCTCTCCTGCTTGTTTTCCCAGCGTGCTTTGTGGCCACTGTTTGCCGCTGCTCGCCATATTGTGTTGCATAAGCGAGGAAGGAGGCGGGGAGGGGGTGGGCTGGGGCAACCGCGATCGCACGCGCCTCAGCCCTGGCTGCGGGAGGAGGAGGAGGGGGCGGGGGCGCCGACGGCGGGGGCGGTGACGACGAGCACGACGGGCGGGAGAACCAGGGTCGCCGGCGGGAGCGGGCCGGCTTGCGAGACCTCGCCAGCAACGGGGCCGGTAAGTAGGAAGGGGACGGGGGCAGCGGGGCTCTCCGCTTTTGGGCGGTGCGGAACGCGGCTGGAAAGGGAGGCTCCCCCGACCGACAAGGCCTCCGTCGCCTGGTTCCCCTTCGTGGCTGAAAATCTCGGCCCAGCGGAGAAAGCCTTATTGAGGCGCTCAATGGGACGCCCACCCCGCTCCCCTTTCTACCCGTCCCCTTTCAGGCATCCCCTCCCCGTCTGGTTGGAGGCCGCCTTGCCTGGTCACTCCTTTCCAGGCTGCGAGAGAGAGAGAGCCAGTCCGTCGGCCGCCCTCGGGGAGGGGCAGTCGCGGTGTCAGCGGGCGCGTGTATCCTGCCTCCCGTGCTTGCCATTGCTTCGGCTGCCTTCGCCTCTCCGTGGCCTAAGGGGGTCGGAATCGCTCCGTCCCTGGTGCGGCCTCGGCCAGGGTGAGCGGGTACAAACGCGACGGTTGCCCGCGGGACTCTTGCCGGGGCGCAGAGGCGCCCAGCTGCTTCCTTCTGGGAAAGCTTTTTGGGTCTCGAACCTTAAATGCGAAGGGTTGCATTGTGTGTTCGTCGTTTTTGGCCCAGGAACAGCTCTTTTCTGAGAAGCGCAAGTGGGGTGCTTGTTGCCGCCGTCTTTTTAGTCGGCGGAAGGTGAAAGGAGTTGTACTTTGACGGGTGATAGATAACGTGTAGCACCGTATGCAGTGGCTTAGTCCCTTTGAAAGAGCTTTGGTTGCTAGGTATCGCTTCGTTTTTCAAGGGCATCCCTTGGGGACTTTGAACTCTCCGAGCTTCCAAAAATTCTCCGGGTTGACCAAGAGATGCTGCTTTTTGTCGATAGAACAGGTTGTGTGTTTCTAGGTTTGTCAAAAGAGTGCAATTGCTTTGGTGGTGACATCCCTTTTTTTTTAAAGGCAGAACTTGACTTTTTGCTGTTGTTCCAAATGGTAAAACTCACTGCTTTAAGTTTAAACCAAATAAGATGGGAATTCTGTCATTAAGTTTCCAACATTTCAAAAAATGTTAAGGGATCTCTGTGGATTTTACTCTGCTAACTGTTGCCAACTATAGCTGGCAGTGTTCATCTCCGTTTGAAGGCCATTGAGCCAGCGCTGTCTGCGTCCGAAGATATTTCCATGGTTCTGTGGCCAGCATGACATATCGCAGAGTGCTGTTTCTCTTCCCACTGAAGTGGTACCTATTTATCTACTCGTATTTGTATGCTTTTGAACTGCTAGTTGGCAGAAGCTGTGGTGAGGATAGGACGAGGCGCTCGGGCCTCGAACCCAGGTTGCTCGCTTTCCCATTGGCAAGCCTAGCGTCTTAACCGCTGAGCCACTGCCCCACTCCAGCAATATTCCAACACTGAAAATTGTAAAATTCAAAATGTGCTTAAATGATGAGATTTTAAGATGTTTGTGTTTACCATAGTATTAGTTTCATTGAATATTTGTTGACTTTGTTATAGGTTAATTTGTGGTCAAATGATAACATTTAGATAATATTTGATTGATAATTGGTCAGTATGCTTCAATGCTTAAAAGCAATGTTTTTTTTGGGGGGGGGAAAGATTTCATAAATTTTATTTATGAAACCTTACTTTCTTGTGTGAATAAAGTGCTGCCTATCCTACCTACATATGTTATAAATAGAATTTAATGTGGGTGGAGTTTCATTCTCCGAGCTTGTGGGTTGGTTTCTGAACTTTTCTTTACCAGGCTAGGAAAATGAACCTCCACCGTCATCCTATACCTGAGCTACAGATATTTTTCACCATTGCAAAAATTTAATGTATTAATAGTGCAATAAAATTGCAACATTATCTATGCTCTTCAGAGCCTGCATATTACCTATATGTGAATCACAGTTTTATGTATGTTTGTTTCAATTAGAGTCTACATTTATATAAATGATATTTGCAAAAATAGCCAGTAGACTTTTCAGAGGGTTGATAAAATTCCCTCTAAAGTTCAAGATTAGAGATACAGAAGGTCTTAATTTGGAATCAAGATATAGAGTGTTCTAAATATTTGTAATATGATTTGATTTGCTTCCAAAGAAAATGATCTGCTGCAGAATTATTTAAACAAAAAATAGAAAATTCATTTAGCCTGTCTTATAATAGTCAAAGAAACAATCAAAGAAATTAAGTGCTATAATAGGAGTAGAAGAGCCAGTTTGATGTAGTATTTAAGGCTTTAGGTTAGAAACTGGGAGATTGTGAGTGCTGCTCCCATCTTGGGCATGATGCAGCTGGATGACCTTTGGCCAGTCATTTTCTCTCAGCCCTAGGAAGAGGCAGTGGCAAGCCACTTCTGAAAACCTAGGCAAAAAAGCTATAGGACTTGTCTAGGAAGTTTGTGGGAATTGGACATGATTGAACAAAAGAAAAAAAAAACAGAAGTTGAAACTGAAATTGAAGTGATGAATGGTCATCCCTTTTGAATCAACTAAGAGAAGTCAAATATAACATTTTATAGGTGTAGTCAGTTCTTGTCTATACACATATGCATATATGACTTAATGTAAGTTCATAAAAAGAAGTGTGAATTATTGTATTAATATGTATAAATGTAAGTTTCCCACTTCAAATACACAAAACCAAATGCAACTTGTGGATGCCTTTAGAAATGGCACATAAGTACACACATTACTTTGTGGCTTAGTTTCTGGGTTCAGTGAAGCATAGAAAGTCTCCTCAATGGGGGGAAAAATAGAATTTTGATTTCAGGTATGGAGCAAAGTAAATCAGTTAATACTCCACCTTTTACTCTGATACTCTTTTTACTCTGATCAGTCACATAAAATAGTTAAATCAAAAATATGTCATGAGCTCTCAAGAGAAAAAAATGCAGAAAGAAAGGAGTGTGAACAAAATAGCATTGCTCTCTTGGTCTCCAACACTGGTTAATACAGCAATTGACACATCTGAAATGTTTTTTTCGCACGTTGAGCATCCTTTCCTCTTTAGCCGAGTCTAATATTTATCCTGCCATACAGAGTTGCTGTTGATGGCTGAACTGAACCTTCATATTCAAAGTTAGCATGCCTGTGAATACGAGGTAGCGGCCAAGTTTACATATTGTAATACGGTAGGATCAAACAAGCTACATTACAAACAGGCTACCTACCGTTATTATGATTCAGTAAATCAGCCTGTGTACATGTAAGTAAAACTTCTCCTTTGTCTCATACTTGTCAAATTTCAGTGCTTGGCCACTGCTGTCGTCATACGATTCTGGCTATAGGAATCTTTTGCCCTTTCTTACTGGTGATAGGGATGTTCTTGATTCAAAAGCTTATTCCTGTTAGTAATATAGAAGAATAATTTGGAAAGACGTTTGCATGCTTTATTTGTGTCTTCTTCTAAGCTGAACGAATTAATGCTCTTGGGTTTGTTATAATGTGGATTTGTCAAAGGATTGCTCTTTATCTGTTGGGTATTTGCTTTTGGTAACAAAAAGTGTCCTATTAAATAAGTCAAAATGTTAATCTGTTACATTATAAATATTACATTATAGTTTTGTGAGTACATTTGTAGCCAATTTATTTGGTTTAGGAAAAAAGAATTTGAAACACAGGATTATTTTTCATTGTTGGCAGAAAGATTAAAGATGGTTTTACAGACATATATTCAATCTGTTTTTTTGTCAAATAGACAGTTAAGAGACAATGTGAGAAATATTTGACTATTATTGAATAGCTACAATACCATAATGAGAAGTAGGCAGCTTTAATAGTTTTGGATGCAGAGAAAGCCTTTGACAATGTCAGAATCCAATTATATTTCATCTTTAAATTATCAAATATAGAAACTCCCAATTCTGCCTTCTCTGGATTCTGCCATAAGAGGGAGAGAAGGGGGAGAACAAAGGGGCTTTATGGCCCTCACTTCCTTCTTTACACTTCAAAGAGCTAAATGCTGAATGTGTGTTTATTGTAACCTCGAAGTGTTAGCATACCAAAGGAGAGTAATTGCCTTTCATGTAGTTATCTGAAGTCTCCATCCAGACGGAAGAAAGAAGAAAGGGAGTGGAATTGTGATACTTGAAACTATCACTGGAAGGGGGGGTTGATTGGGTGGGACTACTGGGGAACCCCTTAAAACCTTGAATGGGAGAGCTTGGACCCCAAGTCCTGTCTAGCATGCCTGCAACCATTTTCTCTTAATAAAGGATTCCTGTTGGAAGAATTATTCCAAGAGTTCTGTCTTCTTAAGATGCAAAGTGGGGTGGGTCCTTACATTAGACAGGACTTGCAAAATTAATCCACCTGGAAGGAGACCCTTGCCGGGGGATTTTGCAAAAATTTACCATGTCAGACAATGGAGCAAGAGAGGGGGAAAACTCCCTGGAAAGAGAGCCGCTGACCCAGTTGGAACCTTGCCAGATGTTGGGATCCGAGAGGCCAGATTCCTCAGGAGAAGAAGTGGTGGAGACACAGGACCACAAGCCTCGCTGGTCGATGGACATTGGAAAGAAAAGTGAGTGGAGAAAGGAATCAAGAAAGATGACCCTGAGACGGGGGACCAAGCAACCAGAATGGAAGCAGGAGATGGAGAAATCCCTGCACGCAAGTGAAGAGGGAGGAAGCTGGGCACCGTACTCAGACTGGATCCTAGAGAAAGCTATTGACCTGATGAAAAGAACTCTCAGCTCCCTAGGAGAGGAGAATACTGAACCCTATGGCCGCCCCAGTTCCTGGAGCCGCAAAGGGAGAGACACCGAGGGGGACATGGAACCTGCAACCCCAGGGACATCTACTGATCCAGGAGCTCCCACCCCCTACTGGACCACAGATGGCAATCTGGACGGAAGGCACTACCACCCACAACAGAGGCACCGATCCATTCCAAGACGTCCACCGTTGGAAGTGAAATTCAAAGGGGAGCCAACACGCTGGGGGTTTTTCCTAACCCAAGTCCTCAGCTACATGGAGGAATATGGGCAGGATATTCCCAGCGACAAAGCCCGCATCCGGATCGTGCAATCTGCCCTGGATGGACCAGCTGCGGATTGGGTAGTGAACTTGCATGACTCCAATGCCCCAGAACTCAGTAACTTCAACCGTTTCATGTCCTCTTTGAGAAGACGATTTGAAGACCCCCTGGCTGATCGCAAAGCCCGTGAAAGAATAACAACGATGAGGCAGGGCAAACGCCCAGTGGCTGAGTATACACAAGAATTCCGGGCCATTGCCAGCAAACTGAATTGGCCAGAAGACATCCTCCTTGGCCGTTTCAAAGACGGACTAAACTATGATCTATATGATGCTTGCCTGCCCCGAGGGGACCCACATCGACTTGAGGAATGGTACGTCTTGGCAGAGGAAGCAGAGATCGACATATTGAAGATTCACCGCCGAGGAAAACAATGGAGCCGCCCCCCGCCTGAGCTGACACACCAACCGGTGAAATCATCGGATACAGCCAAGAAGCAAATGGGATGTTTCAAATGCGGAAGAGAAGGGCATCGAGCTGTAGAATGCCGCTCAAAGGCCCCCCAGCACAACCCAGACAGATCCCCAATCAACAAACCCGGAAAGTATTCAGCTAAGCCAAAAGAAACGGCCATGAGAATGATGGAAATTGCAGAAACCCCCACCTCTGCTCACCAAGGGGAAAGGACTCCAGCCTACACCACAGGGCCGGTGGATGCCTCAGATGACAGCTCGGAGGGCGAACCCCTGGTAAGTGGATGCATCACACCCATCTTCAAAACAGTGACTATATTAATCCCCCCCATGCCCGAAGCTGTGAAGGTGAAAGCCTTAATAGACTCTGGCTGTACCCGCTGCCTCATTAGCCCAACACTAGTGGGGAATCTGGGCATCCCATCCAGGAGACTGGAACAACCAATCTCATTTGGCCAGCTAGATGGATCCATAGCAGGGGGGGTGCCAGCTACCCTAGCCACTCTTGCCAATACATCTCTCCCTGGGCAACCATGAAGAGGACTTAACGTTTGTGGTGACCCCAGGTATGGAATGCCCAATGATTCTAGGGATGGAATGGTTGAAAAAATGGAACCCCTGGGTAAATTGGAGGACGACAGAAATCAAATTCCCGAAGGGGGACCCTATGGACTTAAAACCCCAAGGGAGGCTACCAGAATCAAGAATAGAAAAAGCATCCATAGGAGAGGAAAAAAGATTAACAGAAATACCAGAGGAATATAGGGACCTTGCTGAAGTCTTCAGTGAGGAGAGGGCGAATGAGCTTCCCCCCCACCGACCCACAGACTGTACCATTGAATTCAAGCCTGGGGCAAAACTCCCGAAGCCCAGATTATACTCCATGAGCCCAAAGGAGAAGGAGGAAATGGAAAGATTTATAAAAAAAAACCTGGAGAGAGGTTTCATTGAGCCAGCCAAGCCTAAAGTGGCTGCCCCGGTCCTTTTTAGAGAGAAGAAGGATGGCTCTTTACGTTTATGCGTGGATTATAGGGCCCTGAATACAATCAGTGAAAGCAACCTATACCCGCTGCCCCTCATGAAAGACATGCTGTCACACCTATCGAAAGGGAAATTTTTTTCTAAACTAGACTTAAGGGAAGCTTACTATCGAGTGAGAATCAAGGAAGGGGACGAATGGAAGACTGCATTTAACTGCCCCATGGGGTGCTATCAATTCAAAGTCTTGCCATTTGGATTACAAGGGGGCCCTGCAGTCTTTATGCAATTAATCAATGACGTTCTAAGGGAGCACCTGTTTAAGGGGGTCCTTGTTTACTTGGACGACATTCTTATCTTTACTGAAACAAAAGAAGAACACGTCAAACTTGTCAGAGCGGTTTTAAAGAAGCTGCGAGCCGCTCACCTATATGCCAAACTCTCAAAATGCGAATTCCACCAGGAAAGGATAGACTACCTAGGCTATCGCATATCCCCACAGGGCATTGAAATGGACCCAGAGAAGGTCAAAGCAGTACTAAATTGGGCACCACCCCGCACAAGAAAGCAACTACAAAGTTTCCTGGGCTTTGCGAACTTTTATCGCCAATTCATCCCCTCATTTGCCCAGATAGCCTTGCCCCTCACTAACTTACTAAAAACGAAGGGAGCATCCTCAGTAAAACCTAGCCAGCCACTAACATGGACAATGGAGTGCCAAGCAGCGTTTGAGAGACTAAAGAGACTTTTTTCTGCTGAACCAATACTAAGGCACCCAGACATGGACAAGCCCTTCGTAATACAGGCAGATGCAAGTGATGTGGCAGTGGGGGCTGTGCTATTACAAGAAAATGATGATGCAGTATTGCAACCCTGTGCATATACATCCAAGAAACTCACGGAAACAGAACAGCGCTGGCCCGTATGGGAGAAGGAGGCTTATGGGATACGTTGGGCATTACTCACGTGGCGACAGTTCCTGGAAGGCAACAAAATCCCCTTCCAGGTGTGGACTGATCACAAAAATTTAGAAGCCCTGAAAACTTCCAGGAAACTCAATCCCAAACAAGCCCGCTGGTCCCAGCATTTTCACCAATTCCAATTTAAACTCAAACATTTACCAGGAAGAAAGAACTTCCTGGCAGATGCTCTATCTCGCATGCCCCAATATAACAGCGCACGAACCACAGACTCTAGACCAATAATGGCAGAGTCACAACTGGCAGCACCAGTAACCACAAGAACCCAAGCCAAAATAAAACCACAACTGGACAGCCAAACTGGGATTGAATTCAGAAAAAGCTTGGAAACAGATGAATGGTTCCAGAAAAACAAAAATGTGTGCACAATGAGAGACGGGTTGCCTTGGGTAGGGGAAAAGTTATATATACCAACAACTCAAAGAGTAACTTTCATGCACCTTTGCCATGACACAAAATCAGCAGGGCATTTTGGATTTGTAAAAACTTTACATTTAATTAAACGGCAATTTTGGTGGCCATCCATGAAAAAGGACATTGAAAGTTATATAGCCAGTTGTCCAAAATGTGCCACGGCAAAGAGGTTGCAAGGGAAAGTGCCAGGACTATTGCAAACAGTGGCAAGTCCCTCAGCCCCCTGGAGAGAAATAGCCATGGATTTTATAGTGGAATTGCCAGAAAGCAATGGGAATACTGTGGTCTGGACGGTCACGGACTTGTTTTCCAAACAGGTGCACTTTATCCCTTGCCAAAAGATTCCCACTGCAAAAGCCTTAGCAAAACTTTTCATCCAACACATTTACAGATTGCATGGGGCACCCCAACGCATCATCTCTGACAGGGGGGTGCAATTTACGTCTGCATTTTGGAAGGAATTTTTATCCCTCTTAGGAACCACTCAGGGACTGACATCTAGCCACCACCCTCAAGGAAATGGGGGGGCTGAAAAAATGAACTCAGTACTTAAGCAATATTTAAGATGTTTTCTTAGTTTCCAGCAGACCGAGTGGGCGGACTTACTCCCCTTTGCAGAAGTTGCCTACAATAATGCAGTCCACTCCAGCACAGGTTACACTCCTTTTCAAATAGCCACCGGTCAAAGCTTCAACCCCATGCCAGAATTAACCCCAAACGAACCAACGATCCCCTCGCTGAAAGAATGGATGGAAAAATTACAAAACACCTGGCCAATAGTCAGAAAAGCACTAGATGAAGCTAGGCAGGCTTACAAAACACAAGCCGATAAAAAAAGGGTTGAGCCTACACCATTCATTATAGGAGAGATGGTGTACTTATCTACAAAATACCTAAAGTCCCTACAGCCCTGTAAAAAACTTGGACCAAAATACATAGGACCTTTTCCAATTAAAAGAATCATAAATCCAGTAACAGTAGAATTAGAATTACCCAAAAATCTCAGGCAAATACACCCAATTTTTCATTGCAGCTTGCTGAAAAGAGAGCATCAGTCACCTCTACGGCCAAAAATCCCCCCCCCCACCACCTCCAATCATGGTGGAGGGTGAACAACACTTCGAAATAAAGGAAGTCCTTGACTCTAGGAGATATCATGGAGCAACTCAGTACCTAGTTGCCTGGAAACACCTCCCTCCCTCACAAAATGAGTGGGTCCATAAATGTCATGTCAGAGCCCCGAAGCTATTGAAGAAGTTTCACACAGAGTATCCTAACAAGCCTGACTAAATTTTATACTTGTGTTTTCTTTCAGGTGGATCTCTCTTATTGTTAAGAGGGGCCGGATGTCAGAATCCAATTATATTTCATCTTTAAATTATCAAATATAGAAACTCCCAATTCTGCCTTCTCTGGATTCTGCCATAAGAGAGAGAGAAGGGGGAGAACAAAGGGGCTTTATGGCCCTCACTTCCTTCTTTACACTTCAAAGAGCTAAATGCTGAATGTGTGTTTATTGTAACCTCGAAGTGTTAGCATACCAAAGGAGAGTAATTGCCTTTCATGTAGTTATCTGAAGTCTCCATCCAGACGGAAGAAAGAAGAAAGGGAGTGGAATTGTGATACTTGAAACTATCACTGGAAGGGGGGTTGATTGGGTGGGACTACTGGGGAACCCCTTAAAACCTTGAATGGGAGAGCTTGGACCCCAAGTCCTGTCTAGCATGCCTGCAACCATTTTCTCTTAATAAAGGATTCCTGTTGGAAGAATTATTCCAAGAGTTCTGTCTTCTTAAGATGCAAAGTGGGGTGGGTCCTTACAGACAACTTAAATTGGGTTTTTATATTTAAAGTTTTGGAAGGTATGGAGTTTGGGGAGAAATTTATTCAAGAGGTCAAAACAGTTTATACATCACAGCAAGCAAAGATTATTATTAATGGAGATTTAAGTAAATCATGTGAAATTCAAAAGGGTAGGAGACGAGAAAGGCCCTTATCTTCCCTGCTGTTTATATTGGTTTCGGAAGTTCTGAATAGGGATATTAGGCAAGATGAGAAAATAACAGGTATAAATATCAAAAAGGAAGTTCATACATTGAGAGCATTTGCTGACGATTTAGTTATATTTTTGCAAGACCTGAGAACTATTATAGAATATTTGATGAAGAAACTAAATGAGTTTGGAGTTTTGGTGGGCTTGTTAAGAATATGACCTCTGAAGATTGTGAAATATTGATTAAAAAGTTGGGTTTTAGGGTGAAGAAAAAGGTGAAGTACCTGGGGGTTATATTAACAAATACAAATGCTAAACTGTTTCAAAATAACTTTGGACATCTTTGGAAAAATGATATTTAATAACTTATTAAGATGGGATAAATTCAACTATCATTATTGGTAGAATCTCTGTAATTAAGATGAATATTTTACCAAAAATGCTTTTTCTGTTTCAGGCTTTACCAGTACTTGTACTGATATCCATTTAAACAATGGCAGATAGACATCTCTAAGTTTATACAGCAAGGGAAGAAAACGAGAATTAGATATAAATTATTGCAAGATGCTATGTAAAGAGGAGGCCTAGACTTACTGGATTTAAAATTGTTATTTTGATGCCTGTTGTTTGGTCTGACTAAAAGAGTGGATGACTCTCCAAAATAAGAGGCTACTCAAGCTAGAGAACCATGAATTAAGATTTGGATGGCTATTCATGCTAAACTAAGGTTAAAGTCAATGTTGATTTTAATAATCAGTTTGCTTGACATGCCATCCTAAGAATTTGGAATAAATGTAAGGTTCTCTGCGGAGATGCTCTTTGGGTGTCTCCCCAGGAAGCTTTTTTAAAGAAAAGAAATGGTGGTGAGGCCAAATTGATGGACATCGTCAAATCATATCTTTCAATTATAGTGACCCTATCCTCAAATCTAAAGAGACATTGGAGTCAGAAGGATGTGTTTGCCATTGGTTCACATATTTATAATTGAAAAACAAAAACCAGAAAAAAGAGCTATAAATTTGATTTTGTGAAGAATGAATTGGAAATTCTCCAGTACAGGAGATGGATAATCCACGGATGGGTTTTCTCTGTCTGCCTGCTCTTGAGACCAAGTAGCCAAAACTTGACACGCCCCCACTTCCTGTGGAGTCCATTCTTAACTTGATCTCTGCTCGAGAAGACTCGTTTTGGCGTGGCTCTCAGCTTATCAGGTTAGACAAAGAAATCTATTGATTGATTTTCCCTTGATAATTGACTTCCCCTTCCAAAAAAATTGCCACCTATAGGAATTTAACCACAAAATTTTCTGGGGATCAGTCCTGATCTCAAACCTAAAATTAAAAAGGGGATTGGTGGGGAGGGAAACTTTCCCACAGATATCAGCCAGCCCCAGGGCTCTGGGGGGTGGAAAGGGGGGGAAGAAGGCATCAGCAGAGGCTACTTGCTGAACCTTTTCCCCAACCACTAATTTTTCCTTGGGATCATCCCTGATCCTATATTAAAATTGGAAAAGGGGGTGTGGGGGGGGGAAACTCCCCACGGATCCCAGCCAGCCCCAGGGCTCTGGAGGTGGAAAAGGGGGGGAAAAGGCATCAGCAGAGACCACTTGCTGAGCCTTTCTCCCCAACCTTCCAAGGGATTTTTTTCCTCAAATTGGGGGAAAAAATAACAATCTCCAGGTCCGGATTCAAACTTGAATTCGGATCATCGGAGATTCCCTAGCAGCCCAGGGCAACCGCGGGCGCCATTTTAGTTGCCGCTTTCAGGAAACAAAGGCAATCCCTGACTGGGATTCCCTTAAAACGTCACCAGCGCGCCAAATTTAAATCCCCCGGCACAAGCAGCTTCTGGGAGGCCGCGGAGCTTATTTTCAGAGGGAAACGAGCCGCGGCCACCCTCCCTTTTAAAAAGCCGAAGCACAGGAAGGGAGTAAGCCCCAACTAAGAAACGGGGGCTAGAGAACCCTCCTGGGATCTGCAAAGCCCGTTTTCAGAGAGAAACGAGCCGCGGCTGCCATCTCTTGCCAGAGGAAGGCAAACCGAGCTTAGGGAAGCTCCACATCATAACTGGAAGTACTGATAGAGGCGGAATAGGAGCGCACAGCCAGCGCTCCACCCCCGATACACATAATAATAGGACAAAATATAACAATAATAAAAATAAATAAATAAATTAAAAAAATTAATTAAAGCTAAAAATTAAGCGACTGCAAGGCCAACAGGCCTAAAGGCAGAACACACAATATTATCATCATCACTATTGTTGTTGTTGTTATTGTTATTATTATTATTATTTTATTATTATTATTGTTCCTATTATTAGTATAATAATAATAATATTAATAAGAATAAATTCCGCTCTAGGTGACCGCCATTTGATACCTTGTTGTGTATTAAGTCAGGCCTACAGACCCTTTTGAGGTCGCCACTGATATTTTTTTTTTGCCTCCCTTTTCCTTTTTCTACTGGTGCACGTTGCCTGGTCACCTAAGGCCTCCGGGCGGAACCCAAAGAGTGGTTCCAAACGTGCCTTCAGTACCTCCCTCAGCTACCGTGACCTTAGCCCAGAGAGAATATTTTTGTTGTGGTCGGGTGATCAGGGGAACAGTCCTGGTACTTGTTCCAATTTCGCTCCCGCCAATACTTGCCTGCCTGAGCGTCTTCTCAGTTTTTCTGGGACTGCTCAAGCGGAATGGAGGGACCCTCGTTGCCTCAATCCATGAGCACGACCCCTCCATCTCCCAATTACGGCTGCAACACACCTTCTGACCAGAAGGCGGCAGGCAAGTGCAAAGCGAAGACAAAACATCGCTCAAGAGGCCCTCCAAGTTGGTGGAAAAGCAAGCCAGCCATAGGCACCAGGCCCTGGAGAAGGAGTTCTCCAGAGCGCAGAGGCAGGCCCAATTGGAATTGGTTCAAATGGCGGCCACCGAGATGGAATTACCATTGGGTCCATCCACATCAACCCAGAGCGTGTGGTCCATTCCAGGAACACTGCAACCACTGGATTCGCCATCCACATCAGCCCAACAAACAACCACGGCGGCAGGCACAACCACTGAGTCCACCTCTCCACCTGCGGTCACCACACCCAAAGGTAATGACATAGGGGACATTTGGGCAGATGGATGGCTAGAGGCCCTATTAAACAAAGTGGTGGACCGTGCGCTAGCACAGCGCTCCGCCCACCACGACCGGGGGCCCTCCACCTCAGCCATGCCACACTCGGAACTCCCCTCAGAGTCCTCAGGCATTCAGGAATCCGCCTCCCCGGCCCAGTCCTCCATGAGTGGTTATTCTTCACCACAAGAGGAGGATCAACCTGGGATCTCTATGTCAGAGGATGAGGAGCTTCCCCCTGAGCCCCCCTCAGGGGGATTATTTAATCACAACCGCTTCCTCACGATATTACGCAAGGCCACAGCCATTGCGGACATGGGGACGGATCAGTTTTCTCAGCCGCAAGCGACACCGGCCACCACATCCAGACCCGTATTCGTAGAAAAGGTGACAACGCAGCACCATATACCATGCCCCGCCATTTTCCTGAAAGGGATCAAGAAGCCATGGGACTCTCCCGCTTCCTTCCCATCAGTGAGTGGTACAGACAAAAAATTATACAGCACTGCCACAGACCTCAATGAGGCCTTAGAAATACCTAAAGTAGATGAAGCCTGGATCCCCTTGGTCTCCCAGACAGCCATGGAGGCCCTTAAGGCAGATGACAAAAAGTGGGAACAAGCCTTTCGCAAAACCCACCAGACAGCGGCATGGGCCATCAAAGCAGCCACCTCGGCCTCCTTTTTTGTCCGGGCCACCCTCATCTGGTTGCAACAACTACAAACCATAGTTCCTATGGATGACATACGAACACACCAGGACCTGGCTAAGATGGTAGCAGCCACGGAATACGCTGCAGATGCAACGCTCCAATCGGCCATTTTTTCATCCAGATCCATAGCATCCAACATAATTGCCAGGAGAATGCTATGGCTAAAACACTGGCAAGCTGACACCAAGGCTAAGTGGCGGCTAGCGACCGCCCCTTACTCAAGCAACGGTCTGTTTGGGGAGGCCTTGGACCCCTATCTTGTAGAGAACAAAGACAAGCGGAAGGTCATGGCACACTTGAACAAAAGGTCAGACAAACGTACCACACCTTACTTTCGTAGGCAGTCCTTTCGCCAACCGACAACCACGCCTATCAGTCAGGCACCCAAGCCATTCACTCCCAGGCAGAACAAACCGTACGGCCGCCCCTACGACAGACCGGGGTTCCAGCCCAGACAACAAAACCAGTCGAGACGACCCTTTCGTGGAACGGGTCGTCCGTACCGGAAGACAAAATGACTCCTACATAGACCTACCCATTGGAGGAAGACTAGCTCACTTCTTCCACCAGTGGGAGCAGACCTCCACGGACAACTAGGTACTACAAACCATCCAGTCCGGGCTGTCCCTGGAGTTCCTGGTCCCACCCCCAGACCAACTCATCAACTGCTCGGTCTCCAGGAACCCCACCAAACGCAAACTCATGCAGGAGGCCATCCAACACCTGTTGGACATTCAAGCCATAGAACCGGTCCCAGCAGAATACAGAGGCAGAGGATTTTACTCCATCCTCTTCGTGGTTCCAAAGACTTCAGGAGGATGGAGGGCAATCCTGGACCTCAAAAACCTCAACCGCTACATCACATACAAAAAATTCAAGATGCAATCCCTTCAGTCCATCCTGGGAAGCATCAGAGAAGGAGACTTCCTGGCATCAATAGACCTCACGGAAGCCTACCTTCACATCCCCATCCACCCAAACCACCGCTGGTTCCTTCGTTTCTGTTACAGGGGAAAACACTTCCAATACAGAGCTCTCCCCTTCGGCCTATCTTCGGCACCCAGGGTATTTACCAAGATACTAGCAGTGGTAGCCGCCAAACTGAGAAAAATCCCAATACGCATCCAATGTTACCTAGACGACATACTAATCCAAGCAACATCCCTACAGACAGCTCAGACGGACGTAAGGACCGTCATTCGCATCCTCCAATTACACGGATTCTCAGTAAACTTTCAGAAGAGCCAGACAGTTCCCTCGTCCAGGCTGCTGCATCTGGGGGCCACGATAGACACAACCAACTGTATGGTCTATCTCTCCCAAGAGCGGGTGGCCGGCATCAGGGAACTGGCTCGCTGGGTTCACAGGCAGCGTTCAGTTCCGATACTAACACTTTCCCAATTATTGGGCAAGATGGTATCGGCCATAGCCATTGTACCCTGGGCCAGGCTCCACCTACGGGAACTACAGTGGTTTCTGCTCCCTTACCAATGGCAGAACACCAGCGCATCCAACCACCTAGTCAGGATCATGGCAAAAATCCGCAGGGCGCTACGCTGGTGGTGCTCTCGGGACGTGACCAAGGGGTCACCCTTCAAGGAACCAGTCAGAGTTACCATCACTACAGACGCCAGTCTTATGGTTGGGGAGCCCATCTGGACTCCCAGTTCGTACAGGGACGTTGGTCCGCCACGGATCTGAGAAACAACATCAACTGACTAGAACTCAGGGCTATTCACCTAGCCTTGAAACAATTCAAAGACAGAATCAGAGGCCACCACGTTCTAGTCCTAACAGACAACGTAGCAGCCAAGGCGCACATCAATCGGCAGGGGGGGACCAGATCAAAAACCCTGATGACAGAGGCACGACTCCTATTCAGCTGGGTAGAGCCCAATCTGAAGTCACTAAAAGCGGAACACATATCGGGGGTCAACAACCAGCAAGCGGACTTCCTAAGCCGCACCACAGTGGACCCTTCGGAGTGGGGGCTACACCCGAACTTGTTCCTAGACATCTCCCGCAAGTTCGGGTACCCGATCCTCGATCTGTTCGCATCGTCAGACAATGCCCAGCTCCCCAGATTTTACTCTCGTTACTTCAACCCGCGAGCAGAGGGGACGGACGCCCTGAGAACTCAGTGGCCTCAGGGTCTGCTTTATGCCTTTCCCCCACTACCACTCATACCGGCGGTCATCCGCAAGCTGATTCAGGAGCGGGCAGAAGTGATCCTAGTAGCACCATATTGGCCACAGAGACCATGGTTCGCCGACCTGATGAACCTATCTCAGTCGCCCCCATGGAACATTCCCCCTCATCAAGTGTCCCTACACCAGGGAACCATCAATCACCCGGAACCCCAATGGTTACAACTGACCGCCTGGCACTTGAGCGCCAGATAATGGCACAGGAACTATTCTCTCCCGGGGCCATTACCATAATTCAAGCTTCACGCCGTCCGGCAACAAACCACATTTACGACTCCACTTGGAAAAAATTTTGCCTTTGGTGCAGGGAACAGCAGTTTGACTTACACAAACTCTACATCCCTCAGATAGTAGATTACCTCTTGGAGGGACTAGACAGAGGCCTCGCCCCCGCGACCATCCGCAGGCAAGTGGCGGCCTTGTCCACCCTCCTCACCTGCACGGATTTTGTTCCCCTAGCTCACCACCCCAGAATCCGCGCCTTTATCAAGGGCGCCTATAACACCAGACCTCCAGTATTTCACAGGTACCCGTCCTGGGAACTACCGCGAGTCCTTCATGTGCTCATTCGGTCACCATTTGAACCATTGGCGACCGTTTCCTTGCGACACCTTTCGCTAAAGGTGGCGTTCCTGATTGCCATCACATCGGCCAGACGAATTTCGGAACTGGCCGCACTGTCAGTCAGAAACGACCTATGCATTTTCCACAAGGACAGGGTGGTCCTTAGGTTAGATCCTTCCTTCATACCAAAGGTGAATTCACTCTTTCACAGGACACAGGAAATAATTCTCCCAAACTTCTGTCCAAATCCAACAAATGACCGGGAGCGGCAGTGGCATACATTGGATGTCCGCAGAGCCTTGCGGCGTTATATAAAGCGTACAGAACCCTTCCGCAAATCGGAGGCCCTATTTGTGTCCTTCCAAGCGGGCACCTTGGGGCGGAAAGTTTCTGCGGGCACCATTGGAAGGTGGATCCGAAGCTGTATCGCAGAAGCTTATAATGTATCATCCCTGCCGCCCCCAAGTCATCTCACGGCCCATTCCACCCGAAGTGCTGCAACTTCGGCGGCATGGGCTACCCAGGCGTCAATCGAGGAAGTTTGCAGGGCCGTGACATGGTCCTCGCCTTCCCCGTTTATACGACACTACAAGATAGACCGCTTTGCATCGGCGGACGCCTCCTTTGGTAGGAGGGTCCTCCAGCAAGTTGTCTCAGAGATCAATCTACCGGCCTTATCTGTTTCCCACCCCTTGGGACAGTGAGGCTTTGGTACGTCCCATCCGTGGATTATCCATCTCCTGTACTGGAGAAGGGGCGTTGGTCTTACCTGAACGCCTTTTCTCAGTACGGAGATGGATAATCCACACCCACCCCAAGTCCAGCAGGCCGCTTGTAGGGAGCTGAGAGCCAATACCTCGTCAATCATCAGCCAATTCGCCCTCGTTAAGAATGGACTCCACAGGAAGTGGGGGCGTGTCAAGTTTTGGCTACTTGGTCTCAAGAGCAGGCAGACAGAGAAAACCCATCCGTGGATTATCCATCTCCGTACTGAGAAAAGGCGTTCAGGTAAGACCAACGCCCCTTCTACTGTGTGGTAGTGATGATCACATTATTGCTAAAGTTTATCAATTATTATTGAAATTGAACTCGGAGAATGAGTATGTATAGCAGGAGTCGCCAACCTTTCTGGGTTCGGGGACTGGTGGGAAAGGGACGGGCAGGCACCTTTATGCACGCATGCGCACACGTAAATGTGACTGCATGCGCGTGAACAGGGCCATGAGCATGCACACTCTACAAATGGGGCTGCTAACGCTGGTGTGCGGCACGCGGCTTGGCTAGCACCGGCAAGAGGCTCATAGCTCACAGCTCAGCTAGTGCTGTCAAGAGGCTCATGTTTCAGCTACCACCGGCGAGAATCTCATGGCTAGCACCGGCATAAAGCTCACAGTTTGGCTAGGGCAAGGCTAGCCTAAATGGTTAAATTGACTATTTCCGAAGAAAGCCAAAACCTCACTTCTACTTTCTGAAATATTCAGGTTTGGGGTTTATTAACATTTTGGATTGACGGAGAGCTTTGTAGTTGTTCAATAAGAAAATTAATCCTCCAAAATACAACTTGCCTAATAATTGTGACACAGAGTATAATTCCTAAAATATTGTCCCTCCTACTTCATGAAGTTTATAATAACAGTCTTCTGCCTAACTGTAACATATTTAAAATAATAGTTTGTGCCAAACAATAAAATAGTCTCCAACCTCAATTTCATTCTTACATGTGGATTTCACTCAAAATTCTCAACAGTAACTATGCTGAGAGGGAACTCTGGTAGTTGAATTCTGGAAAGCATCATATTTAAAAGAATCAAAAATATCTGCTTCTAAAAATGAACAGTGGAAAAATGTGTTAACTAAAGTCATGTATTATACCTATGGTATGGCAGGATTGGCTTGCTTAGGCTTAGTGTTGTATTTACCAATATGTGTATTTAGGTTAACGTATTATTTAAGATTGGGGTGACCCTGAAATGGAAAATGTTTTTTTTTTTTTTTTTTTTTTCAAATTTGAAGCAAAACATTGGTTCTGGATATTCCATCAGGCTGATGCAAAACTGAAACTGACTTGGATATTTTATGTTTTGTCAAAATAAAACTCAAATCAGTCTCAAAGTTTCAACCATAAGAAATGGTGGGAACTCAGAACAAGCCTCTTGGCATGAAGAAATCAAGAAGGCCATGTGGTGGCAGCAAAGAGATACAGAAGACTCTATATATGTCTCTTGTCATTTAGAACTGTGGTCCCCAGCCTTTTTGGCACCAGGGACCGGTTTCGTGGAAGATAATTTTTCCAGGGATGGAGGATGGTTTTGTGTGCTACCTAAATCCTGCACATGTGCAGATGAAGCTTTGCTCGCTTGTGCAGCCTGGTTCCAAAGAGGCCAGGGACCCCAATCTAGAGGGCACCCAGAGTTTTGCAACCCAGCTACGGAAGCCTAGTCTTCCTTGAACTTAGAATACAACAATAGTTTGTCCTGTGGTACAAATATTCTTAATAGAAAGGAATGTGAAGAAAATTTATTACTGATGTCACTACAGTCTTAATACATCACACAAGACACAGTCCTTTTAATCATTTACCATCTCCAGAACAGGAGAGCATCCTGAAAAAAATTGCTGAATTAATTCTAGTTAGTCCATTAACGGGTTACTGTAAATAAGTTTTAAAACAAACCTCTTCCTATATTTTCTAAATTGAAGCCCTTTCAGGAGCATGGACTGTCTCCCTTAATCCTTGTTTTTAAAGCTTTTGTACCTGCAGTGCAGGTTTATTATATCTTTTTTTTGGTGGCGCAGTGGTTAGAATGCAGTACTGCAGGCTAACTCACTGCTCACTCCAGGAGTTCGATTCTGAGCGGCTCAAGGTTGACTCAGTCTTCCATCCTTCCGAGGTCAGTAAAATGAGGACCCAGATTGTTGGGGGCAATATACTGACTCTAAACCGCTTAGAGAGGGCTGTAAAGCACTGTGAAGTGGTATATAAGTCTAAGTGCTATTGCTGTTGCAAGTTTTCTTTTTGCTAAGAAGAAATTAGAGAATGGAGAAATTGCAATTCTAGTTGAATAAGAGGATTGGAAAGGGAAAGGGAAAGTGGAAGAGCAAAGGAGAGATGCCAAATACTGGGAAACAAACCCCTGCTTGGCTGAGGAGTAATCTGAATCATGTACAGTGCTATATTCAGCAAACAATTTTTTTACACTTGAAATGCTAAAGGGGCTGATTGATAGAAGCAAGTCTCACAAATCAGCAAGCTCAAACATGTTTTAAGCAAAATACACAGTGGACTGTATCAATAGAACTTAAAGAGCATGCACACAATGAATACATGTTTATATGAGGCCAGCCATTATAGGTTTTTAAATACAATCTGAAGCTTGCACAAATGGAAGGTAGCAAGAGGGTGCAATGCATAGAAAGTAATAATGAATTAGTGATATCAAACCAACCAAACAGGATGACTCTTTGCTTTTCAGAAACACGGAATCAAACATTCCAAAATTGCTAGCCAAACCAGGCCAAGGCATTAGAAAAGAGCTTTTGAGAAAATGGAAAGTTCCATTTAAGATTATTTGCTGAGATTACAAATGCATATGCACTCTGTGCATGCTCTTTTGTCCTGTTGATATTTTCAGAGTGCTTTTGAAGATAAATCTCAGCAACTGTAGGAATCTTTACAAAAACCAACAGTAAATTACCCTTCAGACAGAAGTTTTGCATGATGAGTAGGGAATAATCTCCATTTCTTTTTCTGTTTCAGTTGGGTAATCTGCTGCTGCCTAGACCACTATTTCCATGTTTCCATCTGTGTGCATTGAAAGAGCATGTGGCCTCAGTGCATCATTGCATTCTGTTTACACAGATTGGGCAGTCAGTAGAACCAGCAGTACTTTCAGTTCAGTTGATGCAGCATCTGGCTGAAGTTACGTGGTGGAGTGGAATTTCCTGTAGACTGGAGGGAGGAGTTAAGAGGGGCCTGAATTTGGAATTGCTGCTCTTCAGGAAGCAACTCAGGTTCAACCTCCCCCAGAATCCTTGAAGCTTTCTCTTGCTGTTCCGAAGGGAATGCATTCGGTCTGGCAAGATTCTTGTCATACAACTGACTAACAATGAAATTACGACCGGTTGTGGCTGCTTTTGCCTGACCCAGGGAGTGTCGTCCATGTAAGCTTTAGTGCTCAGGTACTGAAAGATATAACCAAGTGAGTCATAGGAATGTTGTCCAATATGAAGCTTTCTGGGTGAAAGAAATCAAAGATTCACACCAATATGAGTTGCGTTAGTGCTCAGAGTTGTGTAAGAGACTCACCGTTGGCCACATTTGGTCATGGGGGGAGAGTTTGGAAAATGAGAGAGGGGAAACCAGCAAGCCCGAAAGGGGGAGATATCTCTTGGGGAAGATCAGTTGCTCCACCAAATCAGTATTTAGAGATGAGTGATGGAGTGTTAAACTGCATGATGCCCTTTCCTCCACTGAGCTGTGCTTTGCATTGGTGGCAAATAGAATAGAATAGGTCTTCTTCAAGCTTCAAATGTTTTCATACTGTGGTGTGCCGTCACTATTATCCGCACATGCCATATTCCCAGTTTCAGGAGGGGCAACCTCCTCTATCTCCCAATATTCTCCCTCAGCTTTTGGGTTGCTAGCAGAATGGAGATGGCTGACTACCATAAGCTTCAACACTACCGCCATCTCTGTTTATGTAAGAGGAAGGGTTCCCTACTAGTATTGGTCTCCCCCATATGAAGCTAGATACAATTTAGTGATGGAATTAAATCAAGCAGTCTCCACTTCCTCTTTTGACACTGCAACTTTCGACACTGCCCTCCTTCTGACTAGCCCTCTAACTCAGGGTTTTTCAACCTTTTTACCCACTGTACCACTTTTAGGATATGGCAATATCCGAGTACCACCAGTCGCCTAACAAGCTGTCAAAAACTTGATGACCAAAAAAAAAAAAAAAAAAGGAAAAAAGTGATAAAGTACAGGTAGTCCTCGACTTACAACAGTTCGCTTAGTGACTTTTCGAAGTTACAATGGCACTGAAAAAAGTGCCCTCCAAGCCACAGCCGAGCAAGACACCTACCTACCTGCCCAGCCACGTTCTTCCTCCTGTCCAAGGTTTTCATTGCTGTGAGCATTTCTGTTGAGGATTGGCAGCGGGGGTGGGGTGGGGGGGGGTGTTTGGTTTTTATTCCCCCCGTCTGCTGGATGGGTGCAGCAGGTTTTGGTCACTTCACATGACACTGGGACACTGTGACTGTCATAAATATGAATCAGTTGCCAAGCATCTGAATGTAAATCACAAGACCCTGGAGATGCTGCAACATTCCAGCTGATCGGCGCTTCTTCTGGGCTCAGCGGAAGTGCCATGATCAGTGCTGCTTTCCAGCTGGAGCCTGGCACTGATCCTGGCGTTTCCACTTAGCCCTGCCAGTCCCGAAGAAGCACCAATCAGCTGGAAAGTGGCACTGATCCTGGCGCTTCTGCTGAGCCCTGACAGCCCTGCAGCTCCAGCCATCTCTCGCTCAGGCTTGTGCGGTGCTGCCACCAGTTCAGCTCATTCCCCTCCCCTGCTACCACTTTTCTAGGATGGTTGCGTACCACCTGCCAGCTGCCAATGTACCACAGGTGGTACCTGTACCACTGGTTGGAAAGTCCTGCTCTAATTGATCCTATTGTCTCAACTATGGCTTGTTCTGGGGGGAAGTGATGTAGTTTGGAGTATGTATATAGTTGCCAAACCTGAAGTGCAGGAAAGAAGTCCAGAAAGCTAGCCCTCTTTTAAAGCATAAAATAAAGTGCTCTATTTAATAGATGCCCACATATAACCAGCAAGCAGCAATGCTATCAATATCTGTACACAGTACACAGGCATATATAGTATCCCCAGCAAGGGAGGAAGAGCTGTTTGGAAAAAAAAATACAAGTAAATAAGTAGGCTTTATTTGTGTGAAGGTTCTTCTTGGAAGAGGAAAATGCTCTTACTGTAAAAGCATGTTTTTTTTAACAAACTAAAATTATTCTACTATCTATCTTCTATATAAATAAAAATGTAAATGTTCGTTTGTTCACAATCTTAAATCTCCGAAAGTTCTTCACCGATTGCTTTGAAATTTTGACACAACGTTGCATTTGAATACGCGCGTGTTTTTATATACCTATATTATATAGATGTCACACCTGTGACAGGTTAAAACATGCTTTTTTCTAAAAACAGCACCATCTGTTGGACATAAAAGCAACACACGCTACATGCACTTTCTCTTTTCTTTCTTTTCTATTTAGCCAGACTGAGCCACAGCAACGCGTGGCCAGGTACAGCTAGTCCTGAATAAAAACAAACTAACACTACTACCACCACCACCTATTAAATGGGCTTGGGTAGAGGGAAGTTGATCATATACATAGCTTCAGAACTGCTGCTTTTCAGAGCATGAATAGAAAACAAAGGTATCCTAGCATAATTTTGTTACAGGACCCCAGGCATGCATGAATCACTTAGATTTCCTGGATGTCCCTTTACAGTCTCGTGGATATGTCCTTTACAAACATTGCTCCTGTACATAGAATAATGGAATAACAGAGTTGCAAGAAATGTTGGTGGTCTTCTAGTCCAACCCTCTGCTCAAGCAAGAAACTCTGTACCATTTCAGACAAATGGTTGTCCAGTCTCTTCTTAAAAATCTCCAGTGTTGGAGCACCCAAAACTTCTGGAGGCAGTTTGTTCCATCGATTAATTGTTCTAACTGAAAGGAAATTTCTCCTAGGTTGCTTCTCTCTGATTAGTTTTCATCCCTTCTTGTTCTGTCTTCAAATGCTTTGGAGAATAGGTTGACCACCTCTTTTTAAACTAACAGATTAATCAAAGTAAATATTTTTGAACTTTGCAATTTAAGGGTCATTAATATTTGTAATAAAATTGTTTGCATTTGTTGAGAAATTCTTACAAACATATTGTCAACGCTGCTAATATTGGATATTATTGCTTTGACAAAATATGCAGAACTGTCTGGTATTTTTAGAGTTAACTTAGATGATGCTGGGAGGGGAGGAAAAAGATAAGGAATGCAGGGGCTACAGAACAGAAATGAACCTTGGCCAGGGCTTATTGGAGAACATGATTTATGATTGCAAAATAGGGGAGGGGAATAGGCTGGAATGTTATGTGCAAGGAAGAGGAATTCAGATCTTGGCATCCATCCATGCCATGCGGACACTCTGTTACACAAAATAAAGACTTTTTTGGATAAACAATGCCTGGAAATTCTTTGAAGTGTTTCATTAGTCGGAACCATGACACATATATTTAGCAATGAATGTTTCTGTTAAAGACATTGGAAAAAGATACCTGGGGGTTCCCAGATCCATTTATAGCTTACTACTTTCCTTGTTTAAGATAGGCAAAATAATTGGGACTCATTTTTTAAAGAATGATTTATATCTAATATTTATAAGAACAAGATTGTGAGATTCTTTGCTCAGGTGTTTTTGTACCTGAAAGAAAACATTAGATCAACTCCCAAATAATTTATCTTTAAAAGGTGTGGGGTCCCTTAGGCTCACTAAGAATGCAGTAATCCAGATAATTTTGTTCTTTTAAACTTCTTTAGAGGGAAGAACCTTGAATTCACAATCATTTTCCTTTTGCGTAAACAAAGTTTATGCAAATTTCCAATTAGAAATTTTCTGAGCAAGTAGTGGCATTTTATGTAATTTCCCTAGATCTATATACTCTGGCAACTTAATTTGAGTGAACAACTTTACCAGTTTTTCTAAAGGATTTCAGAGTAGGAAGGTTCACTCTATGGTTCCCTTTTAGTTAGAGTTCTACACGTAGATCTAATGTGATCTTTATTGCTTTGTATACTAAGAAACAGGAAAAAATTCTGCTTTGGATTGGATGATAAATTGTATTTCAGGTTATCAACCTCCCAATGTACATAAGTATAATCATTATGACTTCATAAATCATGATTACAAACTTAGTAATTTTTTTCAACAATTCTTCTTGCTCAGAGAAGAGGCATTTGTGGTTTATGGTGAAAAGGGCTTTTGCGCATCTCCATCTGCTGTGCCAATTGTGCCTGTTCCTGAATGAGAAGGCTTTAGTAGTTTAAAAACAAGAAGGACTAGAGGTGACACAATATTAGTGTTCCAGTATCTAAGAGGCTGCTACAAAGAAGAGGGGGTCAACTAGAGATTGGACAACAATTTGTCTGAAATGCTATAGGGCAGGGGTGTCAAACTCAATTTCATTGAGGGCTGCATCAGCATTGCGGTTGCCCTCAGGGAGCCGGGTGGGTGCGGCCTACTGGGTGGGCGTGGATGGAGTGGGTGTGGCCTACTGGGTGGACGTGGCCAGCTCTACATCGTTCGCATCAAGGGTGCCTGTGGGGGCTTGGGCAGTAGTGGGATAGATCTGAGGGTCTCCGGCAGAAGGGGGTGGGACCAGGGCAAGTGCCAAGGCATGGTCCACTGGAGGAGCCTCGGTGTTCCTCTCAGGCCATGCGGGGGGGGGGCTTATGGAGCTAAGACTGAATGCGTTTCAGCATAGATGGCCACCACAAAATTGTACATTGGCTCCCAGATGGCCTGGGCCAAGGCAGAGGGGGCCTGTTCCCTCACTGTTCCAGGATTGCTTTGCGGGTCACATAAAACCACATCGCGGGCCACATCCGGCCCCCGGGCCTTGTGTTTGACATGTCTGCTATAGAGTTTCCTGCTTGAGCAGAGGGTTGGACTTAAAAGACCTCCAAGGTCCCTTCCAACTCTGTTATTCTGTCATTCTATTCTCTTCCACAAAGTAGCTTCTGTTACTTTGAGAAATAAAAATGCATAGTGGAACTAGAAATAGTATGAGGGATCTAGTTTGTTACATACAGAATGCAGAAAAAAATCAGTTGAGAAACAACCTTATCAAAATGGATAAAATCATATATAGAGTAGAAGTAGACAGGGAGAAATTTTTCACATTGTCTGAAAACTTTAGGACCAGTAGTCATCCAAGGAAACAAATTGAATTTGGAGAGATCAAGAAAAAGCAAGTACTTCTCACCGTGTATAATTAATCTGTGGAATTGATTACCACAAAACATGGCGACGGCCACCTAACTTGAATGCCGTTAAAAGGGATTGGATATATTCATAGAATGTTAGTTAAAAACTAGAAAGTTGGAAGACCCAATTTTTCTCTGTGTTGGGGGCAGTTTGATTCCAAATACCAATTTTAGATGAACGGTAGTGGGATAAAGGTAAATTCTCTGTCTCCTACTTGAGAGCACCCTAGAGGTGTTTCATTAACCACTCTAAGAAACAAAACGTTGCATTAGAATGGATCTTATCCTGCTCTAGCAGGACTATGCATATGCTTATCCAATCTATCCAATCTACAGGGCTTATTAAAATTATGAAAATGCTGGTGATTTTGGGCTGGTCTTTCTCAGTCCAACTCACCTCAAGGGTTGTTAGTGGGAAAAATAAGAAGCAGGAATATTGGGTATGTTTGCCATCTTGAGTTATATATAAAAAAAGGTAGTATAACAATATGATGGTGATTCTGTTTTTCTTTTAGCCATGTCTCAGACCGTACAGACAAATGGCACACAACCATTGAGCAAAACATGGGAACTCAGCTTATATGAACTTCAAAGAACACCTCAGGTACTGTAGTTACGTTCTTCTCCATCTTTGTATTATCTTTGGTAATAGCTTGTATCATTGTATTGTTTTAGTGTGAATGTGATCTTCCACATCCCAAATAATTTGTACTAGAAGAATTAGATAGTAGGAAAAGTAGTGTAATTGTAAGAGTATTGAAAAGGTATCATTTATAAATATTAATTTCAATGGAGCAAGGAAATAATTTCTTGAAAATGCTATTTTGATCATTAGGAAGCTATAACAGATGGCCTGGAGATAGTGGTGTCACCCCGAAGTCTCCACAGTGAGCTAATGTGTCCCATTTGTTTGGATATGCTGAAAAATACCATGACTACTAAGGAATGTCTACATCGATTTTGTGCTGATTGCATTATCACAGCCCTTAGAAGTGGGTAAGTTGGTTGATGAAAAAAACCACTGCTGCAGAACTGAATAGTACCTTGGAATTATGCTCAAACCTGTGATTCAAAAGATTTTTTGGAATTGAAGCCACACAGGATACAGCCAGTGATGCATGAATGTTTTAGATATGGATAAGGCCACTGTTTTTGCCCCATGCTGGAATATGTGAAATGGGGTGCAAATTTTAAGAGTAATTATAACAAAACTAGATGCTTCTTATTTCAGCAAGAAAGGTGGGTGGGTAGGAAAGGCCAAAAAAAGCAGATTGCTACCAACATTTAATGATATATGGATTATATAGCAATAGCACTTAGACTAATATACCGCCTCATAGTGCTTTACAGCCCTCTCTAAGTTTACAGAGTCACTCTCATTTTACTGACCTCAGAAGGATGACTAATCTGCTTGTTGCCTATCACAACTCTGCCACAAAGGAACTATAAAAAATACTTTTGCCTTCTTTCTTCTCTGAAATTGTCTCCTGTCACCTATTGTATATGGCTGGCCACATTCGAGACCCAAAGAAGGTTATATATAAAGAATTTGCAGCTAGGATGGGTTGAGTATTTTTGCTATCCTACTTAATCTTGTGAGATGGGAGTCCTTGGTGCTCTCTGAGCTTGATTGTTTTCTTGCAGATGTTTCATTACCCAAACTAGTTAAACTCATCAGCACTGATGATGTTACCTAGTTTGGATACTGAAACATCTGCAAGCTCAGAGAGCACCAAGTGCTCTCATTTCAATCCTGAGCCTCAAATATTTTCTCCTTTATTGGCTTGTAGGATAGGTTTGCTGCAGTAGTACCTGAGCCAAGATCATTCAGAGCATCTTATATCCAAGCAGAGACTTCAACTTGGAGTTCAAGTCAGGATTTGTATCCAGTATAATACACTGACTCCAAGTAATAACTTAACTTTTTTCAGCCTATGTAAAAGTGGGTACATAAAGAATACGTGGCTCCTTGTACTGTTGTCACCAAATAATGTACAGGACTAAGAGCAAAGAGGGTCAGTGAGCATTGACCAAATCATTCTATTGAATTCTATACTGCCTTATTCTTTTTAACTGCTACGTCTTTGTCAGTTATGTGCAAATCTTATAATGTCAGTATGGAGTATAACAAATTTGTTAACCTTCAAGGATTCGGATTCTGAGATGTGCAAAATTAACAAATGGCTGTTCCCCTTCTGATAAATAGTTAAGTATTTTGAAAGAAATCACAAAGATTTGCCAACAATGCAATAAGTATACAATATTTTTGAATTAGGTAAAAACATATTTTTGGAATTCTTTTTCTTATTTTCAGAAACAAAGAATGCCCTACTTGTCGTAAAAAGCTCGTTTCCAAAAGATCTTTGAGACCAGATCCAAATTTTGATGCCCTCATCAGTAAAATTTATCCAAGTCGTGATGAATATGAGGCTCACCAGGAGAGAGTTTTAGCAAGGATCAGCAAGCACAATAATCAGCAAGCTTTGAGCCACAGCATTGAAGAGGGTCTGAAAATACAAGCCTTGAACAGGTAAAAAAAATCATATATAGTGAAAAGATGGATATACAGAGTTCTCTAGTTGGGTGATTGTCCGCATACTTACTTGTATGAAGATCTATCTATATCTTCAGACCTCAGCATAAAAAGAAAAAATAGAAAATTATGCCTACCAGAAGGTTAGAGATTTGCTTCTATTTCAAATACACATTACTGCATTGTAATCTAAAAGCTTACATTTTTAAATAAATTCCTGCTTTTTCTTTTTAATTTGAAAACTGTGGATCATGCAAAATTGACCATAACAGCCTAAATTACAATGCTTCATTGTATCCAGTAACGTTACAGCTAACCATATCCTAATATTTGTTCAAAATCTATATTTCAAATGACATTATGTCTACTAAATACTGTAAATACTAAATATATTTTAATATGTGAATTATTTTGCAAAATGAATTTCCTCATGGCATAATAATAATAATAATAATAGTAATGAATCAAGATGCCCCACGAAAATAACATTAAGAGTCTGGATGAGGAAGATTACTACAAATACTTGGGTATCCTTCAAGCTGACAACATCAAGCACACTGAAGTCAAGAAAAAGATTAGAGGTGAATACATCAAGAGAGTGAAGAAGATCTTAAAGTCCAAACTCAATGGAGGAAATACCATAAAGGCAATCAACACCTGGGCAATTCCAGTCATTAGGTACACAGCTGGAATAGTGGACTGGACTCAAGCAGAACTAAAAGCAATGGATAGGAAGACCAGAAAAATAATGACAATGAATCACGCCCTTCATCCACGCAGTGACATTGACAGACTTTATCTACCAAGACAAATAGGTGGGCGTGGAATGCTACAAGTACATCAGATGGTTGAAGAAGAAAAAATGGCTTTGGAAGAATATCTGAAGAACAATGATGAAGATGCACTGAAATTAGTATATCAGGAAGGCTTACTGACTACTGGAGAGACCAAACTGGCCTACAAGAAAGACCAAATGAAGAACAGAATAGAGGCATGAGAAGACAAAGCACTACATGGCCAATACATTAAAAAAAATAGCTGGAAAAGCAGATAATAACAAGACCTGGCAATGGCTAAGAGCAGGAAAATTGAAGAAAGAGACCGAGGGACTAGTTCTGGCTGCACAAGACCAAGCCTTAAGGACAAATGCATATAAAGTCAAAATTGAGAAGACAGCAACAGACAGTAAGTGCCGCCTATGCAAAGAAGCTGAAGAAACAGTGGACCACATGGTAAGCTGTTGCAAGAAGATTGCACAGACTGATTACAAGCAGCGGCATGACAAAGTAGCAACAATGGTGCATTGGAAGATCTGCAAAAAATATCATTTGCCTGTAAGCAAAAACTGGTGGGATCATAAAATAGAGAAAGTCATAGAAAATGATAAAATTAAACTGCTCTGGGACTTCAGAATTCAAACAGACAAGCACCTGCAACATAACACCCCAGACTTAACAATTGTCGATAAGAAAGACAAAAAAGTCTGGATAGTGGACGTGGCAGTGCCTGGAGATAGCAGAATAGAAGAGAAAGAACTGGAGAAGATAACAAAATACAAAGACCTACAAATAGAAATAGAAAGACTGTGGCAAAAGCAAGCAAGGGTAGTACCAATAGTCATAGGCGCCTTGGGTACAATCCCAAAACAACTGGAGCACCACTTGAACACCATTGGCATTGACAAATTCGCTATTAGTCAATTGCAAAAGGCGGCCTTACTAGGAACTGCTTCCATCCTGCGACGATATCTGTAATACCATCAAACATCCACATCTGCCTATCCCAGGTCCTGGGTAAGGACTCGATAGGTAGACAAAATGCCAAATCCAGTCTGAACATCTGGCTGACTGTGCAATGATTAATAATAATAATAATAATAATAATAATAATAATAATAATAATAATAATAATAATAATAATATAAAAAAGTTGGAAGGAACCTTGGAGGTCATCGAGTCCAACCCCCTGCTCAGGCAGGAAACCCTATACCATTTCGGACAAATGGCTGTCCACTCTCTTCTTAAAAACTTCGAGTGTTGGAATATTCACCGTTTCTGGAGGCAGGTTGTTCTCCAGCACTGGAGATGGATAATCCACGCAGTGGGTTGAGACTGTATTCCTGGCCAATCAGATCAGTCAGCCAAAATTGCCACGCCCAGTCCTGGACCATGATTCTTCAGTCTTGATTGATCTGGCCATACAGAAAGACCTACAATCTTTGGCTCCTGGGCAGGTATAGTTCCTTTCCATTGGGGGGGATTTCTTCTAGTAGCTGAAATTGCTTAGTTTAAAAGTTAATTAGAGATAATTTAATTCAATGTAATTGATTACTCAAAATTGCCTGGCTAAATTGTAAGACTCAGGAAGTCACATTCCCTACAGGGGAAACCACCCCCACTTAAAAGGGGGAAATCCCTATCTCCCCTCCCTAACCCAAACCCCAACCACCTTCCAGCAGCCGGCAGCAGCCTTAAACAAACGGGGAGGCTCGGGCAACCCCTCGCGTTTAAAACAAACAAAACAAAAAGACAGAAAGGCAAGCAATTAGCGAGGGAAGCGGAGGACAAAGGGGACGCATGCTGGGAGGGAGATTAATTAAGGGAAACAGCTGGCATGCGAAGGAGCAGTTTCTTTCACTAACCAGGCTGCTCAGGATTTTTTAAACGAGGCGCCATTGTCTGCACAGCTGTGAGCACGCGCGGCTCTTTGTTACAACCGCACGTGGCACAGGCAGCCTTTTTAGCACAGGCGCAATAATCTCCTGCTCCTTTTAACACATGCGCAGTAGTCTCCTGGCAGCGGCGGCCATATTTTTGTCCAAACGGGATCTAAGGCTCCCTGAGGAAGCTAGATTCAGCCGCTGGAGTGAATTTAATAGGCAAGCAGTACTGGGGTACTAAAGCATCTATTATTCATTCAGAGACATTCAAATCAGACACATAGCTGCTGGTTCCAGGACTTGGTGTCTTCTACCTAAAGTAAATAAGAACCTTTCATAACTAACTGTGTTTAGTTGCCTTTGGCTCCTTCCGGACCTCGGGTCCCCCATTAGTGGCCCGTACGCTTCTGGATTTAGTGGTGGGTTCCAGGCATCCCCAGTCGCGTGCCTGTCCTTACCCACCATAGTCAAGCCGGGTTCCAGGCATTCCCATTAGCGTGCCTGTTCTTATCCGTGCACAGTGACTAACTCTGACAATTTTGCAGAGTCTGCTCCTGAGTTCCAGACGCCCCCGGTAGTGCGCCTGTCCTTACTCAAAGTTGGAGCTCTCCTACTACCTGGGTCCCCCCTATCGCGGCCCGGCGTTAGTGGAGAATGGAGGAAGCAATCATTCCCTCCACTGGAGCCCTGCCTTCATCCTCTGGAGCACCCGCATCAGAGGATTTGGAATCCTCTGCAGCCCCTAGAAAGGCTGCAAGGAAGTCATCAAAGAAGGCTGACAAACAGGCAATCAGAAGACACCAAGCCCTAGAAAAAGAGTTCGACAGAGCCCAGAAAAGGGCCAGAATTGAAAATAGGCAGAATGGGGGGATAGGCCCTGATCTACCGCTGGGTCTCCCTTCATCCCCACGGGCCATTTGGTCATTAGGGAACTCATCACAGTCCCAAACAGAGGGTGGGGTAGGCGAATTCTCATCGCTCTCCCGATCCCCCTCCCCACGGAGGTTACAGGAAACCCCGAGGACCATACTAACCACAGCACCTGCAGGGTTGCAGGCAATGGTTACTCCTCCTGCATTGACGGGGGATCTGCTAGCTACCCTAATAGCACAGGCAGTGGACCGTGCATTTGAGGCCAGGGCTCAAACTTCAAAGCCAAGTCTCTAGGACTTAGAACGAGGCATCGGGAGGAAACGGAGGACCATCAGGACCTCTCCTCCGTCTCAGACTCGTCGGTCTCTGAGGAAGCTTACCTGGACCAGCCAGGTACGTCACAAAGGATTCAAATGTCTGAGGAAGAGGAGGACACCTCACCTCAAGGGCCGTCCTTCAGCGGCCTGTTTAACCCTTCTCTTTTTGTTACCATTCTGCGCAAGGCTGAGGCCACAGCCCATCTGGGGCATGGGACACCAGCGGAGCCTGTCACAGTTGACACGGAGGCTGAGCCGACGTTCGCCGAAAAGGTAACCACTCAACACCGCATACCATGCCCGACCATGTTCCTAAACACAATAAGGAAACAGTGGGCAGCGCCAACCTCCCTACCGCTTCCTAGCAATGCGGAGAGGAAGCTATTTAACGTAGCAAGGGAGCTAGAGGGAACATTGGAAGTGCCGGTGGTGGACGAACCCATAGGTCCTCTGATATTGGACACGGCCATATCAGGAGATTTTGCTGAGGCTCTTAAAGCCGAGGACCGAAAGAGTGAGTCCAACTACAGGATAACGCACCAGGCAATAGCTTGGGCTACCAGGGCGACTACCTCCGCGTCCTTTTTCACCAGAGCCACACTTTGTTGGCTCCGTGAGTTACACTCACCAGGAACTCAGCAAAATGGTAGCGGCCATGGAATATGCGTTGGACGCGACACTTTTAGCGACCAAGTTTTCAGCCAAGGCAATGGCGGCAAACAACACGAGCAGGCGCTTCCTCTGGCTAAAGAACTGGCAGGCGGATACCAAATCCAAGTGGAAATTGGCTTCGGCTCCGTACCAAGGGGCAAAGCTGTTTGGTGAGGCACTAACGCCATACCTGACAGAGAACAAGCACAAGCGCAAGGTCCTTAAACACATGCTTAAAAGGCAGGACAAAAGACCCGGCTCCTGGGGAAGGAAACAATCCTTTCGTGCGGAAGCCAGGGTCAACTACTTTCAAAATTCCCAACCCTTCCAAGCTAGACAGGATAGGGAAAGACAGGGGGACAGACAGAATACAAGACATAGACAAACGCAGGGAAGACGGCCCTTTCGGGGGAACAACCGCCCCTTCCGCCGTACCAGATGACTCCCACCCAGACCTTCCCATAGGGGGCAGACTAGCAGGGTTTGCTCCCCAGTGGGAAGAGACCACCACGGACGTATGGGTCAGGAACACCATACGTCATGGTCTATCTCTAGAATTTCTCTCAAAGCCCCCGAACCGCTTCCGCCCGTGCCCCTGTCCCACAAACCCAACAAAGAGAAGGCTCATGAACGAGGCCGTTCAGCACCTTCTAAACATACGGGCCGTAGAGCCGGTGCCTATGAACCAGAGAGACCAGGGGTTTTATTCTATCCTCTTCGTGGTCCCAAAACCCTCGGGGGGTTGGAGAGCCGTTTTGGATTTAAAAAGGCTAAATTTCTACATAAAATACCGCAAATTCAAAATGCAGACACTACGCTCCATCCTTGGAAGCGTAAGGAAAGGGGATTTTCTGGCATCGATCGACCTCACGGAGGCATACTTGCACATCCCTATCTCTCTGGCTCACCGCCGCTTTCTACGGTTTGCCTACAGGGGACACCATTTTCAATACAGGGCACTTCCATTCGGCCTGTCATCAGCGCCCAGGGTGTTCACCAAGATTCTGGCGGTTCTGGCAGCACACCTAAGAAACGTACCAGTCAGAGTCCAGTGCTACCTGGACGATATTCTAATCCAGTCATCGTCCGCCCAGCAGTCTCAGGCGGACCTACAGTTAGTGATAAAACTGCTGCAGGACCACGGCTTCTCGTTGAACTTTCCAAAGAGCCATCTAACTCCAACTACGAGAATACTCCATCTGGGAGCGGTCATAGACACAAGGGAGTGCAAGGTGTACCTATCACAGGAACGCCTCAGCAGCATAAAGAAAGCCGTAAAACAGGTAAGCCTCGGTCAGTTAGTGACGCTGGTCTGCCTCTCCCAGCTGCTAGGGAAGATGATATCGACCATAGCAATAGTTCCTTGGGCAAGGCTGCATTCAAGAGAACTGCAGTGGTTCATGCTCCCGTTTCAGAGACAGCAAATCACTGCATCCCGGAAGAGGGTAGGCATACCTCTGAGAGTACGACACTCCCTCAGGTGGTGGCTATCTCCAGCTCTCCTCAGGGGGTCCCCCTTCAGGGAACCAGACAGAGTAGTAGTCACAACGGATGCGAGCTTATTCGGCTGGGGAGGCCACTTGGGGACCAAGTGGACACAGGGCCGCTGGTCAGCGGTGGATCTCCGACACAACATAAACTGGCTCGAGCTGCGGGCTATTCACCTAGCGTTAAGGCATTTTCACAGCAGCATAAAAGGCAGGCACGTACTGGTCCTGACGGACAACGTGACAGCCAAGGCCCACATAAACCGTCAGGGGGGCACACACTCTCGCTCGCTCTCGGCCGAGGCCCTCCTACTGGGGGCCTGGGCGGAACAAAATCTGGCCTCCATAAAGGCCGACCACATATCGGGGGAGGCAAACATCCAAGCAGATCTGTTGAGCAGATCAACAATAGATCACTTGGAGTGGCAACTACACCCGAGGATCTTCAGGGAGATCTGTCACCGCTTCGGGCTTCCCCAGGTGGACCTTTTTGCCTCTCCTTCCAATGCCCACCTAACTCGCTTCTTCTCCGATTCCCATCCAGGGGAGCAGAGCAGACGGACGCGTTACGGAGCCCATGGCCAAAGGGACTCCTGTACGCGTTTCCACCCTTACCTCTCCTTCCGGCGGTAGTACGCAAGATTCTGCGGGAAAGGGCCGAGGTAATCCTTGTGGCCCCTTATTGGCCAAGGAGACCTTGGTTCGCAGACTTGAGGAGTCTCTCCCGCACGAATCCATGGCGGATTCCTCCGGAGAGGATCTCCCTCAAGCAGGGGGAGATCTCCCACCCAGAGCCACAATGGCTACAACTAGCCGTCTGGCTCTTGAACGGTCAATTTTAGCCAAGGGGGCTTGCTCACAGGGTGTAATTAGGGTCATACAGGCATCAAGGCGCCCCTCCACGAACCGTATCTACGAGGCCACGTGGAGAAGCTTCCAGTCATGGTGCTCTAAACAGGAATTGTTACTCGAAGGGATCACAATTCCCAAGATCCTAGAATTTTTACTAGATGGCCTAGAGAGGGACCTCTCGCCAAACACGCTGCGCAGGCAAATCGCCGCCCTCTCAACTATACTTTCTGCCAGCCCCGGTGAATCCTTGGGCAAGCATCCCTTAATACGATCCTTCCTCAAGGGGGCTGCGAACATCAGACCGCCAACCGTGCACAGGTATCCATCGTGGGAACTACCACGAGTACTACAAGCTCTTACCAGAGCGCTATTCGAACCACTCAAAACATGTGACATTCGCTACCTGACCCATAAGGTAGCATTCTTAGTAGCTATCACGTCAGCTCGACGGATATCCGAGTTAGCTTCTCTCTCAACGAGGAAGGACCTGTGTCATTTTCACAGGGACAAGGTAGTGCTAAGAATAGACCCTTCATTCATTCCAAAGGTCAACTCTTTTTTTCACAGATCACAGGAAATAGTCCTACCAGACTTCTGTCCAAACCCAGCTCATCCCCTGGAGCAACAATGGCACACCTTGGACGTACGAAGGGCACTAAGACATTACATTTCGCGCACAGCGGAATTCCGTCGCTCGGAAGCGCTTTTCATATCCTTCCACCCCGCTACTAGGGGCCGGAAGGTCTCGTCCTCTACCATCGGTAGGTGGATTAGGGCATGCATCACTGGGGCATACCAGGCGGAGTCCTTGCAAGTCCCCAAGCATATCACGGCCCACTCCACAAGGAGTGCTGCCACCTCAGCAGCATGGGCCATGCAGGCTTCTATTGAAGAGGTATGCAGGGCAGCCACTTGGGCCTCGCCCTCTCCATTCATTCGTCATTACAAAATCGACAAGTACTCCTCTGCAGAGGCCTCCTTCGGTAGGAGGGTTCTCCAGCAGGTTCTAGACCAAAGTTACACACGGGACCAGTCTATTCCCCAACCCAAGGGACAATAGGCTTTGGTATGTCCCACTGCGTGGATTATCCATCTCCAGTGCTGGAGAAGGGGCGTTGACTTACCTGAACGCCTTTTCTCAGCACGGAGATGGATAATCCACACCCACCCTTATAGACTAGGATAATAGGGTATATTTAGTGGAGCCAAAACGTCTTACTGTCAGTCAATGGCTGCGCTCGAGTCAAGACTGAAGAATCATGGTCCAGGACTGGGCGTGGCAACTTTGGCTGACTGATCTGATTGGCCAGGAATACAGTCTCAACCCACTGCGTGGATTATCCATCTCCGTGCTGAGAAAAGGGTTCAGGTAAGTCAACGCCCCTTCCACTGGTTAATTGTTCTGTCAGGAAGTTTCTCCTTAGTTCTAGGTTGCTTCTCTCCTTCATTAGTTTCCATCCGTTGTTTCTTGTCCTGCCTTCAGGTGCTTTGGAGAATAGCTTGACTCCTTCTTCTTTGTGACAGCCCCTGAGATATTGGAACACTGCTATCATGTCCCCCCTCATCCTTCTCTTCGTTAAACTAGACATACCCAATTCCAGGAATCTTATATGTTTTAGCCTCCAGTCCCCTAATCATCTTTGTTGCTCTTCTCTGTACTCTTTCTAGAGTCTCAGCATCTTTTTTACATCGTGGTGACCAAAACGCGCTCTACATGGGGCTACCCTTGAAAAGTATTCGGAGACTACAGTTGGTCCAGAATGCAGCCATGCGAGTGATAGTGGGTGCTCCTCGATACACCCACGTTACACCTATCTTCCGTGAGCTGCACTGGTTGCCTATTGGTCTCCGGGTCCAATTCAATTTATTACCTTTAAAGCCCTATATGGCTCAGGGCCTGGCTATTTGCGAGACTGCCTACTACCTCATAGTTCCCTTCGTCCGGTTAGATCCCACAGGCTGGGCCTCCTTCAGGTCCCGTCGGCCAAGCAGTGCCATTTGGCGGGGCCGCGGAGGAGGGCTTTCTCTGTGATGGCGCCCACGTCTTGGAACCAGCTCCCCCCGGAGATTAGGACTGCTCCCACACTGTTGGTTTTCCGTAAGCTGCTTAAGACCTAGCTTTTCCAGGAGGCCTGGGGTTTATAAAATCTGACCCCTGGATGACTGTTTTTGTACTGTTTGTTTTGTTATGTTTTATGTGTTTTTATTGTTAGCCGCCCAGAGTCCTCTGGGAGTGGGGCGGCTTATAAATTTTAAAAATAAAATAAATAAATAAAATAAAACTGGACGCAGTATTCCAAGTGTGGCCTTACCAAGGCATTGTAAATGCATTAATGTATTAATGTATTAATACTACTACCGTTTCAATACTACAGCTATATAATGGTGATGGAGGGTTTTATGTTGGATATGTGTAATTAATGAAAAAAATAATCATAGGGTGGACAAAATTTGCTAACTGACACAAAGACTCTGAAAATGAACTTGGATTATTTCTTGATTGTGCTAACTAGGTTACAGAGAGGCAAGAAGCAACAGATAGAGAATGGCAGTGGAGCAGAAGACAATGGTGACAGTTCGCATTGTAGTAATGCTTCAACCCACAGTAATCAGGAGGCTGGACCAAGTAACAAAAGAACCAAAACGTCTGATGATTCTGGGCTTGAACTGGACAATAACAATACAACAGTTGCCATAGACCCAGTACTGGATGGTGCAAGTGAAATAGAATTAGTTTTCAGACCCCATCCTACGCTTATGGAAAATGATGACAGTGCACAGACAAGGTAAGCAGTGATTCATTTTTATTTTAGAAGGAATACCGAATATGGTAGTAGATGAATCCAGTTAAATATTGTAGGCTCTGTATGAGTTGATGTAGAATAAACAATAGAAAATACTGGATTGTGTTTACGTATCTGTAGGATTGTTTTGCTCGTAAGACTTTCTATATCTGTTAATCTTACTTCTTGTAACCTGTAGCTACATAAACCCTCTTTGCTTTTGTACAGGTACATTAAGACCTCGGGCAATGCCACTGTTGATCACTTGTCTAAGTACCTAGCTGTGAGGCTAGCCTTAGAAGAACTTCGGAGCAAAGGAGAGTCTAATCAAATGAATCTTGAAACAGCCAGTGAGAAGCAATACACAATTTATATTGCTACAGCTAATGGCCAATTCACCGTGAGTAACTGTTTGAGCAAAAATGCAGTTGGGAAAAGGCATTGTTTCAAAATAAATTTGAATTCTATTCAGAATGTCATTATGCCCAGGGCTAAACATACAGAGGTAGAGCAAATAAGGCATGCTGTCAGGTGTGTCTAAAAGGTATAATCTATATACCCGGGCTTAACCCTCTGTGTGGAAAATTTCTGAAAAGGACTTTTTTCTGTTTGATTTCACTTGTGCTAACATAGTTATTTATGCATGCATTACAGTGTGAGCTTGGGGGGGGGATGCACATGTGCATATGTTGCTAAAAAAAAAACATGAGGAAAATCTAGTTTCAGATCATTGTTGATTCGTTTCTGAGCTTTCCTGTTCATCTCACTTTCTATACAATCCTAGCAGAATTATTTATCCCCTACCGTGGAAGGTGAACATGTAGAAAATATAATGCAAACAACCAAGTATTTTGTTGTACATTAAAGCCTCAACCATGTATTATCTCATAAGCCTTTGCAGAGAACAGCTCTGTTTCAACAGAAGCAGGGAGTACAGTTCTGACAAAAAGGGCAAAATATGTATTCTTGTCAGGTGGGGGAAGAAAGGAGATGAAGAATGTTAAGAGACTGACCATTAACAAAACAGAAACTTTTGGGGGGGCTTTTGGGGGAGGAGGCATGTAATTCTCTAGTCCACGAAGGCTAAAAATGGCAGTGGGATTATTTCAGTCTCTGCAAATATTCTTGTCACCGTGTGTCCAAGGTGGTTATCCTTCAACAAAGCAATTTTAAAGTTGACCAAAGGATTTCATAGTCTCAGAATAAACTGAGATTTCTTATAGCGTAGTATTTTATTTTTATATGGTTTATCATTGCAAGATTGTGTCACATTTAGCTACTGCTTTGTTAATAGTCACTCTCTTGCCTCTCCATTCTCACTATTCCCTCTTCTCTTTCCACCTCCTATGACAGCTGCTTGATGTTTGGACTCCACACATTTGATGAAGTGGATTAGTCTTTAAAATATCATAAAACTCTGCTGCAGAAAACTAACATGGCTAACCTATGAAAATGCTGAATATAAACATACTAAGTGAAAATGCTAGGAAACTTCTATTTGTATATCTGGAATCTTGATCTGTTACATGATGTTTAGGAAGGATGAAAGGTCTTTTTATTTTGGACTTTAAATATACGGCATGCTTCTTCCGACATCCTGGAAACCAATGGGAACTTATTGCTGTTTTTACAGTGCCTAAAAAAAGAGTCTGTATACTTTATTGGCTGCAGCTCCCTACTGACTGGCCTGCTATATCCACACATCTTTTATTATTCCCCCCCCCAGAATTAGTGTTCAGTGAATTGTGGGAACATACAATAAAAAGGATATTATACGGAATCTAGCTGATATATTTATTCATTACTGAACTATGTACTTAAAATAAATTACAGTGACCTTTAAAAAGGACTAAATCAGACCTAGCCTCCTATACACATTGTATCAATCTTAAAAGGATTTGAGGCTTCTAGAGTAAACTTAAATATATAAGGTCATATAGATCACGGGTCAGCAAACCGCGGCTCCGGAGCCGCATGCGGCTCTTTCAGCCGCCTCCTACGGCTCCCTATCCTCGGCCACCATGTGCAGTCTGAAAAAAAAAGTAGGATTAAAAAAGTTAAACCAATCAATTCAAACTTCTCAAAAGTTTGAATTGATTGGTTGAACTTCTTTGGTTTGTGGGCAGTCCCACAAACCACTTTCCTTCTTCAGATTGCACATGGTGGCAGCGGAGGAAGAGCCGGGAGGATTGCTGGAAAGGTGGCAAAACCTGGGTAAGGAGCCGCGGGTGGCCAGTGTTGGGATGCCTCTTTACTGCCCGGTGGGTCTCCTCTCACCTTGCTCCGCCTCTATTAGTCGGGGGGGTTGCCGGGGGTCTTGGTAGCTCCCCCATTCTGCCCACGCCTTTCAGCCGTCTCGCGGGTTGAGAGATTTCCCTGTGGCGCCTGCCCGGCCCTTTCCCCACTTGCTGCGTGGCACCTCTTGGCCGTCCTCCTGCTTCTGCCACTGCCATTGGACTCTCCATTATTTATTTATTTATGAATGAGACTTATATACCGCTTTTAAGTGCAAGCACTTTCTAAGCAGTGTACACCAGTAAGCAATATATTTACATTGCCCCCAACAATCTGGGTCCTCATTTTACCTACCCTGGAAGGATGGAAGGCTGAGATTGAGCCGGTGAGATTTGAACCGCTGACCTGCTGAACACAGTCAGCTAAAGTGGCCTGCAGTACTGCACTCTAACTGCTGTGCCACCTCGGGCCGGGCGGCCGCGCCCCTTCTCCATCCCCCCCGCTGCCACTGCTGCCGCCGGGCTCTCCACCACCTGGCACCACCTCGGCCCAGGCGGCTGCACCCCTTCGCCTTCCGCTGCCACTGCCACAGGGCTCTCCACTGCCCTGCCCCACCTCGGACTGGCAGGCCGTGCCCCTTCGCCATCCTCCTGCCACTGCCGCAGGGCTCTCCACAGCCCTGCCCCACCTCTGACCGGGTGGCCACGCCCTTCGCCTTCCACTGCCGCCGCTGCCACAGGGCTCTCCACCGCCCTGCCCCACCTCGGCTCGAGCAGCTGCGCCCTTTTGCCTTCCTTCTGCTGCCGCAGGGCTCTCCACCACCCTGCCCCACCTCGGCCCGGGCGGCCACGCCCCTTCAGCATTCTCTTGCCACTGCCACCACTGCTGGGAGTACCAAAGGTCCGGAGGGTTCCCTCCTGCTGCGGATGCACAGTGCCAGGGCTTACGGGGAAGGGGGTGTGGGTATATTCGGGGCCTAAAAAGTTTTCCAGGACAGGCTCGGGGCCGGTCCTCTTTCCCTGGCCGCAGAAGGGGCGGCGCAGGGTCTCCACTCGGGTGGGCGGGCGAGTGAAACCCCGAAACCTTTCGCATTTTTTGCAAAGAAAAGCATTTCGCATTAACTGGCACCGCAGGGGGTAGTCTCACGGCAATGCTGACCTTCTGGGCCGTGGTCCACCGGCGTCTTCTTCTGCAGGTAGCAAATGAGAGGCGTTTGTGTCTGCGACACTCTTTGGGAAGAGTTAGCCAGGACCTGTGATGGGACCAGCCCTGTTCCCGTTTCTGCCCTGGTTTGATAAATTGAGCTGGAAGGGAGGGGACACTTCTCCTGCCCGGGTGAGCCCAGAGTAGAGGTATTGTAACATTCGTTCTACTAAAAACAGGGCAGAGTTGAAAGTGCAGATTCCCAGCAGGTATTAAATCGGTCTGGATCAGCGCTTCTCAACTGCAGCAACATTCGGCCCGGGGGAGGGGGAGCTGGACGGGGACAGGGCCAGTGCATGTGTTGCCTTAGGCTCCACTTACAAACAAGCCCCTTACGACCCACCACATAACCTACAGCTGCTTTTCCTTTGGAACTGAAATATCGATTTATGTTAGGCTATTCATAGACAGGAGTGAGTGTTGTTTACGAACTGTGATTTGTTAGTGTTTGGTAATTTTCTAGTTGTTATTTTTTTTGTTAATTCATTTTCAAATGGCAATAACACTTTTCTATTTTTAACTTTGTTACTTCTTTTGGCTCCCACTCTAGGTATTAAACGGTTCTTTTTCCTTGGAGCTGGTCAGTGAAAAATACTGGAAAGTGAATAAGCCCATGGAGCTCTACTATGCACCAACAAAGGAACACAAATGAGCCTTAAAAAAGGCTTTGAGTTGGAACAATACTTGCTTTTATAGCTTTGCTTTAATTTGAAGTACCATCCTCTGCATCATGGACAACTGCACATAGACTTGGATTCCCCAATGAATATCTCTAGACAGTATTTGGTGTGATACCTAACTTATATTTTTCTTTCTGAAGAACTGAATGATCAGAACATTCCACTGTTACTGTCGTATGTGTTCTTTTGATTTGGTGGCTCTTAGTTCATGTGCATGAAGTTAGTGCACAAATTTAACATGGAATGTTAAAAGGCTTTGGATGGGCAGACTCACTAGCACCTTGATGTACATTGACAAAGGAACAAGAGATGCTATAGTTCTGTTAATTATATATGATTAAGAGTAGGTCTGCTAGTAAGTAACTAATTCAGATGCTAAAGAAATAGCTGGGGCTGGAAGAAAAGATAGATTGTTCACAGCGGTACCTGAATTCTTATGCAATGCCCTGTAATGTCATTCTACTTTGTGAATAAAAAAGCCACCACATGTACAACACTGTCTTCATTCCCAGTGTCCATGGGAATGCAAGCTACTCTTTTTCCTGTTTTCATCATATTTAAGGTAAATTATTCTTACCAATTTCACATTATAGCTAAGAGAACATTAACTATAATATTGTTTCATAGCTTAATTGCAGTTTAAAGAGTGACTTAGAACTAGTTCTGGGAAAAGACTTTACAGAATGAGCATTTCTGAGTTCCAAATTTTGTTAATCACAGTTCATGGTGCAATCATATGAACATTCCCAGAAACAAGGAAAAAATATACTGATTTGTACTGATACGACTAAAAATAATAATGATGCAATATTGACAAATTTCTTTGACAATATTCTTAAACTTTCCCATGTCAATTAGGCACTTGTGGTAAAAATAAATACAGTGTGGATTGTAATGATCTTTAATTTTGATTGGATCAAAACTATATACTTACCTATCATAGCATCCAAATTTCTGTAAATCAGTTATCATCCATGACATAGTAGAAGACTCATCCTTCTGTGTGACTGATGTTGTAAAAAAAAAAAAAACCCTTCCTTTCACTGAAATGTTCCCCAGTACTCTCTTGAAAGTTTTGAATATGCTAAGAAAAGGAATGGTGCAGGAAAGTGTGGACTTGTAGGGGATTACCTTCAATATTTAGCAACGTCTTATGGTTGTTGGTCTAAAAATTATGATCTACTATAAAAGTCAAAGTCAATTACTGCAGTTGAAAGCTGAGAATATGCCTACTAATTCGAAAGATCTGATGATTGTACAAAAAGAAAAAGTTTTATAGCACTCCGTTCAATGTTAGAGGTTCCTGCATTATTTTACCACTTTGTGCCATGACAGTTCATAAGTCCACGCCGGGTTGGGGGTGGGGTGGGGAAAATGTATCATGTGTACTCAGTTTTGTTCAGTATTTTTGGTGTAATGTACAAACTATATAGCTTGCTAGTGCATGACCACTAAATATAATCACATTTCTTTTTATGTGAAAAAATGCTTTTGTATAAGCAAACATCAGGTGAAAAAAAAAACTTGCTTTGTGACTTATCCAAGAAATTGTTTAGCCCTAGATGCAGATCAAATACAGCATTCTGAAAAGATTGTCTGTCTAGGGAAGGTACATTGTTCCCAAGTTGGCGGGAAAGAATGTGAATTTTTAACTTGTTATGGTGAATTCTATAAGTATTTATATTTACTTAAATATATAAAGTAGTTGTTTTCATCAATAAACTGCACTGTGACTTTTTAATGGGTCAGCTATCGGCAGCTTTGAGAAATTGCCTATCCTTAGTGCCACATTTTCACAAGCAAGCTATTTTGGAAAAGTGACAATCTTATCATTAAATGTTACATCTCTCATTCCTGAAGTTCAGAATTCATTCATGGGTATATGTAAGAAATCCCAAAGAGAAATGAGAACCCGAACAGGTAATATATCCTCTGTGACTAGCTAAGATCTGGTGTGATTTATAATACATTTACAATAGTACTATTAACTCTGAAGGAGGTGAGAATAATCTCGACTCTCCACCCAGCCCTAACAAACCTGTGTTTTTTACAACAGCTTTTCTTTACTATAGTATATGGTGAAACAAGTGCTACAGAAAACTGTTGTGTTTATCCCATTTTGAGATTCCCTATCTGCACAATACTAGAAGCAGTAAAGGGTCACCATCTTGATCATTGTAATCATCCAACAACTACATGTTGACAGAAGCAGCTGATTATTCTTCCTGTGAAGGTGTAGGATTTGGAGGGACACAGATTCCACATTACAGTATAAACTAACTGTCCTTATATCTCTATGAATGTGAGTGCAAGCTTAAGTGATTGCTTTTGTCCTTGTGGTAATTGGCTATCCACTAACAATCATACTTGATGATGGCAATTTGAACAATTCTGATGGAAAGTGTGTTATTTTGCCTATTTTAAAAAGTACTTGGGAAACTTTCTGAAATGCCTAAAAATGATTAAGAATAATTTTGGAGGTTTGCAGGTTTGCACTTCTAGCCAAATGAGCTTAAGTTTACTGCAGAGATGTTTCTGCACTAAATGAACAAAAATTGGATTTTTTCCTCCTTCCTTCTTCCAATGTTTTCCTATTTTACTCTTTAAATTCTTCAGTGCTTTCTTTAAAATAAGATGATTTATGGCAGGGATCATAGTATATTCTAGAGAGGTTTTTAAAGATTTTCTTAACAGATTTTTTTTTTTAAAAAATCATCAATTTCAGAAATCCTGTTTTATAGCCAGCATGTTTATATATAGTGGCTACCAACATAAGCATTATTAGGCTAGGTTACAGTTTTGATCATCCACCCATTTCAGAGCTAGGCAGATGTATCTATTTTGGGGGGAGAATGAGAATTCCCTCTTCCCTTCCCATAATGGCCTTAAACTCTCCAGTAAAAATCCTCTCCTTTAGAGATTTTAAGTCTCCTTGAAGTAATCTATCTTCTGTCCAACCCAATCCCCTCTGATGCAGTCCCACTGGTGCTGAGCAGTCTATTCATAGACTGTCCCTGGAAGAAAACAAGCAGACACCTAGAAAAGAAGCATCATCAAAGGTCCCCCAAATAGTAATAACATCAAGTGCTCCTGTGATAGATAGAAAAGTACCCCAAACCCCCCCAGGAAAAAAAAGGCGAGTGTTGGTAACAGGAGATTCAGTTCTCAAGGGAACAGACTCAGCCATCTGTAGGCCCGACAGTCAATCCAGAGAGGTATGTTGCCTCCCTGGAGGAAGAATCGAAGATGTGGCCGAGAACCTAACCAAAATAATAAAAACAACAGATTACTACCCTTTTTACTACTACATGTAGGATGATTGATACCAAGATGGACCTGAAAACAGTATCAAGTGATTATGAACAGCTAGGCAAGAAGGTCAAGGAGTTAGATGCACAAGTAGTGTTTTCATCTGTACTGCCAATGAAAAGTCAACATCCCGTAAGAGAACAAAGGATTCTAGAAGTGGACCATTGGGTTGGTGTTGTCAAAAGAACTTTGGATTCCTGACCATGGTCTGCACTACCTCCATGATGGAATTTTGACAAGGGACGGGCTGCACCTCACAAAAACTGGGAAGATTGTTTTCGAAAAACGCCTGGCTCAACTTAATAGGAGGGCTTTAAACTAAAATTGAGGGGGGACGATGATCAAATTTTAGGCTCTCTAGGACCTAACTACAAGCAAAAATCCCTAGAAAACAAATACTGAGGCAAGGAGGGATGGGAAGGAAGACAAACTCAAACACCAAATAGGAGACATGGGAAGCATACCCAGAGTCAGACATAAAGATCTAAAATTGGAGACAGGGTGAACTAGAATTACTAATACATGAAAGTAGACATGATATAATTGGAACTACTGAAACTTGGTGAGGTGAGACCCATGAGTGGAACACACAGGTAGAAGGATATAAACTGTTTTAAAAAAAACATCCCATAAAAGAGGAAGTGGAGTTGCACTATATATAAAGGACCACTATATTGCTACAGAAATGCACGAGACCAAAGATGAAAACCACCTAGAATGCATATGGGTCAATATAAAAGAAAAAAAAAGAATGACATTGCCGTAGGAGTATACTATAGGCCACCCAACCAAGTAGAAAAAATATATGTACTTTTTGCTAACCAATTAAACATATGTAGGAAACACTACAATAGTAACGGGAAACTTCAATTACCCTGATATCAACTGGAAGACTAATTCTGCACCAAGTAAAAAATTGAATAGATTCCTGACCAAGTTAGCTGATAACTGTTGACCGAAAGGCAGAGGAGGGAATTAGAGGGACAGCCATACTGGACTTAATTCTCATGAACAGAGAATAAGTGATAGAGTTAAAACTGCAGGAATCTTGGGAGAGAGCGACCATGTCATACTGGAACTCAATATAATGCAAATACAAGCAATAGTACATAATTATATCAGAGTCTTAGATTTTAAAAGAGCTGATTTTAACAAACACTGAGAATTTGGGAAAGATTCCTTGGATGAAAATCCTAAAGGGGAAAATAACCCAAGAAGCTTGGGAAACTGAAAAATATGATCATAAAAGCCCAATCTAGCACAATACCACTGAAAAAGAAAATTAACAAATCTAAAGAAACCAGCATGGCTGCACAAAGATCTCTCTAATAAACCCAAAGATAAAAAGGACAAGTACAAAAAATGGAAAGAGGGACACATAACTAAGGCAGAATATCAGCAGATAGCCAGAATCTGCAAAGAAAAAGTCAGGAAAGCAAAGGCTCCGAATGAACAAAGACTCACAACAAAAAAATCAAAGATAACAAAAAAAGTTTCTTTCAACATATAAATAACAAGAAATAAATCAAGGAAACAGTCGGTTCACTAAAGAGAGAAGATGGCAAGGAAGTAACAGCAGGGAGAAAACAGAGCTACTTAACTGATTCTTTGCATCAGTCTTCACACAAAAACAAATTATAGCTGAACCCACCAAAAACATACCTGAAAAAGACAGACTAGAAATAAAAGCTAAAATAAACCAAAAAATGGTAAGAGGACATCTGTCTGATCTTGATGAACATAAATCACTGGGACCTGATGGACTACACCCCAGAGTTCTGAAAGAGCTGGCAGATGTCATCTCAGAACCACTGTACCACATCTTTCAAAAATCCTGGAGCACCAGGGAACTACCAGAGGAGTAGAAAAGAGCTGATGTGGTTCCCATCTTAAAAAAAAACAAAAAAACAAAACAAAAAAAAAAACAGACCCAGGAAACTACAGACCAATCAGCCTAACATCAATACTTGGGAAGATACTGGAAAAGATAATCAAAAAACAGATGTGTGAACATCTAGAAACAAAGTTATAACTAGAAGCCAGCACGGGTTTGTTAAAAAGAGATCATGCCAAACCGATCTTATTTCATTCTTTGATCAGGTGATTAAATTAGTGGATCAGCGGAATGCTGTGGATGTGGTACACTTGGACTTCAGTAAAGAATTCGACAAAGTAGACCACAACCTACTTCTTGGAAAGCTTAAAAAAAGTGGGATAGACAGCATCACCATCAGATGGATTTTTAACTGGCTAATAAACCTTATTCAAAGAGTAGTCTTTAATGGTGTAGATATAGTAATGGTACTACATCTACATGGATGGAGGTAGGATGGAGTACTGTCCTAGGCCTAGTACTCTTCAACATCTTCATAAACGACCTAGATGAAGGAATAGAAGGGAAACTTGTCAAATTTGCAGATAACATTAAGCTGGCAGGAATAGCTGACACCTTAGATGATAGGCTTAAAATCCAGAGGAATCTTGACAGACGTGAACACTGGGCCCTGTCTAACAAAATGAAATTCAACATAGAGAAAAGTAAAGTCTTCCACTTAGGCAAGAAAAACCAAAAGTATACATATAGATTGGGTGAAACCAGACTTAATAGCAGCAACGGTGAGAGGAGTCTTGGAGTCTTAGTAGACAATCAATCAATATGAGCCAACTGTGCAATGGCAGCCAAAAAAGCCAATGCAATCCTAAGTTGCATTAACAGAGGGATTCAATCAAGATCACATGAGGTAGTAATACTACTCTATAAAGCCTTAGTAAGACCACATCGAGAATACTACAATTTTGGTCTCCACACTATAAAAAAGATGTTGAGAGTCTGGAGAGAGTACAGAGAAGAGCAACAAGGATGGTTAGGGGAGTGGAGGCTAAAACATATGAAGAATGGTTGGAAGAATAGGGCATGGTTAGTCTAGTGAAGAGAAGGACCAGAGGAGACATGATAGTAGTGTTCCAATATTTGAGGGGCTGTCATAGAGAGGAGGGGGTCAACCTATTTTCCAAAGCACCTGAAGGCCAGACAAGGAATAACAGCTAGAAACTGATCAAGGAGAGATTCAACTGGAAATAAGGAGAAATTTCCTCACAGAACAATCAACCAATGGAACAGACTGCCTTCAGATATTGTTGGTGCTTTATCACTGGAGGCTTTCAAGAAGAGAATGGATTGCCATCTGTCAGAAATGGTGTAGGGACTCCTGCTTGGGCAGTGGGTTGGACTAGACCAGCGGTTCTCAACCTGTGGGTTGGGACCCCATTTGGGGTCGAACGACCATTTCACGGGGGTCACCAAACAACGCAGTCCGCCATTTTTTTTCCCTTTTCCTTAGCTGTGCTACTCCCTTTTATTCTATTGGCTTTTGAAAGCCAATAGAATAGACTCTCTTGAATAGAGTCTAATTCTATTGGCTTTCAAAAGCCAATAGGAATTGTCCAGGCTGTCTCTGCCCTGTTGAGCCTGCCAAAAGCCCCAGTCTGCAAACGATGCTGCAAGTTGTCTGCAGCGAAGGCGAGCTGTCTGGAAGTTTCCACCCCTCCCTGCTGAGCAACTACTAAAAATGTAAGTAAAAGAGGGCCAGGGGTGGGAGGCCAGCGGGCACAGGGAGAGTTGCTGGTGCGCGTGGGGCCTGGCGGGTGCCTTACCTCCCTTGGGCTAGGCCAGCTGGTGGCCCAGCCGGTGGTCGGCCTGCGCCGTCTCTGCCGCTCGCCAGCTACGCCTCGGCCAGTGCAGGGGGCGGCACCACGCATGTGCGGTGCTCCCAGGCAGGGAAAGTCCTCGACTTACAACCGGTTGGGTAGTCCTCGACTTACGACCGGTTGGGGGGTCACGGCATTAAAAAGGTTGAGAACCACTGGACTAGACGACCTACAAGGTCTCTTCCAATTCTGTTCTGTTCTGCTCTTTTTCCCTACAAGCTTAAACTTGGGGGGTTTTAAGCCAAATTTTCTAGGTTTTTTCTTTAAAAAAAAATAATTATGAAAGAGGACACAAATAGCAGCAGAACTTTAGTTTGCTCTGTTAGTTTCCTCTTGGCTCCATCCTCTGGTCGTCTAGCCATTCAATTCATTGGAAAAAGGAACTGTTTTTAATATGGTTCCTTCTGATTTTTTTTCTTTTCATTATACAACTATTCAAGGAAGGTAACTGAATTCTAGGAAGATGTGCAGAGATTAAAGGGTATCTTTCAAAATGAAATATTTCAGAAAGTGAAAAAGATGCTACTTTTCACATTTGAAAGAAATAATGAACTGCACAGTAATCTGTATACTAGCAATCCTCAAGATATGACTGTTAGGGTATGATTGTTCTTTGATAAAAGTCTATTTGATAAGAATAGGCCAATAATCTAGATCAAATTTAATCTAGATCAATCAATAATCTTAACTTCATTCTACTTAAAAATGACTTTCAAAAAGTATAACTCCAAATTACATCTAACATCAAGGACCATATTTCAGTCATGGGATACAAGCTTCAGAAGCAAATCTGTGTATATTGGGGAGGGGTAAGAAATTAAGAATCCATCTTGAATTTTATCCAAATTGTTTAGAAACTATGTAAGTGATGGGCATTTTATAGCAATAAAAATATTAAAATTCTGACTTCTGATACTTTTAACTACAAAAAGCAGTCAGTGGCAGGGCCTAGATTCTTAAATATAATCTCTAGATCAGGCTGGCCAACCTTCTTCCCCTTACATTTTTTTTGGAAGCCAAGTATTTGAATTCTTAACACTAATGAGTTGAGACTCAAAACAAATGAAAACACTTTAATGGTAGGTACTAGCTGTGCTTACACACATGCTTAACGTCTTTCAATTCTACATTGTCTTAAAAATATACACCTGAACAAAGAATTACAAGTCAGAAAAAGCAGGGTAGTTACCAAGTTTAAATGCAAGCATTACATGAAAAAAAATCCTGCTGAGCTGGGAAGTTAACTGTACATACGTGATTCCTCATCACTTTTTTTTCCCTGAAAAATTTGAAAATAGCCGAACAATCACAAATGTTGAGATGTAGGGCTCAGTAGATGCTGTCAACATAAATCTTCAATAAAAGACAGCAGGTTCCAGAAGGACCCTTTCAAATGCTCTCTTCTGCAAAGTCACCTTCCGTTCCCGCTTGGACATCCTCAATTGCCTGCAAAGAGCCATCTGCTTGTCCTCCTGTATATGTAGGAAGGCTGTATTTCACAAGGATAGATTTAAACTGTATCAAGGGGGCATTGGTACGGACACCCATAGGGTCAAAATGGGTTCGGCTTACACGATATCCGGCTTCAAACAGAGACTGCAAGAACTTATTTAACCTGGGGGGAAAAGTATAGGCATAAGGTAAGTGCCTTTAGCACTTGCTCTTCCTATTTTCCCCACAATTCCAACCCTGACAGATAGCAGAGAATATGACCGGCTCAAAGATACTTAGTAAGAGCAGGACCTGAGTCTCCCTATTCCTTAACATTTACACCATTGATGTTTTAAAATTGCACTTACTTTGGCATGTTCATTCCTTTAATGCTGTGCCTGTGGACATTATAATAAAAGGCAGGATGCTCAGCATTACTTTCTAACTTCTGGCGCTTTGCTCCATTTTGGTTGATTTCAACACTTTTCCTTTTCTCTGCAACAGAGGTCAAGCATCAGAACCTTTTAATATCTTGGTAAATATTTGCTTAGCAAGGGAAATGGTGTATGAAATATGGAATGTGCAAAACGTTAAGTGTGTGCTTCACCCGGTAATTACTGGTCCACGTGCATGCTGAAAGCATATGTTGGTCCAGATATAGATTTTCTGGCAGAATTGTTCTGGATGGCAGTAGCCCAGAAAAAAACTAGGAAAATGGAGGAGAGGGATAGATGGGCTGAGAGGTGTGCAGCAGCATTGCATGATGTGCCTGGATTGATCAAATAAACTTCAGAGATGCAGCTGAGTTGAAGAGCCACAAAAATGTTTGTTTTATACAGAGAAAGTTTCATGGATACCTTGTGCAAACCAAAATTAAGGTTGCTATCCCATTGTTTAATATTCAGTGAAAGTTTTTCTTGTTTCACTGATTTCTAAACTAGAATATCCTAGATAACTATTGCGGTTTCTCGGTATTATTTTAAATTGACAACTACCTACCATGCACAATGTAGTAATCAGCTGCAGCATCTGATGTCTTAATAAATACACCACTTTCTTCTAAAATATAAGGAAAACAATAATTTGGTCATTATAGGGAACAAATACATATTTGATATGATGAAAAGGCTGAGTTGGTACTTAGTACCTTTATAGTAAAAGGACTATTGCTCAGAACAGCACTAATTTCAGTAACTCATACTGAATATTTGGGGGCTGAAGTGTTGAATATATTTTCACATATTTTATTGCATTTTTATTTCGATACAAAATGCAATAGACTTCACTAATACTTTTTGTCACTGTTTTGATAAGGCCACTATAGCTATTTAAAATTGCTCCTTGTAAGTGAAATTGCTACTGAAAATACAGAGAATCTCTCTGATATTAAAGAAACAATGAGGGAAATCCATTTTTTTAAATTCTGGAACTATGTAATAAAAAGTAAACCTTCTGATTTCTGAAGGGCAAGTTATTTTCTGCTGTATGCCAAGACCTAGTACTGTTACTATCTCCAAAACAGATGTAATAAGAGCCACAACTTTCAACCTAAACGAAAAACAGTAGTATTGTGATTATAGTCATTGGTTGTCTCATATATCATAGAAGATACTTGGCTCCTATTAAATAATCAGGGCAATATGTATAAGACACAATAATAGTGAAATAGAGAAACCTGAAGATTTGCTGTACTATTGAGTAGGGCTGTGTAATTATTTGGAGCATGAATGTAACACATTCCTTTAACTCATGGGTGTCAAACTCGCCGCGTCACGTAACGTGTCGTGATGTATCACAACTTTTTTTTTGCATTTCTGGAGCTGGGGTGGGTGCAGCATCCACATTATGCAACCGGCCCATGGGCCGGCAGTTGGACACCCCTGCTTTAACTCCTTAAAACAGCTCCATAAGGCAACTCCAGAGAATAGCCATGTGATCCCACTTAAAAATTGCTGCCATTTCAAAGAATTACATAGAAGTGCTACTTCTCATGCAGTTCAAAGCACTTTTAAGAAATCCCTAACCTACAAATCTTACTACTCTACTCAATAAGGAGGGCTGAGAAAATATCTACAGACCCCTCACACCCTGGACATAAGCTGTTTCAATTCCTCCTCTTGGGACACTGCTACAGGGCACTACATGCCAAAACAACCAGACACGGATATCTTTTCTTCCCTTGTGCCAGCATTCTGCTGAAGTAGTCTTCTGTCTATTTATCTATGCAATATGGATGTATTACTAGTATCCTTCTAATCATTTCTACTACTATTATTGGTAGTATTATTATGATTATTGTTTTGCATATACACTGAAAGTTTATGCACTGGCAACAAATTCCTTGTGTGTCTAATCGCACTTGGCCAAATAAAGTTTTTTATTTCTATTTCTATTCCTACTTGATAACATACTACTTCATGGGCATTTTAACTTTTTGCAAAAATGAACACCACTAATTTATTTTTCTTCCTCACATAAGAAGTCAATAACAAGCAGAACACAAAGCCTGATTTAAAGCCCCTTATTGGGTTTGTATATTAAATTGGAATTTTTTACAAATTACTAAACATTTATTTAACATCATCATGCCTTCTTACCTTGTTTACTCTGACCAGTGGGAGCATGAATTGAAAACTGTTTCAGTGTTGTGCATTCTGCCTCACAGATCAGTGTTTTTAGAAGTGCCTGGATGTCTTCTAGGCCGTACTGAACTGCTTCAAACAGCATTCTTCTAAGAAATCCTGTATTGAAGAGGGATCCTGACCTACAATACAAGAAAACTATAGAATGTCATGGAGAAATTTATTTTAAAATGAGAGAGTAATTATTTTAGAAAAAAAATATCATGGGGTGATATTGCTAATGTTCATTTCCCAGATTTTAAAGGGATTTAAAGAATTTGAAATATATTTAGATTTCTCTTTTGCAAACAACATATTCAGAAAGCTAATTAGTGGAGGGGGGAAAGATCCTGGCCTGTTTCCCAAACAATAATATTTTATTGTTCCCAACAAAAATAAAAACTGGGTTAAAAAAAAAGTGTACTTAGCCTATTTCTCCTAGTAAATCTTTAAAAAGGAGGGCATCTAATAGTTAGGAAAACTACATTCTAGTTATGCACATCCAAAATTATGTAGGAAATATGTTTGCACTTTTTTTTTAACAAAAGTCCAAACTGTGTAACCAGAAATTTACCTTACAATGATCATGCAAATGTTTTTATCTATTTCCTCTTTTGCTTCTAATAACCACACACAACATTTTCAAATAGCACAAATCTCTTCTGGAGTGCAATAAGTAACATTTTAGGTAAAAATAAATCTGACTGATTTCAGATTGATTCTGATATAGCAGTAAATTAGAATGTAGTAATAACAGACAGCCAACCAGAAATGTTCTTTGAGATTCATTGAGCTTCAGTGTTAATGTCTTATTGGGCAATGAGGAAGCCGTGGAAGAGAAACAAAGAGGCATATGGGTGAAAAATCTGGATTAACAACAGAAAAACCAGGAATATTCAGATGAATAACTAAAAATGGTACATTACATAAATTTAGAGTGCACCGTAGTGTTCAGTTAAAGCCAATGAAAAGAGTTCCCCTAAAGAACTATTTGATTGTACAATGAAAAATACAATATCCAACAAAGAGAAAGTAAATGTGAGATTATTTTGATTTTTTTTTTGCATAGCCTTGGTTAAAAGATCTTGCATCTATCTAATTAGAAGAGATTTTAACTACATTTACTTCCAAGTAAGTAAAAAAGGGATTGCACTTTAGATGCTAGATATGGGCAAGAGTATTTTATTAATGTAATATACATCCTTCGCAATCTAATTTTCATTCTTATCCCGAAGTGAGAAGAGACTCAAAAAGAATACTTACCACAAAGGTCCCAGTTCAACTGCTGTCTTCCCAGTCATTTGGCTATGGCAGTCACATGGGAGCTGCCAGTAAGGATTGTCTGTGAAAAAGAAACAGCAAAACATATTTTTTTCTAGATCTGAGTGATATATAATTTATAAATGTTATGGAAATTGTAATGTTAATAAATTAAAAGTCATTATAATTGCAAAAGTAATTTGTTCTGGCTGTTACTAAACACCATAATTTCAGAAATGGGTGAATTAATCCCTGCAGGCATGCATAAAATATGAGTTTATATTACAGCTTATTTCCTCTGATAATTCTCCTAAATTTGATGGGGAGCTGAAGTTCAAGTGTAATAATAGCATTAACACTTGAACAATGAGATTTATTTATTTTATTTATTTATGAGACTTATATACCGCTTTAAGTGCGAGTACTCTCTAAGCGGTGTACACCAGTAAGCAATGTATATATATATATTTACATTGCCCCCAACAATCTGGGTCCTCATTTTACCTACCCCGGAAGGACGGAAGGCTGAGTCAACCTTGAGCCGGTGAGATTTGAACCGCTGACTTGCTGAACACAGTCAGCTAAAGTGGCCTGCAGTACTGCACCCTAACTGCTGTGCCACCTCAGATTGAAGTTTGAGTTAAAAAGCTTAGGTTTTGTTTTTGACCCAATAACTGTAACTTGATTTAGCCTGCCTCATGGCACTATGAGATACTAGCTTATTTCAGTAAATTCAACGCAGAAGCTTTTCTCTAAGAAACACTCCATGGAAGAGGCAAATTCAAGTTCTGGGTTATCATTATTCAACTCTACATGTCCACTTAGTATGTTTTACAAATATAAACTGAAGTTAAGCCCCACCAATTGTGTACATGACTGCAGCCTTCCTGTACAATAAGTTCTCATTTCTCATGAAAACAATACCAATATTGTTTTCAATTATTAGCACATTAATTTTATTCTTCTTTATGCTGTTGCTATTTCTCATTGTTAAGAGATTTCTGTTGCATAAAGAGGAAGGGTAGAAATAAAATGTATGCAGGACTATCATCTAGATCACAGGTCGGCAACCTGCGGCTCCGGAGCCACATGCGGCTCTTTGAGCCTTCCCCTGTGGCTCCCAGCCTCCTCTGCCTTTGCAGAGAGAGACAGAGACAGAGAGAGGCAATTGCACTTCCCTGCTTCTCTCTCTCTCTGTGTGTGTGTGTTTTGTGTGTGTGTGTGTGTGTGTAAAAGAGAGTGCACTCACAGTGTTCTCCGAGGAGCTGAAAAGCTTTCTGGGCGGAGCTCCTCCCTTTGCTGCGTCTCAGCAGGAAGCAGGAAGGGCAGAAGAGAGCTAGCTAGCCCAGCTAGGCTGACTCAGGAATTCTGGGAGTTGAAGTCCATGAGTCATAAAAGAGACGAGGTTGCCTACCCCGGAGGTTGTTGGACAACAGCTTGAAGCTTGCCAGGTGAGCAGCAGATAGGGGGGGGGGGAGAAAGAGAGAGAGAGAAAGAGATAGAGAGGGAGAGAGAGAGAGTGGGGGAAGAGGAGTGGCAGATCAAGGGCAGATAGAGAGGGAGAGAGAGACCCTTTTGACATCTAAAATGAAGATAACACTGCATATATCCTTTTTTTACCTGTGTGTGTATGTAATTTTATTCTCTGAAAGCATTCTCTTGGTGATCATTGTTTTAATAGTATGGATATTCCCAAGAGTCATATTTTTACTTTTATTTTTAATGTGTATATGTGTGTGTGTGTGTGTGTGTGTGTGTGTATACACACATATACACATACACACACCTATAATAAAGGTAAAAAAGGATATATGCAGTGTTATCTTCATTTTAGATATCAAAAGGGTTTTGCGGCTCCCAGTGTTTTGTTTTTGGTGGGAAACGGGTCCAAGTGGCTCTTTGAGTGTTTTGGGTTGCCTACCCCTGCTCTAGATTATAAATCAGCACTGTACCAAAATAGTCTGCTACACAGAAGTTAATTTGAGAATAGAATACTATTGAACAAACAAGCGACACAAAATACACACGCTGTGGTGATTTTCCTTAACTGAACCATCCTGAGAATTACCTGAAATTACAAAATAGAATTACCTTCTATCATGTTGCCCTCTCTTTTGAATATCCTCTCTTCACACCATTGACAGTGAATTAGGTGTCGAATTTTCTTGACAGTATCATCTGCAGAAGAAGGACCTCTCAACACTCTCACTTGTATTAGTACAAAATGTTCAAGAGCCGCAGCAAACAAAACTTCAATGCCTTTGTTGCATCTAGCAGCAGCTCTGTAGAAAGAGAAACTATTAAGAATAGAATCCAGCAAAGGCAAACTCTTCCCAAATCCTACTCGTAACTTCATGTAGAAGCTTGTTTTCAATGGATAATTTTTTGGATTTCTGAATGCAGCCAAGACAAATATACAAACCCAACCCATTGATTCCTTCAGTAATTTATTTATATACTGCCCAACATTTATATATTGCCCAACTCCTGGTTACTTTGTGATGGGAAGCAGGTATTATAAAATGCTTAAAAAAACAATCTAAAATGAGAAAACAAAAAAGAGCAAAGATGGCAAAAATAGCTAACCCAGATAAGAACAAAGGAAAAAAAGAAAAGAAGAAGAAAAGAAGAAAAAAACCCTTCAATCACACTTGGCAAAGGGCTGGGCAAAGAGTCAGGTATTCAGGGGCCCCACCAGTAGAGTGAAGGCTGCTTGAATCTCAGGGGAACCTCATCATAGCTACCTATATTTTTTTGTTTAAATCCCTAATTCCATCAAATTAGTTCTTGCATGAATTGAGGCTTAATAAATCTGAACCCAAAATAAAAGTGTAGTTCAAGTTGATGTTTTAAAATGCGCGGGTCTATTCACATTGTACAACTGACTTCTACCCACATAATGAAAAGAGAATTGCCATTCTAGAGGGCAGGCACCCAACTGGAGAAGAGTTCCTTCCCTGTTATAATGTTTTCAAACCAACAGTTGGATGTTATCCCAGAATAGTTTTGTGGCATTTCAAAGATCTATACATAATGGGATTGCTGTTGAGACTTCCTAAATCAGTTTGATTAAGAAACCATTTTCATAATCAATCCTTGAATATTTTATCTGATGATTATTCTTATGTAGCATAATTGTTCTCCCTTTATAAAGTGGCTCTTTAGTAATTACCTGAATGTGTTTTCTTGAAAGAAATCTATTTCAGTAAGTTCCCAAACTTTTGCAAAATTGTTCCCTAGACCTGCAAACCATCAGCCCTAAAATAATTACTAGAGATTCAGTTTCTGCTTATTTTTGTTTACATTCAGAGACTGTAAAAAGGTTGTAAAGGTCAAAGATACAACATTCATCTTAGTGGATCAAACCTTTTGTATACAGGCTCTGAAGAATTTTTGTCTTTATACATTCATAATTCTTGCTGAAGGTTACTGGGAAACGGGATGCAAAAATCAATTTGCATCAAATCAAAAATCAGAGCCACCCTATATTAGAATTTGAAACTATTCTGGAAATGCAACTGTACCTTGCCACAGCAGCAAGTACCATTCTAGCAGCCAGTTCCTTATAGTATTCTGTCCTGATAATATTGCAACCATAATGACGTTGGGCCACATGCTGCGCCTTTGAATAGAGAGAACTTGTATCTGTTGATGTCACTGAAACAATTCCAAGATTTCTTATATTTCTGAAAGCTGCATCTAGGTAGTTTACTGATGATCCAAATGGGTCCAGGTGGCTGTATGATAATGTAAGAGACAGAACATAGCACAGTTAAAAATTATACAGCAAAGAAAATGTACGCACAACCTTCATCTTGCCATACACTTCAACAAGAATTCCTTTCAAAAAAGTACTGTCTGCCTAAGGTTGTAATTTTATGTATTATATGCAGGGCTTTTTTTGTTATAGAACACATCAGAGCAGAGTTCCGGCACCTTTTTTCGACAGATTTGCGTTCTTTTCCTATTTTTCCCCTTCCTATCCTCGTTTGTTTTTGAAATGCCCCGCTGGTGGTATGGTGCAAACAGGATCCCCTCCAGCACTGTCTGTCTCCTCTAGGAGGAGCCATGAGGCGCTGGAGCACCACAGCCAGAGTGTGGCCTGATTGGCTGGGTCAGACTATGTGGTGTGGAAGCCGATGGTGGCGGTGGGAGACACATAAACATGAAGGCCCTCTTTCACGAGAGGGTGAGTGAGCCTTTTGCCTTCCCTTAGAGAAGGTGGGGTGTGAGGTTAAAAAGAGGCAAAGTGAGAGGAAAGAAAAGACGGCTGGCGTGGAAACTTGCCTGACAGCGAAACTTTGCTGTTTCAATTCCTTGGGTAGTTCAAAGGCTGGGATGTCTATGAAAATTTCTGTTTAGTCTTTTATACTTTATATTCAAACTGCAGAGGGGAAGAATAAGAATAAAGCCAATGTCTTGTGATTTGGAGGTATTATTAATAATATATATTAATTATGTATTGGCCAGATGTAAAGGTAGACCTGCAATATAAGGCTTAATCAGATCTATTTATTAAATTGGGTTTAACTTAAAGCTAAATTAAAAATAATCTGTTCACTGACAAAGTTTCAACTTTAATTTGTTTCAAGTCAATATCCGTATTAAACTCCAAATGTAAATTTTTTCACCTTGTTTGACAACTTCTTAAAAATAATTCAATCTTTTACAAGCAACCACATTTTGTTTTATTGGGCCAATTTCATTCCACATAGAAAGCTGACATTTCCATTCTTTAAACTAAACGGGTATGCCAGTGGTAAATGTCCCAAAAGATTAATAAAATGCCTTCTTGTAATTTAAAGCCACACAGTGCATGGTAACATTAATAGTATTAACTTACCTTGAACAAAATCCTAGTCTTTTAGATACACTAAAAATTGAAGGGTTTTTTTTTCCCAACTACAAAGGTAAACCTTATAGGGTAGGCAAGGCGGGTTGTATGACGTGTGGCACTTTTTTTTTTTTTTTTTTTACAAAAACACTGATTATATGTAACATTTTAAAAAAATCTAGTGCACATTCATATCTAAAGTAAAACAAAGTGTTGAATATATTGACATTTTATGATAATCATTCCAATATGTTTACAATATAAGCTGACTGTAAGAGCTATATACATAGAAAAGTGTGCAGTAAGCTCAATTAACTACCCGAACCCAGATGAAGAACGCAGTTTTCTAAAACCTGGGATTTAACAGACATTGTAGACAGAAGAAAGCGGCAAGAAACCAAAGTGCAACAATGATTCTTAGAGATACTTTTAAGCAATCTTAATTTTCCAAATCAAAGATTCCAGAACAGAATTAAAATTCCTTCAGCAAGTAATAGTCTAGCACTGATGTTCTTCCTCAATCAATCAGGTCTAGTTCACAGGATACTAAACTGTAATAGTATATCCTGTGAATTATGCATTTTAGTTGGACTTAAACCTTGAGCCTGCATATCAATCTCATTTTTGTGTTGATATCTATACTACTCCCCAGCTAGATATTGGGAAGCACAAGTGGGGAAAGTGCTGATTGAAATAGGACAAGAAACTTACATGAAATCGAATGCTCTCAAATGCATGATGACATTGGCATCCAATTTTGTCACCTCAATGGTAGGCAAGTTTTCTTCCCCTTCTTCCATTGGTTCATCACAGTCATCTTCCTCAAAATTCATCACAACTTTCATCTTATTTAAGTGACAGTTTTCTTGAATCATAGTCACTGAATTTTCATTGTAGTCATTAATTGTGACTTTTACTGAATTTCCAAGATGCTTTGCCCACTGTAATCCCATTATACCTGGAAGGTAGATGATACACACAAGATGATGAATTTAGCAAAAGACACGCCTACAGATCTATGACCTCACTATGCAGAATGTAATATTAGGTTTGAATTATTTAGGAAGCATACATATACATGTAGTCCTTGTTTAATTACCATAATTAGGATCAACAACTTGGTTATTAAGCAAAATGGTCAATAAGTGAGACCACATCTGTGCTTACAATCTTACTTCAGTTTTCCTTTGCTCTACAGAACTGAGAAGATCGTAAATGCAAGGACTGGTAGAAAAGTTACTTTTCATACTGAATCACTGCTACATAAGGCAGTCGCTAAATGAGAATTACCTGTAGTTCATTTAATAAAACCATGAAATCAAAAGAACATTTCCCAATTCTGTTACACATATATATGCACTCATAAAATTTAAAGGCAGAGCAAGTTTTAAAAAAAGGTGCATTTATAAGCATCTTTATTCAGAAATAAACTCTATTAATAAGACTTACTCCTTCAGATTACAAATTCTCTTTACAAATTATAAATCAAAATACATAACAGTGTATTACCAGTAGCTCCAAATGCATCCAGACATTCCAAAGGTTTCCGTTCCTCAGTTAGAACAGTTAAAGCACAGACTATAAGTTGTCTAAAAGAAAAAAAAAGTATACTGAAAATATATGTAAACCATGCATTTATTATTCTTATATCTTGTTCGAACAATATATAACATAAGGCAGTTGTAATTATTCTTATTGTTTTGGCCAATCTAAAGTACTGAGATTTTTGGCAGGGCTTCAATTGTGCTAGGCAAAGAATAGTCCACTTCATGTACAATGCTAAGACATAGCGCAATTAATTTGTTTTTGTCTTAAAAGGATAAACCAACTGATTAGCGTTATCTGCAATCAAGCCAATGTAGCTAATTCACTTAGTCATTCTTACTTGCTGGCTAATGGCCTTAATAAAAATGGACTTGGATCAAACATAGTTAAAAAGTCTTGGAGTAGCATAATTTGTGAGTATATAGCCTGTGTAACATAGTAGTTAGAATGCTAGATTAGAATTGAGGAATCCTTTCAAAATACAGCTTCCTGATATGTCAATGGATTATGACTATTCCACTCAAGTATTTTTTTTTTGCAGAAAAGTTAAAAATGAGAACCCCTTCCTCAAATGTACATGTCTATTTAGCAATAGCAACAGCACTTAGACTTATATATCATTTCATAGTGCTTTACAGCTCTGTCTAAGCGGTTTGCAGAGTCACCATGTTGCCCCCAACAATCTGGGTCCTCATTTTACCGACCTCGGAAGGATGGAAGGCTGAGTCAACTGTGAGCCAATGAGAATCGAACTGCTGAACTGCTGGCAGTTGGCAATCAGCAGAATTAACTTGCAATACTGCATTCTAAGTACTGTGCCATCACTGAGAAAAGTGACTTATAACCAGTCCTCACACATGGCAGCATTCTCCATGGACATATGATCAAAATTCAGGTGCTTGGCAACCGGTGTCTATTTATGACGGTTGCAGCCTCATGGGATCATGTAATCGCCTTTTACAAAACTTTCCCAGCTGGTTTCTGAGAAGCAAAGTCAATGGGGGAAGCCAGATTCATATAGCATGATTCACTTAATAACCATGGCAAAAAAGGTTATAAAATTGGATGCAACTCAGTTAACAACTGCCTTGTTTAGCAGTGGAAATTCTGGTCCCAATTGTGATTGTAAGCTGAGGACTAATTGTAGTCCTGGTTTTTGTAGTCTTGGCTATTATTTTAGTTCAAACCTCACTTGTACTCTTGGTTGACTGACTGGGTTTCTAATAATTTATTAGGTTCCCCTTAATCCTTTGTAATCCACAATACAGCAAAAGTGTATATAATTATTGGCTCCTGTTAATAAGAAAATTTACAATATTTATTTATAATTCTTCCCCAAACAATTTTATCATTTCTTACCTGTTAAGTTTCATTTTGGGGTTAAAATAGGAATCTGTTTTCTGAGGTGTTGAATAGTTAGGAAGGACTTGTACATCTGTGTCCGCTTCTTTCAGTACTTCATATTTAGGAGCAAGGGCTAAGGATTATTTTCAGATGAAAGAGCATTATAGCCCATTTCAGGTGATCATTCAAAGTTCCACAAATCACAGATCAGAATCTATCCTATTCTCCTAACTTGCTAAATGATACTAACCAGAGTTTCCACATTGGGACTGTATAAAAGCTGGAAAGTAAGTTCTAAAATGTGCGCATGAAGGGTGAGATGGTTCTAGGAACAACTATCTGGCTAAGATTATTGTTCCTGACTCCTTTAATCTTGGTTAATAAAGACAGGAGAGAATGAAAGAGTCCTACTGATGATACCTGCATGGTGTATAAAGTTTAAAACTACCATAATAATTAGATTCAAACTCAAATATGTGGGGTATTAAAAAGAGACATTCAAAGAAGTAAAGCAGGTTTTTGATAATACTTAAAACCATTTTATGGTGAAATGTTACCACTATGCCATCATATTAAAGAGAATTTAAGATGTGCTTAGATTTTGTCACAATCCTTAAAAGAGATCCTTATTAGAAAAAAAAAATCATCTGGTAAAATATATGACAGTTTTTATAGAAATTCTAGAGCAGAAGAGAGGATATCTCTTGGTTAGGGACTATTTCTAATGTCATCGCCTACAACTGTTTTACATTAACTATGTCAGCTAGAATTAATAAGAATTGTAGTTAAGAACACATGAAAACCACCAGATATATATCACTATTTTGTTTGTTTCCCAACATCGATTCACAAATGGTGGCATTGTAGTTCAGAAACTTTTGGGAGCCACAAGTTCACTATTTATGTCTTAGATGTATTTCATAATCAACATTTTAAAATTGTACAATTAAAAAAGAACAAAAAAGGACATATGCTTTTCTAGAGGAAGGAAACAAACTACAAAATACGATCCTTGAATTACAGTTATTTCCCCGATAATTAAATCCAATAAAATAACACTTCACTATGTAACATTGTTAACAACTCAGCTTACCCTCTTTAAACAAATAAGGTCAAATAAAGATACATAAAAATTGTACCTAGAAATTACAGAAACCTTGTCCTTTTAAGATGTTCTGAGTTCCTAGACAGAAATATAAAATCATAAAGTTTCACTATTCTAAATTTATCGTATATTCAGTCTATGACACTGAACGTTCAAAATAATGAGATCTTTATGAAGAAAAAAACAGAGATATGTTAACTACTTACTTGAAGTAAACCTTGATTCAGTTTCTCCTTTATTTACATGTCGTTTAACATGTCCTACCATATCACTTCTTCGGCTGATAGTTGCTGAACAGACAATACAGTGATAATGTGATCCCATTTTTATGGATATCTATAACACACAACACATGCAAATCTAAAGTTCAATAAATGTTTTTATTAATATTATACTGTATCTATGTCTTATATTTAAAAAGGAGTCCTAGATAAATTATATTTTAATCACCAAGATTTTAATTTATTGAACTCAAAAAGCAAACTAAAGTTTAGATCAACATTTTATCAAAAGTGATACTGCTAGAATACTGCAATGCATTCTATATGTAAGATGATTTTCAAAGTAGTTTAGAACAGAAATTTCAGTATCCAATGAACTACTAATGAGCAAAGTAAGAACATGTTATCAACTGTTGAAAGAATTGCATTCATTCTCAACTTGTTTCTGCATGCAATCTAAGTAAAGATATGAGAAACCTGATAGTGTGCTTCCCCTTTTCTTACATACTTCTCCCAAGCACTGAGATCATTGGCCTATATATCTGGCTTATATATTATTTCAACTCCCTTATTTATCTGAAAGTATCCTGAGAAGAATAAGATGAAAATCAGTATCAGTGTTGGTACTTTTATTATGTCATTCCCTTCACATTACTGTGATTTTTAAGATAAATATTTTTATCCATTCTTCTGGCTTTTTAGGAGAGTCATTACTGTCTTTGATTATAAACTGGAACATAAACTGGAACATCATACTATATATATATTGATAAATTCCATACTCAAATATTTCTCTCATAAATCCTATCATCTTTTTTTGTAGTTCTAATATTTCTGACACAACTATATTAGAATAAGATTACTCAATACTTTTACAATCTGCCTGCTATCCTCATTTATATAACTTTACTACATAAAAATAAATCCTATATGTTCTACTACTACAGACTTCTGTATAGTCTACTTTGAACTTTTTCTACTTTTCTCAACTACTATTTATATCACAGAAAAAGGAACCATTTTAACAGAAAAGAGTATACATACCTCAGGATTGAACTATGGAGTCCTTGGTGCTCTCTGAGTTTTATTAGTTGCTTGCAGATGTTTCATTATAATTATCTGATTAGGTAACATTATCAATGCTAGAGAACGTGGGGTTTGCTCCTGGTTTATGTGCAGTAGTTTCCCCTACTATGGCTGGTGGGGGTATGGTTTTCTCCTTGGTAGTTTCATTAGATCAGGTAGTCACATAATTCATACGTGATCACTCAACCTACTACAGCACAACCAACACAAGCCATGAAACTACCATAAATGAAATACATCTCAGAAGCAAACAAGAAATTATTTCAAGCATACAGCATTACCCTAGCACTTAAACCAACTAAAAGTCAAAAGATACAACTCTTTAAACTCCGAACAGCTGGACAAACTCAACCATAGTTTCAAGTACAAAAGCATGAGCATCCTTCTTGCTGTTGTTAGTTGCGAAGTCGTGTCCGACTCATTGCAACCCCATGGACAATGTTCCTCCAGGCTTTCCTGTCCTCTACCATCAGTCTATTTAAGCACACGCCTACTGCTTCAGTGATTCTATCCAGCCACCTCATTCTCTGTTGTCCCCTTCTTTTATTGCCCTCAATCTTTCCCAGCATTAGGCTCTTCTCCAGTGAGTCCTTCTTCTCATTAGGTGGCCAAAGTACTCGGGAATTCCTGGAAGCTTGACATTCAGACAAATCAACTTTCAATGAATAAACAGTGATAAAGCATATTTGCATACCATTCGAAACGGAAATAAAAAAAAACCAAGAAGGAAACAAATAGAGCAGAATACATCCACTAGAGCAGCCAACACCAAATAAACAGGAATTAACATCAAGTAGTCAAGTAGAAAACAATAGCCTACTTAAGGAACTACCAAGGAGAAAACCACATCTCTACCAACACCATCAGAGCAAGGTTTTGTACATAAACAGGGAGCAAACCCCACATTTAGTAGCATTGATGATGTTATCTAGTCAAATAATGCAATGTCTGCAAGCAAACAATCAAGCTCAAAGAGCACCAAAGATTCCACAGAACCATTTTGTTTCTTTTGGTTAGAATAAAAATATAGGCTAGGTAGCATCACACAGAATATGTAACTGATAGAAAAAAGTAGTTATAAACCTTCCCATAACATGTAATTCCCTTATATACAAAATACCTAATAACAAATAAACTTTCTGTCACTATTACCTATTATGCACGAAAAGGTACAAAACCGAGGTACAAAGTTTACATTGTAAACTGGATATTTATAGTGAACACTGAATGGAAAATAGGTGAAAATACAATGTCTGAAAGGAAAGCTTATTGCCCCCATTACCTAGAGAGCTCAAGTTCAAAATTGAGATGAATATAATTCATAAATAACTAAAATGGAAGTTATCATAGCAACAATTCACATAGCTGAATAGCTGTTACCTGGTCTCCTACAACACTTGGTTTCACCGGCCGGCACGGCAAGTCACAGATGCACATTCTGTAGCCTGAAATTCAAAAAAGACATTGGACATCTTTAAATGATTGCAGAGTTTTCAACACTGAATTCGTTCATGTTCTAAAGTTCTATCTTGTCAAACTGTTTTAATTTTAACTTCTTGAAATGTTATACATTGGAAATAAAATGTTAATCACCACTAATAACATACATTTCATAATCTGAGATGTGGAGAGAGGAAGGCGATAGCTTCAAATCATCATCACAATTGTGCATCCATATTTTTAAAGCAAATGCCTAATTATATAAAGCTGATAAGTGGGAGAAGGCTTATATTAACACAAAAAGTAACAGTTGTCATCTAACTGCATTAGCATTAATAATGGTGTTTTAGATACACTTACCTTCAAATTCAACAGACACTTTCCAATGAAGATTCTGAAGGTGGCGACGGAGCTTGTGACTGCTGCAAGCTTTGAACCTCTCTTCAGGACATAATGGGCAGGACCTCTTGTCAGCTGATAATTTAAATTAAACCAAAAGAAGAAAAAAATATACAAAAACCCAATATTTCAGTTTTGAAATAATGAAAAATTATTTTTAAGATTTTTTGTCAATGTACAGAAGTAGTATTTGTATCTCAGCTCAACCACTTGCAATCAAATAATTAAGAGCAATCAAATAATTAAAAGCTCAAATATCTAAGAAACCTATTTGCTTTAAAAGCCATGGTTTAAGGTTTAGTTGAATTAGTGTTGAAATATCTGTGATCCAAGATAGAAGTAGAAATCTTTTATTTTTTTTATACGATTACGATAATAATCTAAGTTTACTATAAAAATAAGTAGCACATCATTGCCTACTCAACAGATACACTTTTCTTTGTTCCATTCCATGCTTTCCATCCATTACAGATGAATTTGCTCCCAAGCCTCTGTGAAATTAATTCTACTGCATCTTCTTACTTGGATCTGACAACAAGGGTAGAACTGCAAGCATAACCCTAAATAAGTGAAATTATAATTTTGTTTTTTTTCCTTAATTTTTTTTTATTTACTATTACTTTTGGTAATTTTTTACACATATTGCCTAGATCAGAGGTCCCCAACCTTTTGGGCACTAGGGACCGGTTCTGCGGAGAAAGGTTTTTCCGCGGACCGGAGGGTTTTGTGTACTGCCTGCATTTTGCGGATGGGGCTTTGCTTGTTTGTGTGGACTGGCTGCTGGCATGCCGTGGCCCGGTACTGGTCCACGGACCGGGGTTGAGGACCTCTGGCCTAGATAACTATCAGGGATGCATGACTCCTTATTTGGTTCCTATTTTAAGATCAGTAATATAGTTTCCTTAGATTATCTCAGTTTTCTGTAGTTATCAAGCAAAGTACTTGTCCAAGAACTGAATGCCACAAGCATTGCATTTCAAACATTTGTTGTTTCTTCTGGAAATATTTTAAATACCTGCCAGTTGTTGGTCTTCATTCTTGGAATTGGAGGAAATTAGGCAGCCTTCCTGCAAATCAGCCAGTTTTTCTAAATCATCAAGGGTCCTCTGAATTGAAATATGTTTCTCTAAAATAAAGAATTCAAATTACTTTTCAGCAAAGGCTGTGTGTATATGTGTGTGTGTGTGTGTGTGTGTGTGTGTGTGTATGCACTATACATAAATACTACTTAATTTCAATCTTTCAAAAGCTTTTTAAAAAATTTGGAGTCTTTGTGCACTCCATCTCTTAAGGAATCCTGTTTTTACAATGGCCCACGTATCATCTTGCCTATTATGTTATCATAGCTATGTAATAGTACAAACAAATCCAAATGACTAAAAATTCATTAAAAACCTCATACTAAAATTTCCACAACAGCACATACATTGACAATATATTTATGTTAAAATAGTACATAGGCTTGTAACTAGAATATCTGTGGATCTCATCAGCTACGTTTGAGGATTATCTGACCAACTGCGTGTGTTTGGCTTGCAAGTTTGAATGGTCACTCAATGAGTGGTTGTTAAATGAGAACCATTTTTAGTATCAAAAAATGTTCATGCCATTTGTAAAATCATACATGTTCATAGGTTGCATTGAAAGCAAAGAATTTCCTCCATGGAATTAGGCTTAAACTCTGATTTCTATCTTTAAAAAATTTAACTATTTGGCTCAGTGATAAAGAATAAATAGACTTCCGGTGGTTAGAGACGATGATGGCGGCTACATTGTAGCCGTCCTCCTGGGACGGCGTTAGATCTGCGGAGCGCAGCGGACATCAGCTGGCCCGCGGCTCGAAATCCCCTTCCCGGGTGAAGGGAAGGGGTAGAGAACTACACGAATAGAGGTAGAACCCCTTAACCCCCCCTGGAGCTTTTTTTTTGGGGGGTAGAAAGAGCGTTCCCTCGGAGTTCGTATTCTCTCCGCCTCCCAGCTGTTTTTGTTTCCTCGGAAACAAAGTGAAACGCCGCTACCATCTCCGCGCTTAAAGTGTTCTGGTGAGTGACTTTTAAAGCGGACAGAGCTGTTTAAAGGATTTTATTTGTAGTTTCTCATTTCTCTTTTAGTCTAGGTTGATTTTTTTTTCTTTTGCCTTTTGCTGGTGTGGAGAGTGAAAGTAAGATGGCGATTTGAAAGTGCCTTTGGTTTTTTTTTTCCCCCCTCCGGAAAGAAAGCATTGATTTAAACAGAACGTAATGGACTATATAGTTCTTTTCTTTTAAGCTTTTCTTTTTTTTTTTGAAAGTGCTCTGGTGGCTTTGAAGTTTTTTTTTGCACTCTCCTTTGCTTTTTTTTTTCTTTCAAACTTTGAGGATTTTAGTACTTTTTTTTTCTTTTTAAGAAGGAAGAAAGAGAGAATAAGATTTTTTTAAAAAATGGCTTCAAAGAGGCAACCAGCTTCTACAGTTTCTAAGGTGGCTTCTTCTCCTGCAATTCTACCAGTACAACAACCTAAAGCTACACCATCAGTACAGCAACCTAAAGCTACACCTCCACCTTCTCCTCCTTTGCCAGTATTATCGGTACAAGACATGAAAGATATAATGGGAAATGCTGTATCCCAAATCAGAGAGGAAATGAAGGACCTTCTTGGACAGAATAAATCTGAAAGTAGAGAGGAAATGAAGGACCTTCTTGAACAGAATAAATCTGAAAGCAGAAAGGAAATGAAGGAGCTCTTAGAGGAGAATAATACTATTTTGAGGCAAGATATAGTAACAGCTTTATCAGGATTGGCTTCTGTAGTCAAGAAGCTTGATTCAAGAGTGGAAGAGGTTGCAGATAAAGTAGACCTCTTGGAAGATAAATTTGAAGATATGGAAAAAAAGATGGAAATTTCACAAGATGATATTCTTATGTCTCAGTACACGGAAATGGAATATGCCCTGAGAATCAGGGGTCTGAAAGAAGATATGAATCAAGATTTGATAGAGATGGTGGTTAATGACCTTGCTGTTGTTTTGAATAGGGATAAAGATGGATTACGTAGAGAAGTGGAAAAAATTTACAGAGTTAACTCTTGGATTGCGAAGCAAAAGAATTTACCAAGAGATGTGGTGATTTATTTTGCCAAGAGATCTCTGCATAATGAAATCATACAAGCTTTTTATAATAAGAGCTTCCAGATTGCTGCCCAAGATGTCATCATTCTAAAGGAAATCCCATCTAAAATTTTAAGAAATAGAAAAGACTTTGCTTTTTTAGCTAATGAACTTAAAACAAGATGAGAGATTCCGATGGGTATTGTTTTGAGCCATGCGGGGACACGCTACAGACTTAACACTGTTACTAAAGCAAAAGAGTTTTATAACTCGGTCCTGGGAGCAGGCTCATCTTCATTCATGATTCAGAAAGTTTTGGATGGCAAAGAGGTGGAACAGCAGTCTGAAGGATTAGGTCTGATGGTTGCTGGAAAGTCACAGGTTGAATGGTCTCGACAAACAGAGATCAAAGAGCAAAGAATGACTCGTGCTGCACATAGACGCAAGGAAAAGGAACAACAAAAGAAAGAAGTCAAAGAATCTTCTCAAGAAAGTGTCTCGTTGCCGGTGGGAGGAGCAAGACCCAAGAGTTCTGCAACACATTCTTCAATGGCAGACCTTCAGGTAGTCTTCTCCAGGCTTCTGGTTAAGGGAGTGGTAAAGTTCCTGACCTGGAATGTTAACGGCCTCAACTCCCCTCAGAAGAGAAAGAAAATCTTTCATTACTTAAAACAACATAACAATGATATTATTTGTTTGCAGGAAACACATATTTTACCTAAAGATCAAAAATACTTAGTCAATGCTCGTTTGGGATCTCATTTTGTATCTTCTGCTCCTGGGAAAAAAGGGGGTGTAGTTATCTATGTTAAGCAAAACTTACCAGTCTGTTTGGTAGAATCAGATCCTCAAGGAAGATATGTTATGATTGAACTTGGTTTATATGGTAAGAAAATACTTATAGTGGGATTGTACGCACCAAACCAACAACAGGAACAATTTTATAGACTGCTACATCAGAAACTAAGTTCGTTGGACTATAGATCTGTGATATTAATGGGAGATTGGAATGGTGTTTTAGATACACAAAGGGATAAAAAAGGATTTTCTACTTTTTTCAAACAGGCTAAATTACCCAAAGCTTTTTTTGATTTGAAAGAGGACTGGGAGCTGAGAGATTATTGGCGTGAACGTAACCAAGAGGAGAGAGACTTCACCTTCTTTTCAGATAGACATCAATCCTTCTCAAGAATTGACTTTTTCCTGATTACAACTGACTTATATTTCAGGGTAAAGAATGTAAAAATTTTTCCTAGGTCGTTGACGGATCATAGTCCAGTTTGGATGGAGTTGGCTGATGAAAAAGAGGAGAGGAGATCGTGGAGGGTGAATGAGAACTTATTTAAACAAGAAAAGAATGTTCAAAAATTAAAGGAGCATTTAATTTTTAGCATTTGCTTTAAATATGCATAAGGGAACTTCAATATCAATGGTATGGGATGCAGGTAAAGCTTTTATGCGTGGGATTTTGATAAAAATGAATAATGTCTATAGACAAAAGCAGATTCAGAAACGTAAGGAACTGGAAGATGAGATTAAATTAAAAGAAAAGTCTTTGATTTTAAATCCTACAGATGAAAAGGTTAAAGAATCTATAAAGTTGTTAAAAACACAATTTAATATGTTGATGGCGGATCAAACCGCAACTAATTTATTGTTTATGAAACAAAATACATTTTGCAATGCTAATAAACCAGGGAGATGGTTGGCTTACCAATTAAGAAAGAAACAGAGACAGAGAATTATAGACAAAATAAATTATAATGGTAAATTAGTGTATCAGAAGGAGTTGATCAAGAAATCTTTTTTAGATTACTATCAAAAATTATATAAGAGTACTAATGTACAAACTTTAGATATAAATAATTATTTAAGTGAGGCCAACTTCCCTAAATTAACAGAAGATCAGAAACAAGAAATTAATGGTTTAATCACCAATGAGGAAATTGTGACAGTTATTAAGCAATTAAAATTAGGTAAAGCACCGGGTACGGATGGTTTGACATCCATTTATTATAAAACCTTGGTAGAAGAGATGATTCAACCTTTATGTGAGCTTTTTAATAATATACTACAGGGCTCAGAGATTCCTCCGTCATGGTGTAGAGCTTTTATATCTTTGATTCCAAAAGAGGATCAAGATCTCACTTTACCAAAGAATTATAGGCCCATATCTCTTTTAAATGTAGATTATAAGATTTTTGCAAAAATTTTAGCTAATAGGCTTATGAGGGTTTTGCATCAGCTTATACATAAGGACCAATCGGGTTTTATAACTGGTAGGTATATGAAGAATAATGTTAGACAAATTATTAATTTATTAGAATATTTAGATAAGAATAACCAAATCTCCGCAGGGCTGATATTTTTAGATGCTGAAAAAGCTTTTGATCAATTGAATTGGCAGTTTATGTTAAGATTAATTGAGGAAATGAATTTTGGAGAAAAAATATCACAAGCTTTTGGTGCTATATATCAAAAACAAACGGCACAACTTATTGTTAGTGGGGGTTTGTCAGAGGTTTTTACAATAGAAAAAGGTACAAGACAGGGATGTCCATTGTCACCGTTACTGTTTGTTTTAACTTTGGAAATTTTGCTGATCAAAATTCGAGAGTCGCAGGAAATAAAAGGAATAGAAGTTAACAAAAAAGAATATAAATTAAGAGCTTTTGCAGATGACTTGGTGGTTACTTTGTCTCAACCTACCTATTCTGTAGTAAATTTATTACAACTGATTTACCAATATGGACGGGTTTCGGGTTTTAAAATTAATAACAATAAGACTAAAATATTATCTAAAAACATGACTAATTTGGATAAGCAGATTTTGGTTAATCTGACAGACTTTGAAGTTGTTGATAAGATAAAATATCTGGGGGTTACCCTATCTGTTTCTAATGTAAAATTGTATAAAAACAATTATGAAAGGCTGTGGGTCAGGGTACAAAAAGATTTGAAAAATTGGGAGAAGTTACAGTTATCTCTTATGGGAAGAATTGCAGTGATTAAAATGAATGTCCTGCCAAAATTTCTCTTTTTATTTCAAATGTTACCTATTTTAAAGAATGAGGTTAACTTAAATGAATGGCAGAAAGGTATCAACAAATTTATTTGGGCAGGGAAAAAACCAAGGGTAAAGCTTAAAATTATGCAAGACTTCCGTGAGAGAGGTGGACTCAAGGTACCGAATCTGAAATTATATTATGATGCTGTGGCTTTAACACTAATTAGTGATTGGGTTGATTTAACAAATGTAGAAATACTCCATTTGGAGGGTTGGGATTTACTTTTTGGATGGCATGCCTATCTAATTTTTAATAAAAAAGTGGATCGGGTTTTTAAATCTCATATTATAAGGATTTCTTTACTTCGGGTTTGGAGGAAATATTATAAAAGTGAGTTTAAAATACCATTATGGGCTATACCTTGGCATGCGATAGAGGGGATAAGAAGAGGAGTTAAGATGGATAGTGTTTCTTATGCGCAATTACTCAGGTGGGATGGTAAAAATTGGCAGTTAAAATCTTTGGAAGATTTAGCACATGAAAATATTATATATTCATGGTTTCAGTATAGACAAATAGCTGATAGATGGAAGATAGATCGTAATGTGGGTCTGCTCAGAGAAGATGAAAATCTCTTTAAACAAGTAAAAGATCAAAGGCGAACTCACATTAAGAGAATTTATGGGGTGCTAGTAGAACTGGACTCAGAACCAGAACTAATTAAAGAATGTATGATTAAATGGGCACAAAATTTTGGTGAACCAGTTCTACTAGATACCTGGGAAACCATCTGGGTGAGGAATGTTAAATTTACACAAGCCCAGAACTTAAGGGAGAATTTTTACAAAATGTTTTACAGATGGCACCTTGATCCACAAAAAATGTCTCGTATGTATCCTGACTTACAGCCTAAATGTTGGAGATGTGGTTGTTTGGATGCTACTTATTATCATATTTGGTGGTCGTGTAAAAATATAAAAGTTTTTTGGATTAAGATATGGTGGAATATTCAAAGAATTTTTAGAAAGAGGGTAAAATTTACCCCACAATTGTTTTTGTTAGGTATTGTTACTGATTGTGATGCTAAGGAAGTTATATTGATGTTAAATTTGATTACGGCCGCTAGGCTGTTAGTAGGGCAATATTGGAAGAAGGAATCTTTGCCTACCTTGCAAGAGTGGTTTTTTAAAGTTTCTTATTTGGCGGAAATGGCAAAGATTTCGGCTTTCTTAAAGGAGCAATCGCAAGAGAAATTTTTTGCGGTATGGGAAAAATGGATAAATTTTATACAATATAAATTGGATATAAAAAAATATCATTTAGCTTTCTAATAACTTGTATATAAACTTTAATATTTTATAGATTGTACTTTTTTATATCTCTTTTCTTCTTTCTCTTTTCTTTTTATTATCTCTTTTTCTTTCAAGTACTTTTTCTTTTTAATACGTATGCTTTTTTACATATATTTTATTGTTAATTATTTTATAAATTGTTTATGTAAGGTATTTAGATATATTTATGATTTATACTTTTTCAATTTTTTTAAGATTCTTAAAAAATTTAATTAAGCCTATATTCAGCTCTGGGAAGGTCGGGGGGGATGGAGAGGGAGGGTTGGGGTGGGTGGGTTAGGGTTGTTTTTTTTTGTTTTTTTTTGCTTTTTGTAAAAATATTTAAACATTTTCAATAAAAAAAAAGAATAAATAATATGTATTTTGCTTTTATGTATCTCTGGGCATAATTTGGAATACCTGGTGTTGAATATTTACTTAAGTGCATATACTTAATTGGGCAAAATCCCAGTGTATTCAATGGGTTTCCTTATTACTAACTGCATTGGGATTACATATCAAGTTTCATTGACTGCCTGGTGGCCCAGATTCCTCTCTAGAAATTTGGGGTAGTTTTATGATGCATAGAAGAATTCTATCGTGCTGAGTTTTGACAGTGGCTCTAGGGAATTGCATATATATTTTAATAAACTTAAACTGAATTTAGGAACCAATAAGTGTAGGTAATACATTCCTGGCTAACATTATAAGATTTTGTTACAATGGTGTAACACTACATCAAAAGTGATGAGCAGTGATAAGTGAGGTTTGATTTATAAATACTGGGAGAAATAAATATGAACATACCAAGAATTCACATCTTTCCTTGAAGCTGTAATATCTTTCAACATAACAAATTAGAGGATGTACCTCAACTTATACTCTTTAACTATATGTCTTTACTCATTTTTAAAAGATAGATGGTCAGAATATTTCTTGTAAATCACCCCAAATAAAGCAAAGGTTTTCATATTATCCTTTCAAACCTTGTGGAGTTTTAGATGATGCATCTAGTAGATTACTGTTAAGATCTTCAATGGAATTTTGATCTGATTTTTTCATTTTGGCATTTATATCTTCATTAATGATTTCTGTATCTTCTGTATTTCTGCTATCAGGTTCTTTGGAGACATCCATTCCATCTACAGAAAAAAAAAACAAGATTGTAAGGCAAAATAATATATATTAATTAACTATAATATTTTCTCTTTAAATCTATTATAGTATTCTAATTAATATATTTGCAATGCAAAAAGTCTGAGATAAAAGATAAATTAGGCCTATTACAATCAACAGGATTTCAACATGGCATCACAAACAAGTCCCACAGAATTTAGATTTTTTTTTTCCAAACAATATTTGAGCTTGTATCTAACAATTTGAAAAGGAAAGTAGAATGTCTAGTGCCAGATTTACTAAAAATAACACTTGTGCAATACTAACACTTGTGCAAATACTGATCTAAGGGAACCGGAGTAAGCAATTAATTTTTCCAAGGAGCCACATGGGAAACTGGGACTATTGTGGAGGACAGCTGCAGCCCCCCCCCCCACCACCATTACCTCCCTCCTGTTGCAGGTAAGATAGTGATGCTCAAAGAGCTGAATGTAGCCTATGGGCCAAAATATGCCCAGGTCTGTTTATTTGTTTTTTAAAAAGGTAAAGGAGTCCCTTCAAAATTTACCCCACTAGTCATTGCCGACTATAGGAGGCAGCGCTCATTTCTGTTTCGAGGCCATGAGTCAGCAATGTCTGAAGATATTTTCATGGTCATGTGACCAGTACGAAGTCATGGAGCACTGTTACCTTCCACGAAAGTGACACCTATTTATTTATCTACTCGCATTTGCATGCTTTTGAACCGTTAGATTGGCAGGAGCTGGGATGAGAAGGGGAGCTCACTCTGTCATCTGGTCAGCCCAGTGTCTTAACTGTTGAGCCACCCTGCTGCCCCACGTCTATAAAAGAACATTTTAAAAATTATGTATTTTCATTTGCACTCTTGATTTCAAACCTAATATAAATGCAAGATCAAGCTAACTTGTAAATTCTGGTTAAGATGGGACTTCTCAGTTTAGCAAAAAAGAGGGTATTTATGTTCACAAAAGTAGAACTACAAAAAGGCAGTAAGTAGTGTTTCTTCTCAGGCTTTAAATTGTAACAAACATAAAATGTCTATTTAAGACTTTCTATCTTTTTTACCTATTTTTATTAAATAACTTAACAAAATGAAAGCAAGGTATACATTTACAATGTTCTAATTCACACCTCTCATTGTAAAAGACCCTGATGTTGGAAAAGATTGAAGAACTAAAGAAGGAAGCAGCGGAGGATGAGATGGTTAGATAATGTCATCAACACGTGTATGAATTTGGGCAATCACTGGAAGACAATGGAGGACAGGGGGGCCTAGTGTGCTATGGTCCATGGGGTTGGGAAGAGTCAGACACGACTTAGCAATTAAACAATTCACACCCAATACTAAATTATAAATAGCTTGATTTGTTCTGGTTAAAAGCAAGGTGCAAGTCCATACGAACATTAAGTAGTGCCCTGCTGGACACTAATCCAGCAATCCTCATAGTGGTGAACTAACTGCACAGGGCAGTCCACTACTCTCCCATCAAATGGCCCTCAGAGGCAATCACATTGCCATCAAGCCTAATAGCCACTGAACCCCATGATTTCCATTAATTGGTCCAACCTGTTTTTGAAGCCAGTCAATCTGGAAGGCAGAGCCCCACCTCTTGTAAATTATAGGTTATCTTTATCAGCAACCAGACTTACTTAATAAAGCACAATAAAAAATCTGATTTAGTGTTGCATGCCAGTTAAACTACTGCTTATAAAGGTTTGTATAGCAAATTATGTATCTCATGGCAGAATGATCCTTGTGGTATCCTTAGTGGTCTGTGAGCTTGGTTGTTTTCATGCAGGTTTCATTATCCAATTAGCAAAACATCATCAGTGCAAACGAGTATTTATTTATTTATTTATGAGGCTTATATACCGCTTTAAGTGCAAGCACTCTCTAAGCGGTGTACACCAGTAAGCAATGTATATATATATATTTACATTGCCCCCAACAATCTGGGTCCTCATTTTACCTACCCCGGAAGGATGGAAGGCTGAGTCAACCTTGAGCCGGTGAGTATGGAGTTTACTTCCAGTGTAAGTGCCCTCACAGTTGTTCACCCTTCCGGAAGCCCGTATTCCCCCCCCCACACACCTTCTTCCAGCTCTGCTGTCACCCTAAATAGTATTTCCCACCCAAGCCTTCACCATTGTGACCACTAGTCTCCTACCTGACTTGGCAACAAAGAATGCTGCTCCTCACTGTCCTATTGCCACCTCCCCAGCTGGGTCTAGCAAGCTCCCTTTGGCAGACAAGCCTCCACCACTCTGCCACCTTCTTTGCACACACCACAGGGCTGCATCTCTGCCCAGAGCCTGGATTCTGGGTTATTAGCAGGAAGAAGACAGCAAGATCAACTGTGGATTGTTGAAATAGTAGCAGAGAGGCTGCAGGGATATGTGGTGGATTGTGTGCACAGATAGAGGGTTAGATGAGTGGGGGGAGTTGAAGCGCCTATATAGTTGTGAGGAAAAGCCTTTTTTTTTCATTTGACTGCAGAAGTGCTGAAATGATGGTATCTTTGAGGACCATTCATAAGCCATATTTTCAGCACTGTTTTAATTTTGAAAGGTCACTGAGTAGTCATAGATTGAGGACTATCCGTAAAATCAAGCAGCAGATCCCACACTTACTTGCACTGATGACATCATGTAATTGGGTAAAAAAATGACTGCAAGGAAACAACCAAACTCAGAGAGCACCAAATTCTCCATAGTTCAACCCTGAACTATATTCTCTTCTATTTGAAACATAGTCTTTTCGTGCATTGTGCCCCTTAACAAGTTTCAGTTCAGCAAAAGTATGCTTGCCAATTCTGCTAAAATGGGAATATACAATCATTTTTACATATATGTTTTATTTCTCTCAAAAAACCTTAAAGCAGTAATGAAATCTATTTCACTTTTAATCCTGCTCATGGCTTGTTGACACTTACAGTTCTGGCTAAAAGACTTACTAGTGCAGGATTTGTGGGGAATTCTGATATTTTTTTTTTAACTTTGTAAGGCAATGTCTCGAATAAAAGAATGGGCAAGATTATATATTACACATTCTTTATATTTATTAACTGACACCCAACATACTTTAAAATAGAATTAAATCCTTAATTCCATCTGTATCAGAGCTAGAAACCTACGGCCCTCAAGGTGTTCCTAAATTACATTTGCCAGCATCCAACATTTACCCAAGGTAATTCAAAGTATAGAAGACCATCAGAGTCCCCTCTTGATCTAGTTTCAGGCTCAAGAATATTTGTTTAGCCTTCTTTTAGCCTGTTTAGCTTTCTGTTGGGTTTTCCTTATTCACTTACAGAAGGTGTTCATGGCAGCTTGAAGAAGAGAATGAAATAAAACATGTCATCTATTTGCTTTATTAGTATATCTAATATTGCCAGGTTAACAACTGGAAATCCTGGAAGCTCTCAGATATTAGGTCCCTGAAATAATTTGCCTTTTGTATGCCTTTCAGTATCCTAAGCTGGTACTGGAAAAAGGGAATGTATGTTTCTTAAAATTTTCAGATAGGTATAATTAACTATATTTCTCATTCTTCCCAAAGGGCACTCAAGCAGTCATAAAATAATCAGATTAAAAACCTCAGGGTTTTTGCCAGAAAGCAAATCCTAACTATTGTAATAAACAAATAAAACAAAATGGACATAAATATATGTTCTAAAGCTATGTTATAGGGCTATACAGATAGTCCTTGACATACAGCCATTCATTTGGTGACTGAAGTTACAACCGTACTGAAAAAAATGACATGACCATTTTTCACACTCGGGTTACAGAATCCTCATGGTCACATGATTAAAATTTGGACACTCAGCAACTGGCTCATATTTATGACTGTTGCAATGTCCTGGAATGATGTCATTTAATCACCTTTTGCGACCTTTTGGATGCCAGATTCACTTTACAACCATGTTGCTAAATTAACTGCAGTGATTTATTGAACAACTGTCTTGTATAACAATGGAAATTTTGAGTTAAATTGTGAGCCATAAGTCAAGGACTACCTGTATTAATACATTTATTCAATATATGATTTGTCCGTACCTCTGCTTCTAAAGGAAAACAAAAAAAACATTTAATTTAAAATAATCAAATACACTTGTCTAGACATAAAAGCAGGACAAGATAAATTTAGAAAACGTGTAGATATAGGCCAGAATTGATTTTATGAACTACAGGCAGTTGCACACTAATGCAATAGTGTGAACTATAATATCTTGCTACTTACCTAGACAAAAGAAATAAAGAAAATCTAAAGGATAAAAGAATTCAATGAACATATCACTATATATATATATCCAGAAAAAAACAAGCAATTCTTTAGAAAAGTTTTTGCTTGGATAAGGAAATCTTTTATTTCTTTGGGCTATGGCAAGTTGGAATTTAGTTTGAAATGAGTGACTTTGTGATTTCCCCCTTTTGACTACAGTATATGAAATGTGGAGTCCTTGATGCTCTGAGCTTGGTATTTTTGCTTGCAGACATTTCCACAAACAAATGCTCAACTTCAGAAATATAGTGAAAAGAGGAGGAATAGATAAGGCTGAACAAAGCTTTGTTTCCATGGTTCCAGATTTAGCTTCCATGTGCTGCATATCTCTCCTGAGTCGATTGAAAGTGACTGAAAAATAGCTGACATTGAATAAGGAGATTTCAATCTGGCACTGCTTGAACAATGAAGTACTAAGCTTCCCAAAGGAATTACTAATGCAAGATTTGTTTGCTTAGGGGCAGGATCTATTTAAACAATAGAATCGTTAACATCAAAGCTCTCCAGAAAGAAAGCATCAGACAGACCAATGATGCTCCTAGACTTAATGACTGCAGTTGAGGAACAGAAATGCAGGCAGCTGATGTTTGCTGGGCTTTGCCTAGGGGCATTCACTGCTAATGAGGCCAGATGGCCCTTGGATCTGATAAATAGTATTTGGCACTATCTGGATTCTCTTTTTGATAGAGAATCATGCATGAAGAAATACAATTCTACCAATGAGTTGCAATTTACCTATTCCATCCTTTAATGCAGTGGTTCTCAAACTATGGTCCACAAACCCCGGGGGGGGGGGCTGTGATGTTGTCACATGGAGTCCATGAAGGTTTGAAGAAATATTTAAATCTTGAGTTAAGTCTTGGGGGTTTGTGGCCATGGTCACAAAAGGTATTTAAAGGGGGTCCGTTATGAAGAAAAGGTTGAGAGCCACTGCTTTACTGTAAGGGGGGGGAGGGGGGAATCTGGCAATAAGAAGAGTCTCCTGACACTTTCTTCCAAGAATTTTTATGCCAGAAACATGGGGAGCCACCTCTTTGCTCTCTTCCTGAAGAGGACATCCTGTACAGTAAAGCACATTAAATGCTAATGAAAGAAATGTGTTTTTTGCAACAACTAGTCCTCAGTCTAGGAGGCACAACTGGTTGAGGGCCCGCAGCATTTCTCCTCCCCTTAAAGAAGGCTTAATATTTGCATCCCTACAAACCGTGGCATCTTTTTCCCATCCCACAGCAGTTCGCGAAAGGCGCCTCCTAGATGTCAGGAAACCTCTGACCGACGTGCCTAACATATGAACACGCCTTCTAACCGTCTGAAAAGGTTCCTCTCAAACGGGGTGGGTAACGAGAAGCAAGGCCGGGGGCAAATGCAATCTCTCCCTCCTTCTCCCCAGGGCAAAATCCTCACTCTGCAAGCGGCTCCTGTCCCTCCTTCCCTTTACTCACTTAGCTCTTCCGCAGCCTCGTCGTCTTCATCCTCTCTGCTTTCCCTAAGTCTGTCTTCGTTGGGGGGCGACGGCGGTAGTTGTAACAGCAGCGGGGCCTCCTCAGCCGCCATTTTTCCCACAAAGCGAAGTTGAAGAGGCGAGGATTTCTTTGCCCTTCTCCTCCTCCTCCTCAGACTGCTGTGCAAAAACCCCTCAAGCTGCTGCACTTCGCGACGGCAAGAGCAAGGCTACGCCCCCGTGACATTTTGAACTCTCCCACCAGAGGCCTACATTACCCAAAATCCAACGCAGCTCGTGAACTACAATTCCCAAAATGCCGCCATGCTGAATGCGACGTGCTGCCTTTTTGCCAGGCGACAGCCAGCGGGCAGTTGGTGAACTACAGTACCCAGCGTGCAACTCGAAGGGGTGGTGTTTATGCTCCAAAAGGGTATATGTCGCGGGACACCTCAGTTTGGCCGGTTGTAGTAGAACGTCAAAGAGAAGCCGATTGGCTGCCGGAGGGGCCCCTTTTATTGCAAGAGGGCGGAGAAGCTGGGCGCCTGAGACGTCAGAGGAAACAAAGCCTCGACCAATGGCCAATACTTTTTGGCCCGAAGGTGTCTTTTAGTAACCGAGAAAGAGTCATACAGCGTGGGCGGGGAGCAAAGGTTTTAAGGAACTCAAAATGATCCCTCTGGAAAGGTTGTCGAGCTCCTGGGAATCTTGATCCGGGTGTTCCTGTGTAAGTCGTTCCCGCTTCCGCAAAAGCTACAAGGTAGGTTAGTTTCAGTTAGATTTGACATGGTGTTGTTTGAATCCAGCTTTACGGTTTCTTTAACCAATTCCGGTCAAAGCGAGACTGGTTGAACAACGGAATTGTGCTCATTTATTTACACAGCCTGTCTTAGTTAAGTTAAAAAGCACACGAGAGGGGACAAGTATTTTAAAATGGGGATACAGTGGAACTTAGAAACTGAAAAGCACCCCTTCCCTTGTGCTTTGGTAACCAATTTGGCTGATTGTGATACTAGTTGCTGTCATCTTTTATTGACACCACCTTGCAGTGCTTCTTACCCCATTTTAACAAAGACTACGGATGTTTGCTCTTTTATTTTTAATATCTTTTTTTAAAAAAGCAAACTTCTACAGTCATTATAAGAAAGCATTAATATCCACTCCTCCCCCTTAGTATAACTTTAATATCACACATAGAAATATAAACAGTGGAAACTTTACTTTAGTCATGACTAAAACAATTTAAAAAAAGACTTATATGTTGGTTTCCTTTCAAATTGCAAGGTGGTAATGTTTCATTATTAGCCTTTTAATAAAGGTGGTATTAGCATTTTAGAATGGCATCCCTGTCTCCTTTTGAAGTTCAGTAAACCATGTTTTCTTTTTAGCCAAACCCATTTTTAATGTACAAAATTTAATCTCGTGAAGTAAACAGCACTTTATTCTGAAAATGGCTGAATACACTTGCAAGTTTTACAGAAGATACAAACTCAGTTGGGAAAGAAAGTAATGTAACCCATACATTTGCCACTTGTGGAATGTTATCGAGAATCAGTGTTTTCTATTGTTTAATTTTCACATGTAACAGTATCTTTTCATGTTTGTTTACTTGCTCTAGTTTTGTACAATTTTTATTAATGTTTTACAAAAAGTTTAAAAACTAACACCAATAAAGAGCGTAAGAAAAAAAAGAGGAAGGAAAGCAAAAGTTAAAAAGATCCAAAAAGAAAAAAATAGAAGTGTTTGATTTTCTTTGCAGCAAATATAAGTACAATCACAAAATTATCTCTTACTCTATGATTACAAAAACTTTCACTTTTTTCCATTATACATTTTTCCTAATTTATTTATTTATTTATGAGACTTATATACCGCTTTAAGTGCAAGCACTCTCTAAGCGGTGTACACCAGTAAGCAATGTATATATATATTTACATTGCCCCCAACAATCTGGGTCCTCATTTTTACCTACCTCGGAAGGATGGAAGGCTGAGTCAACCTTGAGCCGGTTTGAAATGCTGATCTGCTGAACACAGTCAGCTAAAGTGGCCTGCAGTACTGCACTCTAACTGCTGCACCACCTCGGCTCAAAACCACAAATCAAAAGTATATTTTTTGCTGTTTCATTCAAAAAGTGATTTCCAGTTGACAGTAAATATAGATATTACTTTTTCTTTAATCAGAGCAGTTAGTGTAGCCATTTCTGCAAGCTCCATCATCTTGACCAACCATTCCTCTGCTATAGGTAGTATCAAACCTTTTTTCACTTTGGAGCATATAATAATGTTGCTGTAGTTGTCATATATAAAAACAAAGTCCAGTGTCTTTTTTCTAATTGTTTGTTCATTAACTCCCCAAAAACGTCTTGGTTTCCAGTTGTACTTTAACTTTAAAATCTTCTGAATTAAAGCATATATTTGCACCCAAATGTTTTGGTTTTTTTACATGTCCACCAAACATGATAAAATGTCCCTTCATGTTGTTCACACATTTCCAGCAAAAATTTGAAATACATTCTAGTCAAGTTCCTTAGTGAGAAATACCAGTGACTCATCATTTTATAAAAATTCTCTTAAGTCTGGAAGACAAGGTAAATTTTGGTCCCTTTGACCATATAGTTTTCCATTGGTCTATTTGTATATTATAGCCAAATTTTTTAGCCCAGTTTATCATACATTTTACTAGCTCTCCTTCTGTCTTATATCTCAATAAAAGTTTATACATTTTAGTAACAATATATAATTTAGTAATCAGTGCATAATTCTGTTTCAAATTCAGTCTTTGTTCAAAACCATAAAATTTTTCATGCACTATAAACTTTTATTTTAATGGTGTGGACATAGCCTATATGTCCATCACCCCAAAAATAAGTTCATCTAGATTCATAATTTCTACAGTCTCATGACTTCAGGTGGAAGGTAAAAAAGTAAGTCAGCATTCTTGTAACACCTGAAGTCATGAAACTGTAGAAATACACAAATAAAATGTTTAAAGAAGGAAAGATTTAAGGGAAACAGGCAGCACTATCTTTTTTGTACAAACTAAGCACAGTTTAAGAAAAGCATTATAGGAGCAAGTTCTGATCCATTATTTAGCCACTAAAATTTAACAAATATGCTGTCATTTGAAACGATTCCTGATAAATCTAACATTGACTGTACTCCATTTACTAAGTAATAATATATATCATGTAACTAACACATGAGCATACACATTGTTTTCTCTCTTCACCTCCTCCTTTCCTTCTAATCTATCATTGATTCATTTGTATTACATTAAATTTCCAATTAAACCTAAGATAAAAGTCAGAGATATTCCACTACAGTATTCACTGCTTAAATTAGGAATAGCCAGCCTATTCGGAGCTTTTGTGCTTTATGTAACTCCTTGGAAAAATATCTAAACATACTTGTAATTAAGATTGTAGTACTTTTTTTCAGACTTTCAGACCTAAGCATGTCAAAAAAACACAAAAAGAAATCCAGTCAAAAGGATGACACCTCGGATAAAAAGGTAAGAAAATCTAGCTATTACCTTTATATTAGCTTTATATTATCCCCAGTGTGATTGGTCCATCCCTCTTGTGCCAGCAAAACGGCATGCTGTGGATCTGTCAACCAAGGAATTTGGCTCTTGGGAGTCCAGGAGAAGAGCCTTTTCTGCAATCGAAGCTGCCATCTGGAACATCGTTCCCCTCAAAGTGAAATCTGCTCCCACCATCTTGACCTTTTGTAAAGATCTTAAAACCTGGCTCTGCCAGTTGGCCTGGGGCTAGGATAGGGGTGTGTTATCCTGGAGATAATTACTGGATTAATAGAGTATCTGACCTCCCTTTACCGTATATCCTCTGCTATCTTAGCTATTCCTCGTTACTGTATTTATTGTTTACTGTTGCAGTCTTTGATATTATAATTTTATTGGATTGTAAGCCATCCAGAGTTGTGTGACAGTGGGATAGGCAGCAAATAAATTTAATAAATAACAATAATAATGATTATGTTTTTCATTGCATAAAAAAGAATGGAAAAAAAAGCTAGGATGGTACCATGAATAGAATATGATCGATGACTAATGATAATATTCAGTCTTAATGCCATGTTTGCAGTATTAAAAATATGGACAGTCTACTTTTGTTCTCTGGATCTTGGATATAACTGAAGTCAATACAGCATTTTATTACCTAACAGAATTAAACATAACCCTCTTCAAGTGTTATGCTCTTTGCTTTTTCTCCCCATCAGTTACTTCCTAATGCTTTAACTTGCCTAGGCTGAGCAGAGATGGGGCAAAAAGCTTTATTCTCTAGGAATTAGGAGAACATGTAAGAGTGGCCAGCTTATATACACCCAAAACTGCAGGCCAGACAGCTGCAGAAGACATGAAGTGGTCCAGTGTTTAGGTAACAGTTGTAGAGGAATAAAGGACCTTTCCCTAGAACAGGGCTTTTCAACCTTTTCACCCATTGTACCACTTTTAGGATATGGCAACATCCGAGTACCACCAGTCGCCTAGGAAGCTGTCAAAAACTTGATGACCCAAAAAAAAAAAAAAGGAAAAAAATGATAAAGTACAGGTAGTCCTTGACTTACAACAGTTTGCTTAGTGACTCTTAGAAGTTACAATGGCACTGAAAAAAGTGCCCCCCCCCAAGCCACAGCCAAGGAAGATACCTGCCTGCCCACCCGGCGGCGCTCTTCCTCCTGTCCGAGGTTTTCATTGTTGTGAGCATTTCTGTTGAGGATTGGCAGCAGGGGTGGGGTGGGGGGAGTTTGGTTTTTATTCCCCCCCCCCCCGTCTGCTGGGTAGTTGCAGCAGGTTTTGGTCACTTCACATGACCCTGAGACACTGTGACCATCATAAATATGAATCAGTTGCCAAGCATCTGAATATGAATCACAAGACCCTGGAGATGCTGCAACATTCCAGCTGATTGGCGCTTCTTCTGGGCTCCGCAGAAGCACCAGGATCAGTGCCACTTTCCAGCTGATTGGTGCTTTTTCAGGGCTCAGCAGAAGCACCAGGATCAGCGCCAAGTTCCAGCTGGAGTCTGGCATGATCCTGACGCTTCCACTGAGTCTTGACACCCCGAAGAAGCGCCGATCAGCTGGAAAGCAGCACTCATCCTGGCACTTCTGCTGAACCCTGACAGCGCTGCAGCTCCAGCCATCTCTCGCTCAGGCTTGTGCGATACTGCCACCGGTTCATCTCATTCCCCTCCCCCGCTACCACTTTTCTAGGATGGTCGCGTACCAGGTGCCAGTGTACCACAGGTGGTACCCGTACCACTGGTTGAAAAGCTCTGCCCTAGAACATTTTTATTTTCAAATATTTATTTTGGTTCCAAACCAGGCTTTTCAGATGCAGAACAGAATTTAGATTGCATATTTACAATCTTATTTTTTGAGTGTGCTTAAATAAAAATACAAGAAAAGTATCATTAGGTTCTCAGATTTTGCCAAGGACAGGAGCTTTATAAAGTCAAATAGGTAAAAAAGTGTTTTTTAAGCATAAGCAAATATTTTTTCTATTTCCCATGGTGGGTTCATCATTTAAATAGGCACATAGGATAGAGCAAATGTGGAAAGTCAGGAGAATTTAAAATTATTTTTGAATGCCGATGAGCTTTTGTTCATAACAAATGCAAAATTGGCAAAGCAGCAGTTAGTAGTGGCAATGGAAAAGGCCACTGTAATTTCAAGGAATTTAGTGACATTTTGATTTCTCCTTCATATTAAGGAAAGTCTAGAATTTTGTAGTTCGTTCTGAGCAAGCATGCTTGGTTTTTTTTTACTCTTGTTGCTGAATAAAGGAGAAAGTGTGTATGTGTGGGGGGAGCTTCACATAGCTTCAAAGATTTTCTCACTATGAAAGATTCTTGCTTTCCATCTTAGAGTCACATGCCATTCAGTCAAGGTCAGGTTTTGCAGTCTCCTGACCAAGTTTGATAAAAACCTTGGGATTGTTGTTTCTTGAGAGCTTCTGCACAGAACCTTGCATTGGGTACTGTGGAAATTTGCCACCCCTTAGTTATCTCTGCTGTCATTAGCAGAAGCTCCTGGCTGTTTGTAAGGGATCTGGGAGTCATCTTCCTTGGTGCGTATGCTTTTTATGTTATACTTTTAAATACGTTTGCTTGAATTAATAATAAAGCTTAAAATCTTTTATTCACTGGTGTGCTTATTGATTCTGGATCAAAAAAACAATAACACCCAAATACCTGGGCACCTGATCACTGCCCTGACACTTGACAAAACACAGAAGACAGAAGGTTCTAACTGCTTGAAGCAGTATGTTTATACATAGTATATGAGGATCATGAAATATTTGATCTAAGAGTATCTAACTTGGGGAAACTTAGGGATTTAATGTTAAATTGTAACAGTGAGTCATACTAGTTAAGCTTTTGCCGAAACTCAAGGACAGCAAGATTAGAAGACTCTTGCTCAGTGTTTAGGCTATAAAATAGTACTTATTTCTACCATACACTGAACGTCTGCAGGAATTAACATGCAGATTGTGCAAGGAAAAAATTACCAAAATGTATCTAGAATAGTAGAAATAACAATGATCAAGAAGTAGTTATTGTTGAATCTTAATGGACATTTTTTGAAGTAGTATATGCAGGCCCATAGAGATTAATGAATATTACTGTTAATACGATACAGTAAAAACAACTAAAGTGAAAGAGACGATTATAAAGGCAGTAATAATCTGATTTAAGAGATCATATCCTGTATCTGTTTTTGAGGAAAGAATGATGCATAAAATATAGTGAAATTCCATGCAACTTTGCTTTCCCTATTGTGAAATATTATTTAATATAAGGCTGGAAAACACACATGCTTATAAATATTTCTTATTCTTTCAGAAACCAGAATCAGCAGAAATTGGGAACAGACATGCAAAAGAACAGATGGACCAAAGGTAATATTTTTCTTTGATAGGAAGAATGGAAGTATTGATATTTTGAAGGTTGAAAAATCTAAATTGGGTATATTGGACAGAACAACTGTTTGAAACCTGTTGATTAATTTGGAATCTTTGATTGGATCATTTTAGTTGCCTGACTTTTAATCAAATTATAAAGAAAATGATACTCTTGTAATAATCCACAATGCACCAATTTTATAGGTTTTTTAAAATTCTTTTATTACTTTGCCTAACTGATCTTTACTTGTACTATTGTTCAGTTATCGGGGAAAGTTCCCTACTGTTTTTAGTTTTATTTGTAACCTCATTATATTTGAAATTGTGTTGCTATGTTGCCATAAGCAAAGAAAGTAACTTATGGAATGGTCTTCTAGATACTATGGCTAATAGAAATAGGCATCCATTGCATAGCTTCAGCTATATGATAATACTTATGCCATTTGTAATGTATGAATGAGAATTCTCATTCCTAATGTAGCAATATGATATTCTTTGGATTTTTTCGATTTCAATTCTCATATGGGAATACAGTTCTTATTTAGAACTAATTTTTAGAATTAGATTAAGTATCTCATTTTAAAGAAGCTAATAATTTTATAACAAGCTACCTGTCACATTTTCTGTATGTATCAATAATTTACTGATAAGTTCGGATTTTTCTCTAACATTTTCCTGTTAAATAAAAGATTGGATTATAATTTAAAAAATCCACAGTTTACCTTCCACAGCCTTAACTTTCTTTAAAGTGATTTTTAATGATATTTTTGCAGAGTGAGTGGTGCTGGATATATGAAAGCAAAAATGAGTTTGGAACTCAAAAATTCTAGTACAGGACTTGAAACAAAGATACCAAAAGACTCACAACACAGTAATAGTGCTTTAATACCTCTGGAAGAGCGTGAAAAGATCACCATGCAATTTAAAGCCACAGCTAATCTTGGTGAGAAAAGAAGCGTTATGGAGCCTGTAGTTGTCTTCCCTCGTAAAGAACAGTCTGGCACGAATGGTAGTGATCCTGATGACAAAAAAAGGAAGAGGTTGTCGCACAATTTGGGGATCATAAACATCAGAGAGAAGGATAAAAAAAAAGATAAAATGGAGAGCACCAAGTTTAAAAAAGTAATTATAAAACACATAATGGAGGAATTCAAGGAAACTGCGAAACCTGCAGAATGTTCATTCCTTCATAAGAAAAAATCACTAAGAGTGAATGAATTCACCCAGAAGATGAACTGTACCAAAAGCCATCATGTTCCAGCTTTACCTTTTACTTTCTCAGATTCTAAAGTGCATATACAGGCTTGCAAAAAAGATAATCTTGAGAAAGACAAGCATCTTTCTTTAGAACTTTCCAGCAAAAATGGTAAAGAAGTCAAATGCAGACTCTCATATCACCTGACAAAGCTGCCCAAATGTTGGAAGTATAAAAATGAAGAACTAACATCTACTGATTCAGAGAGGAATATTTGTAATTCAAGGATTCAACAAAATAAATATGAACCTGTCACATTTCATTCAAGTTGGGTAAAGTAAAAAAAAAATGAGATATGAAATGGTAGTTTTGCTTTTGTTGATATCGCTTACTGGTTTTTAAATAACTTCCATGGGTTGATAATGTAAGAATATAAAGAATGATTCCTTAAATAGTAAAGGAGTTCTTGTTTAGACAGTGTATCAATAAAGGGGTGCATTCTTTCACTTCATAAACCAATGAGGAAGATTCTAACTTCCAAACACTACTGAAATTCAGATTAATCAGATATAACAAAGACTGATTGAGCAGAGATCTAGACTGTAGTAAATATTGGAAAGCAGATTAAGTTAGGGCTAGGGGTGCTTAAAAGTGATGGATAAAGACAAATTTTGAAGGAGAAATGCAAGCAGACTATGGGTTAAATATGAGAAGAAATTAATAATACTTCAATCATTTGAAAATATGAAATGAAACCAAAAACATTTTCTAAAACTATAATGCATTTTACCTAGTTCCTCTGGCATTATTTTTCTTCCTTTCAAAATTGCTTCAGATTCCAAGTAAAATTCTAACCTGTAATATTAACAGATAAGTACTTATATATCTTTGTTACAGAGCTCCGCATCCTCATGTTCTTCCCTTGAAAACATTGAAAATACAGATGTGGACCAAGAGGTTAGAGATTGTTTTATCAGCATTCCCTAAATGCAGTTTTTAATTCATACTAGCCAAACTTTCGATTGGGTTTTTTTCCCCTCATATTCTGTTTGTTCTCATCCATTCTAATATATGCTAATAATACATACTTAGAGACTGGATTTTTATTATCTAACCCAGTGGTGGCGAACTTATGGCACGGGTGCCAGAGGCGGCACTCAGGCGCCGTTGCCCCAGTCCTAGGCCTTCAGCTGGGTTTTATAAAGCCTTTTCGCTTTAGGCCTCCGCTGCTGTGTGCAAAAAAAAAAAAAAAAGGTTCAGTCAGTCAATTTCAACTTCTCACAGGAAAAAAAAAGATCTTGCAAAGTTGGAATTGATTGATTGAACTATTTAGTCCCACCCAGTTGGCTGTTACCACTGCAGCCATGCCCAGCCAATGGGCCACACCCAGCCAATGGACCACACCCACCCGGCACTCAACGATGCATAAGTGGGTTTTGGGTTGCAGTTTGGGCACTCGGTCTCTAAAAGGTTCGCCATCACTGATCTAACTTTTGGGTGTTTTACAATTACAAAGTTTTAAAATAAAAATAGTATATAAAAACAAAGTATGTTACCAACAAAATCACCCATAGCAGAAACAAATTGACATTTCCACTGCAGAAGAAATGCATGAAAATTCTATACCTCCCAGGAGACCATTGCAGAGGTTCACAGAAATATATGTACCTTGGGGGGAAGGGGCAGAATGGATAACTGGGAGGAATCCAAAAGTACGGTAGCCTAATGAGGACTGAGCATACTTATTGGTCAAGGTATCTAAAAGTAATGAAGAATGAACATACTTGTTCTGATCTCAATTCCAAAACTAGATAGAAAATGAATGAAGAGTCCCAGCATAACACTTTGAACTTGATAGCGAAACCTGTATGAATTCCTACCACCATGTTTATTTAAACAATATAAATAATACAAAGTTAAGAGAAATTATAATAGTTTGATTCCAGTCAAAATAATCAGGATTTGTATTGGCTAATTCCCTTCTGAAATGTGTGCAAACTAGAATTCTTGGAGAGAGAAACGAAAAATAGGATAAAGAAAGTATCTTACCTCAATGTATCAAAATATATAGACAGGTTACACATATCATGCAGTGTTAACTACAGGTTTGTTAGACCTTTCTGATAAATGTTTTCACTGAGAACAATTTTTATTCATTGCCATTAGTATTATTCATTTATTTTCCCTTTTCTTCTGTATCATATTCATCTACCATCTAGATCAGTGGTGGCGAACCTATGGCACGCGTGCCAGAGACGGCACTCAGAGTCCTCTTTGTGGGCACGTGTGTCGCTGCCCCAGCAGAGTTCGCCAAAGTAGCGAGCACCTGGCATTTGGAAGTGACATTGCATGAAGTGAGCGAGCAAGCGGCGTTGGCCCCCCAGGGATGCCCCGGAGATGGCGAGGGAATGGCCCCGGCCACACTCACCCAGTCTGCCGTGACACTGCAGCCACACCCACCCAGTGGGCCACCCCCCCCCGAGGGTACCACAATGCTGATGCAGCCCTGGCACTTTGCAATAAATAAGTGGGTTTTGGGTTGCAGTTTGGGCACTCGGTCTCTTAAAGGTTCACCATCACTGATCTAGGTGGAAAGAGTAAGACAAGGAATAGTATCTTCCTTCCCTCTCTCTTACCAACCCACACACTTGGAGAAGTAAATAGATAGTAATAGGAAGAAGGAAAAGCAGCAATAACTGGGAGTGCTTCCTTATCTTGTTCTTAAGATAGCAACTCACATTTTACAATTATTTTTATAGATGCAGATTGTAGAAGATTTACATGCAGCTCGTATTGAGAAGAAGATGGATCTGCCTGTCGTGCACACTTGTGGAGAGTTAACTTGCATGGAAATAGATCTTGCAGATGATGAATCACATATATCATCTAGTAAGCTTATCTGTGTATTCTGCTGTCTCTCCATTAACAGACTGGTGGAAAGAAGAAAATAAATGAAAGATAAAGCCAATTATTGAATTATATATATATTTTCTTCTTTTCTAATAGATATTTTCTCTGGGTTGAATACTTTGATTGTGATTGATACTAATATAATGATCAGCCATTTGACATTCATCAAATATTTAAAGAATGCTGATATCCCAGGTATGTGTGGATTTATCTCGGTAACAAGTCGTGGTCAAGTATATCTGATCTGAAAGATGTTGCTTGTCTATTACCTGCCACATCTTTTTTCAATCTGAAAGCTAAACTTCAATCCTGCATCTTATAGCAGATAGCTTCATTTCGCAAACAACTTTGGACTTTTTTTCTTTTAAGTTACCTTTAATAAAGCAATATAACATGATTTGATGTATGCAGGCATGAATTTATTTTATTTTATTTATTGACCACTCCTGATACAAAATGTACTGAAGTAGTAGACATCACACAAAGTTAAAAGATGGTGGATCAGTTTGATTTCAAACAAAAAAATCTAGAATTTTTATTGGCTTGCTTACTTTTATAACAATGTGCTTACTAAGTGTCTCATATACTTGGAGAATGTCTATTGCGTATTATGATTCAACAAATTATTGTACAATCATTTAAAACAAGATTCATAAAGCTTGTTAGGATCATCTTCAAACATTGAGAACAGGCATGCCATTAGGAAGGCTGATGTAGCTGCTTCTCAGAACTTTGGCAAGTTGCAGGTCCCTGTACAGATATTTTCACCAGGTGTGCCAGCAAAGTAAAGCATGAAATGCTTAATGTGCAAAAATAATATTGTAATATTCATTCTTTAAATGCTCTGCAATCTTGTAGTTAATAAGTATTTTACTTTAACTTTTATCCTCTCATAATCATTATCAGTGTCAGCTAAGCAAGGATGCTGAATTGGGGAAAACTTGCCACTTCTGGTCATAATACTATCCTTTCTAGTTTGAAAATAGTGTAAGTGCATTTATTTAACATGTTAAGAAAATTGCTTTTTCTTTTTTATGCTTTTGATAGAATTAAAGAGAAGTAATTACTGAACTAGTAAACATCTAATTTAGTAAAATCTTATTTATAGTAGTCTGAGTTTTGAATTGAATAAAGGAAATTTAGCAATACACCAAATTGAGAATAAGATGCCTGACCAAAAAATCCAAACACACACACACACAAAGATAGTTTTGAACTAAACAGTTTTTTTCCCCCTCTCTGGAAATCCTCTCTCTGGAATCAACAGATAACAAGACAGAGATTTGGAAATTAGAGGATAAAGATACAAAACAAGAGGATTATGGAAATGTTTTGTATAGGAATATTGCAACCATGTGGATTTCACAAATGCAATTTTTTATTTTAAGAACTTTGATCATTTTTGACAAAAATGCTATTTTTTTCTCCTAATTAGGCATAGGCAGATTTTTGCTATTAATTCCCTGGGTAGTTCTGCAGGAACTGGACAACTTAAAGCGAGGGAAGATATTGGAAAACGTTAGGCAAAAAGCAATCCCTGCAGTTCACTTCATCTATACTTGCCTGAAAAATCAAGATCCAAAGTTGTGGGGTCAATCCATGCAGCTTGCTTCTCAAAAAACACGTAAGTTATTGTAGAAATAGTCATAATTTTATTCTTATTCTTAGATCCCTAAAATCTTCAGTAAGTGCACATACGTGGTAACAAACCTCATTCCAACAGAAATTATTCCATCAGAAATGAAAATACTGAGGATGAACTTTTTTATTGCCTATTTTTTTCTCTGGTCTAAAATAATGGTGTTGGCTGCTTTCTATGAAGTCAATGATGCAATTCGCAAGACCATCCCTTGCCCACCCACCTTCCCAGTTGCAATGTATGCTGTATCTACAAAATGATTAATTCTCCCATCGATCAGCAAGTGCAAAGAAGGACTCAAAGGACTAGTTTTTCTAGACCTACTATAATTTCCTTTTAAGAATGTTTCTGTGCCCCAAAGACTTGAGAAGCAGTGAAACAAAAGTAGCAAGTTACTGCTCATAAAGTGTTCCCAGCCAAATGCTAAATAAAATAAATCACAAGTATAAATTGGTTCAGGGAAAGCAATCTATTTTGTTAGTTTGTCATAGTCATCAGCAGCAGCATTATTTTATGATTTCTTCACCTGCATATGGTTGCTGATAGCAGAGAATTAAATTTTAAAAAGAGATAATTAAAAGATAGGTAAAATGCATAAGAGAATAAGAATATTGTTATTCAAAATAATAAAAGAAACTATATGGAAGAGATGTATCTTAATGCTTTTTTTAAAAGAGATATAGAAACTGGGGACCAGTTGTACAATAAATACATGCTGCCACATGAAGAGAACACTAAAAAGTAGTATAGCTTTAAACATCTGTAATATCAATCTTTCCAGTTGCTTGACTTAATGCTTGGTCGCTTAGTGTTTTAAACCAATACCTTAAATTAAGCCTGGTAAGAAGCAGCACCATCTTTCTGTATAGGCATTTTTGCACCATTTGAAGCTTTTTGATACTTTACAGCAGTGTGTCTTTGAGATAATCAGTGCATAACCAGGAGGCCTATCCCCTGAGATTTGGAAGGCCACTACTTCCTTAGCCTTCCAGGAAGCCTCAAAGATCTGACTTTTCCCCAGACATTGAGCCAGGATGAAAATTAAATGAATATGTATTTGGGATAGGAGGGTTATGCTGCCTGAGTTTTGTGCAATGGTTTTAATTTTGTCTGTTATTATTGTGAATCATGGCTTATTCTTCAAAATGAGCTGCTGTCTATTTCAAATACAATATAACAGTAGTGGCGAACCTATGGCACGGGTGCCAGGGGCGCTGCTCAGAGCCCTCTCTGTGAGCACGTTCGTCGTTGCCCCAGTCCTAGGCCTTCAGCTGGGTTTTATAAAACCTTTTCGCTTTAGGCCTCCGCCGCCATGTGCAAAAAAAAAAAAAAGGTTCAATCAGTCAATTTCAACTTCTCGCGGGAAAACAAAAGTTCTTGCAAAGTTGGAATTGATTGATTGAACTTTTTAGTCCCACCCAGTCTGCCATTACCACTGCAGCCATGCCCACCCGATTGGCCATACCTGCCCAATTGGCCACACCCAGCCAATGGGCCACACCCACCCAACACTCGACGATGCATAAGTGGGTTTTGGGTTGCAGTTTGGGCACTCAGTTTCTAAAAGGTTCGCCATCACTGCAATATAACAATCATAGCCACCAGCTATACTTGGTGTAATTAGTTGAGAAAGTAACCTCCATTCTTGGTCAAGTTTGTGTTCTCTTGAATAATGTTTCCTTCTGAGTATTGGCACTTCACTCTTGCACTGTATTGCATTACATTACATTATGTTACGTTACATTTACTCCCAAGACAGAGCTGAAGCAAACTCTAATAAATACTGAACATCAGGAGCAAAGAGGATGATTGTAAATGAAGAATGCCACAAATATAAAAATATTTTTTCTTGCCTCTTGATGTGCTATTTCTGTTTATTCATCAGCCAATTGTTTTAGAATATGACACTGTAGTCTCTTCTTTCTGAATTTTCAGAAAGTTTCACTACTGAGAACAATGATGATCGTGTGTTACAATGCTGCCTTCAGTATCAGAATCTCTACCCTCAAGCTGAAGTAATCTTACTGACGTAAGTTTTTTGGTGTAACTTTCCAATGGAGGATCTACATTTCATTGACAGGGTAATAAGCACATAATCATTTTAAATACATTTTTCAAAAAAGTAATGCAGTTACTGATTTTTCTCAGCAGCATCCCTTTTTAAAAACACCTTGGGAACTACAGGTAGTCGTCAACTTACAATCATTTGTTTAGCAGCCATTCAAAGTTACAATGTCACTGAACAAAGTGACTTATGATTGGTCCTCACACTTACTTTAACCATGGTAGCATCCCCATGGTCTCACAGTCAAAATTTGGGTGCTTGGTGATCATGTATTTATGACATTTGCAGTATTCCAGAATCATATGATAGCCAGTTGTGGCCTTCCCTACTGGCTTCCGACAAGCAAAGTCAACCATGTGAGTCATTTAATTGTAATCAGTTGCTGGTATGGCGAGTTTTTAAGTTGTTTTGGAACTGTTAATGAGACCGTTAAAAGTTGTTTGTGCTGTTTGTAATTGTTCTGGCAGCAAGATCTGACTGCTGGTACAGGACGGATTCTATTGCAAATCAGGGCTGTTTCTGAAGGAGGTAGAGGAGGAGAGGTCCCAGGGCTTAGGGAGCAAAGGAATTGGATGAGGCTGTTGGCAAGCCCAGAGGATGGGAGAGAGGCTTTTGGAGGAATCGGAGGCGGCAGCAACATGCTCCAGGGGTGAAAAGGAGTGAGGCCCCTTTAAGGAAAAGGTGGAAGAGACAGGATCAGAAAAAGAAAAGGAGGCGAGGTTGTTGTGCAGGAATACAAGCTAATTTGAGGGTTAATTTACATGGAGCTCCATTTCGATCTGTCCTGTTTGCCATCGTTTGCTCCCTAGGCCTAGAGACTAAAATGGACATTTTGAAACTTGGCCATGAACAAGAAGTGTATATCGAAGGTGGTGACCCTTTGAGAGCTGTATGCAACAAAATTTCATTTTGATGCCAATTGGTGTACATTCAAAGTGATTATTCTATTCTATTATTTGCTTAACAATTGCCTTAGGAACAAAAATTCTGCCCATAATTATGGTGGTAAATTAAGGACTATGTGTATGTAGATTGGTGTAATGTAGTGGCAAATTATCATATTCATATATGTGTGTGTGTATATATGTATATGTATATGTGTGTGTGTATATATATATTAATATATTAATATATATTAATATATATTAATAAGAATAGTGAAAATAAAAATGTGATTCCTGGGTGAATCCATAGTCAATTACCAATAAAACGTGAACACCAGGAATATAATAAACCATAAAAGTTTAATACCATCACTGATCACTAAGCTTTCGTCAGATACTTCTGACATCGTCAGGGTTAATGCTGGTCTGTGGGAGAGTGCCTTTGACGGCTCACCTATAAAGGCACTCTCCCACAGACAAGCATTAACCCTGATGATGTCAGAAGTATCTGACGAAAGCTTGGTGATCGGTGATGGTATTAAACTTTTATAGTTTATTATATTCCTGGTGTTCACGTTTTATTGGTAATTGACTATATATATATATATCTATATATATATTATATATATATATATATATGTAGGTCTTTGGTTGTTCGCGTTTTCTCCCGCGTAAAATTGGAAGTGTCTTGGCGACGTTTCGACGAAGTCCCATTCGTCATCTTCAGGCTGGTGTTTTCAGCTTCGTGCTTTGCTCAAAGCACGAAGCTGAAAACACCAGCCTGAAGATGACGAATGGGACTTCGTCGAAACGTCGCCAAGACACTTCCAATTTTACGCGGGAGAAAACCCGAACAACCAAAGACCTACATACAAATACCCGCGAAAACCTCAGAAAACATATATATATATATACACACACACACACACACACACACACACACACACACATACATATAATATATATATGCACACATACACATACAATCTTTAATTGGAGATGACAATTTCTCAAGCAAAGAAGTTAGCAGACTGTTGTCAGAAATAATACTTTTTTTAGAACTATTGTCTTTCATTTTACTGAAGAGCAAATACTATATTGCTGTTTCAAACAATCGAACATGCAGATACGTATATGCTTATGTAGGAATTCTAAATAAAGGAGGATGGTTTTTTTTTCAATTAGAGCTTCCAGAATCCTAACTCTTTGAAAACAGAATTTTGCAAGTTTAACTTATACAATTGCTTGTTGAGAGTTTATTTTAAAATGGCTTCATGCAGGTATTGAGAGATTCACCAGCTCATGTAACACAGAAATAGGATATTTTAAATCACAATTCATTGAATATATGTATGTAATGTTCACCCATCATCTAAGCCAAAATCATAGCTCAGCATTATGGATACCTTCAGTTGTCTTCCTTTTCCCAGGAAAGCAAAACTAGGTATGTTTATTTGTATTTCTTTAATAGGGATGATAAAAATTTGTGCAACAAAGCCTTAGTGAGTGAAATAAAGGCATATAGTAAAGCAGATTTAGTTGCTGCGTTCCAGAAAATGACTCCAAAGGGCACAATTATAAGTGAAGATACTTCCAATAACAAGTGGGAAAAAGGTTGGTTTTTCTTTATATATTTTCATGATAGTACTGCCTTACAATAGAATTAATTGAGTAAGTGCCTCTGAATTTGGTATGATTTATTTCCAGGTAAACATAAGATTTTGCAATGTAAAACTAAAAATTGCTTTAAAAAAAGTGCGTCATAAAATAAATATTTCCAAATAATCATCACTGATAAAATGCCAACATTACCCTAAAGAAGGGGTCCCCTGGTCCATGGACGGGTACTGGGCCGCAGCATGCCAGCAACTGCTCCACATAAACAAGCAAAGCCCCATCTGTGGGATGCAGGCAGCACACAAAACTACGCACTCTCCAGTCCGTGGAAAAACTTTTCTCCACGGAACCTGTCCCTGGTGTCCAAAAGGTTGGGGACCTCTGCCCTAAAGTACACTGTGCACAATTATTAGGCAAGTGAGTATTTTGACTATATCATCATTTTTATGTATATTTTCCACCTCCAAACTGTATAATCTGAATGCTTAGTGGATATAAGCATATCAAGTGATCTGTATTTGTGTAATGAGGGAGGGTGTAGCCTAAGAAGATCAACAACCTATATCAAGGTGTGCATAATTATTAGGCAGCTTCTTTTCCTCAGGCAAAATGAGCCAAAAAAGAGATTTAACTGACTCCGAAAAGCCAAAAATTGTAAAAAGTCTTTCAGAGGGATCCAGCACACTTGAAATTGCTCAGATATCGGGGCGTGATCCCAGAACCATCAAACGTTTTGTTGCAAATAGTCAACAGGGTCGCAAGAAATGTGTTGGGACAAAAAAACGCACATTAAGTGCCAAAGATTTGAGAAGAAGCAAACATGAAACTACCAGGAACCCATTATCTTCCAGTGCTGCCATGTTCCAGAACTTCAGCCTACCTGGAGTGCCCAGAAGTACAAGGTGTTCAGTGCTCAGAGACATGGCCAAAGTAAGGAAGGCTGAAAGCCGACCATCACTGAACAAGATGCATAAATTGAAATGGCAAGACTGGGCCAAGAAATACCTGAAGACAGATTTTTTAAAGGTTTTATGGACTGATGAGATGAGGGTGACTCTTGTGCTGTTCCAGTAATGGAAGTGAAAACTTCAAAAAAAGTACTGGCTTCGTAGAAGGAAGGAAAGTCTAATTCCCTTCAAGACAGAGCTGATTCCATCTTTCTTATGATCATGGATTCTGTCATTTTTAAATCGCCTGCTTATATATGTCTGCAAAATTCAACTATTAAATATCACGGCTTTCACGCAAACTGTTATGTAATAACATATGAATTTCACTTGCTGTTTTCTTCCATTTCTTGTGGGTTGGAATGTAGAGTTTTTATAACCTAACTAAGCACTGACTTTAATGTCACTGCCAATAGACTATAGAGAGTTATACAGCATTCCCTAATGATGCCTTTGACAATGAAGCATATTTATAGGAATTAGAATTGAAGGAGGAACAAAAATCTTTATCAAACAGATACTGCCGCGGACATTTTAACTATACAATTTGAGCGTAAGTAGTCCATGGCTGGATCACTAACGGGCCCAGAGCTCCTTCGACTCAGATGCCAGCAAGATGGAGATGAGGTACTGGTATGGGCTGGTATTATTAAAGATGAGCCTTTTCAGTTGGACCTTTTCAGGTGGAAGATGGCATCAAGGTCAACTCCCAAACCTGCTGCCAGTTTTTAGAAGACAATTTCTTCAAGCAGTGATATGGGAAAAAGTCTGCATCTTTCAAGAAGACCATGATTTTTATGCAGGACAATGCTTCTGTCAGAATCCAACTATATTTCATCTTTAATTATCAAATATAGAAACTCCCAATTCTGCCTTCTCTGGATTCTGCCATAAGAGGGAGAGAAGGGGGAGAACAAAGGGGCTTTATGGCCCTCACTTCCTTCAGTAGACTTCTAGGGAGCTGAATGCTGAATGTGTGTTTATTGTAACCTCAAAGCGTTAGCACCAAAGAACATCACCATAACAAAGAAGGGTATTTGCGTTTCATGTAGTTATCTGAAGTCTCCATCCAGACGGAAGAAAGCATCAAAGGGGTGGAATTGTGATGCCTGAAACTATCACTGGAAGGGGGGTTGATTGGGTGGGACTACTGGGGAACCCCTTAAAACCTTGAATGGGAGGGCTTGGACCCCAAGTCCTGTCTAGCATGCCTGCAACCACTTCTTCTTAATAAAGGATTCCTGTTGGAAGAATTATTCCAAGAGTTCTGTCTTCTTAAGATGCAAAGTGGGGTGGGTCCTTACATTAGACAGGACTTGCAAAATTAATCCACCTGGAAGGGAGACCCTTGCCGGGGGATTTTGCAAAAATTTACCATGTCAGACAATGGAGCAAGAGAGGGGGAAAACTCCCTGGAAAGAGAGCCGCTGACCCAGTTGGAACCTTGCCAGATGTTGGGATCCGAGAGGTCAGATTCCTCGGGAGAAGAAGTGGTGGAGACACGGGACCACAAGCCTCGCTGGTCAATGGGCGTTGGAAAGAAAAGTGAGTGGGGAAAGGAATCAAGAAAGGTGACCCTGAGACGGGGGACCAAGCAACCAGAATGGAAGCAGGAGATGGAGAAATCCCTGCACGCAAGTGAAGAGGGAGGAAGCTGGGCACCGTACTCAGACTGGATCCTAGAGAAAGCTATTGACCTGATGAAGAGAACTCTCAGCTTCCTAGGAGAGGAGAATACTGAGCCCTACGGCCGCCCCAACTCCTGGAGCCTCAAAGGGAGAGACACCGAGGGGGACGTGGAACCTGCAACCCCAGGGACATCTACTGATCCAGGAGCCCCCACCCCCTACCGGACCACAGATGGCAATCTGGACGGAAGACACTACCACCCACAACGGAGGCACCGATCCATTCCAAGACGTCCACCGTTGGAGGTGAAATTCAAAGGGGAGCCAACACGCTTGGGGTTTTTCCTAACCCAAGTCCTCAGCTACATGGAGGAATATGGGCAGGACATTCCCAGCGACAAAGCCCGCATCCGGATCGTGCAATCTGCCCTGGATGGACCAGCTGCGGATTGGGTAGTGAACTTGCATGACTCCAATGCCCCAGAACTCAGTAACTTCAACCGTTTCATGTCCTCTTTGAGAAGACGATTTGAAGACCCCCTGGCTGATCGCAAAGCCCGTGAAAGGATAAAAACAATGAGGCAAGGCAAACGCCCAGTGGCTGAGTATACACAAGAATTCCGGGCCATTGCCAGCAAACTGAATTGGCCAGAAGACATCCTCCTTGGCCATTTCAAAGATGGACTAAACTATGATCTATATGATGCTTGCCTGCCCCGAGGGGACCCACATCGACTTGAGGAATGGTACGTCTTGGCAGAGGAAGCAGAGATCGACATATTGAAGAGGCACCGCCGAGGAAAACAATGGAGCCGCCCCCCGCCTGAGCTGACACACCAACCGGTGAAATCATCGGATACAACCAAGAAGCAAATGGGGTGTTTCAAGTGCGGAAGAGAAGGGCATTGAGCTGTAGAATGCCGCTCAAAGGCCCCCCAGCACAACCCAGACAGATCCCCAATCAACAAACCCGGAAAATTTTCAGCTAAGCCAAAAGAAACGGCCATGAGAATGATGGAAATTGCAGAACCCCCCACTTCTGCTCACCAAGGGGAAAGAACTCCAGCCTACACCACAGGGCCGGTGGATGCCTCAGATGACAGCTCGGAGGGCGAACCCCTGGTAAGTGGACGCATCACACCCATCTTCAAAACAGTGACTATATTAATCCCCCCCATGCCCGAAGCTGTGAAGGTGAAAGCCTTAATAGACTCTGGCTGCACCCGCTGCCTCATTAGCCCAACACTAGTGGGGAATCTGGGCATCCCATCCAGGAGACTGGAACAACCAATCTCATTTGGCCAGCTAGATGGATCCATAGCAGGGGGGGTGCCAGCTACCCTAGCCACTCTGCCAATACACCTCTCCCTGGGCAACCATGAAGAGGACATAACGTTTGTGGTGACCCCAGGTATGGAATGCCCAATGATTCTAGGGATGGAATGGTTGAAAAAATGGAACCCCTGGGTAAATTGGAGGACGACAGAAATCAAATTCCCGAAGGGGGACCCTATGGACTTAAAACCCCAAGGGAGGCTACCAGAATCAAGAATAGAAAAAGCATCCATAGGAGAGGAAAAAAGATTAACAGAAATACCAGAGGAATATAGGGACCTTGCTGAAGTCTTCAGTGAGGAGAGGGCGAATGAGCTTCCCCCCCACCGACCCACAGACTGTACCATTGAATTCAAGCCTGGGGCAAAACTCCCGAAGCCCAGATTATACTCCATGAGCCCAAAGGAGAAGGAGGAAATGGAAAGATTTATAAAAAAAAATCTAGAGAGAGGTTTCATTGAGCCAGCCAAGCCTAAAGTGGCTGCCCCGGTCCTTTTTAGAAAGAAGAAGGATGGCTCTTTACGTTTATGCGTGGATTATAGGGCCCTGAATACAATCAGTGAAAGCAACCTATACCCGCTGCCCCTCATGAAAGACATGCTGTCACACCTATCGAAAGGGAAAATTTTTTCTAAACTAGACCTAAGTGAAGCTTACTATCGCGTAAGAATTAAGGAAGGGGACGAATGGAAGACTGCATTTAACTGCCCCATGGGGTGCTATCAATTCAAAGTTTTACCATTTGGATTACAAGGGGCCCTGCAATCTTTATGCAATTAATCAATGACGTTCTAAGGGAGCACCTGTTTAAGGGGGTCCTTGTTTACTTGGACGACATTCTTATCTTTACTGAAACAAAAGAAGAACACGTCAAACTTGTCAGAGCGGTTTTAAAGAAGCTGCGAGCCGCTCACCTATATGCCAAACTCTCAAAATGCGAATTCCACCAGGAAAGGATAGACTACCTAGGCTATCGCATATCCCCACAGGGCATTGAAATGGACCCAGAGAAGGTCAAAGCAGTATTAGATTGGGCGCCACCCCGCACAAGAAAGCAACTACAAAGTTTCCTGGGCTTTGCAAATTTTTACCGCCAATTCATCCCCTCATTTGCACAGATAGCCTTGCCCCTCACTAACTCACTAAAAACGAAGGGAACATCCTCAGTAAAACCTAGCCAGCCACTAACATGGACAATGGAGTGCCAAGCAGCGTTTGAGAGACTAAAGAGACTTTTTTCTGCCGAACCAGTACTAAGGCACCCAGATATGGACAAGCCCTTCATAATACAGGCAGATGCAAGTGATGTGGCAGTGGGGGCTGTGCTATTACAAGAAAATAATGATGCAGTATTGCAACCCTGTGCATATACATCCAAGAAACTCATGGAAACAGAACAGCGCTGGCCCGTATGGGAGAAGGAGGCTTATGGGATACGTTGGGCATTACTCACGTGGCGACAGTTCCTGAAAGGCAACAAAATCCCCTTCCAGGTGTGGACCGATCACAAAAATTTAGAAGCCCTGAAAACGTCCAGGAAACTCAATCCCAAACAAGTCCGCTGGTCTCAGCATTTTCACCAATTCCAGTTTAAGCTCAAACATTTACCAGGGAGAAAGAACTTCCTGGCAGATGCTCTATCTCGCATGCCTCAATATAACAGCACACGAACCACAGACTCTAGACCAATAATGGCAGAGTCACAACTGGCAGCACCAGTAACCGCAAGAACCCAAGCCAAATTAAAACCACAACTGGACAGCCAAACTGGAATTGAATTCAGAAAAAGTTTGGAAACAGATGAATGGTTCCAGAAAAACAAAAATGTGTGCACAATGAGAGACGGGTTGCCTTGGGTAGGGGAAAAGATATATATACCAACAACTCAAAGAGTAACTTTCATGCACCTTTGCCATGACACAAAATCAGCAGGGCATTTTGGATTTGTAAAAACTTTACATTTAATTAAACGGCAATTTTGGTGGCCATCCATGAAAAAGGACATTGAAAGTTATATAGCCAGTTGTCCAAAATGTGCCACGGCAAAGAGGTTGCAAGGGAAAGTGCCAGGACTATTGCAAACAGTGGCAAGTCCCTCAGCCCCCTGGAGAGAAATAGCCATGGATTGTATAGTGGAATTGCCAGAAAGCAATGGGAATACTGTGGTCTGGACGGTCACGGACTTGTTTTCCAAACAGGTGCATTTTATCCCTTGCCAAAAGATTCCCACTGCAAAAGCCTTAGCAAAACTTTTCATCCAACACATTTACAGATTGCATGGGGCAGCCCAGCGCATCATCTCTGACGGGGGTGCAATTTACGTCTGCATTTTGGAAGGAATTTTTATCCCTCTTAGGAACCACTCAGGGACTGACATCTAGCCACCACCCTCAAGGAAATGGGGGGGGCTGAAAAAATGAACTCCGTACTTAAGCAATATTTAAGATGTTTTCTTAGTTTCCAGCAGACCGAGTGGGCGGACTTACTCCCTTTTGCAGAAGTTGCCTACAATAATGCAGTCCACTCCAGCACAGGTTACACTCCTTTTCAAATAGCCACCGGTCAAAGTTTCAACCCTATGCCAGAATTAACCCCAAACGAACCAACGATCCCTTCGCTGAAAGAATGGATGGAGAAACTACAAAACACCTGGCCAATAGTCAGAAAAGCACTAGATGAAGCTAGGCAGGCATACAAAACACAAGCCGATAAAAAAAAGGGTTGAGCCTACACCATTCATTGCAGGAGAAATGGTGTACTTATCTACAAAATACCTAAAGTCCCTACAGCCCTGTAAAAAACTTGGACCAAAATATATAGGACCTTTTCCAATTAAAAGAATCATAAATCCAGTAACAGTAGAATTAGAATTACCCAAAAATCTCAGGCAAATACACCCAATTTTTCATTGCAGCTTGCTGAAAAGAGAGCATCAGTCACCTCTACGGCCAAAAATCCCCCCCCACCACCTCCACTCATGGTGGAGGGTGAACAACACTTCGAAATAAAGGAAATCCTTGATTCTAGGAGATATCATGGAGCAACTCAGTACCTAGTTGCCTGGAAACACCTCCCTCCCTCACAAAATGAGTGGGTCCATAAATGTCATGTCAGAGCCCCGAAGCTATTGAAGAAGTTTCACACAGAGTATCCTAACAAGCCTGACTAAATTTTATACTTGTTTTGTTTTCTTTCAGGTGGATCTCTCTTATTTTTAAGAGGGGCCGGATGTCAGAATCCAATTATATTTCATCTTTAATTATCAAATATAGAAACTCCCAATTCTGCCTTCTCTGGATTCTGCCATAAGAGGGAGAGAAGGGGGAGAACAAAGGGGCTTTATGGCCCTCACTTCCTTCAGTAGACTTCTAGGGAGCTGAATGCTGAATGTGTGTTTATTGTAACCTCAAAGCGTTAGCACCAAAGAACATCACCATAACAAAGAAGGGTATTTGCGTTTCATGTAGTTATCTGAAGTCTCCATCCAGACGGAAGAAAGCATCAAAGGGGTGGAATTGTGATGCCTGAAACTATCACTGGAAGGGGGGTTGATTGGGTGGGACTACTGGGGAACCCCTTAAAACCTTGAATGGGAGGGCTTGGACCCCAAGTCCTGTCTAGCACGCCTGCAACCACTTCTTCTTAATAAAGGATTCCTGTTGGAAGAATTATTCCAAGAGTTCTGTCTTCTTAAGATGCAAAGTGGGGTGGGTCCTTACATTCATCAAAATACTCCACTGTGTGGCTAGCCAGTAAAGGCCTTAAAGATGAAAGAATAATTTCATGGCCTCCTTCCTCTCTTTACCTAAACCCTATTGAGAACTTGTGGGCCCTTCTGAAATGGGAGATTTATGGTGAAGGAAAACAATGCATCTCTCTGAACAATGTCTGGGAGTCTATGCTTGCTGCTGCACAAAACGTTGATCCTCAACAGATCAAGAAACTGACAGACTCCCATGAATGGAAGGCTTATGACTGTTATTGAAAAGAAGGGTGGCTATACTGGTCACTGGGGTTTTTTTTTTTTTTTTTTGGAAATGTCAGAAATGTTTATTTGTACATTTTGAGTTGTATGTTTATTATTCTCACTTTAACAGATGCAAATAAACAAGTGAGATGGGCAAATTTTCATTTTTCATTTAGTTCCATGATAATTCTGCACACTGATAGTTGCCCAATAATTGTGCACACATAGATGTTGTCCTAAGAAAGCCAAAATCTCACTTTTAGTTTCTTAAATATTCAGGTTTGAGGTTTATTAGCATTTTGGATTGACTGAGAGCGCTGTAATTGTTCAATAAGAAAATTAATCCTCCAAAATACAACTTGCTTAATAATTGTGCCCACAGTGTATATGCCACATTAAAATCTAACTCCAGCTGGACAAAAATTCTTGACTTAATTGGCTAAATTTTTTTTGTGGCTCTAAATCGGAAGTCTCTAACCTCCATGCTGTGACCCATTCGGAATCAAGCTGCGGAAGTGATGGACATACGTGTGCTGCTCCACTGATGGAGAACCATCCCCTCACACACATACACTGCCTACGCTGCCGTCCACAAAGCTGGAAAAGTTAAGGACTGCTATTCTAAATGACTGTTAGGGGACTAAAGAAATGGTTGTTGTTAAGTATAGGGGGAAAAACACTTTAAAGTTTATCATACTAATTGCAATGAATTGGCTGGAGAAATAATTTATATTTTGGTATCAACAGAGTTCCTCAGTTAAGTTGAAGAATTACTGAAGAGCCTTGATATGCAAATAGGGAAAGTATCAGAGATAATTTGAATATAGTAGTTTTTGATATGGAAGAGCTTGGACGGTACAATCAGGGCATCATCCAACAGGACTGGGAAGCATTTCAGTTTTCAAAGCAAAAAGTTGTCTTGGCATCAGCTTGCACCTCCTTTTACCACATGAATCTTTTCCCAGGATGATGCTAATGGCCTAATTATGTTTATACCTAATTCACTGGAACTGTAATTGAATTGAAACGTTAATGTTGGTTTTGCTCATTAACAGATAAATACCTCAAGAAGACTGAAAATAATTCTACTAATCGTCTTTCAGAAGTTATTTTTGATATGGAAAAAAGCTTGGGTGATGTTTTATCTTCTATTTTAGAAACAGAACTGAAGATTGCTTTTGGAGATCTATGGATTGAGGTGAATATTTTCACTGTTCAAAAGAAATATATGTCTTCCATTTAGGGAATTCACGTATAATACATCAGTGTATCTTACACGAACTTACGTACGTTCTAACTCCAATTTTAGTTGCAATTTGGTGCAGGTAGGCATTCTGCTCCTTCTATAAGCAGAAAAGGCAAGGATATTTTTTGATATGGCTGTTTCTGCTAGCCACAAGAATGATAGGTTCTCCCTCCCCCCTTTTTTTGTGATGACAAACTCTCAAGATTATTTTCACTTTATGGCATACAGCAAATTGTTTCATATTTTTAGATAGTATATTTTATATTTAAATGCTGTTCCCTTATAGTAGGTCTTTTTGTATCAAAATTTGAAATGCATCTTGTTGGCATATTTGCCGTGTAAGCCTGTGCTAAAGTATCCTCAAGTCACTTCAAGCGCGCCTTCTGAAAGTTCTCTTAGAATGCTTCCATTTTGCAGCAGAATTTTCTGCGCATATAAACCATTGTTGCTATACAGCTTGGGGCTGTCATTCAGGATCCACTTCACAAGGTAGCACACAAGGTGGGTGCAGAATAAGAACAATTACCATCATTTATGTCAGCTCTGTCCACCACTAGAAGAATTTTTAACTGCAAGCTTGTTCTAACTGTCCAAAATACAATTCCCTAAATTAGGTATGAGTCTGGAGGAGAATAAGGAGCAGGGCCAGGCTGACAGCTTCTTTCTGACCTGTTCCTTCTTTTTTCTAAAGTAAACTCCCCTTTTCATAGGACACAGAGACATGCCCCAAGCCCTGTCACCCATCTTAGCAGTTTTGGTACAACTTGGATGCATGCACATAATTTCCATACATTACAAAACATCGTATCAGATGCTATTAATTTTTTTGAACCTCATTCCTGAGTAAGACGATACCAGAAACTCGGTCAAGGGGAGCAAATGTGCTTGGTAGTGACCATGGTTGTTGCAAAGAATTAGGAAAAAGAGAACATCAAGAAATGATGCTAGAATGCCTCACTGGAAGTCTTGGAGTTTCACATAACTCCGGGATAGCACAATTGTCATAAATACATGCCAGTTGTCAAGTGCCCAAATTTTGATCACATGGCCATTGGGATGCTGCAAAGGTCGTACGCTTTTAAAAAAAGATGTGTTTAAAAATAATTAAAATGCTATGTTCCAGCAACTGTGCGGAAATAACACCTTTGAAACCTTCATCAAAAATCTGTGTTCGTGCTTAGTGTATTTTGGATTTTAGATAATCTGAAACTTATCAAATTAGGGTGCCCATGTCTTACGTAAGCAAAATGAGCAAATCGCTTACCATCTATTACAAGTTTGCATTCTTAATGCCGGATTTGCTTATTATTTAATGCTCTTCAGATTTCCTGATTCTCCATAACTGGCAAAATTGTGCCAGCTTCTTTTAGCCATCTGTGGCAGCTGATTTAGGTCAGTATTTTTTGTTAATGACACCTTCATAGATTAAATAACATCTGAAAATTTCAGGAAGATGAATTCTATCCTCCATTACACATTTTTGTCTTTTGCATTACATGGTGTGATGGCATACAAATGTTTTGTAAAACCTTGACATTTTGTTGACCCTTCATAACTTCACAATAGTGACAAATTGAAGGGTTACAAGCTTTTGTAATATACTTTCAGGATGAAAATAAGTCCCCCTGATATAATTTGTCTTTAAAGAAGAAAATAAAGTATTAGAAGAGACTATATTGTGGTATTATTAACCCTATTCCAAAATCAAATTCTATCACTTATTTTATATGTCTGTCTGTCTCTCTGTCAGAACAGGGAGGAGTTGATACAATTACTAAGTATCCTAGCTAATGTAGGTGGCATGTTTCTAGAAAAAATATTGAAATCTGACTAGTAAATGATTTTTCTTTCCTAGGTAGTATATCATAAACCCCCTTGGACACTAGCAAATGTGTTGGAGTGTTACAAAAAACACTGGATGGCTGTTTTTGGACAGTTTATATCAAGAAGCCTTTTTTCAACTATTGAATATCTCTATGCACATCTTTGTAAAGGTAGGAGTATTTATATTAATTTGCAAAATTAGATCAAAAGGGCACAGTCATCAGTACTAAAAATGTAAAGCTTGTTTTATTTTTATTATTATTGATTATGGTTGGTTGCATAGTCTGCCAGATATCTAGTCTGGATTTCGCATTTTTATGCACCTATTGAATCCCTCCCAAGAACTTGGGATATGTGGATGTTATAATTTAACAGTATCAAAGATACTGTCACAGGATGTAAGCTGTTCCACGTAAAGTTGCCTTTTACACTTGATTGTCGATGGTTTTGTTAATGCCAGTGGTATTCAAGTGATGCTCTATATCAGAGGTCCCCAACCTTTTGAGCACCAGGGACCGGTTCCATGAAGAGAGGTTTTTCTGCTGACTGGAGGGTGCATGGTTTTGTGTGTTGCCTGCATCTTGCGGGTGGGTCTTTGCTTGTTTGTGCGGACCGGTTGCTGGCATGCCGAGGCCCAGTACTGGTCCACGGACTGGAGGTTGGGGAACCCCTGCTCTATATGTTTTGGGATTGCATCCAAGGTGCCTGTCACTATTGGTACTATCTTTGCTTCCTTTTGCCCTGGTTATTCTACTTCTATTTACAGGTGTTTGTCTTTTATCATTTTTTTCCAGTTATTTCTCTTTTCTTTTGTCTCCAGATGTTGCAATGATCACAATTCAGACTTTTTTGTCTCTCTTATTGGCAGTTATTAAGTCTGGAGTGCTTAGATATGCTTATCTATTTGAATACTAAAGTTCCAGAGTACTTTAGCTTCTTCATTTTTTATTACTTTGTCTATTTTGTGGTCTAGCCATTTGATATACTGGCCATATAATACTTTGCCTTCGTGTATCTTTTCTATTCTTCAGTTGGTCTTTTTTTAGGCCAGTTTGGACTCTTGTCTACTCAATAAGCCTTCATGGTATATTAGTTTCAATAAATCTTCTGCACTGTCTTTCAAATATTTTTCCAATGCCCTTTCTTCTTCTTCAACATTTCACACCTATCTATGCTTCTTGGTAAATAGAGCTGTCAACTTTGCTGCCTGAAAGAAGAGCATGAATCATTGTCATTATTTTTCTGGTCTTCCTGTCTAGGGTTTCTCCTTCAGCTTGAACCCAATTTATTATTCAAGTTATATATCTAATCACTGGAATTGCCCGGGTGTTAATTGCCTTGGTGGTATTTGAACTTTAAAATTATCTTCATTCTTCTGATACTAACTTTTTTTCTTGATTTCAATTGTTTCATTAGGAAAGATGCCCAGCTTTATTTGTTTGTTTGTTTGTTTTATTTTACTTTCAGCCCATCTTTCTACAAAGTGACCTATAACAGAGTTCCCAACCACTGCACTGTGGCCCACTACCAGGCTGTGGCCTATTCAGAACCGGGCCACATGAATGGCGGACCAGCATGCACATGCACGCAGCTTGACTTGCAGGAGCAGCGGGCCAGTGCACATGCACATACAACTCAACTTGTGCAAGTCGAACTGTGTGTACATGTGCTGGCCAGCTGCTCATGCAGCCCAGTTCCCCTCTCCCCCCCCCCCCGCCATCCAAGCTGCCAAGCTACAAAGGTTGGGACCACTGACCTATAAAAGCGGCAACACTGTAATAACAAGAATACAAAATTATGATTAAAAAAATACAAAATCATAATTAAAACATGAGAAGGGAAGGAGCAAGATGCACAGGGAGATGAGATTTACTATTAGTCCATCAACTACCTCCAGCATGGTAGTTCCCCCCTTGGGCCGCCGGGCCAGTTGGCAGAGTCAGGTGTTCAGGCTCTTGTGGAAGGTCAGGAGGGGGAGAGCAAGCTCACCTCAAGAGGTTCTAAAAGGCCAGGACCACAGCAGAAAAGGCTCTTCTCCTGGACCCTGCCAGCAGGAATTCCTTGACTGACAGGATCCACACTATGCCTTCTCTACTTGTATGAATGAAATGGGCCTGTCCCATATACCTGAGACAATTCTTCAAGGAACCTGGACACATAAAGCCATGCAAAACTTTGCAGGTAATAACCAACACCTTGAATTGTACCCAGAAGGAGACTGGAAGCCAGTGCAGTAACATGGGCCATTCTAGGGTTCCCAAAGACTGTCCATGCCACTGCACGGACAGTTGAAGCTTCTAAATGCTTTTCAAGGGTAGCCCCATCTACAGCACATTACAGTCGTCCAAGTCTGAGATGACCAGGGCTTGAATGACTGAGTGCAGGGACTCCTGATCCAGAAAATTTTGACTTATCTTCATTGAGACTCTTATTTCCATAAGGCATCTTGATTCCTTCGGTTTTCACAATTTTTTCCCCTGTTGGTGGTAAGGGTGGCATGTTTGCCAGTCCAAACTCCACTGCAGTATCTTGGCTGTATATATAGATGGTGTCGAGCTACAACTCTACTCCAGATGGTGTTTTTCCATACAGCTTGAGATCATCCATGTAAAGAAGATAGGATAGCCTGGTAAATGTTTTTGATGTTCGATAGCCATGGCTTGGCCTGTTCAATATTGTTGACAGTGGAATCAATGCAATGACAAACAGTAGAGGTGAAAGTGAGTCTTTTTGAAAGATGCCTCTGTTGAAGTTAACTTCTCTCAGTCCATCACCATTAACCTGCAACTGTGTCTTCTATTGTGCTATTGATCCTTGCACAAGGCTTCTGATGTTTCTACTGATTTCTGTTATTTCTTGGCACTTGAGTACCCACCTAGTCATGTGGCATGGAATAGAATGCCTTCTAAAAATCAGTCCAGACTACATTCAAGCTAGTCTTCTCTTACAGTTTTCCAAAGTCATCTTGTCAATTGGGAGTTTATCTTGTGTCTCTCTGCTATTTAGGGGGTTTCTTTTCTGTTCAGATAGAAAGAGCTTGTTTACAACTAGATGCTGTTGGACTGTTGTTAAGCAGGAATTGGCTAGATGCCTGGCACTGCCCCCTTTTGTTGTATCTTTCATTATCAAATAGATTTTGCCATATGTTAACTGGTCTTCAATTTTACTTCCTTACAATATGTTGTTAAAATACTTGACAATGAGTGTGTGCAGACCAGTCAGATATTTCAAGCAAAAGCCATACAGTTCATCTTCACCTGGTGCTGACCAATTCTTGATCTTCCTTGCCCTTTTCTCTGCTGTTTCTGCTGATATTACAATATTATTATGTTATGATGGCTTCCTTTGGCAATGCCATGGAACTCTGTCTTTCTTTTTCGCCTCCTTCCTCCTCTTCTTCTTCTCCTCCTCTACCATTTTGTATAACTCAAAACAGAGCAATAGAAATTAATCCAGTTTTAAGCCTTGTAATTGTTCATCTCATAGTATATGTTCTTAGGAATTTATTAATAAAGTAGCCAAGATTTCAGAACTCAACAACATTTTTTTCTGCTTCCTGTCTCAGGTAAAATAATTGAATATTCAACACTAAGAGATGTCCTCCAGGAATCAAAAATGTTATTGGAAATGTTCAGTTCAAGATCCACCTATGATGGTTTTCTTTCACGGGCTTTAGCTCAAGTGGAAAAATTACTCAAGACTGTTGAAGAGGTAACCCAGCCTAGGTTTTAATAAGCATAGTTCCTTTTAAGTGCATAAGCCTGATTACAAGATTGATAGCATTCACATTTATCATCATTCAGAGAAAAAAGTTAGTTGTGTCTGAACTGTTTCCTTTTAAGTGGAAATTAATATTGCATTTGCAGTGGATAAAACAAAAATAAATTTCACTGCTGAATAAAAAGGATTGGCTTCTCTAACAGCAGTGATGTACAAATTGTGAAGATATGGGAGGAGGCCATCTTGGAACCTTCAGGCATAGAAGTCCTTAGGCCAGGGGTAGGCAACCTTGGCTCTTTTATGACTTGTGGACTTTAACTCCCAGAATTCCTGAGCCAGCACAGTCTACGAGTCATAAAAGAGCCAAGGTTGCCTACCCTTGCCTTAGGCTCTGACTCCTATTGCTTCATGCCTTCTAGGTTCCCAACAGAAGACAGATTGGAATAACAGCATGGAGGGAGGGAGGGAAGGAAGAGACACAGATGCTTCTAGTATACATCTTCCCTTCTACTTCCATACCTACCATGTTTTACTGAAAATAAGACCCAGTCTTATATATTTTTTTTTGCCTCCAAAAGAGGCACCAGGTCTTATTTTCGGGAGATGTCTTATCTTAGGATCCCTACAACCAGGCCTCCCACACCCTGACACCTATTGCGCTGCTGCCTAGTGCGACAGAAGGCCATGAGGCTCAGCGCACTGATTGTGCTCACAAGCGGCGGCGGCGGCAGGATTGGCTCAGTGAGCCTCACAGCATCCTGCTATGAGTGGTGGCACCAGCATGAGCAGAAGCACTGACACAATTGGCGCGACGAGTCCTGCGGGCGGCGGCACCGGCGCAATACGCCAAGTGGTGGCAGAAGAACTCAGGCAGCGACGCAACAGTTGTCGGGGCATGGAAGGCCTGGCTGCAGCAGTCCTAAGGTAAGAGGGTGCAGGGTGCATGTGGCAGCTCCAACCCCTCCCTCTGCCCTAGCTTGATTTTTACACATGTGCCTTGCATGGGCTTATATTGGGTGCACGTGTAAAAATCAAGCTAGAGTTTATTTTCGAGATAGGTGTTATTTACAGGTAGACACGGTAAGTAAAGTATCACTTATGGCAGCACACCACCACCCCTATCAATCTTTTCTTCTTCCTTTCTTCAATTAGATAGCCTATTGACTTCTCTTCTACTCTCTAGTGTCTTCTTTCTCTTCTTGCCTCTTGCCCTGGTTGTGAATAATATATGAAAAGAGAAAAGCAACCAAATTTAGAGTCGTTCTGATGGAAAGTATATTCTGAATGGGAGCAGGAGAAGAAACTCCCTCTAAATTTAAGAGTCGAGTAAGGGAAGAAAGGATATCTGAGAGGGGAGAGAGAAAAATATTTTTATATTGCATCTGCTACTATCATGAGAAAACTAGCTTCCTCTCAACCATAATTGCTTCGGCCAGAGAGCGGTAGGCACCTAAATTATCTTTCCTCCAAATCACTACCAAGGTATATGTGGTAAAGAGTTCTTTATTTGGAAATATTTACAGGAGATATTTTCAGATATCTCGAGGAGAGCTCTATTATTGTGTTCCTGGAAATAGAGCATGTGGAAAAGCTTCCATAGTAAGCAAGGGCCTGGCTAGAAAATATTCAGTTTTAGAAAATCACTATTGTGAGTTTATAAATTTATCTTTAGGATAATATTTGAAAATATTTGCTATTACTATTTTTTTTTCCTCTGTTAAGTTTTATTATTTTTAGATTTTAAATTGCATTGTGAACTGCCCATGTATAATTTATGAAATTATATATAAATACTTCAGATAACCAGCGAAGAAAGTGAATTATATCTTTTTTGTGAAAGCAGGGGGAAACAAAAGTTATCTTGGGTTTTGGCATTCCTCAAGTTGACTCTTCTTACTGCTTCTTTGTTGTGTTTTCTTAAGATGGAGTCAAGTACAGGAGAAAATTCTAAAGATACCCGGAAATCTAATTTGGGAAATGATACATATGAAAAAATGGAAGACGTGATTTTGTCAGAACACACTCAGACAGGAGATAAGTCTCCATTAACAAAGTGTTCAGCACAAGAAAACAGGCACATGGAAATTTGGTCTGTCCTTGAAAGTGTATGGAACAGAATCAATGTGTTCAGGTACTGTTTGCTAAAACAAATATTTACTAAAACAATATTCAACCCCAAATCAGTATGCTTTTAAATAAAGTCTAATATAAAACTTTCCTTACAGGATTTAAAAAGTTCATGTGTGTTATGTCTTCTTGCAAACATGCTCCACTGTTGAGCATGAATTGTGAATTCTTTTTGGGGGGGGGGTGGAAACCTGCCTAATATTTTCTTGTGTAATTTAGTAAAGTGCTAGATACTGGAATGGCGCTGTATCAATAATATTTCTGCATATAGTGTTGCCACCAATAGGCTGCATATTGACTCATGTAATATTAACTAGTTTTACAAACCAGCTTGAAAGCAGCAGCTTCCTTGTGAGTAAGTCTCTGGACCAGAGTATGAGCGTCTGCAGGCTCAGGACCTACTAAGCATAAAGGCTGTTCTCAAAAAGGGGCAAGTGTGGGGGTGGATTGGAGAAGATGGTTGAAGGATATGCCAGAGAATGACAAAAATCATCTTACAGAGAAAATACTTGCTAGATTACCCTTATTAGGGCCCTGTGTACCAAGCCCCTCATTCTTCTGAATTGACTAGGACTCAGTTCATTACCCAGGCAGATAAGGGAGCTGGTTCCTCATGCTGGAAAGCCTTTCTTAGAAAGGGGCCGGTGACTTCTCAACTAAGGAGTTTTGCTTATATGTTCACAGATGAGTCTAAAACCACTGCTTCCATGGTTAGATTTTTTGAGTTTTACTTTGAATTTTGGGTTTGGACTGCTGAAACTTTAAATTCTCTCTCTTTTTTTTTCAGTCCCTGTCCCTGACTATCAGGGGACTGGGAAGTATAAACTTCAGCAGGTCCTTTACATGTTGGAGAGTTCAGTATTTGCTTTCTGGTACTGTCCACCCCACTGTTTTTGTGTTTCTGTCCTGTGTATCTGGTCCAACTCATTGCTTATAAGGGTCTCTGCCACAAAATTGCTATTTAATTATTGGAAAGAGTGGTTTGATTTTCTCTCAATTTGCAAATGATTTCACACATAATGAATTGGTCATTCCAAGAACGTCCATGGTTATTTTTTTCCTTTTTAACCAGCCATTGGGTGCTTTTCCCCACTTATATCTACTATAGCAGGGGTCCCCAACCCCTGTTCCGTGGACTGGTACTGGGCCACGGCATACCAGCAACCGTCCGCAGGATGCAGGCAGCACACAAAACCATGCCCCCTCCAGTGCGCGGAAAAATCTCTCTCCACATAACTGGTCCCTGGCGCCCAAAAGGTTGGGGACCTCTGTACTATAGCATAAATGTGCCCTAGCAATATGACACCATTAAAATATTTGCCTTCCCCTAGATATCTTAAATCTCAAAGTATATAATATCTTTTAGGCCTTGTCACTTAATATTTTGGAGGGAAGTCTATTGACTGCTGCGGTTTAGACAGAGGTGATAGTGTTGGGTTAGAGATCATCAGTTAGGAACAAATCTCATGTCTGTATAGTTTTTGGCAAATTTGATGGGATTGGATTGCAATGGGGGAAAATGAATCCATGTTAATTTGTAATTAATTTTTTAACATTATTCTTTTTTTTTTTAGTTTTGAAATTTTCCAAAAAGTAGACCTTAGTGCAATACCCCCAACTTCGAATATGTCTTCCTTTCAAGAAGCTTTTATGGGTCTGCACAAATTAATGAGCACAGTGAATGAAATTCTTGCTGGAATTCAGCAGTGAGTATGCATGAATTGAACAGCGTGTGTGTGGCTCTGATATAACCTAGTGTTTTCTCAGCCATTTGAAAAACAGGAATAGCCACAAGAGAGCAGTAACTGATTACATAATGAATGTGAAGCAACAGTGGGGATTTTTAGAATTCTCTAGATTCTAGAGACAATAGCCAAGGGCCTTAGGTTGCCCATTTTTGATACGGTGACACTCTCATAAGGCAAGATGTTATATAACAGGGCCGCTAAACACAAGTTTTACATATCAAGTTGAATAGCATGTGATGTATCCTGTACTTGTTCTCTTGACTCTACTTATTTTCTATACTTACTGCCATGTAAACATGCTACATGATTCTGGGATTCATATACAGGCTCCAGGAATGTATTCTTGAGATAGGGAATCCTGGGAAACTCAGAAACCTGGTTCACTGCTATTAAATATCACAGGAATACATTCACTTCAGTTAGAAAGCTGATCATACTTAGACAATGAGTGATGTTCCTATAAATCTTGCCAAGCTGCATGTGTGGCCTGAAACCAATCAGGTAGGGCAGATCTCAGTTTCTTCTAAAGTGTTCATGGTATCCTTCAGCTATCTCAATAGTTCAGGCTCAGATATCTTGGTAGCCCGGCTGGGGGTGGTGGAGAGGGGAACCTGGCTGCATGTGCTGCTGGCCAGCGTATGCTCATGCAGCTTGACTTGCACAAGGCCTACTGCTCGAGCAAGTGGAGCTGCGCACATGTGCGAAACGGTCTGTTGCTAATGCGGCCCTGTTCCAAATAAGCCACGGCCCAATAGTGGGCCATAATACAGGGGTTGGGAACCCCTGATCTACTATATGTGTGGCTTTCTCCTTCCCTTGTAATTTTGGGAGGTGGCATCTTGGAATTGTCTACTACTTTCCGCAATTGTTTACAACTCTTAGACATTTCTGAGGAGTTTCCATAATGCCAGTCTGGTTTCCTGGGCTTCATCTCTCAGCCCAGCCATTTTTGCAATCCAACCTACCTTTCTTTAGCATCCTGATTTGCTTTCAGATGTCTTAGTTATGGGGTCTTCCTCCAATCTTAGGCAAAAGAAATTCCTGTATGTTTTTCTTTCTGGTTGGATTACAGTGGTAAATGTTACTTAAGATAGGTTTATAGCTTTTAAGGAATTAGTTCTTAAAGAGCAATTCAGGACTGGTTGTTGTAACCAACTCCTGTCTTTCCATCAGCTATTTCCTAAATCCTTTTTTTTTTTTTAATCCAAACAGCCAACTGCTTTTTAGCTTCCCTCGTTTCAGGATTGACCAGCCTCCTACAATAGAAATAGTGCTTAATTACTAAACAGACTATCCAGTAGCCTGAGTCAAGTTCAGTTTGTGGTTTGGTGTCCTCAAGTAGGACACAAACAATTAGAGAGAGTCATTATGAAAACAAAATTGACTAGCTTTGTACTGGGAGACTGAGACCACGCTGGGCTGTGCTACTAAATTTGCCTTCAATGCCATCTAGTGGCCAATGGTGGATCACATAGTCTGACATATAATAAAAGTGATATATATTTTTTTCTTGTCCAACAGAAGCAGAGTAAGGGTATACAGTATGAATATTTCCAAAGTTACCTTTTCACCTGCTGATTAATGTTTTGTAGGAACAGGGCAGGTTTTAGAATCTAAACTGCATATTAAAATCTATTTAAAATTGTCAGGAAGGGGGGTAGGCTATAACATTTTTAACATTCATGTTTTGAAAATCCTTTAATTGTCTATCTCTGTTTCTTTTTTCTAGAGTCTTAGTGCCCAATAGTAGCTTTCAAGATGTCTGGGCTTTGTATAAATTCTTAACTAATAATGAGGTGGGTTATTTAACTTTCAGGTATTTGGTATGTTTGTTATTATCAAATTATCTATGACAAAAAAGACATAAATTTTGGCTAAAGATTTTAAAACAGTCTGGTACATATTTTAAAAAAAATAAGGTTTATGTGTGTACTTTGAAAAGATCTACAAAATTATTTAAATGCACTTCACTATATCTACATGTTATAAATTTATCTTACAGCAGTAGCCTGTTGCATTGTAGTCTAATAAAAGTGCCATTTTGGTTATCAAGTCATAAATTGGTCAAGGTTGGTAACTCACTGGCTATATAAAGTACTCTCAAATTTGACAAGACAAAATTATTAATTGATGGGGAGGGTTAAGCAGCAAAATAAGTACTTTTAATATGCACAACTTTCAGCACCCATTTTGCTCTGAATGATTAAATTCCCCTCTTATGACATCATAACATGGAAGGTTACACTCTGTGTTCAGATGAGGTCTTAAAAAATGTTCTCCCCCTCCCAATGTCCCTTGAGTACAAAAGAGTTGCTCTAGTTCAGACATGTCAAACTCACAATGTCGCGTGACGTATTGGAGCTTTTCCCCCATTGTTGTCAATGGGGTGGGCACGGTTTTGTTGTGGTGCGTCCGGCCCATGGGCCGGCAGTTTGGAACCCCTGCTCTAGTTCAAACAGCAAAAACATATGGGGAGTGTGACATAGTAACTAATGGAATGCATGTTTTGCTTAGCACTGATTTACTAGCCAAAACTGTAGGAGAAGAGCAGGCAGAGTTAAACATGTCATCAATATAGAGTCTTTGCATTGCTACAAACAATCCAAGTCGACCATTCCTTGAATTCCATTGACCCTTATCTAGTGCCAATTTAGTGCTGACTGTTTCTAGATTAGATTCTTGTGTTATAGGCTTGAATAAATCTTCTGTGTTGCAACTTAACTTATGGCCCTGATCCTTCACACCTGACAAAAGCTTACATCCCACAATCTTGATTAAGCCATTCTTTTCCCACTGCAAACAACATTTGCACATGAATTAAGATTATCAGAAAGGGGAAGAAGCTTCTTGAATGAGAAGCAAAATGTCTTCAAAGACAAAAAAAGAAAGCCCAGTTGCCTCATGACAAAGTACCTTTGGGGCAAAAAGGGGAAGCTTTCTCAAACTCTCAGGGTTCACTAAAGTTGTCTTCCATCAAAATCTTTTGCTGCAGATGTTGCTCTCTACAATGTTAATCTGTGGGCCAATTCATAAGAGTTAATTTAAAAAAAAAATCTGAAGCTTTTATTTGCTTTTATTACGGCAATAAATAATTCCCGGTATATAACATTAGTATTTGATAATTAATGAATTTTCCTACATTAATGAGTTGGTGTTTTTTTTAAATTCATAGGTAAATAATAGTACAAAATTTACTGCTGAGGAACTCTATGATTGTATTTCCCAAGAATTATACAGGTAAGCTTTTTTTTTTTTAAAGAAACAAAAATAAAGTTATACCAAGTGTTTTTCATAACCTTCCTATGCAATAGTCTATGCAAAATCTGTTTTTTTTAATCCTAAGACTTAGAGGTCAGGTGGCATTTTAACAAAAATTTATAAGGCTATAATTAAATATGAATATCACATACTCCTGAGAGTACCTGTTGCTTGCTTGCTTGTTTGTTTGTTTATTTATATAAATTTCCCAAGACTGTTTCAGAGAAATAATCAATTTGTGATGCTTATCAAATAATCTGATTCCTTTTCAGGTTCTTGATGGTATATTGGCCAAAATGAGCAAACAAATAGCTATTTTTTTTTCTTTGCAGCTGCTTTGGAGCACTACAAGTAGCCTTGGCATACGACTGTAATGGAGCCTACTTCACAGTCGTTAAGCGAATGCCATGGGCAATAAGCAAACCCCTTGGTGTTAAGTGAACATGGGTATTAAGCAAATGGCACAATTTTGCCAAAAAAACCAAACAATGCTGGTTTTTAGCAAAACAGTTGTAGAATGCTGTCATGTGACTGCAGGATGCTGCAAATGGCCATAAATGTGGCCATGATGCTAAGTACCCGAAATTTGGTCACATGACAGTGAAGAGCGCCCAGCTATCCGAACGACAAATCCAGGTTGTAATCCCCCTTTTTTGGATGGATCGTAAGTTTGAATGGTAGCTAAGCAATCAGTTATAAGGTGAGGACTACCTGTTAAAAATTTAAATATTAAATCATTAAGAGAGAAAAAAAGTATCAGTGTAGCTTGAAGAAAGTAAATATATTAGGGAGAATATTTTTCTTTCAAATTATTTGTTCAACTTCATCAGATCAAATACAACAATAAACAACCCATAATTAAAACATAGCAAATAGGGAAACCTTCCAAAAATATATAAAAATAGAGAATGAAATCAAATCAGCACAGCATGTTTCAGACCATGAGGCTTTACATGACACTCTGTGTTAGCAATTGTCAGATGGTACCTTTTTAAATTAAAATGCTCCTAAAAGTTATTGTTTCAATATTAGAAACCCCAAAGGTAAAAAGGATATGTGTACACTATGCATATGTCACTTTTTCGGGTTTCATGGTGCCTTGAGATCTTTATATTAGGGAAGGCTGATTTTTTGCTAGTGCTCTTTTCTAAAGTACCTCGCAGAATTTCCTTATATAGATAAAATTGATGCATATTTTGGGCAGCCAAGGTAATTAATCAATTAATTTCATCCTAAAATGTAATTATTTTCTTAATCATGTCTGAAATCAGCTTTGAGGATTCTGGGCAGAAATCAAGTACAGTCATATACTGTCATTATTGAATGAATCTCTCCCATATTTTCATCAGTCGTTTGGTTACAGGATACCGTAGATAATTATCTAGCTTAATTTGATGGCATATCTGCAGGGCTGAATCTTGATACTTACTGAGATGAAGTTCAGGAGAAATAATTGTTTTGTCCAGGACAGAATTATTCAATAGCAACTTCCAGATTCTGGGATAATTTTAAATCTGTCATTGGTTTATAATTTTGTTCTAATAATCACTGGAATGTAGCAGAGACTGTCCCCTACGTCTTATAGTGATTTTTATATTGATCACATGAATGAATATGCTAAGGTAGTTTCATATATTAGGAAAACTGAAAGGTAGGTAGTATTTGTGAAATTGTCATTCACCTGACATAAAGAGATTGGTTTTCCATTGATGGAAAAAGTGACTTTTTGAAGGGAAGTGAGAGTGTATCAAATGAAAGAACTAGAAGTTTAACCCACTTTCTAGACAAGAAGTCCTTTAAAAATGGATTGAAATCCCCTTTTAACATTATTAAATCACGTTGTACGCATGCATTTAGTTAAGGTAAAGTAGTATCACATCTAAAAGACTATGAATTACTTCCTGTTCTAGAAGGATCACTTCTGAAAAATTAGCAGTCTAAAATCTATGAGATGCATTCTGAGAGAGAAAAAAGGTGGGGATGTGTTATTTTTGGAGAAGGAAGCATGTAGAAATAATGGCTCATTGGTGAGATTTGCATTTTTATATGCCCAGATGTACATTTCTACATAATCTTTCAAAGCTAGAGATGGAATGCTAAACGGATGTCAACATAATTAAAAAAGGAAAGATACCATGAGACCCATATAATAGTGTATCTAATATATCTTGTCATTATTGCTTACTTTACATATATCTTTAAATTACTTTAACTATGAGGAATTCCAATTCCAAAGCATATTGGATCTACACGATGCAATGCATTTAAGCATGATTTCCTTGTTTCAATATTCATTTACATGATAATAAATTTTAAAGAACCTAGCAAAAAGTCATCTTAAATGTTAGCTCCTCCCCAAAAACATATATTGTGGTAACTAATAGCCACCGATAAAGACCAATTAATTATGCAAAATAGTAAGACAGCCTAGATTAAAATTTATCTCCCCAGCAAACTGGAAGCCTGCTGAAATGGTAACTAAGAGGGAATGCAAAACCCTGAGTACTGCCCTGTAAATCCTTTTCCTATATCTTCGCTCGATGCACTGCAGAAGTTGGCAAGATCTATAGAATAAGGTTTCTTGAAAGATGTGGATAGCTTCCTATTGAAAGTGGTATTCCTCAAGGTAACATGCTTAGAGCATTAAAGGCTATAAAGAGTACTTTAAATCAATACTCACAATGGAAGCTAGTGCAACCCTTAGAAGAAAAGAATCTTGTGCATTTTGAAAAGCTGCTACAGAAAGTCGTAACAGAGGAGATTGGGCTAGGCTTAGTAAATTGCATTTTTCTCGTTTTCTCATTTCCTCCCCAGAGCACGGTTATCAGTCGGATGCGGCCAACTAATTCAACTGGAACATACTGTTAGACAGTGCTATGAATCGGTCCTTTTGGAAATCAAAAACAGAGGATGGCTCTAAATCCTTCAATTAACTGAAACATTTGAAAGACTGGTTTTCTTCTCTCCAAACAAAACAAACTTATGACTCAGCTACCTAAAAGTTTAAACCTCTGTAATTTATTGGTCTTCCTTGCTGTTTTTAGCAACTTTGTTTGAAGATCACACTTAAAGAAACATTAATCCATGGTTTGGCCTTATTTGTATATGTTTATGTGTGTGTGTGTGTGTGTGTGTGTGTGTGTGTGTGTGTGTGTGTGTGTTTCCACTTCCTGGAAGAAAACACAGAACTGGGACCATGGTGAAGGGATTTTTAAATCTTCCTGACAATATTAGTTTTTACTCCTTATGTAAATTACTGCTTTGGAGATGGAATATTTTTTTAAATCTTTATATTACCCATTCCCAGAGCAATATTCTAATGACAATGACATAGCTCTATCCCTCTCCTTGCCCAGCATATCATAACTTCAAGTTGAATTGTGCAGACTTTTTGATCATGAAGCTTGCAGATGCAGTTATGTATATTTTATTAGCCCATTCCCTGCAAACAGTCTCAATACATAATGCCCATCTGTCTGCTTTTCTTGACCTACTGAACTTGTAGCTGTCATAATTACAGTTTCTTGAAATCCCCTCTTCCTTCCAGCTCAACCACCTCACTCAAAACTGCAGAATGTAGATATCAAATGCCATGGTATCTTCTTTGGCTGTGGAAACTATGGAACAATACAGCACTGGTCAAGAGACAGGGAGAAGGAAAACAGGTGATCTCAGTGGATACTCATGGCAAGCTGAACCAAAACTCTGGCTTGCATTCCTCTCTCCTCCATTGTAAGATTCTTATATTGGGAAAGCATGGAATTCTTGTGGCCAATTTATCGTCATCCACTCAGCATAACTAATTATCCAAATAATTGTTGTGCATTTGTGTGAAAAGATACATGCCCAGGAATCCTGGTGAATGTGCAAAAGATTCTGTTGTGTCACCCAGAATAAACTAGGATTATATAACCAAGCATTTTTGCTATTTTTACAAGAGCAAAGTTCCTACCTGACTGGAAACCAACTTTGTATGCTAACTGGGGACAAAGTTTCAGGGTTGTAGAGGGGGACGTATTTAATTTGTGCATGTCTCTTTTTACAGTAAAAATGTTTTAAATCTGTTTGCTATTTATTGATGTATTCTGTTGTTACTTTTTCACTGGTACCATCTGACATGTTTTAATGGAAGGAGATTCCATACTATTAAAGATTCATTTCAAACATTTTAATTTCAATTTTAGATTAAAAAAAATGTTTCATCCTATCTATTGACTTGACATCCTCTGTGCATGAAGACATTGCAAGGAAGAGGGAATAGTAGGTCCATGCATCTGATTGTTTCATTTGAGAGCCCATTTAGGGTTATGTGCTCAGAACTTATGTTATGCAAATAAGTTACAGTTATCTCCTTAATTTCTGTAGAGCTAAACATTATCATTCTAGAAATGTTTAATTACAGTTGGATTCCTATGCTGATATTTCAGAGCATCCATTACATATAATTTGGATTAGACATTGATTAGACAGAGTATCCATTACATATAATTTTGATTAGACATTGATTAATTTGGATTAGACATCCATATAATTTGGATTAGACATTTCATTGGAGAACTAACGATTGGTAAACGGAAGTAATTAAAGACTTGAGGCTTATTTACAATAATTTAATATAGTTTATAATATCTGGAATTATATGGTTGGAATAGTCAGGAGGAACAGGAACTGGGGAACCAATTCCACTTGGTGAGGAAATCCTAAAGATAGTTTTTGAAAGCAATAATCCCAATTATCTAAATACACCAGGCTATATAGATTGAAATAATATCCTAGACATGTAAAAAATAACTGTATTGTATACATATTAGGACTTAGTGCCTTTCATAATAATAATAATAATAATAATAATGTTGGAAGGGATCTTGGAGGTCATCTAGTCCAACCCCCTGCTTAGGCAGGAAACCCTATACCATTTCGGACAAATGGCTGTCCAGTCTCTTCTTAAAAACTTCCAGCGTTGGAGCATTCACCGCTTCTGGAGGCAGGTTGTTCCACTGGTTAATTGTTCTAATTGTCAGGAAGTTCCCCCTTAGTTCTAGGTTGCTTCTCTCCTTGATTAGTTTCCATCCGTTGCTTCTTGTCCTGCCTTCAGGTGCCTTGGAAAATAGCTTGACTCCCTCTTCTTTGTGGCAGCCCCCGAGATATTGGAATACTGCTATCATGTCCCCCCTCGTCCTTCTCTTCATTAAACTAGACATACCCAATTCCATCAGCCTTTCCTTATATGTTTTAGCCTCCAGTCCCCTAATCATCTTTGTTGCTCTTCTCTGTACTCTTTCTAGAGTCTCAACATCTTTTTTACATTGTGGTGACCAAAACTGAATGCAGTATTCCAAGTGTGGCCTTACCAAGGCAATGTAAAGTATTAATACTTCACGTGATCTTGATTCTATCTTTCTGTTAATACAGCCCAGCACTGTGTTGGCCTTTTTGGCAGCTGTAGCACACTGCTGGCTCATATTTAAGTGATTGTCCACTAGGACTCCAAGGTCTCTCTCACAGTTACTACTATTGAGCAAGGTACCCCCTATACTATACCTGTACATTTGGTTTTTCTTGCTTAAAGGTAGAAGCTTACTTTTTTCACCATTGAATTTCATTTTGTTAGTTAGTGCCCAGTGTTCAAGTCTGTCCAAATCCTCCTGTATCCTAAGCCTGTCTTCTGGAGTGTTGGCTATTCCTGCCAGCTTGGTGTCATCTGCAAATTTGATGATTTCCCCATCTATCCCCTTGTCCAAATCATTGATGAAGATGTTGAAGAGCACTGGGCCCAGAACAGAGCCTTGGGGCATCCTGCTAGACACTTCGCTCCATATAGATGCGGTTCCATTGAGGACCACACGCTGAGTACGGCCCGTCAGCCAGCTACGGATCCATCTGGTGGTGATGCTGTCTAACCCATATTTTTCTATCTTATCAAGTAGTAGGTTGTTATCTACTTTATCAAATGCCTTACTAAAGTCCAAATAAATTATATCCACAGCATTCCTCTGATCCACTAATTTTATCACTTGGTCAAATAATGCAATAAGATTTGTCTGGCATGATCTGTTTTTGACAAACCCATGTTGGCTTTTAGTAATGACTTTGTTTGCCTCTAGGTATTCGTTGATTTGTTGTTTGATTATCTTTTCCAGAATCTTCCCAGGTATTGAGGTCAGGCTGATAGGTCTATAATTCCCATTGGCTCAACCAGCACGGCCCACAGTCAAGAACTATCAGGGCTGTAATCAAAGTATTAGAAAGGCAGTATCTTGAGCAGCAACAATTATCAAAAACCTGTATTATTGAGTACAACAATATGAAGGGCCATATAAAACCCCCATTTCTCATTCTACCTGGATTGATCCTACCACTAGATCTGACCATGTTGGAATTACAACATATATTTACAAAAGATTAATTGATCTATTTTTATAAGCATAGAAAGGTATAATAAGTATATTGAAATTTTCAGAATAAGTTTTAGATTTAATTGCCTGATCATATATTCACATAGTGGTTTAAGATTGACTGTGGATAATTTCTAGGAATGAGATCCAAATTTAAATTATGTTAAACCTAGAATTAACATTGTTATAAAATCACTGGATAACGTTAGAACATTTTCCTACGTAATTCCTCCACTTAAAACCATTTATTCCATCCACTTGAAACACTGTTGAATTTTTTTTAATATTAGAATTTTAGTTTTAAGCCCAGAGTGTCATACATTCAGAAAGTATTTAGACCCCCTTCACTTTAAGTCAATTTTGTTATACTGCTGACTGATTCTACAGTTATTGAATTTTTTTTCTCATTAATCTACACTCAGTAGCCCTTAATGACAAAATGAAAACAAAATTTTAGAAATGTCGGTGAATTTATTAAAAAGAAAAAAGTGAAATATCACATTGGCATAAGTATTCAGACTCTTTGCAACAAGACTTGAAATTCAGTTCCAGTGCCTCCCATTTCTCTTGATCATTGCTGACATGTTTCTATACCTTGATTGGAGTCCACCTGTGGTAAACTGATTGGACATGATTGAAAGATACATACTTCTCTGTAGAAGGCCTCATAGCTCACAATGCATACTGTAACAGAGCAAAAGCCATGAGATCAAAGGAACTGCCTACAGAACTGAGACACATCTAGGGAAGGCTACAATAAAATTTCTGCTGCATTGAAGGTTCCTAAGAGCACAGTGGCCTCCATAATTCTCAAATGGAAGAAGTTTGGCACAACCAGGATTCTTCCAAGAGCTGGTCGCCTGTCAAACTGAGCAATTGGAGAAAGGCCTTAGTAAGAGAGGTGACCAAGACCTCGGTTGTCATTCTGATTGAGCTTCACAGATCCTGTGTGGAGATGTGACAGAGTTTCAGAAGGATAACCATCATTGCAGCCCTCCACCGAGCAGAGTGACTAAATTAAAGCCTCTCCTCAGTGCAAAATACATGAAAGCCTCTTGGAGTTTGCAAAAAAGCACCTGAAGGATTTTGAGACCAAGGAACAAGATTATCTGATCTGATGAAACCAAGATTGAACTATTAGGCCTCAATTCTAAATGTCATGTCTGGAGAAAACCAGGCACCACTCATCGCCTGCCCAATATCCCAACAGTGAAGCGTGGTGGCAGCATCATGCTGTAGGTATGTTTTTTGGAAGCAGGGACGGACAGCAGGGTCAGGGTTGAGGGAAAGCTGAATGGAGCAAAGTACAGGGATATTCTCCGTGAACACCTGTGCAACAGTGCTCAGGACCTCAGACTGGACAGAAGGTTCACTTTCCAACATGACAATGATCCTTTGTCCATCGAACACAGCCAAGACAACACAGAAATGGCTTAAGAACAAGTCTGTGAATGTCCTAGAATGGCCCAGCAAGAGCCCTGACTTGAATCCTATTGAACATCTCTGGAGTTCAGACCAATGCAGAATAGCAGCAGAAGACAATGCATCACCTTGGTACACGCATTGGTATCAATAACATTATTTATTTGGTGTGTCTGTAAGCCATGTATTGCATTTATATTGTTTTCACTTTTTTATTTGTGATTTATATGCATGTGTGTTAGTGTGTATCCAAGAGGGGGGAAATCTTTAAATGTCACCTAATGTGATAACTTTAGTTATTTGGTGTATTTGTATGCCAAAGTATTGCATTGCTATTATTATTGGGGATTTTTAGAGAAAGATATTGAAACTGAAATTGCCAACATACTGCCTTTTATGAACATTTTTTTATTAAATACATTACAGGTATTTCTACATAAATATGGAGCTGAAAGATGACCAAGAAGGGATCCAATTGTCAATCAAAATAATCAAAGACTTAAAGAAAGAACATTATTTTGATAATTTGTTAACAGCTTATGGATCCTCAGTATCTTAGTAGACAACAGGAGTGTTTTGGTATTCTGTTGTTTCATTTTCTCAGCAATTTAGTAATGCAATTTTTACAAATGTTTTACTAGTATTTAAGGCACTAGGGCCCAGGGGTAGGCAACCTTGGCTCTTTTATGACTCATGGACTTCAACTCCCAGAATTCCTGAACCAGAGAGTTGAAGTCCATGAGTCATAAAAGAGCCAAGGTTGCCTACCCCTGCACTGGGCTATAAAATGAGAAGTACTGAGTTCAAGTGTCTCTTTAGACATTAAGGCCAGTTTAGTCACTCTTTCTCAACTCAATCCACCTTACAGGGTTGTCATAGGGAAAATAGGAAAGAGTATTGTGTGGGTTTGCTGCCTTGAGTTATTCATAAATATAATAAAGGCAGGATGTAAATAGTGTACCTGCTAAGCATTTTTATTTTTAGGCACTAGTCTAGTAGTTCTGCTGTTTGAATAGCAGCATATTCAGTCTTCATTTTATGTTCATGTGTGGAAATAAAAATTGAAATTATCTTTTAATTTGTAAAGATCTTTGCCCCCAGTAAATTGCATTTAATTCCGTATACTGTAGGGCAACTTCCCTTTCTTACCCACGTTATGATAATCGTTATCATTGGAGTAAAATGTTTCCTCCTAGCAATTAAAAAGTTGAACATTTACAGTCTGAACAATATAATCTACCATGACCATACCTGCAAACACCTGTTTTTGCAAGTTCAGACCTGGAAACCTCTTTGTAAGTGGCTGGGAAATAGTCTAGGGATTTGTCACAGATGGGCGAACATGACCGCCTTTACCTGACCCTTGATGTGTCAGACTTCTTTATTTAGTCTTTTATGTGTAATGCTAAAATAATGCTAAGCTGTATTATGAGTTGATTCCAAAATAATCACTTGTTTTCCCAGAACAAAGAACATAATTTGCTGTTAATTGGACTTGTTCACACCGTATTTTATTACATTTAATCACTAAATATATGGTGTATCATTTTTGTTTCAGTATGCCACCCAGTCTCTGAGCAAGAGACGCAGGAGACAACACTCCCATGGCTGGCTCAGGAATTCTGGGAGTTGAAGTCCATGTGTCATAAAAGAGCCAAGGCTGCCTACCCCCCTGCCCTAGAAAGTAAGATTAACCCCGAAAGATTTTTCCCCATCGTACTGTTTTTCTCCCTGGCTGCCATCTAATATACTTATAAGGAAGTGAACACAAAGAAAAGCTCCTAGAGAGTGGCCAAGCTTGAATTTTCCAGCTAGGATCTCTCTAAATTAAAAAAAAGTGGTTTGGAGTTGCATGTCTCAGAAATACTTTTCAGGGATTTTAGCGAACCTTGTTAAGCTGCAGAATCATGCATCCACAAGAAAATAATTCCTTTCCTTCGAAGTTTACTTGTTTCTTTGCTGTTAAGTTTTCTATAAATGAAGCAGCTAGCTAACTTTGGAGGTGTATTATTACTTGGGAAGGGGGCAGGTGCTGAAGGAGATTGAGAATGGGGCTTGAATAAAAACTGATCATCGAGACATCTATGAAATGCTGCTGCTTATGCAGCTTTAGCCACCACGTATCACCTGAAAATGCAAAGATTGGGACAATGGGCAATGAGAAGGGAGAAGAAAGTCAAACAATAATTTGGTCACTGGTCTCATTCAGCAAGTGAATTGATGCCTTGCAATAATATTAAACAGAAAAATATTCTCAAATTATTCCCCACTGCAACATCATTTATTGGATGTGTGGACTGCGGCTGTTGGAGGCTGCAACGTAGGAACATCCAAAGGGTCCTAAATGCCATACAAGATACCAAGTGTTCAGATAAAGCTGTTTAAAATATTAGAATGTTTAGATGGAGATGATCATTTAATGCCAATGTTTGCAGTCAAATATTCTGGGGAAGAGGCAAAAAGTGAAGTCTACTAGGTTCTAAATTGAAGTTCAGGATTGCCTTTATAGTAGAGTTCTCAGAAGTACTAGTTGTTCCTTTGCACAGGTTCAGGTAAACAGGCATAGTTCAGAGGTCTAGATAAAGGAGATGGGTTTCATCAATTCAAGCACATGCTATCAAACAAGGAAGGGAAAGCATGCGAAACATGGCCTGAGTTCTTTCCAATCCTTTAAAGATAACTTTGCTTTGGTCATATGATTAAGAAAGAGAGTGGGCTTAGAACAGAACAAGACATGCTCCAGTGCCTCTCCTTACATCAGTGTTTCTCAACCTTGACAATTTTAAGGCATGTGGACTTCAACTCCCAGAATTCCACAGCATTGCTGGCTGTGGAATTCTGGGAGTTGAAGTCCACATGCCTTAAAATTGTCAAGGTTGAGAAACACTGCCTTAGAGTGTTTGGTCTTAAAACCAACTAGAGTGGAGGCAACCTTGGATCTAACTAGATAGAGCAAGATGCAAGCATTGTGGAATCAATATGGAACAGAAAATATCATATTTAGCATACGTCAATAGGTAATTGCCTACAAGATGTGAAACACATTTGATTACAAATGGGGAACCTTCTAAAAAATGATGGCCCTTGTGAGAAGTCAGATAGGAAATTGCTCTAGCAAAAAAATTAAATCTTATCAGCCAAACCAAGTTCAGTGCCAGGGGACTGGGAAGTAGCCAACAGACCAATTTTAGAAAGAAGCCCAGGGGAGATCTGGTAAATTATAGGCCAGTCAACGAACATTTGTTGTTACAGGGCATAAGATGATCAAGTCTTACTGAAAACATGGATTTTACAAAAATTCAGTGTGCCTCATCAACCTTTATTTGATTTTCAAAGTTTTTGAAAATCCCCTCTTCAATGTTCTTATAAACTTAATGACCAAAGGGCGGAAAGGATTTACCTTTTTGTAAACTGCTAACAAAAGGAGTAACTGTCTCAAATGAGAAAAAATAGGATGTAGAACTTTTCAAGTTTTTGTGTTGGGACCATTAAGTAAATTTGAGGCAAACAAGGAGTGGGCTGTGTTTGTAGCTGGTACTATTCAGAGTGGAACTACCTTTTCCATGAATGGCAATACCATTCAGTTCAAGAAGCTACAAAAAAAAATACACACTAGAACACACACTCATACACACCCTTGTTTTAGATAGACATTGAATGAATTTCACAATTCAGTAGATAGATTTTTGGGCCATAATGGATAGCATAACTCTCTTATGTGGCAGTTGTGAAAGGCAAATTCCATACTATGGGTTATTAAAGGAATTGAAAGTAACAAAAGGTCAACACTGCAATGTTGACAACTGACAACTCAGATGGTCCTCAATTTAGGATCACTTGCTTAGGGGCTGAAGTTACAATACACCTCTCCAGAGTGACTTGCAACCTGGTTTTAAAATTCTGATGGTGGACTTCCCCTGCAGTCAGATGGTAGCATTTTGGGTGCTTGACAACCAGCCTGCATTTTATAGGATTCAGCAGTCATATGACTGTGATGTGTGACTTTTTTTTTAGCCATTTAGTTGTGTTTGCTTAGGATTTCTGGCAAAAACAGCCATTAGGTACAACGGGCCTGTTTAATGCCATGGCATTCATTTACCAATCACAGCAAAAAAAAAAAAAAGGTTGCAAAATTGATCATGGTCAGTGACCTGCATAATAACTATGATTTATGGCCAGAATGCCACTTGCAATCAAGGACTACTTGTACTGTTTAGTCACTTCACATAGCACATAACTTGTGGAAGGTACCATTTCAAAATCCACTGAAGGGCACTACATTGTATGGCTTTATAAATGTAGTTTAGACCAGGGTTTTTCAACCGGTGGTAAGTGTACCACTTGTGGTACATAACGAGTGGCAGGTGGTACACAGCCCTGCCTAGCCAAATGTGGTGGAGGAAGGAAAGAGCCAGTGCAGGCCCCAGGCTCACCCTCCCCCATGAGAAAGGAGAAGGGGCAGACACAAGAGAGGCTATAAAAGGAGGCAGTTTGGGTGGGAGAGGGAGAGAAAAAAAGCAGCAGCCTTGGGAGGAGGCAGTCAGCTCCAGCTGCACCAAAGGGAAAGGAGGAGGGTGGGGGGAGAGGAGTTCAAGCAGGCCGGCCATGAGCCGATCTACAACTGCTGTAGCAGCCACCTGTGCTGGCAGCAGCAAACAGGCAAGAAATGCAGTGGAGGAATGAGAAAAGGCAGCAATGGCTGGAGGTGAGGCAGAGGAGGGAGGGAGGGAGATGGAGAGTGGAAGGATTCTTATGTGTTTTTGTGACTTTGAAGTTCTGGGATTTGTGCAATGTGGGCTTTGTGTTCTTAAGGAGTGTTTGGCAATTTCTGTTTGGCTGATGTCTCCTGTTAGCTTCTATTGCTCTGCTATTGTTAGCTGTAAGTTTTGCTGCAAGGGATTTTGAAGTATTTTTCTCTCGACTGGATTTTGCCTGTAGCATTCCTTTACTTATGAATGGAGCTGTTTGGGGAGGCTGCCTTAGCGGTAGCCAATACTTACTACATTTTTTTTTTCTTCCTTAAGTGCTGGCTGCGCTCCTTAACTTTCCTTTCTAGCCAGTAACTAATTCTTAAAGGGGAATGTTCCTTTTTAAGCTAGTTCACTCAGCAGTTTGTCTTTTCTGTCTCTGGAGGCTTTTCCTTGTTTGATGAATATATGGAAGAGAGAAAATATGGGGGGAGGGTTTTCAAATTCTTCCTTCAGAAGGAGGTGGGCATGAGAAAGAAAGAGGCAGGGAGGGAGGGAGGCAGGGAAGGAAGTCCTGCCTTAGCACTTGGCCACCAGCAGCCCTGCCATTGACTTTGCTTGTCAAAAGTTTGCAAAAGGAGATCACATGATCCTGGGACACTGTGACCACCATAAATATGAATCAGTTGCCAAGCATCCAAATATAAATCACATGACCCTGGGCATGCTGCAATGGTCATAAGTGTGAAAAATGGTCATAAGTCATTTCAGTGCAATTGCAACTTTGAACAGGGATTTTTGGGGGGGGGGTCATCAAATTTTTGACACCTTGTTAGGTGGTACTCAAATATTGCCATATCCTAAAAGTGGTACAATCAGTGAAAATGTTGAAAAGCCCTGGTTTAGGCAACTTTATAGAAGACAAACTTATCAATGGCTATTGATCTTGAAACACCTCTGAGTTAGGGTAACAGGCTTTCAAACATCAGGGACGGGTGGGGGGTGGGGAATAGTAGGACATGGGTAGATTACCTCCTGCTTTAAGCACCTCAAAGGCGTCTAGTTGGCTACTATGAAAAAGTGCTGTACTTAAGATCCAGCAGAGCTCTATTGTGTTCTTAAATGCTAAAGTACTTGGCAAGATATTAAGAACAAGATATTGCACCTCAAGCATTGCTAACCCTCTAGCATCAGAATCAAATAATTATTAAAGAAATGAGACACAATTTATATTACGGTATGTTTTCAGCTTGCAGTAGAAAGATACAAACTTATACAATAATTTTTCAGATAAGTAACCTTGCTTTCTAAGACAGCACAGACTTTTTTTTGCTTTGCATTTTATAACTCTGCATATTTGTTACAACTATTTAAGAACCATACAGAAAACATCCTCTACCTTGGCTGAATTTCAGAATTATGCTTCCTCACTCATATTACACTCATGTTCAGAGATTCCATTCAGATATAGTGAAAATAACTATGTATTAAGAGATCATACAACATCAAAGCAGGGGGGAAAAATTAATAGCTCTCACGGTAGTAAATTAAACGTCTTACTCCAGTCTATGAATTTTGAGATTGTCTCTTTGCATCATACATTTGTATGCCGTGTCACTTCAAGATTATAAGAGTCCTGGCTCTATTAATATATAAAAAGTTATAAAAGGCAGTCAAAGTGGCAGGTGTCAGCTTTTTTTAAAAATAAAGCTGTTTAGCTCTTTAAATAAGGCTTAATTCCAGTTATTTAAGAAAAAAAGGCCTATAAAGTAATTGCTGATAATGAAGACTGCTGTTTCTTTCCTGCACCAGAAACAATTCCAAAATAAAAATATTTGCTTGTGCAAATCAGCAAAACATAACATTGGGGGATGCTCATGAAATGATGTGCCATCAACTTACATTCTTATTATCTCAGAAGAATCTAATGTTAAGTCTAAATTAAATTCTAATGCATACAACACCCTTCATTTATTCTAAAAAAATATGTACAGCATATTAATAGTATGCAATATGCAAAAGCCTTGTTGCTGATGGCAACTTTTACCCTTCCCTCCCACCTTATTCACATGTGTACCTCTACTAAAACAATTACATCACTAAGCCTGTTAGTTTTAAGGAAATTAGAATTTGTAGACTTTTGTGTAGGGGCTCCATTCATTGGATTCTGAATTGTAGACTTCAACTGTGTTCAGAAACTCATTGCCGTCAAATCCTCCCACTGCATAGATAATGTTGTTCACTGTTGCAAAACCAGCATTGCTTCTTGGTGTGGTCATGCTACCCATCATCTTCCACTCATTCTTAGCAGGGTCATACATTTCCACACAGCTGACTGCATGTGAGCCGTCAAAGCCACCACCCACAAAAAGTTTTCCTAGGAAGCAAATAAGAATAGAAACTTGAAGAACTTGTATCCCAATAAATTCTCAAAGATGCAAAATCTCAATTGTCCACCAAAAAAAAAAAAAGCTTAATACCTAAAGACTAATTGTATAGTAAATTCATTAGTTTTATTTGAACCTTGGACAAACTGTTAAGTTCTGCCAAATTGTTTTAGGTCAGTCAGTTTGGAATACTTCAGCTGTTCTGGATTTGGGCTAAGTACCCTATTAATGGGTAAGGCTAATTTGTATCATCTTCCTCTTCCCTCCCCCTAAGCTGCTCCCAATACAGCATAACCTATTGATGCATGGACTTTTTTCTCTCCCTAGCATCTTTCCTCCTTCTCCACAACAGCTGATGCCCTAGTTCAGGGGTAGGCAACCTTGGCTCTTTTATGACTTGTGGACTTCAACTCCCAGAATTCCTGAGCCAGCATGGCTGGCTCAGGAATTCTGGAAATTGAAGTCCACGAGTCATAAAAGAGCCAAGGTTGCCTACCCCTGAACTAGTTTATTATTTCCCACCAGCTTCTGATTTTCTTGGTGCAACATATCCCACCAAATCCCTACACTAAGCTCTGATACCTTCAGTTATTTCCTATAAAGCCATTTCTGCCAAGAACAAAGCGGCGTATTTCACCAGGGCATGGAACAAGGCACTCCAAAATAAAAGCACTTGAGTTAAGACATGGATTACTTAAATGCAAATGTTTCGTTCCGTGCAATAGTTAATGCACAAAATAGTTTATCCTGCAATTTATTCCACTGCTACATGGAATCCTACTCCCATTAATGTCACAACTATAGATCTCTGAATGGCAATAGGTAGGAAAGGCTTTTTTCAAATGTTATTTTTGAGGCAAAGAGACAATTTGAAGTAGCTTGATTTTCAGATTTTTCAATCATGTATATGCATATACATGTGCACTCTACACTTCCTGTGTATCTGAAGTATCTATCTATACTCAACTTGATTTTGTAGTGCAGAGGCTGATTAAAATAATATGGAAGTGATGCTGCATGCTCACAAATCCCAGGTATTAAAACGTTAAAGCCAAAATTTATAATATTTCTCCAATCCCATGAGCTTACCATCAAGAACAGCAACACCAGCTCCGCGCCTAGCCACGTTCATCGATGCAATTAGCGTCCAAGTATTATTTTCTGGATTGTAACGTTCTACACTGTTAAGGCAATTCCAAGACTCAGCTCCCCCAATGATATACAAATATCCACCAAGTTCACATACAGCAGACTGGTGTCTACCTATAAAGACCAAAGAAGAAAAAAATCCCAACTATTTTAGCATCTAGAATCTTGTCTAAGATTCTGTCACTTAGGCATTCTGGTAAATTCTGCTTTACTTTATTTTACTTGCAGCATATAGTTTTTCCTAGTTTAAAGTTTCAGGTGCATAAACATGCCATTGGTAAATTCTGACACCCAGGCAAAACAAGTAAAATCTGCAAGAAGAGAAAATAAATCACTCCCAAATGTAAAGAGATTATGAACTTACGGATATTTAGCGAAGCACAGCTTGTCCAAGATTTTGTTATCAGATCAAAGACATCACAGTTTTTTAATCCCTTCTGTCCATAAGGATCTGACCCACCAACAATATATAGTTTTCCATTCAGTGCACATACTCCTGTTCACCCAAAAGGAAAAGAAGAAGTTACAGTTTGCAAGCTTTTAAACAGGTAGCTTTATAGAGCATTAACAGATATCTACCTGCATTGCAACGGTTAGTTCTCAGTTCTGGAACTGGAGTCCAATCATCTATTTCGGGATCATACATCTCCCCACAACTTAAATCATCAGAGTGTCCATTTGATCCACCAACAACATACAGCTGTCCCTGAGTTGTAGAAATACATGTTGTTGAGATGATCTTTTAAATTGTATTATTGCTAAATCTGTGCATTAACAAAGGCTTTTAAATCAGTATAATGAAAACCACTAAGATAGCATAATGGCCTAGTATTAAAGGCTTATCTCAAAGCCCAAGATAAAATATTCCCCCGCAATATTGATCCCCTCCCACTCCAAAGAATCCTACTTTCCTACCTCCACCTAATCTAACACACTGCAACTGTTAAAACAGGTTTCAGCAGGGAAATGAACAGGTGATGTAACCATGACTGTTTACTTCACAACATACCATCAGAACTGCCATCTGGAATCGAGCTCTTGGAGTCCTCATTGGTGCGATGAAAGTCCAGCAATCTGTCCGTGGATCATAGCATTCCACAGTGCGCAAACATTCTTGTCTGTTGTAGCCACCTTGTTGTAAAAAGAGCATATGGAAGATGTATTCTCGGATTAGTGAGATACTGTTTTTAAAAAGCTTAAGACAATGTGTGACCCTCCAAATTTTTATGAACTCGAATTTTTGCTACTGTTAGCCAGCATATTTCAAGTTCCAAAAAGAGTTGGAAGAGCAACACACTGCTCATGGAGGTATAAGTATTATGGTGTTACCTGCAGCAACCAGCTTGCTGTTAAGTTCTGCTGTTCCCAATCCAGATCGAGCATACTGCATAGGCGACATCACCTTTTCTACAAGATTGTCTGGCTGAACCTCAAAACTCAAACTTTTCATCAATCGTGGAGTACTAGTTGGGGAACTCTGTGGACTGTTACGACCATGTAGAAAAATCACACAAAAGACACCATCCAGAACAGCAAGACACAAATAGGTGTTATCTGAAAAGCAAAACACACATTTCAATTCCACTACACCAAGGTTTTCACATCCTTCTATCTAAATGTGTTGTAATTCTAAACACCTTTAAATTATTCAAGGAAAAAGAATCCCTATTAAGCACATGGATAATTATTTGCTTCCTCCCACTACTTCTGCATTTAACATGAATGAAATAATCTAGAGTAAAACCAGCAACAACAAACTTTGGCTTACTTGAGGTCTTCTCTGAAGCAACAATTTTCCACTCGTGTTTAAGATTCTGCACTGCTGCATTTGGTGAAAGATTTCCAGAAGAACTGCTACTTAACTGCTTGAGATCATTCTCACGGAGTGGCCTTTTCTGCAAAATCAAAAGGCAGCTACAGAAACCTAGCCAAAGAGCAAAATTTGCTCTGCCTTTGTTTTCAGATCTATTTTTTATTGCTGTGGAGCCTCATCCAATAGCACAGCTACACAGGTAAATTGGTGAACACAGCAAGATGAAACCGTTAGTGCTTTGTTTATCCACAAAATAATGTTCTAGTCCATTTAATCACTTACTGTCCTCAACTTCACAGATCTACTTTCCATTAAAAAATACAATTCCTTACACTCTTCCAAAGTACATCAACTCTGGATTTTAGGACAGATAAATCCAATTTCAAATGAAATAGTTTTATTCCTTACATCAAGTCAGCATTTACCAAATTCAAAGTATCACAAACTGTATTCACACATCATACAAGCTATTGGTTTACCACTCACAAAACCGGGTTCACACACTGCACTAAGGCAAATGCTTAGCACAAAACATAAACCCAATCTAACTAAATTACATATTTTAACACTATATAAATCACCTACTTTAAATCTGTATTATTTTTACTTTTCACTGGTTTAAACCTACCTACTGCACCATTTTCTCGCTAACATAAACTTTCCACCTATAAGACTTATCACTAACATAAACTTCCACCGCCTATAAGATTTATCAACTAAGATTAGGGGATCTAATTTTTTTTAGAATAAAGTTATTCTACAATACAGCTTCCTATTTCCCTTTCTCCTGTGTTTCTATTTCTTCTATTTATCCATATTTTTCATTTGACTATTTTAATATCCTAACCTTTTCTCCCTTTTACTCTTCTCCACTAAATTCAGTGGGATTTGACGTGCATAAGTCAACACCATTTACTCTCTTCAAATATTAAATGCTAGTGAAAAACTTACTAAATGGCCACCAAGAAACGAATGCCATCTCACTCTAATTCTTGTAAATTCAGAAATCACTCACAATTAAAATTGTTCATGAATTTTGTTTCAAACTTAATAAATTGAAATGTGAAAACATAACTTTATTACCAAGTCCAGAAAACAAGTAAGATTCTCATGAAATGAAACAAACTTTCCCACTACTTTCTGCCATATTTATCCAGAACACGTAATTTATTCCTACAATGACAAACCTTTTTGCTCAAGTCAGCCCATTGTTTACACCAGGATTTCAGAATTATGTTATGATTTGATACCTAGCCACCACTTATGACAAAAACATGTTCTATTCTCCAGTACTTCTGAATTGCCCCAGTTCTTTTCTCCTGAACTCTTGAGGAAAGGGGAGACTTGTTGTTCTGCCACATTCATCTTCTCAGCATGTATAAATCTTTCAATCTCATAGAAGCTTAAGTTAAATATCTAATTCTATTCTTGGTTTCACAGCATTTAGCATGTATTAAATGCATTATGGCATACCTCAAAACTAGATGAGCCAGGAAGACACAACTATTCTAAGTTTGAATTTCCCTAGTCTTCTAAACTGGAAATGTCTTATTATACTACACAACATTGTAGTTGTGTTGTACTACTCTACCCAGCTTTACCTGAGGTTACCTCAGACCATGTGCATTTTGTACCTGCACAAACTGAATGTGGTCATCATCACTGCCATACACCTCAGCCTGTCCATCTAGTGGATTTCCATCAAGCAGCTTGTGATCAGCTGAGTAGTACAACGTTTGCACCTGCAAAACAACAGAACAGCAATCTGGCTATAGTCTCCATTGCTGCTTAACTAATGGTACATTGTATAGAAACTTCATAAGGATTCCAGGAGCGCAGCCTGATCTTCTCTCCATCTAGCAGAATGGCATTTTTTTTTTTAAAAGGAAGGTTTCTCTCATGACGACAGATCTTCAGACACTGGATAAAGGATCCTTGTTTTCACAGCTCAAAAGAAATCTTCTTGACTTCTATATTCCTTGCGTCATAAACATCCAAATGTACAACAAGTATAATGTACATTATCTTTCAGAATAAATTATACAAATTTCTTTTTGCAAATCAGTTTTGAAATATGTAAATCAAACACGTTATGTTTTATAAAAGAGATTGCAAAAAAGATAGTGGAACTTTTCAGGAACTTCTGTCGCGCACTACTACATCTCAGATTAAATTTATTAATACTATAAGGGAAATTTGATTATATGACTGAGATTCTCAGGTATAAAAGAAGAACAGCAAACAACTGCTCTGGAAATTAAGGCTTCCCTTTGATGGCAACTCAATACATTTCTCCAAACAATTTGAAATATGAATCTCCAGTGTATTTCATTTTTAACCCAAATGGTAGAAGTTACGTTCATGAATTAGGCTATTTAATTATACAAAACTTTTCAATTGTTAAAATATCCTGTAAAGAAGTAAACACCATTAAACATCATCATCGTTCTCTGCCCACAGCGAATTTTCATAGGAGAACTGGGGCAGAACTGCTGCTTCTTTACGTGTCATTACACTTGGAAGTTTCTTCTATGGTCCTTCAGCGATGAGTATCCTAGTTTTGTTAATAAACCTATGGGGAGATAAATCAATGGGGAGGAACAACCATTAGAACCTTTGACCTACTTTCTCTCTTTAAGTAAAACCTGTAAAAAGAATACATTAAGAACAAAACAAGTTTCAAACCACCTCCCCAAATTTAAATTGAAGATAACTGCTTTATTTGAAGTTGTGTAAAGAAAACTGTGACAAAAACAGAAGACCAGCTCGAACAGTAGTTTAAGCAGCTCACCTGAAACCCCCCTAGTTTCTCAGCTTAAGGATACCTATAGTAAAATTTAAATTCTTCATAGCTTTGTTTTAAAGGGAACAAAAAAAGGAGAAGGGATCATCCTTAATTTCAGAAAAATGTAGTAGGTAAAGATGGTCCAATCTCATGTTCTTAAAACTGACCTCTTCCATCAGATCTTCAAGACAGTCTCCATTCTCCCAAATGCTGCGCTGTACCCAGTTGATTACCTTTGTGTACAGTTTGCCGTTGCTGGGCAAGCTCACATTATCTTCAAGCATTACCTCCAGCTGAAATAAAAAAGAAAAGCACACTGAGGCCACTAAATCAACCCTAAATTCACACTAGTTAAGAGAGCCTACAACCCCCAAAAAACATTGTAAATGTGATAAAGATTTCTTCATTTCTGATGGGCTATACGTTTACATATATTTTTATATAATACAGAACTTATACAGACTTTATATCTTCAACAGGGAAGAAAGTTATCAATGTAATCTAAACAGCAATTAGCAATTGAGCATGGGCATTTTTTTGCATTGAACACAGGCAGTATAGAAAGATATATTTCTTGCCAAATTTAGATTTGCCATGAACCAGCTAGAAATATGGCTAACAAATGACAGCACATATTCGCTATCTCAAAAGATACAACCTGGAAGATACTTCAAAATAAAAAATGAAACGTAGCACTCTATGGCTATGTACTGAATCATTCAGAAAAAAGCTATGTCTAACATTTTGAACAATATATTTTAGCCTTCTGGGAACAGTTAAAGTAAAATAATAAATAAAAATTGTTAGTCTTCCTCAACTCTTAAGCCCCTGGTGGTTTTCAACTATGATGTGGTATGAATTGCTATTTGGTGTTTTAATCTATATCCGCTTCTAGTTACAGGTAGTCCTTCAGTTAGGAAAACTGGGCCCGGAATTTCAGTTGTAAGTTGTTGCAGTTGTTAAATGAGATACCATGTGATTGCAATCCTGGCAGTTGCCTATACAGTCATTAAGCATTTACACAAGTCATTAAGCATAGTGTGGGGTGTCTCAGGAGGTGGTCCTGGGAGGGCTAGCATGGATATATTGTAACTAATGAAGGTATGACAAATGTGGAAGAAATTGTTATCTGCCAAGAGAAAGTACTGAAAATACTAAAAATTATAGAGAAGGTTTGGAAAGAGTTAGGGTTTACTGGAAATAAAAGAGAAATTGGCTAAACTAATTCAAGGATATGTACAAGTTATAAGATGTTAGTGACTTTCACTGTTACAATTGTGCAAATGACTTGAATTCTGGGCTTGTATGTTACAGCAAGCAACAGTAAATGACTTGGAAAAATCTATACTAAACATACTTGTTATCTTTTCTTGCTGAGGTGGCATTGTTACAAAACTGCGTATCTGCAAATTGTTTAAGATCACAAGTTTGTGCAATCAATATTCCCAACTGTGCTAAGTAAGTGTATGGTGACTTTCATGCAACTATTTTTTTTAATTAGAAAAAGAGAATGCTGCTAAAAGTATACTTGTTTACTTCCAAATGGTGTCATAATTGAATAAGAATTTAAATGCTTGTATATGTTCCTGGTACCAGATAGCTTGTTTGTCAAAAGGTTATTTCAGTGATGGCGAACCTTTTAGAGACCCCAAACCCACTTATGCATCGTCGAGTGCCAGGTGGGTGTGGCCCATTGTGTGGGCGTGGCTGCGGTGGTAACGGCAGACTGGGTGGGACTAAAAAGTTCAATCAATTCCAACTTTGCAAGATCTTTTTTTTTCCCGCGAGAAGTTGAACTTTTTTTTTTTTTTTTGCACACAGCGGTGGAGGCCTAAAGCGAAAAGGTTTTATAAAACCCAGCTGAAGGCCTAGGACTGGAGCGATGGCGCACGTGCCCACAGAAAGAGCTCTGAGTGCCGCCTCTGGCACCCGTGACATAGGTTCGCCACCACTGGGTTATCTCATGGAACACTTAACTGAAGTAATTAATATTTATGTGAAAAACGTAACATGGTGATGGATGGGAAGGAGGAAATGGGATAAGCACCTTTAAACGTGGCAGTTTGAGAAATTCCTCTTGGTCAGAGATCTGCAATAAATGCTCTTGAATGTAACCATCAATCTTGTTCAGTAATCGTAAATCACTCATGTTGCTTGCAAAGTTCCGATAAGAGATGCAACTTTCAACATTCATCCTGGACAGCAAATAATCTCCACAAACCTTTTTTTTTTTTCAAAAAAAAAAAAAAGTATACAATTACGATATATTGTAATTTGTGATTTCATTTTGTTTCAGATTTTCTCACCACAGATCTTGTAGTTTGGTTTTTAAAATGACATATCTACAATCAATTTACAAAAAAAAAAAAAAAAAAAAAACAACCCACCCTTGTATGATACTGCCCCCCCTTATATCTTAAGTCTCTTGCCCACTTGTTTTTTTCATTTTGAATATATTTTTTCCAAACTGTTCAACAAAAGTATTTTTAAATATTTACTATAAAAGCCAGATATTTTAATTTGCTGACTTGAATGCTACACAATAATACATTTCAAGTTATTTTTGGCTACATTGTCTCTAAATGATTTAAATGATTAAAAGAGACTTCTTATGGAGGTTTTAACAATGTGCTTTTATTTTAGTTTTGTTGCTATGGGTAATTATGATTAGTGTCTAGTTTGTCTATTAGGTATATTATCTTTGAGTACAAGAATGTAACTTCTTAAAAGTTAACAAAAATATATTATATGAAACTGGCCCTAGAACTGAAGTGTAACAGTGTGCCAGCAGTTATTCATACTATTTGACTTCAAATTCATACTATTTTGACTTCATACTATTTGACATTTTAAGATATGACCTAGCTCAATTCTTTGGGCATTCATGGATATATCTGGGTATCCTAGTATCACTATGGAAATGGTTTACCAATTTCCTAGTCTATATTTTAGCTCCAGCATTCCCCATAAGTTTCCTATGGTGAGTGCTAACTAAGCCTGAACGTGCTCAGCCTCTGAACTTAGGCAAGCCGTTCAAGTTTTGCTATCTGCCAAAAATCCATTATACCTGTTTGACTCTCTCCATCTTCAGTCTCTTAGCTGCAGAGTACACATCTTTGACCAGTTCTTTATCAGCCTTTAATCTATTAAAATGATATAATTATTGTTCTGATTTATTCTGGACAGAGTATAAAGTAAAAATATTTGTAATATAGAAAAAAGGATCACTCACTGAGCAGTGTAAGCATAATTTAACAAGACTTCAACAGCCTCTGAATTAAGATCATCAAATTTCACGTGAGAAACGCCATGTGAATCATTGTCGTTATTGAAGATTTCAAAAAGATAAGGACTGCAACAGGCCAGTACTGCTCTGTGAGCCAACATCTCATGTCCACAGACCTTCATTAAAATAAAAGCCTGCATTATTAAATCTGAAATAGAAACTATTCACCAAATTATGAAACTGTTAAGAGTAACTGTAGTTTGAGTGGTACATGATGTACCAAAACACTTGCCAAAGCACTTTTATTTCTTCTTGATTTAAAAATATTAAAACATTTCTATCATAAAACACAAGCTTTAATTAAGACTTGGGACCAATCATGACCATAATTAGAAAACTGAAAGAGGCGTAAAAATAACCTCCAAGTAGTGTGAACGGATCTCAGAATATGCAATAAAAGGCCACTTTATTAATGTCTTATTATAGTCCTTGAGTCATGACTGTAAGGGAGCCTGCCCATTCAAGGTTGTAAATCGGGTCACCCATGTGACTGACCTAATTTTTTGTAATGGTCGTTAAGCAACCACCAGGGTCATTAAGTGAACCCATAGTTCACAATGGGTTGGTTTGGCTGAAAAATGGAAGTAAATTCATGTTTTTGGCAAAACTGTTCTAACTTGTGGTCATGTGACCCCAGGAAGCTGCAAATGGCCACAAATGCAACCTAGATACTGAGCACCTGAAATGTGGTCATATGACTATGGGCCTGACCATCAGAACTTCAAATCTAGGTCATAAGTACCTCCGCCCAGGTAGGTCCATTATAACTTCAACAGGTTACTAAGCAACCAGCTGTAAGTTGAAGACCTGTATCTATCTTTGAAATAAAATTACCAAAATAGACATCCTCACTTTAAAATATTTATTAGTATTTTAGAAACTCAACATTAGCAAGCACTCTCTACCTGGAGCTTAACATCACAAAATTGGCCACTTTTGCGCAAAGCATTTAACTTGGCAACAGACGATTCAATGAAGTTTTCATCTTCAAACATCAAATACCCATTAGGAATCATTTTGCTTTTTCTGTGGCTGAAACAAAGAACAGCTTGTGAGATTTAATATAAACTACTATAATCACAGTTCTTTTACACAAGGCCATCTTAAAATTATGCATCATAATGGTGTAAACTATACAGAAAATAACAAAATGCAGGTCTAGGCAAGCATTGCAGTGAATTATGCAGTAAATTCTTTTCTCCCTTCTTGAATAGACCCAACATGTTGCAAAAATGATACATCTAATTCAAATAGATACGTTTTCCCCTTCTTTCATAATTTCTGGTATCTCCCACATTATACTGAATCTGTACCATGGAATTACATATTTAGTGTGTGAACTGGCATTATCTTTCCTCTCAATGATTATTTTTCAAGAAAAAGTAACCACCTCAGCAATAAGGACTTTTCAGAGAGTAGCATATGGACTAGCTGTCCCCTTTTTGCTTTCAAGGTCAGAAAGAAGAGTAAACCATGGAAGAATATCTTCTCTTCATGGATGGCGAAAGAGATGAGCAACTGTCCTCCAATTTATTTGTCTACTAAGACTTCTTTATTCGCCACTATTGCAAACTTTGGAATTAAAATTCTGTTTGGTGTTTACATTTTTCTACTATAGTAATTGCTTTCTTTTTTTATTCTGGATTTATAGTTTCAGAATAGGGGAAAGTCTATCTACTTAAATATATTCTGATTTATATTTACAATACATCACATGTAATACTATTTAAAGCATATATAAATGAATAAACTCACCAGTTAGATTTATGCTGTGCTTTCCAGTTAGGAGATTTTCAACAATCCACTGTGTGTTATTACAGGGTATGTCAATTTATATTCCTTCTAAGGTGAACACTGGTTTTGGGAAAAATGCATGCAGCTGTAACTTCTAAACTGTTGACTCCAAAACTATCAGGCTTTAAAACGATGTAATCAAGTCCTTAAAAGCTATAGACATGAATTTCTTCTGTGATAGTCATGCATCATACTCTGAAACAAAAAAAATCAAACCCAAATATTAAATGAATTTGGAATTTCCATATATTATTCAGATTTTCTAGTTCAGTGGTTCTCAACCTGTGGGTCGGGACCCCATTTGGGGTCGAACGACCACTTCACGGGGGTCGCCAAACAAGGCTATCCGCCATTCCCCCCCCCTTTTCTTTGGCCACGTCCCTGGCACCCGGTGATGTATAAGTGGTTGGGGGTCACCACAACATGGGGAACTATATTATGGGGTCGCGTCATTAGAAAGGTTGAGAACTACTGTTCTAGTTGTTATTTGAAGAGTAGATCTATAAAAGTTGCTTTTTTTCTTGTGAACATAAATCCAGAAACAATTTTATATTAAGTATATATTTTAAGATACAGCTACTCCACTTGAAAACTGAATCTTAGATCATTGTTATAATCACTAAACACTATTTTAGAATATAAAATGTTACAATTATCAACTTGAGCACAGGTCAGATTAAACAGCACAGCACTTGCTATATAAACATTACAGAAATTGGAAAAGAAATCTATCACTGCAATTCAGTACATTGAAGAGAATTGAAAATTATGTTTTCCTAAAGTTTATTGTATTTATATGCTTAGTCACTTTGAAATGATGGCTAAATAAACATCTACAAAAACAAATAATTTTTAAGCCTCTTCAATGTACCAAATTACAGATAGAATTTCCTCAATTTCTATACCATTTTTCAATAACTTAAGACTTTAATCATTTCAGCTAGGTTGTATCATGTATATATTCCCTCTTGTGTTACTGGCATAGTTTCAAGAAATCAAATATTCAAATCCATAAGATAACTATTGCCATCCACATTATTTTGTACAATTTTCATGATCTTTGAGGTTGAAGTAATACAAGTACTTTGATTTGAATTGGATGAATGAATATATATGACATAAGAAACTTTCAAATAAAATTTTAAATGTTTAAAAAAGTATGAGATTTACTAAAGAATGTTCTTGAAAGAGACATGTACCAATTTATGAAAATATTTAAATAGACAGTTATTATATAACCAAATGATACTTGAAAAGCTATGCATGTTTCATAATTTATGCATCTGATATAAACTTAAACCCCAACCATTAACAGCTGCAACAGTGAGTAATAACTTCAGATTTTTTTAAACAATTGTGTAACTTTCCCTTCCTGTGCAGTTATGATGCATCCAATTTCAAAAATAATTGATAAATAACCAAATATGGTTATTTACAGGTGTGAAAATCTGAGTAAGTATTATGCTGAAAATGTATTTCAGGGAAAAGAAAGAGTGCAAATCTCTAGCAACTAAGATCAAAGAAGAGTCAGAAAAAGTTACACAATAGATTAAAGAAAACCACCTCTATCACTAATTATAATATTTCTAAACACAGTAACAATTTCACAATGCCAGAATGTTAAGAAAATGCTATTAAGAAAAGCCTGGATGAGAGTTGAGTAATGTATAAAACAGCAAGGCATTAACTGTCATAAGAAAAATAGAACTGCACCTTAGTCCTTTTGTAAAAGAGGGCAGAAATAAAAAGTAATGGAAGTTGAAAGAAAATCCCAGCTTCCTGACATTTATATACTATGCCTTTCAATATTGGTACACTATATCTTTCCTGGAACCCCTTGAACTATACAACATGTGTTGAGTTTAGCTCAAGCAAGCCAAATAAGCATAATATAATTATGACTGAACCTTTCTAGATTTATGCTGATTAAAGCAGCAGTACTAAGGCTGGGTTCTTTTTTACAATGTATTCTTCCCATCTCACAACACTCTGGTTTCTTTTCAGCTGATATAAATATTTCACCCTATTAATTCTACCTCATAGAAATAGCTATTAACATGGAGGAGGGGCTGTGATACATGTGTGTAAGCTGTACTTTAAAAAAGCAGAATATTTGGATTGAGAAATTATAGAGTGAAGAGAAAGTTACAAACTCATTAAATGTAGAGCCCTTCCCAACAATTTTAAAGGAAAAAAACCTTCCTATATTTTTAATCCTAGATTTTTTTTTGTTTTAATACAGAATACAGCTATTGAGTTGTACTATTCAGGAACAAGCAAATGACAAGACATAAATTAACACCAATATTTGTGTGAGGTTTATATTTTGACCACAAGGGAGCATTTACTACTTTCCTTACTTAAAATCCCAGAAATAACCATATACTATATTTCAGAAACATTATGCTTAAAGAGATTTAAGTCAATTATTTAATAAATTTAAGATAGGGAAGACTAATAAAAGCTATCTGCTTCCTCTGTAGCTGTGCAACATACACATTCAATCATGCAGCTTTTATCTTTCAATTGGCTGAAAATGAAAGCAGACTAGCCAATCACATTTCTTCCACCAAGAAGCATATTGGAGTAGACGGTTTTCAATCCTATGAGCTTGGCAACAGGATGCAGCAACGTGGAGAACGAACAAAGGAAAAGCAGAATAAGAAAAAAAAATCTACTGAACTTCCAAATAATGAACAATTCTTACCTTATAGCTTATTTTCCCCACTTCCTAGCAATTCTAATATTGCAATTTTAAAATCCTCACCAATTCTTGCTTTCTTTCAAACAAGGATACTCCCTAACCCAGACAAAACAAGCCAAAAAAACATGTCTTAGCTTGCCATATGCCAATGCTTTCAGACATGGCCAATCTGAGAAACAAAATATTCAGTATGATGAGTGCATCATTCTGGGAAAGGTCAGGGCTTCTACCTGTATTTCAAGATTGTTTGAGGGATGACAAGTCAGATTTTCTGAAAACACAAGAATTTAGACGCTTTTTATTTCAAACCAGCCTTCCCATTTTAAATCACCTACATTATTTGACCTAACTGCAAAGAAGAATATTCTCTTCCCCTTGCAGTCTTTTGAGGAGTGACTTTTGGTTTTACAGTTTTTACCTACACAAATAAAAATACTTTTCCTTCTTAACTGTGATTTATGACACCACGAACATATAGTCAGGCACCGATTAGGGGGAACGCCCACTACTGCAACCATCCACGCTGAAATTAAGGGCATTACTGACACAGCAAGGACTCTTCGCTTTTTCCATTCCTTGGCGGAAGAAAGCTGCACCGAGTCTAAAAAGGTGACAATTTTTCCTTGGAGCAAAGGAGAGGGGTCATCGTGCTAAGAAAACCGAGGTAGAACCCCCCCCCCCGAAAAGGAATAAATGTTGCTTACTTGAAATCTATGCATAATGAAATGTTTAAACGCAAAAACATTTTTTTTTCTTAGCAGAATCCCCTTCCGTTTCCACTGCGCATTTTATGGATCAAAGCAACCCACGTGCGTTACCCTAATACTGTAGTCTAGTCTACAAAATGCTCCAAACAGCTGCTTTGCCGCTCCTTTTCCTCCCAACTCTAAGGCTCCTCGCGGCCAGGCATGCTCCAGAGTCCCTCCCTCGAGATCAATGGTTTTCTATGCACAAGGCTGCAACCTACGGACATTTTTTTTTTTTACCCCCTCGGAGACAAATGCCCAACCGCGCTCCCAGCAACGGACTTTGGTGAAGCGCTAAACCAGAGCCTGTGAAAGACGCCATGAAATCGCCCGCTGCCCGCCCTTTTCATACCTGCAATTGCACAATATAGACGATACCGTTCATATTGAGAACGTCCAGTCTGTAGAGAAGGAAAGGAGGGTTCTGCTTCCAAGACGTGGGGCGCGCCGTGGCACTTCAGAGGAACTACCAGACGGAAGAAGGGGGGGACAGAAGATCGTGGACGTGGGGGGGGGGAGGAAAACAAAAAAACAAAAACGGGAACGGCAGCGGCAAGAAGAGAAGGGCGCAACTCGTTCCACCTCCCCTTCGCCGACCGACTCCGCGTGGCAGGGCAGAGGACTTTGGCGCGCACTCACGCGCAGGAACAACCGAAAGGCGGGAAGGACGAGCAAGTCCGACGTCAGTCGTGACGAGGCGGCACGAGTTTTTGGTTTTTTTTTTTCCTTCTTCTCCAGAGATTGACAAAAGACTGCAACCACCTTTCTCGCGCTCCGGCTATCCGCCTTCTGCGGCTACTCCAGCGAGAGCCAGAGAGGTGCGTAAAAGACGTTGTTCCCGGCGCTCTGCCTCCTCGCAAGGGTACTTTAATCTATATTCTGTAACCCTCCGCCACTAACTGAGATGATAGATTACAGTTCGTGGTGTGACAGAATTAGATTACTCCGCGGGTTGCCGGCTAGACTTTAGCGGCAATAAAAAAAAGAGTTCCGCCTCCCAACAGATCCGTCTGGGAGCTCCTCCTTCGTCTCTCTTTCCACTCCTCCCTACCACTCCACCCGGCTCGCGGCAAAGTGGGTCAGTAGAAGGAGGGGGGAGGGTGTGCGAGCTGAGGAGTGTTATTCTCCTCAGAAAAAAGAGGAAGCCGCTGTTCTTCCTCTTTCCATCCGTTCGAAGGGGGGGGAAAAATGAAGCGATTTTAATCCTGCTGGTTATTTACTGTTCTTGTGGAAAAATAAAGCCTTAAAAAAATAAAGGCTTTTACGAAATTCCATGGGTGAAAGAGAGATCTTTATTTTTGCGCAAAAAGGTTCAGAAGTGATTTAACAATCAACAAATTTCTGAACAAGGGGGAGGGTCTAAACTAAAGCTTTATAGGTTTCTTTTTCTCAGGAACAAAGGAAGCATAGATGGGATCTTACATTGTATATGGAATCTACTTTGTGTAACATTCAGATAGTTTCTCACACGTTAGGTCCATTTCTCATGGGAATACAATGAAGGCAGTTTTTACTTTTATACAATGTTTCTAAATATGCATTAGGACATTCACATACTGTTAATACAGCTTTTGGCTAACACAGCTTTCTTTCAGAGATTATGAAGACACATGATTTTTGCTTTTAGTGATTTTTCATTATTATTATTATTTTACTTTATTCTTCTTTATTCTATGTTATTCTATTTCTTTCCCACTTTACTGTGGTATCAAGGGCCACTTGGAATTGTAATCGCCTATTCGGCGTGTTTCCCTGTCGCTCCTAGACTGAGGATGTGTTTTCATTGTTGGCTTCTAAATTTGTGCAGCAGCCCGATCCGTCCGCTTTTATATCTGAACTCAATTCTAACTCGAAATAAAATCATAACATTTGACCAACCCAAATTCGATCTTAAAAGTCTAACGATTTGCTCTGTCTCGCTTACTTCCAGACGAGGCTGCTTAAAATTTGTTTATTTTTTTGCTCTGTTGGCTTAAAATTAAGATCCGGTAAAACTCCCTGTGTAGAAGAAAGGTCGGGTAGATGCCCTTCTGGCTGGAGTGGCAGCTGCAGGGCGAGGGGCTTCAAAGATCTTTCCTACGGCTTTGCAGATGCCTCCTTGAACCGGCAATCGGGGAAGAAGGACCGGTTGAACTGGGCAGATTAATTTTGAATAGACATTTGTGGGACCGCAGCCATATTAAGATGATTTGCTCTGTCTCCTGCACGAGGAACAAAAACTCCTTTAGACATTCATTGAGTGTTTCGCTTATTACGGGGTTAAAATGGGGCGGGCTGATTTGTGACTAAATACGGCTTTTAAATTCAGTTTTTTAGGGTTCAATGTATGTTGAGCAGACTCGGGCCATTGGGTTAATTCATTTATCCCCGGGGCAATGTAACAATTTAACCTGAGATTTTACTGACTATCCCTCACTTTAGCTGTTTTTCTTTCTTCACCGTATTTTCCCCAAACTCTTCTGAAATTTCGGAATGAATCGTTAAATATAAACTAAGAGCAAGAACAAGAGAAGAAAACATTTTGAGTTTGCAATTGTAGAGAATGTTGCCCGAACAGTTCACTTTTAATGAGGCGTAGTTTTAAATGAGCAATTATTTTCACATATTGTATCTAGCTATGGCACAGTATGATTTGTTGCTAGCATGAGTAAGCCCGGTTGCTATATTTTGCACACCTTGGTATATATTGTTTAATTTGTTGTATGAACTTTTACCAGTCATGGTAATTAAACCATGATTTAATATTCTAAACCATGAGATAATGGTACTATTGTAGCTGTATATGTCCTGGTTATTTTGCATTCATCCCCAAAAGATTTCATCCCCTTTGACTTTCTGAAAGTCCCTGAAGACCTTGTTCCATCAGGCCTGGGCACCCCAGGGGACTGGTGAAATATTGAGGTGGCTCAACTGTTTTTAATACCTGCTCTTCATCCGTGTTTATTTTTCCCTTTTAGCATAATGCTTTTCGTAATTTTAGAGCTTTTAATAACAATATTTTATTTGTTTTTTCTTTTTATTTTTCCCCACCTTTATGATGTTTATAAAAGATACTAGGTAGCAAACATATCTAACACTTCTTGCTCCTCCTATTTCCCCTACAATAGACAATCCTGTAAGGTGAGTTGGGCTGACAGAGAGGACTGGCCCAAAGTAGTTTAGCTTCATTGTATGCCATTTGGAGTCGTTTGTTTATCCAATGGGCACGCTATGTGAATAAGATGAATAAGTAAATATGAATATTTGCTTTTAATTGCGTCAATTGAAATACAGCTTACAGAACCAGCCTTGGTCTTTTAAAAATTTTTATTAATATGGTGTAATTTCTCATTTATGAAAGAAGCATTGATTGGTTAACCCATGTTAATAAAGATAAAGGTTTCCTTGAATTAAACCCAATTTCAGGTTTATTGGAAAGTTGCTTAGCTGCCATCATTTATTGTGTTTGTACAACTTGTTAAATTACAGCCAAGACTAACTCTAACCCTAACCCTTAACTGACAACTGTACTTGGAGTTGCCATAATTTTTAAATCAAGGTTTAATTTTGTATGTTTAAATTCTGATTCCCACAAATACATTGGGTGAAATGGCACATTGGAACTATTTTTTTCTGACACAGCGAATCTTGTAAATAAAGCTAAAATGTTGGAGAAAAATGCAGATTGGATTTTTTCAAAATCCATAAGTTAATTTTAATTGGAGTTTTTTCAAGGTGACCCTATCTGGGCTGCAAACATTGGGATAACCAGTAGGTGATAGCAAAGAGGCTTGATTAATTGATGTGGTGCCATCAAGTTGTTTTTGACTTCTGGAGACTACATACATATTCTCCACAATGATTTATCCCTAATCTGTTCTTTCAGAACTCCCAGTGGGCCACCATAATTGAGTCCGTTCACCTTGTTGCTAGTTGTCCTTTTCCTTTTCCTTCTATCTTTCCCAGCATTTGATCCTTCTTGAGAAAACTAGGTTTTCTCATAATGTGTCCCAAAGTAGAATAATTTGAGCCTAATCATTTGTGTCTCAAATAAGAATTCTTCAGTTAATTTGTTTTATGATCTATCGATTTGTTTTCTTGGATTTCCACAGGATTCCCAGGAGACTTTTACACCACTAAAGTTCAAAGGTGTCAATACTCTTTCTATCTTGTTTCTTTAAAGTCTTTCTTTTACAGTTTTCTTCCATTGAGTGTCACAGTGAATACCGTCGCAGACATTATTCTGATCTTTATAGATATATATCACATTTTAATATCTTTTCTAAGGCCTTCCTGGCTGCTCTACCAGATGCTAGTCTGTGGCATATTTCTTGACCGATTGTTCCTTTATTGTTGATGGTTGATCTTAAAAGGCAGAAGCTATCCGCCACTTTGATATCTTCTTTCCAAATTCTAAGCTGGTTGTTCTGTTTTTATTAGTTTGGTTGTCTTTGTATTTAATTTTAGTCCCATTTTTTTCATTGTGCTCTTTGACTTCTAGTATTATGGCTTGTAACTCTTTGCCATTAGAGTAGCGTCATCAGCATAGTACAGGTTTCTTCCTCCAATTTTAAACCATGTGCATTTTCCAATTCAGCTTTCCTTATGTATTATAATAATATATGTTCTGCCAAATATATGTTTCCTATATATTTAGCATACAGGTTGAATAAACAATGGGAGTCTTGTTGCAGTCCTTTCCCAATGTGGAGTCAGTCTGTTCTGCCATGTTCTGTCTGTACTGTCACTTCCTGACCTGTATTTAAATTTCTCATGAGAGTAATGAGATGTTCAGATAAGATCCCTATTTTTGTGAGCTCTTTCCATAATTTGACATGATTAACACAACTGAATTTCTTTCTATAATTAGAAAGAAATGACTCCTTTTTGGTGTTCTTTGGCTTTCTCAATTATCCAGCTTACCACCATCTAGTGGTTGTTTGGATTTTTACAGCCCATATATGGCAGCCTTAGTTGTTTTATAATTGGGATTAATATCATTAGGGATGATTACCTGACTCTTTTATACATTGGTTCTCATGTGTGAAGTAATAATTACAGGCAGCCCTCATTTAATGACCACCAACTCAGCAAATGTTCAAACTTGTGCCTGTGCTCAGTGAGTGGTACTTATGACCAGTCCCCAGAGTTCTAGCCTTCACAGCATCCCAACATTCATGTGGTTGCCATTTGCAATGTTTGTGGCTTCTAAAAAGCAAAGTCAATGGGAAAACTGGCAGGAGGTCAATAGTGTATTTGTCCTTGCTTGACAGCAACTGGAACTGCAGGAATTGCTGTCACTAAGTTTTGTGGTCATGTGACATTGCAGTTTTACAACCATATTGCTTAGCAATGATCATTCCAGTCCCAATTGCTATTGTAAACCTAGGACAACCTGTAGTGTAAGTTAGATCAATTATATAAAGCTTCTTTTGTCTTTCAGAAACTAAATACAGTAGTGTTTCTCTCCCATACTTTGGCACTTACATTATTATTCCTACAATAACATATGATATTTCACAATATTAAGTTTGTGTGTATACATAGACATATACTCTTAAGGTTTTTGTTAATTTATGCTAATATATTTCTTTAATCTGTAACTGCATTTTAGTTCTTTTTCCTTTTGAAATTAAATGCATACTCGAAACTACTGTAAAACACATCAAAGGAAAATATATTCTAGTCATGGCATGTTTCTTGCTCAACAGTCTGTTGGAAGAGAAGTGGCCACATATACTGTAAAGCTCTCATTGTTTTATTTCAGAAGGTATCACTCAGGTTTCAGACTTATTGACTATGGATAGTCACTCAGAAATCAGCCACATTGAATTCATTTGCATTAGCTTCCAAATAAGAGACATAGTCTGCAAAGTTAGTATGCTTTTTATTTTTTTATAATGGTCACATGATATTTCTTACCTTGAAGTAATTTCCGGACTACAACCTACAAATAATGATTATTTATTTATCATTGGAGTATGGCAGATGTATTGATGGTAGTTAGTAAAGGTAGCCAGATGGTCAGAGCAAAACAAAACAAAACTACAACCTAGTTGAATTCTACTATCAGGGAAGCTACAGAACATCCATTCTTTCCTAAGTCATCATTGTGCATCTTTGTAATCATAAACAGCATTAATTCTCCAGTATTCTGCTTTTTAACTATTTGAAGAAAACTTGTGAGAAGAAATAAAACCACATCTGACCCAGCATAATTTCTATGGGTTTTTTATTGCAATTTATATTTTATTGCAATTTATATTTTATTTATTTATTTATGAGACTTATATATCGCTTTAAGTGCAAGCACTCTCTAGCGGTGTACACCAGTAAGCAATGTATATATATATTTACATTGCCCCCAACAATCTGGGTCCTCATTTTACCTACCTCGGAAGGATGGAAGGCTGAATCAACCTTGAGCCGGTGAGATTTGAACCACTGACCTGCTGAACACAGTCAGCTAAAGTGGCCTGCAGTACTGCACTCTAACTGCTGCGCCACCTAAATATTTGATAATTAAACCATGAAATACATGTATAGTATTTAATACATATGTTAACATAATACAGAGATGATATGAGTGTTCAGGGCAAAAATCTGGCAGTTCCATATAACTGGCTAGTGGATAGACCTGGAATATATTTTTGGTGCTGCTGGGCAATTGGGATGATTGGGGCATTATTCTTTATGACCTACAGCAAAGAAAAAAGATTAGTGTAGTGCTGATTAATAGATGGAGCCACACTAGTCTTGCCCTTCTGATTTCTTCTCCAGGACAACAATAGTCTTTGGTCCATGCTTTTGTGGGAGAAATACAGTTTTTAAAGAACCTTTCATGGGCTCATTCAAATACAACTGTTGCAATACAAGTAAGTTTGTAAATAAGTAGGCAGGCAAGGACAATACATTTTTTCTCTGGTTCATGCTTTTATTCCAGCAGTCCAGAGTCATTTTGATAGTGAGATGGGCAGCATATAAATTTAATAAATAAAAAAAACGTTCCATCCTCACCATGTTGATAGTCACCCACTAGCCTGGTTCACAAAATGGGGTGTTAAGTGAGGTCGATTGATGCAGTTTGTTTAGTTTTTGACTTATATTGATTAGAAAAGGGAATGAATGTTTAGACTTTGGATATATAAATAAATTAAAACATAATGTGGTTATTTTGGTTTTAGGCTAGAATGTTGCATGAACCAAACCAGTTATAGTTTATTTGGTAATCTGTGGGTTTAATAAAGCACAGTATTGTGCAATACGTGGACTCAGTCTCATGGTATGTAATATTGTACTAATTAGGCATGAAAAAACATGCCCTTGAATAGTATCTGTAAATTAGTGCAAATGTGCTTTAATGAACACCTTAATTGTATAAATTTAGTTTTAAACAGGAATACAAAATCCAGGGCAAGCTTTTGTTTGCTGAACTGTGGTTTGATTTTTAATGTTTGAAACTGGTAACTATAGCAGGTACTATATATTTAACTGGTAATATATTTAACTGGTAATTTCCAATTTTTCCTATAGTATTAACCTTGGAAAGAGATATTTCCTGAAATGGGGATGGTGAGAACAACTATTCCTTTCTATCTTCCAGAATGCTTTGGATAGTACTCGATTTGCATTTCTGGGGTATGTAGCTGTTGCATAAAAATTGAAGAATGATATATTCGTATCTGGAATGGCCCTCCATTTCCACTTACGCAGCTTTGGAAAGGATCCATCTGGACCAGTGAGGGAGGAAGGAGACGTCTGCTTAACAAGTCAATTCAGCCAATGATGATCATTGAGGTGACAGATGTTGCAAACAGATGGCTCTCACATTTTCCTGGGTGCACAATAGTCCAGACATAACAAGCAGGAAGTACCGTTTGTTTTCATCTTTGACAAAGCACAAAACTCCTGCTTATTTTGTTTTTTTTCCAAGTAACTGCCTTGAAATAGAAGCTCTCTGGAGATATATTCTGATTGAAGTTTTGGACATGGGGTAGGTGCAAGGCAGGATAACGGTTGCCTTGAATTCAGAAGCGAGGAGATAGGTTGAAGTAAGAATTCCCACCAGCAATGACACTCCTGCTCACATACTTAGCATTTTGAAGTCTTCCAAATGAAAATACTAAGCATCCAATACTGTACTAAGCACCCAAAGTCTGATCACAGGCTTGTGGGATTATAAGTGTGAAAACAGGTCATAAGTTACTTTGTAATAATAATAATAATAATAATAATAATAGTAATAGTAATAATAATAATATATCTGTAATACCATCAAACATCCACATCTGCCTATCCCAGGTCCTGGGTAAGGACTCGATAGATAGACAAAATGCCAAATCCAGTCTGAACATCTGGCTGACTGTGCGATGATCCATTTCAGGCAAATGGCTGTCCAGTCTCTTCTTAAAAACGTCCAGTGTTGGAGCATTCACCGTTTCTGGAGGCAGGTTGTTCCACTGGTTAATTGTTCTAACTGTCAGGAAATTTCTCCTTAGTTCTAGGTTGCTTCTCTCCTTGCTTAGTTTCTACCCATTGCTTCTTGTCCTGCCTTCAGGTGCTTTAGAAAATAGCTTGACTCCCTCTTTGTGGCAGCCCCTGAGATACTGGAACACTGCTATCATGTCCCCCCTCATCCTTCTCTTCATTAAACTAGACGTACCCAATTCCAGCAACCAGTCCTTATATGCTTTAGCACTTTTTTTCAGTGCTGTTGTAACTTTGTTCATTGAACAAATGTTTGTAAGTTGAGAACTACCTGCATTGAGAGATCTTATTTCTTCTCCAAAAGAAAACCCACATTGCCCCTCAAATTTTTCACTAGTTATTAAAAAATGGTTGGACTGTTTTCTCTAGTTAAGCCACTTCATGTTTTGGATATGCTATGTGTACCACTGTTAGATTAAATTACAGATAGTCCTCAACTTATGATCACAATTGAGCCCAAAATTTCTGTTGCTAAGTGAAACATTTTTTGAGTTTGCCCCATTTTACAACCTTTCTTGCTATAGTTGTTAAGTGAATCACTGTATTTGTTGAATTAGTCAAGCTGGTGTTAAGTGAATCTGGCTTCCCCCATTGACTTTGGTTGTCAGGAGGTCGCAAAAGGGGACCATGTGACCCTGCAGCCATCATAAATATGAGTCAGTGGCCAAGCATCTGAATTTTGATCACATGACCAAGGGGATGCTACAACAGTCGCAAGTGTGAAAACGAGTCATATGCCACTTTTTGGTGCCATTATAACTTTGAACAGTTACTAAACGAGCTGTTGTTGTAATCAAGGACTACCTGTATACCTTTCTTTTGAATTTGTGTCTGGTATTTTTATTTATGTACAGCATAGTGAGATTTTAGTATACTGAAAGGTTCCTGTAAATGGTTGACTTAAAAAGCAAAATATGATTAAATAAAATATTGACTTTTTGGGATTTTGTTTTTCTACAGATCATTGATACTTTTGGGGGGGGGGGATTTCCAGAAAGATCCAATAACCCCAATCTTTAAAAGTATACAAAGTCAGCTATGCTCATGTTTTACATCTCTTTTAACTGCTGCTGGCTATGGTTTTAAGAATAAATATTACAATAAACTATATGTAAATTTTATTATCTTTAATAACATTGTATATGTTGTAAATCATTTGGAGAGCCTTGGAAAATGATAATATCAGATATAATTTGTTCTTGTAATAGGCACAAAACAATAGGTGCCATTCCCAGCCTTACGTTAAACTTGCAAGTTGCGAGAATTAAATATGGAAGTTGTTCCATATTAATTTGAATTATAGGGCCAGACCAGATGTAACAATAGAAGATTGTCTGAAATGTATCATGAAACCATGGATTTAGATTAAATTACTAAATGAGATATTTTTGTCTTTACCGTTTACTTGCTTACTAAAATAGTCATTTTGGTATGTGCAAATCAGAGTTATCTGTATGTCTAAACTGATATAGTCATGGTTTGCATTGCTTTGCAAATTAGAGTTTAATACTGGCTTTCAGACAAATAAAAAAAAGTACATACAGTAGTTCTGGATATAATGACGAATAACAGTATGTCATGATCTGGGAGTTATACAGTAAATCACACATAAGAAATGAAAAGGAACACATAACTGGTTAACTGATTCCTAGAGGCACCAACTAAAGTGAATTGGCCTACAATGTAAAGTACCTTCCCATTATGCTCTGACCATGATGAAAATCACACGGAAGAAGAGGTTACATGTTAGTTCTGATTCAAATGTAAAAATATTGGTCCAATAAATTTATCAGATCAGGAGCAAGTGATATAATCGTTCATTCTCTTTCTTCTTGTGCAGATATGTTTAAACACTTCTTCTTAAATTATAGTTTCCTTTCATACCTAAACGAAAAAACTGATTTTGGCATTTCCTCCAAATCATAACACAATACCAGGAATTAAAATAGTTTTGCTGAGATGGGCATAAGAGTGGAGAAAGATCAACAACACCAAGGCAATGCAATTTGCATTATTATCCTCACTGAATCATATTTATTCAGTTTTTCCAAACCGATAATGAATATTTGCTCATCTGTGAAGCTTACTAAGTGATCTTCGACAAATTGTTCTTTTCCATTCTTCTTCTTGTTGTGCCATATCCGTTATTGGATGTTGGCGATCATATTGGTGATCCTGTTTTTATCAGCAGATGCATGAAAAAGTGCTGCTGAGTTTTGTCCAAACCAGTCCTTTAGATTTTGAAGCTATGATGATGTTCTTCTGCCTGGACCTTATTTGCCTTCAATCTTTCCCTGGAGGATTAAATGTATGCCGTATTTTTCTAGGTGTCGCATCACATGTCTGACATATTCTTTCGTTTTTTAATTTTTGATGATTTCCCTTGGCTTTCCCAGGTGGCTTATCACCACCTCATTTCTGATCTTGTCAACCCAGCTTATACGTAACAGTCGCCTGTAAATCCACATTTCAAATGCTTCTAGTCTCTTCAGGTGGCCTTCTGTCAGAGACCAACTCTCTACTCCATAGAGCAGGATAGAAAAAAATATAACATCTGACAAGCCTGATTTTCAGTCTTAGGCTTATGTCGTGACTGCAGAAGACCCATTCTAGTGAATTGTATTGTATTGTATTGTATTGTATTGTAGTACTATAGGGTTTAAAATAAATAATCTCATAGATACAATCCTAGTGGAAAAGGAAAGGGCGAAATAGTAATTTATACTTTGTATCTGGAAGCCTTAAGAACTTTTATTTCCTCATGGGGGGGGGCTCTTTGGCTCTCGTGTCTCAAATTAGCATATTATCGGTCCTGAACATTTGTACCTAATAAACACAAGAACCACAGTTTCTCCCACCCATTGATACACATCTGACAACTGGTGTTACTAGATAAAGCCTTGTGTAACTCATAAAATGTGACTGAAATGCAGAAAATATTATTTTTAAAAATCTGTTTATCTTGTGTTCTGCATGATACTTTCTTCTGGGTGTTACTTAATGTTGATACTGTAAAATTGGTCTTGGCTATGTTCATGTAACATGCTTAAGGAGATAAAAATAGTAGATACATACGTACATGCTAAATATAGTTAATGTTAACTTTACATTTTTGTGGGTTATCCTATATGAACCTGTTTGGTTAATTTATGGTTCAGTGTATTACATGAATTAAGAAAGTGAACTAATTCAATAATGAAGTGAAGCACAGTATGAACATAGCCAAAGAACATCACTTAAGAATGGGAAGTCCCTATTCATTTATCACAAATTTCTTAGATAAACTATGACAATGTGGATGCTTACCTCAAGAAGGTTGAGTTGGTGAACTGGTGTAAGGAAAACAGCCTAGTTTTAAATACCGGAAAAACCAAAGAGATCATTGTCAATTTCAGAAAAGGCAGGCACAGCCACATTTCTCTGTGCATTAATGATTCACCTGTGGAGATGGTTACCAGCATCAAATTCCTGGGTGTGCAGCTAACAAGTAGGCTGGCTTGGTCGCTCAACAGTGAGACACTGGTGAAGCGGGCACAGCAGTGCCTGCATTTTCTGTGTCGCATGAGAAAAGCACATCTTCCTTCTCCTATCCTTACCACTTTCTACAGGGGGACGATTGAGAGCATCCTGTCATACAGCATCGCAGTCTGGTTCTTGGAAGCATCACTGCTTCAGACAGAAAGGCGGTGCAGAGACCAGTAGGGATGGCCAAAAAGATCATTGGCAGTTCTCTCCCTCCTTCTCCAGGACATAGCACAGAAGCATTGCTTGAGCAGGGTCCGTAAGATTATCTGGGACACTAGACATCCTCTTCATGACCTGTTTTCCTTGTTACCTTCTGGGAGGAGGGGGCTCCGTGGTATCCAAAGCAGAACATCCAGATTCAGCCAGAGTTTCATTCCATACAGCATGTGAACTCTCAAGCTTCTTCCTTCCGTTATATATTCAAGATGGACAGTATTTAATATTCATTTGTTATGTATATGTAGGGGTGTGTACAAACGTTGTATATAGTATGTTTAGGTATGTGTCATGTATATGTTTCACTTTGAGAGCGGGCAACTAAATTTCATTTTTGACGTGTGCTGTTGTGCCCACAGTAAAAAAATGACAATAAAGGTTATCTCATCTCATCTCATCTCATCTAAGCTACTGTTCATACTTAATATAGAGCCAGTGCCCCTTTCTTCTCATCCTTTTTCCTTGCTGCTTTTAATAACTATTTCTGGTTAAAATGACCATATTATCAGATTATAGCCACACTTATTCTAAATAAAATTTCTATTTTTATCTGGATTTGAAGTTGGGCTAATTAAAAGGAAATGTCCTTAACCAGTAGTATGAATCACTATCAGGAAAGAAAGCAGAAAGAGTTCTGAGAAAGCAGGAGGAATTCATAACAATGGCAAAAAAGAAGGAACTAAAGAAAGGTGCATATACATTCAATCTTCTAATAGCAATTGGATGGGATGGGTGGGTTTGGGGTATATTTTGGGGTATAGTTGAGGAATCCTGAACTATGCATCAGTTCTGTTTGGGATAATGCAACCCCATCCAGAGCAAGAGATGAAGAATCCCAAAAATACTCAGTCTGGCTAGGACCGAAGCTGATGTCCTCTACCCAAATCCCTTCAGAAAAAACTTCCACAGCATAAGGTAGAGATATAGATCTGGACATAACTGATATATTAATTTGTCAGTTGTGCTGTTAGATGATCTTAGCCAGCGGCTTTATGTAGATATTAAAGAGCTAAATACAGTTAGCTGACTTTTAGTGGTACGTGGTTTAAGATTTTTTTTTCTAGCACAAGAATTGCCTACAGATATACTGTTGATCTCTGTATATCCAGCTCCAGTGCTTTGTATCAGTTTCCTCAATCTTCCATTCTTATTTATGGATCTACCCTATCTATACATAAGTAGCCCAACTTTATTTCTGTTTTTTTTTTCATTTTATTTGTATATAAGCTCAAGACAAAGAGAAAAATTGTATACATTTCCAATAAGCTCCTGTATTATATTCTCTTTCACATTTTTGACAACTCAGGATACAATCCTTGAGGATTTATGTATCTATGTACACTATATCAATGTTGTATTTATCATATAATATATCAAGCACAATATTTGAGGGAAATAATGCTGAAATTAATTTACACAGTGACTAGTTAGAACATATCTCATCTCTGACTTTGACATACAAGTGTTGTGTTTATTTGGGCAGGATATAATCAACTTTATCAGTAAAACAGAAGTGATATTATCCAGCAACTGTCAGAGGCTTGGTAAATTTCCTCCTTCACTGAGATATAAAAGTCTTGTTACTACATTATGTAACAAATGCAGTGCTTGTGATCTTTGGAAGCAGATTATTTCCTTGCTACTATCTCATAATCCTATATATAAACATAAAACACCAGGAATAAAATCACTAGAGGATGATTGATTTAGCAAATTCATAATCAGCCACCACTGATATTTATCTCTAGTTCTTTCTTTCATATCTTTTTGGATAAAATAATCTAGATGCAACACCATCAGTTGTCAGATACCTGAAGAGATTACTTGGTGTATCTTACATATTACATATTTTGATTTATCTTATTAACTGAATTTGACTTTATGAACCATCTATGCTGGAATGTAAGATGCAATAAATAGATTCAAGACTTGGATTACCTGTGAGTAGTGGTGGGATTCAAAGATGTGAACAACCAGTTCTCTGTGTGGATGTCACTTCCAGAAGTCCATTCTGGGCCTGGGCAACAAAAAATTAGCTACTGGTTCTGCTGAAGTGGTGCGAACTAGCTGAATCCTACCACTGCCTGTGTGGTTTGCAAAAGTACCAATTCTCTTTGGGATGGAACAACTAAAGAGAAACCTCAAATGAGAACTAAGTGTGTTCAGTGCTTATGAAATTTAGATTAGATATTGAGAAAGAAAGAAAAAATAGAAAACTAAGTTGTCCTTATGATGTTGCTTTCATCTCATCCCTAGCTAATGAATGAGACAACAAATTGTCCTGCTATAACTCAATAATATTCAACTGAGCCACAATATCTTTATAAGGTTTATGTCTATTGTCACAGGTGAAATTAGGTGCCAAGTATTGAGTGGAATCAGAATGACGCTTGTTGGCTATTTCAGACTGATGCAGGCAGAGATATCCTTTCTTCCAATCCCTGGTCAACTTTATCTGCTGCCATTATGCTGTTCTCTATAGAGCTGGACATGGCACTGCTGTAATGGTGGTCTATCAAAATCATGCAATAGTACTAGAATGCATGGGAATAATGAAATTACTTTAATGGCCTTTTCCAATTTAGAACAATTATAGGACTTCCACCATAGCCTACCGAACGAACAAAGAAGAATTTTTAAGTCAGCAATATAAGAAATAAAGGAAAGACAGAAGAATTCTAGATGAAACTCCTACAGGTAATCCAGCTCCTTTTTGACTACAATCTGTTTTCTTAAAAAAAATGTATTCAGCTTGGATTTGATAGATTGGTATGTAGAAAGAGTGTAGGTGTGATGAAGAGTTTCCTGCAGCTGGACCTGCCTCACACCTGCTCAACATGCAACTGGTAAATATGTTTACTACTGGCTACTGATGTGTAGGAGATGGAAGCAGATAAGTAGAATCAATTAATTAATTATTCTGTTTATAACTCACTGTTCATGCAAAATCAGACAGCATTATTTGATATTGAGTCAAAATGGACCCAATAAAAACAAGATAGGAATCAGCCATGAAGTGGCCAGCAAATTTCATTCAAGTATAAATTTCACTGGAGTCAAGAATGGGTGGATAGCATTTTAACTCAGTAAAGGAGAATGTATCTCTTGTAATGTTAAGGATCTTGATTGTTTCACAACACTTTGCATATATTAATGCAGTCTTGCTGACCTTGAAATATATTGGAATAGGAAATTCTGGGAATTATAATCCCATCACATCTTGAAGTCAATAAATTATAGAAAGCTAACTGCCAGAATCTAATCTATGCTTTTGGTGGATAACGAAAGTTTTTATCATAGTTCATATCACAGTCACTACTAAATATTCATTATAATAGTCTTCTAAAAACACATTGAAGAATTTTGTGACTAGGCCTGAAAGGACCAGGGTCAGTTAGTGTCATATGCTTAGACAGGAGCCTCTTACACATAATCTTTATAACATATTAGCCTACAGAATCCAATTTATAACTACTTTATTCTCTGTTTAAAAGTAAAGTTCTCCTTTTTCCACATTAACATAAAGCGAGCATTCATTTCACTGGTAAAAATTTCCATGAGAGGCAGCTACAGGAAATAAATACTGACTCATAGGATAACGTAAATTGCCACAGTACTCCTGGGCCCCAAATGTTAAAAAAAAGAGGTGTCTGGAAGGCCTAAAAACTATTTCATTCATGTTTCAGTTACTATTTTGAAAGTAACTTTCCGAAAACGGCTTCAGTGTTTCATGCTTGCCTTATCATCCAGGCTAGTCATATTTGAATTAATCTGACATAAGCTTTCTTTAAAATCTTTTTGTAAAACTGTTTTTTAAATAAGATTTTGAAAAGCAGATTGATGCCATGTGCTAGGATGTTGAATAATGGCATTTCAAGTTTACATGAGAGCAAATCAGCATGATATAAAACTGAAATAAATGAACAAAAATCTGGCATGATTGCTGGAATATGCCGATTAAAACAATCAGTGAAGCTGAGCATTGAAAACTCCTTATGTGCAGTATTTTGTAAGACTAATGTTTATGGAAGAACATTCTAGGCTAAGGTCCTCACTCAGTTTCATGCTGAGATTATTCTTACTGTAAGTACTTTAAGCCCATTTTTGCTCATTGGCAAAGAAAAGATATTGTGTCAGTTCAAGGTATGTTTATTCTTCTACTACCAATTTAATACAGTCATGAAATGGAGTGAAACTAGTGCAAGGGTAGGCAATCTTGGCTCTTTTATGACTCATGGACTTCAACTCCCAGAACTCCTGAATCAGCATAGCTGACTCAGGAATTCTGGGAATTGAAGTCCATGAGTCATAAAAGAGCCAAGGTTGCCTATCCCTGAACTAGGGCATTGAAAAAGAGGGGCCAAAAGCATACTTCATCTTAAAATGAAGGATAAGAGGGTGCTATTCCTTTCTGCATTTCATCTTCAACAGCTGGCTCTATTTATTTGTCCCCTCACTATAGAATAGCATTCTGCACCTTGTCAATTGAAGTAAGCTAACTTTGGGGTATTACAACTATTTCCATAAATGCCAACAAATAGCAAAGCAACTACCATTGTGATCTTCTGTCCAATTAAATTTTTGGCTTGACAAACTTTGTCAGGTTGTAGGACCAGCCCTGACTCCAAGATTTTCATTTATACAAAGACAAATATGTTTTAAAACAACTTTTGGGTATTCATGGATGAGATAAATTTTCAAATGGAATTTTTGTAACAATGAAATTATTCCAGTTTTCCTCTGCTTTGTTATTCCTCAGTGTGGCCTTTGCTCTTGCAGAATCTTCTACATAACAGCTTCTCTCCAGCAGTGGAAGGATTGTCTGTGGATATAACCTTGCTAATAATCCTCATTTACCAACACATCATCTTAGCATAAAGGGACCTCTCATTTCATTTGCAATTTTTTAGAGTAGAATTGTTACATCTCATCAGCTTACGATTTTGGCAACAGTATCTATCTTCATAAATTGATCTAGTATTTGCTAAACATTGAAGAGCATTGGGATAAAAGAAAAAAGGAGAAAAAACACAATAGAAATCTGATTAAAATAACTCCCAGTTTATAAATGTGAATAATCCACAGGTAATAGTGAAAACTCTAGGGGAACGGCATTGATATCGCACACAATTTCATATGTAAATTCTGATAAAAGTTTGGAATCAAAGAGGTATTAGATTTGAATTTGGATATTAATTGAAATCAGCCAGTTAAGAATAAAACAAATAATCTGCAAATGAAATTGAGGTGAATGGATGCTGGAAAGAGTGACTTAGAGATTTCTTATGGGAATGATAATGATATACAGAGTGGAATTAAATGAATTATTCTAAAGTCCCACAAAAATAAATGGACTAATAAATGCTATAAGAATGTTGAAAATGGCAAGACTACAATAAAAGAAGGAACAGAAAGAAATAATTATTATAGTTTAAAACTAGCGTTCATATATAATTACACTGATGAGGCACAACATAAAATGCAGTGGAAGTATCATATAATACCTCCTTTACTTCAAATACAAGGAAACGTTTTAAGATATCCTAAGGAATCTTCAAGATGAATAGAAAATTTGGCTATGCTCTGGATGACACAAGGCTTTCTTTTTTAAAAGGAAATAAATCAAATTTCTAAGCACCCAGCAAGATATAGTAGTGGAGGTGAAGTAAGTTCCATATAATGATCTAATAAGGCTGCAGATGTAGATTGTGCAACTTATTTGCTTATGAAGTGGCTAATGTACATGTGACGGATGCCTTTGGGCCTGATGTTTGATAAAAAATGATCATATTGTTTTCTTATAGAAAGGGAAAAGGAGTAAAATGATTGCAAAGCCTCCAGGGAGATTGGTTTGATCAATATATCTGGGAATTGTAATTGTAAAAGTGTAAAATTGTAATTAAAACGGTATGAAACAGTAACAGTGAACTAAGTTTGAGAAGTACTTAGTGGCTCCATGCTGGGCAGGGAATGTGCATACCAGATTTTTCCTTTTCAGTTGGTTATTGAAAAATATATCAATGTGAGAAAGTAAATTATAAGTTTGAAGAAAAAGCATAGGGTAAGATGAATTATGGAATAGGATTGCATTATAGAATATCTTGTGATAATATGGGGTTGGAAGTTGATTGTTAAATATGGTAAGAACATTATATGATAAAAATAAAACATGAGAGAATAAATGGAATACTCAATGAATGGTAAAACAGTGAGCAGTGAATAACACAAGGATGTGTGTCCTCTTACATATTCAACATATTTATGGTTAAAAATTTAATAAGGAATGCTTCTGGTGATATTAAATCTGTATTAGTTTGAGATATTTATGTATGTGTACATTTGTATGCAGTTTATGCTAAAATCCCATGTGGTTATCTTATGGCTTGACTACTGCAATGCTCTCTACATGGGGCTACTCTTGACTACCATACAGAAACTTCAACTGATCCAGATGTCGTGGCATGAACAGTAATGGTCATGCCTTAGTATGCTCATGTAACATCTCTACATTGTGAGCTGCACTGATTGCCAATTTTCTTCTGGGTGGAATTCAACATGCTCATTGTTACTCATAAAGTCCTACATGACACGGGGCCTAGTTAATTGAGGGAGAGTCTGTCTGCCATAACATCCGTCTGACAGAATTGATTCTGCGGAGCTGGCGTGCTTCAGGTAACTTCAATGAAACAATATCATCTCTCAGGACCTCAGAAGAAGTGCCAGTCTTCTGGAACAAAGTTCCCCTGAGATCTCTGTTGTTGTATAGAAGAGCTGTTCAGACCTGGATGTTTACCCAGACTTTTTGGTGAGGAAAAGTGTAATTTCACTGAGTGTTGCGAGCAACTCAGAATCACTGAGACATACAAGTTTAATAAATTTTATTGTTGGTGTTATTTGGAAATGTTAACTCGTAGGACCTGTGCTTGTCAGAAATAACAAAATGGATGTTTATTCATGTGTTTCTTCTCACTTTGTTACACAAAAGTAATTATGGCAAATACAAAGGGAACAAGTTATTTAAGTGTATAGGGTGAAACCAAAAGAGATAGGGTCAAGAATGAATGGGTGCTGAAATGAATGTGAACTGAATACAAAAGTGATTGGCTAGAATGAAAGAACTATGCTGAGGTTGATTTGGCATATAGTGAGAATCAATGAGAATCAGCTTGCAAAAGAAATAATTGAAAGAAGAATAAATGGATCAAAAGGAAGGGGAAGACAGAGAAAGTCATGGTTGGGTGGCACTGATGTCAGAGAGAAAAAGGGACAGGTAACAAATTTAAAGTACAATAGTGATGGATGTCATGAAAGAAAAGATGGTATGCGAGACAGAAAAATACAGACAAGTAAAATAAATAATGTTGGTGTATATATTATATTTAGATTTCTTTTTTGCTCTTATTTTTGGCCTTTCAATTTACTTTTTGCTTATTATTTCTTATTCTTTTTAATGCTTTGTAAGGCATTGCATACTTCAGAAGGGAACAGCATGATGGGTATCTACGTAGTTAATTTTTAGACTGTTTGATTCTGCATCATCATAATCAACATTGCTTTCACAACTTACTATGTCATTAATATACATGTTTTTTTTTATTTTGCAAAATTAAAGAGTCAGGTTCCTACTGTAAAAAGCTCATGATCCAAATTATTCTAATACCCTTTAAATGTAATGGATTGTAATTTCTGTAATGCTGGCTGTGGGAGGCTGAAACATTGTTCAGCATTTTTAAAGGGCAAAAGGTTGGGGCAGGCTGAACTATCAGTTACAGGAAGACAATGGGATGGCAGGGGTGAAGCAATGATAAAACTAGAATCAATGAGACGAAACATATGCAGAATTTGGTCCATTATCAGATCCCCATAAAATTGTATAATAGAGTTTTATTTAAAGAATGAGAACCAGTTTGGTGTAGTGATAAGGTTGGAAATCAGAAGCCAGCTAGGTGATCTTGGGCCAGTCACTCTCTCGCAGCCCTAGGAAGGAGGAAAGGACAAACCATTGCAAGAAAATTGCAGGGACTTGTTGTCCAGAGTCAGATATGATTGAATGGGGGGAAAAAAGAAAGAAAAAGAACAGCATAGCAGAAGTCAAGTTAAATCTTTAATATTCCATGCTCCCTCATCACATTGATATTTAAACTTTCTTACTGTAACCACCAAGAGGAAGAAAGCTTTTAATGATTTGTCTTATATGGAAAAACACAAGAGATTGCCCTTTGAATACATCACTTCCTATTTTATGGGGAATTTTTGGCTCATATTATATATGCAACACCAATCTCTTGGCCTACAGTATTAGGTTTAGGGAAATGATTTAAGCAGTTAAGGCAAATAATGTATAGAAAGATGGGTTTTAAAGAAAGCTTTAAAAGAGGAGAGGGTGACATGTTTTGGGAGCACCTAAAAAGAGACAGCCGCTGAAGGCGATGATTGCAATAATGTCAGAAATATATTAGATTATAAATGCCATATGAAGCTTGTATTGTAATAATTTCTTTGGAGCTCAGCAATCAGCTATCTAAAAATATGCTAGGCTTTCACAGAGTAAGGCAACCAGGTCAATGCTTTTATTAGAGAACTTTGGAATTAAAAAGATAAAACATGACGAATCAAGCAGCATGTATACGTTCTTGGGCAGTAGTGAAGTATGCGTAACAGACTTTAAGGCAGCATTGATTTGGTGGAAGGAAAACATCTTAAGCTTAGTTGAACATTTTCTTAATGACTTGAATAGGATTGTACTGAACTGTCTAAGTTAAAATGTCGAACTATTTTGTGTGGCTAGATTCTCAGTTCTTTAATGTTGTTATAGAATAAAACCCTACATCAGGGGTATCAAACTCATAATGTCACATGGCGTGGTGTGAAGTATCGTGATTTTATTTCCATTATTGGCAATGGGGTGAGCGTGGTTTCTGCATGATGTATGCGGCCTGCAGGCCGACAATTTAACACCCCTGCCCTACATGCTTTATGGTTCATAAGTTCACAAGTTTCTGGAGGTACAGTACAAACTCTCTTGTTCCTCTTTGTTAAAATGATGCAAGTAAGTAATTTTGTGTTAGCTACATGGTGGGTTTTTTTTTGTTTTTGTAAATATGTAGAAATGTCTGGGAGAAGTTGGGCAGCAGAGCATTATACTTCCTATGACTCAGTAATTATATATTGTACTTTAAGGCAAGGATTATGTGTAATCCACATATGAATAAGTTCTTTTGATTCCAATGAGAGAGAGGAACAAGTTAGACAATTACTTTATTAACATATCTCTTGGCCTATATATTTCTGCTGCAGGCAAGGGGAGATGCATTGTTTGGGAGGAAAAAACTGCTTTCATAAATAAATTAGCATTAATTTACCACTATATCAAACACTTTTTTAACAGCAATGTTTAGAAATAAGAACTGCATAAAACCTTATTTTTTTACTAATTGGGCAGTTAGATACTTCTCCTTACTATCCAGTGAAATGACATAGTCTGGAAGGAAGGATCTGGAGGCGATATCAAGCTCTTTGCAAAAGTATCATTGCAAATTTATGGAATCTAACGACAATGTAGAATGTAGTCTTGACAATAAAAAAGAAAAATATATGAGTGAACAAATGTTGCTCTTGTTTAAACTAGCATGGTTGTTTCTTATAAGCCCTAATTTATTAAATTTGCACTGTCTTCAAGCTATCTTTTGTTTTAGACATGTTCTGTTTTAATGGTCAGTTTCTGATATGCTAAGCCATAAATCATGATTTTAAAATGCGGTTGGAGGCCTCATGCATCATATTAAATCAATACATATAACATATAAATCATATTATAGTTTTGATTTGTAAATGCAAGAATTGGTAAGTCTACATTCATTTGTTTTCCCTTTTGGGAACTTCTCAAGGTTAAAGAAAGTAAGGATAATCAAATAATAATCTTTAATAATTATTTAATAGTTTGACCCTACGCTGGTTGGTTGGTTAATATAAAATTGTTATTAACAATGAGCAAATGAGTTTGGTGGTCTGTTAAAATACTTTCACCATGAGGTATGATTTTAAAAACCTGCACTGCTTCAGAAATATTTTATAGGACGGAACAAAGAATTTTTGCAATCCATTTCATGTAAACCAAATTTACCAATATATTTCATTTTTTTGTAATGGAAATCATTACACTAAATAAATCAAATACATCATCTTTGGGAATGGGCCATTTATTGGATTCAAGATACCATCTCTCCCTATATAAGCACAAAATTCATATTTGTGTTTGTGGGTTTGCTTGACATAGGGTGTTACTTATTAGATACAATTATCTGATTGACAGTATAATACCAGGATTATGTCTGTGTAGCCTTTCTAAAGATGAATACTGACTTATCCCATTGTCCCCATGCCATTTTGGCAACCTTTCAAATCATAATGTTAAAAGTTTAGCTGCAGCATGCATGTATACTGCCTGTGATTTCATCTCATTTATGGTCCTTTGCTATTTATTTAACTAATTTCAGAAATAATATGTATCCATCTACTATTAATGAAGCATACCTTAGTTTTCTTGTTTCTTATCTACATTCCACAACAGACCATACTTTTCTGACATTGGGACAATTATCCTAAATCCATTGATGCTGCTGCACTCAAGCCAGTCTTCTTTAATTACCTGGTAATGCCTGTAGATATAGATAGAATGGAAAACTTGAAACCAATGTGAGGCTACCACCACGTTGATTAAATTATTTTTCAAGAAAAAGAAATGTGTAAGTAAAATAATTTGAGATTCTACCAAATAGTTTAAAACCTGACGGAAGAGAATATTTGTAGCTCATATTTGAATGGTAGTCCTTGGTACTCTCTGAGCTTGGTGGTTTTCTTTAGACATTTCATTACCAAACTCAGTAACATCATCAGCACAAGCAGATAAAAATATGAAATGAATGTGTGTGTGTGTGTGTGTGTGTGTATGTATATATGTATGTATGTATTCAATAATGATGGTGAAAATGCGACTCCCGGGCATAATTATAAATGGAATGAATAAAGTGCGTTCACCAGGAGAGTTTAAAGTTAAAATACTTTAATTAAAGTATTTTACTATATTAAAAGGTTGCCAAGCTTTCGTTGAGAAAACTCCCCAACATCTTCAGGGCTGAGAGACCGTTTCTAACAAGGTGGTTTAAACGGGTTCCATAGACGTCTGCGCTTGGTTCCTAGACCGTGCCAGCATTCCCCGCTGAACAGCTGATAGGTGGGAGGGGGAATCGGAGTAAAGATTTCTTCCGTCGTTCTCTCAAGCACTAGTGTTCACATCTCCATTTGAATCATCCTCCTCCATCATGGTGTCCTCCATGCTCATCTTCCCTCATAGGTCAATATTCAAGTTAAATCCCCCCCATTTCTGTGAGCAAAAGTCTGTTGGCATTTGGGCAGATTCCCCTCATGTTACTTTCCCTTTTATCAAGCGAACAGGTCGTCATCACATGTTTTTTCTCCCCTCTCTGTATGGGATATTCACTTTTATTATTATTATGGGTAGTGCTAAATTTAGTGGTTCTATCCTCAAATTTCTTAAGCGCTCCAATGTCATTATTGTTGTTTTCTCCAATTAAAGGGGGTGTGGTTTCCCCTTGATGTTGTTGGGAGGTTTCTGGGTAGTCTATATCAGATTGTTTCTGGTAGGGGGGAGGTGTAGCTCCTGGTTTAGAACGTTGTGGATGTTGATTGTAAGGTTTGTGATATAAAGGATGATGGTTTGAGTTCCATTTTCGTAGCGCTTGTTGTGCTGGGTGCAAGTCAATGTGACGATTGATTGAGTTGTTATTCGAGAACCAGGCTTCTTTTAGCAGCCGACCTCCCTTCGTGGCATCACTGGCTACGATAAGGGTGTTATTGAAGTCGAACTGATGGCCTTGTTGTGCCATATGCATCCAAAGTTGTGAGTGTGGTTCACCTCGTTTTATGGCCAGTTTGTGTTCGTGGAGGCGAGTTTTCAAGCGTTTGGCTGTTTCTCCCACATAGTTGCCTTCGCAGTTTTTGCAGTTGATCTTATAAACAATAGCAGATTTCTCCATGGTAGGTAGGGGGTCCTTTGGACGCATAATTTTGATCGTAGGGTTTGGTTAGGTCTGTGAGCTACTTCTATACCATGGGGTGCTAGTAGTCTGGCTGTGGCCTCTGAGATGTTACTTATGTATGGGAGGGAGATGCGTGTTTTTTGTAGGGGGGAATCCCTTCTTCGTTGGGTGATCCGGTGCTGGAAAGTTGTACAATGTCGTTTGATAAATTTTAATGGATAACCGTTATACATGCACGTACGGAAGAGGTGTCTCCTCTCTTCTTTCTTATATTCATCCGTGCTGCAGAGGGAGTCAACGCGTTTAAATAACGTTTTAATGCAGCTGATTTTATGGGAAACAGGATGATTACTCTGGTAATGGAGGATTCTATCCATGTGGGTTGGTTTACGGAATACCTTCGTATGTAGGTATCCATCTGGTTGACGGTGGATGGAAACATCTAAGAAGGCAAGAGAATTGTGTCTTTCTTCTTCTACAGTAAACCTTATGTCAGAGTAGATGGAATTTAATATTCCCATAAATGTAGTTATATGTTGTCTTTTGACAATAGCAAATGTATCGTCCACGCATCGAACCCAAAATTTGGGTTGGTATAAAGTCATAGCCTTATGTTCAAGCTGTTGAAGGACTACCTCAGCTATAATACTGGAGATGGGGGAGCCCATCGGGGTTCCTTTTATCTGTTCATAGATGGTACCTTGGAATGTGAAATAAGTCTGGAGACATATTTCTATCAATTTCACGAGGTCTTCTGTCTGAAGGGAATCTTGGTGATGATCTTCTCTCATAGATGTCAAACGTTTTTTCAGGACAGAGATGGCTAAGTCCTGGGGAATGGAGGTGAAGAGAGAGGTGACGTCGAACGACACCATCATCTTATCATCCTCACCCTAAGGGTCTTAATTCTAGTTAAAAATTCTTCTGCAGATCTGACCATGGTGTTACTACCATCTACGAGGTGGTTGATGCGGGTACTAAGCCATTTAGCTAGTCCTGAGATGGGGGTGCCCCTGAATGATACAATGGGGCGAAGGGGGGTACCTTCCTTGTGGATCTTTGGTAGACCGTAAAAACGGGCAAGGGCCGTGTCACAGGGACGTATCCTCTTTAGGGTGTCATCTCCGATCTTCTTACAACGCTTAAAGTTGTCTAGCAGTTTGTTATGTATGTATGTACATATATGTGCAGAAGAAACTTCAGGCACCAGAGTTTTTGTGAAAACTATATTTCCTTGAAAACTGGGGGGGGGGATGACTAGAGGATCACCTGAGAGACTCCAGAATTGCAGTTGCCATTTCTATTTTTTTTCAAAAACTGCATCATAATACGTGACCGAAAATTAGACTTCATTTTTAGATCCAAAGAACCCAGCAACTCACAAAAAGGGTTTAGTGTTGGGTTCATTGCATTTACAACTGGACCAGGACAAGCTAATTACAGCTTGCTCTCCTGAATCCTTTGTTCCCAGTCACTTGCATTGGGATTACAGTGATTGTAATAAGGAGAGAAAACAATTTCTACTATAAAGTGCAAGAAAAAATTGTTTCACACAAATTGTTTTCTATGGAGGAAGCAGATCTAGAAAACATTAGATACTTGCCACGCCACAGCAGTAGCTATTTTTAAGTTATCCACAAATAAGATTAATTTATTATTTGGAACATCATGTACAAAGTTTTCAGCAGCTAATAAATAAGATGTAGGCAAAGAAAGGATCCTGAGAAACCATTACCATGACATTTGACTAAAATGTGTATACAGTACAACTGGCACATGCCTGAATTGCCTGGGAATGACACAACAACCCCAGCAGAATGGGGGATAACATCACTTTTTGTTTGCATCTCTCTCTTGTTCCCCTTCACCAATATTTTCTAAAAATGCAATCTGCATCTCATAGATGTAGAGAGCTAGTTTGGTGTAGCATTGGAAACAGGAGATGGTGAGTTCTAGTTGTCTACAAAGCCAGCTGGGTGACCTTGAGCCAGTCACTGTATCTGAGTCCTAGGAGACAGGCAATGGCAAACCACTTTTGACATCTTGCCAATAAAACTGGGATTTGCCCAGGTAGTTGCCAGGAATGAACAGTGACTTGAAGGCACAAAAATAAAACAAAATCTTAGAGATATAACTAGGGGTAACTTTTAAATTACAGCTTGATTAAAACGGGCTAGGTTGTCCAGACAATCCCTGTTATCTAACTTTGAAGCAAAATGACCCTATAAAGAGTTATTTTAAAGAAACCAAAACATCTACTGCAGGGGTTCCCAACCAGAGATGCTCGCACCCCCTGGGGATGCTTGACGATATTCCAGGGGGTGCAAAATCTTGGGTTTAGAAGTTTCAAAATTATAGTGTATATGCATAATTTGTTGCCATTATTTTGAACTTTTGTAAGGGGTGCGAGAATATATCAGAAATGTTCTAGGAGTGCGAGGTATAGAAAAGGTTGGGAACTGCTGATCTAGTGATATGGACATGCGTTGGACTTCAAACCTTTTAAATGTTAATATTATCGGTACTATCCTACTTACTCACATAATAAGTATAATGACAGCGTATTGTTCCAGTGATCCTGTTAAATATGTTAAGTCTCTTGTTATTGAAGCATCTGGTCATATGAAGAGAAACAGAAATTAAATACAATTTGCTCATTTTTAAAACCCCATTGTCTTTATAGGCTTTCACAATTCTATATTCTGTGTGTTCACACAATACACATTACAGTCCCAAACCATAATAAATACTGTATAGAAATTGAAAGAGCAAAACTACTTTATGTTTGTTCTACAAACACATTTTTCAAAGAAGAGAACATTTTGGACTTTTATGGATGACTGCACTTCAGCTTGTGGCAAGATCTGAATGGAAATGATAAATTCTCTGGACAGTTGGAACATTACCTATTAATACAGATATATATGGAATTTGTTCTGAAGATTTTATTAGAACAGGAACTTTCCCCAGAACACTCATGGTCAAGTTAATTCTATGAATTGCAAATTTAGGTGGAAATCTTCCATAGTTAGTATTGATGAAAGTAGAGAAAGTCATATATTGTTAACTCTTAAAATAAAGGAGAAAATGCACCTCTTTGGTGCATTTAGACTTAGTTGATGTTTCTTTGTGATATGTTAAGAGACTTTTTTCAAACATAAACATTTTCCTTATATGGGAACATTCAGACATGCACTACTTCATGGCATGGGGATGGGCTATCTAAGACAGGGCTTTTCAACCAGTGGTACATTGGCACCTGGCAGGTGATACGTGGCCCTGCCTAGCCCAGCCAAGGAATGAGCCAAAGCGGCGCAGTACAGGACTTGCCATGAGAGAGTCCTCAGGAGCTGCAGGGTGGCTGGGGTGAGGCAAAGGCCCCAGGATTGGCACTTCCGGATCACCTGGAAGAGAAAGAAGAAGGAGGGGGGCAAAGACAGGAGAGGCTATAAAAGGAGGCAGTTTGGGCAGGAGAGGGAGGGGGAAAAAAGACGCAGCCTTGGGAAGATGAATCAGCTGCACCAAAGGAAAAAGAAGGAGAGAGGAGAGGAAATCAAACTGGCTGGCTGGGAGCCAATCTACAACTTCTGTGGCAGCCATCCGCGCTGGGCGCACACAGAGATGGCAGCGACAAACAGGCAAGAAACACAGCAGGGGAGGGGTTGCCCTCCACGAGGAATGAAGAAAGGCACCATCGGCTGGAGGTGAGGCATGGAGAGAGGCAGGAAGGAAGGAGATGGCAATGAGAAAGAGGGAGGTAGAGAGCAGGAGGGATGGAAGGAAACAGAAAGGAAGGAAGTGTTGAAAGAAAAGGCTGGGGGCTTGCTTTCCAGCCAGGAGGCTATACCTTTAAGAGAAAAGAAAAACAATATGAAGTTTGAAATAGGCTTGAGAGGAGATGTTTATTGGCAGAAGTGCCATTTCAACAGTTCGGTTCTGGATCAACTGAACTACAAACCGGGAGAGTGGAAGGATTTTTATGTAATTTTGTGACTTTGAAGTTCTGGGATTTGTGTAACGTGGGCTTTGTGTTCTTAAGGAGTGTTTGGCAATTTCTATTGTGGCTGATGGCTCATGTTGGATTTTGGGGTGAGGAGTTACTGGTTGTAGTTCTATTGCTCTGCTATTGTTAGCTGTAAGTTTTGCTGCAAGAGATTTTGAAGTATTTTTTGTCCTGAATGGATTTTGCCTGTGGCATTTGTTTACTTTTGAATGGAGCCATTTGGGGAGGCTGTCTTAGCCGGCAGCCAGTACTTGCTACATTTGTTTTTTGTTTTTGTTTTTTCTTAAGTGCCCTGCCAGCTCCTTAACTTTCCTTTCTAGCCAGTAGCTAATTCTTAAAGGGGAATGCACCTTTTTAAAGCTAGTTCCCTCAGCAGCTTGTCTTTTCTGTCTCTGGAGGCTTTTCCTTGTTTGATAAATATATGGAAGAGGGAAAATATGGGGGGGGTGTTTCAAATTCTTTCTTCAGAAGGAAGGAGATGGGAATGAGAAAGAGAGAGGCAGGGTGGGAGGAAGGGAAACAGGAAGGAAGAGAGGAGGGAGGGAGATTGGAATGAAAAGGAGGAAATGTCTGAAGGAAGTCTCACCTTAGCATTTGGTCACCCATCAGCAGCCCTGCCTTTGACTTTGCTTGTCAGAAGGTTGCAAAAGGGGATCACATGTTCCTGTGACATGTGCCAGTAAGGCATGATGTAAATACCACAGCTAGTGACATATATTTGGTAGATCCAGGAGATGTGCCTTCTCTTCCATGGTGCCCGCCTAATGAAACATTCTTCCCCTGCAAATAATAGATAAGTTCCATTCCTTTTGATATGGTATTCTGGAAGTTCCTGAAGACCTGATTATATCATCAAGCCTGGGGCTCTCAGAGAACTGCTGATACGCTTAGATGGCTCTATTCTTGAGGCGGCCATTCTTGTTTTCTCTTGTCTAGCTTTTGTATATTTGTTTTTATGATATTAATTTCTCAATGTAGTTGTTTATATATTTTTATTTGTTGTTTTTATATCTATGGTTTTTAATCTGATTGTTGGCATCACCCAGAGTTGTCTTTCATGACATGGGCAACTATACAAATCTGATTATTTATTTATTTATTTATTTATTTATTTATTTATGTCCTAAAGGAAATAGTACCAGAAATATGCAGAAGATCAAACTAATGACAAAGATACACAAACCAACTCTTAGAATTAACAATGAATATATTGAAGTGATGGACAGCTTTTGTTCTTTAGGACTGACTATCAACAGTTAAATAGATCCAGCTTAATGTGGTGGTTAAGGCATCAGGCTAGAAGCCTGAGGAGTCCAGAAGTCCTAGTTCTGCTTTAGGCACAAAGCTAGCCGGGTAATCCTGGGCTGGTTACTTTCTTTCAGCCCTAGGAAGGAGGCAATGACAAACTTCTTCTGAAAAACCTTGCCAAGAAAATTAGAAAAAATTGAATGGAAATTAGTGTGATTTAGTGTGAGCTAAATCTTTAAACCTTTAACATTCCATGTTCCTCATATAATATAAATTTAAGAAATAAATAAAATGAGTAAATCACAAATATCAGAATTGTGCAGGCAATAACTCTCTGGAAGCAAAAACTGGACTTTGAAGGCACAGGACAGAAAGAACCTAGATGATTTTGAACTTTGGTTGTTGGAGTAGACCAGGTATCTTCAAACTTGGCCCTTTTATGACTTGTGCCTGGCTGAGGAATTCTGGGAGTTGAAGTCCACAAGTCATAAAAGGGCCAAGTTTGAAGACCTCTGGAGTAGACCTTTTGTATCATATTGCTGCTCAATATAAGTGCCTGCTTGCTTTAGCTGGGCAGCTAGGCTGACTGTCATGTTGAGTCTGCTGGGAATACTGTATATACTTTTGGCATTTAACTTCCACATCCCTTCTAGGAACATACCTTACTACAATGAGGCAGCATAATAGGACTTGGTGGTGATGTGGAACCTTTGTTCAGTTTTGTACAAAGTTCAAAGATGTACAAATATATCAGCATGCCGATAGATTTCAAAATTAATCAAATGATTTTTTTTAAAAAAGATAATTATTCAGAAGAGTCACATCTTGACACTTTATTAAAAGTGAATTCTGCAAATATGAAGCAGAATTCAATTCTGCAAGTTGTTTCAAATTTGATGATTATATTTGCAACAGCTATTTTCTTAAAATCAGTGGATTTTGAATTGTCTTCTGTTCTTGCTTTGCTGGGTCAATCTTTTTCTACTCCACTATAGCCAGCCTTCTCAAGTTGCTTTCTTGGAAATGACCTTGACTTGGCTTCTTGATTATACCACCATCTCCTCCTTAAATTAGATGTTTCAACTTGGCTCCTTTATTTGGAAAATTCATACAGAGTGTACTGTCTGTCCTAATGACTAGTTTCATAAGTAAGTATTTATAGGTTTTCTTCATCAAGCATCTTTCCATAAAGCTTATAATAATTCAGTCAAATTTTTCATATACAAAAGCAAATTACATTTCATAGCAGCAGCAATTGTTTATAATACAATCATTTTCACATTGCTGGAGTCCAGCACAGATTTGACAAAATATGTTGAAAAGTTTGGTTCTATTTATTTCACTCTGAGTGGAGGCAATGGTTTCCAATTGCCTGTGAATTTACTTAGCAGTGCTTAAGATAATTATGTCAACACCAGCTATTGCAAATGAGAAAGGAATTTTGACTACATTTAAATTCTAAATATTTATTTTTTAATAAAATGTATAAGCTTTAAGGTTCCATGAAACTCTTGGCTGCTTTTACTGCAACTAAAAAGCAACTCTTTGAAGATTGCAGATTTCACTAGATGATTTGGGGAAACTATTTTTTTCCTGCTGGTTTAAAACAAAGTTGATATTGTTTTAGTTTCTGGTTAATTTTGGCAAATTTAAAACATCAATAGGGTTGAACTAGAATTAAAACTTGAATAGGTGATCACAAGGAAAAGTAAAGCAATAGCTTGTACTGGAAAAATGCAATGATAAACCACTTCCACACTTATGCCAAGACAGCATGCCCATGTCCACGCAGACTCCAACTAGAATCTAGCCAACCTTGGATGATTTAGTTTTTTTTAAAAAAATAAGCATGGTCAGATTAATACTGTGTACGAATGGGACTTGTAGAATAAGAGGTATTTGAGTTCTCCCGAAATACAAAGTAAAATATTTCTTTTGCATTTGGGTTGATTTAAAAACAAAAATCAGACCCACAAATTTGTTTTGTGTTAATAGAAAATATCATATAATTCAACATCTTAATGTCACAGTTCCAACAGACAGAGACAGAGCAAAACTCCGAGGCTTGGAAATTCCTCAAAGAACATGTTTATTTGTTACAAAGTATCAGCACAATCAAAAGTGAAACCAAGTCTGAATTTCCAACTAAAAATTACACAGTTACAAAGTATAGTATAATGTCCCATCACTACGTTCCCCAATATATTCATTTGGCGGGCTTTCTTATACAATGCCCAGTCCCTGATCATGGGAGCAATAGATGACCTTGGTTCCCATGGGACAGAAGATTATTTTGACTAGTGAAGCACCTGGGCAAACCCCCCTCCCTCCATTCTATGTGGCAACCTAGAATGAGAAAAAAATGGCTGCAGCCAGGGTCATTGTAGAATTGACACTTACTATAGAAGAGAAAAAGATAGTGAAGGCAGGAAAAAAGCAACATTTTGAACAAAAAAAGAGACCTTGGCTAATTAATGTCTTCTGATGATTTTCTAAAAAGCAAATCAATGTTTTACCACACCCTGAACTATTATGCTCACGTCATCAAAAGCTGCTTGTTATGGTTGTTCCAGATTAGCAAATAATAATTTTAATCAGAGTCACTCCTATATTCATTCAGTTGTATGATTCATAAATTACTGTATTAAACTAGACACTTGTGTGAACAAGAATGCTCCCAAACAGTTGTTCAACCTGAAAGCAGATCAAAAGAAGGTGATAGGATGACATGTTACCTAGAATCCTGGTTCACAGCAATTATACATATCATTATAGCTATGTTATTTTCTTGGGATGGGTAGAACATTTACCACATATATATTATGCTAAACCCTCAGGATGTACACTCAAGAAAAATGCTGTAATTAGTTAGCCATAATGTACCACTTTTTCTTTGTGGACATATAGTGTAAAAGTTGAATCAAGTTAATTGAAGGAGGTCCAAGGACTAATTTAGCAATGATGCCAATGATGATATGATATACAAGAATATGCTCCAATTGCAAGTTCTGAGCTTTGTAAGACCAACTCTTACTTTATTTTGTTATCTGGTCATTTCTTATTGAAGTTGTTCAGTTTGTGGGAAGGAATACAATGTAGAAAAATGTCCATTACTTCAATAGTATTCTCTTTGTAATACTTGAGGATTTTTTTAAATAAAATATTTATTTATTTATTTATTTAAATTAAATTAAATTAAATTAAATTAAATTAAATTAATTTATTGGCCACCAATCTTACACAGAGTAACTCTGGCTGGCTTGCAAAACTTAATAAAGGCAGGAAAATATCTAACATACAGTAACATAACGTAATGTAACAGCATATAACATAACATAACGTAATGTAACAACATATAACATAATGTAATGTAATAACATAAAATAACATAAAACAAAATAAATATATCTGGGAAATTGCCATTATTGACAAAGAAATAGCCTTCTTTTATTGATATACTGAGACAAAATTTCAACAAATACTCTTTGTTTTTTTCATGAAGGATTGCATGTTTCTACTCAAACATTCTAGAACAGTATTTTTCACATTTTCTTATTTTTATAAAAATAACTTTCTCATCTGAAATAAAATTTCTCTCCCATCTTTCTTACAAACTGTTCAGCATATATAACAGCATAAGACTGACTGACAAGGCTAAAGTGCTCCTTCTGGTCATTAAATAAAGGTATGGATACATATTAGCTAAACCATGATTCAGTTTGCCATGGGTTAGTTGAGTAACCTGTCAATGTGTTCAACGTAGTTTTCTCATTTGTACAATACATTGAAGCATCAGCTAATTTAGTGATAATGGACCTTGGTATCTCCTAGTAAGTTTTGATGTAAGATACCATCAGCATCAATTTACAAGGGATTGTGGAATTACAGTTGGATTGAGTGTACATAACTTGCTAGAATAAAATGTAGTTGTCTGGTTAGTTGTTCAGTGTGCTGTGTTAACAAAGCCTTCATACGTTTTCCTCTTTGGGTAACATTTATGGCTGGATATCATAGCTGAAGAATTTTTTTCAGCAGGGGGGTTCATCTGACATTATGATTTAGTCAAAATGACACATATTTAAATCTCATTCATTTCACAAAAAGAGTTAATCCTGTGCTTAAATTCCTTTTACATTTTCAAAGACTTTTAATTTTTCTGAATTGTGCCAATGCTTTTTAATCAACTTGTTACAATGTTTAGTTGCTAATTGGCTGCCCTTTATTGACTGAGCAATTAATTTAATAAACATAAATTATTAAAATGTATTTATAACATTCATTCAAATTGATGCACTTGAGATAATGAAGACAGTGAGATGGCTCACAATCTAATAAACAAAAGCCTCCATCATTGTCACAAAAACTGTTTTAATGTTTTATTTCTCTATTTGCAGCAACATTTAAAGCAGTGGTTCTCAACCTTTCTAATGCCGCGACCCCATAATACATTTCTCCATGTTGTGGTGACCCCCAACCACTTATACATCACCGGGTGCCAGGGGCGTGGCCAAAGAAAAAGGGAAAAAAATGGCGGAGAGCCTTGTTTGGGGACCCCCATGAAATGGTCGTTCGACCCCAAATGGGGTCCTGACCCATAGGTTGAGAACCACTGATTTAAAGGATCTAAAAAAAATTAAATCTAGTTAACTTGTAACCTCTTCTGACTGACCAATGTAATGATACAAATGATTAAAGCTATAGCACCAATGAATGCTGTCAGTATGTATATTAATACAAATTTCTTTTTCACATAATCAGTAGGATACCTCTGACTGAACTGCTAGAAAGATTATATGGCTATGAAAGCCTGTTCATCAGAAAAGCTGAACAAAGGGGAAAATATGATGCCTTTGAACTATGTGCTGTAGACATTTGCTAAGAATACTTTGGAACACAAAAACAAAACAAAACAAAACAAAACAAAAAATCAATTCTGTACTAGGTTAAGTCCAGACAGATTGCAGACGGAAGTCAGTGTGGTTAAATACTTATCGCTAAGGATAGGTTTATAAGAACATAAAAAAGCAATATGGACATTCTCCAGTACAGGAGATGGAGAATCCACCAGTGGATTCCCCATCTCTGTACTGAGAAAAGGCGTTCAGGTAAGACAATGCCCCATCTGGGGTTATGTGGCTCATTGGGTCACCAGGCGTCAGAAGTGACTGAATGGGAGAATAATAGGGATTATATAGATTGGCATTACTTTTGCTACTTATGTATGGAAGCTGGCAAAAAAAAAAAGCATCCTTCAATGAATGAGTGGTGCAGTGGTTAAAGTGCAAATTAGGATGATTTGTAAAGATGCAAAACTATAGAAGTATGCAGTGTATGATGTTGATGGAAACTAGATTTATTTGCATGTTTCCCTCTCACTTTAATTTCATTTTCTAGCTACAAAATTGTGTCCAGCTCTCCAAACTCCATCCTCTGACTGTGACTGCTGCCCATTGTGGGAAGTCAGCCCCCCCCCCCGAGAAAGAAATATTTTTGGAAATATTTAAAAGGCAGAATATATTTCCCTTAAAGATTTTAAAGGCAGAAACCAAACCCCCCCCCCCACAAAGTCTCTCTGTCCCAAACAGAAACCAAGTCTGCACAAATACAGATGTGATAATCTTGTCAAAAAGACCGGAGTCAGGAAACTGGGATTAGGAAGAAAGATCTCTAGAATCAACAATCCCTCACACCAAAAATCTAAGAGTCATCAACCACAGCCCCAGGGAAGCAGGATATGACATTTGGGACATAATAGGGTTAACCCACCACTATCAGAATACCAGAAAGGCACATTCAGACTCAGGTCAAAGTTCATGCCACAGGAACAACTCCAAACAAAAATCCACTCCCTATATGTGCCCCCTCTTTTCTTCCAGAGCCATCTTTCTGTCTAGCTCTCTTCTTAATAAACTGCAACCTTCTTTCTAAAGCAGTCGCCACGTTGTTTATTCCTTAGCTTTTCCTTCAACACTATGTAGCTAACTTTTAAAAGGGAATTTCCAGGGTCCTGTTCTTCCTTCTTGTGGTCCTTTCTCTTGAAGATGGACCTGGTCTGGACAGCTCTTCATGCCATAAATACTTTCAAGCAGAATATTGTCCTCTGCCAGCTCTTTTTCCTTTTTTTCTGCCAAGTAGAACACATAGTAGTAGAAAATAAGTTTATAAATATACATTGAGGTTTATTTTAAAAATAAATCTTCTCTTTAAATTAGCCCAACAAGTTTTGCAATACACAGCATTGCTCAGAATTTAATCCCTCCTACAACATTCCTCTCACCTCTATCAGTATCTGATTCTCACATTAGGAAGCATCTTTTCTAATTCCCTGCATACAATATATTTCCTTGCTGCTGCTTATCCTCTGCCTGTGTCTTTTTTACAGTTAGTTGCTCTGTCTCCAATAACAATTTGCAATCATCATCTATCTTAGCCCTCATTATCACTATAGTATGGTCTAGAATGTGCTAACTTATAGATGATTAAAATTCATGAGAGCAATACAACATCTTCAGTGACTAAGCCCATTTTTTTCTTTTTAAGTTAGACTCACAATTCATTCGCAAGTCAAAATTCCTCCTCTTCCTCCTCCTCCCCTTTTTATATACAGTACAACTGAATACCAATACACCTTCCTCTTCCTATTTTCCCTACAACAGCAATCTTGGGATCTGAGTTCGGCTGAAAGAAATGACTGGCCAAAGTCACTCAGCCAGTTTTTCTTCCTTAAGGGGGACTAGAACTCTCAGTCTCCTGGTTTCTTGGTCAACCTCTGCACCAAAATGGCTCTCTTTTCTGACTTTTGGAAAGCATGGTGAGGCAAAAATTTTATAGCAAGGACTTCATACAACATGTTAGGTTAAAATGCTGTTAACTACTTTATGGCTGATGCATTGAGAAAACCCAGATAATTGAGTTTTTTCAGTTAAACATGGGCTGGCATGTTGTGCAAATACAGTATTATGTACACTTTAATATCAATTTTTTAAAAATCATTTTCATTATTTAATGTAAGAATTCTGCCTGGAAAATAACGTTTAATTTCCTGCAATTTAAGGAAATTGTATTTTTCAATTTCACTCATACCTAACTTCCTGCAGTTGCATAATTCTCCTGCATTATTACAATTTTTCCATTTGTGTATATACTGTAAAGAAGCATTCGTTTCCACAATGCTGTACCAACTTTACAGTGTTTTAAATTAACTCCCTGATGAACAACACATGGAAATTCTTAACAGTTTTTTTTTTTTTAGAACTTGCAGCTCCAGAGATCTCAACCAGATACTGCACTGCTAGGAATGCGAAAAGTATATCATGCTTCCTTGAAATTGAGGGGTTTTGTTTAGAGTGAACTCTGCTTCCCATTTTGTGAACTGAAAATCGCAGAACTTTAGCCAGAATGGAGCCCTGATGGGGGAAATATTATGAAGATGATGACTGTCCGTCTAATTTCGCTGTAATTTGTGTGCTTTTTTAATGCAACTGGCTTCACTGTTTGAGAAGAATATTTACCAAATCTTTCCAAGAATGTTAACAGCTATATTGGAACTAATAATTCAACAGTCTTTGCAATCTAGAACATTTCAGACATGTTGAGACAATCCAAACCAAGTTTTTGGTTATGTTGGTTAAGAATTCTGGGAGACACAATGGAATACAATTCCCAGAATGAAGAAGGTGCCACTTTGGTGAAACTTGGCACACAGAGCAGGAAATATTTGTTTTTGATCAATCCTTTTGTGAATTATAGGCAGTAATTTCGTCAAGAATTAATCCTACCAGATTTCAGCTAGACAGCAGCAAACTTTCTTCATTTTCTGCAGATCTTTGCTGTTATTTAATGGTTGTCTGGATTTTTACCCCAGATGTGGGAGTGTTATTTAAAATAATGTATGCATTAAATCAAGAGGAACCATTTGGTTTGTTTGATTGGGAATCTCTATATGTTTGATCTCCAACCAAGTCACACAGTGCCCTTTTTTTAATATTAGGAGAACAAAACAAGCCTCCCCCTCACAAAGGAATGGCATTTTAACAAGCCGGGAGCAAATATTGCAGAGGTGGAGACTGGACAAATCGGAAAATAGGAAAAAGTCCTGCATAATTTCCAAAATAGTAAGCCACCGAGTAGCAAAATATTTATCCAAGGGAATTTCTACTGTTTACACAGTCACACGAATGTCTCATCCTTTGGTATGAAAATGTTCCTATCTGTTTATTTTTAACCTTAAAAAACATGATAACTAATGTAGCAAAGACCACTTAAGTTATATGTATCTAACCAGGGATTGAAAAAACTTTTCTAACCAAGGTTCCCACATTATTTAGAATGAAGGTTATGGACTGCAGAGTGGGCAGATCTTGTTACATATCTGGGTTAGTGTAGGCTTGAGTAAATATTCTGAGAACTATAGTTTTCTTAAACTGGGTGCCTTTTAAATGTGTTGGACTCCAGTTCCCACCATTTTTAGATATTATGGTCATTACGGATTAAATCATAACTGAACGGGACATTTATTAAAGCAAATAAGTGTATAGCTTTGGGCTGTATGTTGATTGAAGACATGTTAACAAAAGCGTTATACAAATATGTACAGCTTCAGCATGATGAAATACCTCTTTACTAGCAGATCTGTTTGGTTCCATGTTGAACTATCTAGAAGAGTGGAGGTTTGTGAATTCTGAAGTTTAGAAAACATCAGGATGCTGTTTGTAGATGTGACACCATATAAGTGAAAGACAAGTTGTTTGAAGAGAAATAAATAACCTGGCCATGATGCACATTGTGAGCAAATACACAGCCCAGATGAAATTGGCAAAATGGACCCAGTGATAATTTAATATGTGGCTGGTATGCATGTTAAGAAGAATAAAATAGTAAAACCTGAAATAGTAAAATGGAGTATAATCCGAAAAATAATGCGTCTTGGAAAAGCCCTCCCCTCTCTTTCTCATGAAGCTTTTTTTAAAGGAGGAGGAGGAGGAGGAGGAGAATGTGATTCTTTCTTATAGGTACAACAATTCCTCTTTCTTAGGATTTATCTCACTCTGCCAGAAGTGAACATCTACCTCAGGATTTGAAATTTGAAATTAACAATGGATTCCCACATATATCTGTTCAGAAATGAATTCTGTTAAGGTCAAAGAATTTTATTGTCTCGGGTAATTATGCAAACTGTAACTCTGGCTTTGATCATTAGGAACTCAGAAGCAAGAGCAAGCCAAGCCATCTTCCATGTAGCCCTTTCGTGGTATCTTCTGCTTACTGTAAAATTTTAAGCAGATCCACACACACACACATACACCCCCCCCCCCACACACACTGCTTGCCTTTCAAACCATAGCATCTTTCTAGGGGAGAAAATGATCACTAGATGGATAGTATGGAAAGGAAACAATTGACCAATGTTTTGTCAATGTTGGTGCATCAGAATCAAGATGCTTGCGTCCACCTACATGTTTCAGTGTCTCACAAAATTGTGACAACAAGAGAAAATAGTATCGTCTCCTTTTAACTAATTGATTCTTTCCTTTTGACTCTTTGGATACTCCCTTATTTCTTGGAGCAAGGAAGAGAGGTGTTTAATGTCCTTTTAACAGCCTCTCTTGTTTCCATGAGCTTAGGGCTGAGATATCACTGACCAACCCTTTGGCACTGGCTCTTATCACATGGCATAAACTGGCACACATAGACGTAATGGAAAATTAAAAAAAAAAAAAGCATTCATGCAAATATGAGAGCAGGACGAAACAGGCCACAGAATGTGAACATGTTCTCTGTTATGAGAGCCATAACAGCTCCAGAGTAAAGCAAGATAATGTGTGCCTGTGTGTCCACAGTAAAAAAAAAGACAATAAAGGTTATCTTATCTTATAATCCTTTACAGAAAGCTGCTTTTAATTGGAGAGGCGACACCTTTCTCCAGTTGTGTTGAGGTACATTGAGTACTTCTTCACTCTCAGATTACAAACATCGGCCTTGAATATCATTCAGGGCAGAATGACTTTTCCCTCTCTGAGAAGAAACATAAGGAGAGGATTTGAAGTGGGAAAGATTTGAGCAACGCCAGGCTATTATCACTTAGCTAATGACAATTACAGGAATTTGAGTCAATCTGTTTAAATCTTCCTCACTTAGACTAAGCCATCTGTCAGAAAGGGAAATGGACTACCAGTGAGATGAAGTTCTGTCTGGAGTAGCTAAGTGGCAAAAATAGACCTCATTTCTTTAATTTGAATTCCTGTTTTGCAGGAATTCAAATTAGATACCACAGGAGCACAACAGTGGAATGGAATAGAATCATAGGAAAATAACATCCTTTGGTTCTAAGCTTCTAGCTATATTTTTGGGGGGTACAATCCATGACTTAATTAAGGCCAATCTCATAATATATCTATCACTTGCATGTTTAATGGGACTACTATTATCTGCACACCTTCCTCACCATGAACTATGGAGCTAGTTCATATATTCATCAGCAAGTACTGAATAATGGGGCTGTGCAAGTTTCACTACAACAGTGTGTCAAATAAAACACCCCCTTGGAACTACTTTGTGATATAACACAGCCCTTCCTGTTCCTCACAGTGAAGTGAAGCTGCTGGAAGGGGGAGAGAAGAATGTCCAGCAACTGGTCATGCTGAAGGAGATCTCAGAATTGACAAAAAGCACTTTGTCATCAGTAATCATTGGTGTCCCTTGTCAAGGTGACCAGCATTGTCTCCTTGGCACAAGGTGCATTATTAAGGCAAAGTCTGGCCACCTGGCATAATCTTAATGAATAATGGAAGCTCATTTGGTGCATCATCATAAAGAATATTTACCTACAGTATGTGGTCTCTAAGAGTCCATAGTAATCAATCAGTTGGTGTAATTTTGCAGAAAATCTCTTCCTCAGAGAACCACTTAGTTTAATGATAAGGGAATTTATCACAGGCAATCACATAAGTTAGTAATTGTATTATATCACACAGAAAATGCATTATTTCCTCAGTTTATCACTGAGATAGGTTGATTAAAAATCAGTTGCTATTAAGTCAAGTGATAAGTAGGCAAGTGCAGGGCATGGTCTCACCTTGGGCTGATGAGCTGATATCCTCTCATACCATGTATACATTGGCAGTAAGATTTTAAGTGAGCATTGATGAGAGGCAAGCAAGCAAGCTGGTTTAAGGAGTGGGAGATAGATAAATATGTCACACACACAGTTCTAGCCTTCAAAACTCTTGCTTATGCTCCCTATCATTAGCATACCTATCTCCTGCCTAATGCCAAAGGCAGTCTTAGATATACATATGATTATAAACCCATATTCTATGTTGATTAATATAGAAGAACTGCTGATCTCTGATTCTTTGTTTAGTAAAGGAGGATTGCATCCCCTTTACATCTCCTGATGTAGGGACTACAAACTATGCAAGTTTCAGGAATTCCAGTTCAGAAAGCTCTCCCTTCCTTGAGTTATCACCATAAGATACTTGCCATAATAGGAAGAGAAGGATGTCAGATTTCTCTGAAGAAAAGATGCAGAAATGAAGGAGCCCACAGCATATATATTCGAAGACCTTGATTATTCTGTAATAATTATGGAAGCCAGCTGCTGCTACAAACCCAAAAACAAAAATCTTTGGAAACCAAGTCATATAAAGACAAATTGTGTTTTCAGTAGAACATTATATAGTACTTCCAATGCTTTTTTTTAAATAGAAAGGCAATTCCTGTTTGAAAATTACCGCCTGCTGGAAGAAGAAGAGGTCCACTTATAGGAATAGAGTGGGGGAGAAGTAACTATTAAGGATAGCAGTGCAGAGGCGCAATGGTTCTGCTCAGTGGTGGGATTCAAATATGTGAACAACTGGTTCTCTTTGTGGATGCCACTTCTGGAAGTCCATTCTGGGCTTGGACAACAAAAAATTAACTACCGGTTCTGCTGAACTGGTGCAAATGGCTGAATCCCACCACTGGTTCTTCTTCAAGAAACAAAATGCATCTGGGACTTTTGTAGGAAAAAAAAGTTCCTGCTGAATATATCCCTTCTGCCCATAATATAGAAAATGGCACCAGAGTGTGGCAGAGAAAGCCAGCTAATAGAGCTGTTTCCTGGACAATCATCTCCTGTGGTTGAGTTTCTTTTTGGACATGAAAGAATGTCACTTGGAGATAGTCTTTCATAATATATGGTTTCTGTGTTACTGTTTACAAGTGCCCTAATATCTCTCTTTTTCCCCCTTCTCTTTAGAACAGAGTTGAGTGGTTGAGCAACTGTGGTTTTTCAGAAGTTGCTGGAACTGCAGTTCCTAACATCCTCCACCGGTGGCAATGCTAGGTATGGTTTCAGGACAATGAAAGAAAAACAGCATTTGGAAAGATACAGTATCTGTATCTCAGCTCATTGGAAGTTTTCTTTGTAACATTCTATGCCAGTGGTATCAAACTGCTGGCCCATGGGCTGGTTTCATCATACCGGAGCCGTGCCCATCCCATTGCCGGCAATGGCAAAAAAGCTCCGATACATTGTGCGGAGTTTGACATGGCTGTTCTATGCCATGTGTCTTTTGGCGAATTCCCAGATGAAACTAGGACAATCTATTTGTCTGTGATCAGAACCAAAATTAGTCCTAGCTATCTTTGGTCTCATCTCACCATTGAGCTGGTTGGACTAGAATTATATCTTGTCAACATCCCCAACAGTGATCCATCTTTTGCACAAAAGACCAATTCATATTTAGGTGACACATTATAATTTTTGTATCATTTATTTGTTTCCCAAATTGCTAGGTTTTTAAAAACAGCACACTTCAATCAATGGATGGCATAAACAGTAGATAAGGTACATTTTCTCACTTCTTTTGAAAACTTATCATATTATGCTTTACTACAAATGAAGTGCCTGCCTTGTATCCCATTCTTTTTATTAAAAAGTATTGTCACAGTTCTTGATGTGCCAGAATCTCTTCATACACACATAGCTGTAAAGCTGTGACATTCAAATCTTTCTCTACTTCAGCAATATCAAGTTGCACAAAATGTGTGATAATAGGCAGAATCCATTGTATTGTAATTGTAGGTCATATGCTTTGTAGAATTAAATCTAGAAGTGTTAGGAGTGCATCACCCATAATTGCCTGCCAGCATAGCTTTTGGCTGAAGCAAATGGTGTTTTGCTGGTTATGAGTTATAGGAGTTGCAATCACAAAATAATGTATATATTTCAGCATGCTGCTGAATCCATTCAGAATATTTGAATCACTTCAGGTTGTAGAAGGACAAATTAAATTGGAGAAAATACAAGTTCTAAGGACTAGGGATGATATGATAGCAGTGTTCCAATATCTAAGGGCTGTCACAAAGAAGAGGGGGTAAACCTATTCTCCAAAATCCCTGAAGGCAGGACAAGAAATAATGGATGGAAACTAATCAGGGAGAGAACCAACCTAGAACTATGGAGGAATTTCCTAATAGTTAGAACGATTGATCAGTGGAACACTTTCCTTTCAGAAGTTGTGAGTGCTCTAATGCTAGAGACTGAACAACCATTTTTCTGAAATGATATAGGGATTCCTGCTTGAGCAAGGTCCCTTCCAACTCTGTTATTCTATTCTGTTATTTGTTTCTAGTTGTATTATTCAGTCACTCCTTTGTACCTTAATTCTAGCTATCTAATTTTCTATGCTGTTTCCATATAAAATAGCAAAGTAGCTAGTAACAATGCCTGAGACATAACTATTTTCCTTCGTTCAACAGGACATTGCTGATGAATTGTCCAGAATGTTCAGGAGAGGGTGTCTCCTGATGGGAGCTGTCAGAATGTGGATTTCTTACAGAGATTTCTCTGTAATATGGAGAAAGTCAGACCCACAGGAAGGACAGGGAAATGGTGGAGGACCTTATTTTTTGTGTATAGTCCTATTTGTAAGACAAAGCTAAAAGCATCCCAAAGATTCTTTTTTCATGAGACAACTGGACTTCCTTGTTTTTTCTTTGAAGACATTTTGCTTCTCATCCAAGAAGCTTCTTCAACTCTGTCTTGAACTTTTCCAATATTCCTGCAATATATGGAATGACTATGTTGCTTTGTTTATTGTTTTCTTCTTGGTCTGTTATGGAGAAGTTCCTGCTGGGTCTTTTTTGAGATTTGATGAAGGCCCACTTGAATAGTCACACATACATACGTGCACACTTTAAACCCAAGAATACACTAAGGCAGAAGCTTGTCCATCCCAAGGATAAAACACCCAGACACATACTGATCAACGTGCTATATGCAGTATAAGGCAGTGAATCATGTACAGATCTGTACATTGAGGAAACTAAACAACTCCATAAATGTATGGCACAACATAGGAGAACAAACCCATCAGGACCAGATTCAGCAGTCCATCTGCATTTAAAAGAAAAAGGCCACTCTTTTGAAGACAGCAAAGTTCACATTTTGGACAGAGAGAACCGGTGGTTGGAAAGAGGGGTCAAAGAGGCCATCTATATCAAAATTGAACAGCCCTCTCTCAACAGAGGAGAGGGATACGACATCATATATCTCCAGTCTACAATACAGTCCTTTCAACAGTTCCAAGAAGGCTCCACACACATTTGCACTACTTAGGTGACTCTGAGGACACAGATAAGCCTCCAGGTAGCATTAATGACTCTCTAAAAGAATGCAAATGAACAGCTGTCTGCAAGGAATATAAATCTTTCCATTCTTCACCATCCAATCAAAGCTGAAGAAGCTTCTTGGATGAGAAGCGAAATGTCTTAAAAAAAAAATCAAGAAAGTCCAGTTGCCTCATGAAAAAAGCATCTTTGGGATAATACGACCTGGATGATTGAGACTCTCCATAGACAAAATTAAAAATAGAATGTAAGAAGCAGAAACTTAGCAAGAGAACTGGCATTCTCATGGGGGTTTGTAGCACTGGGTATCTCCAGAGTCTCTCCTTGGAGATATGTGTAAGGCAGCAAATCGTGCTGGAGTGCAAATGATGCTTTTAAATGAATCTGACAATAAGTCTTTAGTTATTGTCTCTCTTCTCAAGAGGCTTCCTCTTTCACAGATTTCTTGCAATTCAAGGGAGAAGTAAGGAACCATTGTTTGCATTTACAGAAAATATGTGCATAAAAGGAACAGAAGTAGTTTCCTGTTGGAATGGAATGCTTCCTTTTCTGGAACCTAAAATGCATATAAAATGTCACTCTAAGTTCTATCTTCCACCCCAAAGCTTATTACCTTTGAACAATCCTGTTATTATATTTCCTATTCTGTCCTTTATAGATATATTGACCTGTACAAACTATCAGCACAGTTAACCATATCTGCCAACATAACAAGATCAGAAAAAACTAATATAGTTTATTTTTTTTTAAAAAAATGTGTTCTTCTTCATCTAGGATGCATTCTGCCTCTCACTTCCTAAAACAATAAATCTCTTTTAAAAAAAGACATTAGTAACTGGGCTTCAAACAGGTTTTGCCACTGTGGGAACTAGATCTCCTAAGCCCCAAATGAGAAATGCACTCAAAGTATGTCTTTGACTTCACTCCCCAACCAGATCCCAGGACTACCAGGTTCAAACTGCAAACATCTGAATTGTCTCTAGATACCAGCAAAGAGACTTTGCTGCATCTGGTGGGCCCATGCATTTTCTTCAGCTGAGATATAGTAACCCTACCAAACCTTGACTGCTCTATCCCCTGGGGCATTTTTTATATTTCCACATCCCATCTTTTTTTGAATTTGCATTAGTTCCTGCATTAGTTCTGATGTGGGCAACAGAGCAAGAATACCATTTCCCAATGAGGGGAGGCAGAATGACTCACTGCTCCTATATATTATTTTTTAAGGGCAGCAGTTGCATCCAGACAAGCATTGTGGCTCACCCCCAATTGTGATGCTCAAAAATAGTACGCAAGATCATCAGCTCAGAATTTTAGCAAGATTCCTTTTGAAGTCAGAATGACTTACCATAAACTTAATTGGCTGGTCTTAGTTGGTAAATACCATATATCACTCTTTGTCCAAGACAAAATAAAGATCAGGGGCCAAGAGAAGCATGGAGCAATCTTAGTTCTGGGGATCTAGGCCATAACACAGCAACTGTTTCTAAAAGTTGAGAAGAACTTCCATTTTTTTTTTTTTTAAATAATGCTTTCAGAGTCTGGTCTTACAACAGGGAAGCCCTGTTTTTTTTTCCCTAGACCAGGTGGTATTATTTCCCTGTACATCTTAACTATTGAACTAATTATGCCTTCTATCTTGGATTGACTTGTTACTACATCTTAGCTTAATAACTAAACCAGAAGTTCTTGTAAATCCTGATTTTTGTCTGTTTGAATGCTCCATTAATTCTTTGGAACAAAATAATGTCTGGAGTCTATATTGGGCACACTAATTGCCAATTTCTTAACACTAGACACTGGACAAATCAAGAATCACTGATCAGTCACACAAACGGGTGAAGACTATCAATAAATATGGAAGTCAATCAGTAAACCATGGCTAGCCATGGTACTCGCCAGTGGGTTATATAGTTTACACATTATCAGTGCTAAACTTGATTTAGCATGCATGTTCAATATCCCTTTCATAAAATTACCTTAGTTACACATTGTGATTCTTTCAGGTTGATACAAATAGAGTAACCACAGGTACTGCTGTTTTGCATTCTTGTGTCCTGAATGTCTTTTGCTTATTTTGTAAAATAGTATTTATGGAGCCATATAGATTATCATCATCATCAATATTTATTGATTATGTGACATTAAGCCGTTTTTGACCACATAAATAGATTTTCTCCTTGATGATCTGACCTTGTCTTTCAGGTCATACATCTCGGAAATATAAATATCATGAGTATAAAAATACTGGAAAGAATTTTTCCATCCCCAGCTACACTCTTTTGCTATACCTAGGATAGTTGTGCAGAGGGGACAAATAGGTCCATCAGTCTCATTGTTGATGGCTGTCATCTTCAACACATCTCCATTATTTGCTCCCTATTAATTCTAGCGCTTAAGTAAGTACATTAGTTTGGGTCATGACATCTAAGATACATGAGCTAGTCATAAGGATAGGGATAGGGATGCAGATTGTCCTTAGATGATTTAAATAAATACCAGAAGCATCTCCATTCCTGCAAAAAGAAACAAACTCTACCAGAGCACTTTTCTGCAGCTTAGGGGAAAGTACCTGGAGAATTTCCTGATATCTGAGAAATGGTAGACAGGAAATGGCACTGGGCCACCGAAAGGCATAAAATAACATAGGCTTCACCTTATGGAAATGCATATTAGAAAGGGCAGACAGGATAGTATGTTAAAGTTGCAGGAATAGGTGGAACACTCTTTGGAATATGCGAACGGCAGCAGTGAGGCCATGGTGCAAACTGGATTGGGAGATGTTGTGATGTTCAGTTGTTTTCAAAGCCTGTTTAGGTTTACCTCCTGTGTTTCTTGCCTCAGAATGGAAGGAAAGAGTGCTACTAACTGTTTATCAATTGTCATCAAGGCATCTTCAAAGTCCTCACAGTCACATAAAGTCTGGGAAGCTGCACGTGTTCCTGATTGGGTTCATGAGTTGTGCTAAGCTATAATGTGGTTTATATACTTTTGGTTTACCAGCTTATGTGAATAGAACCACTAGGATGTATAAACCATGATTTATATTTTATCAAGATATAGCCCAGCCATGTGTTGTTTAGCTAACAAAATGTGTCAAATTTTCATGTCAATAGGATGACTGTTGAAAACTCCTAACAAGTTGATTATCTGCTACAAAGTAACCAGGGAGTACAAAACAGAATACCCAATTTCAGAGACTGGATTCAGAGAGTGGACTAAACTATAATGCGGTCAAAGGCATCCATGACAAGTCACAACAACATCAAAATAATGTAATCATGATAATTCACAGCATTGGTGTTATATCATGCACCTATTGCTCTGATTTTAATTTGTCATGATGACAGTTATTATGATTTTTGGAAATCTTTGCTTTAGTTTGTTCAACAAACCATGTTTTTTAAAGTGTGAATCCAACGATATCTATTAGGTAACGATAGGTAATCCATAATACTCCAGATGCTGTTTCGCAACATCTGCCATTCCACATGTATCTTATCAATATGTTAAAGCAACCTCTAAATGACTTCAGAGATTGTAGTTCTAGATATACCTATCAGGGTATATCTTACAGACTTACTTCTGTATTAACATTCATGGGCGCAAATTGCACCTTATATAACTTGCCTTTTGTTCTTAAATTTCTCACCCTTTTGGAGGATTGTTATAGCTCATTCTTCTTCCTTCTATTGTAGATACTGTATTTGCCTTACTCAAATTTATTAGAACTTTAAAAATAGCAATTAAATAAAAAACTGAGACACACCTGCAGTCATGCAATGCAAATTGTTCTCTATAGCAAGGATGAAAAATAAGAAATTGCTGAACTGCAATTCCCATCAGCCACAGTCAATACTGAATGGTCACTTGTAAAGAATACTGGAACTTTGACTGTGTAATGCAGTTGAGTTCTTATATTGTGCGAAGCCACAATAATAGTTTTATACTTCACATAAATGTGAAACAAACTACAACTTAATCAAATGATACACCATTAACTGGGTTTACTCAATATACTATTGCACAAATCTTAATGAATCAATGCCTGGAATGGTATAGCAACAGCCAAAACTAGTGTGAATCATATGTTTTGTTAGTGTGTTATAATCAATCCAGCTGATTGCTCTAAAAGAAATGGATTATAAGTTATATGGCTTACCGATTGAATTTACACTTTGCTACAATAGCCACAATGTTTTGCTTGGTCTTAGTTTAGTGGTTACATTTGCCAATCATATAGTGTGGATGGCTAACTCATGGTTCAGGGAGGCCATGAGGTCAATTCAGCTTATCACAGGTTTATTTTGGATGTTAAACATACCAGAAGGAATGTGTTTTACCCTCACAGGCTTTGTTTATTTTTCAACAGATACATAAGTAGAGCTTTAATTTTGCTAACATAAAGTGCAAAAACTAATTGTTTTATGACATATAAGCAAGCTTTTCCAGCTAGCCAGCTGCATTGTTTATACAGAGTCCTTAGGTAAGTTCCTTGTAACTCTATGTACTGAATCAATCTATTACATCATTGCTATTAATATTTGGGATTGTTTAAGAGCTGCTGCAATCATTTCAGTCACTCTAAAGTCTAAACTTTCATTCCTAGTTTTTAATCTAGTCTGTCTCCAGCAGGCTCCCTGCAGATACTCTGTTCCAATTTCTTTCCAGATTGTGAGTCACTTGATAATAAGCTTTACAAGCACACAATGTAACTTTGAAATTTGTTGATTCCTTTGTTGTGTAATTGTTTTTTCCTTTTCTTTAGCCTGCTCTCAGCTGCTTCTTCTTGCCTTCTTCTTGATCCCTCAAAATCTCAGCTACTGCTCTTTGATTTCCTTCCCAGACTTCCAGTGAAACTGTAGTCTCCAAACTGTATAACACACACTCACACTCACACCCAAAAGCATCACTCTGCTTCTATCAGAGATCTTTTCATAAGGTATTTGACTGGTGGCATCTGTGTCTCTCTGTCTATATATAGACACAGATGCTATCAGCCAACTACCTGATGAAAAGACCTTTGATCGAAGCAGAGTATTGCTTTTGGCTTTCTGAAATTACAGTTGTTGCTAGAACTGGTGTATGTGTAGAGGTGTATAGAGATTGTTGTTATTTCTAAAACTATTGGGAATCTACCTGATAAAGAATAACTTGCATTCTGTCTGTCTCTCTGTCTCCATCTCTTTATCTTTCTTATATGGCCACCCATCTCATACAAAGTGACTCTGAGTGGTGTAAAACCACAATTAAAACATTGTACAAAAGTCACTTCAAACAATTAAATGTGAATTTAAAAAAAGTGGTGAGAGGGAGTGCATCAGAATATTATACCTGATGCAGCCAACAAATTTGCTTTTTTTTTGTTTTCAGCAACTCCCAGGTTTGTTGAAAAAGCCATATTTTAAGGAATTCTCCAGAAGTCCTTCTGTAGTTTCTATTCAAGAACAGCAGAATGAAGAAAGGTTTTTTTGTTTTTCTAGTCAAAAATCCCTTGCATTTTCCCAACCCTTCTACAAAAACTTCCTCCCACAGTTACCTATTAGATAGCACATTACATGATTTGTGGCTTAATCAAGGGACCATGGTTAGGGTGTGGTTTAATGTGATGTATGAAGCCAGCTTTAATTAGTGTTCAACTATGAAGTATCTATAAACCATGGTTTACAAACTACAACATCTGAGTAACTTATATGAGTTCAAAATCAGTATCAAAACAAATGTTATCATTTCAATACTTTAGGAGTCTAGTTGAACACTAGTTGCAGCAAAAGGAGGCTTGTACTTCTTTGCAGCTATGTACTAATTATCTGGGTCTTTGCAGCCCTAATTTAATCTAATATTTCAATCCAGTTATACACTAATTACCATCACATAGCAGATTTATATATAAATTTGGAGCAAGTTGTTCCTTGTAATGGTACAACAGAATAAACAAGATACTATGGAGTGCAAAATACTATTGCCCAAGTGTGGTTAAGGGAGTTTCTCTTGTGTAACTACATACCTTAATTTATAATATTTTAATCATGTTTTGCCTATCAGTCTGCATTGTGTGTTTACTTTGTGATTAAGCAATGGTCTTCCAAGGAAATTACATGGAAATCCTAAGAATGGCCACAACCCAGAGTTACACCTATACAATATTTTTATGGCTTACATGGCACACCAAGTTGTTTTAAAATAAATTAAAAATTTATCTTCCCTCCTTCCATTTTTGATAGCTACAATCCCAATTTACACCAGCTTGCTATTTTTTTTAATTTAAAAAGTACAGGCAGAAAAAATGAAGGACTGATTAGCAAGTTGTTTTCCAAAGATAAAGATAGAAATGGTAAATGAGAAAAAAATGTAAAGTTGTGTAAAATGGTGTGTCCTATCACTTATAATTTTGCCAGAGGATCATAAATACAGCAACACAACCAGTCAGTGATTTTTCACCATGCTGAGAAAATGGAACACCTGTTTTTATTGGTTGCACAACCCCCCCCCCCAAAAGGAGATGAGAAGCAAGAGATTGGAAAATAAGAATTGGTTGTCTATAAGTGACATAGATTGCAATGTCAATAAAATGGTTTAATATTTTAAACAATTGATTCTGATTCCAAATTAAGGGATTACAGGGTCATAAAAAGGGAGGTTTTTTAAAAAAAATTCTGACAATTTTAAAACAATTTAGTGAAGGCTGCAAGTTCTCTTCCTATTTACCCAGAACAACAAACTTGCATGATAGAGATGGCAAAATGCTTCTGTAGAATTATATGTAAAGTTGGCCAGGCAAAATAACTGCCAGTTAAACATTTGTTTAGAATACATTATCTTTTGTGGATCTACTCTAATGAAATACTTCCATATTTACAATTCAAATGCCAGCTCAGTCCCCACACCTGGTTTCAGGAAGAGAAAAGACAGGAAATACTAAATTCATATGGAATGAAATCTCCCTTAAAACCCCTGCACGTTCAGAATGTTATTGCTAGTTCTGTCAGTGATTGCCAGCTATGACACTTTGTTTTTAGTTCATAGGATTTTTATACTTTATACAGCTGGCTGATCAAGCTAATTCTGGGAAATTGCTATGTATTTCTACCAGTTGGGGCACCATATGAAACTAACTCATGGTGAGTTGCAATGTTTTGCCTCATTGCAATATCAACTTGCATCTGCTGAGTTTTATGGCAGCATTTGCTCTCTGAGCCACAAAGGTGACTTCTCTAATCGCTTGGCTAAGTAGAAAGCTCGTAATGCAACATAAACATGGGCTTCGTATCACACACATCACTGATCTGCCCACTGGCTTTTCATTACCCTTGAATTGTACGAGTAGCAGTAATGCTTGAAGCATATTTTTTAATCATGGGGCAGTCCAAAAAACCCCAAAAAACCTGTTCAGAAACTCACTTTGTCCTACCTGTGCACAACAATAAATGCAGCCTTTGACCACTAAATGATTACTTCCCCTCCTGATCTATTATATAATCATAGTTGATTATGAACCCAGGCATTCTTTCAAACTGATTGTAGCATTCTTGTGACAGTTGCAATAGAGTCATATGTATTTCCTTAAGCTCTTTGGAGAAGTTGGACACAACGGATATATTTTTTTAATAGACAAATTAACAGAAGGACTTAACTCTAAGTAAACATGCACATGCATAACCTGTAAATGTAGCCAGATGGTGGAACTTTGATGTAGAAATCTAGCCTAGTATATGGCAGGTATAAACACCCAGTGGCATTTTGAGTCACGAGTGGCTCCCAGACTTTTTTCTTTATATCCTTTGGAACATCTCCAGCTGATGTCACCAACATCTAGTGGCAAACAGGCAAAATTTGGTGTCATAATTTTTCGCTTCCTCCATCACCAAGTAAGTAAAACCAAATGAGAGAATTAATGTGAATATATAATTAAATATTTGCTCATAAGAGCAAAGTGCTGACCCTTTCTTACTGATATGATCACTTCTCTTCCCCCTCTTACCCTGCCCCAATATACAGAAATCTGTAGGCAATGTTTTCCACAGCTGGGCAAGATAAATATCAAGACCCCTTAAGCTACAGTGGGCCAGTAAAAGGCTAACAAACTTCAAACAACAATCCTGTTTCTCAAAGTTCAATGCAATGTGTCAGGTCATGCGCCCTCCTGTTTTTTATTTGCTAAGAATGTGCTTAGAGTAGCATGCAGCATGACCCTTTGTCTTTCATTCCTATGCCTGGTCATCTCAGCCCTAGGCAACCCATAACCATAGTTCTGAAATAGCCGATTTCTGTGCAGACATGGCTTTGCGCACATAGTCTGTACCTAAGATATCACAAACAATGGGAAAAACCTGCAGGAAATATGCCCAGAGCATAAATAGCTGTAACTGTTAGAAAGCAAGTTAATCTTCCTTTTGTGTGACTATAGTATTGATCTGTGGTATTAAAAAATGCCTTCATTAAAGATTGTTATCTGGTTAGAGTATTGAAAGAACTTTTTATGATACATTCCTAAGAGCACTGAGATTTTCACTGCTTTTTCTGAACAAGATAGGAACAAGCATAATAGCTCATTAGTTAGAATACAGTGTGCATATTTTTCCAAACAAGTTGTTCTAATTTTTCTAAAGCAAATCATATATCTTTAGCGCTGATTTGATCTTTTGTGGTTCTGTTTGCTACTGAAACATTCTCCTTACTCAACACCATGTTAACAGTCAAGGTGAGATCTAAACTATAGTTAAGGCTCTCAGTCATTACACATTAAAATATCTTGGGCTGGAAAAAACTGACTAACTCTGTCTCCTTCTCGCTGTGGCCTTTGAGTCAGTTTTTGACTGCTGGTGACTGCAGATTTCATGGCAAGAGTTCAGAAGTGATTTGCCATTGCCTGCTTCCTATCACGATGATAGGTGAGCTGAGCAGAATACTGGGCAAGAACACTGGCAGAGTGATAGGGCCAGTGGAATGCAGGGAAGCAGGGCTGGTTGAGGTTTTGCTACCTTGGGATGGGGTGACTGGTCACAGTGTGGGCTTGAGACAGCACTCCTTGGCGCGGATATTGGAAGTTAAGTAGATATCCTGGTGTGCTGGTGGCTGGTTCAGATTTCTGAAGGACCCTGACCTCTGTTTTTTTCTCAGCAAAATGAATTGGCTGAGCATGCTACACATACGGAAATAGTTATTTCTGAAGGAAGTACATAAGCCTTGCAAATATCACAGCAACTTTAACATTTAAAAAAGGGCTTCACATGTTCTCCTGCATTGTGAATGTTTTTTTTTTTAATTAAGCATTTTCCAGTTGCAATGTATGGCTGTGAAAATTGGACCACAGGAAAGGCTGAGCACCAAAGAATTGAGGCCTTTGAACTATGGTGCTGGAGAAGGCTCCTGCGAGTCCCTTGGACTGCAAGGCATTCAAACCGATCAGTCTTAGAAGAGATCAACCCCAGCTGCTCTTTAGAACGTCAGATCCTGAAGTTGAAACTCAAATACTTTGGCCACCTAATGAAAAGGAAGGACTCACTAGAGAAGAGCCTAATGCTGGGAAAGATTGAGGGCAATAGAAGAAGGGGATGACAAGAGAATGAGGTGGCTGGATGGAGTCATTGAAGCAGTAGGTGTGAACTTAAATGGACTCCAGAAGATGGTAGACAGGAAGACCTGGAGGAACGTTGTCCATGGGGTTGCGATGGGTTGGACACAACTTCGCAACTAACAACAAAAATAGTAAACACAAACGGTTGAGTAAAGAAGAGACATTGCATGTACTACCATTGTAATTCTATCCTGAATAAGTCTTTATCACTTGAATTCATCTTATTCTAAAGCAATCATAGTTTTCATAACTTCAAAGTGTTAGCAATAGGGTTTGGACTACACAGTTAAACCTCAAGTAAACCACTGGTGATGACTGGGGAAATGTATGCTTGCTTTGAGGAACTACCATGGCTTAGCTTTTCATGCATCTATTTTCTGTAATTTTGCCACATTGATAACAGAAATTAAACTGATCTTTTGTTAGTTGGATATAAATATGTAGGAGAAAGAGCAGTTTATGTCTGGTGTTTGGGAATCTGATGTCAGATTAATAATATGCTGCCAGCAATTTTTCTATTTGCATATAACTCTGATTGTATTATTTGCAAATAAAACAAATATTAATGAAACGTCCATATACCCCCCTTTTGGATCTATTTTAAATCTATGGGACAAAAATCCTGACAGTGGACATTTTCCTTGGAACTTTATGTACTGTTGGTTCTTCAAGGTTGCTCAGACCAGGAAAGAGACACCCTAAGAAGACTGGAACTTAAGCTTATTGTAATAGGTTATATTTTTGCAAGTCTGAGTGTATTTTTCTTCTCTGTTATAACTCAATGAATCAAGGTAGAGACAGCCTAAATCTCTTCTTGATGTTACTCTCTTTCCAAGGTTGAAAGAATGCTTCTAATCCAGCGGTTCTCAATCTCCGTGTGACGGCGACCCCCGTCACACGGACGTGCTGCGCATGCGCGGCGCCGCCCCCTGGGGGGAAAAATGGCGGATCGCATTGTTTCGCGACCCCCGTAAAATGGTCGATCGACCCCAAATGGGGTCGCGACCCATAGGTTGAGAACCACTGTTCTAATCTGTTTGGATTTGTAACAGTTTCTAATATTTCCATCAACGCTATCTCCATGGCTCTCTCTATATCTAGAGGTGAACTACTATTTGTTACAGGTGATGGCCCTTGCTTGAGTTTGTAACTAGCCTGGGAAGTTAGACAGATACTACTTCCATACAGTGTCCAAGAAAACTACATAGGTCTATGATTTCACTAAGAAACAAAATTCAAAAGAGATTTTATTTTAGGGATGAGATTAAATTGTCTTTTGTTTCTGGGTTAGCCATATTGAGCTAGTTAGTTACCCTGATGGGCTTGTACTCCATGGAAAATACCTGGCGACATACTCCAGTATATCAGGGAGCAAGCTAGTCATCCAGTGACTAAATGTCTGCTTCTCTGAGAAAGGGTATAACTGAAATAACTTAACTGAATCTTAGTTTAGATAGTCAACCCTATTTGTACTATTTGAGTCCTGTGTGCAACAAACAGAATGGCTTTGAATGAGCTGTATAGGAAGGAATGGTTGAATATTAATTTATTTTTCCTTTGCTGGATTGTCCAAGTTGGCACTGGGTGAAAATAGTGTCTGGCAACCCTGGGATGTGGAAAAGGAGAAGGCAGCAAATGTCAGTGTTTGGGATTGCTGGAACTGGAACACTTATTTCATAAATAACTGCAGCCTTTTATATTGGAGATAATTAGTCCCTGGCTTTTTGCTGAACTCAAACCAGAACGACGTGTACTTTAAAAACAAATCAGAACTTTTACTAAGATGAACTCTTATTCTATGGTCTCTTTAAATTATGTAAACTGGTATGGTTTGCCCAGTTTATTACCAAGTTCATTTTGGTGTTGTTAGGCATGGGAGAAATTCAAACATTTGTGCAAAGTCTTAAAATACTATTCCATTTCTGTTGTGTGACACTTCTCTGGTTTTTCAGTCATCACCAAGCATTTCACTTATTTTCTGGCATACTGATTACCTTGAGCTTACTTTGTGCAATCATGGGTCTTCTTAGGGAGTACTTTAGCATTGGCAGAACACATGGGATTAGCAGGTCCCATTGGCAGAGGAATCAAGAGCAAGCAGGTTCCCTTTCCATCATACCTTACTCCTGAAGCCTGCACAGCTTGAAATGCAGGTACCCAGAAATTGACTGAAAGAAGTAATGGGTGGGGAATGGGACAAATGAGGTTATGTTCACTTGCAAAGGGCAGAGTCAACCATTTGATGTGTGGTACGGAAGAGTGAAATGGAATTTTTTTGCACAGGTGGATGCCTGCCCATGACATCAAGTAAGCCTGTCAGATCCCTTCCTGGAAACTCATTTGTTTCCCTTTCTCTAACTGAGTTCTGAGGTGGCTGGGTGTGGTACTCCCAAGTCAAAGTTACATTCAAGCAGGCAAATGTGTTTCTGTGTCACCTGTTCTTGAATTTATTTGATTGACGGCAACTGACTTGTGACAGTTCACAACATAGTAAAATAGCCAGTACAAACTAAAAACAAGATATGAGTATAATATACAGAAAGAAAAACAACAGACCCATTCAACATCCCATTCAGCTCAGCCCAAAGCCTGGGAGAACCAGATCTTCAGAACCAGAACCAAATCTTCAAGGCTTTATGGAACACCAACAGTGAGGGCCATATAGACCTCAGCAAGAACTCCCTGAATGGGAACAAACTCACTTTTCCATGATGCTCCCACCTGGAATCTGGATAGGATAAGAACTTGTCCCAGTGATTAAGCTTTTAAAGAAATGGCTCCAGTTCTCACATTTTTACCAGATTGCCCGTAACCAAGAATGTCTGAAAGATATGGTGCTGGAATACAAATCCAACCCAAAAGTAAACAAAAGAACAAAAGTAAACAAAAGAACAAGGATTTGACAGTAATGAAAGCAGTGAAGTAAGGATTTGAAAGAACAGTTGTACCTGCTGCTAATTATTGTATGTAAGGCTGACATCTGCCTAGCACTGAGTCATCTGCAAGCCATCTAAGCCATTGATGGCGAACCTATGGCACGCATGCCAGAGGTGGCACTCGGAGCCCTCTCTGTGGGTCTGCACGCCATTGCTCTAGCCCCGCCTCCCCCCACAGCCCCCTCCTCACCAGCAGCCCCTCTGGTGGAGAGTCTCCCCAGGCACGGCCCGTGCGGAGCAGCGCAGCCAATGACATGGCAGCCAGGCAGCAGGAACAAGACATGCAGATGATGCTGCGGGGTGCGGGCGGAGGGCGTGGCTGCCATAGCACTGCAAGGCCGCCTGGGTGATCTGCTGCAGCGGGCCATGGAGGTGGTGAATTGCCCTGCAGGTTGGCGGGGCAGGGGCGGAGCACGGGCGGGCTGGGGTTTTTTGAACACTCGGTCTCTAAAAGGTTCACCATCACTGATCTAAGCAAACCAAGTGAAGGAAACTCTGAACTGGAGCATGTATAAAACTATTCTGATGATGTTATGTAGTTTGATAATGAAGTATCTGCAAGAAAACAATGAAGCTCAGAAAGCTCTGAAACAGCATGTAAAAAAAGAAAAGACCTCACCTTACTAGTCCTAGTTTTCACAGAACTTTTGAGTCTTTGAATGAGAATGCCTAATTTTTGCTGAATTTCCCATTCTTTGCCTTTTTTGGGAGAGGTGGAGGGTGGTTCCTTTGAGGCTACCGGTACTTTAAAATCCCCAACCTTGCCAGCTGGCCACTCAAATTTTGCCTGGATCTACAGCAATGATAGGGTAGTGATGCAACAAAGATAACTTTTCACCCTGGAGGAAAAAGATACTAGAAAAAGGGTAATTTGTAAATATTGTGCAAAACTTAGAATGCATCAGTGACTATTAGTGACTATTGCTTTCAAAGAAAACTGGATATGCCTGAATGAAACTGAATGTAAAGTTGCATTTACCCTAACAGGATATTCAAATAGTTTAACTATGCATAAATTAAATTGAAGCAGTTTACCAGGGATTTTTTTTCTCCTTTGTATCATTTAGAATAATGTTGGTGAAATATTTTTTACATCTTTGAATTGTCTGTTATTATGGTGTTCTAATTTTAATATCATTCTTTTCTCCTTTCCTCAATTTACATGCCAACCATTTCCCTGGCTGATTTGCAAATTCAAATTTTGTTTTTTTGTAATTCATTTCCATTGCCTTTGTAAGCATTTAAATTGTTGTAAAATAGTTTTCTTTTCTGGGGATTTCTTTAGTTCTTCTTTCATTTTTATCTTGTCCAAAATTGCTTATTTTCTTTTCTCTCAGGTTTTTTTTTTTGAGCCTGTCATTATGTTGTATAAATTGTCGCCTCATAAAAGCTTTTCTTGTGTCCCAAACCATTCTTAGGTGTACTTTTATTAATATCGCTGTCAAAAAATTCTTTCAACTTCTTTTTGAAATCTTCCATTACTATATCTTTCTGCAATAATATTTCATTTAACTTCTCTGTGAAGGAGCTGGTCTTCCTTTTAAATGCTAAAGTCATCGTGTTGTGGTTTGAAAAGGTCTTTGGCAATACCTTCACGTTGTGATCACTAATAACCAGGTTCTTAGAAATCCAAAATGTATTGTTGATTGAGAAAGATCTATGTCTTTCAGAAAAACAAGTACATTGTTTTGCATCACAATTTGGTAATTTACTTCTTGAAATTTTAATGTCTTTCTCAGATGTTCTATCTTTTTCTGGACAGATTATTCCCAGTCTCCCATTAAACACCAATTTTCCTATGGTAAGTCCATTTATCCATCAGACCTTTATAAAATGTTATTTTGTCCTTGTTTGGAACATACATTCCTTTTTTCAAAGTCTTGATCCCAAACACAGTAGCTTCAACTCCCAGATATAGGTAGTCCTCGACTTACAACCATAATTGAGCCCAAAATTTATGATGCTAAGTGAGACATTTGTTAAGTGAATTTTGCCCCATTTTATGACCTTTCTTGCTACATTTCTTAAATGAATCAATGCAGTTGTTAAATTAGTAACATGGTTGTTAAGTGACTCTGGCTTCCTCATTGACTTTGCTTGTCAGAAGGTCACAAAAGGTGACCCCAGGACACTGCAACCTTCATAAATGTGAGTCAATTGCCAAGTGTCTGAATTTTAATCCCGTGACCAGGTAATGCAGTAATGATTGTAAATGTGAAAAATGGTCATAAGTAACTTTTTCCAGCGCCGTTGTAACTTCGAACGGTCACTAAATGAACTGTTGTAAGTCAAGGTCTACCTGTATCTGCCATAATCTTCAGATAACATCAGTTCTGGTTTAAATTGGGGGTTTATATACAAAACAACTCAATTTTTCTCTTTTGATTTCCTCTGAATAAATTGTCCACCCATTTTGTTTGTAGTTTAGATATTTTGCATCCTTTTTTTCTATGCATTTCTTATGAAAAAAAACCCCACACCTTATTTCAATCTTTAAGATAGTGGAATAATTATCTTCTTTTTTGAGGAGTATTTGTTCCATTTATATTCCACACTGGGCCTTTAAAATCTATATATCAGAAACTTTAAAAAAAATCAAGACATGTGCTGCCTAACTTGGGTGGTCTCCTCAGTTTCTTGTTGAATCTGTTGTTTAGGGTCCTTTGTCACTTCAATTTGCATTTCTTCCAACTCTTCCTTAAATTCTTTCGCTTTGGGGGCTGAATTCATTCTGAACCTCTGTTATTTAAAAGTGAAGATCACTCCTTATTTATCCCATTGAAATGGCATTTTTTTTCTGTTTGAAACTATTTTATTAGAAAAAAGTACTTTTTTTATTAACTACTAGAGGAAAGTTTCACATTGCTCTTCTGCGTCTTGTTGTTGTTAGTTGCAAAGTCGTGTCTGACCCATCGCGACCCCATGGACAATGTTCCCCCATGCCTTCCTGTCCTCTACATCTTCTGGAGTCCATTTAAGCTCATGCCTACTGCTTCCAGCCACCTCATTCTCTGTCGTCCCCTTCTTCTATTGCCCTTAATCTTTCCCAGCATTAGGCTCTTCTCCAGTGAGTCCTTCCTTCTCATTAGGTGGCCAAAGTACTTGAGTTTCAGCTTCAGGATCTGGCCTTCTAAAGAGCAGCTGGGGTTGATCTCCTCCAGGACTGACCGGTTTGATCGCCTTGCAGTCCAAGGGACTCGCAGGAGTCTTCTCCAGCACCATAGTTCAAAGGCCTCAATTCTTTGGTGCTCAGCCTTTTTTATGGTCCAACTTTCACAGCCATACATTGCAACTGGGAAAACCATGGCCTTGACTATACGTACTGTTGTTGGCAGGGTGATGTCTCTGCTTTTTAGTATACTGTCTAGATTTGCCATAGCTTTCCTCCCCAGGAGCAAGCGTCTTTTAATTTCTTGGCTGCAGTCCCCATCTGTGATAATCTTGGAGCCCAGGAAGATAAAATCTGTCACTACCTCCATTTTTTCCCCATCTATTTGTCAGGAATTGAGACGGCCTGCGTCTGCATCTGCTAGACAGCAAACTGCTTATGGGAATGGCCTGTTATTTGTATATATTTGTAATTGTAATTCATAATTGGTTAAATACGCCAGAGGGAGTGGCTTCATGCAACATAAACATCCAATTAGGCTAGCCTTTGTGTTTTTTTTTATTCTTTTTATTCTGATTTATAGGCTGCCCAGATTTATGGTGCATAGATATACATTCACAAACATCAGAGCAACTGCAATCTAGTTTAGTGAGCATGATATGTGGGTGTCAGGTTATCAGACATCAAGGTGCACTTGAAGCTGGATATTACTTCATGCCTCTGCTTCCAAGCTAAAATTGTGGGATTCCCTCAGGGCTGGATTTACTTACCCTTTCTATTCAATGTGAACAAGAGGTTGCTGGGTGAGGCCATCCAGGGGCATAGGGTGCAATATCATCAGTATACTGATAATACTCAGTTGTATATCTCTACTCCAGGTTGGATAAATGATGCCATTCAGGTGCTGACTCAATGCCTGGAACTTCTGAGTGTCTAGTTGGGAGGAATAAGTTGTGACTTAGCTCTAGTAAGATGAGAGTGGCTCTGGGGTTTTGGATTCTCTGGAAATGGAAAGATGCCATGGTTAATTTTTTTAGGATAGTATTGCGCTGGACGGTGTTTGGGCCACAATTTGGGGGGTCCTCCTGGACTTGGGTGCTGAGGTACTGACTAGAGTGGCTTTGGACAAATTAGTCTTGTGCATCAATTGTGCCCATTCCTGGACTGGAAGACCCTGCTCATGGTCACCCATGCCCTAGTCACTTTTTGTTTGGGCTACTCTAATGCACTCTACATAAAGACTCCTTGAAGGCCACCTGGAAACTTCAAGTGATTCAGACTATAGTGGTGTGCACAGTTTGGGGTGTCCCATAATTCACCCATGTTACACTGCAGGTGCACAAACTGCACTGGTTCCCAGTTTCTTTTCAGTGCAATTCAAGGTGCTGGTTAGTACTTTGACATGGGACTACAGATAACCTTCAACTTGTAATCATTTGTTTAATGACCATTTAAAGTGCTGAAAAAAGTGTCTTATAACTGATCCTTGCACTTACAACCATTGCAGCATCTCCAAAATTGGTGGGTATATTAAGATTATGCTAAAGGTAGATAAGAGAGCAAAAACAATTAAGAACCCCTGCCATCAATAGAGAAGGCAGGTAAGCTGTGGAAGAATCTTTGGATTTTCCCACAATGTGGTTTCAGTAAATATTTTACTGTGTTCACTTAATTGAATTATCTTATTCCAAGTATATCAAGTTTTACTGATCAGATGCAGGGAAAGTCCACCTTTGGCTTGTAAGATCCTGCCATTCTCTACAATTTCATGTTCTATCCTGACACCAAACTTGAATCTTCTAGTCTAATCCTTGGCCTCCACTTATTGTGGGTTCATCAACTTGTTTGACAAGAAACACAATATTTTTTTAGATCAAAAGTTGGCAAGCAACTCTACATTGAGCTGTAACAGAGGATGCATTGTGCTACATCATAATTTGTTTATGATTTGTTCCTGGTTAACAATTTCTTATTAGCTGATCAAAATATAAAATACAAAACATATGAAGAAAAATAAAGATGATGAAAAGATAAGGAAGGAAAAGGGGAAGAGAAAAAAGTGCAAGACAGAGGGAAAAAGGAAAAAAAGGCATTGACTTCCAACTCCTTTTGGTGCAGTACAATCAGGTAGTAACATAAAATCTCATCTTTTTACTTTTACATAAATAAAATATAGTAGCCATTTCTCCACTAATTCCATCAACTTTTATAGCCATTCATCCATTATGGGAATCTTATTTTATTTATTTATTTATTTATTTATTTATTTATTTATTTATTTATTTATTTATTTCTAAAATTTATATGCCGCCCAATCCCAAGGGATTCAGGGCGGCGTACAAAATTAAACAATAATCTGACAATAAAACAATAAAATAAATACATTCATACAGCATGTCCGATCATATCCACCCCCCCCGGGGACATCAGCCCCAGGCCTGCCGGAACAGGAGAGTTTTAATGGCTTTCTTAAAGGCCAGCAGGGTGGGAGTAGTTCGAACCTCGGGGGGAAGTTGATTCCACCAGGTCGGAGCCACCACAGAAAAGGCCCTTCCCCGAGGGCCCGCCAGCCGACATTGTCTGGCCGACGGGACCTGAAGGAGGCCCAATCTATGGGACCTCACCGGTCTCTGGGAACTGTGCGGCAGTATGCTGTCCTGTAAGTAACCTGGCCCTATGCCATGAAGGGCTTTAAAGGTGATAACCAACACCTTGAATTGCGTCCGGAGACCCACAGGAAGCCAGTGCAGCTCGCGGAGGATATGTGACACGTGGGCGTACCTTGGCGCACCCACAGTCACTCTCGCGGATGCATTCTGAACCAACTGCAGCCTCCGAACGCTCTTCAAGGGTAGCCCCATGTAGAGCGCGTTACAGTAATCCAGTCTTGAGGTGACAAGGGCATGAGTGACCGTGAGTAAAGCCTCCCGGTCCAAATAAGGCCACAACTGGTGCACCAGGCGAACCTGGGCAAAGGTCCCCCTGGCCACAGCCGATAGATGTTGTTCCAAATTTAGCTGTGAGTCCAGGAGGACACCCAAGTCGCGTGCCTGCACTGAGGGAGGTAAATTTGCCCCCCCCCCAGGACTAATGATGGACCATCCAGTTGACCTTTGGGAGGCAAGACCCAGAGCCACTCGGTCTTGTCAGGGTTGAGTCTAAGCCTGTATCAAAGTATCCTTCCATTTTTGTGCATAAAGTTTTCTTGCTGTTGTCATATTCTTGCTGCTGTCATTTGTTTATGGCTTGTTGAAAAAGCTATAGTTGGTAAGGTCATACAATGTACAAAGCCAGAACCAAACACATCACATTACAATTATGAGTGTCGAATTATAATTTGTAATTATATATAATTATGTATAAAGCAAATCAACAGGTAGCACCTTTATTAAATGGGGAATTCTTGGAGAACTAGTTGGGCAATTTAGTCCAACAACTCAATGTAGTCTCTTAGAGAAGTATGCTGGACTCACAACGGGCAACTTTGTCATATGCAAAAATCAGCTTTTAGACATTTCTGCTATCAAAACAAGGAAGTGGAACTTCTTCAAAGCTGTTCCAAGAATTGGTCCCATCTTTTCACTAGACGCAAAACAATTTGACAGTTCATGGGATTGGGTTATGTACTTCAGCTGCTTTGAAAAATTCAACAGTTCGAATTCAACAGTTGGGCAGTACTGAGTAGTCAATAAGAAGGAAAGGAAAAGGATTGGAAATAAAGGAATGCAAGCATCAAAAGGATTGCTCCCACCTTATTTATGAGCTGTTTGCACTGCTTTGCATGTGTAATGAGATGTTCAAAAAAAACTGCAATTAAGGTTGGATGGACTCAGTTGGACTTTACAGCAAGCTGAACAAAAGCCTAATTACCACCACTGTGTTTTTGCACCCAGTGGAGAAATATTACAGGCTCAGGGAGTTGCTATGGGAGCAGGAGCAGTTATGCTCTAAGTGCCACAGCGAATGCAAGGCCACACTGGCATTCCCCCTTCAAGTAAATTGTTCTTTGTATTTTTCCATTTGCTGTAAACGGGGAAAGGTGCTTAGCTCTGCTTTAGCAGGCGATGGTAACTGATGTTTGCAAATTGCCTCTTGTCTTATGGGCACCCAGAGAATTATTTTAATCTAAACTGGGTAAATTTTTAAAAGATCTTAAATTCTTTTCATTCCCAGTGTCAGTAGGTTGGAAGGCCCATCAGAGGCCAGACTTCAAATTTCGCAAAGCTTCAAGCTTTCCTTCTGTGGCTGCTTGATGACTCACATCTAGCCTTACGAAAGGGCTGGAGGATGACAATCATAGCAGCTGAACAGCAGGGGTCTGAAAAAATGAACTGCAACTCTCACTGTTTTTCAGCATTAGCCAGGCAGATGACAGGACTCCTATGATATGTAATCCAGCAACATCTGTCAGGTCAGAGGTTTCTACCCTTCAATCTCAGGAGCATATTCTCTAATGACCTCTCATCATAAGGGAGAACAGTTTTTTGGAAAATAAAGCTATACTATTTGAGAATCTCAGGTTACCTTTCTTGTTATGCATTTTTGTTTTCGGTGGATCATAAAGTTTGGTGGAGATGCAAAAGCCTCAGCCGTATTAATGTACAAACTGTGAATGTATAGAAGACAAAGAGAGGAGACAGAGGAGAAAGCACAGTGCATAAGATTTCAACTGTTTAGATGTCAACCAGGAAAAGTGGCGATTTAAATCTTAAAACTAGAGGGAAAACGATGCATTTGGAAATAGAAGCAGCAGCACTATTGGTAGTAAGGGCAGCAGATATTTTTATGTGAAAAAAAAATAATCTCCATGGGATCTGAAGTAAGCCTGGAACATATGAGTCGGTGAAAAGCTAGGAAAATTATGGCATTCAGAGAAGCCTTTTCCAAGTGTTTGCTTTCTAGATATGTTTGAATATAACTCCTGCCTAGCTGGGAATAATGGGAAAAAAGATTGAAATACTTGTCAAGGATACTGGATTGGGGAAAGTTGATTTGTAATGATATTTGCAAGAGAAGAATCTAATTGCTTTGACCCAGGATATATTTAGCCCAGGGCTTGGTTTTCTAATAGCAGTCAATTGATGTCTCTATAACTTTTCAGGTACAGAAGTACCACTGGAGGCACGAATATGGTGATTCTTATTAACTAGCATCAGTAATATGTAATATGTGATGATAGAATAAATCTTTCCCAAGTTTGGTCAAGAAGATCCCTCCCAATTTGCTGGTGGAATATATTTAAGAAAACATCTAGCCTCTGCGACTAATGCAGTGTACTAGAATTGCTTGCAACAAAAACTCTGAACTGTAGTGAGAAGGCGGAAAACAGCAGATGTCTTGAAAAAAGTATATGACAGCCATTGGGAAACCATGAACTTAGTCTGGGAAGACAAAATTAGACGAGGATGAAACTCAATATGGTTCTGCCTTAACTCTCTTTAATATAAGAGGGAGAGAAAGACTATGATATTAAGACCAGCAGAGTTTTAGTATTTCTTGTGGTGTCTATTTCCTGATTGGGTCTACCACAAAGAAATGAAAGAAACTCATTGTAGTTGAGAGATGCTATTTTCTACAGTATCTTGATAGCCGTGGTGATGTGTCTATAGCCAGCGACTCTTAAGTAAAAGAGGAGAAAGAGTACCATGGAAATAAAATAATCAAAATAAAATAGAACAAAATAAAATAAATTAAAAAAGACTGGAGAGTAAGTTGATAAATATGCTTGAAAGAAACTTGGTATGTTCATTGTCCATCTTTTGCAATGCTTCAGTTGGGAAAGCTTTGGGTAATTTTCTTAATATGTTTGAACTCTGAATTAAATGTTGGCAACTGTATCGGAATTTACAGGAAAGGTTAAACAGAATATTTCTTATTTTAGGCTGAAGGGAGTCTATTAATAAATAAACCAAGCTGTGACCGGACTTTAAACATGTCAAAGGAGATCAACAATAAAGTAGTTGATAATATGCTTTTGTCATACTGCCCAGTATATTTTATAGTTCGCATGTCTTGGGCCAGATAAGATATGGAAACGAATTATATGAGACGGATTTAGAAACCATATCAGAATAGGTAGAGAGAATCTAGGGAGGGTGAAATTGAACTGAAGCTCAGGAATGGAATATAAAATAAGTTGAGATAGTGTAACAGCAAGCAGATTGGTAATTTACTTGCCTCATCCAACTTTTCCTCCATTAGTAATAGTATTTATTATGTTCTTAGACCAGAGTACAAATAAGTATAGAAATCATAAAAAAGGAAGGTAATAAAATTGTAACCAAAACTTAAAACTCTATACTGTAATATTCTTCAGCTTGATCTTCTTACGATCTCATAGTCTAGCATAGCCACCTAGAGTCACCATAACAGTGAGATGGGAAGCATATACATTTAGTAAATAAATAATAAATAAACAAAGTTTTTGTTGCTAACAAGCAATATTTTACAACAATACATGTCATTTATTGGTCTTTATGAGCCTGATCTAAAATTCATCAAGGTGGCTTGGCCCTTTTTTAAAAAAATAATAATTAAGGGCTGAATTAATCTGGAATCAGAATAAAATATGTATTTCAGTGTTCAGTTCAATGCAATTTAATTCAATCTCCCTGGATTCATAATGATATAGTCTCTAGAAGGCTGGAATATTATTATACTCTATAACTGCCAAGGAAAGGGCATTAAACTGGGCTCTAAGAAGTGTCCAGAGATAGGTAAATAAGCATAAGAAGTTTGTAGGAAAGTTCTCTGAGGTTCTTTTAGGAATCATAAGAGCCTTATGATTTGTATTAGATCACTTGAAAATGCAATGCTCTCAATCCACTCTTTGATATAAGTTTCTTAATCTTTTCAAGATCAAATTGTAATACTCAGTGATAGGCTATAGGGCAGCAATTTTCATATGATGTTTTCCTCATCATTTTGCCTTAGAGTCATCAGATTTTATTAATGGAAGCAGCCCAACTGGATCCAACTTTCACCCTTCAACATGCAAATGAGATTCCTTGTCATATTTTGCCTTCAACTTTGTGGAGATCACCTTTAATCTTACAGTTGTATTGGGGAGAAATCTAGGTGTCATTATTAAAGATCTTAATTATCCTGATTGGAGTTGCAATAGGAGATCATAAAAGGTAAGCAATTGCTTTCACAGTAAATAATTTGATGTGTCTAAATTAAATTCCTTCTCTGTCTCTGATGAAATTTGGGGGTTGCTGTTGTGTACTCTTGTGGGCTAAGAAAGAAGAAGCATTAACTGGGGCTGATGTCCTAGAACAGTGGTTCTCAACCTGTGGGTTGGGACCCCTTTTGGGGTCGAACGACCATTTCACGGGGGGTCGCCAAACAACACAGTCCGCCATTTCCCCCCCCTTTTCCTTAGCTGTGCTACTCCCTTTTATTCTAGTGGCTTTTGAAAGCCAATAGAATAGACTCTCTTGAATAGAGTCTAATTCTATTGGCTTTCAAAAGCCAGTAGGAATTGTCCAGGCTGTCTCTGCCCTGCTGAGCCCGCCAAAAGTCCCATTCTGCAAACGGTGCTGCACCAGTTGAGTAGTCCTCGACTTACGACTGGTTGAGTAGTCCTTGACTTACGACCGGTTGGGGGTCGCGGCATTAAAAAGGTTGAGAACCACTGTCCTAGAATATTGAAAAACAACTAAGTATTTAAAACATTTGACTTGTACTGCAGTTTAAACTGGGGATAGATCATTCTGGAGAAGGGCCAATTACATGGTTGCTAAGAGTCAATTTGATGACACATAAACAACCATTCAATCAATAATTTAATTATTTACATACCACCTGTGGGATGTGATAATATTGGAGAATACTGTGACTGGTTTTCTGATGGTTAATAACTTGGCAGAGTTGAGTAAAGAGTCTTGAAAACCCCCCTGAGACTCACCTAGCTTAGCAACAAAACAGCAACATTAATATTAACTGTATAAAGCAGAATAGATAGTCATTTATCCAACATTGGTGGTGTGTAAAGCTAAATTTTGTAAATGTTTAATAAGCAAAAACAAGTAAATATTTAACAAGAACATGGTTAAGATACAACCTTGTTTTATGTTCTTGGCAATTGCGATGGTACTGGAATGCTGTTCAGCACAGTTATATTTGACTCTAATTTTTACATATTAGTAACAACAAAGTTTTGCCAACATATCAGATAATAGTTTCAGAAATTCTGAACTTCTTGTCTGAGATGCTATATTATCTAAGAAGATAATGGTACCAAATTAGTTTTTGTTAGGTCTGCTGGGATAAGGTCATTTTTAGGATCTTTGTCTCCATTTAAGTGATCAGTCAGTAGTTGGACCTCTGTAATCGATACCAAAGGCCAAGATGTAGATGATCAGCCAATAGATATAACAGGTGAAAGTCAGTCCAAGATTCTACATACAGTCCATGACTCCCTATCTAGATAGCAGGCCACCTATGACAAACCCTGTATCAAGGTGTCCCTTTTTAACATATCAGGAAAATGAATCATTTTATTTTGGATAATCTTAATTCTGAACTCTTTTTATTTATTTTTTTTAAAGCTCCTACTATTTCACCTGTATTGTTTTTTCTTTTGATTTTTTTTTCTGGTTGTTTTAAAATGCTTTCACATTATTACTACCACTCTACTAAGACTGGGGAGGGGAGGAGATTTCTAGATATATGCTAGATCTCTCTCTCTTCCTCCCTCCCTCCATCCTTCCCCCCTCTTGCACGCATGTGCGCGTGCGCACGCTCATTCTTCCCCAAATTTGGTGAAGGAAAGTGGATGTTTTCAAAATGAAACCCAGAATTTAGGAATTATGTAAAAATTCAATCTTCCCATGAAAAATAAGTTTTTAAATGTTATTGGGTTTTTAAAACTTATTTTCAACAAAATTGTTTTATTTCATAATGTTGTAAAGCTTTGCCATTGTTCTGTTTCATATATCAATTAAAACAAATTGTATATTTGTTTCTTCCCAATCCTGAACTCAGTGAAATCACCAGTTTTGCTCATGGAAGGCCACACAAATTTATTGATCGCGGGCCATAGCAGTACAAAGCTAAGAATCCTGGATTAAGACATTGACGGACAGAGCAATTTGTAAGTGAAATAGAACAACTTCCATGGAATCATTCCACTGCACATGGCTACATCTGCTTGAATTAGTTGGATTTGCTTGCATTCTTTACTGAATCTTGTGAGGCAGTGCCTTGTGAGAACATAATGTGATTTTTATTTATGAAATATATCCGCATCATGTGTTCCTGATTTTATACCACTTGAAAGTGTGTTAGTCATAGACTATGGAGATGGGGGTAAATCTTTAATTCTTCCACATTGGAACCTATAAAGATTCACCCATTCTGAAATCAATAGGATGGTTTAAATCAGTGCCTTTCAAGTTTGGCAACATTAAGATGTGTGGACTTCAGCTCCCAAAATTCCACAGCCAATATAGTTGGAGCATTCTGGGAGTTGAAGTCTGCTCATCTTCTGGGAGTTGAAGTCTGGTTTAAAGGTCAATAGTATATGTAGTTTGTTAATCTGTGATAAATTAATGTTTAGTGTAGTTCATCTTGTAAACATGGGTTGCAGCTGACAGCCACAGCTGACAACCCACTGCCAACTGAAGTCCTAACTGAAAATGCCAAGTTCTTAAAGAAGGAATAATTCTGAAATAATATTGTCTTTTTTGAAACAACAAGCAAGGGTCCTTGACCAAAGCATAAGTATTACTCATTTAGATTAGCCATCCAATTGCTTTGACAGCATTAATTTAAATGCTGATCATTTTAAACCAGTAATCTTGTTTGACCAGAAATGATCGTGATTTTTCATCAGTAATTCTATATCTCTAATGACACTGCTTTAGATTAATAATCCAAATTCTTTGGATATGTCTACATAGTACCAGTTGCAGCTGCCTTCACTATTTTTTAAACCCAACTCTAATATTATCTTTGACCTCAAAACAAGGTGGAACTACTTATCATGGCTGAGGTTATCAAAACTTGAAATTATTCATTCTCAATGTAATCACTGATACTCAGTTCTGATAATACATTTTTACATGCCATTTTATATTTTTCCATATTCATTTAAACATAACTTGGACAAAAAAAGCAACTCTGTGGGAAGGTGACTATGTTACACACATGTTGACCGGTGTTGAATAAAGCTAAGCAACTGTTTTGTGTTTGGTTTCTTTAGACTTCAGTAACACACATTTAATATTTTTACATCCTTCTCAACCAACCAATTTGCCCTTTGATAGCCTGGATTTTGTGTAACATGCCTAAATTGATAAAATGAAGACAATTTCTTGAAATGTTGATGTATTGATGTTCAATATTTGTTGAAATAATTAATGGAAAGCTGGGTTTTGTAAAATTAGCTTTCATTTAACCAAACATATATCTAGCATTCCAGCTATTTAACTCCCACATGAAATAATAAATGTAATCCTCCCCTAATATACAAATAGATTTATTCAAACTTTAGATTAAGGGTTCATAAAAATAATTATTCATAGTTACTGGATATAATAAGCTCTATAATTATGATGTCCCACTTAGGGCATTTTGAAGGGGAAAAATGCATCTGATAATGTCATTACACACATGACATTACTTACATCCTTTGTCAGATATCAACATACAAATGTAATGACAGCATTTGTGCAATGCCACTGCATTTAAAGCTCTTTATGGTATGGGCCCAGGTTACTTGAGGAACCATTTCACCCCAATGGGATTGGCCTGCTCCATTTGTTAGAGCAGAAGGGGCGTGCTGTGGACCCTGTTGATCAAGGAATTCCTGCTGATGAGGTCCATGTGAAGAGCCTTTTCTGCTGTAGCTCCCCCATGGTGAAATCTGCACCCACCTTTTTAATCTTTTGAAAGGACTGGAAAACCTGGCTCTGCCAATTGGCTTGGGGTCCCGATAGAGGTGTATCATACTGAAGATGGTTAATGGACTGAGATAAGACCCCATTTCCACCCTGTGTGCATCTTGTTCCCTTCCTTGCCATCTGTGTTCATTTTAAATCAATTTTAGTGTTAATATTTATTATTTTAATGTTTTATCTTGTTGCTTTTACTTGGTTGCCTAGAGCTGCCTAGAGGCAAATCTAAGGTGAGAAGTATATAAATCTAAAAAGTAAATAAAATGTACATTATAATTTGGACAAAATTGCAATATGCTGTAGATGATAATTGTATACCATTGTGTTTCTTACAAAACTGTCTACATCCCAATTAGTCAAGCCATCAAATTTCAAAAAAGCATATTATTTACACTTGGAAAACTCAAATGACTGTTATTAATGTATAATGCAACATCCATCCTATATGACAGCACTTTACTGTCCAGCTTGGACTGGCTTCATTTATTTTTCTACTCTTTTCCTTTTTTCCCCCTCCTACCAAGAGAGATATGATGGAGAAATCACTGTTATTTGTCCTATTCACATATAATGCTGATAGAATGAACCTTTGTTGCACTAGCACATCTTAAAAAAAATCTAAATAAGTATATAGGGGATGAAAGGTGAACTCCCCAACTTTCCTGATACGTTCTCTATCCCTCCCCCTAAGTTTTTTTCTGATTGGGTAGAAAGGAAACAGGGCAATGGACAATGAGTATTCAAGATGGAAGGTTTGTAAAGTCTTGTCTTTTAGTTTTTCCTTCATTTTACTAACTAAAGTTTGTCACTATCTCATCTAGAATGGGTTCATGCAACATGCCAAGCCATCATTTGTTTAATAATGGTGCCCAGCAGCATAGAACAATTACCCCATCTTATCCTAACAATGGCCATATGAGATTAAAAGTGACAGAGAGAGAAGAAAGAACTGCCTTCCTACTAGCTGGTTGGTTTGATAGCTATATGGAAGAAAATTGTTGGCTGTTGGCTGAATGGATGGCAGCAGAAGAATGTCTGGGCTGGCACCTACCTGGATTTCTAGCAGCTTGGGCATATACCCAGAGAACGGGGGACAAGTGATGCCAGCTGGAGGCAGCTTGTGGATAAAGCCTGCATCTGTTCCCCCCTCCCTTGGGCTTGATGGCAGCTTGTGGAAGCACCCATCTCCTTACTTGTTGGACATTTTGGTGGGGATTTTGTGAAGGCTGCAGACTGTGTTGATGATTGTGCAGAAGTGGTTGGTGTAAAACCTAGGCCACCACTTTTTTTAATTGGCAACAGCAGCATCAGGAGCCTGGACATTGTAAGTTTATGATGAAGGACTTTCGTTTGCTGCAACAGTATGTACAGTAGCTCTGTCAGCCACCAGGATTTCTATCTTTGGCAGTTCTGTGATCAAGTAATCAACAAAGATGCAGGGGTATTGGTAGTGGGGGATAGGGAGGGGGATACCATTAGAGTACAAGGATATTCTGCTATGGAGGCCATTTTCCTTCTCTTTCTGTAGGCTCAATGAGGAGGAAGACAAGGCTGCTTGTTGTTTTGGAAGAAGAAGAGGCTCCTTGCATAACCTCTATCTGCTAGCTAGGTGCCTCTCCCTGATTACTTGTCCTATTAAATTCGGCTAAAGAGCTATACCTGGCAAGACCCCTTTTCTGCCATGCCCCACACCTTCTGGAACATTTCCCTCTCCCCCAAGGTCAAACTGGTTCTATCCTTATTAACTTTCACAAGTCCCTCAAGACTTGGCTATGTCATCAGGCCTAGGGGGTTCCAAGGAGTTATGAGTTGTTGAGGTGGCTGCACTGTTAACATTTGTTACTTTCCCCTTGCTTTTTAAATTATATTAATTTTAATGGTTGTTTTTATATTATAGTTTTTTAATTTCCTTATATTGCACCACCAAGAGTGACCCAGAGTCACATTTTGTGAGATGAATAACTATATGAATATATGAATGCATGCATGCATGCATTCTTGAACATATGAATGCATGCATGAATGCATTGGTGGCTAAACCACAACTAGCTGAATTCAATGTCTTGCTAAAATATAAGCTACGATTTATATATCACAACAGCTAGATACATACAGACAAAGCCAAATAAATTGTGGTTTAACACAGAATATGAGTCTTGTTAACACAGACAGGTTTATTCCAGTGGAATTGATCCAGGGATAATGAATATGGCTGTTCTTATCTGGTCTCTTGTGCAACTCCTTGACCCTCTACCTAAACTGTTTTGCCACTTGGCCTCCAAGTGTAGCTGGGAAGTATTTCCAAAATAAATATTCCTTGCATTAAACCTCTTAGCAGCAGGAGAGAAACAAACTGCTGACAGTTGAAATCAAAAAGTTTCCATAAAGGTCAGTAAACCCAATTAGCTTATGCTTTTACCCCCCCCCCTTTTTTTTTTCCACAGTACTTAAATCAATTTCTTCAGTATTTTCTATTTATATGGCTCAGATCCAAACCAGACAGTTCTGAAGGTCAAATAACTATCCACAGTGTGCGTGATTTAAGAACACCCAGTAAGCCCCCATTGACACCACAAAGAAATTTTTTATTGAAAGAGATGTCAACAACATCCTACTTGTTTATCTCAGTGTGCCACACAAGACTAAACCTCACAAGTCAACCAACAAAGCTTCTATTTCCCTCCACTTTATTTAGCAACACGAGGAGGTGGTTAATCTGACTTTCTCCCAAGAAGATCTCTTTCAAATCTATTACTGTTTCAAATGCTTCTCAGCCATGCTTGCTGGCTGAACAAAGCACCGTCTCTGGTTTAATGGAGCGTTCTATTTACTGGTAGCACTTGAAATTTCTGAACAGTGATATCAGAGTGAAATTTGGCATGCTAATTTATTTATTTATTTAAATTATTTATATACTGTAGGCTGCATTTTGAGCCAAAATCTTCTCAAGGCAGCAAACTATATTTAACATATTCACTTTTGGTAAACGTGTATAATACAAGGGCAGTTTCCAGCTTGATGCCCTATGCATACTTCTTTTGAAAGAAAAATATAGAATATACTACGTTACTGCATATCCTTTTTAAAAATTGAAATAGAATTAACATTGGCGACTCTTTGTAGTATATAATTGGACTGTTTCACAATTCAATATCAGCACAAATCCTCACATGAAAGAAAAAGAAAATATACTGTATAATAATTATATTATAATACCTGCCCTAAAGATTAAAACATTGCAATGATACTTGTAAAAGTTGTTTATATGTAATTTTATATGACTTTTTTTTTTTAAAAAAGTCTTAAAAATGTAACTTCCATATGTATTCTCTTTCAGGGTATGACAAAAATGGCAAAATTATTGTAGTTTTGACAACAAGCTAACACTCAAACTTTCTATAGTGGAGTCTTTCCTTTCACATTAATATATAGTTTTTAATGTAAATGATGGGGAGCATTCCAGGTGAACAATGGAGGTATCATTTGAACTTTTATTGTTTATGGCCATCAGATTTCCAGCAGTGATCGGCATTGGGTGACTTGTCAGTATATCTCCCTTTTGATTCAGATTCCAGATCAGTTAAACTATTTCACAAACTGATGTGAAATATAAATCCCAAAGTCTACAAAGGTTGTCTGGAATACTGGATCAAATAATGGTTGTGTTCACAGGCCACATCAAGATATAAGTTGCTTTTCATATCAAACAAGCCAGAGACGATCTTGTGGATAAGCAAAGTAATCATGATATTTTTGATCAATTCATGATTTATTTTTTGCTATTTTTTTTAAAAAAATGGATCTTTGCCTTGTACCTTTACTGACTTCTGATTCACTTTAATGTGGCTCATGAACAATAGAGATAAGCCAGAAACTCCAACACACGATACATTTATTTCCGCTCACTAATCTTGTTAAGCAAAACTTGCAGAGTTGTTTCTTACACTTAGCCATAGGTTGCTTCAACCATGACTTATTGAATAAATCACAGTGCTGAATTAATGTATGATACTAAGTCATCAATCCTGATTTATAAACCACAGCAATTAAATTCACACAACAAAACAAAACAAAGAGTATGAACCAAAGAGTATGAACCAAATAAACCAACAACAAATCATAGCTTCAGGTTGCTCTAAAATATTGGGCTAAGCCAAAACTACATTAACCACATTATCTGACCATTGTCTGGTGGGTTCATGACTGGACATATATCAACAAATACATAGTTGTCATGCTGGATGATAACTACTCTGAAATGATGTTTACTCCACAAGTATCATCTCTCCAGAATTTTGGGGGAAAATGTTATTCAGTTATGTGTTTGAGGTAAGTTGAAGGATGTTTTAAGTAACTGGATATGCCTAGAAATTGAACCTAGGATCTCTGCATGCAAAGACATTAAGTTAATTCTCAAATTTATGTATAATGTATAATATACATTTCAAGTATATTATATTAAGAGTTTATTGTTAATGGTAGATAGTAATTTCATATGGATGAAATAAGAATTATATATTTTGGTTTAAATTTAGTGCTTAGTAAAATAATTGGCATGATCAATATATCTTAAAGCTTCCCCTCTCAAGTTTGTTATTGATTGATTAATGAATGAATTAAAATATACTGATACTTTTATATATGGTTAAATATAGTTTTAGGCAATGCACAATGGTTTTAAATAATGAAGTGATATAGGACTTCTAGAGCTGTAGGCTAGCTTTGGAATTTTTTTAAAGAACATTCACGAAACATTAGTGACAAATTTCATACATGCTGTTGCCAAGAAAACTATATGATGTGTCCGTTAAGTCAACAGAAGTTGAATTTGACTTAAAGGAGACTATTTTATAGCAATAATAAACAGTCATTTAACTATTAACATAACATTTTAATAACATACTCTAGACTATCCATGTCTAGTATGTTGAACATGGGTAATCTAATATGTTGGATCATTATTTCAGAATTATTTTCTTACCTAACCAGGCACATATTATCATCTTTGGCGGACATCTCCTAAAGCCAAAAGATTTTGTTCAAGAATACATATATGGTTAGAGAAAATGACTAAAAAACACAAAGATTTTAAGCCAGAATTATTTTTGTTAGGTATAATTGTAGAAAATTATGAGAAGGAATGTACTGTATATACTTAATGTTACATGTGTTAACTACAGCAAGAATTATATTTGCTCAACATTGGAAAGATGAAGAATTACCAGCAGAGGAAGAGATAATTAAGAAAATTGGACAGATTGACACTGAAAATGAAAGAGAAAGAAGACTCAGAATATTTTAGAACAATGGGATACATTTTATCAATGGCTAGAAAAACGAGGTAGAGAGAAAGGAGTTTAACATGTATTAGTAAGCTAAATATTGAAACCCAGACAATATGTTGCTGATAAAATATTCAATATTAATAAAATATTGAAAAAAAAAGAAATATTTTCTTATCTAAACAGAATGAGCACATATGGGCAAAAGTTCAACAGGAGCAACTTCCGACTTCCTATTAACTTTTCCATTGAAAAAGTTTCCCATTGTGGGAAGTAGTCAGTGAATGTTGAAATCCTTCCTTCCTTCCCCTTCCTCTCTCCCTTTCCAGCAAGTATGTAAGTGGTTTCTGCCAGGTAGAGGAGGTGTCAGGATTATGGTGTGATGCCGAGGGACTAGTACTCCCATGGACTTGTGGGAATCTGTCAGGGAACATTGAAAATGAGAGTCACATGACCGTGGCTGATCATTGCAGTGTAGCAGCAGCACCTGTGCTAAAGCAACCACAACTTTCCCAAATTTTATTCCCTCAGGAGTTGTGAAGTATTCTGTAAGTTAGCCCATTTGAGATAGTTTGATTGAAAAAAAGGCCCTTTATATGGACCATTTCGCCCAGTTAAAGGTTACAGACAGAGGAGTTTAATTGTATATAAATTGGAACAGAATAAAATGGTTTGTATCATTTTAGCAACTTTTCTGGAGCAATGCAGTTCCACAATCTGCATATATCCACAGGGCTAAAATATTAATGGAGAAATCTTACTTCCTTTGAAATATATAAAGTGCGTCATCAAATTTCTTTTTTCAAGCCAGATTTCTAAACATAGTAATATAATATTTACTGAATTATTGCAACAAAGGGTTTAAAAGAAACAAAGAGAAAGTCAATTGTACTTTGGCATGATTAGCCTCATGTTGACACTGTCATCTTTTTAAATGTTACAGCACTGTTAGTGTTATAGACAGACAGAATGAATACATGAACAAACAAACATTTACATTTCTAAGAATTCTAAAAAGAAGGAAACAAAATGCCTTTGGAGAAGATATTACTCAGGCAAGGCTAGTTTTTAGTTCATTTTAGTTAATGCACAATGCAGAAGCTTCTGACCAATTAGTGAAAGAGTGGATGTATCTTGAAGGCATTCTGAAGTAGGTTACCCCAATCAAAGGATTTTGCTACATGAACAAATCCTTACTTGCATTAGTCATACAAATAATATCAATGGAGCTGCTTGCAGATTTGGGGAATAACTTGCATGATGTAAAGTTTTTGCTTTCTCTTTAATCTGTTCATCAGTTCCGCTATGGCCTCTGAATCGCTAGCCAATATTCCCTTCATTAGGGCTTGGGATAATTTAAATTTGTTTGTTTGTTTGTTTGTATGGCTGCTCGTCTCCAGTGACTCTGGGCAGCGTACAATAGTAAAATAAATTAAAACCAATTATAAACACAAGACAAACACGCATATATTAGCTGAGAAAAAGTATAATCCATAGATTTTAATATAATCAAGAAATGTGGCCCTTAAAACATTCTATTTTGCATAAATTGTCCATATTCAGATAGCATATTGTGTAGCTGCTACATTCAGGGAATATTGGGTCCAAATGTGTGTCTTCTATTCCCACCCACAAATAACCACATCCCTTTAACAAAAATCTGTTAAAAACAGTTGTATAATCTTTCTGGCCTTCCTAAGACTATGAGCTATGAATGCAATGGGACAACTCACTGTGGCCAACTCACTGCAGTCAATTCACCACAGGACAACTTGCTTCAGGACAATTCAACAATTCAATTTAAGTATTTAAAATAATTAAAAAATATATTTCAGTTTTTGTCATTCATCTTATCCCTCCTTCTGCATCCTTTCTTTAACGATTCTATTCCACCATTTCTTCAATATTAGTGTAACTCTTGTCCCATGCTGAGTTGGCCATGGCAAGTGGTCACGCGACAAGTTGGCTGCAGTTAGTAGGCCAAATGACACTGAATGGCCCATTCCTAAGTCAAACAGTCTATAAATGGGACAAAAACAATGGTGCTTATTACATATATGTCAGATAAGGATGGGAGATATCATTCAGGCAACACAAGCCACATAGCTTATAGTTAGTTGTGAGTGTCTTTAATAATGCCAACTGAATTTTCCTTCTTGTTCTCTGTGCCTCTTCAGTGCTGACACTGTCTTGTTTGCTAATGGACTTTCCCTCTTTACCAATAGGAAAACAAACCTAAGGCAAACCATAAATGGTTTTAGACTTTCCTGAGAAGTGAAGACAGAAGCAAGAGCAGACAACACAGAGAGCTTTGGGCAAATCAGGAGTGGTTTAGGAAGGGCACATAGGACAATAGGTATGAATGAGCAGACTAAGATCATTTCCCGGCTACTGGTTTACAAAGCATTCCACCACTTCTTGTGTCAGAAAAGACACTGTCACTATAAATTTGCCCAAATCATCAACTCCCTTCTCTCTCTATAGTGCTTGTTGATGCTTGGTGTTGAATTGTGTTGTCATTGCTGCTGAATGTGCTCAATGCACCTCATTCCTCACACCCTTCCCTCTGGGATTGTTACTCTTTTGTCAACAGCGGTGGCTGGCAAGAAACATGCTCAAAGGTGGGTGCTGTAACCAGTGATGGGATTCAGATATGTGAACAACCAGTTCTCTGTGTGGATGCCAATTCCAGAGGTCCATTCTGGGCCTGGGCAACAAAAAATTAGCTACCAGTTCTGCCAAACTGGTGTGAACTGGCTGAATCCCACCACTGGCTGTAACAACAGAGAGGAAATCTTTTTTCATTTGTACCAGCTCACACTTCTGCACAGATCAGTGTCCCTTACCTTATTTCTTGTTTTTAGAGACTCGGGGTATTTAGATGGGACTAAAAGACTTGAACCCTGGGCTGGAAGGTTTGATTGCACTTTTGAAGGAGAGAACACATTCTGGGCTGTTTGGAAATATTTCTCTCTTTCTGGGTTCCACAATTCTACAGTTTGTTGCTTTGAGTTGCCGTTTGGTGCTGTGTTTGTGGGTGATAGGATGGGAAAGAGGAGGAAGAAAAGTAGGCTGAGAGAAGCTCTGAGGTTTATATAAAGCTTATTTAGCAGGGATATTTAAAAAGAAAACAAAGCAGGGAATTTTATTTGAGTGCCAGAAGAGAAATGTCTGCAGATGTCAGTCTGTGAGGAGAAAAGGGGGCAGTGCCATTCTCATGAATATGCCCACACTTATAGCAACAGCCAGAAACAGGACAGTTGATCTAACTGTCCTAAAAAAGTAGGACAGTTTGTGCAAAGTAGCACAAATTTTACATACTGTGTTGTATGCCAGAACCTGCCAACCCTTCCAAGTTCCATGTAAAAAAACCTACTTTTAACTTGAAACATAAAGGGATAAAGTAGAAGCCTATGAAATCCTGGACTGGATAAAGCCAGCATTTTGCAAATAGCAGAGCAATTAGGTTAGATTGGTGCCGATTTAACTGCAAGATGGGGTAAGATTGATTATGTGCCATCAAGATGTTTCTGATTAGTCATAACCACGTAGATAGATTTTCTCCATGACATTCTGTCCCTAACCAGATCTTTCAGGTCTCCCAATGGTGCATTCACTGAGTTCAGCCACTTTGTTACTGGTTGTCTTCATCTTTCCTTCCCAGCATTAGAACTTTTTCCAGAGGGAGGGGGTAAGGGCTAAAATGAATTATACCCTTCTCATATAGTTCAAATTGCATATAGTGTTCTGCTTCGCAACTGCATGGATCATAGCATGCCATGCTACCCTGTCCTCCACTTTCTCCTGGGGTTTGCCCAAGTTCATGTTTACTGCATCAATGACACTATCTAACTATCTCATCCTCTGCCATCCCTTTCTCCTTTGCCTTCAGTCTTTCCCAACCTCAGGATCATATTAAAGGTTAGAGCTTCCCATATCTGTGATGAAAATATACTAATATCTACTAAATGGGAGCAAAAATATACCAATATCTACTAAATGGGAGCAAAGATAACTCTTTCCTGTTGTCTAGTGCTCCTTTGGATTTTTGTAATCTAGTTTTAGTGGCCCTACAAAAGGGCCCTTAGAAGCTGGCAAAATGGCAGCAAAGTCACCCATATATAAATTATGAAATGCATGTGTTATTCTGTGGAGAAAATGTGTTATATATTTATTTAAGTCAAAACTGCACACAGTGTGTGATTTACATAATTAAGTCCTTTGTAAGCACTGCTGAATAGCATTTACCGATTGTTGCAAATGGTTCATTTTGTGCTTTTCTGTTTGCTTCCCAAGGCTCTTACTGGACATGTTGCTACTTGAAATGTATTTCTCACAAAAAACTACAATTTGTTTGGTTCCCTTGCAATAATCTCAAGGATTCTAATGCCCTGGGTCATGTCCTATACTATTAGCAAGAGTTTCAGTCCATGTTTTTACTTGTATGTCTTGTCGAAATTACACCGGGCCCAGGATGTACCGTTATTGAGAATATTCAGACACAAATTCATCCTGATATGAGTTACTGTCACTTCCAATCCTGAACATCTGTCCCATGTTCCTTGCACTGTGCTCTCTTAGGTTCATCCGGTTTTTCTGGAATAATCTAGAACTGGCAAAAGACCTGTCTTTAGAAAATGCACAAACAAGGCATAAAGACAACAAATCTGTCTCTTACTTGTTTCATCTCGTCTTTTAACTTTGATGTCTAATAGTATGAACATTCAAAACAGTCAGCCTTGCTGCTCTTTGAGCTTCTCAAATCTACCATTCTCGTTCCATCTGGACTGCTTATTACTAAGAGATTTCTTTGTTTGAGGCTGATTTACCTAACCAAACATTGCTACAGGATTGGTCCAGTTACAGAAGGAAACTAGGATTCCTAGTTTGACTCAGAAATCTGGCTCAGCCCTATATGTATCTTAGGAACTTTTCCACTGCTTAGAATTGAAATGCAATCTACTGATCCTTGAGTCAGAAGAATACTAATATGGTCTACATTATCAGTTAATCTTGCCTGTCTTACCACTGTTAATTCCTATCTGTTATCTAGTTTCTGAATATGTAGTGGTGCTTTATAACCAGTGGGCTTGAGGTTTAATAGCATATTCAGGAGTACAGAAGATAGAATTTATCCCTTTAATGAATATATCCACAGTTACTGATAAAAATGCAAAATGAAACTAGGAACACTCTATCTCAGTATTTGAAGGAGTTATTATTAAGCTGCTCTAGATGATAAAACTCAAGGTGAAGTATGACAGTCTTCTAATATGAGTAAAGCAACAAATATCTCCAGTCAGCAGTAGCAAAGCAAGGATTTGGCTCTGTCCCTACATGCACTTAACCACAACACAAACATGCCCTGAAAATACCAATTTTCCATCTTGCCTTTATTTTGTCTCCAGTCTATGAAGCAAAGTAATCTTTAATCATATTAACCTGCTCTGATATCAAAGTATTCTAGTATTTTCCTATTATTCTGACCCTGTCTAAAAATAAATGAATAAAATAAATTATGAATTGCCACCAGTTTATTTGGAGGTAGAGTCAGATGACCAGTGATGGGTCTCATTAGAATGTGTTGGAAGTGAGGGAAATTTAGGCACATTACCCTCCACTCCGATTAGTAGCTCATTTCCATGCAGTACTTTCTCTCCCAGTTTTTGCCTTTTCCATTAGCCCATTGTTTCCTGAGTTCCTATCATACCTGCCATCTCCTGTTCTCTCTTTTTTCACAGCAGTTTTTCTCCAACAAAACAGAGAAGAAAAAAGATGTCCACTAATGCAAATGGGGAAGAGAAAACATTCTGAAATGTATTTTCATGGAAGCTGTCCCAGTCCCACTTTTGCCTCTTGCAGTGCTTTTAAAAAAGGAGAAATGTTTGTTGCTTATTTATTGGTGTCTCTGTGTATACCAGTTTTAAACGCTTTGCCTCCCCTGCCCCCTACTCTCAGTAAGAGAGTGGTTGCCCAGCAGCTTGTCAGTTTCAATTCCCTGGTTCTATAGGATCCAGTTAGTTGTATAATGGGGATAGAATCTGCCTTCCTCCTCACTGGGGCTTCCCTTTATTTCCTTATTGCAAAATTCTTTAAAAGGAAAGGTGCCCAAATGAGAGGACCCACCCATCTAAAGAAACCAAATGCAATCCTGACTTCAAACTATTCCCATTCCTGTTGCAGTGTCCTGCTTCCAACTCTGTTATTCTGTTGATAAAGTGGCATATCCACAGCTTATTGGGTAGAGATAGTAAAGATAGTATAGGACTTGGCAGAAGACACAGCAAATGTTCATTATGTGAAGACTTAGCTCCCCGGAAAAGACTTTAATGCTGGGAAAAGTAGAAGGAAAGCAAAGAAGAGGCTGGCCAGCAGCAAGGAGGATGGACTCAGTAACAGGGGAAGTGAGACGCAGTTCGAAGACCTGAAAGACCAGGCCAGGGACAGCTTGTCATGGATAAAATCTATCTATGCAGTCACTAGTCAAAAATGACTTGATGGTACACGAGTAATAATTGCTTTGAGTGAACTTGATGATACAGTATGTAAAGAGCACAATGTACAAAGGTCCTTTTTCAGGATTCCTTGTCTTAAGCATCCATCTCTTCCCTACATGTATCCTCTGACAAATGGAGCATTGCCACATGAATGGCATGATAGAAATGGTTGGTCATAAAGAGTGGGAGACAAAATATTTTTGGTCTACATCAAAATACACTTTGAAAAGCACATCCTTTCAAAAAAGGCATGCACTTTGAAACACAATTCATCCGAAAGCATCCTTTTAAAAACATTTAGGGAAAAAAAATGAACCAAGAGTTGCTTTGCAGAATCATGAGACATAATGATATCCAAAAGATATTCATGTCCGGAGCCTTTATGTTAGTCTGGGAAGGGCAGGTCACACATCACTTTGCAACAAAAACCCTCTCTCATAATCTAATCACAAAAATGTGCTTTGTGATTAGAGAATCCACGCAGCTCTTTGGCTGCCGACTTTTGGAGGGCTGGAAAAGGAGATGAGTGCTTTCAGCTGAAGCTCACAAGGGAAAGAGGAAGAGAATAAGGCCTTATGAGATAGAATTATTATACAGCCAACAAAATGCACGGCAGTCTTTTGTTTCTTGACTGGAAAGCCCATTGTGGCACATAGACCTGCATGTCCATTGCTGTGTATTTCTGTGCTCAGTTATAGAATTATAGACTTGGCTCAGATAGCAGCTATTCTGGTCATGAAAAAGAACACATGTAGCCTCTTGATACTAAATTTATCCCATTTTATGTTGTTAAATTCAGCTGCAGAATCTAAATTTAAGCTCAGCGCTAAAAAAATGGAATCTTCCCCCCCCCCCTTAACTGAAGGAAACCTCTATGACTAGATTTCTTTGTCCTATTAAACTTTAAACCATGGATTGTTTACTTATGGACTCCATTTCCACAGCATATTTTTAAGCATGTTAACCCCTCCCCCCGAAATACTGGATTTACATGATATGTTAAGCAAAAGAACAAAACAGATTATATGCAGAACTCATAATATTTGGATCTACCTTATATACATCTTCCATTAAATTTGAAATACAGTTAAATGTAGACTAAGTGAGGACAGCCATATCAGGCAGGAGGAGAAAGCCTGGTGTCTTCAAGAGGTTTTGAACTACAGTTCTTCTCATAATCTCTGATAATCAGCCATGTTAAATTGATACTTATAGATGCGTGGTTTAAAATATCTGGAAGTTGCTTATCCTTGATGTAAAAACTGAAAATGACGTGGCTGCCATTGAAAACAAGAATTCTATGTCCTTTCCCTTTTCTTAGCCACAAACAGTAAAGCACACAATGACTTGCATGATAATCAGAGCAGGTTAGTACCCATCACCTGTCCCTATTCTTCCCTGATTGCTTGTATTGGCTTCCCCTGAAAAAACTCCAGGTCTCTGATGATGTTACCTAATATTTGATATTGAAACATCTGCAAGAAAACAACCAAGCTCAGAGAGCACCAAGGACCCACATTCCAGATCTCTGCATGTTGTTGGATTAAGATCCCTCAGGCAGAGATTCTAATGTGGTTTGCGTTAAAATCTCATTCTGCTTTGCTTATTTGGAGCCTTTCCCGGTAAGTCCATATTTTAGAGACTGCACTGAAAATGTTTTAAGTATATTTTGCAAAGAGATGCCATTCCTTTGTTTTTAACTGCATTCCCTGGATCTTTAGAGAATGAATCTGAAATGTGCAAGAAATACTGGAGAACACAGGCATATGTTATGTACATTACATATGAAAATCATGCTCTTGCTATCACTGGTGTGGTTCCTATTAATATATTAGTATTGTTGGTATCTGTTTACACTGTTGGTGTTTATTGGGATGCATGTTCCTTTGTTCTCCAGTAATTCTTTGGCTTTTTCTATGTATTGTGTTTTCTCCATGATAACTGTGATTTGGCCTTTGGTGGAAAGATAACCTGTGCCATAAACTAAACTTAAAGAACTTCTAGTTTGCCATTCTAGAGTGCTCTGTAATTTGATATAATATCTCGCTTTCTATCTATAACTTTATACTATTCCGCCTACTAACTACCCCTACTCCCATCTAATGTTTCTTCTTCTCCTTTTAGACTTGTTATATATATATATTCTGTTTTAATATATCTTCTAGTTTTTCATATTTTTTAAGACAACGATGTATCTTCTATGTTTCTTAACTGACTATACTCCACTGTCTCCATATGCTGGTCTAGGACTATAATAAAGATTTGATTTGAAGATAGAACGTTAGTCTTGTAGGTTATTGAATCCATGGTATGTTTGTTTTGGACTATGTCTTCAGCAACAGTACCAACAGCTCCGATGACATGAATAAATAATATTTACAGATCCTAGACATTAATATTAGCTTATGTGAGAAAGTTTAATCATGCATGCATACCTGATATAAAAACCATGAATGATGTTACTGAAAAGTAAGAAATAAGATGTTCAGAATGAATAGGTATCCCATTCTTAGAGGACTAATTTAGCTGGCATTTGGGATTCAGAAACTTTCTGAGACATGAAAGCTACGATTTGCTAAGTCAAGATATCGTTTGTTTCATTTTGACTTAGTGTGTTGCCTGAACTCACACAATTATGGCTTATTGAGTAACTATGGCTCAGATTTGACTTAGAACAGTGATGGCAAATCTTTTTAGAGACTGAGTGCCCAAACTGCAACCCCAAACCCACTTATGCATCGTCGAGTGCCGGGTGGGTGTGGCCCATTGTGTCGGCGTGGCTACGGTGGTAACGGCAGACTGGGTGGGACTAAAAAGTTCAATCAATCAATTCCAACTTTGCAAGATCTTTTTTTTCCCGCGAGAAGTTGAAATTGATTGATTGAACCTTTTTTTTTTTTTTTTTTTTTTGCACACAGCGGTGGAGGCCTAAAGCGAAAAGGTTTTATGAAACCCAGCTGAAGGCCTAGGACTGGGGCGATGGTGCGCGTGCCCACAGAAAGAGCTCTGAGTGCCGCCTCTGGCACCCGTGCCATAGGTTCGCCACCACTGACTTAGAACAATGCATGAAGCTAGTCCTTTTTTGTTATTTTGCATTCAGTTGTCTCTCCCCTTATAGGAATATGTCAGTAGGAGGAAGATTTCTATTGAGGGATCTCTCTAAGCAGATTGGAGCCCCATATCTCCCCTTTCCTCTTATAAATGCATTGAAACAGCCTATGCTTCATGACATGCAAGTTTTTCTTTTACTCATATGATTGAAAGAATGGCATTATGTGGGAAGATGGGAGGTCCATCCTGCTGTGGAATTCATGAGTTAGAGTCCAATGGAATTCAGAAACCAACCCATACATTTTGGTATGTGCTAGCCTAAGCAGAATTTCTGGCAATATACTTTCTTTTATATTTCAACAAATCAAACACAAGAGAAAGAGTGAGAGAATTAATGTGATTACTGATAGGGGCGAAAAAAAGAAGCATGTGATCATCACATTTGTTATGCGATAGATCATAATCCTATAAATCCCAAATCAGGCATTTGCTGTGTTATTGCTTAGCACTTCAATTATCTTCCATCTATTCAATGGATTTAGCCATTGTAATTGTTCAAAAGAGTTCTTCTGTTAAAATACCACAGTATGCTCAGCTTTGTTGGCCATTTTTCCTTCGTATATTTATTCTTCTACTCCTATGTGGTCCAGGGAATTTTTTTAAAAAAGAATTGTTACATGAGTTGCTGTTGACCAGGGGCAATTTTTGTACTAATAATCTAAGATTTAGTCAGCTGCATAAATGATAGTACAAAAATACACACACCCTACTACAGAAGATTCAATCATAATGGCTAGCAAAATCTTGTTCAATGTTTGAGATTGAAATAATGTATTTTTTTTTTACCTGTCCTTAATGCTTTTACATTGGTGGATTTTCTACTAGTGATAAGGAAACAAAGGCATGTCAACACCACCAGTTTCCATTTTCTAATCCCTCACAATTTTAAGCTGATTTGTGATTGTCTTCATGTGTACTGACCTTGAAATTCTGAAAACAGGTGAAATACCATGAGACAATCAGTACAGGTAGTCCTCAATTTACAACAATTTGTTGAGTGGTCGAAGTTATGACGGCACTGAAAAAAGTCATTTATGACCATTTTTCATGCTTATGATCATTGCAGCATCTCCATGGTCATGTGATCAAAATTCAGATGCTTGGCAACTGACTCCTATTTATGACGGTCGCAGTGTCCTGTGGTCAAGAGATCCTCTTTTGCAACCTTCTGACAAGCAAAGTCAATGGGGAAGCCAGATTCACTTAACAATCGTGTTACTAACTTAACAACTGCAGTTATTCACTTAACAACTGTGACAAGAAAGGTTGTAAAATGGGGCAAAGCTCATTTAACAAATGTCACAGCAATAGGAATTTGGGGCTCCATTGTGATTCTAAGTTGAGGACTACATATAATCCTTCCAGTAAAGAGTGCAAAGAAAACATTCAATCAAAACCTGTCCCAAGTTATCAGTTGCTGTAAAGTACCATCCCAAATCCCTCACTTTCACTTTGCACATTTGTTTATTTATTCACTTATGCATACTACCTTTCCATTAATAATTTTGGTACATTTAATGTGAATTTATCTTACCTATTTTTTTTAAAAAAACCATCTTGAGGGTTACTATGAGAGAAAGCTTCTTGTCTGCAAGGCCATCATTATTCCTGTATGCGAAAGTACTTTTAAGTAGCGAGGGTGAATTTTTAGTATTTAGACAATCTTACATCTCTCTCTCCCCCCCCCCAAAGCAGTGGTGGGATTCAGATATGTGAATAACTGGTTCTCTGTATGGATGCCACTTCCGGAGGTCTGTTCTGGGCCCGGGCAATAAAAATTAGCTACCGGTTCTGCTGAAGCGGTACAAACCGGCTGAATCCCACCACTGCCCCAAAGTATAATCATGTTGCATATTGCTGCTGGGGCTAGAGAGGGAAAATGTTCTAAGAATGCTAACTAGAAGCTGGAAGCCGAAATTATATGGGATGGAGAGAAAATATGGCTGCTTCAGCCTTAGTTCAAGGACAAGACTTTGTCAATGGAAAAAGAAATTCTACTGACCTTCAACAATTCAGAGAGAAAACCAACTTTGCTCTGGCTTCAAATAAACTAGTTCAGAGACAGAAGTTGGATAGATTCAGTACCTCATGCCAGCCAATGGCATGAGTTTAACTAGAACTGATGGTCCTGAACAAATTTTCCAGGAAACAATTTGAATTAACATCAAGATCCAAACAACAGTGATAGCAATTTATATTAACATCAAGTTTCAAATAATAATCTACTTGATAACCATTGTCACAAGCCTCTGGAGGAATTTGGCAAAGAACGCAGAGTTCAAAAATCGCTAAACTCAAATTCAGTGAAGGAAGCACTGCCATAGTCACCTTCTTCCCTAGTAGTAAACCTTTATCTAATTTCATTCTTGAAACTTAATTGAGGAATATGAATACTGAAAGCCTCAGAGTTGGAAAGGTGGCAAATTCAGAACTATTTCCTTGCAGGGAAAATTTCTTTGAGAATAAAATATCCAGTAATGAGTGAGATCTTGATTTCAAGTAGTCTCACTGATTAGTTACAAACAGCAGTTAAGATTGTGCAGAAAGCTCTGTTGACAAAAGCATGCAATTCTTCAATCTCTAGCAGTTGTTGAAAGTGTTTAATATCAAACCAGTTTATTATCCCTTGGCTGCTCAACTTCTGCCTTTTTGATTTTTCTATGCCTCAGTGCTGCCTCTTGACCTTCTGAAACCTGACCCTGTAATTGCCATATTTCTGTTCTTTCTTATTGAATTGAATTCTGAATTCTTTGATCAATACTTCTGGATGATCCCCTGTGTTCATGATAAACTGTACTGTGTGCCTTCCACTCTGAACTCCATTAAGAGCAGGGTGGACTAATTCAGGTATTTTCCTGAACCTGATTAATGGTAGGTTAGCCTTGAATCCACACCCGTGGGTCTTGCTTGCCCCTGCCCCTTCCATTCCTCAACCTCTTTGAACATTCTGAAGTGAAATAGAAATATTCTCTATGAGAAGTGTACAAAACCACAAGAAGGTTGGAGTTTTCCTTTTGAACCAATTTTATTTCAGCTGTCTTCTTCAATGCAAGAAGACCTGAGTAAATCCTGGGCAGGTCAGCTAAACCAACCTAAGAAATGAATCTAGCATCCATTTCAAGCTTCTACTACTTCGGGAGAAGATTTGGGAACATATTTATTTTGTCATCTGAGTCGCATCACGTCTAGGCAGTTGCTGAGAGCAACTTGAAAAAGATCTAAAACTCGCCCATTAAACTCATAAGAATCATGTCATGATGGAGGTACTGGGGATGGATAGTTGCTTAAGACAGTACTCCCCAAACTTTTGGGCACCAGCTGCCGATTTCATGGAAGACAATTTTTCCACAGACTGGGGGTGGGAGGAGGAGTGCACAACCTAGATCCCTTGCATGCACACTTTACAATAGGGTTTGCGCTCCTACAAGAATCTAATGCCTGGTGATCTGAGGAGGAGCTAGGAGGTGATGCTAGCACTGGGGAGCAGTTGTAAATAGAGATGAAGTTTTGCTTGCTTGCCTGTTGCTCACCTCCAGCTGTGTGGCCTGGTTCTTAACAGGCCACGATCCAGTACCGGTCTGTGGCCCGGAGATTGGGGGTACCTGTCTTAGGACACTGATCTTCCTGAAACCGTTCTGGACCACATTGCTTTTAAGGTGGGTTTATAACTTGGAAATGCATTTTTTTTTTAATCACAAGAAGCTTTAGTGATCTTGGTTGTATTTACCAGCAGCAATCTTTTAACTGCAGTAGTTCCTCTGCATGAATGCCTCCTCAGCATGAGTCATATAGCTACAGTGACTCATAAGAATCTCCTTGATGGTTTACTATAACCCAGTATATGCAGTGCTGCTCTGGTATATGACTTGGGAATTTCAATTAGTGAAGAATTTAGTCATCATACAATATAGGTAGTCCACAGCTTGCAGCCTTAATTGAATCCAAACTTAGGGTTATGAACATGCCAGTCATTAAGGATCATCATGTAATCAAGCCAATTATATGTAATTTTGTTACGGTGGTTGTTAAGCACATATTGTGGTTGTAAAAGCAACATTGCAGTCATAAAGCACATACTAAGGTCATTAAGTGAACACATTGTTCGCAATAGATTTTTTCCCCCCAGAAACCAGAAGTAAGCATCAGTTTCTGGCAAAACTCTCCCAAACACATAAACCATGGTCACATGACCATGGGGTGCTGCAATGGCTGTAAATGTGGCTGGTTGCCAAGTGCTCAAAATGTAATCACATGACCACGGGGCGGGGTGTGTTGTGAGATCTGGACATTCATATCACTTATCTGAACTGATCAGCTCCAGTTTTCTGTTTCCTTTGGGTCTGAATTTAAGGGCTGGATGCCCTTTAAAGTCCCTAATGGCTCATGATGAATTTTATTTATTTAAATTTATATGGTTATCTATCTCAACATCATGAGTCTGAGGGAATAACAAAAGTTCAACCAAAACAGCATAACAACAACAACACAGCAAATACAGATTCAGCAATTGAGACAAAGCCACAGACAAGCATCAGCATAACCATCTCATGGTCTCTGCCACTTGTTATGACTCCCAATGCCTGGTAATAGTTCTGAGAGAGAGCGTCTGTATCCACATCAGCCTGCTCATGTGTCCAATGTTGAGTCAGTCTTTCCAGATTGTAGCCTGGACAAGCACATTTCTCATTGATAGCCTGCTATGTCAGTAGGGGAGCCCAATTTTCTAAAGAGGTGTGCCTGAGTGCTCCTTCACAAATATTTGGAGACAAACTTAAGCCATGGTTATTAACCCAGGCATTTAAAGCTGTACGCAATGCCTCACTTTGTTATTGTAGATTAATAATGGTGTTTCTTTATGGTGCTCAAATTTTATTACACAAAAATTTGTATATGCCATATGGTTAGAACGTATAGATCCATCCAAATAAAGTTGGTAGCAGAAGTGGCATGTAATTTTAATCAACTTTTCTGGAAATTAATGTGTCCGTGTCCGTGTGTATGTGTGTGTAAGTGTGTGTACACACATACACATACATACATACATATACCTTCACATTTTTTTCTTTAAAACACATTTTTTTTCTACAGAAATTTTAATCTGAGAAATAGTTGGAATTTGAGTGGATAACAATAACAAAGTGAGTCATTGCGTACAGCTTTAAATGCCTGGGTTAATAACCTTGGCTTAAGTTTGTCTCCAAATATTTGTGAAGTAGCACTCAGGCACACCTCTTTAGAAAATTGGGCTCCCCTACAGACATAGCAGGCTATCAGTGAGAAATGTGCTTGTCCAGGCTACGATCTGGAAAGACTGACTCAACATTGGACACATGAGCAGGCTGAATTACATATCTGTAATGCATACAGACAGTGTTTCTCAACCTGGGCAACATTAAGAGGTGTAGATTTTAGCTCCCAGAATTCCCCAGCCAAAATGCCAATTTGAATATGATTCCTCTGAAAATAGGATTAATGTAGCAAAGGAGGGAGTGATCTTCCTCAAAACAAAACCCAGAAAATAGAGTGTGGACATGTGTAGATGCAGCAGTAGGAACAGTGGAAAAGTATATGGGCAATTCTGTCTGAGAAAAGATTTTCAGACTCTTTTAGGAGACTAACTGAACCAACTTCTCTTTTGGCAGTGAGCCAAAAGCTTAAATTAGATCTTCTAAAAACAGATATTGATATGTCCTGAGCCTGCTGAAGCTTTCAGCAGGCTCAGAAATGTTGCAAAGGGTCCCGGGCAAACCACAAGGCTGCCCGGGACCAGACTGGCTGTCTCCAGCCTTGCACGCATGTGCAAGGCGCGAAAACAGCCTAGTTTTCATTGGCTGACGTTGTCCGGAACATGGACACTATAAAAGGCCTGTGCGCCATTTTTTCTGTTGCTAAGTGTGTGGAGTGATCAATAAAGAAGCTATGTTGTTACACAAGTCGTCTCCTCGTAATGCTTTGGGCCCGCAAATTTAACAGTGGCGACGAAGATGGGATCGCTATAAGCTACATTTAACAAGGGAAGAAGAGAGGACTCACTAAGAAAGTCCTGGGAAGTTCGGCATCCAGCATCGTGACTCTGCCAGTACAGTATCGCTGGAAGTGAGCTCAGCAAGGGACCCCATCCCAAATAACAGGCTTGCAGCGAAGGCGTTAACGAGGGTGCAGAAGGCTATGATGTCTAAAATAGGCCGCTTGTCAGATTTTGATACTGCCCACCCAGAACGCTGGAATTCGTATGTGGCGCGGGTGGAGAATTACTTCAGGGTTAATCAGATAAGAGAAGACGGCCTTAAAGAGCCTACTCTGCTGTTTGTCTGTGGACAGGAAACATTTGACATAGCAGAGAATCTGGTGGCCCCAGCGCTTTTGGAGTCAGTGTCTTATGCAGATTTAAAGAAGATGCTGAAAGAACATTTCCAACCTAAACTTTCAGTGATTGCTTGGCAACACGCATTTGAGCAGAGGGACCAGAGCCCTGGTAGTCTGCTGCGGACTTTATTGCTGCCTTAAGGCAAGCAGCGAGGCCTTGTGAATTCAAGGATTTGGAAGAGAGGCTGCGGGATTGTTTCGTCTGTCGCCTAAGAAGTCATGAGCTGCAGCAGAAGATCTTCGCCAAGGAACATGTGTTGTTCCAAGATGCCTTGACAGAGGATGCAGCTGAAGCAGCAGTGGGTGGTGCTGGGAAGGCCTTGTGGCTCACCAGAAATCCTCCAGCCACCGTTACCGTCCATCAAGAGGGTAAGAAGATCTAGATCAGGATCCTGAAGAGGAGGTGGATAGGCTGCACCAGACAGAGGAGAAGAGGCCTCAAGAGCACTGAGACAAGGCCCCAGCATCTCCTCAGTGTTTTGGGTGTGGAGGACGTCACAAGCACGCTGACTGCAGATTCTGCTCCGCCATTTGCTGGGCATGTGGCAGGCAAGGCCACATTGCCTCCGTCTGTTTGGGTTGCCAGAAGGTCCAGCCTAGGGAAGAATTGCTTCAGAAAGGTACCAGGGTCCCCAGCCAAACAGGGTGGGTTTCTGCGAGTTGCGCAGGAGCATTTTAAGGACAGGAACACATAAGCCACTTAAAAAAAGCTTCACATTGATGTGAAGTTGCAGGGGGTTCCTTTGTCAATGAAGTTGGACACAGGGTCCGCTCTATCGATTATTTCTCATGACACCTTCAAAAGGATTTGCAGCAGTAGTAGCCTTCGAGTAAAACTCAGGCCATCGAACTTAATTCTCACTGACTTCCAGAATTCCAGAGTCAGCGTGAAGGGGGAGGCTACGCTCAAGGTGCAGCGTAGGACTTTTGAAGGCCTACTAGATGATGTGGTAGTTGGGGGTGATCGCACGAGTCTCATTGGACTGGATTGGTTTGAGGCCCTTGGAATCCAAGTTACTGGGCTTCACAGCCTGTAAACGTTAGGCCTTGCAGAAGTCTGCAAGGAGTTTGCTGATGTGTTTAGCATAGAGCTTGGTTCATACAAGGGGCCTCCCATTGCCTTACGCTTAGACCCAACTATCACACCCATTAGGATTAAGCCTAGAAGGGTGCCTTTTGCTCTCAAAAGCAAAATCGATGCAGAGCTGGACAAGCTACTTCAGCAGGGCATCTTGGAACCTGTGGACTCTAGTCCATGGGAAACCCCCATTGTAACTCCTCTAAAGGCTAATGGAGAAGTCCAAATTTATGTGGACTATAAATGTACACTGAATAAAGCACTGCAACAGCATGCATATCCAGTGCCTGTGGTTAGCCACATTCTGGCCTCCCTCAAGGGGGGGGGGATTTTTTGCAAAACTTGATTTGGCACAGGCCTACCAACAGTTACCCGTTGATGAGGCAACTGCTGAGGCTCAAACAATCATAACGCACCGGGGAGCCTTTAAGGTCAAAAGACTGCAGTTTGGGGATAATGTAGCCCCTGGCATCTTCCAAAGTATAATGGAGCACATGCTCCGTGGTATTCCTGGGGTCTGTCCCTACTTCGATGATGTCCTCATTGCTGGAGAGTCATCTCTAAACTTAGCTGAAAGATTAAGGGCTGTCTTGCTTCGTTTCTGCCAAGCGGGTCTGAAACTGAAGCAAGATAAATGTAAAATTGGAGTCATTTCCACTGAATTTTTAGGCTTCAGAATTGATGCTCAAGGCATCCGCCCAAGCTCCAAGCAATTCAGCAGGCCCCAAGTCCCAAGTCCAAAAGCGAATTTCAGGCTTTTCTGGGACTCCTAAATTTTTATCATGCATTCCTTCCACACAATGCTGCAGTGCTGAGCCGTTACACCGGCTCTTAGATAAACAGGCTCCATGGCAGTGGACAAAGGTCCATGAAAGGAGTTTCAATGAGGTCAAGGCCTTGCTCTCTTCAAATGAGGTCTTAGCGCATTTCGATGAGCAATTGCCAGTGTGCATTGCTGGTGATGCATCCTCTTATGGGGTGGGAGCAATACTTAGCCACCTGAAGGCTGATGGGACACAAGTCCCTGTGGCCTATTATTCAAGGTCTTTGTCATCTGCAGAGCGCAATTACGCTCAGATTGACAGAGAAGCCTTGGCCATAGTGGCTGGCATAAAGAAATTTCATGATTTCTTATATGGCTGCCACTTCACGGTTTATACAGACCATAAGCCTCTGCTGGGTTTGTTTACAACCAACAAGCAAACCCCTCACAATATCTCCTAGAATGCTGAGATGGTCAATTTTTCTGTCAGCATATGATTACACTTTGATTCACAAACCTGGGAAGGAGATGGGCCATGCGATTGCCTCTAAAACAGATAGAGGCAGATCCTGCTCCTGCTATTAACATTCTCTCTATTCAGGAGTTGCCTGAATCTCCCCTCAATGCTAGGAATGTGGTTGCAGAAACTGCCACTGATCACATGCTTACACGCGTGCTGACGTGTGTTGTCAGGATGGCCTGACACGTGTCCAGGTACTGAGTTTCAAAGCTTCTGGCAAAAGCAGCACGAGCTTTCCACATTCAAAGGGTGCCTGTTATGGGGTAGCCGGGTAGTCATCCCAGCCTCATTGAGGGCTATAGTCTTGATCTCTCTGCATGAAGGACATCTGGGTATAGTCCAGATGAAAGCGCTTGCTTGCAGCCATCTTTGGTGGCCTGGGCTCGATAAAGACATCGAGGCCCAGGTTCACGGGTGCCAAGTGTGCCAACAGTCACAGCTTGAAATGACTCAGGCCCCTGTACACAGGTGGAAAGAAACACAAGCCCCTTGGTCAAGGGTACATATAGATTACACTGGGCCCTTTCAGGGGCAATTCTTCCTTGTCCTCATTGATAGCCATTCCAAGTGGCTAGAGGTTGTACCTGTTTCCTTCACTACTACTGCTAGGACCATCCAGGTGTTGAGAGGAATCTTCACCTCCCACGGACTTCCAGATGTCCTGGTCTCAGACAATGGCCCCCAATTCACTTCTTGTGAATTTCAGGCTTTCTTACAGGCCAACTTGCTCCGGCATGCAACTTCAGCACCATTTCATCCATCTTCCAATGGCCAGGCAGAGAGGATGGTGTGCACTACCAAAGATGATCTCAAGAGAATCACTTATGGCAGCTGGCATCACAGGTTAGCTTATTTCTTCCTTTCATAATGCACTACTCCTTGCACAGCTACAGGAATGAGCCCAGCAGAACTCCGCTGGGGTCGCCGCCTCATCATGAAAGTGGACAAGTTGCACCCAGACCGGTTGGCTTCACAGGTGTAACAGCTGTGAGCACCTAGGAGACTACAGGTAGACGATCTGGTCTGGGCAAGGAACTATGGACTTGGACATCTGTGGGTCACAGCAGTAATCTGCAAGGTCTCTGGGCCACTGTCATACAAAGTGGCCTTGGACGATGGGTGCGTCATTCGACGTCACATAGACCAACTGTGCTGGAGGCTTCCCAGCAACTCTTCCACTCCTGGCTCTGCTCTCGGGGGGGGGGAGGAGGACCAGAATCACAATTCTGGACCACAGTCTTCCCGCTCCACCGGTTATTCATAAGCTGCCGCACATGTTCCAGTGGCAGAAAGGGGGCATTCACACACTTCAGCTATTGCTCCAGACAGGGAGTCCCCAGAAAGAGGGTTTGCCATGGAGGCGGCTCTGGCACCTCTGGCACATACACAAGGGCCATGGGTTATTGGGCCACATCCGCCACTCAGGCCACTCCAGCTGCTGGTCTTGGGCTTGAGGGACAGTGCTCCCAAGAGGAGTCCATTGTGGCCTTGGGGAATTCCACCCCCTCCCAAGGAACCCTGGCTTGGATTCAGAGGATCCAGCCAGTCAGCAGCTGGGTGGGTCACCTGGGTCCTTGGGGCACCAAAGTCCTGGTCTGCCTAGCCTGGCAGGCGAGCTGGCAGGCCAGGCAAACACACTGGCCATCAGAAGGTCACAGAGGACCAAAGGTCCACCCAAAAACCTTCTGGACTATGTGAGGTTTCTATCAAGCCAAGGGAACCTTGCTAGTCCTGTAAACAAAACATAGGACAAACACTCAGGCGTAGAGGTGTTAAATTGCAGTGTATTATTTTGTTGTATTTTCTTTTGTCCAATTACAAATGTAAGATTGCTCTGCAATAACATCCTGTCAACTGAACACCTGTACCTGTGCTGCTATAACAATGAGGGTACTATTGTTTCATCCAGGGGGGAGGGTGTTATGTCCTGAGCCTGCTGAAGCTTTCAGCAGGCTCAGAAATGTTGCAAAGGATCCCGGGCAAACCACAAGGCTGCCCGGAACCAGACTGGCTGTCTCCAGCCTTGTATGCATGCGCAAGGCGCGAAAACAGCCTAGTTTTCATTGGCTGACGTTGTCCGGAACATGGACACTATAAAAGGCCTGCGCACCATTTTTTCTGTTGCTGAGTGTGTGGAGTGATCAATGGACAGACTAACTATGAGGCTGAAAGACAAAGAAGATACGGATTATTATAAAATTTGGAATTTATTTTATTCTTGGTTAGAGAAAAGAATGAAGGATTAGAAAGTGAACAAACACCAGACAACTTGTTGATTGGAAAAATTAACATATGTTGATGGAAAAAAAATTAATAAAAAAGATTGTTTTTTAAAAAAAGAAGCTGTGTTGTTACACAAGTTGTCTCCTCGTAATGCCTTGGGCCTGCGAATCTCACAGATACCATCATCTATTGCCACTTTCATTCAAAGAATGATTATCTTTACTCTTTGTGTTCTGGCCAATTTAATTTACCTACAGTCAACATAGCACAACAAGATTAGCAGTTGAATAGTCTGCCCTCTGTGGAAAATTTTTCAATTTTCCCCCTTCTAGTTCTCATTCAGACCTGCGTTAATCTACAAACACTTGCTCAACCAAAAGCTATTCATTAAGGCTTTAATCTGAACCACCTTTGTGGTAAATCTAATTACATTAAATCTGAATTAGGGTCAAATGATATCCCTAAACACGCTATGGAAGTTGTCACCAATGATGTCAAAGAATTGTTAGTTATCAGTTGTCAATGTACTAGAAAATGTTGTCAATGTACTTGTAATTAGATTTACCACAAGAGTGGTTCAGTATGGGCTAACGCAATTATATAAGTTTAAAATTGGATGGTAGATGTAGATGCCCAACAAAAAGCTATTCATTAAGGCTTTAATCTGAACCACCCTTGTGGTAAATCTAATTACATTAAATCTGAATTAGGGTCACATGATATCCCTAAACATGCTATGGAAGTTGTCACCAATGATATCAAGGAATTGTTAGTTATCAGTTGTCAATGTACTTGTAATTAGATTTACCACAAGAGTGGTTCAGTATGGGCTAACACAATTATATAAGTTTAAAATTGAATGGTAGATGTTTATTGTGTAACAGTTGTATAATCTGAAATGAAAAAAAAATGCAAAAAATGTGTGACTAGGGAAAACACCTATCAGTCATGTTTATACATATATAAACAATGTTTAGTTTTCAGAGGAATTAATAGATTAATATTAATCCATAACAATCCATTACAATAACCCCGATTGCTAGTCTTACGGCTTTTTAAATAACAATGTATCTGTAAAACATTATTATTTCTAAATATTAAATACCACATTATTATTTTTAAATATTAAATACTCCCCTCCCATCTTAGAGCTGAACAGGAATACTAAAAAGATGAGCCCAGGAAAGAATCAACTTAAGGACATGGCCCCTTGCTACTTAGTGATCTCAATTCTTTTGAGGGAGCAAGATTGGTTTCTTGGTACTAATATTGCAGCCTTCCAAAAGGTTCTCATCCACCATTGTGGAGGTGTAAGCGTGCTTTGGTCTCATATCTATCCTTAATTATGAATGTTAGAACATGGTGTATATTTAAACTTTAAATTACTCTTACTAGCTTTGATGGAGATGGCCATTTTATATATCTCAAGACACCAAGTTGGTAAAGACTGTCTTCCCCAAAGACATGCACAGGTGCAAAAATCCTGACAGTTTTTCTTTTGTGTGTTTTTTTCTGTTTGTGAGACTTCTTGTCATTTTAAAGGAAATTGATAATTCTGGTGGGGAAAAAGAAATCAAAAGCTTTCAGTGTTAATTCTCTTCTTTTTCAGAGTATGATTGCTGGATATTTATAGCAGTTGATCTAGTCCCTCATGAGTCATGCACTGTATCTTGGAATTTCATTTCTATCACATTCTTACCATAGTATAACTGATTAATTCTTCTCTGGACAATAGAGGTAATAACGGCAATTATTTTAATCTAAACCAACATCTTTAGGCTTAGGTTTCAACATTACTGTGTTCAAATCACTGTAGACAATGTAGATACAAGGAGAGAAGTTAAACACGATTCCTATTTAAGAAAATGTGAGTTGATTGAAATAATTAACAAATTGCGTAAATAAATACATCTAGAAAATATTGGACCTGCTTCAAGAGAGAAATAACCAACGATTTTAAATGAACCATCTTTCTTCTTTGCCATTATTTATTTTTCTTGCCAATCATTCTGTGTTCATGCAGGATGCCATTTCCTTAACAAGGTATTGGGGGCTTCTGCTTGGCAGGGTCAGATTGAAAGAACCCTGCAAAATACACCATCTGACTATCTGAATCAGTCATCCACAGGAGTGTGGGTATGTGTAAAAAAGGCCAAATTGGTCAACACCACTACATGATTAAAGCCTCAGCTAATTTTTATACAGCTTTTGTCTAGGACATCCAAATTTGGAAGGTCCTCTTCCAACTATTAGACATTCAAATTCTTTCATCATCTTCATCTTGCCTTTGATGGATAAAATGAGAGAATGTCCAAAATTAGAACTGTATCGAGATGCTATATTTCTTATTAGCAGGACAATTGCACCCAACTTTTGGTTCTTGCAGCATTTGCCTAACAGTTCAATACTTTTCTTCATAGGTATGACTCATTTTTCAGGGAACTTATGGCTACTAGCCCTATATTTTGTTCTATAAAATGCCCATATCTACTGTTTTTCATGCTTTGGACTTTCTGCAAGAGAGGTAGTTACATACAAATCTACTGTGGACACACACAGACAAGAAAATATCAGGTTTCTTGTGGGAGATTGGATGTGGTTTTCCACTAAGATTTTACTTTCTACCCACCAGTCCAAAGAGCTGGACTGAAAGATCTTGGCCTCTTCCCAGTTAATCAACAGATTAACCCAGTGGCCTTTCATTTGTAACTGCCTGCTTCTTTGAAAGTTCTTCCAGTTTTCCATCAGTCACTTCTTGTGTGTGAAGGGCACCCCTGAAAAATACTGAATTTGGGGTTTTAGGTTAGAGAAGCCTTCTCTGCTATATAATTCCACTGTTTTTTTTTTCTCAACCCTTACAGCATATGCTGACTTTCTCTTCTTTTAAATGTTGCTCTCTTCTTTATTGATTTCACAGTATTCAGTTCTTATCTCTTTACAAATGAAAAACAGGCTGGTAGAGGAAATAACCAATGGTTTTATGCAACTCTAGTTTCAGTGATTAAGTCATTTCCCATATGTAAAAGCTAGTAAGTGACCCATTTGTGCGGACTTTTGTCTGTTTGCCTGTTTGTCTAAATTACTGACAATTGGTGGAAAAAGATGGGCAATTTGGAAATATAAGAAATAGATCTATAGAATATGGAATGAAGACTAAAACAATGTTGGCAGGAATGTCTGAGTAAATATTTCACAGTTACACATATCTTCATCCTTGAAATTAGCAGATTAAATAATTCCTCTTAGTTTTTGGTAGTGTTTATTGTGTTGTCCCTGCTGAAAGCAACTTTGGGCAGAAATAGGAATGTCATGTATCTTATGCAAAGGAACAGTGTATCTTTCTAAAGATAGCTGGTTGTTGTCAATGGAAAAATACCAATTATTGAGGCCTGGTAGAATGGCTTTTTATTCTTTCCAGCCTGACAGACTCAGGATTCTCTGCCTGTCTGTCAAAAGAAATAACTTTCCATAAACAAAATAGAATTACACCACTACATCCCTTAATACCTTTCTCTAGGACAGACAGTTGGGCAGCGGCTTTGAATGTCACTGATGGTACTTTTCAAGATTTCTGCTCTTCTTTATACTAACGTAGGTGGAGTAGAGCATACTCATGCTTCCCAGTGTACACAGAGACACATAGATGCAATATGACAGCACTGCAAAATGCTTAGTCCTTGGGAAAAAGTATCCAGATAACATAGACACAACCCATTGTTTCATTTTGCAGAAATAGATATGCCTCCTGTGGCCACAGCTGGTAAAGATATTGAAAAGAATTCCAAAAGCTATGGTTTGTATCCTTTCCCTGCTCATTTTCTAATTTGGTTTATCTACAGTAGAGACTTTATGAACCAATTTTTGGTTTATGAACCCTGAACAATTTCAGTTTATGATACTCTCATTCATAGTGCCTTGCTGTTCAAAAATTAAGCCCCCCACTCCTCCTCAAAAAGATAAAAGAAGTTTACATGTATTTAGCAATGCAGAAGACAATACAGGAAACTACAACAAGGGGTACACATGAGCCAAAGCAGTACTCCAAATGTATCCATTCATGTCGTACATCTAACAGAAAGAATAATAACAGCTCTTAGATCCTTGATTAGGACTGAATTGTTTGTACCAATCCCAGACTGTGAATTGAATTGAAAATTAAATCTTAAAAATAATAAAAACATCCTGGGGGAAAATCAGTCCTGCGACCTTCGTAAACAAACAGTATTGATTTTTTCCCCTGACTTTTATTTAAAGTCCAAAGAAAATATTGGTGCGGAAAGAAAATATTAGAGGTGGCAATGCAAAGTTTAAAAATTAGTCTTCAGGTCTGATGGGTCCATAATACTAAAATATTTCTATTGTAATGGGGAACACTCAGGACAGTGCTTTGAACTGGCTTTCCCCTTTGCTTGGAAATAGGAATCAATGGAAATAGTCATTTAAATCTTAGATTTGACACTTTGAATAGTTGCTCCCAGTTAAAATTTGAAAAATAGTGGAGTGGTGGTGATACTGGTTGGGAATGGGGGAGAAGGAAAATTTGAACCATGTGAGCTGGCTTCATGTACTTACAAAAAATACTCACCCCTTCTATGGTAACTGTGGCCTCTGGCCATCAAAAAGTTATCCATCTTTGTAGCTAATGTCATATGTAAAAAGATCACTATGTGTCCTTTTATACAGATCATGGGAAAAGTGGAAAAATCCAGCAAGGCAAAGCCGGAAATAGAAAACACCTTTCCAAACAAACCTTTGTTTACTTGGACGCAGGAAATAATTTACAAGGGAAGTTTACTGGTTGTCCTCAGTGAGGAACAGGAAGTTACTGTTTTGTTTCCTTTTGGTAAAAATGACAAGGAAGTACTTATCAAGCCAGCCAAGTTTAGCTCAAATTAAAATGACAGTGGACAAGATTGAAATTCAAGGTGACTTTTGTGAAAAGTGATCTCTGCCTAGTAGCAGCAGAAAGTGAGGCTAGAGAAGCCTGGTTTGGTTCAATAAATAAATCAAGACTTACCGGTAGTCCATTTGTTTAGTGACTGCATGAAGTTATAACAGCTCTGAAAAAAAAATCACTTATGACCATTTTTCACACTTATGACCATTGCAGCATCCTCAGGGTCACATGAACAAAATTTGGAAGCTTGGCAGCTGGTTCGTATTTATGATGGTTGCAGTGTCTGGAGTCATGTGATCACCTTTTGTGACCGTCTGGCAAGCAAAGTAAATGGGGAAGCCAGATTCACTTAACAACTGTGTTACTAATTTAACAACTGTGGTGATTCTCTTAACAACTGTGGCAACAAAGGTCGTAAAATGGGACAAAACTCACTTAACAATTCTCACTTAGCAACAAAAATTTTGAGCTCAGTTGTGGTTGTAATTGGAGGACTACTATATTTAGGACCAAGAGAAGGAGTCCCTGGAGTAGGACTAATGGTTAGTAAAAGATGCTACAGCCTTTATGAAGACTAAATTAGATACCATCTTTGCTTATGTTGCCCTGCATATGAAATTCAAAGAAGGAGAGCATATTTACAATGATAAAAAAGATGACACGTCTCAAATCCAGGGTTCTAAGAGGTCATCTCAAAAGTCCAAAGTTGGGATTGATTGATTAATTTAAGATTTTAAAGGTATTTTTACTGCCTACTCATCTGAAAAGATTTCATCTGGGGAGTTACATGGTAGTGCCCACTTTTCTTTGCTGCAATGGAATGGGAGAAGAGTTTGAAGACTCACCCTGCAAATAATTGGCAAACTGTGCAGAAATGTAGAGCATTATAATAGTTTGGGGGAAATTGTGACTCCCATTCAAAATTCCAGTTTCCTAATATTAAGATTCTCACTGGAGAAGGGCCTAATGCTGGGAAAGATTGAGGGCAACAGAAGAACGGGACGACAGAGAATGAGGTGGCTGGATGGAGTCACTGAAGCAGTAGGCGTCATGAGCTTAAATGGACTCCAGAAGATGGTAGAGGACAGGAAGACCTGAAGGAACGTTGTCCATGGGATCGTGATGGGTCAGACACGACTTCGCAATTAACAACAATATTAAGATTCTGCTTTCCCTTTGAGATTCTTTACGGAACTAGTCAGTATCCCTTTCTACACTGAACCCCTAAGTTAATAGTTGCAATTAAGACACTTTGCCAGACTTGCAGAATTACACTGAAGTTCAAAAGAAGCTGGATTCACAGCTTTTCAGAATAAGGTTGCTTTCAGATAGGAGCCTTTAAAACAGAGAGCTGCCCTCTGCAAAATAGGTCATGTAGCTCTTATTAAGTATGTCCTTGCAACCACCCAGCAGTCTTAGAAAGATAAAAAAGGAATTCAGGTGTCATAAAACTGAATTATGCAACTGAAATCTCTTTTCATCTGCAATATGGATTGAGCAATGTTGAACACCAAAGTCTGACCACTTCTGATTGAAAAGCCTGTGACATCCTAGGTGAGGCTATGGTGGTTCTGCTTTTGTGAAATCACAGTTTGTTGATATCCTTGGGGGCATCCTTTTGTCTTTGTCTTTTTTGCTTACCATGTTTGAGGTTTCCTAAATAACATTAAGTGCTGCATTCAGTCTGCATTTATAAAACAGTCCTAGGCTGCAGTACTGAATGTTTATTCAGTTTTGAACATCAACTGCAATGTGTTTGGGGATTTGTTAACTCCCAGGGCCATTAAAAATCAGAGATAGCAAAGTTGCCGATATCTTGCTGAAGACCTGGCCTGTTGTTTGTCACTGTGTGTGCATGCACGCATGCTTGTTTGTGGATTCAGAGATTCATCACAAAGGACAACATTTACATATACTGAGCTGTCCCCAGCTAAATCATTTCATGGAGAAATGTACTGTGCGAGCAATCCCATAATTAATTGTTGCATCAATCTTTTTTTTTCATTGCAATAGCGTGTTATGTAGCTGCCAAAAATTTAGGAATCAGCTGAAGTACTGATTGTTCTACTGGGCTAACATGTTTATTTATTTTATCCCATTTTTATTGTTTTTATATATAACTCAAGAAGGTGAAAATACCCAGTTCTCCTTCCTCCTCACCTGTGACTGGCCCCCCAAAAGCTGGCTTTTTTGACAGAGGAATCAATGCAGTTACCACAGTAGTGGTGAGAGTGAGTCTTCTTGAAAATTCTTTTCCTAATGTTTACCTCTTCTGGTCTATCACCATTGACCAGCAACTGTATCTTCCAATGTGCTACTGATAGTTGCGCAAAGCTTCTGATTCCTGTTATTTCTAGGCACTTGATTATCCAAGCTACATTCAAATTGGTCTTACTTCTCTTGCATTTTCCTAGAATCAACTTGCCAATTAGGACCTGATCATTTGTTCCTCTGCTGTTTGGGCAGTTTCTTTTCAGCTCAAGTGGAAAGACCTTGTTTTCAACTAGATGTTGTTGGGTTTGAATCAGCTATAATACCAACCGGCGGTATGGAAGTTGTTGATAAACAGGTAATTGGACTGTAGTTACCTCCTGCTGCCCTTTTTGCTGGCTCTTTCATTATCTTTAAGTTCACCTCCTTGTGTATGTTATTAAACTACTTGGAATGAGTGTAGAACAGGGATCCCCAACCCCCAGGCCATGGACTGGCACCGGACCATGGCATGCCGGAAACCAGTTCGTGCAAATCAGTGAAGCTCCATCGGGATGCAGGCAGCATGCGAAACCACACTCCATCTGGTCCATGGGAAAAACTTCTCGCCAAGGAACCGTCCCTGGTGCCCAAAAGGCTGGGGGACACTGGTGTAGACGGATCAGATATTTCAGCAAAAACCATGCAGTTCATCTTCATGTGTTGCTGACCAGTTCTTGTCCTTTTCTCCACCATTTCTGCTGCTATTACAAGTTCTTTCATTTCAACCTCATTTCTCTTCTTATCCACTTCTTTTATACAAGCTGCATTCTTGTTGTATTTGTTTGGGTTGTCTCATAGCTGCTCCCAGAACTGCACTGTTTCTTTTTGACTAGTTCATTGCAGTCTCTTTGTTGATAGGTGGGTAGAAATATTTCAGACCTGACTGAAATTGATGATTTTGTCTATCATGTGGAATTCAAGCTTCATATCTGCTGATCTTCTAGAGTTGTTATTTGCTGCTTTATTGTTTTTAATTCTTCCTTGATCTTTGTTGCTTCTAGGTGATATTTCTTGATCAGATATTAGTTAATGTGTCTTTTAATTTCAAATATCCAGTTAGTGATAAACACTGCCCAGATCCCAGATCCACAACATGGTATATATGAGCACTTATATGGCCACAGATGGTGTCTTTCAGAATTTTCCCATGAGCCACATTCATTTTGAAAAAATAAAGTGGCAAAGTGAAATGGCAACCTGTATCATCATCATCATGATTCCCCCTCTAGGTAATTCAATTTTTTAAAGGAAATGTTAGGTGACTATAATTCAGAGGGAAAGAGGGAAATATAAATAAATAAAATTAGAAAAATGTAATGCTTTATTTGTAAATCTGTCCACCTGGTGGAAGGGAGGGGGGAAAGAAAAGGCAAAATTAAATCAGGGATGCAAGGATTACCTCTAGTTGACTAGCTAGATAATGAGAATTAGTTTTCTGGTAGCTAGTTATGCCCAATACAGAGGCCTTATTGGAAGTAGTTAACTCCATCCAGCCTCGAATAGAGGCCATGCTCTTTGAGTCCAATGTCACACCTAGAGAATTCTAAATATCCTGCTTGCCCAAACACATTGGAGAAGCCCAACATAATGTGGTTTCTTCTTCTTCTGTTTTTATGTCTGTGCTCTGAGCCAGGACCAAATTAATTTAATATATACAAAGTGAATTAATTTAACGATGACAGTGCATTGTATGAATTCATCCTTTGTGGTTTGTAGATTGTGGCTTATATTGTGCATATCCAGGTAAATGTGGTTATTCCAAATAGCAAGTTTAAGCAAACCATGGCTCGGCACTTTCCTGTGAACCTGGTCAAGAAGATTTTGCTTAACTGACAGCAGCAAAAATGTTCTCTGCACAAAAATATACTTTAATAGCCACAATCAATGCCTGCCTGCAAAAGCTGATAGAGTTAGCAAAGATGGCTAAATTGACTGCTTTAATTAAAGAAAAGATTACAATCGCTTCTGGGGTTTGTGCTTGAGGTGGAAAAAAATGAAACTTTGATTTTGAATTTTGTTGATTACACAAGTTTGTTGCAACATCCAGTTTGGGTTTAGTCTTCTCACCCTGGGTCCAACATATTAGATGACTTTGTTGTTATAGAAATGGCTTGTATATATACTATATACAAAGACAAATGTGAGTTTGTATGTTATTATCCTATTCTACTATACTAAAAAAGAGTCAGAAGTCTATGCTTTTCTTTTTCTTTCCCCCTTTACTCTATATTTTCCCTCTTCACTTCTCCCTCCCTACTTTCCTATTATTTTCTTTTTTCTTTATATTTTATATGTTGATAAACTAATAAAATTATAAACTGAAAATAAATATTTTGCTTAATGATCTTTGCTGAGCATAGGAAAAGCCCTAATAGATCGGACCAAAGAACACATTCATTGTCTTTCAGAGATTTATTTCAGGGATTGACTAGCATAAAGTAATATTAAGACTACAAAGTATTGCAACCCTTCCTACAACTATAAAAAAGAGCATTAATAGCAGAGGCATTTACAATTGTTATAAGGCTCTGTAATTGCCATAAAACTACTTAACATCTTGCTTCCATAGTGATCAATTGGAAGGTAATGGTAAGCCCATAAACAGGATGTAAAAGCAATGCCATTTTCTCAGCAATGCATATTGTGGGTTTACAAAGTCTGACCTTGGAATAAAAGATAGATCTAGCATGAGTTGGAGGCATGAGACTGGCTGAAATTCATATCTTTACACCACTGGAAACTAAATAGAGATATTTGTAAATAGACATTTCAATATAACCCCCCCCCCACTGTACGGGGAACAGAGGCTACAAAACAGAGGCTATTGTTTTCCATAATTGGTTGTTTGAAGGGATATATTCCAAACATCTTGTGAATTGCATTTGATAGCTTTACAGATAATATTTGATTGATCTAGCGAAGAGATATTACAAAGAAGGAAAACAGACATTGATCCCCAAACAACCAAAAACATTTATATGAATATATAACTTTATTTCTGACTCATTTTACTACACAGGATTCCAGGTCAAGTAATACTACATATCTTACTTTCCATGACAATCTGCCACCATTGATTCCAGCAGCTTAAGTTATACTGATCTCAAACAGATAATCAGAGATTAATATATCATACAAGGCACCTTGAATAATGTAATTCTTTTCTGATCCTTAAGTTAAATTAAACATAGGACAGACCCTAAGGATGCATTTACATTTATCTGAATGAATCATATCAGATTAAAAGTATATTACAAATGGGTTCAGATCAGTGATGGGATTCAGTCAGGTTGCACCACTTCGGCAGAACCGGTAGCTAATTTTTTGTTGCCCAGATCCAGAATGGACTTCTAGAAGCGGCATCCACACAGAGAACCGATTGTTCACATATTTGAATCCCACCACTGGTTCAGAATATTAACAAGTCCCTGTGTATTGGTAATATCAATCCCATCTTGTGGTACAGAAATAAAAATTACCATTACATAAATCTTTTTTGGGGGGGCATTGTAATTTCAAATGGACACTAAGCTACCAGTCATAAGTCGAGGATTACCCATATAGCTAGAGCAAAAATTTTAATCCTGTGTAGCTTTTCAATACTCCTATGCAGCAAGGCAGGACTTTGCCTCAACCTGGCTTGGAGGCAAGGCAAACTATTTCACTGAGGCATGACAAGATTTGCCTCTTTTCTGCTACTTTTAGGGCTTCCTCTGGCATATCTACCATCCAGATGAGGCTTCTGTACTTGCCCTGAAGCCTCTTAAAACTCAGGGATTTGTTGCCCCTGAGAAGAGATAAGGGCAATTAATTTCGTTCTTTAAAAGTTAGGTTGAGGTGGGGTGGATTGCTTTGCAAAACCACATGTGAGAGAGCGAGTTTGCTCAAAGTGCCATCAAAGTGAAGCACCTTCAAAGCTTTTCACAGCCCCACTTTCTAACTCTAGATAATAATAAACTTGCACACACCCATTTCCCCTTGCCCATAGCAAAATATTTGTACATGAATCTATGAGAAGATACAACCATTGCAGGAAGCTGAATTTCCTTCCCAGACCTGTTTATGTATTTCTTTGGCACCTATTTGAGACACCAAATGCCAAGAGGAAGATAAAGATACATCAATCCGTGCTTTATTTATGCAAGCCAGGGATGTAAGCTTCCTCCCCTAGCTTTGCTTTTCCAAGTCCAGGAAGGAGATGCTTCCTAGAAAAATCTTTCTCAGCCTGGGAATGAAATGATTTCATGGTAGGCATATTATTGTGTCACTATTCTCAGCTCTCTGACTGCCAAGAGTAAATGATTGTGTATCTATCCGTGCGTGTGTCTTTGAGTCATTGTTGACTCCTAGTGATGGCTTGGCTTAATCCTTGCAGTTTTCTTGGCAAGATTTCAGAAGTGGTTTGCTGTTGCCTGCTTCCTAGGGCTGAGAAGGAGTGATTGACCCAAGGTCACCCAGCTGGCTTTGTGCCTCCGGTGGGACTAAACTCACGTTCTCCTAATTTCTAGCTCAGTGCCTTAAATAATACGCAAACTGGCTCTTATAATTGAGGAATCATGAGGAATCCTAAAATAATTTTAAAATGTGCAATAAATGAGCCTTCTTCCATTAACTGAAAATAGACTTTTAACATATTTTTCTCTAACATGCTACTCATCTTTGAAGATGTCAAATTATAAACAAAGGTGCTTTTTCCAAAGGCAAATGGACTTTCTTGGATTTTTCTTTAACTACATTTCATTTCTCATCCAAGAAGCTCCTTCAGTTCAATGGAGAAGTGAAACATTTTTAAAGAAGAAAAAAACAACAACAAAGTCCAGTGGCCTTTTGGAAAAAGCACCTTTGGAACAACCGTGACCTGAATTACTGAGAATCTTCATAGACAAATTATAAACAATGCAAAGTAGGGAATTTGTGGCCCTCTAGATCTTGAACTACAATGTCTAAATACCCCAGCCAATCTGGTCAACAAAGAGGATGCTGGGATCTATGACACACTTTTGCCAACCTTACATAATAGGCAAACAAGTGAATAACATTATTACATAATTAGAAGTTCATCTATCAGATCATCTTCCAATCTAGAAGCAATGCCCCAGTACTCTGGCTACAGCAAACTATCCTGGCTAATATCTGTGCCGCACAATAGAACTTTGCAGAACGCAAATTTAACATCGGAAATGTGAGCCCAATATTCTTGCAATTAGGAGATCATTAATATATGACAATATATGAAATATATTAATATATATGACATGATCAGAAGACTTAGTCTCTTTTATCCAGGAGAAATAATAATTAATTATCATGAGATTAATTTTTGTAATTCTTTTCTCCAAAATGGTAATCCTGAAATAAGGAAGATAGATAGATAGAAAGAGAGACAGACAGACAGCAGACAGACAGACAGCTGCCTTCCCTGGTTTTTGACTATTACTATTTCTGTTTACCAAGGTAAATTAGGGACCTCTGAGTCTGGTATTCTCTTGATTTCTGTGTTTAAATCACAAGTTATTGTTGCTTATAAACAATTGTTTTAGGATGGATCATGGCTATTCATCTTTCCTGTTTAATAGGAATTAGTAAATATTGTCCAAGGAGCAGTATACCAGTAGGTCATGAATGCTACATTTGAGTGATTTTCACTGGGAACTCTAAATGTCTGCATTTTAAAAATCTGGCTCTGTAATAAAACAAGAGACTCTCTTTGCATCTGAAATTCTAGCACATGTATAGTATTGTTGCATAATCATTCAAGATAAGAGTTGCTTCATCAAATATCTGAAGCCTGAGTTGGGGGACTGGGGGGTGGCAGGTAGGAAAAAAAGGCACATAGGCAAACAAAGGTGACGTCAAAGATGGTGATAACAAGTATCAACCACTACTGAATAGTCTGACAAGTGAAATGGGTGGCTTAAATCTAATAAGTAATGGTGAGTTCATTTAATTAATTAAATGTTCTAGATTTACACACCAAATCATAGATTAAGTATATCAGCTGAGTCTGTACAATGTAGGTGGTTACTTTGTTGCTAATATTCCCAGGAATTCCATAATAATTCATCCCTTGAGACAGCTGCTCCAAGTTCTCTGCATTATTTTCTAATCTCCTTTTGATTTGTCTCTGCTAGATCAGAGGTCCCCAACCTTTTGGGCACCAGGGGCTGGTGCCATGGAGAAAGTCTTTTCTGTGGACCAGAGGGGGTGTGGTTTTCAATACTGCCTGCATTTGCTTGTTTGTGCAGCCTGCTTGCTGGCATGCTGCGGACCGGTGCCGGTCCATGGACCCGGGGTTAGGGACCCCTGTGCTAGACAGACCATACTTGGGTTCCAAAACCTGTGATAGCCACTAGATGGAAGCAAAGAGTTAGAGCTGTTGGTGCCTTGCTGCAGCCCTCCAAAAGGTCACAAATGTTTGCAGCCCAGGTATGGAATATTTCCTCTTCTTAGAGATTGATTGGATTATTTTAATCTTGCCAAATGAAATCAGCCCAATGAAACTAGTGTAATGATCAATTTGCAGAGAATGCTGCCTGTTGAGCATTTGCAAGGACTCCTTCCCTCGTGTTAGGAATTACCACAGTCACCTTGTGGTTTATAGGAAAAAAGAATTCAGTCCCTTTTTGGAATGTATATGTTTGTGTGTGTGTATGTGTATGTATCAGAATATTTGAGAAGGAGAGAAAGAATTATGAGTATCTTCTGGTTGCTTGCTAATTCAGGTTTTGAGCATTATCTGAATTATTTTAAATTATTTAAATTAAATTATTTGAAACAGGAACAGCAATGTATCAATATCTAATCAATGTATGTTATGCAAAGGACTGCAGTTTATTTTTTACTTCTGAATAGTTTATTATTCTGATTCATGCCAGATTACAGCAACTATCTGCATAACTAGTTTTTTTACAGTAAGTAAAAAAGGATTCCATGTGGATTTTGTACCTTTTGTGTGCATTAAGATGGATCAAACTGTAGAGCAGGGGGCACAAAACAGCTTGGAAGGAAATGTTTAAAATTTGTGCAGTAGAATTGGGTGGCATTGATTCTGCCATCCTGCAGAATTAATATGGCTGCACATTCAAGCATTTTCAGACTTTGTGCTTCAAAAGGAATGACAATGTGCAGAGGAGTTGTATTAGCACATTGTCATTTGTGCATTACTTTTGGTCCTACAAATATCAAGAATAACAGTCACACTGATTTGTGGGATTGCTTAACTTTAATGCTTGTAGCCAGGGAAATAAGCTCTGAACTGAACCTTTTATTTTTAAATTGTGTTACAGATTACGGAGTTCATGAGGTATACCAAAAGGACATCTGGTTAATATGCACAGCTATTAGACATTAATTGGGTTCATGCTGCATGTCATGCTAAGCCATCGTTTCTTTTAAATGTGGTTTGCTGAGTGAAGCACAATAGTAGGGTTCAAACTACATTCTGCAATAAACCACACTAAGTTTTACTTTGGCAGATGAAATTCATTTCAAGTGAATGGTACATGTAGGATTTGGACATAGTTTCCCCCATGTCCCAATTTCTCAACTAGTGTTGAAATATATGCCACACAACAGGATGCACCGAAGTTCATACACTTGCTTGGTCATTCTGTAGTCTCCATTGTTTAGAATTTGAACACAATATTCACTGTTATGTATATAGCTAGATAGTTATAGATTTGGCTTAATCAGGCCCAGCATACTGGAAAGATCAGAGGAGAATTTGTTAGACTGTGTGTTGACTGAGGACGATGAGAATTGCAGTCAAACAATTTTGGTTGGGGAAGTTTGTCCAGACTGGAGTTAAGTGAAACAACTTTTGTCCTTTCCTAAAATGTACCCTCTGGATGGATGAACTAAAGCAAATAATATGAAGAAACCATAGTTTTACAGGATTCTCTTATTAAAATCAACACAGACCAACACTGCTACCACTGGAATGTCTCACTGCTAAGGAGAAGTGAGAAATATTTACACATACATGCAACACTGTTATGTCCCGAGCCTTTGCAAACGGCTCGGGCGTTTGCAGGCAGTCCCGGGCAGGTGCAAAGCTGCCCGGGACCAGACAGGCTGTCGCCAGCGCCGTGTGCATGCGCGGGTGCTGGCGCGGGAAAAGTAACCCATTTACCCGGGAGTTGCCTATATAAGAGGCTGCGAGGCGTTTGGGCGAGGCTGAAGCCATCTTCATGTAAGCTGAACGCTGAATAAATGAAACTGAGAACTCCAGCTGCTTCTCGTGTCTGTTTTCCCGCCACGGACTCAACACTGGCGACGAAGGTGGGATGCCTTGCACTACCTGGAAAGGAAGAAGTGTAAGCTTACCCAAGGAGTCCTGAGCGGCGAAAGAGGAACGGCGTCGACTCGGCAGCTGCCCGCCAATCCGGTGCGCATTCGGGGGTAGGCTGGCTGATAGACCCGTCTCCTGAAGATCCGAAGATGGCGAAAATCGGAAGGCTTTCAGAATTCGACGTCTCACATCCAGAGCGGTGGGAGTCCTACGTATCCAGAATGGAGAACTACTTCAAGGCAAACCAAGTGAGGGAAGATAGCTTGAAAGCGGCCACCCTGCTTTGCGTTTGCGGCCAAGACGCCTTCGAAATCGCAGAAAACCTTGCAGCACCTGTCCCAGTAGAGTCTGTAAGCTACGCAGACCTGAAGAAGCTGCTGAAGGAGCACTTCAACCCCAGGGTGTCCGTTATCTCATGGCGCCACACCTTCGAACAAAGAGATCAACGGTCCGGTGAGTCAGCCAAGGAATACATCGCCGCGTTACGGAAGGCCGCCAAGCCCTGCGAGTTCAAGGACCTCGAGGAACGACTGAGGGACCGATTCGTGTGCGGGTTAAGGCATCGCGAGCTACAACAGAGACTTTTCGCAAAGGAAGAATTATCCTTCCAAGACGCCTTAAGGGAAGTCACCGCAGAAGAAGCAGCAGGCGGCGCCGTCAAAAACATGCGGCCGATCAGAAACAGTGCAGAGGGTGCGTCCGTGCACCAGGAAGACGTCCGACGAAACTCCGAGGAGGATCCGGACGAGGAAGTCGACCGTCTACACCCCGCGAGGGAAGAGAACCAGAAGGGAAGCTCTTCGGCTCCGCTCAAGTGCATCGGCTGTGGAGGTCGCCACAGGAGAACCGACTGCAAGTTCCGCTCCGCTACCTGCCGGGCATGCGGTAAACAAGGGCATATTGCAGCTGTGTGCCTGGGCCGACGAAAGGCACAACCCCAAGAAGAACGCCTGAAGGGTACCAGATTCCCCAGCCAGAATAGGGTAGGTTTTTGCGCTTCGCGAAGAAGCATCTGTAGAACAGGCACACACAAGCCCATGAAGAAAAAGCTGTCACTCAACGTGAAGCTACAAGGGGTTCCATTATCTATGGAACTAGACACAGGGTCTGCCCTGTCCATCATTTCATTGCATACATTTAGGAAGATTTGTTCCAGAAGTGGGTCTAAGGCCAAGTTAAGGCCTTCTGATATTGTATTAACAGATTTTCAGAACTCAAGAGTGTGTGTTAAGGGGGAGGCCACCCTTAACATGCAATACAAGAGTTTTGAAGGTCCACTAGACTTATTAGTAGTAGGGGGTGAACGAACGAGTCTCATAGGACTCGATTGGTTTGAGGCCCTGGGGATACACGTCACAGGACTCAACAGCTTACAAACACTCGACCTACAGGAAGTCTGCAAAGAATTTGCAGATGTTTTCAGCCCCCAGCTGGGCACATTCAAAGGACCACCTGTGTCCTTAAAGCTAGACCCCACTGTCACTCCCATTAGGATTAAAGCAAGAAGGGTCCCTTTTGCTTTAAAAAGTAAGATTGACACTGAACTAGACAAACTAATCCAACAGGGAATCCTAGAACCTGTTGATTCCAGCCCGTGGGAGACCCCCATTGTCACGCCTCTAAAGGCAAATGGGGACATTCGCATTTGTGCTGATTACAAATGCACACTCAATAAGGCATTGCAGCAACATGCCTATCCTGTTCCTGTGGTCAGTCACATCCTGGCCTCTCTCAAGGGGGGGCGTGTTTTTGCAAAGCTTGACCTAGCTCAAGCATATCAACAGCTGCCTGTTGATGATGATGCTGCCATAGCTCAGACCATTGTGACCCACAGGGGAGCCTTTAAAGTAAAAAGGCTACAGTTTGGAGTGAATGTCGCTCCTGGGATTTTCCAAAGCGTAATGGAAAACACACTACGAGGTATACCAGGGGTCTGCCCCTACTTTGACGATGTCTTGATTGCAGGAGACTCCACACACATTCTAGCTGAAAGGCTTAGGGCTGTCCTGTTAAGATTCAGGAAATCAGGCCTCAAGCTCAGAAAAGACAAATGCCAGATTGGGGTGCCTTCTACTGAATTTCTGGGATTCAAAATTGATGCTGCTGGGATTCATCCTGCTGAATCCAAACTAACTGCTATTTTAGATGCACCCAGGCCAAAGTCTAAGGCCGAACTTCAGGCCTTCCTAGGCCTCCTGAATTTCTACAATTCTTTTCTTCCACATAAAGCTAGTGTAGCTGAGCCTCTTCACAGGCTACTAGACAAACAGGCTGTGTGGCTGTGGTCACAAGCGCATGAGGCTTGCTTTAAAGAAGTCAAGGCCTTGCTCACTTCTAACAGTGTTCTTGCACATTTCAACGAGTCTCTCCCTGTGTGCATCGCTTGTGATGCGTCCCCCTACGGGGTTGGAGCTGTCCTGAGTCACCTCAGGTCTGATGGAACTCAGGTTCCTATTGCATACTACTCCAGAACACTGTCTTCTGCCGAGCGCAACTACGCTCAGATAGACAGGGAGGCTCTGGCTGTTGTTGCTGGAATTAAAAAATTCCACGATTTTCTATATGGCAGGCATTTCACGGTCTTCACTGACCATAAGCCTCTGCTGGGACTGTTTACCACACGTAAGCAGACTCCCCACATCATTTCCCCTAGAATGCTTAGGTGGTCTATTTTTTGTCTGCATATGATTTTTCATTACTCCACAAGCCTGGGAAAGAAATGGGCCATGCTGATGGCCTCAGTAGATTGCCTCTGCCAGTAGTAGAAGCTGACCCCGCGCCAGCTGTCAACATTCTATCAATCCAAGCCTTGCCCGAGCTCCCTCTTAGTGCCAGGGATGTTACCGCTGAAACAGGTACAGATCACACACTTTCACGTGTCCGCTCCTGGGTCCTGTCCGGGTGGCCTGAGCACTGCCCTAGTCCTGAGTTTCAGAGTTTCTGGTCCAAAAGAAACGAACTGTCCCTTTCTCAGGGTTGTCTGCTTTGGGGAAACAGAGTTGTCATTCCCACCTCAATGAGGACTAGGGTCTTAGAATCCCTCCACGAGGGTCATCCTGGCATTGTTCGTATGAAGGCTCTTGCACGCAGCCACTTGTGGTGGCCTGCTTTAGATAAAGATATTGAGGCTAAGGTACACGCATGCCACCTGTGCCAACGATCTCGCCCAGAGATGCCCCAAGCTCCTGTGCATAGATGGGAGGAAACACAGTCCCCATGGTCTAGGGTGCACATTGACTACGCTGGGCCCTTTCAGGGCCAGTTCTTCTTGGTCCTTGTTGACAGCCATTCAAAATGGCTTGAGGTTGTGCCTGTCTCATCCACCACCACTGCAAAGACTATTCAGGTACTGAGGGGGATTTTTGCTGCACACGGGCTGCCAGATGTCATTGTGTCCGACAACGGCCCTCAATTCACCTCCTCCGAATTCCAAGCTTTCTTACAGGCAAACCTGATTCGTCATGCCACATCTGCGCCTTTTCACCCGTCCACCAACGGTATGGCTGAACGCATGGTGCGCATCGCAAAGGACGCCTTGAAGAGACTCACCTACGGGGACTGGCATCACAGGTTGGCTGACTTTCTCCTTTCTTATCGCACCACACCGTCCACTTCTACAGGGAGAAGTCCAGCTGAACTTCGTTGGGGGCGCCAACTTACTACTAGACTTGACCGGTTGCATCCGGACAGACTGCCTTCATCTACCTCACATCCTAGGGCACCTAGACAACTACTTGTGGGTGCCCCGGTTTGGGCTCGCAATTACGGGCCTGGTCATACATGGGTCCCCGCTTCTGTGTCCAGGATCACAGGTCCTCTCTCCTACGAGGTTGCCCTGGACAACGGTCGTGTCCTGCGTCGGCACATCGACCAACTTCGCTCTAGGCGAGACTTTTCTGCTGAGACTCCTGGGTCTTTTCCAGGGGGGGAGGGGGACCCTTTGGAGCAAAGGGAAGGGCAAGAGCTACTGCCCATCTCCACTGAGGGAGCCACAAACGGCTCGTTCCAAGGTTCTGCAATTGCTCCGAAAAGAAAGTCATGGAGCTTACCCACACAACAGGCACTCACACCTACTCCAGCCAGGGAGTCACCCCGGGGGCATACTCACTTTCCACACACATCACACAGCACTCCAGCAACGGAGGATACCCGGGGGCATCCCAACAAATCATTCCCCGCAAGAGAACTGGCACACAATTCCCAAGGTTGGCCTGACCTTACCCCAAATCCTACAGGGGGTCAAACATACACAGAGTTAGTCGAGGAACCAAGTCCCGACTACAACAACCCTAGCACAAATCAGGGAACACCTGAGTTTTGGGAAAGTACAGAAACCCACACGAGCCCGAACACAGAATGGGGTTCAGGGAATGGACAGCCTCCTGACAGGTCTTGGACTGACCTAGGAGGTTCTACAGAGACGCCCAGCAGCGGCTATCACTTCAAGGGGCCTGAGGGTCTACAGCTAGGTAGGTCAACCAGGTCACAAAGTAACAGAAGCCCTGGCCTGACGAGCCCGGTGGGCAAGCAAGCAGGCCAGGCATCGGGGCACAGTCCTTGGAAGACACCAGGACACAATAGAGAGAACAGGCTCACGCCTCCCTCCAGTCAGGGGACTTATGCCAGTAACCCAGAGCTAAGAAGGTCACAGAGAGCAAAGAAATCTCCTAAGTATCTAGAAGATTACATAACATTGCTGGCAAGGCAAAAGCCAGTAATCAGTGGGAGCCCTGGGGAGCAAAATGTCATATAAAATAAATGTTGTATGTTGGTAGTAGTTTTAGCCCGGGGGAAAGGGGTGTTATGTCCCGAGCCTTTGCAAACGGCTCGGGCGTTTGCAGGCAGTCCCGGGCAGGTGCAAAGCTGCCCGGGACCAGACAGGCTGTCGCCAGCGCCGTGCGCATGCGCGGGTGCTGGCGCGGGAAAAGTAACCCATTTACCCGGGAGTTGCCTATATAAGAGGCTGCGAGGCGTTTGGGCGAGGCTGAAGCCATCTTCATGTAAGCTGAACGCTGAATAAATGAAACTGAGAACTCCAGCTGCTTCTCGTGTCTGTTTTCCCGCCACGGACTCAACAAACACCCTCTCTGACAGATCCAAGATCTAATGAGGATGGACTTGTCTGTGCGTATAAAACTGGAATATAAGATCTGTGTTGGTATTTATTGGAACTCCTTGTTGGCAAGTACCTAATTTCTTGAAATTGATGAACAGGACTGGCATCAGAGCCATTCATTGTTCAGCCTATTGTCCTCTGGAATCTCTCGTCCTCCTTCGTATTTCTGCAGCCTGTTTAATTTTTTTTCAGGCATGTGGGTAATATCAAAGCAATGGCAAGGGGGTAGAGATGGTGCAGCATTTCTAATCCTTAATGTTTGCAGGTTGTTGTAGACAGGGAAAAAGGCAAACAAATGAGCAGCAGCAATGCTGTGTATGTATGGAAAGTCCACAAAGGAGGAACTACCAAGAGTAGTTATTTCCTTATTTTTCTTATTTCCCTGAAAATAAGACCCAGTTCTTCTTCTTTTTTTTTTGCCTCCAAAAGAGGCACCAAGTCTTATTTTCAGGGGTGGGTGTCTTTTCCACTCACCTTGTGGTGGTGGCACCGACAGCCCCACCCAGCCAGCCCACTTCTTTTGTGGCTGAAGGAGCAGCTTCATTCTGCAGCTAAGAGGCTTCATTCTGCAGCATTTTGCAGTCAGAGGCCTTTCTGGAAGGCCTGTGCAGCCAAAAACTGAGCTACAGATTGAATTCATAGCTTGCTTCTTGGCTGCAAAGACCTTCTGGAAAGACCCCCATTGCACCCCTTATATGAATGGGCTTTGGCTTGCTTATTTTTGCTGTCTCTTCTATTCCTAGGTAGAGGCCACAGTGTCTGAGATTAGACAATTAGAACTACACTGCAAAACGTCAGCCAATCACTAGATGGCATCAAAGAATTTGAGATTTCCAGGTTGGTTTGCTGCTCTCTAATGCTCAGCTTGATTTCTGCAGCTAAGCTCTAGTAGCCTCAGATGCACAAGAAAGGAAGAATCTGGTATACAAAATAACTTGCAAAGAAAATAAAGATGTTTAATTTGTTCTTTTTGTGAGACTAGCTGACTCTTGTGGTTTGTTTGCAGCAGGTTCCGGCCATGGCAGTTACAACAGCTTCAAGCAAGTTTTACAAAACACACCAAATTTCTCATGTTTGCTATCATCAAAGTGATGATAGAAAGCAGTTAGTTGTCAGTCCAACTACACAAGTTATTTCCTGCTGTTTGTTTCTCTTCTGCTTCTAAAAAATAGTAAAAAGGAGGATGTGTTGGGAGGAGGGGCAATAGAAATTAATAGTATAAAATAATTTTAACTGGAGGGATACACTTCAGTTCTGCTGTCTTTAGAAATGTGATTCATCTCTGTGAAATATTACTTTCCATCCTCTATATTCTGGAATTTCTGAGGATACATAAAGACAGTTTTGATATAAAATATGTAGGATAATCTGCAGATAGAACCAGGATGTCAGAAATTAACATTTCTTGAAGCTCAATTTCCTTAATATGGTTTTCATAACACAGACGGAAATGGTAAAAAAGCACTATGCTGCTTCAGAATGCAGGCGGAAAAACATTACTTTTTTTTTTCAAAGTGATTTCCCCATTTAAGAAATCCTTGCAAAGAGGAAAGTCAAGAGTTTCAAAATGATCCTGTCTGTTTTTGTTTTTAAATGTTTAAGGACATTTTACCAAAGGAAGTGATTGTGATTGTTCAAAGAAGTGATTGGACATTTGCATCTGAAATGGTGCAACCCAATTTCCTCTTTCCACTCTCATCAGGCCAATCTTGACTTCTGGCTAGTCCAGTGGTTCTCAACCTGTGGGTCGGGACCCCATTTGGGGTCGAACGACCACTTCACAGGGGTCACCAAACAAGGCTGTCCGCCATTCCCCTCCCCCTTTTCTTTGGCCACGCCCCTGGCACCCGATGATGTATAAGTGGTTGGGGGTCACCACAACATGGGGAACTGTATTATGGGGTCGCGGCATTAGAAAGGTTGAGAACCACTGGGCTAATCCCTTCAGTTTTCTTGTCAATGTTTTTTTTGGAAGTGGCTTGCCATTGTTTGCTTCCTAGGGCTGAGAGAGAGTGAGCCCAAGTTCACCCAGCTGGCTTTGTGCCTAAGGCAGGACTAGTTTCTAGTGTGATGTCTCAACCACTACACCACATTGGCTTCCTGTATTTATCAAGACAATATGTACAATAAATATATTGATAGCAAACCCATTTCCTGATCACAGATCTTAGCCCTGAAGCATTTTTTTTAATCTGCTAATTTTCATAGGCCATGCCTGCATCATGTTCAGCTAAAGCTAACATTTGTAAACTGCACATATCTTTTTATTTCTTCAAGGCCATTCATTCTTCTAAGGGGATTCTGCAGGAATTGTTTTATTAATGTGTGTGCCATGCCCACGTATCCATTCTAACAAGTAGGTTTCTGAATCAACAGCAAGGACTTTCTAAGGAAAAAGTTTAATGTGACAAGTTTACATCTAATAAAGAGATGTAGTGATCACAAAGGGACCAATAGCTGGTTGTTCAGACTTTAGGAGAAAAGCACATCTAGTTTAAAATTAGTTTGAAGATAAAGCAATTGTTGAAAGAAAAATTATCAGATCCAGTCCAAGCCAGGAGTAAACAAAATGAAGACTGCTTAGGAAAGAAGATTCTGTTTATTGAAGAACAGAACCAACAACATATGGTTCTGGGAAAGCTGACAAACTGGAATTGAGATAGATGGGCTTTTATACCTTTCTTGGGCTTTGCATTTGAGGTTTTTCCTGTTCCTGTGTACTTTGACCTGAGCTTGAGTGTGCCCTTTTTGGTATTCTAATGATGGTGGGTTAATCCTATTGTGTCCTAAAGGTCATGTCTTTAAATTTTGGGTGGTGGAATGTAGATTTTAGGGGTCTTTGTCTTTCTAATCCCATCAGCTCCAAGCTTCTTGGCCCCAGTCTTCCTGAATGAATCACCAAATCTGCATTTCTAAAAGCTGGTTTCTGCTTGGGGCAGAGAGACTTGAGGAGGTGATGGTGGTTTCTGCCTAAGATTTTTCTATTATGCCTTTGGGGAAATATAATATTCCTTCTTTTTAATAACCCCCAAAATATTTCCTTCACTGGGAGGGGGGCAGTACTGACTTCCTACACAATCATGGGATCTCAGTTAGGAACAGAAACAAATATGAACAGCAGCAGAGTTTTCCTTCTTCTTTTCTTTCAGGTCACAGAAACCTTTAATCATAAAACAAACAAACTCTGGAACCCCCCAATCAAGAGAGACAGCTTGATGATAGAAACTGACTATTTGAGTTTATTTTATTTATTAGATTTTTTGTATCCCACTTTTATTACTTTAATGCTCCTTCTTCCTTCTATTTTCCCCACAACCTTTATCGATCAACCTTTATTGATTTATTTGCTCTTGGTTTCTTATAGAACCCCATCATGTTTTCTCAAAAGCCCAGGGTTCCTTGGAATGTAGTTTGAAAAACTCTTGAATTAGAAGCCCTGGGTTGATTTCCCATTCCAATTCATTTTAGGGATAAATAGAAAGAAGGCAGAGTACATTTTGGAATGGAATTGGCAGCTGCTTTGACTTATCACATGTTTCTCATTTGATAATTACAATGTGATAGTTGTGACTTTCATGTATGAAGGATATAAAGACCAGTCTAATGCTAAACAACAAACACTGATTTACATTATATCAACTGTCTAACTTTTGATTCAGTTTATAGACTAATGACTGAATAATCAAATGAGACCATCATGGGATGTCGTTGTGAGTGCCATCAGTCATCACACCATTATAAAAATGGTACATTTCATTGATGTATTTACACACTTTTCCCTTGCTCTTTTCCCTTGAAAAGAGCAAGGGAAAAAGTGTGTAAAAAGAAAAAAAACTTGAAAATAAATTTTTCCCTTTCCAAAATTTATTTTCAAATTTTATTTTGATACAGGTAGTCCTCAGCTTACAACCACAACTGAGCCCAAAGTTTCTGTTGTGAAGTGAGACATTTGTTATCTTTTTACAACTTTCTTGCCACAGTTGTTAAGCAAATCCCTGCAGTTGATAAGTTAGCAACCCAGTTGTTAAATGAACCTGGCTTCCCCGTTGACTTTGCTTGTGAGAAGGTCTCAAAAGGGGTTGACATGACCTTGGGTCACAGCGACAGTCACAAATATGAGTCAGTTGCCAAGCATCTGAATTTTGATCACACATTCATGGGGACGCTGCAAAGATCGTGACTGTGAAAAATGGTCATAAGTCACACTTTTCAGTGCCATTGTAATTTTGAGTGGTCACTAAATGAACTGTTGTAAGTCGAGGACTACTTATATTTATATGATGTGTCAGTCACATCTAGCTAATATGTATTTATTTATAGATTTCCCCCAATGGATTACAGCTCAATAAAAATTGTATATAAAAATACAACATTCACTAAGAGTCCAGGGGGTGGAGGTGGGGGAAACAACAATCATTTAAAAAACAGAACTGCAGACAAGTAGTCCATCATCCAATGTTTTTTCTTTAAGTGAGCCTTAAAATCTGCTTTATCACAAGGCCTTAAAAGCCTAGGAATAGGGTCATGTTCCAAAGGCTCATTTAAATGACAACCTTAAAAGAAAGCAAGACAATCAATAAACTAATAACAAAGCCAATATTAAACTAATCTTAAACAATTGGTGGAAGGAAAGCATCATAAATACCAAGGGTATCAGTGCAGGGTCATAAGTCATCCTGATCTAGGTCTGGGGCAATAGCCATGTCTTTCAGACTTTCCCAAAAGTTGTTTACATTTATGCAAATACTTAACTCTTTAATAGAAAGACAGATGATTCTTCTACTACTAAAACACACACATACAACCCATTGCATCCATGGCTTGTCTAAAGCTGTGTTCAGAAGTTGCTAATTCCTTCATATATTAAGGTGACCAACTTTTTTACAATGAAAAGGAAGACACAAATAAATTGAAGAAAAAATATCGTAAATAAAAGAAACATTTTATTCATTGCAACAATAATACAGCATACACACTATAATATGATAAAAGCATAATAAAAACATTTGTAACAATAACATTTTATATTGTAATTATGCTTACATGCCGTGCCCCCGCCTGCAGCTGCCCCACCAGTACTGCTGCCCTGCTGTGTAGAGCGGGCCCCGCAGCTCCCAAAGCACCAGCTGCACTGTCTCTGGCCCCGGGGGGCAGCCCATCATTGACACACCCCGCCTGCAGCCGCCCCGCCAGCACCACCGCCCACCCTGCACAGCCCCGTGTAGAGCAGGCCCCGCGGCTCCCACAGCATGGGGGGCAGCCAGCTACCGCCACCCCTCACACCCCTGCCAGAAGCAGCCCCACTGCCCCTGCCTCTGGTGCCCGCAGCCATTATTGCTCTAGCAGGGCCGAAGATCAAGAGAAAGTTACTGTGGCATCGCTGCTCCAGTCTCCTCCAGGTATCTTCAGGACTAACTAGTAGATGGTGTAGTTGGGTAGCAGCGAGGGGTGCAAAGTTCCTGCCAATTTGCTTTCGCTGCAGCCAACTTACATGTGCAAAGTTTGCCAGCCAATAGGGGGAGTAGCACAGCTCATGCAAAAGTTGAAAAAAAAATTAAAAAAAGGTGTTGGAATGCTGTTTGGAGCGTTCTATGAGGAAAAAAAAAAGCCCTGCAGATTAGTCTTCAAATATCGAAAAGAAGGACATGTAGAAGGACACTTTTCTAGGGAGGACAGAACTCACAAAAGGAGGACTGTCCTCCCTAAAGGAGGACAGTTGGTCACCTTACATATATCAAATCTAAGTTATGTTTGCATCTCAAAATCTTGGAACTGCAGAATATGTACTTTCAGATCGCACCATTATTGTGTAAGTCCTGGTATGCCTTTGTTTATACAGTAAAAACAGGCATATCCACAGGATTTGCTGCCTGAGAAATTATAAACAAGCTAGACTGGTTGTTCTTTCTTCTTTCAACCATACACTCAGTTAGCCTGAAGGCCTATATTGAATGAAGGTATATGTGTACACACACACACACACACACACACACACACACACACACACACACACGAACCATTAGCAGACATGTTAACTACAGCTGCTTGTACTTCCCTCTTGCACAAACAGAATTCCATTCCAATTGTATGTTCAAGTCAATTGTATCTAGCGGTACAATTTATTGCAGCAATATTCCAGGATTTCACATTAGTGGGAATGTGTCCTCATTTAAACAATTCTTTGTGTACCAAACACTAAACATTGAAAGAAGGTATGATATTCTATTAGCTTCCTCGACTGTCATGATAGAAAACTATCATGTCTTCAATAGCCATTATTCTTATGTACTATATATAACTCACATTGAAGACCTATGACATCCATTCAGATTTACAGAATGTAAATTTGAATGTAGGGAATCAACCAGCTAAGTGTTTGTAGTGTTCATTTAGTTAGTTTATTTTCTCCCTAGAATGTTGTATAGCCTGATTGATTTTGGCATGAGTAATAATGTATGTAGATCAAAATAGAAATCTAATTGAATAAAATGTATCAAAGAAAATGTAGAAAAGCACAATCATGATGATGATGATACCTATCAAGTGGTTGCCGTTTAGGTTAGATATGGGTTTGTGGATTTCAGTGTGGTTACCTTTGCAATTAAGAGGCAGGAATTGTATTAGATCCTGATTATGGTTGTAGTTGTAACATAAATAGCAAATCCCTATTGGTGTCAAAAGACATATGAGTATGTTAATAGATGTGTAGGAAGTCAAGCACCCCCCCTGCCCTGAGAATGAAATATTTTGGGGAATATTAAAAGTGGCAGGATATAACATTTTCCCTAAAGGAGCAATGGAGAAAAAATCTTAACAAAGGCAGAAATAACCCCAGTCTTCCTGCCTCAAGCCGAAATCTGAAGAGGCTAATCTTTAGAAATGGTGATTTTGTAATCCATTCAGAAAGAATGGGCCACCCTATTTGCCTATTCATAAGCAAAACACCTTCAGCCACAGCTCCCACAGAAGCTGATGGGATTAGAAAAATAAAGAATCCTAAAATCTACATTCCCCACCCAGCTCCAAGGACAGTTATGCACTTATGAAACTGACATTGTAAACATCTGAAAGTTTCTCCAAATTTCTCAATACAAACTAATTTTCGGACTAGTTTGTGGCTGTTTCAATTCATCTTTCTGTGATCATGCAAAGTTTAGTAATTGAGATAGCATTTCATTGCTATCTCAACTGCATTTATACCCTTCTCATTGTACTAAATGACCTTTCCACTATACAGGTGTTACTAGTATTATCAGAGCAATCACTACAATTTGCTGAATTGAAAAAATCAGATCAATATAATGTAGCACGTTTGGAACTCCATTTTCCAATATTAGAAAAGTTTCAAACCAGCTGAATGTTTCAGCTTCTAAATTTCACATATGGCATACATTTTCCCCTTTTTCTGGTATTTAAATAATTTTTGTCTATTTTTTTTACCATCTTTACTAGATGAAGTGGAAGAAACGGATGTTTTGCTTTTTTTGTAGCAAAATGAGGCTACCAAGTCTAGCTATGGTACATAGATTTATTGATTGAAGTACTCTTCCACAGCTGAGTGATATTTCAGCATGGTACATTGGGAATTCATAAGCTGATACCTAACTTGTTTTCTATTTCTGAACTTCAGAAACAGTTCTTTTGGAATTCTTTGATTTTTTCTTTGTCAACAAAATACTGTACATCAGAGTTTCCCAACCTTTCCAGCTTGGTGGCCCGGAAATCAAGGGAGCAGCAGGGAAATGTGCGCATGCACAGTTCCGTGCATGCATGCGCAAATAGCTGCATGCATGACAGTGGCACCAGCGTGTACAAGTGGGCTGCACACACCCATGGCACACACACTAGTACCCTGCGCATGCACAAACAGGCCACTGGCACCCACGTGACATTGGCAGTGCTAGCATCCCCGCACATATGCAAATGGGGCTGGGGCTCACCAGCTATTCCCAGGGCCCATAGGTTGGGGACCCCTGCTGTACATGATCAAATAGCCTGGTGAATAGCTTGCAGAGCTTGTACCACAGATTCTAATTTAGCTGAATAAGTGAAGTTATAAGGCAGGAGAGGAAACTTGGTTGAAGCAGATTGTACCCAATTCATCCTGACATGTTTTATCTGAAGCTGTAATGAGTAATATGCTTAAATGATTAAAAATCATTTAGAGATTGTTGGGTAACAGCAACATACAATAATAGAGCCATTTGGGGACACATTCTATGCCAATGAGCACTTTTTGCCAGTTGAATGCTGTGCTGTCTAGAGAGTCTCTTTTCTTGGTTTGAAACACATGTGAAAGCAAAATAGACCTTGCCCTATAATAATAATAATAGTAGTAAAGTTGGAAGGGACCTTGGAGGTCATCTAGTCCAATCCCCTGCTCAGGCAGGAAACCCTACACCATTTCGGACAAATGGCTGTCCAGTCTCTTCTTAAAAACTTCCAGTGTTGGAGCATTTACTGCTTCTGGAGGCAGCTGTTCCACTGATTAATTGTTCTCACTGTCAGGAAGTTTCTCCTTGGTTCTAGGTTGCTTCTCTCCTTGATTAGTTTCCACCCGTTGCTTCTTGTCCTGCCTTCAGGTGCTTTGGAAAATAGCTTGATTCCCTCTTCTTTATGGCAGCCCCTGAGATATTGGAATACTGCTATCATGTCCCCCCTTGTCCTTCTCTTTGTTAAACTAGACATACCCAATTCTAGCAACTGTTCCTTATATGTTTTAGCCTCCCCTAATCATCTTTGTTGCTCTTCTCTGTACTCTTTCTAGAGTCTCAACATCTTTTTTACATCGTGGTGACCAAAACGGGATGCAGTATTCCTGTATGTTTCCAGTTGTGTTCCAGAACACAAGAGTTCATGAATATTTTAATTTTTTTTCTCAGTTAAATGCTTCATAGTACTGTCAACCTGGCACAATACTTACCTCACATTTGTTCTTCTTAGTTAAGAAGTTAGTTGCACCTACTGATGCATTTCTCTGCCAAGGCCTTGAAGTGTGATTTCTTGCATGATCATGAAAATCTCAGTATTTTATGAAGGGTGACCATATTCCAGGATGAAAGGGTTGTGGGAAAATTATGCAAAATGTAAAAATTACTTTTATCGAGTCAGGATACATCTAAAAGCTGAGGTTAGTCCAAGAATGCATAGGGGAGTTTGAGAAATATGAAAACCAGAGACTCAGAACTTCTCAGATTAAATAGCTCCAAGTCAGACCCCAAACATTGAAATAAGACCTGTAAAGAACCAAGTGGAAGACTGTGGTGAAGCAGGAGCCGGGGGTAGATGCCTTCTTTTGCATCTTGATTTGTGCTACCATCTCTTGCACTGGGTTGACCTGTAATTTTACATCGTATGACACCTCATAAAAATACACAACTATAAGCTGCTCCTTAGTCAATTAATCCTTCTTGAATCAATTGTGAGTCAAAATGCTTTTGTAAAAGTCGAAACAGGGTAACAATCTCTTATTTATGATCCTTAACATATATTCATTGAGATTACACAAAGATTGATTGATATGCATCTCAGAGGCATATCAGAGAAAGGAAATAAGGAAGCCTGCAGAAAACCCCGCCATATCCAAATCACACATACTAATTGTATAACTCCCCTAAAACCAACAATCTCATATGCATTGCCTAATTTAAAATGCCTCCAGGATAGAAGGTATCCAGTTAGAAGGTGATAACCTTCAGATGATTTGAATGTCCACTCTCATCACCTCCGATCAGCTAATCTAATGACAAGGGATTGAGAAAGTTGTAGTCAAAATATATGAAGGGTTTATTTGTTTTTTCATAAAGTCAGTTCTAATATATAATAATAGAAAAGCTGAAAGGTGTCAATTTAAATTTCAAAATGGCAAACAAACTGCCATTATTTTTTCTTACAAACCATTCAGTGCACATCAGGACCCCAAAAGAGGATGATGGAGATCATTTCAGGAAAAATCCTAAACATGGATGTTTATCCTCCACAAATCCTAAGGGAATAAAGTCCTACTCGAAGAACCATACTTTGCAAAAACAACATTTCTTTCTCTCCCCTCCCCCTCCAGCTCTCTCTGAAATGTATTATCTCTGTTTCAAAGCAACTGGAGTGGAGAGGAGGAAATAAAAGAGAGATAAAACAGGAAAGATTGTGTTATTATATGGTTTTACCCTATAAGACTGGATAATTAATTACTGCTTTTGTATATTAAAAGGTTTATATGAAAGTCGCTATAAATACTGGAAAACTCTTACAATCTAATAGGAAGATAATATCTTTTGCAGAAAGCCAATACACAACATCATGCTATGTACAAGATGGAAGATCTGTGGTATGTTACACCATATTTTTGTTTATCATTGTAGGTGACTCCATGGAATAGGACAATGCAAGATGGAAACTTTATCAGCAGAAGGACTAAAAATAAATTACTGTGCTTCAGCCAAGTGAGAAGAGTATGTTGCAGGGCAGCAATTCAAGTGAAGAATATTTGCCCTGGGTCAATGAGTTATCAATCACCCTGGTGCAATACGATCTTTTAAAATAAAATCTGGCGTTTGCACTGAGAGTGACTGCAAGTGCCATTCTATTGTAATTACAATTTGGGTTGCACATTTCATTTTTAAAACAAAAATTCTGCTGGCCATATTTCTGTCCCCTTTCCAGATATACAGTACATCAGCTCCAAGAGGTAGATCAGATTAGAAACAATTTAGATGGCTGGTTATTTTCACTCCATGATCGAGCTCTGTAAAACTGTTGAATGAACATTTCCATTAGCTGAATAAAACCTGCCCATGAAGTGGATCTTTCTGGTACATTGCATATGAATAGATGGCTTTGTATAAAAGCAACCTTTTTCAGTTCAGAGTCTGAGAGAAAGAGAAAAATCCAGAAAGCAGGCTTTTTGTTCTTAGATTTTGTTGTCTGTTATTGTGAAAATTATATGTAGCACTGGGGTAGTGCAAAACCAGAAGCCTAGTTAATACAGGAAAGCTGCAATGTTTGTTTGTGGGAGGTGAAGCTTCATATTTTAGTGAGGCAAAAGTAATTGATTTTCTCTGTACCCTATAGGTGTGTATATAAGCTGCTGTGAAATTGTTGCAAGTCATAGACACAACCAATGGTGGGATTCAGCCAGTTCGCACCAGTTTGGCAGAACCGGTAGCTAATTTTTTTGTTGCCCAGGATGCCAGAAGCGGCATCCACACAGAGCACCGGTTGTTAACATATCTGAATCCCACCACTGGACACAACTAAGGGTAGAAAAGGCCTGGTTATAAGGAATGAAGAGCAGATGTGCTGGCACCAAAATCACAAAACAAACCTAATATAGGGTTAAGGGAAGGAACAGACATGAAGGAAACAAGAAACATTTTAGAAGCAAACATCCAATACTCTTAGGTCTCATTAAATCTTTTTTTAATGTTTCTGTTTCTGGGAGTTTAGGCTAGCAAATTATAAATCATAGTTCTATAATAAATTAAGTCAGTATCTCTCTCCCAACATACTCTGAAAAACTGAATGCTTTTGAACTTTTGAGCTACAATGGTCAAAATAAATCCCCTTTGGAAAACAGAATAGCAGAGTCGGAAAGGACCTTGGAGGTCTTCTGATCAAGCAGGACACCCTCTACAACTCTGGACAATTCTCTTAAAAACCTCTAATGATGGAGCACCCACAACTACTGGAGGCAGCAATTAATTGTTCTCCTTAATTCTTTGGTTAGATGTCTCTTTGTTAACCTTCCATTCATTACTTCATGTCTTGCCCTCAGGTGCTTTGGGAAATGGGTCGACTCTCCTTTATGACAGCCCCACAAATATTAGAAGACTGCTATCATGTCACCCCTAGTCTTTGTTAAACCACTAGACATTTGCACTTTGTGCAAGTGTTTATCCTACAGTATTGCCTCCAATCTCCTAATCATCTTTGTTGCTCTTCTCTTCACTCTTTTTAGAGCAGGGGTGACCAACTCAATTTCATTGAGGGCCGCATCAGCATTGCAGTTGCCCTTGGGGGGGGCTGGGTGGGTACGGCCTATTGGGTGGGCATGAATGGAGTGGGTGTGGTCTACTGGGTGGGCGTGGCCAACTCTACATCATTCACATCAAGCGTGCCTGTAGGGGCCTGGGCAGGAGTGGGACAGATCTGAGGGTCTCTGGCAGAAAAGAGTGGGACCAGGGCAGAGCCCATCAACCCGGATATGTGAAGTAGGCGAGGGCCATTTGCTGGCCACTTCCAGGCGATGGTGCATTTCTTCATTCCTCATAAAGGGTGACACCTCCCCAGCATGCACCCAGGGGGTGGGGCTGAGGAGGCAGGGGCTGGTCCCTCGCTGTTTCCAGGATGGCTTTGTGGGCCACATGAAACCACTTCATGGGCTGCATCCAGCCCCCGGGCCTTGTGTTTGACATGTCTGTTGTTAGAAGTAAATATTTCTTTCTCTGGGCTAACTTCCATCAATCCCCGCTTTGTGCCTTAAGTGTGAATTTATGACACACTTATTGGCACAACATTAAAATTGATCTGGTCAGGGAGACTTGGTAGGCAAGCTTTTAAACTGGTAAGCAAAAAAAAAAAAAAAAAGACATTAATGGAGGCAGCAGAAAAAGATCCCTTTAGTGGCTCCCAAAAGGGGAGCTTGCACCCATAAAGTTCTAAAAGTCAGGGCAAAATTTTGTTAAGTGGAAAAGAAATTTATAGTGTCCAATATTCTGTGCCAATCATTTTCAAATGTTGGATATCACCTTTAGCTTTCAGTCAGGTTTGTATACCTCCCAAAATTCTTCACAGCCATGGTTTTCCTTAGTACATGACCACTGGCTGCCCAATTTCAAGGGTTGTTTCCTGCCTTAGCTCTTAATTCAGTGCATCCAGGTTTGTAATGCCCAACTGAGGTTAGTCAGTTATGCCAGGCTATTAAATTTTTCTTTAAATTGCACATACTGAGTTCTAGGAATCCCAATCTGGGCTTACCAGTGCAAGATATTCAGGGCTGAAGTTTGGGATTTTTCCTGTTGCTTCCTTAGTCAGGGCATATGAATTGCAAATCACCTGAGGGGGCCTAGTTCCCTCCCCCTTGTTATCTGTTGGAAGTTGATCCCAAGCTTTGGTGCAATAGAGCAAAAATCAGCCTGAGGAACTTTACTGAAGGTAGGTGGAGGGGATAGATTCAAGTATGATTCTGAATGGTGTGTGTGTGTGCACTTTTACAAAATAGTCAATACAAACATTCTGGATAAATTTTCCCTCCCACCAGATAGAAGTCCAAGGTGTTCAGTACTTGTTCTGCCACCTATTTCTAAATGCCATCTCTCCATTAATACATTCAACTGGCTTGTTACAATACAAATGGGGCAAGAAAGAAAAGTTTACAATGAGTTTCCACCCTCCCCCCACAGTCTAATTTTCTCTTCTGAGGCTTCACATGGCACCACCTTCCTTCTGCAGCTCTCACAGGCATCTGGGTAAATGGTAGGACTTGGGAAGATGTTCCCCACTCAGATTGCATGGTGGCTTTTTAGTGGATGGCTGGATTCAAAACTCAATTCCATGGCTCAAATGGATGGAGGCAGCATCTGGGTCTGTGTGTTCTGCTTCCAAAGGCTTGGGAGAGGGTTTCAGGGCTGAAAAATACAAGAACAAGGTCTCCCCCCGCTTTCTGGGTGGACTCTACCAGGAGAGGCAGACAAAAGGTATGGAGAACAAAGGGCAGGAAAAGAATTGGAAGGGGGGTAGCTTGCAGGCAGTTTGAAAATGCTGAAAACTCCAAATAATTTTAAAAGCCTAATATTTTAAGATGTGCAACTTGCCAAGGGTAGGAGAACATTTATTCTAAAATAGACCACATTATTTTAGAGATTAGAAAATGCTTATTTGTTTCAGAAAAGTTTCATAGTAGTTTCATCAGTAAGTTTTAGGATATGAAAAGTAACTTAGGAAAATTATTTCCCCACACAAGCAGACTTGAGCTTCAAAAGGCTCTTGTAGATAAACACACATTTTTCAGGAAAAGGATAGATAAAACACTTACAGTAAATGCAAGTGAAACTTTTCCAACAGATAAACTTAAAGCAATCCCTCCTAGTAACTTAAGGCTGTTCTTGAGCGTACACAGAGACAGAGAAAAACAAACAAACAAACAAACACATTTTTTTTTCTTCACTCTGTTTGTTGGCCAGACAAACAGAGTGAGGTATTTCCTTTTTGTGGCTTATTTTTAAGCATAATTTCTAGCAGAATTTAAAATTCTTTTTTTTTCTTTGGATTTGAAACAGTTAACAGTCACATTTACCTCTCACACAGACTTTGACAAACATATATACACAAAGACAAGCGAACAGAAGTCTTAGTTTTACACATCCTAGTCATTCCCACCATAAATTTCAGATAACTCAAGTTAGGGAAGGCACACATTTTAAACATACCATGTGGTTGCATAGAGAAGAGAGAGAGAGAGAGAATCACTATTTCTTATTTTCCCTTTTAAGTACCCTTATTTAGCCAAATTGGTTTCCCAGCAAGGCCCTAAGCAAAGTCTGTATTTTTTTTTCTTTTCCCCCATATAGTTTCTTTACCTACCTCTTTTCCATTCTGGCCTGGACAGGTAACTGGTTCCTGTCCCAGGCCACGAGCAAGCTCTCAACCGGGAAACCTACTTCCGCCCTTGAATTAGAACTTCCCATGTTTCTATAATGGGATTTCCCTACCACTAAAGGGCACGATCCGTCAGAAGTCTCCTTGTGAGACTTCTTCCTACTATCACGATTTTGTGAGTCCAAAAAAAGGGGACTCACGGAGCTTCTCTGGATCCCTCTCAGAGTTTGTGGGCTCCTCCGAGGGATCCTCCACTTTTTCAGACCAAAAAAGGGTCTGCAGAGACCTTCCAGTTTCCCTCAGAAGGTACGGGCTACTCTTCCACCGTCCGGCTTTACCCCACCATTTACGGACGCCTCTAATGTCCGTGGGCACCTCCACTTGCTCTCGGAGGTAGGTGGTCGCTCCCTTCTTGAGGCTTAATTTCCTAACTTTGCTTTGCTTACAGGGCCTTACCAGCTAGTTGCCCAAATCCAATTCTTTCATTCACTCATTCCATTTCATTTTCACACAGCCTCTCCCTTTTCCCTAACAAAAGGTTCTGTGCTCTGGCCAACCCCCATGCTTTCCAGGTTCTGCCAATTAAACAGATCCTTTCTGCGGCTAGGAAAGACCAGAAGCAGCAAAATCCAACTGTGATTGGGAAAAAAAAGATCTTCTCACTCACACAAACAGAAATACACACATTTTCTTTGTTCCCCTGGGCTTTAAACTTAAAATTTAGAGGTACTCACCTTCATCTTCTTTCCAAAGCAGCCCTTGAGCTCAAACTCTCAAAACTCCCTTTACTACCCTAGCTCCACATGGGTAAGGCCTGGGAGACCCATCCACAGACACAAGGGGGTCTGCTGCCGGCAAGATGAGGCTTACCAGTCTCAGTCCATTGGAGAGGTTAGCTTGGAGTCCCATCTCGGGGTGCCAAATTGTTAGAAGTAAAGTCTTCATCCTGGTTCATCCAAGCCGGGAATAAATAAGCAAACATGGCGACTACTTTGGGAAGAAGGTTACAGTTTATTGCAGAAAGATGGTTCTTCAGGAAAGTGCAGAGGAGCGAGAAGGGCTGAGCACATGGGGCAGTAGGCTTTTATACCCCCTCTAGCCTTGTTTGGAATAGTTTCCTGTTCCTGTGGCATGAACCTTGAGGCTGTTTCTGAGTGTTTGTCTAGGCCTTGATATCTGTGGTTTAATTCTATTATCATATCCTGCTTCCCAGGTGATGGGGCTGACTCCTAGAGTTTGGGTGGGGTATGCAGATCTTCTCTTTTGTCTTCTTGATTGCTCTGGCTTCAACTTTCTGATGGTTTTACATCTGCATTTGTATAGGGCTAAAGTCTTGCTTGGGGCAGAGAGATAGATTTGGGGCCAGGTTTGGTTTTAAAAAGTCCTTTTGAGGAAAAATATATTTTTCTGCCCTTTTTAATATTTCTTTCTCTGGGCTAACTTCCATCACTGTTTTAGAGTCTCAACATCTTTTTTGTATTCTGGTGATCAAAACTGGAGACAGTATTCCAAGTGTGGTCTTATCAGTGTAGTATAAAACAGTACTAATACTGTTATTAGTACTGGTAATATTGGTGATATTGGTACTATACCTCTCTTGATGCAGCCTAGGACTGCATTGGCCTTTTTGGCAGCTGCAGCACCCTGCTGGTTCATACTTAAGTAATTGTGCACCAGGACTCTTAGATCCCTCAGTTACTGCTGTTGTGCCTTAACTCTTATTTCTTGTCCTCTTACTACCAAGCCTTACTCCTTTCCGTAGCCTCATAAGAGATCTTGGGGAAAATGTTTCAGTTCTGAAGTCTGGCATTTATCTGAAGCAGATACACCAAATTCAGGATTTGTTATTCTCCTAAAAAGATGCATCAAATTGTAGGAAACTTCTGTCTTCATCCGACAACATAACAAAAACAAAGATGAGAAGAAAAAAAATCTGTATTGAACAGCATGAAATCTACATAATCAATGATGAAATAGAAGGGGGAGAATCATAAGTTTGGGTTACACCTAACAAATATTTCCATTTTTGAAAATATGTATTCTAGCTGCTATTTGGATTTTTGCTCCTGAAAAGCACACATGTTCTTTGACTGCAGTTGTTTTTTACTTGGAGAGAAAGGATTTCAAATCCTGGCTCATTCTTCCCAGGAGGCAATAGCATTGACCTTTAATTACAAGCCCTTCATCTGTGTTTTGAAAATGTCCAGATTTCATGTCTATGGTTAACGTAGGCATAAGAGGTGGTTTATAGAAAATTCCTCTATCTAGATCTATGGTGCCATCTTGTGGCTGATATGTATAAAGGATTGATTTTTATATCTTTTTTTCTTCTTTTGTCCCTTCCAATCAGTGTTGACTCCTGACATCTGCCTGGATTAGTCCCTGCACTTTTCTTAGCAAGATTTCAAAAGTGATGTGCCATTCCTGACTGAGAGGGGGGGGGGAGAGAGAGAGAGAGAGAGAGAGAGAGAGAGAGAGAGAGAGAGAGAGAGAGAGAGAGAGAGAGAGAGAGATTCATTAAGTCCTAAAAATTAAAATTAAGTATGGGAGTGAAAGACTTAAGAACATGATATCTTGTGGGGGAAACATCTATGGTGTTCTTCTTTCCTTCCTGCCTTATTTTGTAGTGTTTATTTTGCTTAATGGTCAGTCCAGGGCTGTTGAGAACATAACACTGAATTGGCTCCAATCCTACTTAATTCAGCTGGCTATTCCAACAGTGATCAGCCACATGTCCATTATAGTAAGGCAATAAGCAGATTTTGATTGTCATAGAAACTTCCCCGTAGATCTGGCTCCAAAACCATTTCCTAGAGTTTAAGATCTATTTCCTAGAAACATGAGAGTTTATAGTCTAGAACAGGCATATCAAACTCGCGACATCACGTGATGTATCGTGACTTTTTCCCCATTGCCAGCAATGGGGTAGGGGCGGTTTTGTCTTGACGCATCTGGTCCACAGGCTGGCAGTTTGACATGCCTGGTCTAGAAAGAGTGAAGAGAAAAGCAACAAAGATGATTAGGGGACTGGAGGGTAAAACATATGAAGAATGGTTACAGGAACTGGGCATGGCTAGTCTAGCAAAGAGAAGGACCAGGGGAGACATGATAGCAGTCTTCCAATATTTGAGAGGCTGTCGCAGAGAGCATGGGGGTCAACCTATTTTCCAAAGCACCTAAAGGCCAGACAAGGAACAACGGATGGAAACTGATCAAGGAGAAATTCAACCTAGAAATTTCAAAGGAGAATTGTTCTGACAGTGAGAACAATCAACCAACTTTGGCTTCAGAAGTTGTAGGTGCTCCATCACCGGAAGTTTTCAAGAAGAGACTGGACAGCCCCTTATCTGAAATAGGGACTCCTGCTTGAACAGGGGGTTCGACTAGATGACCTCCAAGGTCCCTTCCAACAGAAATGAAATTGGCAGACTCTGAAGGCTGCAAGCCAGCTTGAAAAAAAAAATCACCTTTCCTTGTTATAACAAGCAAAGCTTAAACTTAATGTTTTCATTCATGGAGGAAGAGTGTGTGTGTGGGGGGGAAAACACATATTCTCCTAAAAGATTAAATAATTTGGGCAAGATCAACTTTTACAGGTACAATTTTGTCAGTGACACACAGAGTAAAGGTCCTAGTATGACCACCTCTGCTTCAGCTGCATGGGTGTGTACTGTATATGCAGATATATATGTAACATTAAGTATCTATAGATACAACTTCAGGAGTACAAAGCACCTTTTTCCTTCATTCTCCCAGTACCCATTTTTTTCCAGGTTCATTCTGTTTCCTCATGCTGTCAAATACTTAGTATATCTTTCCTCAACTCTGCCTATTCATTCCTTCTACCTCATCTCTTCTTTCTAACCGTACTTTGTCTCCTCTGTTTTACCATCTTCCCGTCCCTCTGATATGTTGACATTTTCTCTTGAGTTGTGCATTTGAGTTGAGTATTTTATTTTAGATTTTATGTATTTAAGAAATGAGGATTGAGGAATGGAATTAATTAACTGAAAGAGAATCAGTGAAGTTTAGGAGTAGGATACAGGTGAGAATTGAGATATTAATTGGAGATGACTGTCTGGTTCTCTCCTAATTTGCATTTGACTTGATAATATATCCCTATGTTGACATTCCATTTTAGCATGATTTTTTTTGAAAAATGTAATTTCCTACACAGCTTCAAAACAGGTAGCAATCTATCTCTTTAGGAATTCATTTTTAGCGTGAATGTTTTGTACCTAGTAGGAAACAGCTCATGAAAAATAAAAACATAAAAACCTATCGGGAAATTAAATGACCTGGTGTAATTTGATTTGAATAGCCAGATTTAGCTTTGTGAAATTTAAATCAAGCCTTTTAATGAAAGTTGCAATGGAGGGAGCAGGCATAGCATCGTTTTCACATCATATCACATCCAAAGTCAACTTTCAATCATCTTCATTCTTGCAGCTTCAAATGTCAAGAACAGAAGAGATGGTCAGTTCTCTTTCTAGCTGATCAACAAGAGAGGTCAAAATATGGGATGTATTCTGCTCTGTAACAGCTTCTAGATTAAGAAATATTCCAGTCCCTCCATTTGAAAGAAACATGAGTTGCTATATTCCTCTCTTGTGTATTTGCCTGCAAAAACAAAGCAGAACAATGCGTCCTTGAAAGCAGTTTTACCTTCTTAGTACTTCTGCTACTGTAGCTGTGGAAGGATGGTGTGGCAGTATTTTTACAATCAAAAATTGCAAAAATACTGGTTGTGCCTGAAGGACGTACAGAGGCTCCCCATCTCTCTCTCTGTATAACTTTTATTAAGAATTTTCATTAGTTTGTATTAGAATTTACCATTATAAACTAAAAGAGAATAGAGAGGAGAAAAAAGGGCAAGGAAAAGAAAGAAAAAAGAAAAGAAAAATATATAAAAAAGGGACTTTCGAACTTTCATCACTTTAGTAACTCTAAAAATTATAAGCCTTTATGTTTTCATTTCATATGCCATCTCTTATTTATAACAAATAAATAAAACATATTCTATTCAGCCCTAGTTTCAGGGGTAAGTCCAAAAAAGAATAAACAACATATTTTGTTTTAACTTTGATCAAATAAACCGACTTTATTTCTTTTATACTTCTAACAGTCTTAATCTTTAGTTCATTCAAATGTTATTGTAGGATTTAGTTTTTCTTCATTTCTTTTTTTGTCCCACTGCACAGACTCCTTCAAAGCTTTAATAAGCATATTCTGTAAATTCAGTAAGAAAAAAAAATCCTTTCCCATCTTTCCTTTTCTTGGTTTGTCTTTTCTATTTGCCAGCTTATATTAAAAAATAATACTATATTGAAATCCCATCAGACAATTGCGAGAAGTGGTAGCAGCAGTGAATACATCAATTTTAATATTGATGTGGTAAATATGAATAAATATAAATGAAAAATCTTTGGGGCTCCTCCATAATTTTAAGTGGAAAGGGTCCCCAGATAGAAACACTATCTTAGAGAAACACTGACTATAAAATTGACTAGAATCTAATTAGATCACCTTTTAGGAAAAAGTCGGTTGTATTGTATCACTATGATAATAGGTTATACACAAGGCTCGGTTGCAGCCTGAAGTTGAAAGACATGGCAGTATAAACAGAAAAATAGATCTATTATCAGCATGCACTAGAAATAAATAAAGAAGGAAGACTAGCTTTGCTTCAGTTTTAGATAAACTGGTATAAACTGACAGTAAAAATGTTGACTTGCCCTTTAGGGCAAGCCAATGCTCCTGATAAGAGCAGGGCCACAGTGGATTTTGATGCAGCAAAAGGAGTGTGTGGGGAGGGCCCAGAAAGACATTTATTCACAGATATAATAATATATGCCCATTTTATGCCACAAGGAAAAGAATCCCATTTTACCTGCTTGATAGTAAGCATCTGTTTTTTTATTGCTTTTCCCAGCTACTGATACTAAGAAGCTCATCAGAGATTATATATAGCTAGTATGACCAGTAACCATTGATAGCCTTACCTTCCATGAATCTGAATAATTTCTGCTTATACAAACTTGGTGACTCTCACTATGCCAGGGGTAGGCAACCTTGGCTCTTTTATTACTCGTGGACTTCAACTCCCAGAATTCCTGAGCCAGCATGGCTCAGCTTGGAAACCTCTCCCTATTCCCTCAGCATGGCTGGCTCAGGAATTCTGGGAGTTGAAGTCCACGAGTCATAAAAGAGCCAAGGTTGCGTACCCCTGCACTATGCCCTATGATGGCCAATTCCACATTTTAATTATACATTGTGTGAAGAAGCATTTTTAATGCTTCCTGTATGTCCCAAATTTAGGAGTATTCAGTTATGAATATTTGAAATCAGGAATCCTCTGTTTATCATCTAACTATTTTTAAAAACAAAATTACTACTCGAAACCGTTAGGTCAATAGTAGATTGTATTTACCACCATGAATGACAGGTAGTATAGAAATGCTTTACCATCCATCAGTGATGAAGCTGCAGTGCTTTTTCCAGTACAAATAATGACACTGATTTGCATGAAATACTTGCCCAGAAAGATACCAGAGTCCATCTATAACAGTGGTGCTCAACCTTTCTAATGCCGCGACCCCATAATACAGTTCCCCATGTTGTGGTGACCCCCAACCACTTATACATCACCGGGTGCCAGGGGCGTGGCCAAAGAAAAGGGGGAAAAAATGGCGGACAGCTTTGTTTGGCGACCCCCGTGAAATGGTCGTTCGACCCCAAATGGGGTCCCGACCCATAGGTTGAGAACCACTGATCTATAAGGATTAAGGTAATTGCCTGTCACATCTATATACCAGTGACATTTGCAAGTGTTTGATCTTCTCTCCTTTCAAAAGGAAAAACAGTAATTTGCAGTAACAATTCCCAACCCCTTGCTGTGCTTATATTACATAGCATCACAACTTGGATTTGTCACTCAGATTACTTAAAGGTCAAAATGATTTAATTTTGATTGACTAAAAATATGAGTTGAAAGGCAGTGTCCTTTCCTGTAATCAAGAGTTACAGGAGAGAGATTATTCTTTCAATGGAAGGAAGAAAAAGCTTACACTTGTTTGGATGAAGGAAGCAGGCAGATCCAAGAAGTTTTTCTGGGGTGATTAAGTGTCATTTTATCTGCTATGGTCCTATTTGTGTAAACAAACTTCCTATGTTGATAAGGTTGTCCTTGGTAGTGATTTACCCTTGGTGTGACTCAGGTCACCAGTTTAGACTTCAATCCTGACATTTATGCTCATAATTATAAACGGTGTGATGACAGAACAAGAGGGAAAATGGGTTACTCAGGACGGCTTTCTTTGAGTCCAGATTTGACTGGAGGATACATATGATCCTCACTTAATGACTTGTTCAGCAACTGTTCAAACTTACAGCAGTGATGAATGAGTGATAGTTGAGATAATCTGGGTGCTTGGTGCCATCTTGCAGTCACGTGATTGCCATTTGCAACTTTCTTTGCAGGCTTCCTAAAACAAATTAATAGGGAAGCTGATAGAAGGTTGCAAATGGAAACCACATGTCTTGCTTAATGACCCATGGTGATTTGCTTAATAATGGCACCTGAAACTGCTGGAATTTTTATCACTAGGTGGTGCTAAGTGAAGACAAGCTATATGTCAATGCAGAACAAAAGTCTAGAAGTAATTTGCCATTGCTTTCTTCCAGATTTTTTTTTACTCTCTCAATCTATTTCATATTTCTGTTTCTGATTGAAATATCCAGATTCATTCCTGCTGAGCTTTCTGACATCAACCATTAGGTAGAAATCCACATTCTTACAAAATAAGAAAATTCGAGAAATCTTAGACAAAAGAAAATAAACAAATTCCTGAATTATTTTTATTCAAAGGAAGAAGATAAAAACCATCTTAATATAATTGGAAACAGAGTTTCAACAATGTGGAGAAAGATCTCTTCACTACATCAGTATTGATATTTTCAAAATTAAACAAGCTGTGCATACTGTGTGGTCTTGCAAAGTTGTGGCTATTCTTAATAAATAGCAAGAGATGAGCAAAAACATAAAGAATATACTATTGATATCGTAATAGCACTTTGTTGTATCTGTAGTATTAATTACTCCTGAAAATTTCAAGCTGCATCTAACATAAGAATATTGAATCGTAGGGGGTGAAAAAAAGAGAAATTGGATCCATATTATTCATATTTAGTTCATTTCAAATCAGTAAGAGTAACTTGTTCCACTGATTTCAAAGAATCTAACTGCAGTTCATTCACGATCCAGGAACTACTGTATGAACTGGAATTGTGGTGAAATGTTAATTTATCACTGTTTAATTAAACAAAATCTTGGCAGTATAAAATCGCCAAAACCCAGAAAGGGAAGGAAGAATGAACTTAGAGCTCTTAAAATATGAGAGGAAGTTTCAGTTGGCACTAAAGCAATGCAAACATTGCCCAGAAAACTTCTTTGGGGGCAGACATTCTGTAGTTGAGACATCACTGCTGAAATACCCTCTACAGCTACGCCGATATTTCTCAACCTTGGCAGCTATAAGATATTTCAACTCCCAGAATTTCCCAGTCAGTTCTACATACTTCATCTCTTTGGTAGGGACCTGGCAGAAGAATCTCTGACTCAAACATTAACATACAGAGTTGTTAAGAATAGAATAGAGTAGAGTAGAGTAGAGTAGAGTAGAGTAGAGTAGAGTAGAGTAGAGTAGAGTAGAGTAGAGTAGAATAGAATAGAATAGAATAGAATAGAATTCTTTATTGGCCAAATGTGATTGGACACACAAGGAATTTGTCTGCGGTGCATAAACTTTCAGTGTACTTACAAGCAACAAGTGATAAATCATGATTATAATCATAAAATACATTATCATAAATCATAAGATACAACAGTGATAGTCATAGGATACTAAATAAACAATCAATATAAATCATAATAAGATACTAAATAAAAACAATCAACATAGATACAAACAACAAGGTTATAGTCATAAGAAGCTAAGGAAATAGGTAATAGGAAAGATGAGAAGGATAATAGTAATATAGCCCTTTTGAACAAAAGTTTATTCTTCACAGGCACAAATAATCTGAACCTCTGTAAATTAAATGCAGAAAATGTTTAAATTGTGTAGGTTTTAATGAGAAAAGTCCTTTATGTAGTAAATATAGATAATTCCTCTTACTACTTATCTCCAAAAGAATGATATATATTTGTGGAGGACTTCCTGTTTTGTGCAGTAGCGACCGGTTGTGGGCTTGCGGATTCTCTGCACCCCCATGGCTACTTTTGCCATGCCAGGGGACCCTAAACGGGTCTAAGTTGCCCTGGAAAGGTGACGAAGAAAGTAGGGTGCTCCTGTGAGTCTGGAACGGTGGCAGCCATTCTGTTAGACTTGGGGAAAGCCTTCTAACCCAACAGGAAAAAGGCTGGCTGTATTGCATCAACTAGCCCAAGCTATTAGCAACTGAAGTCCAAAAGCACTAACCAGCACAACTGTGAACAGCGTGCTTGAAATTGGGGGAGGAATTTGATCTTCTCTTTTCTATTTTACATTTAATTTCCTTGAAAAGATCCCCAAGAAGCAAAATACCTCCGAAAGGGAAGGAGGGGGATTTCTGCCCCACCCTTATACTAATGGAAGCGGCAAACTAATCTTTTTATATGGAAGATCAAAATATATGGAAGTGAAATAAATATAAAACTTGACACTTAAAACTTAAATCTGGATAAATCTAAACTTGTTTGAATAGTTAAGACTCTCATTCTAAAGATAATTGTTCATTTTGGAAATTGAAAAACAAATAGTTGTTGGCACCTAGTGGTGGATGAAGACTATGACAGCTATGACTTTAATATAAGACTTGGCAAAATCTGGGAAAAGCTAATCTGTGTTTGTGACCTTCAAAGTTTTAACAACAAAGAACAGCTGTGACCAAAAAAGACAATAATCTGGGCTGTAGACAAAGAGAGAATTATAAATTTCAGAAAAAAACTTTTTTGAACTATTTGGATTACAAATATCTATTTAATTGGGACTCTAAAGTTATTTGCAGAGAAAAGAAAGGAAGAGAAAAACTCAAATTCTTGGCTATCATGGATCAGAGACATGTAGAAAGAACATATTAAGAAAACATAAATACTTCACAGGAGGATATATATAGTATACTGCAACTAATTCAAACAACAATGACTTTAAACCACAAAGAAATCCAAAATAACTTTGAAAATATAAATCAATCTATTTCCAAGTTAACTCTACAACAAAAAAAATTCCCAAAAAACAACAATAGAGAAGGAGCAGATAAAATAGATAAATGAATATATAATTGAGACTAGAGACTTAAAGATGGAACTTAGCACAACAAGGAAACATGATTTAATTCTAGTGCAGTGGTTCTCAACCTTTTTATACGGCGACCCCCGGTCACACGGACGCGGCGCGCATGCGCACCGCCCCATGCGCGGCGCACATGTGCGGCGGTGCCCCATGCGCGACGGCGCCCCCATGCACGACGGCGCCCCCATGCACAGCGCACATGCATGGCGGCGCCCTCATGCGCGGTGCACATGCGTGGTGGTGCCCCCATGTGCGGTGCACATGCACGGCGGCGCCCCCTGAGGGGGGAAAATGGTGGATCGCGTTGTTTGGCAACCCTCGTAAAATGGTCCTTCGACCCCAAATGGGGTCGCGATCCGTAGGTTGAGAACCGCTGTTTTAGTGGAAAAAAATTCACAAGAATTGGAAAAAACAACTTATCCCTTAAGACTACAAAATAAATCTGAGGATAAGAAAACAGATTGGATAAAATGGACTGTAGAGATATCAGGAATATCGGAGAGAAAAGAAATGATAAGAGAAGCAGAGAAAAAGAAAAAGAAAAAGATTTTCATGGAAAAGTAGAAGTTATGTACAAAAACACTTTTCCTGATTTACTTTTTATATCTACAGCAACATTTATGAACATATGGAAAAATTTTCTGATTCAGTAAAATACATTGATTAAGAAAGATACTGGGCAAAAGAAAAAGACTAAAGTGGAAACTAAGAAAATAGATGATGGGACTTACCAGACAGAATACTTAAAAAAAAAATATTTGTTTGAATATTATTAAAGAAATAGATAGGTTTTGGAATATATATGTTACTCTAAGAGGGATGAATTCCCTAAATATAATATAGTATGCTTTTTCCCTTTTTTGTTCTCATTCTTGATATGAGTAATATAAAAAAGTTGAAATGACTTAGATAAAGGAAATGTTTTAGATATCTAAATATGATTGCATTTAAGAAAATTATAATGGATAAAAATGTTTTGAATAAGAGTTAAAGACTAGATGACTAGATGTATTAAATAGAATGTTTAAAGATTAAACATTTTTAATTATGGTTAAAAATAATAAGAAATTTAGGAAATAAATACATATTAGTTTAGGAGGGATATATATTTTAAGTAGTATGTTATTTTTTTATGTTTCTTTACTCTTGCTCCTTTCTTTTTTTCTACTGTTTTATCTATTCCTTGAGAAATGTAAAAGTGTGAGATGGTTCATATGGAAAAATAGAGTTAAATTCTTAAATGTAATTAATTTTTGAGAAAATCTTAGTAAGAATATCTAGAATTTGGTGGGAGAAACAAATTAAAATAAGGAGTGTAATAGGGTCTATGATAAGGCAACTAGAATGATTGGATAGAAAAGAAATATTATATTGATGTGATTATTATTTTTAGGACTATTGGGAAAATTATATATTTAATTGTTATCTATCAAAACAATAAGAAATTGTATTAACAATGTTTGCAAAAGAGGATATTTTGGGAAAAGAGGAACTCAACTAAAACTATTATGTGGATTATGGATTATAGAAATTGTTAGTGATTGTTTTACAAATGTAAAATAACACACTGTTCACCAATTATTAAGTGACTTATTATTAGATGTGGGGGGGGGTACTTAGAAAAACAACCATCCAAAAATCAGAAATAGAAAATTCCAAGGCTTTGTTTTCATCTAGCTGCAGTAACTTAGACATACCTGTTTCCATCTCCAGTTTTTCAGGGAATAATTCACTGGTCATCTTTCTTGTAACCCTACAGCGTGTGAGACATAAGACACTTATAACCTCTCTTGCCTTTCTGGTAATAAAAAGATTTAAAAGATGAAAAATAACAGCTCTCCAAAGAAACCAGCATGGCTGCAAAAGAACTCTCTGATAAATTGAAAGATAAAAAGGACAAGTATAGAAAGTGGAAAGAGGGGCACATAACTAAGTCAGAATATCAGCAAATAGCCTGAGCCTGCAAAGATGAAGTGAGGAAAGCCAAGGCTCAAAATGAACTAAGGCTTGCGACCAAAGTAAAAAATAATAAAAAAGCTTCTTTCAGCATGTAAAAAACAAGAAAAAAGTGAAGGAAATGATTGGTCCATTAGTGGGGGAAAGTGGCAAGAAGGTGACAAGCAACAGGGAGAAAGCAGAACTATTTAACTCATTTTTTGCATCTGTCTTTACACAAAGGGAAGAAACAGACCAACCTACCAAAAATAGTGCCATAAAAAACAGAATAGAAACGCAAGTTAAGATTGGCAAGAAAACGGTAAGTGAGCACCTGTCCAGCCTAGACGAGTTCAAATCACCAGGACCAGATGGATTACACCCCAGGGTTCTCAAGGAACTGGCAGATGTGATCTCAGAACCATTGAACTATATTTATCAAAGATCCTAGAGCACTGGGGAACTACCGGAGGACTGGAAAAGAGCTGATGTAGTTCCCATCTTCAAAAAAGGAAAAAAAAATGGACCCAGGAAATTACAGACCTATCAGCCTGACCTCAATACCTGGGAAGATTCTGGAAAAAATAATCAAACAACAAATCAGCGAACACCTAGAGGCAAACAAAGTCATTACTAAAACCCAACATGAGTTTGTCAAAAACAGATCATGCCAGACAAATCTTATTGCATTCTTTGACCAAGTGACAAAATTAATGGATCAGAGGAATGCTGTGGATATAATTTACTTGGACTTCAGTAAGGCATTTGATAAAATAGATCACAACCTACTACTTGATAAGATAGAAAAATGTGGGTTAGACAGCATCACCACCAGATGGATCCATAGCTGGCTGACTGGCCATACTCAGCGTGTGGTCCTCAATGGAACCACATCTACATGGAGGGAAGTGTGTAGTGGGGTGCCCCAAGGCTCTGTTCTGGGCCCAGTTCTCTTCAACATCTTCATCAACGATTTGGACAAGGGGATAGATGGGGAAATCATCAAATTTGCAGATGACACCAAGCTGGCAGGAATAGCCAACACTCCAGAAGACAGGCTTAGGATACAGGAGGATATGGACAGACTTGAACACTGGGCACTATCCAACAAAATGAAATTCAGTGGTGAAAAAAGTAAGGTTCTACATATAGGCAAGAAAAACCAAATGCACAAGTACAGCATAGGTGGCACCATGCTCAATAGTAGTAACTGTGAGAGGGACCTCGGAGTCCTAGTAGACAATCACCTAAATATGAGCCAGCAGTGTGCTGCAGCTGCCAAAAAGGCCAACACAGTGCTAGGCTGCATTAATAGAAGGATAGAATCAAGATCACGTGAAGTATTAATGCCACTCTACAATGCATTGGTAAGGCCATACTTAGAATACTGCATCCAGTTTTGGTCACCACGATGTAAAAAAGGTGTTGAGACTCTAGAAAGGGTACAGAGAAGAGCAACAAAGATGATTAGGGGACTGGAGGCTAAAACATATAAGGAACGGTTGCTAGAATTGGGTATGTCTAGTTTAACGAAGAGAAGGACAAGGGGGGACATGATAGCAGTATTCCAATATCTCAGGGGCTGCCACAAAGAAGAGGGAGTCAAGCTATTTTCCAAGGCACCTGAAGGCAGGACAAGAAGCAACGGATGGAAACTAATCAAGGAGAGAAGCAACCTAGAACTAAGGAGAAACTTCCTGACAATTAACCAGTGGAACAACCTGCCTCCAGAAGTGGGGAATGCTCCAACACTGGAAGTTTTTAAGAAGAGACTGGACAGCCATTTGTCTGAAATGATATAGGATTTCCTGCCTGAGCAGGGGGTTGGACTAGATGACCTCCAAAGTCCCTTCCAACTTTATTATTATTATTAAAACAAAATGAACAGTGAATATTTCCTATAGGAGAATAAAACTTCCCATCAGTTTGGAAGATGAGCAAATCTTACTGGAAATAAATAAAATCAAACTTCTTTTTAAAAAAAGAGGAAATGTAAACTTTAATTTTAAATACTGAAATGCAAATATTCAGCAGTAGAAAAAGTCAAATTGCAGATTATTAGAGAACAATACTTATTTTTAAAAATAAAATGCAACAATGTTATGCTCTGACTAGACCACGGGATGGCAGTGTTCTGCTAAAAACAGGATCTCTCCATCCATCCCAAAGTCCAAGTAAAGAGGACAGAGAATCATCATCACCAGAAAATATTAAAGAGAAAACAAAGATTAGATCCTTGGGAACATGCCTGAAGTGTAACTCAATGTTGGCATTAAAAACTCAATTTCCTAAATTATACAGAGAATTAAAAAAATCTTTGATTTAGCAAAGGCATCATCCAAACTTAAACTTAATGCTAAACTTGTTATTTACTACTGTAGAAATATTCTTTAAATCAGTGTTTCCTTTGTTTTTCAATTCACTTGTGCTTTTCCACAGATTCCTGGAGATGGTGCATTCTATTTGTTTTTCAGTCTATATTCAGAAACGTCCGTTTCATTTTAAAAGGAATAAGCTCCCCTTTTTAGTGCCAAGAGGGACTAAGTGACTCTCTCAACCTTTGGGTGACAAACTGAATCACTCCTTCCTAAAGATATTGACACTGTCTATAGTCTGTCTGGCAGAATATATATTGGGAATGTGTGAGTTCTCCATAAAAGAATAAGATTTGGAACAATGTGTTATCGTTAAAGCTTCCAATTGAATCTACTGGCTATTTGCCAAAGGATAAACAGCTGCATAAGTATGTAAATATTTATATTTTATTTATTTATCCCACCTTTATTATTTTTTTAAATAATTCAAAGCAGCAAACATACCTAATACTCCTCCATCCTTCTATTTTCTCCACAACAAAAACCTTGTGAAGTGTGTGTTGGTCTGAGAGAGGGTGACTGGCCCAAACTAACCCAGTTAGCTTTCATATCTAAGGCAGGACTAGAATTTATAGACTCCCAAATGTCTAGTCTGGCACCTTAAGCAGTAGATCTCACTGGTTATATCCCATTGAGAACATCAAATGAGGTCTCAAGAATCACATATATTTTGTAAAATGTAATGCAAAAATGCAAACTGATTTCAAAATTAGAACAATTACATTTGGGCTAATATAGGTGTTTCTTTCATAGTACACGTGGCAGTATTTCCCCAAGCGTTTCAGTGATATTAATAAAAAAAGTATGTGTCAAGGAGAAGGGGGAATGGAAAACAGTAAAAATAAATCCTTTGGGGGGGGTATGCAGAATGGAATATTTTGCCACCTGAAAAATCTAAATTTTTCATTTTATAACATCCATACAGTACATATATATGAGGATACAAAAACGAGCTTGTTCTAATGGAGATTCATCAACTCCAGTGCAATATTGTTTTGCTACTATTCTAACACTGCAATATTCCTGCTGCCAAAACAGCCTTTGGCATCCTGAACCCCTTGCTTGTGGAAACATTAGAAGGGAATTGCTGTTCTTCCAAACTGCAGGAAGGAATGATTCAAGATCTAAGAACACAGCAATGAAAAGTTCCCCCAAGAGTCTAATATTTCAACTTCCTTGTATTGAAGGAAATGTACTACACCTAAGCCATCCCAACAGATGTTTATCAAATCCCTGAAACATTGTTGGAATTTCTCTGATTTCTTTATGTGTTTTCCCTTTCTGCCTCTGATTTCTTCAGTATTCTTGTGATAGATGTTTTAATGTTTGGTCTAAGTTTGTATGATCCATACAGAAAAGACGGGGAGGAGGCCAGGCATGTACTACCATCTTTGGTGGACATGCCCCAAAGCAAAAAAACAATTGGTCAAAAATACATATGTGGTTAGAGAAAATTTTAAGAAAACATGTAGATTTTAAGCCGGAATTATTTCTTTTAGGTATAACCTCAGAAAATTATGATAAAGAATGTGCATATTTAATGTTACATGTATTAAGAGCAGCGAGAATTGTATTTGCACAACACTGGAAAAATGAAGAAATACCAGCTAAAGAAGAGATAATTAGGAAAATTTTGGACTGTGCGGAAATGGACAGGTTTACATTGAAAATGAAAGGGAAAGAAGATACAGAATATTTTCAAACATGGGATATATTTTGCCAATGGCTAGAAAAACAGGGTAGAGAGTAGGCATTTAAGATGTATTATTAAGTTAAATATGTGAACCCAGACAAAACATTGTTTACTAAACACTAAAGATTTGTAATTATAAAAAATTAATAAAATATTTTTTTTAAAATAAAAGAAAGGAGGAGGAGGAGGAGGAGGAGGAGGAGGAGGAGGAGGAGGAGGAGGAAATATTACCATTCAGATGCCACCTTCTCTCATGATTATAGAGCTAGGACCGTTCTTGGTGAAAGGAAATTTGGAATAGCATGTTCCCTCTCATGGGAACTGACTAATTAGTTGGTTGTTAATAAGGAGTAGCAGCATCTCCTAGAAGTAGAACCATATGGAGTGCCAGGATCAGACCCATCATTAAGGAGAGGGAGATGGCTGAAAATTATTGGTGTCATAAAAGGCGACATCTTAACTGGATTTGTGATGTTTATTGCCACTATGTGATTTACTTCCTTCAGTACTGGAATTATTGATAAGCTTTGAATAGATGGATGTGTGCCTCAGGTGAAAAAGCATCTGAAGTCAACCCTATCAGGTACTTCCATAATTGGTCAATGATAACAAGAGTTGTGAGGAATATGGGAGGAAGGTATATCAGTGCTGTTGTGCCCTTTGTCAAGACTGCTAACATCGGATGTTCTTGCTTGCCATATATGAAGAAGCAAACCTGTTTTATTTAGCCGTATAGCATTTCTAGAGTTAAGGCAGATAGCAGTAGTTTAAGGGGTGGGAAAGTATGCAAGTTAACCATAACAATGTCTGGGCACAGCGTGGCCAAGGTCAGCTCAGCTGCAATGGGAGGGGCACCTCACGCTTCACATTAATTGGAGAATGTGATTGATGACTGTAAAATGAAAGAGTGAGTTATGCTTTGTTACAGATGCTTGGGGGAGGGAGGATTCAGTTTCTGGCTTAACTTTGTTAGTGCCGAAGCTATGCAGAATAATAAAAGATTCTTTTAGAGGAAAAAGCCTCAAAATTCTTTGAAAATCTGCTTTCTTTCGGAACCATGTCACCCTTTTCAGTTTCTGATGGAAGAATGTCCTTTTTACGACATTGCACCTGGATGACATTCGACTATTCAACTAAAATAGGAGAGAGGAAAGATAGGCTGCTTTAATGAGACCATACTTTTCTTTGTTTCTCTCCTTACCTGAGAATGTGAGCATGGAAATGCTGCCATCAAACAAATACACATATAAGTCCAGATGGATGCAAAAGAGCTTGATCATTAAAGAAGGTGTGAGAGAAAACTCAGTTGTTTACTGGATGGGAAATTGCTTGAATTTCTGTGGTTGTAAATATTCAGGAATACGTGCTGAGACAGTTTTACAAGCACAGAGGCTTTGTGAGAAAGGCACACTCTTGGATAAATCCTGCTGTGTAGTTCATGTCATTGAAGGAAACATCAGCATCCCTATTCTATGCTTGTGGAGCAGGTTAAAGAAGCACTTATTTCTGTATAGATCTTCATTATTTAACCTGGAGTTCCTTCCAGCCTTTTGTGCAATTTTTTTGCATTTATTTTGCTGTTTTGTACAGACATTTTAGCCTCCATCGATCATCTGTGTGATAAAATAATTTAAGTTCAGTTTTTGGCTCATCTGAAGAATATAAACCCGCAAAGAGATACTTGGCATGTTGTTTCTTAAGGGAAATAGTTTCAACATTGGCCAAAGAGCACCTGGAGCTTTATGTTCTGTTAGCTATGTCAGACATGTCAAATTCGCGATGCGACATGACATCGCGCAACATATCAGGATGGTTTTGCCATTGCTGGCAATGGGGTGGGCATGTCTTCTGGATGATGCGTCCTGCCCATGGGCCGGCAGTTTGACACCCCTGAGCTATGTTCTGTTATCACACAATGATGAATTATCTGTTTAGATGCTATTTTACTAAACACCTGATATTTGCTTAGGTGGCTAAACAATATCCTGAATTAAGCCTTTATTCCACAGATTTTTGAGCATTTCAGTGAACATCAGCTGAACTACATAGAGTGATAGAGGGAGCTGGTTTTTCATGGGATTTTATTGTATCCATTTTGCATTGCTCTGGCTAAATCCTTTCTTCTCATGATGTCTTTGGTGAAAAGGGAGGAAAAGAGAATGCAAACATCTGCTTTTTATAAGCCAGTCCAAGGCTTCATAACTTGATCTTAACAATCATGAATAATTTTCCAGTCACAATGTGATGAAGCCTGGATTGCTGTGGCTAATTACTCTCTCTCTCTCTCTCTCTCTCTCTCTCTCTCTCTCTCTCTGTGTGTGTGTGTGTGTGAGAAGAAATAATGCAAGTTTGTTGCCACATCTATCAATACACAAATACAGCTCTGCTGTCATATCCATAAATTTCTCACAAGTCATAAATACAGCTAAACACACAAGCCATAAATACAGCTCTTGGCCATATCCATTATTTGATGAGAAAACAATAGTCTGACTTCTGAATTTAGCTTTGAAACATGAAAGTATTAATAGTAAATGACTCTTAAAGCAAGCAAGGAACATTTGTCCCGTAGCTCTGGAGCTTGCTTCCAGAATGCTTGGTTCCAGGACAATGGTCTGCACTGGGGGTAGTCACTTACTTTTCCTTTTGAATTTCCTGGCTCTTTTTGCTTCTGCTGGATGATAGAGATAGATGTACTAATAACCTGATTTTAGTCTCTTAGAGAGGTCTGCTGGCTTAGGTGTGCTGGTAGGCATTCAGCAACACAATGAATGCTGAAAGTCAACTGCCAGTTTATCTTTTTTCTGAATATAAATAGGAAAAGGTGTCAACCCCCTTTGCCTTCTCTGGAAAAATGTTTTGGACCAAACCTGCTTGAAATAATGTCAAATGGCATGCAAAAAGCCGGTCTAGAAAGCCAGAGTGAAAGCAGGTTTGTTGGATGCCCCTGTCTCTGAAAAGCTGCTTTGGTCTCTGAGAGCCCTAGATAAAGGTGTAGGTAAAATTATACAAAGTTAAACCCTTTGTATCTGAATGGGAATTTGAAGCACACATCTAATTGAGGAGGTTAGACATCAGTCATCATGTCAATTATGCTCTATGACAGTGGTTCTCAACCTGTGGGTCGGGACCCCATTTGGGGTCGAACGACCATTTCATGGAGGTCGCCAAACAACGCAGTCTGCCATTTTTTCCCCTTTTCCTTAGCTGTGATACTCCCTTTTATTCTATTGGCTTTTGAACGCCAATAGAATAGACTCTCTTGAATAGAGTCTAATTCTATTGGCGTTCAAAAGCCAATAGGAATTGTCCAGGCTGTCTCTGCCCTGCTGAGCCCGCCAAAAGTCCCATTCTGCAAACAGTGCTGCACCAGTTGAGTAGTCCTCGACTTACGACCGGTTGAGTAGTCCTTGACTTACGACTGGTTGGGGGTTGCGGCATTAAAAAGGTTGAGAACCACTGCTTTATGAGGATTCATCCAGATTTATCATTTGTCTATATCACCACATATTCTACTGCACATCTGCTTACCAGTTGACAATATGAAACAAGCAGTCTGTAGGCATTCTCTCTTGTATGATTAACTGAGTAAAGGAGAGTGGAACATGCTATTAAAGTTTGCCCCCTTCAACATACCATTTGACATTCTGCATGAATTAGGGTGCGTGAGAACATCTGAAGTGGAGGGGCTTTTTTGAAAGCTGGTGGTATAATCTGGAATCTTCTTGCTTTAGAACAGGCATGTCAAACTCGTGACGTCACGTGACATCGCGCAACGTATCGGGCTGGTTTTGCCATTGCCGGCAATGGGGTGGGCGCGGCTTCCATGTGACGCGTCCGGCCCACGGGCCAGCAGTTTGACACCCCTGCTTTAGAGGGCCAAAAACAATGGGAAGAAACCATAGTGGACAGACAGAAACAGATACAGACAGCAGACAGACATAGATAGACATAGATAGATGGACATAGATAGATAGACATAGATAGATAGATAGATAGATAGATAGATAGATAGATAGATAGATAGACAGACAGATCATTTAGTGATTGTTCAAAGTTACAAAAAGTGACTTATGACCATTTGTCACACTTGGTCACATGATTAAAATTCAGGCATTTGCCAACTGACTCATATTTATGACGGTTGTAGTGTTCCCAGTTCATGTAAGCCTCTTTCCGACCTTCTGACAAGCAAAGCCAATGAGGAAGCCAGATTCACTTAACAACTGTGTTACTACGTTAACAGCTGCAATGATTCACTTGCCAACAATGGCAAGAAAATGGGGCAAAACTCCCTTAACAAATTTCCCACTTAGCAACAGAAATTTTGGGCTCAATTGTGGTTGTAAGCACTACCTATATTAAAATCCCATCAAATAAATAATAAGTGGTAGTGGTCGTCAATATTATTAATGTTCTATGCCAGAGGTCTTCAAACTTGGCCCTTTTATGACTTGTGGACTTTTACTCCCAGAATTCCTCAGCCAGAGTTGAAGTCCACAAGTCATAAAAGGGCCAAGTTTGAAGATCCCTGTCCTATGCTAAGCACATTGGGCTCTAAGCGTACTTCACAGTTCTCGATCTGTAGCTACAATCTCTGCATCCTTCCATTTAAGATCAATGTTTTTCAGATCTTCCTGAAATGTTTGGCACCAGGTTTTCTTTCTTTGGCCTTCCCCTTTGGTAGCAAATGTAATACTTAATACAGTAAAAATTGATAAATATAACCTTACATGGGGATCTTTTATAGATCTTCCATAATTTTTAAATATGAGTAGGGGTCCTGAGAGAAAAATGTTTAAGACATACTGACTTAGATAAAACTAAGGATATCCAGTATATTAGGTATATGATCAGTGTTGATTAATATAACATATGTAGGTAGTTCTAAATGACTTACAACCATTCATTTAGTGACTATTCAAAATTGCAACAGCACTGACAAAAGTGACTTATGGCTTTTTTTCACACTTAAAATCGTTGCAGCTTCCCCCTGGTCACATGATCAACATTTGGACTCTTGGCAACAGTGCCCCAGTGTCAGGTGATTACCTTGTGTGACCTGACAAGCAAAGTCAATGAGGAAGCCTGAGTCACTTAACAACCTATTGTGGTGAGGATTACTTGCATGCATTTTGTACTTTCTGTGAGCTTCCAGATATTCTTTGGTGAGAGAGGATGGTTGTGTGGGCAAGACAACATATCTGTCATCCATTATTGTGTGCAGAACAGAAATACTATATTTGTTGACTGCCTCTGAGAGGATTGTTTTAGGGTCATCTCAGATCTTGTTTTTTTGAAAATCCAGCAAGCACAAAATAGTAGGTCAAAGAAATTCACATCTGAGTCAGATCTGTGATCTTGAGCAGACAAGCTTTCCATGGCTCCAAGAACACCTCATCCAGTCCTTACTGTTCTTCCTCTGGGGAGGAGACCTAAAGCACTCGTAGCCAGACCTCACCTAATTAACTTAAATATCAATGTCTGGAACTTGTGTCTCCACTCTGGGTAGTAAATGACTGAGCTTTTCATACTGCTTTTGTCTGGACAACTTCTTACACAAAGACCGAACTACTTGTGTGTGGATATGAGTGTGTGCTATTATGCATATAAATGATTAAAGAATGCTGGGTCCAATATTTTGTAGCATTTTGACTCTGCCCCTTGGAATTTAACAGAATAACAAAGCTGGAAGGGACCTTGGAAGTCTTCTAGTTCAACCCCCTGCACAAGCAGGAGGCCCCATACCCTCCCAGACAAATGATTGTCCAGTTTCTTTTTAAAAGCCTTCAGTGATGGAGCATCCACAACTTCTGAAGCAAGCTGTTCCACCGGTTAATTGTTCTCACTATTGGGAAATTTCTCCTTGGTCCTATGTTTTACATTCAGCAATTTTAAGAAATGTAAAGAATATTTGGGGCCAGCAAAATTTTGCCTGACAAGTGAGTCAACATGATGGAGGGCAGCTGTGGCTTCTGATCTCAGCTGCAATTACTTTTCCTCAGGAGTATCACAATGTGTTCTGCAAAGGAAATCCTATGCCTTTTGGAGTGTGAACTCTCTGCAGAGGCTGTTCTGCCTAGCAGAGCTCAAATTACTTGGAGCAGAGGGAGCTGCTAGCATATGGCTAAGGAGAGACCCCCTGGCTGGAAGTATATTTAAACCTTCATAAAGAAACAGCAGTGCCTCCTTCCTCTTGCTGATACTTCCTCCCAAACAGAGACAAGTGTGTGCCATGTTTTATGACTGCTTATGAAAGAGGCTTGCCTTGAGTGGTTTTTGTGGCACTCCAGGGACCCCAAATACCTTTTTTAAGAGATCACCCGAAAAGAGCGCCTCAAAGGCAAAGGTGGGGAAACGGGGTTGGCCAATGAGAAGGCGAGTTGTTCTGAGCATCCACTCCTCATTGTCTCTGCAGCAGCAGCCGCTGCAGCCACAGGCTTCCAATAGCAGCCGAATTTTGGAGAGCCCGTGCCTCTTGCCAAAGAATCCAGAGGTGGCAACAGAAGTAGCAGCAGCTGCGTGGGGGATATGAATGGGACTCCTTCTCTCTTAGCTCAGGGAGAGGCTGCCAAACTCTTATAAACTGCGGCTGGGGAAGGGAAGAAGAACCAGCAACTTGCACAGGCAAAAGTAAATGTGTTTCTCTGCCTCTCTTGAATCTGTGGAAAGTAAAGTTCTTGGAATGGGGGGAGAATAAGGAGGGGGGGGGGAGAGGACTTCTGCTGCTGCTTTGAAAAGATTGATCCAATGCATTCTTCACAACTGGACTGGATCCTTTGTGATGCTTGAGGTGGGAAGCTGAGCACGTTGCTGAGTTACCAGAGAAAAGGAGGGAAAGCCATGGATTTCCATGACAATGTCCCCCTGCGGGCCGTAGGATTCTGTGCATCATTCTTTTTTGTCCTCCTTGTTTCATTTACCTGTGCCCAAAATGGAGTAGTAGAATCTGAACCCACCCTGGAAGAAATCCCACAAGGCGCATCTACCTTGGCTTTTGTATTTGACGTGACTGGCTCAATGTACGATGACTTAGTTCAGGTCATTGAAGGTGCCTCCAAAATTTTGGAAACCTCTTTGAAGAGACCCAAGAGGCCACTTTACAACTTTGCATTAGTTCCCTTCCATGATCCAGGTAAGGCAGTATTTTCAAGCGGTCTAAAATTGGGAATTACTTAGGAAGACCTGCCTGCACAGATAGTTGGGGATTTTTTAGGTTTATTAAAATTTACAGTCTCTCTCTCTCTCTCTCTCTCTCTCTCTCTCTCTCTCTCTCTCTCTCTCTCTCTCTCTCTCTCTCTCACTCACTCACTCTCTGTGTGTGTGTATGTGTGTGTGTGTGTGTGTGAGAGAGAAATGTAACAAATAAAAGGACCAGGGATGTATGAGACCAGGTTGTCTTCAAATAATGATCAATTAAAAAAGACATTATAAACTTTAGAAAAATAGAGACCGTACCGAATTATTTCCATTCAAAGAATGGTGATTGGAAAGAAACTCTCACAGAAGAAACTTCAAGAGACTTTAATTAAATGAATGCAGTTCCTGCAACATATTAATGTGCCAAAAGAGGTGCATTGCTTGGGAATTATCACTATTAGATTTACATAAGGGTTTTATTTTTGCTGGATTGAATTATGAATTGAAAATGGAGTTTATAACCCCAGAACATAGCTTTATTAACTGTAAATGGTATCTGTGGAGCAAATATGATATTCCTAAACATCAGTTTGTATTCAGTATACAAACATGCTATGTCATGTTTTCAATCAATGTTTTAAATTTTTTATTCTAAGTGGAATATATATTTTCTTTTAGAAGCCCTTCCCTCAGAATAATAAACATGAGTCCCATACAGGTGCCTTCACTCATCTGGTATCTCTTTGACTGGGAGTTTACAACTCCCTTCACCCTTAGCCAGCACAATTAATTCCTATGGGATCTGTAGTCATCCGGAGGCTCCAGGTTGGAAAAGGCAGGATGTGTTTTATATATTCTCTAAATATATAAATACTCCCCACTGAAGCTCATTGTATTTCTCATGAAAAGTTCTTGAGATACAATCAAATTTTATGGCTGATGCTTCAGCTGTCTCCTCATTGTCCTCTCTCTGCCTTCCTTCTACATGCTAATCTGCATTCTTCCTGCTTTCTCTCTCACTCGGTAGCATCTGTTTTGTATTCTTCTCTTTGGACTTTCTTTTTCTTTTTGTCAAACATCTTTGAATGATCCTTAAAAGAAAGAGAATGAAGAATTCTGAGGCTAGGGCATAGGGCAGTGAAAGTACAGAAACCATTTCAAACACCAAACAAAATCTGTTTAAAAATCTGACCTTACAGTTACTTCTTTCTCCGGACCTATTGTGGAATGAAGTCATCTGGAATTTGTTTGAGTTGTGGGAATGATAAGAGATGTTGCTTTTCAGCTATGAATCTACTTGCTCTTTAAGGAAAAGGTAGCTATTGAATGATGAAATTCTTAGTATGATTCATAAGATATTAGGGATGTATGTTTAAAGCCATTTTTCACTAGATGGTCTAGAGTTTTCCCCTCAGAACAAGAATTCATTTTCTTTCTTTTGTTTTCCCTTTTGTTCATGTGAGGCACCAACATATTTGAGAAAAACTGCCATTGCAGTGCAATGTGTACCAGCAGAGGGCCCAAAGATCTAATATTCGAATCCCATTGGAGTATTTTAGATAACATTTTTAATCCAACTTTCTTCCACATTGCTAGGGAATTGGATGGGGCTAAACTGATTTCAGTTTGAGCAACTGACAGTGTTAGGTGACATTGCCAGATCCTCAGAGTATGCTGAAACACAAACACAGTTTAAAACACATTAACTACAAGCTAGTTTGTGGTGTGATTTTTCAAAACAATAGTTTTTGTGAAAAAAAACAACTATGTTACAGGATAATGACTTGTCCAGATTTTTCCAGTTTTAGAAATGCAATGAATTACTAAAAAGCTTCTGTCAGAAATGTGAACCCTACTTTTATTGAAGATATGCTTCCAGATGATAACTCTTGCTCTCTCTTATTAAAGACATTGACCTGTTTTTTTTAAAAAATTACTATTTTGTCAAGAAGCCACGTGATCATGTTGCTTTATGTATAAACATAAACATCATTACAAAGGGAAGAGCGTTTAATGTTATTTTAAAGAGTCTGGTAAATCACTCGCTGTTATTTAAGGACAAAGATATTCCTTGTAAGATGTTCAAATTGTTAAAATATGCCAGCAAAGGAAGTATTTTCATCATGACCAAAACTTAAAGAGCAACAATAGCTCTTCTTCCTCTGACTTTTCTTTAAAAAAAAAAATCAAAGAAAAGCTGCTGAGTGCCAATCACAGTATATACTGAAGGGTTTTTTTTTTTTTGTCAGTGTTGCCCTGGAAATAAATGACGGCTGCATTCCTGGAATTAGGAAGTAGACTATAAAGGGAAAGGGATTCTTTATAGACATAAATTTTAGGTGAACATAAAAAAAAACCTTTACAAGATGTGTTAGCATGCACCTATTCTTCTAAGCATTAAATAACTATGCCCTTTGGTGGTCTTGCACAACTGCTTCAAAAACTGAGACTGTTATGTGTTTGTGCAAACAGGCAATATTTTACTTAGATTGCTAACATAAAGCCATTCTGTAGTGAATTTGATATATCCTGGATCCTCATTCTAGCAATGGGATGGAATTTTTTATCACCAGGCATTACATTACTCCTCTCATAAAGTAGCCCATGTGTCAGAAATAAAAAAAAATACAGTTAAAACATATTTTAAATGTGATTTGGCCAATTTTCACTAGAAAATTAATGGATTTTCATGTAAGAGCTTTGGAATTTTGTGAAATTTGGCTCTTATTGGAACAGAAAACCTTAGAGAGAGAAGCATTCAGATCTATCTGCTAGTCCTTTCCTCAAGTCCCACAGAAACAGAAGATGCAAGATTAGAAAAATTTAGCTGATAGAAGAAGTGTATAATTGATGCAAAAATGTGAACTGAAGAATTAGTTGGAATTGGGAAAAGATAGTTGGGGGAAAACCCTAGAGCAATATTTCTCAGCCTTGGCAACTTTAAGATGTATGAACTTCAAATCCCAGAATTCCCCAACCACTGGCCTAGAGGTCAGTTCTTAAGCCCTTTTCAGTTAAGGCTTTGAAAGTGGCAACAAGCCAGTATTTTGGGTTTGAAGGAGACATATTCATGAGGGAAAATATTGGGAACACATGTTGATTGAGCTCAAATGCTGAAAGGGTGATTATTAAAAGAAGGCTTTGGTGCTACTTGAGTCTCCTCAGCATGTTCTGATATTGGCAATACTTGTTAGGACATCCAGTGTAAGCTGGGATTCTGCACATTCTCATTTTAATTTGGATTGACTCCCCTGTAGATTTGGTCTTGGACAAAGTTACATCTTCTTCCTGAGTTTTCAAGCCAATGTAAAGTTAATTGACAGCTGGTGGCAGTGGTTGGAATTTCCTTTTTGGAATTATTGTTTAATCGTGTTGATTATAATTGGTTCATTACTTGCTCAGGATCTAGATTTTGTAACTGAAGCAAACCTCTACTGCTCTGTCTCTTTAAGCAAGGTTAAAAAAGGAGGTTCTGGTGATTCTCCTGTCTCTGTTGCTGGGTTTAATCAGTTTTAGAAGGGGAGGAAGAAGATGGGGGAGGAGACAAATGACATGTGGGGTACATCAGGTCTCAATGCATTCATATTTCCTGTTTATAGGAGGCCATTGGATGAGGTCATTGGGGTCAAACATATTTGGCATGCTGATGATACCCAGCTGTACATTTTAACCTCAGGCCAATTAGGTGATGCCGTCCAGGTCTTGTCCCAGTATTTGGAGATTCTAGGTTTCTGATGGGAAAAAATAAGTTGAAGTTCAACTCTCATAGGATAGAGTGGTCACTAGGCTACTACCAACATCTGGAAGCACTGAATCTTTAGTTCTGAATGGTGACCACACCGATCCTTTTGAGAGGGGTGCACAATTTCGGGATCTTGTATTCATATCCCATGGCTGTGGCCAGGAAGGCATTATTATGTGGACTGGGAGGTTCTTAAGACAGATGCACATTGTGTGGCTATTTTCCAGTTATTGGAGAAATAGAGGCAGAAAAAAAAGTAGTCTAAGGAGTAAGCAACACTGAGTTCTTATTATAGCTTCTTCCAACAAGTTCCAATAGCAAAGCTGGTTAAGAATTTGGAGAAATATTGTTTTGTACATCAAGAGGGCTACAAATGGGAGAATATTATTTAATATAAGAATGCAGTTGTAACAGAGAGGCACTTTTCATTTGCTCTTTTGGTTAATGGCTTAAACATTGGTAGTTTTGCTAAATGATTTTTTAAGGCAATTGCCTATTTAAGAGCATCTCAGACTGACAATCTCTTTAACCTAGTGCTGGCAGTCTTTCTGGAAGTCCCCAGAAAGCTGAGATGAGATGAAGGAATGTATTTAAGGTGACTGTTTCCTTAATATTAGATAAGGCTTTACCAAAAAAGACAGAAGAGGTAGAGAATTGTGTAAAGTATGAATATACCAATGCTTATGTATAGTGTTTATACGAGTGCAAATCAGAACGACCAGTTTTAAGAGAAATAGGACATCTTTTATTAGAGAAGGCCGCCCATGGCTCTTGTCTTTTACAATCTTAAACATCTTTTATAGACAATCCTTTCAGAGTATTTCTTCAGATATATTCCATAGCTGACCCAAAATATGATACCAGTGCCAAGATTTGTATGAAATCTTCTGTTTGGACATGAATATTCCTATCGTTATGAAGAAGTTAGGGCCCTTACTAGGTCCAAGACAAATTTAAAGGTTCCTGGAAGATGTTAGCCTTCATGAGTGACCAAATGCTCACTCCCTCTACTCCAGTCTTGGTATTCTTGTTATGTAAGAGTACAAAGAACCAGATAATAGATGAGAAGGAGAAGAAGTAGTAGATGACACTGAATTTGCTGTTTTGGAAAGCTGAGTAATGCATTGCTTCTTCTGTATTACTTGACCTGTATCATTTCTTCCTGACACGTCACCTCGTGTTAGGAAAGGAAAAGAGGGAAGAGTAATCAGGCAACTCCAAATAGTGCAAGTAATAGTGCTTCTTCATAACTATCATTGTTTCCATCATCCCTACCCACTTGTTCAGTGTAATGCAGTACTTGCTGGAAATGATGTCATCTCTCATGAGTTCTCCCAAGGCTTTAAGATCTTGGTTTTTGCTCAACCCAGCACTAATACTACTTTAACCAAGTGGTTTAACTTGATTCTTTATATGTCATGGACCTATGAGGATAATGATGCTGATGATTTCGTTAAATTGATGATAGCTACCCATTTCAATAGATTCATGGCTGGCTTTCAAAATCTAACACTAAGATAAATTAATTAAAACTAAAAATAAAACAGAACAGACCCAATACAGCAAGTCAAACAGCACAACTCCCCCTCCAAACATATTAACCTCAGTTCTGGGGTTAAATCCATATTTTTATTTTTATTTTTTATTATTATTTTAGACCAACAAAACAAAACAAAACAAAACAAACATTACACACATACACATGTAATATATCCTTTTTTGTTAACAGCAGTTTGTAACAGTACTCTTCTATTCTTTACATTTCCCCCCTCTTTCTTCTTTGAAATATTTGTCCTTATTGCCCCATTGTTTCTTATTTACATTTTCCTTCTTTCATATTCTACTACTTACTAGGAATCCAACATTATTCATTGTAATAACACTCATATTTTTTATAAGACTCGACCGGAATTCCATCTAAGCATGGTGATCATACAAATATTCTCATATTATTTAGTGCATATACTGTTTTTACTCTAATACTATTTCCAACATTAAAATTCACCCCTTTTCACCCAAGTATATTTATTTAATTTTATTTTTCTTTGACATATATAATAATTCCTCCTTGAGGAAACTTGAGAAAGCACAGGACTTTTATGAGAGTTACTTTTCACAAGGAGAAGAACAAGAAAGTAGGGAAGAGCCGGAGAGTAAAAGTTATGATGAAGATCTATTAGAGGAAGTTGATCGAGAGCGAGAAATACAAAAGTTACAAGAAAGAGAAAGGTTAGAAAGAGAAGCAAAAGGAAGACTTATAGAGACAAGAAGTATAAAACAAAATAAAAACAAAAAAATAGATCAAGTTAAAAATGGGAGACGTAGTTAAGCTCTTTTCTATAAATATTAATGGATTAAATATATTAAGAAAAAGAGTTTAGATGTTTAACAATTTAAGGAAATTGGATGTAGATGTGATGTATCTTTAGGAAGTTTAAATCCATATTTTAAGGGGTTTTCAGAACCCCTGGAGAGTAGGTATCTGTATCTATGGAGGTGGTGTTCTAGAGGGTAGGAGCCACAATACAAAAAGCACACTCAGTCCCACAAAATGCCAACTTTTAGTAAAAGGGAATTAGAACTCACCCACTCTGTCTGAACAGATATGCCTGAACATGGGCAAAAACAATGGAAGAGAGATGGTCCCTCAGATAATCATGCCCTACGCCATGAAGGCCTTTAAAGATAACACCCAGCACTTTAAATTGCACCTGGAATGCAACTGACAGTCAGTGCAGCTCGTGTAGCCGTGGTGACAACTGGACACAATGAGACACAATCATAGCATTTTGAACAAATTGCACCTTCCGGATTGTCTTCAAAGGCAGCCCAAGAGATTCTTACAGGAATGAATCTGATAATTGGAATTCATTGTGAAAGCTGGCTTGATACTTGCACACAATTGTTTCCCAACTGTACATTGCTCAAGGGAGATGGGATATAGAAATTACAACTGATTTGTATTCTAGTTTCACTCAGAGTGAAACTAGGGAAACAGGAAGGAGAAATAAAGTTTCTTCTTATTTAAGAAGACGCCAAATTTAAAACCACATTTTTAAGCATCTTACCCAGGCAACCATTTGCAATTGGCTCTGTACTTTAAAACATGGAAAGTCAATAGTCTGAACTTCCTAGACTCAAACTTTTTCTGTCCCAGTCCTCAGTTCTCACTTCTGTTTCGAGGAGAAGTTCTGCAACTGGAATGCAGTCATATTATTTAAATTAGTGCTGGGCATAGAAAGAGCTTAGTGCGGGAGCATAGAGAGGGTTAAATGTAAGCAGGAAGCCCAATATAATATGCCTAAGCCACTAGTTAGTTTTCATGAACCGCAGTATCTCAAGGGAAGCTGAATATCATTGAAACATTTCCTGCATTCCTTTAGGCGGCACAATGGTATGCTGAAAATTGGTTTTGCAAAAGAACTCTCTTTTTTTAACAGTCAGTTAAGTTTAGCTGGAATTGCCCAATTGTTTTACTAATAATTGCTTTTAGAAAAGAACAGGGGTCAGCAACCTGCAACAGTGAAAGAGCCACTTGGATCCATTTCCCTCACAAAAAAAAAAATCCTGGGAGCCGCAAAATGTGCGCGTGCGCACGTGCGCGCACATGCGCACAGAACACAGGGCTTGATTGAAGAGAGGAGCTTAAGGCGAAACATGCACCTGCCCTGCCCCCCATCCAGCTCTGGTATGAACGGCTCTGCAGTCCTGGCTTCTCTTCCCTTCGGAAAAGACTGCTCTCCCCTCACCCCGCGCTCTCCCTCTCTGGGACTTTCTTCTTGCTGCCTTTTGGCGCAAAGGTTCCCAGGGACCGGAGGAGGAAGCCGACGGGGAGAAAGAGCTACTGTAGTGAATGTTCTGAGGCAGCAGAAGACGGTCACTCGGGCTCGCCTATCTCAGCCTGCTGCAGGAGGCTGGAATTGAGGCTTCTGGTTTGCTCTGGGAGGGGTGCTTGGAAAAGGGAGGATGGGAAGTGGAAAGTGGGAGAAAGGACGCCTTCCAGCTCTCTGGGGTTCTTTCGCTGGGAGGCGAGGAAGCAGCAGTTCTGCTCCGTGGGAGGTGGGAGCAGGCAGCCTCTCCTTCAAACTTTGCCAAGTGACTCCAGGAGCGAAGCGAGCTACGAGTCCTGGGAATGTCAACTTTGCGAAAGAGGGAGGCGATGGTGGGATTAAAATAAAATGGGGGGGGGAGGTTGAGGAAACCCAGCAGATGCTTACATCAGAGGGCCAGCAAGAAAGGCAGGGAGAGGAAGAAAGCTTTCGGGGCTTGTGCACAGACATAGCGGACTCTTTCTCGTCTCCTGCCCTTGCTGCATCTCCTGTGGATATCATTTGCAGCTCTCTGTGTCTCTGACACTCAAAGCCATCCTGCAGCTTGCTTCTTGAAGCGATTTCAATCAGCCCCATTCATTGCCAAGAATCCCCATGGAAGTCAATGGAGGTCTGCGGCGAATCAAAAAGCCAGCTGCAGCACCTCCACGTCCGTTGATTTGACCGGCTCAGTGGCCCGGGGACGGGCAGGAACCGATGCCCCCACTGCCCGCCGGGCTTGCTGCCTGGCCCGGGGAAACACAAGGCCGGCTCAGCGGCCTGGGGATGGCCAAAAACCAATGCTCCTGTCGGCCGCCACTGCCGCCCAGCCCGGGGAGACGCGAGGCAGGCTCAGCGCCCCGGGGACGGCCAAAACCCAATGCCCCTGCTGGCCGCCACTGCCGCCCAGCCCGGGGAGACGCGAGGCAGGCTCAGCGCCCCGGGGACGGCCAAAACCCAATGCCCCTGTCGGCCGCCACTGCCGCCCAGCCCGGGGAGACGCGAGGCAGGCTCAGCGCCCCGGGGACGGCCAAAACCCAATGCCCCTGCCGGCCGCCACTGCCGCCCAGCCCGGGGAGACGCGAGGCAGGCTCAGCGCCCCGGGGACGGCCAAAACCCAATGCCCCTGCCGGCTGCCACTGCCGCCCAGCCCGGGGAGACGCGAGGCAGGCTCAGTGCCCCGGGGATGGCTACAAACAAATGTCCCCGCCACTTGCTGCCTGGCCCGGGAAAACACAAGGCTGGCTCAGCAGCCCGGGGACGGCTACAAACCAATGCCCCCGCCGCCTGCCGCACGGCCCGGGAAGATGCAAGGCTGGCTCAGTGGCCCAGGGACGGCCAAAACCCAATGCCCCTGCCGGCCGCCACTGCCGCCCAGCCCGGGAAGATGCGAGGCTTGCTCAGCGGCCTGGGGACGGCTACAAACCAATGCCCCCGCCGCCTGCCGCACGGCCCGGGAAGATGCGAGGCTGGCTCAGTGCCCGGGGGACGGCCAAAAACCAATGCCCCTGCCGGCCGCCACTGCTGCCCAGCCCGGGGAGACACGAGGCAGGCTCAGCGGCCCGGGGATGGCCAGAAACCAATATCCCTGCCGCCTGCCGCCCGGGGAGACACGAGGCCGGCTCAGCGGCCCGGGGATGGCTACAAACCAATGCCCCTGCCGCCCAGCTCGGGAAGATGCGAAGTCAGCTCAGCGGCCCGGGGACGGCCAAAAACCAATGCCCCTGCCGGCCGCCACTGCCGCCCAGCCCGGGACGACGCGAGGCTGGCTCAGCGGCCCGGTGAGGGGCAGGAACCGATGCCCCTGCCGGCTGCTGCCCCCACTGGGCCTACCGCCCGGCCCGGGGAAGGGCAGGAACCAATGCCCCTGCCGGCCGCTGGCCCCGCCAGGCCTGCTGCCCAGCCCGGGGAGAAACGAGGCCGGCTCGGCTGCCCTTCCGCCTGGTGCAGGTAAGCCCCCTCCCTCCTCCCCACTCACCCTCCATCTCAGGGTCTGCTCCTGCTTGGCCCACTAGGGCCGCAGCTTGCGGGAGGGCTGGCCCTTTCAACGGAGGCTCTGCTGGGCCGCTCCCAGCATTGATCCTGGGGCTTCCCCGCGCGGCTCTCTGGCCACATGCACCTCGGACTGGGCCAGCCCCGGAAAGGCCCTTCCTGGCCACCCTTCTCCCAGGGGGCAGGGCATCCGGCTGCAGGGCCAATCGGGAGCAAGGGGCAAATCTGCATGTGAGAGAGAGAGAGAGAGAGAGAGAAGGGAAGCACAAGTGCCTCTCTGTCTCTCTCTCTCTCTCTCTCTCTGAAAATGGTGGAGAAGGCTCCGGAGCCGCAGGAGGTCGCTCAAAGAGCCGCATGCGGCTCCGGAGCCACGGGTTGCCGACCCATGGAAAAGAAGAAAGAAAAAAGTCATTTGGGGAGAATGAGATGTTTTCTTGTTTTGCAATTTCAAATAAAGAGAGGTAAAAGTTTCATTTACAGGCAGATCAAGTCTTTTTTTTAAAAGTGTTTTGCATATCCATGTTGTGAGTTTGTCCCATTTGATTAGCTGATTCTTGATGACCCAAGTTGTATTGGAGTCCTCCTAAAAGATGTTGGTTTTGAAAAGGATTGGAATGTTCTTATTTATGGTAATTCACAAATACTATTTCAAAAGCAGTGTATTCCTATAGGAGAGTGTATAAGAAGTACTTTTCTTCCAAGTGACTAAAGCAGCTATGTCATTTCCCAGGCATTTGTAGCTGCTTCATAAACTGCTCCTGGCTGTCTCCTTATGAGTGTGGATGTACAGTTCACAGTGAAGCAAACTATTTTAAAAAATTAATTATACTAAGGTTGATATTTCATAGGAGGTCTTTGAAGCAAAATTCTTCTTCTGAAGAATTTGCATAATTCTACCACACATTTGATATCAATTAATTAATTCATATGTGGTCCAACCTGCAGTTTGTTAATGATTATGAGGACATTATACTGAATAGCTTGGTTGACATTATTGCAATGCTTTCAGATAGTGAAATGAAATGGTATGGTTAGGATCTAGTTAAACTTAAAAGGTCTTCTTGGGATCCAATTAAATTAAATGCTAAGGGAAGTCCTTTGGTTATCAAAAGAAAGCAAAGCTGGAAATGCCTCTTAAATTATTTACTTGATACTTTTATCCAGTGGATTTGCACATTCTTTCCAAGTTCTTTGGTTCGTAGTTGTTGTAGAAATTAAATCATATATAATTTTCTTTGCTTTTGCCTCTAACATTGCCTGACAGAAATGACACTATATTGCTTGCTTTTGTTCCTCCAGTGGCAGAATTAAAATATTTGTGGATATTTACTGGACTGCATCTAGATGTTTGAGTTTTAGAGTGAAAGATTCAAATGCAAGTTTGAAATATAATTGTCTAGGAAAAACATGGTACAGATGATTTTTAATGACTTCTTATCACTCATTTTACTAAAACAAGAAATGTTTACATTGCTTCTCTCCTCAGGCCAGGAGAATTGGATCACAGAGTTTTTTAGATTTGGAAGCAATATGAAGACTTAAAGTTTATTCCAAGGCAACATAGAAAATAGTATAATAACATAATAAGACACAGGAATCAAAGAATATACAAGCATACTGAGGCTATAATATAACCCAAGACAGTAATCAAAGAATATTAACACAAGGCAGTGATTTGAAAAATTCAAGAATACTGAAAAATATCAGAAGACAAAGGAAGAAATTTATTACATTCCTTCTGCTAATCAAAGGACCCAAGAGAGATAATGATGGGTGGGTCCTTTGAAAGCCACCCTCATTCATGTCTCTGACTAACACACTTCTAATATCATCACAAACATTCCATATAAATTTATCCATTAATCATTGAATAGTCAAGGAGATATCATACTCGACTCAGTGCTGAAGTGTTTGCTAAACCATTTCACTAATTCTCACTAATGCTTGACTTCCAGCATATATTATTATTCTTAACTGAATTTAGTAACCAACTTCCAACTTTGTATTCATGCAAAAGTTCCAGAATTCAACCTCACTTTACTGAATTCTTTCTCTAAACCAGAAAGCATATTATTAACTTTCTGACACTGAAGCATTTCTCAGTGTAAAAATCTGGACATTATATCTCCTGCCTGTTCTAAGGCAAGCTATACTTCTCAGATTTTGTTCATTGTCACCCTTGTCACACTTTCAGTCAGAATTTTGCCAGGATCTTTTCAGGCATAATCAACTAATACCCCTGTAGTTTTGGCATCCATTTTTGTTACTTTTTCTTTGGAAAAATTGTGTTATTGTTTCCCTGTACAATTATGATGCAGTATTCAAATGCACATTCACGTTGTGCAGCTACTTTACAAACTGCATTGATACTTCAATATTTCTCCAGTTATAATATCTATACCTGCAGTTTCCCTGTTTTTCAACATACTTCCAGGTCTTACAATTTTCTTGTCATCTATAAAAGCATCAGTCTACACATCTTCTTCATGATCTGTTTTCCTTGTTACCTTCTGGGAGGAGGCTTCGTGGTATCTGAAGCAGAACACCAAGATTCAGTCACAGTTTTGTTTCATACAGTATTAATCTTGTGGACTCTAAAGCTTCATCCTTCCGTTATGTATTCAAGATGGACAGTGATTAATATTTATATGTTACTTATACGTAAGAGTGTAGGTCTGTACATATGTTGTATATAGTATGTTTAAATGTGTGTTATGTATGTGTACCCTTTGAGAGCAAGCAACTAAATTTCATTTTTAATGTGTGCCATTGTGCCCACAATAAAAAATGACAATAAAGGTTATCTATCTATCTATCTATCTATCTATCTATCTATCTATCTATCTATCTATCTATCTATCTTCCCTATATCTTTATGATTCCCATTCAAAAATTGAAATTTCCCCTTCTCTCACTTCTCTGGCTTCCCAAATAATAGATTAAAATGAACCCATTGCCTCACTGATGATCTGATGTTTGCTGTGTCAGTTATTCCTAATATATTCCTTTAAGAGTCTCACTTCATCCTCCTAGAAGGATACTTCATTCTAATTCCATCAGAGAAATGGCTACATTTTGCTGCCTTGTGGGCCAATGAGCAATCTGTGAACACCTGGCCAATAGGCGAGTAATGATTGACAATACTTTGTGTTAAAGCTATTGATCAAGAAATAATAATAATAATAAGACTAAAATATTATCTAAAAATATGATTATGAAGGAAAAGGAAATGTTAGTTAAATTGACAGGTTTTGAAATAGTGCAAAAGGTTAAATATCTGGGAGTATATATTACAGCCTCTAATGTAAAATTGTATAAAAATAATTATGAGATATTATGGTTAAAAGTACAAAAGGACTTAAACAATTGGAAAAAATTACAATTATCCTTGTTGGCAAAAATTTCAGCTGTTAAAATGAATGTTCTATCAAAGTTTCTTTTTTTTTGTTTCAAATGATACCTATTTTGAAAAAAGATGCCAATTTGGATGAATGGCAGAAGGGTATCAATAAATTTATTTGGGCGGGGAAAAAACCAAGAATTAAATTTAAGATCTTACAAGACGTACGGGAAAGAGGATGACTTAAGGCGCCTAATTTGAAATTATACTATGATACGGTGGTTTTAACACTGATTACTGATTGGCTTAATTTAACAAATAAAAGTATACTTCACCTTGAGGGATGGGATTTATTATATGGGTGGCATGCATACTTAATTTATAACAAAAAAGTTGACCAGGCTTTTAAATCTCATATTTTAAGAAGTGCTTTATTGCGTGTCTGGAAGAAGTATTATTATAGGTTAAATTATAAAATACCAATTTGGGGGATTCCTGGACACGTGATAGAGGGGGTATCTATGGGTGTGAATTTGGATAGGATTTCTTATAAGGAACTACTTAGATTGGTAGGGAATGATTGGCAATTAAAACCGTTAGTTGAGTTAAAGCAAGAAAATATTGTAGAGTCTTGGTCCCAGTATAATCAATTGTTGGTTAGGTGGAAGTTAGATCAAAAGGTTGGTATTACCTTAATGGATGAGAATTTGGTAAAACAGATTAAAGATCAAAATCGAGTGCATATAAAGAGAATTTATAATGCTTTAATAGAATTGGATTCGGAAATGGATTTAGTTAAAGATTGTATGGTAAAATGGGCCAAAAATATTCAAGATTCCATTGGATATATGGGAGGTAATTTGGGTTAGAAATGTAAAATTTACCCAGGCCCAAAATTTAAGAGAAAATTTTTACAAAATGTTTTATAGATGGCATCTGAATCCTAAAAAGTTGTCTTGTATGTATCCCAATTTACAGCCCAAATGTTGGAGATGTGGTAGCTTGGATGTAACTTATTTTCATATCTGGTGGACTTGTAGAAATATAAAAGCTTTTTGGATTAAGATTTGGTGGAACATTCAAAAGATTTTTAGGAGAAAGATAAAGTTTACTCCACTATTATTTTTATTGGGTGTTATTGTAGATTGTGATGCTAAAGAAATTAATTTGATGTTGAATTTGATAACAGCTGCAAGGTTATTGGTAGGGCAATATTGGAAGAAGGATTGTTTGCCTACTATAGAAGAATGGACGCTTAAAGTGTCAAATTTAGCAGAAATGGCGAAAATTTCTGCTTACTTGAAGGATCATTCACAAGAAAGATACATTTCGATCTGGAGAAGATGGATAGATTATATTCAGAATAAATATGGGACTAAAAAGTTCCATTTAGTTTATGAGTAAATTTTAGAGTATTATTATTAATAGTTTATTATAGTTGAATTTTTATTAGTTTTATTATTATTTTTAGTATTAGTATTGTTTAACAATTTGGATATTGTATTGTTTAATAATATTGACTTGTTTATATTATTATGTTTATTTTTAATTTGTTTATACCTATGTTAAAGGGGAGTTAAAGCGCATTATGGACTTGGTTATTTATATAGTTGGTTAATGTTAGTTAGAGTTTGATTATTATATTTGTAACCCTGTACTCAGCTCTGGGAAGTGGGGGAGGGAGAGGGGGGTTTAGGGTGGGTGGGTTTTGGAGTGTATACTGTAATTTTTATAAAACTTTTCAATAAAAAAAAGAATGGCAAAAGCTGACTGGCGCTCTGCAAGGGCTTTAGTTTCAGACAAAAAGATGCCCATAGCAACATCTTGAATTCCATAGGTAATCAAAGATGTCAAATAAATCCCAGATGAAATATAATGTGAAAGTGTTTGGACAATTAATGTTTTGGAAATCCTCTTACTTACAGCATATTTCTCTTTTATTTACCACTGTGAAGAATGGCAAAATGTATAGGATGTGTTGACAATGCATGTGATAAGTAAAATGTGTCTAAGTGTTACAGGGGTAAGAAAATGAATATGACACAAGATTGCTATCTGGATGGGAATCCTGTATACAGTGTAACTTGTAATTCCATCCTTGCATTTTTCTTGGTTGAAGGGATCTTGACATTCATTGCTAATATTTCCTATATTTTTCTTATTATGGAAATGAATGAAATGAATATACTTTCAGGCATCAGTCAACATTTCTAAATGTTCAACTCTCGATTTTATGAAAGTAAATCCAATCATCACTAACTGAAATAAAAAAAAATGGAAAAGGGAGTAAAAATAGTCTCCTATCTATATTAATGTATTTTTTTTCTGCAAAAAAAGTAAAAAAAATATTGTTACCATCTGTTCCATAAAGTTGTTTAGTGGCACGGAATATGTAAATAAGTGCATACAGAATGAGGTCATTCATATCAGGTCTTAGAATCAAATAAAACAATTATAAAGAATAGGAGAAATTCTCAGATGACATTTTGTGGGGGAGCTGTTTGTATACAAAATGGTAGATGACAAGTCTGGATTCACCACAAGGCTCTTTAATTGCAATGCAAGTGTTAACCTTCAGAGAAAGTTCAGTATAGAACAAAGCTGTCTTGTCAACAGGACTTTCTAGGGAATCCATTTTGGAGACTGGAGAATTTGAGAAGGAAAGTAAGAGTTCCCTCTTTACAGAGCATTTTCCCTTGCTGTCAGAGAACCCTCTGGCAATACCAATTTGCTGAGTAACATTGTTTTCTGAAAAATTAATGTAAAAGTTGGATAATTGATATTGGCGATACCTTTGCAGCATTTTGTGGGCAAGTCACTTCAATAAATGTGGAGACCTTTTCAACTGAGACAGCACAACCTCACAAAGTTTTCTGGTCTTTTACTGTTTGACATCTCATTTAGGTTTCCATGGGTTGGAATGCATTTTATGAATATCTGTATGTCATAAATAAATTTGCTAATCTTTTAAGGTGTCACAAAATTGTCTTTTTTGCTTCTAAACATTACAACTTGGCTAAACCCATAGAAGTTGGTTTTACAGGTTTTTCTTTTTCCTTTTCTAGCATTTTATTTAATGAACCCCTGATTTTATAACACTACGGAGCACTTAGAGCAGGGGTGTCAAACTGGCAGCCCGCAGGCTGGATGTGTCACGCACAGGCCACTCCCACCCTGGCTCCACAAAGGCAAAAAATGTTGTGATACGTCACAATACATCACGTGATACGATCAAGTTTGACACCCTTGACTTAGAGAATAATGTCAAAGTCTGGCCCAGCTCTTCTTTGCCAACTTATTTTAAAGGTTTAACTGTAGCTATAGGTTGAATTTTACTACACCTACAGCCTTAGTCTATGGGGAAAAAGTGCATACATTTAAAATATAGATTGCTTATGAGCCAAATAGAAGTTCCATTCGTCATGCTCAAACTAACTGTCGAGCTTAGCCAGGAACAAAAATATCAAAGGAAATCACACCTTTCAGGCATAAAAGTGAAATATTTCTTTGGAAATATTTTTTTAAGGAACTGGCCATCTCCCAGGGATTCAAGGGGTTTGAATATTTTTCTAATATATCTTAGGTTTGCAGAATTAGCTTGCGTAGCAGGATGTGTTCACTTAACATGTGCAAGGAACATCTGGAATCTCACCCATGCATGTTTTTTTTAGCCACAGTAGGTCTATTAGTAATATTAGTTTTGGCATTGATTTTGTGTGTGGAGGGAGCATTCACAATTAAAGTATTTTCTTTTCTTTTGGGTACCGTATATGCACAGTGATCAGGCAATTCCATTCCCCTTGAACAGGGGTAGGCAACCCAAAACACTCAAAGAGCCACTTGAACCCGTTTCCCACCAAAAACAAAACACCGGGAGCCGCAAAACCCTTTTGATATCTAAAATGAAGATAACACTGCATATATCCTTTTTTATCTTTATTATAGGTGTGTGTGTGTGTGTGTGTGAGAGAGAGAGAGAGAGAGAGTGTGTTTTGTGTATGTGTGTGTATACACACACACACACACACACACACACACACACACATTAAAAATAAAAGTAAAAATATGACTCTTGGGAATATCCATACTATTAAAACAATGATCACCGAGATAATGCTTTAAGAGAATAAAATTACATACACACACAGGTAAAAAAAGGATATATGCAGTGTTATCTTCATTTTAGATGTCAAAGGGGTCTCTCTCTCTGTGTCTCCCTCCCTCCCTCTCTGCCCTTGGTCTGCCACTCCTCTTCCCCCACTCTCTTTCTTTCTCTCTCTTTCCTCTCTCTCTCCCCCTCCCTCTCTCTCTCTTTCTCTCTCTCTCTTTCTCCCCCCCCCCATCTGCTGCTCACCTGGCAAGCTTCAAGTTGTTCTCCAACAATCTCAGGGGTAGGCAACCTCGTCTCTTTTATGACTCATGGACTTCAACTCCCAGAATTCCCGAGTCAGCCTAGCTGGGCTAGCTAGCTCTCTCCTGCCCTTCCTGCTTCCTGCTTCCTTCAGAGACCAGCAAAGGGAGGAGCTCCGCCCAGAAAGCTTTTCAGCTCCTCGGAGAACACTGTGAGTGCACTCTCTTTTACACATACACACACACACACACACACACACACACACACACACACACACACAAAACACACACACACACACACAGAGAGAGAGAGAGAGAGAGAGAGAGAGAAGCAGGGAAGCGCAATTGCCTCTCTCTGTCTCTGTCTCTCTCTGCAAAGGCAGAGGAGGCTGGGAGCCACAGGGGAAGGCTCAAAGAGCCTCATGCGGCTCCGGAGCCGCAGGTTGCCGACCTGTGCCCTTGAAAGATTTACAGGCAAGTGCATATATTTGGATAAGGAAGTTCTTAAAAAGCCAGATTGGATGTAACAGTATATTAAATGGATAAAGTACGCTATAAATAATCTTGTACAGGATTCCTTGTCCAATAAAGAAGTGTTTTAGTGAGTATCTGTTTTTTGGAGTCAAATTCCCTTTCTCTTGTGTGAAGATTCTTGAGGACGTTATTTGTCTTTTACCTCTTTGGCTTGTCTTTCTGCAAAATTGGTACTTTCTGATCAATTCTGTTCACCCCAACCACCACAGCTGCCACGATACTGTCTCAGACTTTCAAATCATCCCAAGGCAGTTGTTAGCACCATGCAGATGTTCAATCTGCAGGTAATAATATGGAATGGAACGATGGAACTAAGCATGTCTACAGTTGTGAACACCTAACCTATAAGACTTGTGCCTTTTCCTCCATAAAAGCTGGAACAGAAATAAGACTATGATACTGGCTTATGAAATGTGGAGCTACATCACTCATCTTTCCTAATGGATAACTGCTCTGTTTAATTGTTCTTCGCTCAAAATTTGCCGCCTTGTGAAATAGAGCATGTTCATAATCTAGAAGCTTAAAGCTTTGTTATTATATAGTTAGGAAAATATCATTAAACTTCTGGATAAAGAGGAATTAGAACGTATTTAATAACATAATTGAAAGACCCAGGGCCTTAGCTTTCATACATAATATAGTGTGATATTGTTCCGTATTAATAAAAAGAGAAGGATTGGCAACCAGGTACCTGCAGTGTCATTAGATGGCATATATCTACAATCCTCCCCCATTTTAGGAATACTTACATTAAAACTAGCAAGGTTTTGTTCTGACTTGAGATTTTAATGACAATATTGAAATCTGGTGAAATTATGAGTTAGAATATAACAGATTTTGGAGCTGTCAGATGAAACCTTGGGGATAAGGGCGTTGAATGAATTAAGCCTCTTTTTCATTTAAAAAGGGCTTTGATGCCTCTGGGATTGCATAAGATCATGCACTTATACTAAGTCCCTAAAAAGTTTTCCATCCTCTGAAATACAACATTGTATGTGTCTCACATTGTGTAGAATGCTTCATTCAGTAGCATTAAATGAGTAAATTTATCATGATACATGTCTGAGGTAATGTACATGTTGAGCAGAATCTTTTCCTTTCCTACTCTTTAACTACATGCCAAAGTAGGAGTGGAAGATGTCCAGGAATCTAGGACACCTTAATTTCTTTTTTCTTTTCCTTTGAGGAAGAAATTTAGTTTGTCGCAGCTGCATCATTTGGGACTTGATAAAGGACACATAAAGTCCTGTAACTTCAAATGTGCACCAGCTTCTTTGGTATGGTTCCATACTAAGTGCTTAATCTTTTTCACAATATAATGGCCAGCCTGCCCTGAGAAAATGAAAGCTAATTTTCAAGGTTAGGATGATTGAAAAATATCTTTTACATACCAAAAGTTATATTCTTATGGAATGCATGGTTTCTCTAGTTGAATGAACAATATTAATGTTGTATATTCCAGTTGTTTATTTCCTACTGGAAAGGATTTAATCTAGTGATATTCCAGATTGCTTACATTAAAACATTCCATCTACAATATCTTAATGGTTGGAACATTGCGAATGGAAGATTTCATTGTAATTTATTTGGGCTATCACTAAAATAAATTCTTTCTAGTGAGGATAAGCAAATTGGAATGCACCATTGTCACAGAGAGTTAGAAACCAAAATCTGCATAGAAATAGGTCAAACCTTCATACACTTTTCAGACTGAAATTGTGGCATGTAATTATGCTCTCAGTTTCACATGCATTTGCTAGGACAATCTGCTTCCAAACTTTATTGGGAGTAGCTCCTAAATTAGGATTTGGCATCATACCCATTTATTTTGGGATATTTCAAGTTATTTTGTTTTTGTCCTTGCTGTGTAAGGATTATGGGAATTAAATCCCCAAATATATATGGTTATAGAGATATATGTAGAGAGAGCAACAAGAAGGATTACCTATATACAGTAATTATCCAATTTATTATAAGGATACTAGAGTTTTATATCCCAGTTCAGCTCAACAAAGCTTTAATTTGTTTCTGTTTGTGTTTATCTAAAAATCAAGGCTGATTTTCTGGAGCCCTGAATAAATATCAAGATTACAGAACAGTAATATCTGAGGTTAGTTGTGTGAGAATATAGAATAGAATAGACTTCTTTATTAGCCAAGTGTGATCCAACGCACAAGGAATTTATCTCCAGTGCATAAGCTCAAAATGTACATATAAACAGCAAGTAATAGGTCATAGGTTACAACTATAGTTACAATCATTAATCATAAGTTACAAACAACAATTGGTAAGTCATAAGAAACCAATAGGAGAAAACACTAGGAAAGATGAGAAGATGAGAAAAGATGAGAAATGAGATAGCGCTGTGGGAATCAAGTGTTCAGCAGAATGATGGCATGGGGAAAAAAAAAACCCAACTATATGTCTGGTTGTTTTGGCATGCAATACTCTATAGCAGCATTCTGAGGGGAAGAGTTGAAACAATTTATGCTCAGGATGTGAGGGGTCTGTAGATATTTCTCAGCCCTCTTTCTGGTTCATGCAGTATACAAGTCTTCAAATGGAAGGCAGGCTAGTTGCAATTGTTTTTCCTGCAGTCCTAAGTTGTATATGGGTGTACATCTGAATTTTCTTCTTTCTACAGACCATTTTAGCTAGGCCAAGTATTGAACTTGAGAATTTTGCAAGCGATCATGTAGTTAGCCCTATATCGGGAAAATACAGAATTATTCTGTCATAATTCTGTAATTATTTTGCCAGAGATTTAATGTAGCTGAAAAGAACAAAGGACTATAACATTTGGTCTTGGTGATATACATTCCCAAACTCTTGAATACAATCCCAGAGTTTATCTAGACATTGCTGTTCAATTATAATATTTATTGTGATATAAAGAAAAGTATTAAACATATTGGGGATTAATTTTATGAGAGCCTGTTTTCAGATTTTGGAATATCAACCTAAAATAACAATGACAAGAAGAACAACATCGTGGCAAATGAAGATAATATAGCTCTTTGATGGAAAAAAAACAAGCTACATTAATGTTTAAGGAGTACATTGGCTAGAATGCAATATTGCAGGTTAATTCTGCCCACTGCCAGGAGTTCAATCTGACTGGCTCAAAGTTGGCTCTGCCTTCCATCCTTCTGAGGTCGTTAAAATGAGGGTCCAGATTATTGGGGGCAATATGCTAATTCTGTAAACCATTCAGAGAGTGCTCTAAAGCACTATGAAGCGATATATAAGTCTAAGAGCTATTGATATTAAGTTATTTTTTTAAAAAAAAAACAACCAAATTTGAGAGTCCCTGAAGCTTGAGTCTTGTTGGACCAACTAGCCTTCACTTAACATTCATGAAATGATGAATCTAAATCATATAAATCAGAAGCTCAGCTATTCATCTTTTACTGTGATACTGCCTCTTATTTATGCTAGCTTGTGTTCATAATTTTGCATAAAAATTAATCAGCAGAATCAACCTGTCATTGGAAAAGGCAATATTAAAAACAACATTTTACTTTCCCAAGACACTCAGCTAGATTCACTCATATTAAATTGACAATATGGTTTGTCTGTAGCATATAAAACTTAACCCAAACAAATCAGTATCTATCACTAGCATTAAGTCTATTCTATTTGAAGGAGAAAAAATTACAAACCAGCTTGCAATACAAAATGAATTAATTACAATTCATCAAGAAATTCACTCCTACGCCATTATATATGTTAGATAGATTAACAGCTAGGATGTGTGTGATACAAGCTAATGATGTTTTTATGCCAGATTTCTACCAATAATTCAGTTTTAGTTTCTGATTTTTTTCTCTTCTAATTTGACCTGTCAATAATATATATATATATATATATATATATATATATATATATATATATATATATATATATATATATATATATAGAATATTAAAAACAAAACAGTGATTCCTGGGTAGACTCATATTAAACAATAAAATATACGAACACCAGGAAGTTATAAAACTATAAAAAGTTTTAATAAAACCAGAATAAAACCAAGCTTTCGCTGGCATCTGCCAGCATCATCAGGGTAGTCTCCAGTCGATGGGAGAAGCTATTTATAAGTGTGGCGTTCTTTGCGCCCGGCTTCTTGACCTCGTCATGGGTCCCAGCCAATCCACCTGCGTTTTGATCGTAGTTTCTGTGTTGCAAGCTGTAATTTCCTCACTTTCCTTACTTGTGCTGGTACTGCAGCTCTTCCTCCCTTCTTTGCATAACTGTAAGTCGGGGGGACTCCTTAATTCCACGTAATTAGATGTGCACTGTCTGTGTTTATGTTGTTTATTCACCTCATCCTCCTTCTTGGTACTCTCTATTTCTCTTCTCCTCCCCCTGTTTCTCTGTTTACGATCCTCTTTCAAAACTATACCCTCATTGTTTGTCTCTGTAGCCCATGATTCCATTGTGTTTACATCATCCTGTTTCCCGATCCTTCGTATCACTTTATTAACTCCCCTTTCTATTTTCTCTTCAATGGGGGTGATTTTAACACCCTCTCCAGAATTCGTGGCACCCACAAATTGATTGCTGACCCCTTTTTCCGAGGGAGCTGTCCCTTCACTGTTGTTTGTGTATTCACTCATTACTTGGGGGTATGCAATCTTCCTTAAAAGGAGAGGGGCGGAATCCTTACAGTCGTGATTTGCATCTCCTTGTGCATTCCTACGGGGAGTCGTACCTCTCAAATGTCTGTAGGAGCGTCTCTGTGATGTATGTTCTTCTGTTTGGGACCTGATGGGGAGGGAGGGTCTGGATGATAGTCCATGGTGCCTGTTGATGGATTCTTCGTTGTTAGAACACTCTTCAAGAGAGTAGGCTCCCACTGCAGCACTGCCAAGGCTAGGACGGAAGAAAAGAAGCACCTTTTTAAGGTGTGCAGGCACAATGGTTACCCTATGAAGTTCATCAGGCGCCATGGACTATCATCCAGACCCTCCCTCCCCATCAGGTCCCAAACAGAAGAACATACATCACAGAGACTTCGTATCACTCTCCCGTATATTAACACCGTCTCAGAAGCCATGGCTAGGATATTGGCACCCTATGATGTGAGGGTGGCACATAACCCCAACCAGATGCTGCGATCTAAGGTGATGAGATTGAAAGATCCACTCCCCACCATAGAGAAGTCCAATATCATTTACAGGATCAACTGTGAAGGTTGCTCTGCTAATTACGTGGGGGAGACCTCCAAACGTGTCAAAACTAGAATTCACGAGCATAAGTTGGTGGTAAGGAGAGGCGACCAGTATTCCCAAATCGGGGCGCATATGCTAGAATCTGGGCATAGGTTCGATTTTAGCAATGTGCAGGTGATGGCCAGTGACAGCACGAAGGGGGGCTGGCTCCTTAAAGAGGCGTGGCTCTCTAACGAAGAATCCATCAACAGACATGTGGACCTATGCCCAGCACATGTAATATTAAGAGCATGGGCAATGCGCGACCGTCCCTCCGGAGAAAAACGATGTAACATTACGTGCCTTCGGCAAAGAGGGTTGACGGAGGAGACGGGCCTTGGAAACACCCAGACAGGGAATAACCAGCAGCAGAGTAACTCTCCACCTGCTGAAACATATGCCCCTCCCTCATGGATACAGGAGTGGATTGACAGCCAAGAACCAGGTGCCGATGAATTGAGGGTCTCCCCGGGAACAGTGAGGAGTTTGACAAAAAAGCGATCTGGTATAGACTTTGGGTTATTAAACAATCATGATTCGAAGGATTGGAATGCCACGTGTAATTCCACCGGCGATCCTGCAACTAACTTTATTAATGACATTTCCCATTTGAATTGTTATTGCCTTGGGAACGCAGGAGAACAATGGGGAGATGAGAAGCCTGTTCGCTATAATCTTAGAGCTTCCACACGCTCCTACAGACATTTGAGAGGTACGACTCCCCGTAGGAATGCACAAGGAGATGCAAGTCACGACTGTAAGGATTCCGCCCCTCTCCTTTTAAGGAAGATTGCATACCCCCAAGTAATGAGTGAATACACAAACAACAGTGAAGGGACAGCTCCCTCGGAAAAAGGGGTCAGCAATCAATTTGTGGGTGCCATGAATTCTGGAGAGGGTGTTAAAATCACCCCAATTGAAAAGAAAATAGAAAGGGGAGTTAATAAAGTGATACGAAGGATCGGGAAACAGGATGATGTAAACACAATGGAATCATGGGCTACAGAGACAAACAATGAGGATATAGTTTTGAAAGAGGATCGTAAACAGAGAAACAGGGGGAGGAGAAGAGAAATAGAGAGTACCAAGAAGGAGGATGAGGTGAATAAACAACATAAACACAGACAGTGCACATCTAATTACGTGGAATTAAGGAGCCCCCCCGACTTACAGTTATGCAAAGAAGGGAGGAAGAGCTGCGGTACCAGCACAAGTAAGGAAAGTGAGGAAATTACAGCTTGCAACACAGAAACTACGATCAAAACGCAGGTGGATTGGCTGGGACCCATGACGAGGTCAAGAAGCCGGGCGCAAAGAACGCCACACTTATAAATAGTTTCTCCCATCAACTGGAGACTACCCTGATGATGCTGGCAGATGCCAGCAAAAGCTTGGTTTTATTCTGGTTTTATTAAAACTTTTTATAGTTTTATAACTTCCTGGTGTTCGTATATTTTATTGTTTAATATGAGTCTACCCAGTAATCACTGTTTTGTTTTTAATATTCTTAATAATAATTATGATAGAGCAGTTTTGCTCGAAGCCAGAAGATGGGAAAAGCTTGCACGCCGTGTTGCTGATAACCATTGCAAGCTAGCATTCCTGCATAATTGCATCAAGGAAAACCTCCCACCCAGGTCGTTGAGGAGGAAACCTGTTATTGACTCTGCTGAGTGCCGTCAGGCACTCTGGCAGTTCCAACATCGAACCATGAGAGCACTCATAAACGACCTGCATAGATGTATTGATGGCTTGATGAGGAACATTCAGAATCATCGAGAATATTGCCAGAGGACACTTGTGAATCAGCATTTCTTTGTGCTAGACCAACATATTCGCTCTGTGGCTAGGATTACAAACCAACAGGCGATGGAGAAATTTCAGCATAGGACTGAGAGACTATGTAATTTGGATGGCCACAATCCCTCAGAAAGACTGGTGTACAATCTGTCTAGTAAGACATTGACTCAGCCTCAGTTTGCCCTCCTACAACGAGATGCGGGATGTAATCTCAGGGACGCCCATCCCTTGGACTTTGTTGCGGCCCTAGAACCAACCATACACCGCATTGGAGTAGGAGAGGAGACCAGAAACACCATCAGGCAACAGGTCACAGGTTTGGTTATGAATCATAGGGGCTACCAAACCCTATCTAAGAAAGAACTAGAGGCTTTAAATCAGCTCAAAAAGGATGACACCATCCTTATAATGCCAGCAGATAAGGGGAGGGCCACTGTCATTATGGACAAGGCGCAATATATTGGTAAGGCATTGTGCCTGCTCAATGATACTACAGCTTATAGAATGATAGACGGTGACCCCATGACGGCCCTTAAAAACCATACTAATAAATTACTTAACAACCTCAAATGCAGTAAGAGGCTTGATGAGGTTACTCTTAGAAAGCTGCGCCCTAGCGACACCGCAATGGCCAGATTTTATGGCCTTCCTAAGGTCCATAAGGAGGGGGTCCCCCTTCGCCCGATTGTGGCATTTAGGGACACTCTGACCTCAGGCCTTGCCAAATGGTTGAGTAATCGCATCAACCATTTGGTTGAGGGTGGTTCCACTACTGTCAAATCTGCTGAGGATTTCCTTGACAGGATCAGGTCTTTGAGGATAGAGGATGATGAGGTGATGATATCTTTTGATGTCGTCTCCCTCTTCACCTCTATCCCACAAGATCTGGCCATCAAGACGATACAAGACCTTCTCGAGAAAAAAGGTTTAGGTCACCAGCAGGACCACCTTCGGCCTCAGGACCTCATAAATCTATTAGAAGTATGTTTAAAAACATACTTCACATTCCAGGGCACTACCTTTGAGCAGGTTAAGGGCACCCCCATGGGGTCACCAATATCCAGCATCATAGCAGAAGCAGTGCTGCAGCAATTGGAGCACGTAGCGATGACCCAGTGTTGTCCTAAATTCTGGGCTCGCTACGTAGACGATACATTTGTCATCATCAAGAGGAGCCAAAAAGCTGGCTTTGTGGGCATACTCAATTCGGTGTGCGTGGATTTGCAGTTTACGGAAGAGGAAGAGCACCAGGGTGAGTTGGCATTTCTTGATGTCCTGGTCCACCGCCAACCTAATGGAACCCTGAAGACCAGGGTCTACCGCAAGTCCACGCACACAGATAGAATTCTACACTATGATAGCAACCATCCAGTGGCCCACAAGGCCAGCTGTATTAGAACACTCTTCAAGAGAGTAGGCTCCCACTGCAGCACTGCCAAGGCTAGGACGGAAGAAAAGAAGCACCTTTTTAAGGTGTGCAGGTACAATGGTTACCCTATGAAGTTCATCAGGCACCATGGACTATCATCCAGGCCCTCCCTCCCCATCAGGTCCCAAACAGAAGAACATACATCACAGAGACTTCGTATTACTCTCCCGTATATTAACACCGTCTCAGAAGCCACGGCTAGGATATTGGCACCCTATGATGTGAGGGTGGCACATAACCCCAACCAGATGCTGCGATCTAAGGTGATGAGATTGAAAGATCCACTCCCCACCATAGAGAAGTCCAATGTCATTTAGAGGATCAACTGTGAAGGTTGCTCTGCTAATTACGGGGGGGGGGGGAGACCTCCAAACGTGTCAAAACTAGAATTCACGAGCATAAGTTGGCGGTAAGGAGAGGCGACCAGTATTCCCAAATCGGGGCGCATATGCTAGAATCTGGGCATAGGTTCGATTTTAGCAACGTGCAGGTGATGGCCAGTGACAGCACGAAGGGGGGCTGGCTCCTTAAAGAGGCGTGGCTCTCTAACGAAGAATCCATCAACAGACATGTGGACCTATGCCCAGCACATGTAATATTAAGAGCATGGGCAATGCGTGACCGTTCCTCCGGAGAAAAACGGTGTAACATTACGTGCCTTCGGCAAAGAGGGTTGACGGAGGAGACGGGCCTTGGAAACACCCAGACAGGGAATAACCAGCAGCAGAGTAACTCTCCACCTGCTGAAACATATGCCCCTCCCTCATGGATACAGGAGTGGATTGACAGCCAAGAACCAGGTGCCGATGAATTGAGGGTCTCCCCGGGAACAGCGAGGAGTTTGACAAAAAAGCGATCTGGTATAGACTTTGGGTTATTAAACAATCATGATTCGAAGGATTGGAATGCCACGTGTAATTCCACCGGCGATCCTGCAACTAACTTTTTTTTTTTATTGAAAATTTTTAAAATTTTACAAAATAAGAAAAAACAACCCTCCCCAACCCACCCCAACCCTCCCACTCCCTCCCTCAACTTTCCCAGAGCTGAATATAGGCTTAATTAAATTTTCTTGAATTCTTAAAGAAAAAAAATATAAACCATAGATAAGTCTAAATACGTTACTTAAACTACTAATAGAATAATTAACAATAATATATATATATAAAAAAGACATAAATATTAAAGAAAAAAAATACTTAAAAAAAAGAAGAATAAAGAGAAAGAAGAAAAGAAATATAAGAAAGTAAAATAATAATAAAACATATAAAGAAAAAAAAATAATACAATCTATAAAATATTAAAATTTGTGTATAAATTATTGATAAACTAAGTAATATTTTTTTATATCCAACTTATGTTGTATAAAATCTATCCATTTTTCCCATACCACAAAAAATTTCTCTTGCGATTGATCCTTTAAAAAAGACGAAATCTTTGCCATTTCCGCCAGATAGGATACTTTAAAAAACCACTCTTGCAAAGTAGGCAAAGATTCCTTCTTCCAGTATTGCCCTACTAACAACCTTGCGGCTGTAATTAAATTTAACATCAATATAACCTCCTTAGTATCACAATCGGTAACAATACCTAGCAAAAACAATTGTGGGGTAAATTTTACCCTCCTTCTAAAAATTCTTTGAATATTCCACCATATCTTAATCCAAAAGGCTTTTATATTTTTACACGACCACCAAATATGGTAATAAGTAGCATCCAAACAACCACATCTCCAACATTTGGGCTGTAAGTCGGGATACATACGAGACATTTTTTGTGGATCAAGGTGCCATCTATAAAACATTTTATAAAAATTCTCCCTTAAGTTCTGGGCTTGTGTAAATTTAACATTTCTCACCCAGATGATTTCCCAGGTATCTAGTAGAACTGGTTCACCAAAATTTTGTGCCCATTTAATCATACATTCTTTAATTAATTCTGGTTCTGAGTCCAATTCTACTAGCAACCCATAAATTCTCTTAATATGAGTTCGTCTTTGATCTTTTACTTGTTTAACAAAATTTTCATCTTCTCTAAGCAAGCCCACATTACGATCTATCTTCCATCTGTCTGCTATTTGTCTGTACTGAAACCATGAATATATAATATTTTCTTGTGCTAAATCTTCCAAAGATTTTAACTGCCAAATTTTACCATCCCATCTAAGCAATTGTGCATAAGAAACACTATCCATCTTAACTCCTCTCCTTATCCCCTCTATCGCATGCCAAGGTATAGCCCATAATGGTATTTTAGAATCACTTCTGTAATATTTCCTCCAAACCCAAAGTAGAGAAATCCTTATAATATGGGATTTAAAAACCCGGTCAACTTTTTTATTAAAAATTAAATAGGCATGCCATCCAAAAAGTAAATCCCAACCCTCCAAGAGGAGTATTTCTGCATTTGTTAAATTAACCCAATCACTAATTAATGTTAAGGCCATAGCATCATAATACAATTTCAAATTTGGTACCTTGAGTCCACCTCTCTCACGAATATCTTGTATAATTTTAAGCTTTACTCTTGGTTTTTTCCCCGCCCAGATAAATTTATTGATACCTTTCTGCCATTCATTTAAATTGACCTCATTCTTTAAGATAGGTATCATTTGAAATAAGAAAAGGAATTTAGGCAGGACATTCATTTTAATCGCCGCAATTTTTCCCAAAAGAGATAATTGCAACTTCTCCCAATTTTTCAAGTCTCTTTGTATCCTGACCCACAACCTTTCATAATTATTTTTATACAATTTTACATTAGAGACAGATAAAGTAACCCCCAGATATTTTACCTTATCCACAACCTCAAAATCTGTCAGATTAACCAAAGTCTGCTTATCCATATTAGTCATATTTTTGGGTAATATTTTAGTCTTATTGTTATTAATTTTAAAACCCGAAACCCGTCCATATTGATATATCAATTGTAATAACTCTATTACGGAGTGAGTAGGTTGGGACAGGGTAACCACCAAAAATCCTGCAACTAACTTTATTAATGACATTTCCCATTTGAATTGTTATTGCCTTGGGAACGCAGGAGAACAACGGGGAGATGAGAAGCCTGTTCGCTATAATCTTAGAGCTTCCACACGCTCCTACAGACATTTGAGAGGTACGACTCCCCGTAGGAATGCACAAGGAGATGCAAGTCACGACTGTAAGGATTCCGCCCCTCTCCTTTTAAGGAAGATTGCATACCCCCAAGTAATGAGTGAATACACAAACAACAGTGAAGGGACAGCTCCCTCGGAAAAAGGGGTCAGCAATCAATTTGTGGGTGCCACGAATTCTGGAGAGGGTGTTAAAATCACCCCCATTGAAGAGAAAATAGAAAGGGGAGTTAATAAAGTGATACGAAGGATCGGGAAACAGGATGATGTAAACACAATGGAATCATGGGCTACAGAGACAAACAATGAGGGTATAGTTTTGAAAGAGGATCGTAAACAGAGAAACAGGGGGAGGAGAAGAGAAATAGAGAGTACCAAGAAGGAGGATGAGGTGAATAAACAACATAAACACAGACAGTGCACATCTAATTACGTGGAATTAAGGAGTCCCCCCGACTTACAGTTATGCAAAGAAGGGAGGAAGAGCTGCGGTACCAGCACAAGTAAGGAAAGTGAGGAAATTACAGCTTGCAACACAGAAACTACGATCAAAACGCAGGTGGATTGGCTGGGACCCATGACGAGGTCAAGAAGCCGGGCGCAAAGAACGCCACACTTATAAATAGCTTCTCCCATCGACTGGAGACTACCCTGATGATGCTGGCAGATGCCAGCGAAAGCTTGGTTTTATTCTGGTTTTATTAAAACTTTTTATAGTTTTATAACTTCCTGGTGTTCGTATATTTTATTGTTTAATATATATATACACACACACACACATATACCTGTAACTCAGCATAATGTTTTATGTACCTGGTAAAATGAAATACCTTTCATCTAAACTTAAATTGTTACAAATTTGTTTTAAGGTGCCCAGAGACAGTAGTGCTTTAGTAAGATTATGAGCACAGGCATATTGTGCATATTGTTGTATATTAAAATTTTATTATGACAATTTTATAATTATGTTATGCTTGGAGGACTGCATTCTCAGAAGATATCAATTAAATAGAACACATTCTAAAATGAGTATGGACTGGTTACATAAGCGTATTTTAGAACCTCTGAGATCATCCTTGACACAAATACTATCAATAAGGAATGTTTAAAAGGCAAGGCTGGAATTAATTTTTACTTTCTATTGGTGAAACATTCAGCAGAAGTTATCTCCTCATCCTATAAAAAAATGGCCCACTGGATTAAATAGGATTCAAATTCTAGTTTGCCAAATTGTCAGAGTGCAATTGTAAAACAATCAGAAGTAATTCCAAAAGGATTGTTAGAAAGACAAGATTATTATTTTATTGTATTGTGTTGTATTGTGTTATATTGCATTGTATTACATTGCATTGTACCATACTATATTATGTTACATTACATTATATTGTTATAATAGTTTAAAAGCATTCTCTATTAGCATGGATATTGTGGAAGGCGACAAATGATGAAATGAATATTGAGCTATCATGATGCTAACTTAGAACACATTTTTAGCAATTAACCATTTGTGAAACCTTCAAATTCTGTCAATGCTTCTCTCCACTTGGTCAAGATTAATCTATGCATGTTTACTTTTGAGCAGTAGATTTCATATAGTCAAGTAGGCTTGGTTTACCAAGGCAATTGTATGGAATTATAACATAATTGTAGCAGTAGCAAGTGGTTAACCAGAATAGCTGTGTAATTAATATAAATGCATTTTATGATCATACTGTATATTCTGTCTGAAATATAAATTAGTCAAGAAACCATTGATTCATTTGCTATTCAGCATTGAGTTTCATACCTACTACTTTCAAGTATTTTTTTCCCCATGGTTATTTTGTTTGCTCAGAATCTCCTCCTGTCCTGTGGAATCTTAGTGTACTCTGGAAGAGGATTTTTGATCTTCTTCTAAGAAGACATACTTGGTCCATGAATAGTAACTGGGAGATCTAGAAGGTCTCACAGTTAACCATGACAGAAAGGAATATGGCTGCAAACACATACTCCCATTATAAGGAAAAGTCTTTGAGGAAGTTTGCCTGCTGTAATTAATCTCATGGTTCAACTGGAAGAAAATTGGAAAGTCACTGATCATAAAAGATTTAATCCCTGAATCAGATAATAAATCATTAACAGGTAGAATCTTTAGTCAGGAAAACTTAGTGGGAAAAAGCTTCAGTGGTTGTGCTGTGAACGTGCAGTTTCCTTGGATTAAAAATTCTGAGTTTTGTGAATAACAGTCTAGTAGTGCTTCATGCTCCTTTTTTGTGGATGCTTGCAAAAGACTGCAAGGATTGAGCCAGGAGACTATATAAAGTTGCTGATATATACATAATATAAATGTGCACTTAATATATCTTAGGGAGCTACCTTAATGGAGTCATAATGCAACAACCATATCATTCAAAAGCACTTTGAGAATAGATTGTTAACAGTGTTCAACATCTCTAGTGCTGCAGGGCTAAGAACAGGGAAACAAATAATATGTTTTCTTTCCAGAGCTATGCTTTGGAGGGGAGAGAGGGGGAGAGAGGAATCCTATAGTTTCACTCCATACAAAAGAGAAAGAAAATAAACTGCTTGCAATTTACTTGTTCAAATTCTTGTTTCATATATTGTTCAATTGTCCATGTGTGTGCAAAACAAATCCATCCAGCCAATTCCTGTGGGAGAGAGCCACAAAACCACCAGGCCAATTTCCCCTTTGATCTCAAGAGATCTAACTGCCAGGAGATAGAAAGTGAAATGAGGTATAAATCAATGCATCATATAGGATCAGATCATTCCCACGTTCTGTGGACCAGTAGCATTTCAAAGGAGGCTAACTGAACTTTGATATCAGATATGTCAGATCCGAGTCATAAATAATTACCATTCATTTTGACCTATGAGAATATAGGTCTGGAGCTACTTCTGAACTGATGCTGAAACCTCATATGGAAAAGTCTAAGATCTTCACTTAGTCATATCATTCTGACTTTTAAGAATTATGAAGGCTAAACTACACAGCTTCCCAATTCTCCGTATAACGGAAGGTCCTGTGCAATGTTTGTGTCAGTAGGAAGAACTATAGGATCTGGGATATATTTTGGATTTACTCATGTTTTTTCTGGCACAATTTTCCTTCCATCCTTCCTTAAAAACTAGCATAAACTCTGCTTGAAAGTTAGAACCCAAAAATATGAATAATCCTAATATTATCTAGGAATAAATGTAATAGTTTAAGACATATTTCTGACTTAGAACCACTTGGTACAAAGATGTAATCCTGGTCAGTAGATGTTGTTTAATCTTCAATGAACTTTGAGCAGACTTCATAGAGAGAACTGTTCGTAAGAAGAACTGTAGTGTTATATTTTTTTCTATTACTGCAGTAGGAATAAAATGCTATTGTTCAATTGTTCCTTTGTAGCACATCTGTAGTATGTTGTGATGGTTAAATCTGGAAGGCATGTCAAGGGAACTGAATGATTCTTAGAACTTTATATAAGATGTTGATGCAATTGGGAACAATGAGCACAGGGCCCTTATGTTTAATTTATATACAAGCAAAACTATCATAGAGTCAGATAAAGTCACATATAATTTCAGAAAAGAAAATTTTAGAAAAAAATGGGGGATTAATAGAAAAATAGAAGAACTAAGAACATCATATTAGACTGCTTGCTAGATGTCAAAGTTACACCAATAGAAATAGATTCAAAACTATCCCCAAATTAAAGGGGTCATCAACATAATGAACAGAAAACATTAAGAAAAAAAGTGACAAATGCTCAAATAGAGAGAACAAAAAGACAAAGACATTTAAAATTTCCATTTTTGGAAGATGTTACTAATAAGAGCAACAATCAGCATAAAATTAAATAATCAAAAAGCCAGGAAAGATCAATAAATGAAGCTTAGTGTGCATGCCTGCATTTGCATATGTCTTGGATGCAAAAGACAGGGAAGATATCAGTGCCTGAATGGATATTTTCAGGGAAGCAATCTGAAGAATTGAAGTCAACATTGCAGTTTTCGTTGTTAAGTTCTAGAAAAGGGCACTGCTTCTTAAAAATAGCACTGATGAGCTGGACTAAGTGTTGGAAAGACAATCAAAGTAATCAGGAAGATGAAATGATTCCATTACAATTAAAATTGCAATGCGTGGGCCTTTCTTATTTAGAGGGGAAAAAAACCAAGCAAGAGTAGACATAATAGGATGTTCTGCAAGGATTACGTGCTATTGCTTTCCTGTCCTGCTTGTGAACTTTCCATTGGCATCTGATTGCTACTGTGGGAAAACAGTGCTGGAGTAGAGAATTCTTCTCACATTCTCATGTTAGTTTATTTAGGGATTAATGCGACTAATTGGTAACATTCCTCAGTGACAAGTATCGGATTATTATAATACTGGAATAGAAAAAAAGATTGCAGCAGCTGTGAGCCCTTTGTACAGAGGACAGATAACTACTGGGAGATTTATGATTGCATATTGTCTGTCTGAAAGGCTGTTCGCTTAAAGAGCTCTTCCAGACAACCATACTAAAGTGTTATTTATCAAGCTTTGAGTCAGTAGAAAAGTAGGCCAGCATAAACTACATTTCTCACATGGTTGCTCTCTTTTCAACAAGAGTAACAAAGTTGAAGAAGGGTGCATTATTATACACCTACTATAGGCCAAGATAATGATAATTATTGATGGATTCTCCAGCTTTGTTTCTCCTGCTTCCTGCCATTAAGAAGACAACTACTGGTCATTTTCCTTAACATTGGGCAAGGTTGGTGTGGTCTAGTGCTTTCACTACCTGCCAAACTGCCAGATTAAGAGGTTACAATGTGCAAGATCAGGTCTCTATGCAGCAAATTCCTACCTCTGTGAACTATATGCCAGGTTATTTATGCACATGGGTTTAGTGCTCTTCTGAAAGAATGCTAAATCTGGGTCCAAAAATACTCTTGCTGATAGAACACAGATAGAAAAAAGATAGGAGGTGAAATGGGAAGTAATGCTAATTAGCAAGTTCCATTTTCTGGTTGTTATTTTGTGGATGACAATGGGGCATGGGAGTAGCTGGTTGGAGTAGTGAGGCTGGCTAGGTGTTGGGTGTGGAGTGTTGTGCAAAAGCATCAGGATTTCAGAGCTGGATCGCTACTCCAACTAGGTTGTTTGGTTGTGGGCCTGGATCTGGGGAAAGTGACTTTACTACTGATATAAGTGAAAAATGAAAGAACATGCTACAACAAAATATGGGGTTCTTGGTGCTCTCTGAACTTGGTGGTTGACGGTGTTATCTACTTTGGTAATAAAACATCTGCAAGAAAGCCACTAAGCTTAGAGAGTGCCAAGGACCTCACAATTCAACCTTGAGCTACAAATATTCTCTTCTATTGGTACAACAAAATGTTTCAGTATATTTCAATTTCTTCAAAGCAAATTTCAGCCAGGCTGCTATCTATCTTTCTTTCTCTCTTGGGCAAAACATTTCTACCATTTGTTCTGAAGTGTTCCAAAACCTTGGATTCTAAGATACCCAGCACTCTTGGTGGAAATGAAGGAGTCACCATGTCTGCAGTGCTGTTTCTGCTTCCTGGAAACTAATAGGGGGGAAAACTTCCAAAGCTGATGTAGATTCCAGACTAGTTTGTGGGCATGTTGGGGAGTTGAGAGAATTTAGAATCCATCAGAATCATTGTTCCTCTGGCATGACTCCCTCCCTAAACTCTTCCATGTCTCCTTTTCTCTCTGCTTGATTCTTGGCATGGGCAGCCTCAAAAAAGGGTTTCTGACATCATATTTCCCCATTTGAGGACAGAAGATCTGTAACCCTAGAGGAAAAAAATAGGAACAATCCTATAGTCTCTTGGAAATAAATCATCTCATGAACCGCAAGACTGCAGTCAGCATTTCTCATTTTTTTTCTGATGGACCCACATCATACTGTCTCTATTAAATGTTAATAAATGTATTTATTGTTGATTGACCTAAATAGTTAGATCTTTTTGTCTGCATGTTGGATGTGTAGGATATTTCAGTGGAAAATACTGAGTATGTAGTTCCACTTTGAAATATCATATGCTGTAGATGAACTCAGTTTGTGATGAATCTATTTATTAGATGGAGATGTATATGCAATTTTATGATTCATGTCTTGGTCATACAGCATTATAATTTACTAATGACTCTATGAGCAAGTCATGATCTGCTGCCTTTGCTTCTCCCATTTGGGAGAATGATTAGATAAATCTGAATCAGCTGCCTACCTTATTATCTGAATCTGAAATCCTACTTTATTCCTCTCCAACAACTGGGGATCTGTACAACAAGATTACAAGATTTGTAAGCCCCACAGAGTCAGAAAGTATGCAGGTTTAATACATTATTAATCAGCAGATTAATATTTTCTTTCCCACTTTCCACTTTTTTTCCATGTGAATTTGATATGAGGAATTGGTAACATAATTCTCTAGAGTTTGCTGTAGCTTTCCTTTTTTTTCCTGTTTAATAGACTCAATGTTATCTTGGGTACTAAAGAGTTCCACTATTATTTTCTTAAGAGTCCATCCACTTCATATGGATATAATAAAAGTGAATTCTCTGTTGCCTTGCTTTGTTATTGTTATTAAGAAAACATCATTTGTGAACATTTGCCTCATTAGCATTTGTGAATTGAACACTCATAGACTGTATACTAATAGATATTTTTTTTAAAAAATGGGATAATTGCTTTAAACTCTTTGTCCAGATGAGCTACATTGTCTTCAAAATGTATTGAGATCCTTGATGTCTACAGATATCAAGATTTATTTATTGAGACCATTTCCTGTTTATCTATTAGAGAGAAGGGTTGGTTTCCAGTTTATTTTTGAAATAGAAGGTAGAAATATTCTTATGGCCTGTCAAATCTCTAAGCAGACAATTTTATATAGAAATGTGGTAGTGTTTGGTCAGTTGCTTAGGGATCTGTCTAAATAACATCTTGGTTGTGTTAAGTTCAGTTTTGTGGTTTTCCAATTTAGGGCGACTAGATCATACTCAGTAATATGTTTTAATAGTTAGAAAAAAATATTGAATGTATAATGCCTTTAGCATTTAAAAAGTTTTAAAATTCCTATAATTAATTGGGATAGCTTCATATTTATTTATTTTGTTTAGTTATCGAATCACAGAGTTATTTGATAAATTGGTATGAAGTTTTTGGCTTTAAATACTGTAGGGTTGATTTGTTATTACTGGTGTTTTTAATTCATTTCTATTGTTCCTGTTAGAATTTAAATTGAATTGTGCATAGTACAATAAGGCAACCTCTATCTAGGCAGTATACTGGATCTGATAAAGAATGAAAGTTTTGAGTTAGGGATGCATAAATACTTTCAGGTCCAACAGCCCCAGAAAACACTGAGTATCTATTCCATTTCCCCCCTCTTTTGCACGTTTTTTTGTGTTAAGACAAAAATGTATGTAAATATGGGGAAAACAAAGAAGCATTATATTTGAATCTCTCTTCTTGTTTGAGGCAAGGAAGGAACACAATAAAACCCTGATCTGAGGTAAGTGACTTTAGCCTAATTGTATATTGATATGTTCATCAACATTATTTTGGATTTTCTTCATAACTACTCACTCCATACATTCAGTCAGTCAGTGTGTACTGAGGGGTTTTTTTAAGTTTTCACATTAAAAAACAAGCCCATTGTATACGTAGCTGCTTGCTTATAGTACTATCCCAGGGGACAATACCATTGCAGACATGAAAGGGCTATGTTCTATGTTTTAGCACAAGCTATTCTTTGGCTTTTCACTGGCATTTTAAAAATGTATATGACATTAAACAGTGCAGATCAAAGCAATGCTTCTATTTCAAAAGCAGTATTTCCATCTCATTGTCTCCCCACTACCACCACCATTCCTTGTAGAAATTTAGTGGTTAAATTATCTGATTCTATATCTAGGTCCAAGCATGAGCTGTGTGTTGGGGGTGGTCAGTTACCCAGGACTCAGAAATCTAGATTGCCTCAGCCCCAGGCTCAGACATATTATATGATGAACAAGAAATGAGGCTAGATTGTATGTCATTCTTAAGGCTGTTTATGAAAATTTATTATACTATATCTATACCTCAATTGTCCAAAACTGGTGAGATTTCCTGGAGCCAAACAAAACAGCAGTGTTATAGCAGAAGAACACATATTCTGTACAGTGAGTTTTTGGCCCAGGGGCTTCTATTTAACAAACCTGCTCTTTTAAGAACTACCATTCCTTGTTTGTAAGCAATAAGAAGAGAAAACATGAAGAGAGAAAAAAAAATCAAGCCAATTGTGAGGGACATCAACTCCAAGAACAGAAGATCTGGAGCTAACAAAAATAAATAAATAAATATGGATATATTTCAAAGGAGAAAATCTCCCATTTTGTCTGAGATACACATTTAAGATATTGTGTAGAGTATTAATGGGTAAGATTGCTTTTTGGAGTAAAAGACCTCACATAAAAAAAGTTGTATCTGCAAGTTTCTTGGAATGCTTGGGCCAGGCTAAAATGTTATGTAAAGAGTGAACAAAGAATTCCCAACTCAAGATAGCCCAGAATCTGTTGTTTTGAAAAGGTGTGAGAAAAGAACTTATTATTTAAACCTGGTGCTGATGTGGGGATGTAGGATGGAGATTTATGTTCTGCAGCAGGAAGATCTTTTGTATAAACATGAGTAATTTCTTGTCTATGTCAAAAACCTGAGTTTGTAAAACTTTTGTTCATTTTTTTTGTATTTATCCTCATACTTAGCAAAACTTGTTTAAACTTTCATTGGCATTAGAACAGGGGTCTCCAGCCTATCGGCCACCAGGCCACAGGAGTGACTGCTGGGTGCTAGTACTCACAATGCGTGTGAGTACTAGCATTGCTGCCATGCGTGCACCTGTTTGCTCATGTGCATGAGTGCAAGCACATTTCCCTGCTCCTCCCTTTCCCTCCAGGCCACCAACCTGGAAAGGTTGGGGGCTCTGCATTAGAAGATAAAAATGTAGGCAAAGTTGCATTATCATTTGTATATGTATTTTACCAGTCCTCTGGCTGATTTTATTTAATAATTCAAAATAGATATTGCAATTATGGGGGAGCACCATAGATTCTTAAGGTATTAAATTATGTTGCTACAGAATGGTACAGAAGTCCTTTCCCTTGCACTATATTTTAACACAGGGATGACTATCTTGTAGTTCTCCAGATGTCATTGTTGTTGTTTTTGCTATTGCTGTTGTTGTTGAACTTCATCTTTCATCATTCTTCTTCCTTGGCCATGATGACTTAGGCTAATGGTGTTTCGCAGTTTCTAGAGGGCTTTAAAAAACAACAACATGCACGTACAGTACTTTTTTTGAAATAATTAGGATCTTTTGTCCAAATTCAATCACTATCAATATTTGTTTCTCTGAGTTAGCAGATGTCCTACTGATCTTATTTAGCTTCACACTTTTTCAGAACACTTGACCTGATGAGATCTTAGCCCATTATTTATTAGATAATCATGATTTCATATCTGCTGTTACTTATAAATAAAATAAGTGACTTTTAGGGAATGGCATTTTTCTTTTTAAGAATTTGGCATAGGAAAATAAAAAAAATGTAAAAAAACGTTGTACTTTCTGCACATATTTTCTCACAGTTGGGGAATTGTTCTTGTAGAATTGCCCACTCAAGACCAAATTTCATGAAGAGGCAATCTGACATTATAGCATTTATGTGATTCAGCAGGGTTAGCAGGCAAAATTCTATATTTTATCCCAATTCATTATTATTGTATTATAAAGTTATTTCTCTTTTTTCTTACTTATAGATACGTGTGCCTAAACAAGAATTAAAAAAACCAGTAAATTAGATAATATTTACAGATAATAGGTTTTATAAGATTATTTCACTAGATCAGCTCAATGGGTTTTTTGATTTTTATATATATAAACATTTAATTTTTTGCACTGGTCACTTACCATAATAAAGAGGTTATGTAGCGCGTGTGCATGTGTGTGTATGTGTGTGTGTATCAGATTTTGCAGCTATTAAGCCTCTCTGAATTTTCCCTTGAATTCCTTATTTTCCTTTCAGAAATTGGTCCTATAACCATTACCGCAGATCCTAAGAAATTTCAATATGAACTCAGAGAATTATATGTTCAGGTGAGTGGATTATTTCTTTAACATCAGTTTCACAGAAGGAGTGAAATATCAGACTGTTTCCTATCAGCCTGCATGGGGGAGGGGTTAATTGTATAAGCTTCACTGTATTAGATGAAAAGCTCCAGGATATATTAAACTTCAGGAAAGTTTAATTCCTGTGTTCCTAGCTTAATACATGCAGGAGTTTTCTGTGTCAAGGCATTTTAAAAGGTGATTTACTATCTATATCTACATTCTAAAGTAATGCAGTTAATTTGTAACTGTAAAGCAGAATGCTGTAATATTCTCCATTTAATTATTTTTATTATTTTATTTATTATTTTTCTCTGGCATAGCATAGGAAGTTACCTAATTATCTAGGTTAATTCATATATTGTGACTGGTTGGAAAGTTCCAAGTGTCTCAATTTTGGGGGTGGATTCTAGAACAAACCTCAGTTGAGCTAGAGAGATCTACAGAATGAAGATAAAGACAACCTCACTCAACGTGATCTCTCCAGATGCTGACTGCAGATGGGGGGGGGGCTTAAAATGCAACATGTCTAGAATATGATACATGATGTTAGGAAAGACTTGAGTTGAAAGGAGTGGGTTTAAAGCTCATGTCATACACTCCAAAGAGAATAGTATCTTCAGAGTTGTAACCATTACTGAAACTATGAGTTCTCAGTGCTCAAAGCATCGTGTTAGCAGTTGGAATAAATAGGATTGTGCAAGGCATTATTGGATGGGAAAAAGGAGCGCAAAGGACTCTTCCTTCCCTCCTCTATCCACAGTATAAATCAATTAATGGATGGGTTATTTGTATGCTGGAAGGAGAAGCTGGACTTAATCAAATTTCCTCCCCACAAAATAATGGGTAGGAAACAAGGCTTAGGTAACTATTAGTCTCTACATGATTTTCATTAACTTGATGAGAGGCAAAAGGAAAAATGTTTATTTCCCTCAACCAGCTGATTTCTGAAGTAGCCTTCCCCAACCTTTAGAATTCTAGTGGGCTTTGTAACCCCTGACACACTAGAGCACCAGGTTAGGAAAGGTCATTTTAAACTAGGGGTCTCCAAACTTGGCATCTTTAAAACTTGTGGACTTCAACTCCCAGAATTTCTCAGTCAGCCATGCTGGCTGGGGGATTCTGGGAATTAAAGTCCACAAGTCTTAAAGTTGCTAAGTTTGGAGACCCCTATTATAATCCATGCTTTATTGCTTTCTGCCACCAAGCTTTTTGATTGTTTAATGTGAGTTGCTACAATGAAGGATTCAGACATGGGGCTGCATCCAAGGTTCCATAGAAATGCAAATGATTTTACTTCTTCTTTCTTCCGAATCTTCTGGATCAGGGATGTCAAACTGCTGGCCTCCAGGCTGGGCACATCACGTGGAAGCCATGCCCACCCCATTGCCAGCAATGGCAAAACCGTCCCGATATGTTGTACGATGTCATGTGATGTTGCGAGTTTGATATGTCTGTTCTGGATTGTCCCAACTGATCCATCACTTAAAATATCATAATTTTTAAAATGCAAGATTAAACATAAGGAATTGTTTGCTAAAATACTTGTTTGCCTGGCTCTGGAAGGACATCTTCTTACGTGCCCAAAATACATACACACTGAGGTATGGGAAGGGGAACAAAAGAAAAACATGACTTAATAAAATAAAAAGGCATCATTATAACTTTACAGCAATGAGACATATTTATGCCACAGGGAAGGAAAAAATGTATGTTTTTCATTAGTTAGGAGGGTAAAGAATTAGTGTCATAATTTAATATCAAATGAAGTAGTGGAACATTTTTTTTTCCAAAGGAGGTTTTCAAATAATGTTCACTGCAGAAGTTTTGGTGATCAAATACAACAGCTTAATTGAGTGGGGTTATTTCAGGATATGTCCTATATGTTCCTGGCAATAATAAAAATAAAAGAGACAGAAACAATATAATTATGTTGTGGTAGAAAGTTGCTAAAGACAAGGAAGCTAGTTTAAAATATATTCACAATGGGCATATTAATAATCCTATCCTTCTCCAGTCTGGCAGCTTTGGGTTGTAAGAGTCATACGAAAGCACTGAATATGTTGACTGAATGGGTATTAACACAGTTGCCAATGAAAAACCAAGCCCAGAGAACTCCTGTACCTCAACACTCCAAACCTTAGTTAAATCTACTTTATACAATCATAATCTGACCCTTTCTTGATGCATTGGGCTATCTTTCTCATCATCAACATTCAAGATCAATTTTGAGGAAGTCAGGCAGAAAATCTGCTTTGAAGCTATTATTATACTGAGGCATGCTATACTGAGTAAGTCAAAAATAGAATATAGTATTCATTTTTGTGTATTCTGACATCCTAATATAAAATTTCTGCATTTTGGAACACTAAATAAAAAAGGGAAAAATTAAATAAAATCAATCATGGTAAATTATTGTTTTAAATTTCTGGAATGCACTTCTAAATTCAATTTCCTTTGCTGAGGACTGATTTAAGGAATCAGTCCATTAAGAGAATAAGTAGGTCCATAGGAATTACTTTGTTGGATTTAGAAGAAAAATTTTATTTTTATAACCATAACTTCTAAAAGCACGTGGTGAAAACATATATACTACAGACAATTATTTTCTTTTGCCATTCACCTACAGGAACAGAACATGGGAGATTCATTTCAGAATCACAGATAATTGTCATTGCCAAACTTATTTTAAAGTTACTTTGGGGGGGGGAATCTTGCACTCCTCTTCTCTTTGTAACACATTTTCTATCTGTCCTGTTCATAATCGCATCATGAGATTGAATACATGAGTCATGTATTCAATCTCATGATGGGATTGTGAACATGAGTCATTGGTATACATGCATTTCTGAAAAAGCAAGCTTCTGGAGAGTTTCACTAGATCAGAATGGAGCAACAACTGACTCGTAGATTAATCTCTATTTACATGTAGTACAGTAAGAGTAGGGAGTTGATTGGCTAAATTCCTGAACAAGAATCTCCATGAATTTAATAACAGAACTGGAAGGGACCTTGGAGGTCTTCTAGTTCAACCCCACCCCAAGCAGGAAACCGTATGCCATTCCAGACAAATGATTGTCCAATCTCTTCTTAAAAACCTCCAGTGTTGGAGCACCCACAATTTCTGGAAGCAAGTTGTTCCACTGATTAATTGTTCTAACTGTCAGGAAATTTCTTCTTAGTTCTAGGTTGCTTCTTGTCCTGCCTTCAGGTGCTTTGGAGAATAGCTTGACTCCCTCTTCTTCGTGGCAACCTCTGAGATATTGGAACACTGCTATCATGTCATGTCTAATCTTTCTCTTCATTAAACTAGACAGACCCAATTCCAGCAACTGTTCTTTATATGCTTTAGCCTCCAGTCCCTTAATCATCTTTGTTGCTCTTCTCTGCACTCTTTCTAGAGTCTCAACTCCTTTTTTTATATTGTGTCAACCAAAATTGGATTCAATCTTCCAAGTGTGATCTTATAAAGGCATTATAATCAATGAGCTTTCCAGGAAAAATTGGTTCTTTTTCATTTTCTCTATGAACAGTGTGTCTGAGGACAAAAGGAAGAGCTAAACTCCTCCCTCTCCATGAAATGAAGTCAAATAATTCAGGATGTGGGCAGAAATTTAACTTGCAATGGTAACCTCTATGGACTTCTAATGCTATATTGCTATATTGGATGAGTCTACCTATGGCTCTTCCTTTCATACTTCCTGTTCTGAATCCCCATTTTCTTAATCTTTATCTGTGGTCTTCCCTTGCTGTGATATTTCTTTATATATTTTAAATGCTGTTTGAACAAGGTACTTTTCAGGGACAGAGATAACCACTCTACTCCAAGGTCTGGGAGAAAACACTTTTGGAAAATTAGAAGGCCAGCTGTAACTGGGGATTATAATCTGGTAACATGTCTTAGAAAGCCTCAACATCTCCAAAATGACAATCCGATTCAGGCTGAAGATGTCCTTGAGTTATCCAGATAACCCAGAAAGGAGAAGATGTTTTTCCTTCTTTTGGTCTTCTTTCTATAAAGATATTTAAGGGCATAAATAAAAAATGGTGGCAGCAAGTCTCTGTTGTAAGCAATGACTATGCATTGTCCAGGTTGAATTTGGGAGATCCAGCAGTAAAGCAGCCTTTTATACTTTGCTGTTGGCTTTGCTGGGTGTGACTAATTGGAAATGAAGACAAAACATCTGGTAAATATTAAATTGAATATTTAGGATGCCAAATTTTAACCTAGAAGATTTTTTTTTGAGTCGTGTGTTTAAATGGTGTACATGAAAATCAACTGTTATTTTTAATCATTTTGTTTCTAAAATGGGAAAAACAGGAGAAACCAAAAAAAGGCTTAAGAAGATGAGGCTTTTAAGGAATAAAATAAAACATATACAACATTAGGAGTCAAGATAATATGGTAATTTATCAAAGCAATGTTTTCTTATAGCAGCAGGAAAAAATAATAGAGCTTATATTAATTTCCCCCCAAAGACAGAAAACCATTGCCAGTTCACATGAATCAAAAAACAAAACAAAAACACATTTCCTTTTAAAACATTCTTCCGCCATGTTAATTCTAGCTGCTAGATTTTTTTTTTTTTTGGCTTGGCTTTCCATTGGAAAATCAGAAGCTACATTTTGAAGTATCAGTGCTTCCAAACAGAGTAATGAATCAAGTTGTAATATATAGAATTTAGCTAATGAGCAGTTTTTATTGATTCTTTAGATGTGTTTCCTTCAAATGATCTTTCAGATAGGCTAGTGTTAAAAGCAATTAAAACTAGAAAATAGAATGCATTAGTAACTTGCAAAAATATTGTTACATCCACAGCCTTAGAAGTACAGGAAGAAAAACCTTATTGTGTAAATTATAGTATTAGGATTGGAATTTTTGTAACCTCTTTATCTTTCAGATTGATTTTGATTTAGGTCTCTTTGTTCATTTCTCTGTTTGCCATAGGGAGGTGGTGACTGTCCAGAGATGAGCATTGGGGCCATCAAAATTGCTCTAGAAATTTCTCTTCCTGGTTCATTCATCTATGTATTTACTGATGCCCGGTCCAAAGATTATAAACTGACTCATGAGGTCTTGCAGCTCATTCAGCAGAAGCAGTCCCAGGTATGAGTCCTCTTGTAATACTGCCTGTTCCAAACCACACTACAACTGTCCTATGAAATATATATTCTGTATACAAAAGGTGGGCAGTGCTATACTATTCTATTCAGAAATAAATCTTAGTATATGAGGTTGATTTTGTTATTGTATGAATATTGTGACTGTTTATTATATCTTTGTTGTGAGCTGTTTAAAAGGCAGAATGATTGAAATGGCATAAAACTTCCTTCCTTCCTTCCTTCCTTCCTTCCTTCCTTCCTTCCTTCCTTCCTTCCTTCCTTCCTTCCTTCCTTCCTTCCTTCAAGATTGCTGTCTAATATATCCTCAATTGGGAGGCAAATCAATGGTATAGCTCAGGGTTAGGCAACCTTGGCTCTTTTATGACTCATGGATTTCAACTCCCATAACTGGCTCAGGAATTCTGGGAGTTGAAGTCCACGAGTCATAAAAGAGCCAAGGTTGCCTACCCCTGGTATAGCTAATTCCGATGAATAATAATGAGGCTCAAACTATATTAATCTACGATTTTCTCTTATACATCTTATAATTTCTATGATTCCAATTTCTATGATTCCATTGATGATATTAAGGAAAACATTTGCTTTCCCCATGTAAAGTTATTGCTAATTCTGATGCTTATTTATCAAATTCATGTAGCCAAAATACCCTCACCTGTGCCAAGAATGAAAATAGCCACAGCTTGGCAGATCCATAAGAATGGAAGAAGTTAAAATGAAAATTAGATGAAGCCAACTTCAAAACAATCCAATTAAGACTAAGCATGCTCAACCAAGGGATGTAAGAGAGGATGGAAAAATTGATATGGCTGGATCAGGATATTCCACATTCTACTGTTTTCTTGCAAGGGCTTTTGTATGTGTGTTTGTGTGTGTATTGTGTTGTGTGTGTGTGTAGTAATTTCTTGGACTTTCTAGAATGCTGAGCCAAAAAGCTAAATCCCTTGAGCTGTCGGACAGCTCCTGTTGTTCTGGTGCTATTGATCAAAGTTGGAAATCCAGCTGCAATTCAGACTACAAAACATAACCTGGAAAATGCAGCCAGAGAGGAAGAAAAATCCTAGAAAGTCTCTTGAAAACAAGAGACTCTAGTTGCAACTTTTTACCTCTTCATTCAAATAGACCTTTAATCTGACAATTCCAGCAGTTATTTCGTTAAACAAAGTAAAACAAAAGCAAAAATTTGTCTAGGCGAGACGAGTGGCATATAAGTTTAATAAGTAAATAATACATACATTTGACTATAAATTAAAATTTGTAATTACATAATATTTAACATTAATAATTAACATTTGACATATTAATGTGGTCTGCCATTTTTCATTGTTATGAAATGTATTGCTACTTGTTTTGAAATTGAAGGTATTTATAATTTTTATCTCTTTAATATTATAGTGCATAGTTTTCTTCCACTGGCTGATTTCTGATGATCTGGTTTTCTTATTTTCATATGAAGACTATTTAAATAACCATCTTTTTTTAAAAAAAATCACGCAGATTGTATTTGTTCTAACCGGAGACTGTGATGACAGAACACATACTGGTTATAAAGTCTATGAAGAGATTGCTTCAACAAGTTCTGGTCAAGTTTTTCACTTGGATAAAAAGCAAGTTAATGAGGTAGGATGGGAGCTTGTCTTGATAATCTAATTTTGTTTTTTAAAATGGAATATAGGCTAAATATTTAATTTCCTGAATTTCGTGTCTGTGTGTGTGTGTGTGTGTGTGTGTGTGTGTGAGAGAGAGAGAGAGAGAGAGAGAGAGAGAGAGAGAGAGAGAGAGAATTTGTGAATTAATTAGGCTTGGAGATAAAACTAAATAAACCCAGGATTTATTTGGGAGGTGCAAATCAAATCAGCTTGCAGTAGAATCCACTAAAATTAAATCATTAAGCATCTGTTTTTTAATAATTACTCAAGGGCATTGAACTGACTTCATGATGGAAGAGAAATTTGAATCTATTGTAAATGTCTTTAAAAAAACCCTAATTGCTAGAGAATGATTTTTTTTTCCTCCTGGGAGGGTAAAACTTGCATCTGTGGCAGATACATGGAAGATGTAAAAAAGTACTTAGTTTCTTATGGGGTGGGGAGTTTCTATGAGAAGGGAGACCCAGATTTGAATCCAGACATAGCCACGATAACTAACTAACACTCTCAAAAATTCATTTATTTTATTAGGGTTATTGTGGGAGAAAATAGATATGGTGTGTGTGCCATTTTGAGTTCTTCAGTAAATCTAATAAATACATAAATATAAATCTAATAAATACATAAAAGAATTAAGAAGCACCACAGAACTTCAGATGCTCTAACTATGACATTTTATATCTTTTTTGTTTTTCTATTCATTTTCAACTTCTTTTCCGTTCCTGTGCTTTTTGCCTTTTCTTTGATATCTTTCTTTTTCTTTTTTGCTCCTAACTTTATATTAATTTGTATCAGTTTTTATCTTCTTGTTTAAAAGTTTTAATAAAAAATATATAGAAAAATATATTGGCATTGTGTCTTGACTTTATTTTATTCAAAATGCCGGATTCCCTGTTAGAACAGAAATCCTTTTCAAGAGGATATATCTAGATTTATTTATAAGAATTATTTTGTTTAATTATGACAATTGTTATATAAAAATAATTAGGAATAAATATACTGGAAAAAGTTCAAATAGAAATAGAATATAATGATTTTGCTAATAAATTCTTTATGGAAACTCTGTTTTCTATAATATCTTTGTTTATAGCATGTAAAGAAAAACAGTTTTATTTCCCCATCTTCTTATATCTCACTTTTCTTGTTTTCATCAAATGTCAGTTTGCTTGTTCTCCCCATCAATAGGGTTTATTTTTTAAACAATTTGTATTGGCTTTAATATAAAGAAATAAAGAAAAAAAAGTACAAAACAAGATGAAGAATAATAATAGGATAGTGGACGTAGCAGTATTTGGAGCAGAATAGAAGAGAAACTGGAGAAGATAACAAAATACAAAGACTTGCAAATAGAATGACTTTGGCAAAAGAAAACAAAGATAATTCCACTAGTAATAGGTGTCTTGGGTACAATCCTAAAACATATGGATTGCCACTTGAATACCATCAGCACTGACAAAATCAGTAATTTGTAAAAGGAAGTAATTTGGAATAGGTCAGATCCTGTGACGATACCTTTAATGCCATCAAACAGCAACATCTGCTGACTCCAAGTCCTTGGAGAGGATTCTCATCAAAATACTTGGTTGACTGTACAACTAACCATAATAAATATAATAACAATAGTACCACAAACCTCCAACGTTAACCCCAAGCTTGGGACCGGAGCCAGGTCTTAAGAGCCTTCCAGAACCCCAGGAGAGTAGATGCCACTGTTCTTGAGTAGGCTCACCACCACTTTCTTTAGGGCCAGGGAGACAAACCTTCTCTTTTTTTATTATAACAATATTTTATTAAGTTTTATAAGGGTAGGGTAGGATAGAGTCAATATAGGTATTGGGGTTCAGGGTAAGGTTCAGGGATGGGGTTGGGATAAGGGTAGATACAACAATGGGATTGCCCCCAGTAACATTTCCACGCTTTAGCAAGCAGACTATTGTCCGGATACAAATATTCAATAACGATAATTAATATGATAGTAAATAGCTATGGTCAATAAGAATAACAGTGATCATAAAGAGTATCAGTTAATCAGTAAATATCATTCATCTTGTTAAATTTCACAATCATTTCTCGCTAGTTCGTTTTGCTAACCATTGATAAAAAATTTCCCAAGTTTTAAAATAGACTGAATCTTCTTTTTTTTAATCTCTAGGGTTAGTCTGTCCATTTCTGCACATTCTGAAATTTTCCTAATTATGATCTCATCAGATGGTATATTTTCATTTTTCCAATATTGGGCAAATGCTATTCTCGCAGCTGTCAATACATGTAATATTAAATATTCTTTCTCATAATTGGATCTTAATATTCCTAACAAAAACAGTTCTGGCTTAAATGCTATCTGTATTTTAGTCATCTTTTCCAGCCATGTATGAATCTTAAACCAAATTTTTTTTGCACTAGGACATACCCACCAGATATGGTAATAAGTACTTGGCTTTTGTTTACATTTCCAACAATTATTCGAAACATTTTTAAACATTTTCACTAGTCTTACTGGTGTCATGTGCATCTATAAAATAAGTTTTTATATAAAACTTTATATAAGTTTTCTTTATATGAAGCTGCTTTAGTCAGTTTAATATTTCTACCCATAGCTTTTGCCAATCTTCTAAGTCTATAGAATATCCACAGTTTTTTGCCCATACTATCATTGTTTCTTTTACTTGTTCTTCTTCCATCTTCCAATTTAGCTGAAATCTATAAAGTTTCTTAATCAAGTTTTCATCTGTTTTCAAGAGTATTTGGTCAAATTCTATCGTTCTTTATAAAAATCCCATTGTCTTTACATCTTTCTCATATCTTGTTGGGATTTGCAAATAAGGCCACCATGCTAAGTCAATACCTTGTTGTTGTAGGTCTTGCCTATCTTTAAGTTTTCCATCCTTGTCCAAAATGTCTTTGTAAGTAACAAGTTTGTCGTAGTTAATTAAATTTGGGTAAGCAAAAGCTTCCATTGTTGAAAGCCACTCTGGTATTTTTTTTTTTTTGTTTTATTCTCTCCCATTCTAAAAACAGTACATTCCTTATACCATGGTTTTGAAAATATCTGTGTATTTTATTTTTCCCATACCACAGGAAGGCATGCCAACCCAGTTGTAGGTCATGCCCCTCTAGGTAGAGAAGTCTTTTATTTCTCAACATTATCCATTCTTTGAGCCAAGATAAAATGGACAAAAATGCCAAATCTTGGTTGACTGTACAACTAACCATAATAAATATAATAACAACAGTACCACAAACCTCCAACGTTAACCCGAAGCTTGGGACCAGAGCCAGGTCTTAAGAGCCTTCCAATACCCCAGGAGAGTAGATGCCACTATTCTTGAGTAGACTCACCATCACTTTCTTTAAGGCCAGGGAAACAAACCTTCTCTTAAAGAGGATAATAAAATACCAGTCCATGGACCTATCTCTTGGTCATCTCCTGGGCTTCCTTAACAACACAGGAGGGACCAGGATCTACAGATAGGTGGATGAACTAACAGATTGGATGAAATTGTCCACTTCCTTGGGCATCACAGAATTGATTTCAGTCCAGATAACCACATAAGACCAGTGATGGCGAACCTTTTAGAGACCGAGCGCCCAAAAACTGGCCCTGTGCCTGCTCCACCCCCTGCCCCACCCCCCATCCCCCGCACCACCTGCCCCCAGGGCCACTCACCGCTTCCAGGGCCCGCCACAGATCGCCCAGGCAGCCCAGCAGCGTTATGGTGGTTACACCCTCTGCCCGTGCCCTGCAGTATCAACAATGCACAATGGGGTGTGAGGGCAGAGTCTTGTCTATGCTGCCTGGCTGCCATGCCCTTGGCTGCGCTGCTCCGCATGGGCCATGCTCAGGGGCGACTTTCCTTCAGGGGGGCTGCTGGAGAGGAGGGGGTCACGGCACGTGTGCCCACAGAGAGGGCTCTGAGTGCTGCCTCTGGCACCCATGCTGTAGGTTTGCCACCACTGACATTTATTTATTTATTTATGAGACTTATATACCGCTTTAAGTGCAAGCACTCTCTAGTAAGCAATGAATATATATATTTACATTGCCCCCAACAATCTGGGTCTTCATAGACATAAGACTATGCCTTGGGCAATTCACTTATACTTGCCTAGTGAAATACATTCTCAGATATATGGAAAAAACATTTTTTAAACATTTTAGCCTTGACCACACAAAATAATATTGGCAGTCTCTTATATCAGTAGAGAGCCAATTCATAAGCAGAGGCGCAACAACCCAATGTGGTAATATTGGAATAGCATTGTTTTTCCATTATAGTAGAATAATATATCCCAAGGTTGGTGTAAGGACCCACCCCACTTTGCATCTTAAGAAGACAGAACTCTTGGAATAGCTCTTCCAACAGGAATCCTTTATTAAGAGAAAATGGTTGCAGGCATGCTAGACAGGACTTGGGGTTCAAGCTCTCCCATTCAAGGTTTTAAGGGGTTCCCCAGTAGTCCCACCCAATCAACCCCCCTTCCAGTGATAGTTTCAAGTATCACAATTCCATCCCCTTTCTTCTTCCGTCTGGATGGAGACTTCAGATAACTACATGAAAGGCAATTACTCTTCTTTGATATGTTAAAGCTTAGAGGCCACAATAAACACACATTCAGTCCTTTGAAGTGTGCTGAAGGAAGTGAGGGCCATAAAGCCCCTTTGCTCTCCCCCTTTTCTCCCTCTTATGGCAGAATCCAGAGAAGGCAGAATTGGGAGTTTCTATGTTTGATAATTAAAGATGAAATATAATTGGATTCTGACATCCGGCCCCTCTTAACAATAAGAGAGATCCACCTGAAAGAAAACACAAGTAAAAAATTTAGTTAGGCTTGTTAGGATACTCTGTGTGAAACTTCTTCAATAGCTTCGGGGCTCTGACGTGACGTTTATGGACCCACTCATTTTGTGAGGCAGGGAGGTGTTTCCAGGCAACTAGGTACTGAGTTGTTCCACGATATCTCCTAGAGTCAAGGATCTCTTTTATTTCGAAGTGTTGTTCCCCCTCCACCATGATTGGAGGTGGTGGGGGGGGGATTTTTGGCCGTAGAGGTGACTGATGCTCTCTTTTCAGCAAGCTGCAATGAAAAATTGGGTGTATTTGCCTGAGGTTTTTGGGTAATTCTAATTCTACTGTTACTGGATTTATGATCCTTTTAATTGGAAAAGGTCCTATATATTTTGGTCCAAGTTTTTTACAGGGCTGTAGGGACTTTAGGTATTTTGTAGATAAGTACACCATTTCTCCTATAATGAATGGTGTAGGCTCAACCCTTTTTTTATCGGCTTGTGCTTTGTATGCCCGCCTAGCTTCATCTAGTGATTTTCTGACTATTGGCCAGGTGTTTTGTAGGCTTTCCATCCATTCTTTCAGTGAAGGGATCGTTGGTTCTTTTGGGGTTAACTCTGGCATAGGGTTGAAACTTTGGCCGTTGGCTATTTGAAAAGGAGTGTAGCCTGTGCTGGAGTGGACTGCATTATTGTAGGCAACTTCTGCAAAAGGAAGTAAGTCCGTCCAATCACTCTGTTGGAAATTTAAAAAACATCTCAAATATTGCTCAAGTACCGACTGGCAGCGTTCCGCTTGTCCATCTGTCTGAGGGTGATGGCTAGATGTCAGTCCCTGAGTGGTCCCTAAGAGGGATAAAAATTCCTTCCAAAATGTAGACGTAAATTGCACTCCCCTATCAGAGATGATGCGTTGGGGTGCCCCGTGCAATCTGTAAATGTGCTGGATAAAAAGTTTTGCTAAGGCCTTTGCAGTGGGAATTTTTTGGCAAGGGATAAAGTGTACCTGTTTGGAAAATAGGTCCGTGACTGTCCAGATAACAGTATTCCCATTGCTTTCAGGCAATTCCACTATAAAATCCATGGCTATTTCCCTCCAGGGGGCTGAGGGACTTGCCACTGGTTGTAACAGCCCTGGCGATTTCCCTTGCAACCTCTTTGCTGATGCACAGGTTGGGCAGCTGGCAACATAACTTTCTATGTCCTTTTTTATTGATGGCCACCAAAATTGCCGTTTAATTAAGTGTAAAGTTTTTACAAATCCAAAATGCCCTGCTGATTTTGTGTCATGGCAAAGTTGCATGAAAGTTAGTCTTTGAGTTGTTGGTATATATAACTTTTCCCCTACCCAAGGCAATCCGTCTCTCATTGTGCACACATGTTTGTTTTTCTGGAACCAATCATCTGTTTCCAAACTTTTTCTGAATTCAATCCCAGTTTGGCTGTCCAGTTGTGGTTTTATTTTGGCTTGGGTTCTTGTGGTTACTGGCGCTGCCAGTTGTGATTCTGCCATTATTGGTCTAGAGTCTGTGGTTCGTGCGCTGTTATATTGGGGCATGCGAGATAGTGCATCTGCCAGGAAGTTCTTTCTTCCTGGTAAATGTTTGAGCTTAAATTGGAATTGGTGAAAATGCTGGGACCAGCGGGCTTGTTTGGGATTGAGTTTCCTGGAAGTTTTCAGGGCTTCTAAATTTTTGTGATCAGTCCATACCTGGAAGGGGATTTTGTTGCCTTCCAGGAACTGTCGCCACGTGAGTAATGCCCAACGTATCCCATAAGCCTCCTTCTCCCATACGGGCCAGCGCTGTTCTGTTTCCGTGAGTTTCTTAGATGTATATGCACAGGGTTGCAATACTGCATCATCATTTTCTTGTAATAGCACAGCCCCCACTGCCACATCACTTGCATCTGCCTGTATTATGAAGGGCTTGTCCATATCTGGGTGCCTTAGTACTGGTTCGGCAGAAAAAAGTCTCTTTAGTCTCTCAAACGCTGCTTGGCACTCCATTGTCCATGTTAGTGGCTGGCTAGGTTTTACTGAGGATGTTCCCTTCGTTTTTAGTAAGTTGGTGAGGGGCAAGGCTATCTGTGCAAATGAGGGGATGAATTGGCGGTAAAAATTTGCAAAGCCCAGGAAACTTTGTAGTTGCTTTCTTGTGCGGGGTGGTGCCCATTCTAATACTGCTCTGACCTTCTCTGGGTCCATTTCAATGCCCTGTGGGGATATGCGATAGCCTAGGTAGTCTATCCTTTCCTGGTGGAATTCGCATTTTGAGAGTTTGGCATATAGGTGAGCGGCTCGCAGCTTCTTTAAAACCGCTCTGACAAGTTTGACGTGTTCTTCTTTTGTTTCGGTAAAGATAAGAATGTCGTCCAAGTAAACAAGGACCCCCTTAAACAGGTGCTCCCTTAGAACGTCATTGATTAATTGCATAAAGACTGCAGGGCCCCCTTGTAATCCAAATGGCAAGACTTTGAATTGATAGCACCCCATGGGGCAGTTAAATGCAGTCTTCCATTCGTCCCCTTCCTTGATTCTCACGCGATAGTAAGCTTCCCTTAAGTCTAGTTTAGAAAAAATTTTCCCTTTCGATAGGTGTGACAGCATGTCTTTCATGAGGGGCAGCGGGTATAGGTTGCTTTCACTGATTGTGTTCAGGGCCCTATAATCCACGCATAAACGTAAAGAGCCATCCTTCTTCTCTCTAAAAAGGACCGGGGCAGCCACTTTAGGCTTAGCTGGTTCAATGAAACCTCTCTCCAGGTTTTTTTTTATAAATCTTTCCATTTCCTCCTTCTCCTTTGGGCTCATGGAGTATAATCTGGGCTTCGGGAGTTTTGCCCCAGGCTTGAATTCAATGGTACAGTCTGTGGGTCGGTGGGGGGGAAGCTCATTCGCCCTCTCCTCACTGAAGACTTCAGCAAGGTCCCTATATTCCTCTGGTATTTCTGTTAATCTTTTTTCCTCTCCTATGGATGCTTTTTCTATTCTTGATTCTGGTAGCCTCTCTTGGGGTTTTAAGTCCATAGGGTCCCCCTTCGGGAATTTGATTTCTGTCGTCCTCCAATTTACCCAGGGGTTCCATTTTTTCAACCATTCCATCCCTAGAATCATTGGGCATTCCATACCTGGGGTCACCACAAACGTTAAGTCCTCTTCATGGTTGCCCAGGGAGAGGTGTATTGGCAGAAGTGGCTAGGGTAGCTGGCACCCCCCCTGCTATGGATCCATCTAGCTGGCCAAATGAGATTGGTTGTTCCAGTCTCCTGGATGGGATGCCCAGATTCCCCACTAGTGTTGGGCTAATGAGGCAGCGGGTGCAGCCAGAGTCTATTAAGGCTTTCACCTTCACAGCTTCGGGCATGGGGGGGATTAATATAGTCACTGTTTTGAAGATGGGTGTGATGCGTCCACTTACCAGGGGTTCGCCTTCCGAGCTGTCATCTGAGGCATCCACCGTCCCTGTGGTGTAGGCTGGAGTTCTTTCCCCTTGGTGAGCAGAGGTGGGGTTTTCTGCAATTTCCATCATTTTCATGGCTGTTTCTTTTGGCTTAGCTGAATACCCTCTGGGTTTGTTGATTGGGGATCTGTCTGGGTTGTGCTGGGGGGCCTTTGAGCGGCATTCTACAGCTCGATGCCCTTCTCTTCCGCACTTGAAACACCCCATCTGCTTCTTGGCTGTATCCGATGATTTCACCGGTTGGTGTGTCAGCTCAGGCGGGGGGCGGCTCCATTGTTTTCCTCGGCGATGCCTCTTCAATATGTCGATCTCTGCTTCCTCTGCCAAGACGTACCATTCCTCAAGTCGATGTGGGTCTCCTCGGGGCAGGCAAGCATCATATAGATCATAGTTTAGTCCGTCTTTGAAACGGCCAAGGAGGATGTCTTCTGGCCAATTCAGTTTGCTGGCAATGGCTCGGAATTCTTGTGTATACTCAGCCACTGGGCGTTTGCCCTGCCTCATCGTTGTTATTCTTTCACGGGCTTTGCGATCAGCCAGGGGGTCTTCAAACCGTCTTCTCAACGAGGACATGAAACGGTTGAAGTTACTGAGTTCTGGGGCATTGGAGTCATGCAGGTTCACCACCCAATCTGCAGCTGGTCCATCCAGGGCAGATTGCACGATCCGGATGCGGGCTTTGTCGCTGGGGATGTCCTGCCCATATTCCTCCATGTAGCTGAGGACTTGGGTTAGGAAAAACCCCAAGCGTGTTGGCTCCCCTTTGAATTTCACCTCCAACGGTGGACGTCTTGGAATGGATCGGTGCCTCCATTGTGGGTGGTAGTGTCTTCCGTCCAGATTTCCATCTGTGGTCCGGTAGGGGGTGGGAGCTCCTGGATCAGTAAATGTCCCTGGGGTTGCAGGTTCCACGTCCCCCTCGGTGTCTCTCCCTTTGTGGCTCCAGGAACTGGGGCGGGCGTAGGGCTCAGGAATCTCCTCTCCTAGGGAGCTGAGAGTTCTCTTCATCAGGTCAATAGCTCTCTCTAGGATCCAGTCTGAGTACGGCATACAGCTTCCTCCCTCTTCACTTGCGTGCAGGGATTTCTCCATCTCCTGCTTCCATTCTGGTTGCTTGGTTCCCCGTCTCAGGGTCACTTTTCTTGATTCCTTTCCCCACTCGCTTTTCTTTCCAACGCCCATCGACCAGCGAGGCTTGTGGTCCTGTGTCTCCACCACTTCTTCTTCTGAGAAATCTGGCCTCTCGGATCCCAACATCTGGCAAGGTTCCAACTGGGTCAGCGGCTCTCTTTCCAGGGAGTTTTCTCCCTCTCTTGCTTCGTTGTCTGACATGGTAAATTTTTGCAAAATCCCCCGGCAAGGGTCTACCTTCCAGGTGGATTAATTTTGCAAGTCCTGTCTAATGTAAGGACCCACCCCACTTTGCATCTTAAGAAGACAGAACTCTTGGAATAGCTCTTCCAACAGGAATCCTTTATTAAGAGAAAATGGTTGCAGGCATGCTAGACAGGACTTGGGGTTCAAGCTCTCCCATTCAAGGTTTTAAGGGGTTCCCCAGTAGTCCCACCCAATCAACCCCCCTTCCAGTGATAGTTTCAAGTATCACAATTCCATCCCCTTTCTTCTTCCGTCTGGATGGAGACTTCAGATAACTACATGAAAGGCAATTACTCTTCTTTGATATGTTAAAGCTTAGAGGCCACAATAAACACACATTCAGTCCTTTGAAGTGTGCTGAAGGAAGTGAGGGCCATAAAGCCCCTTTGCTCTCCCCCTTTTCTCCCTCTTATGGCAGAATCCAGAGAAGGCAGAATTGGGAGTTTCTATGTTTGATAATTAAAGATGAAATATAATTGGATTCTGACAGTTGGCTTATTTTATTCTGGCATGCAAGTTTCATGTTACAATTATACAGGAACAGTTTTTCATATACTTTCACTATATGAATTTGAATTAGCCCAACTTCTTGGCTTTGATATAAATGACTTTTTCCAGCCACAAAAGCAGGTCACAAAAGAAAATACAGGTAGTCCTCGAGTTACGAATGTAATGGAGCCTGCCCATTCCATTTGTAACTTGAGCATTTGTAGGAGTGACTGGCGTACCTTGAATGCCATCATTCCCTACTTTCGTCCATGCATTCACTAGGCACATGGGGGGGGGTAGTGATGGAACAGGCCACCTGCTTCAGACCACCCAAGGCCTCCTCTGACCCACTGAGATACCTCATGTTCCCCACAGTTGCTTCCCCCGCCAACCTGTCACGCCAGACTCACCCTGCAAAGATCTAGCGAGCTGTCTCCACTCAGCTTGCAAACACTAGAAACTAGAAACTTCTCAATGCCGTGATCTCACTTGACTTCAGCTGCGAGATTACAGCACTGAGAAGTTTCCAATCTCCATGCGTCGTTCCTGGCCTCTGTTTTCGGCAGCAAAGGCCTTGAGGAAAGGCTTTTTGCAAAGATGACCAAAGGCTTTGCAAATGGAGGGTAGGCTTTAATGTTTCAGGCCTTCCATCCATTTGCAAAGCCTTTTGCTGCAGTTCTCATCCAGGCATCAGTTTGAAGAGAACAGAGGCCTAAAGTACCATGAAATCACACGAGATCGGTCGTGTGAGATCTTGTGCTACTGATCTCGTGTGATCTTGTGGTACTTTAGGCCTCCATTCTCTGCGAACGTATCGATGCCTGAAGCAGCCAAACAGGCCAAGAAACCGATGGCTCTCTAGATCTTCGCAAGGTGAGTATCCACAGGCCTAGTGCCTATGGACACCCGGGGGGGGGGAGGGAATAGGCAGAGCGAATGTTGCAGTGCCTCTGTGGTCATTCATAGGGGTGAACAATTGCTGTGGTGCTGCAATGTTTGTAATTTTGGGACTTGTTCATAAACACTAGAGGGTGCTTATCACATAACTTTGAACGTTTGCTAAGGGAATGTTCGTAACTTGGGGATTGCCTGTATTAACAATATCTGGATAAATTTTGGGAAATAATTTTATTTTAATTTATGTCAGTTTCCATTTGAGGCCCCGAGGCTGTCAATCTGGAGCCCATGTAGTCTATGACAAAGCCACTTAGCCTAAGACCCTGAATTACTGCTTGGAAAGAAGCCAAAACTAATGTAAAATTAGAAATGGCATTTTTGAAGAATAAACATTTTTATGATATACATTTTTCTGCAACAGTATTTTTTTTCACAATTATTCAATGAGAAGAAATATAGATGAAGTCAGAGATAGCACAGGTAGGGCAGGAAGCATAGAAGCACTGGAAACAGATGAGAACTAAATATTTTAAAAAGCAGTACATCTTTAAACTTTTAGAATATGCAGATATACAGAAGTGACTTTGTTCAACAATGGTGAATGGTACTAAGCAATCTACAGTTATTAAAATATTAAAATGTAATATTAAAATATAAAATATTCTCTTAAGTGAAATCAAAACCAGAGTCCTTATAAATAGAGTCAAGCTTTTTACAAAATTTTATTGGATTGTTTCATGTGGAGCTTCCCTTTGAAACTGTAGGTAGCTAAATAACAATTATTTGGCTACCTGTAAGTTCAATAGGCAATAGCCTATTTCCCCTGCATTTTCAGTCTTTCCTGACAATGTAGTGTAGTGTAGTAACACATGAAACAACAGTATGTGTGAGCTAATAATTTTGGACTTTGATTTTCTAATGATTAAAACAATTCCAAGGTTGATAATTCTGTTGTGTCTATGTATTATGAGTGACTGAGCAACCGAGTTATGTTCAATCTCAAGACAAAGAAGAAATGCAAAATAGAATGAGAAATAAGGTGGGGGAAAAGCTTGAGCAAAATGTGGCAAGATCAGAACAGAGATTCAGAGGCTAACCTTCTCAATGGATGCATGCGGAAGAGTCGTGGGGATATTTTTAGACTAAAGTTATTACGTTTTTGAGGTGTACAAATGTTTTTTTTAAAGCACAGCATAATTTTTCAGGAGTGTCATTTGGGAATGATTGAATGAGTTCTTCAGATTTGCTTATTCTGAATAATTGCATTTGCAACTAAGCAAAAATTCACTACAGATTTGGATTTCTTACTTTCAAATGTCTATCAAAGCATAGTAAAAGTGTGTTAAAAATACAATAATTTTGAATCTCTTTCGAGGACGTTCAGGTTCCACATTGGTATAGACAATAGCCATTTTGCAAGCACTCATGATTGAATTTGCAGAATCAAAAAGGCACATGTTTTTAATTTGGATAATTTGAATCATCTGCCACAACTGTAAACATTCTCTTGTGTATACAATATTCCATCAGCTGTCTATGGTATTCTTAAAAAAAATGTAAATATATTTTTTTCCAAAGTGTTTGGAATTTTAGTCTGTATAGTCGGAGTTTTGACAGTGTTATTGTTCCATTCATGCATTCTGGACAGGTTGATCAGGACGTTTTGTATAGATATTGGCTTTTCTGGTTACAGAGCAGTATATATCACCATTATATATTTTGTATCAGTATATGTGAAAGTGTAATGTCCATAACAACAAATTGTTGTTAAATAAATTTAAACCAGTAATTTAGATAACTTGCCTTTTAAAAGGAAGCATATCGATATGAAGAAGTGGGGAATTGGGTATTATAAATATATTATCTGGAATATTATCAAAAGATAAGATGAAAATTCTGTAATTTCACAACATATGGACAAACTTAACCATAATTTCAACTGGGAAACTGTGACCATCCTAGACCAAGCCAAGTTCAACAATGCTAGGAAATTTCTAGAAGCCTGGCATTCTGACTGATTAGCCATCAGTAGGCCAATAGACATAAACAATATCTACATACTATACAAAAGAGATCATCAACAAGCCAAAAAGGCAACAAAAAGACCAAAACAGCTCCCCATCAGCAATCAGCACCCAGATGAGCATAGATTAACTCCAGGGTTAACATCAGACCAAAAATCAAGAAGTAAACAATACCCTAATCAAGGAATAGCCAAACAAGCTAACAATAAACAGACCAACAAAGAACATCCAAGATCACTCCTACCAACACTGACAAGGCAAGACACTAGAATATAAACTGAGATCAAACCCCACTCCTTACTAATGCTGATGATGTTACCTAGTTTGGGCAATGATATGTCTGCAAGAAAACATCCAGGCTCATAGACCACCAAGGACCCCTCATATTATCTGGAAGCTGCATAATTGGATGTGTTTTATTTATTTATTTATTTATTTATGAGACTTATATACCGCTTTAAGTGCAAGCACTCTCTAAGCGGTGTACACCAGTAAGCAATGTATATATATATTTACATTGCCCCCAACAATCTGGGTCCTCATTTTACCTACCCCGGAAGGATGGAAGGCTGAGTCAACCTTGAGCCGGTGAGATTTGAACCGCTGACCTGCTGAACACAGTCAGCTAAAGTGGCCTGCAGTACTGCACTCTAACTGCTGCGCCACCTTGTTTCTTCTGCAAGCTAGGGCAGTTAAAGAAATCTTAATGTCCAATGATAAGTATAAATTAGGATCTATGGCTCATTTCTTACCTTACCTTGCTGTAGTACCCATTATCACTATAAAAGTTGAATTGGTGAGGTAGGAATTTCTGATACTTACCCCCAAAATGTCGTTTTGTAGAGAAGGGACAGATAACAAAAATCTTCAAGACCAGCTAAGGAGCAGCCATAGGGCAATTCCCTCAAAGGTGAGGTAAAAGAGAATCATGATTTAAATCTTCACATACAGTATGTAGACAATAGGCTTCCTTAGCACAGAACACACACATATAATATATATAGCCTCTTGCAGAACATTAGATTACTGGTATTGCTCTCTAGAAACATGCTAATATGATGCTTTTCTGAAGGTTTTTTTAATGGTGGTTGAGGATGCTATCTGGATCCTAGGCATATGCTCTCATTTGAAATATGCTAATATCATTGATATTTTTTGTCTTTAATGCAATTGAATTTAATATTTGGATGTACTGGGTGTAGATATTTTTTTATCATATGACTGTTGTTGCTCACTAGAAATCATTTTTAAAACAGAGTGGTATAATTAAATACCGTATATGCCAGCGTATTAAGTGACCCGGCGTATAAGACGACCCCCATCTTTATAGCCAGGCCGCATTCCTAGAAAGTCATCTTATACGTCGGAAACTACCAGTATTTCCGGCGTATAAGATGACTCGGCGTATAAGACGACCCCCGTCTTTGGCACCAATTTCAGCGCTCGCGGAAGTCGTCTTATACGCCGGCATTTACGGTATTTGATGTCACAGTCATGATTTTGCAACTGTATGCAGCAAACAGTTTCATGTACATGAAAATAGTTTGATATACTCTGCTAGTACACTTTGTGAATATAATTAAGAATATATATTCTTAACAATATAGTCTTTTAAAGTTCTTAATTACATTTTTTATATGAATTAACTAAATATAATTAATAAAAGCTACCTTATTTAAAAAGATTAAAAAGGCGATCTTTCTGTTTTCTGTTGGTAGATGATGCTGGAACCAGGACTTTTGAATCTTTTGAATTAGTTGAAAATATGTACTTGGAAACTTTATCCTTTGTATACAAGGATAGTTTATATTAAATATGTGTCTAAAACAGATGTGGTAGCTCAGAGACTGGCAATCATTCACAGGGATAGGGATAGGCATTCTTGTGAAAAGTATTTTTAAAATTGAAATTTCATGAGATCATTCACAACCACACAATCTCAAATTATCTCATATTGAAACAACAAAATCTCAGACAAAAATGTTGAAATCTTTCATGACTCAATGAATGGAATGGACACCTTAGGGTATCCCAGATGAAATGCTGCCTGCAGATACATTAATACAGAGAAAGATGAAATAATGGTATCCTTCAATATTATTGTGCTACTCATAGCTATAGAAAAGAAGTCATTCATAGACTACTGTGCAAGAACAAAATAATTAAAATATCAATTCCAAATGTCATGGACCTGTTGAATCTAAGTCTCACAACCTACTTTTAATTCAGCTGTGTAGACCAACAGATCATAGGAACATCCAAGAGATTGCTTATCTCATGATGCATAGCAAAAGGACTAATTCAATATGGGGAAAGCACTGCCATTCCAAACACAAAATATTAATCAGAGTGATGTACAGATCTCTCTTCCTGAAAGAAAATCAAATTGATTTTATATGTTCAGTTCTACATGCCCAGGGATTAAGTTTACCATAGAAATTGAAAAGGAAAATACCATAGAAATCTTCTGTATCCTCATCACAAAATAGAACAACAGAACACTGCAAACCCAACTTTATAGAAAAGGAATATCCTGAACAAATTTTAAATTTCTGCAGCAATCACCTACAACTACAGTCAGCTGCATAAGAATGATTGGTCCATTAGTGTGAGAAAGTGGCAAGAAGGTGACAAGCAACAAGGACAAAGTAGAACTACTTAACTTGTTTTTTGCATCCATCTACACAAAGGGCAAAAACGGTCCAACCTATCAAAAACAGTACTGTAAAAAACAGATTAGAAATAAAGGTTAAAATAAGTAAGAAAAATGGAGCACCTGTCCACCCTAGACGAGTTCAAATCACCAGGACCATATGGATTACATCCCAGGGTTCTCAAGGAACTGGCAGATATGATCTCAGAACCACTGAACTATATCTTTCAAAGATCCTGGAGCCCTGGGAAACTACCAGAGGACTGGAAAAGAGCTGATATAATTCCCATCTTCAAAAAAGGAAAAAAATGGATCCAGGAAACTACAGACCTATCAGTCTGGCCTCAATATCTCGGAAGATTCTGGAAACGATAATCAAACAATGAATCAGCGAACACCTAAAAGCAAACAAAGTCATTACAAATAGCCAACATGGGTTTGTCAAGAACAGTTCATGCCAGACAAATCAGGTGACAAAATGAGTGGATCAGAGGAATGCTGTGGATATAATTTACTTGGACTTCAATAAGGCATTTGATAAAGTAAACCACAACCTACTATTTGATAAGATAGAAAAATGTGGGTTAGACAGCATCACCACCAGATGGATTTGTAGCTGGCTGACCGGCCGTACTCAGCATGTGGTCCTCAATGGAACTGCATCTACATGGAGGGAAATGTGTAGTGGGGTGCCCCAGGGCTCTGTTCTAGGCCCAGTGCTCTTCAACATTTTCATCAATGATTTGGATGAGGGGATAGATGGGGAAGTCATCAAATTTGCAGACAACACCAAGCTGGCAGGAATAACCAACACTCCAGAAGAAAGGCTTAAGATACAGAAGAATCTTGACAGACTTGAACATTGGGCACTATCTAACAAAATGAAATTCAGTGGTGAAAAAAGTGAGGCTCTATATTTAGACAAGAAAAACCAAATGCATAGGTACAGTATAGGTGGTACCTTGCTCAATAGTAGTAATTGTGAGAGGGATCTCAGAGTCCTAGTGGACAATCACTTAAATATGTGCTGCAGTGTGCTGCAGCTCCCCAAAAAAGCCAATACAGTGCTAGGCTGCATTAACAGAGTGATAGACTCAAGATCACATGAAGTGTTAATATCACTTTATAATGCCTTGGCAAGGCCACACTTAGAATACTGCATCCAGTTTTGGTCACCACGATGTAAAAAAGATGTTGAGATTCTAGAAAGAGTACAGAGAAGAGCAACAAAAATGATTAGGGGACTTGATGCTAAAACATAAAGAACAATTGCTGGAAATGGGTATGTCTAGTTTAATGAAGAGAAAGACTAGGCGTGACATGATAGCAGTGTACCAATATCTCAGAGGTTGCCACAAAGAAGAGGGAGTCAAGCTATTCTCCAAAGCACCTGAAGGCAGGATAAGAAGCTAATCAAAGAGAGAAGCAACATAGAACTAAGGAGAAATTTCCTGACAGTTAGAACAATTAATTAATGGAACAACCTACCTCCAGAAGTTGTGAATGTGCCAACACTGGAAGTTTTTAAGAGATTGGACAACCATTTGTCTGAAATAGTATAGGTTTCCTGGCTGAACAGGGGGTTGGTCTAGAAGACTTCCAAGGTCCCTTCCAAGGTCTATTATTATTATTATTATTATTATTATTATTATTATTATTATTATTATTATTATTATTATTATTATTATTATTATTATTATTATCGATCATCGCACAGTCAGCCAGATGTTCAGACTGGATTTGGCATTTTGTCTACCTATCGAGTCCTTACCCAGGACCTGGGATAGGCAGATGTGGATGTTTGATGGTATTACAGATATCGTCGCAGGATGGAAGCAGTTCCTAATAAGGCCGCCTTTTGCAATTGACTAATAGCGAATTTGTCAATGCCAATGGTGTTCAAGTGGTGCTCCAGTTGTTTTGGGATTGCACCCAAGGAGCCTATGACTATTGGTACTACCCTTGCTTGCTTTTGCCACAGTCTTTCTATTTCTATTTGTAGGTCTTTGTATTTTGTTATCTTCTCCAGTTCTTTCTCTTCTATTCTGCTATCTCCAGGCACTGCCACGTCCACTATCCAGACTTTTTTGTCTTTCTTATCGACAATTGTTAAGTCTGGGGTGTTATGTTGCAGGTGCTTGTCTGTTTGAATTCTGAAGTCCCAGAGCAGTTTAATTTTATCATTTTCTATGACTTTCTCTATTTTATGATCCCACCAGTTTTTGCTTACAGGCAAATGATATTTTTTGCAGATCTTCCAATGCACCATTGTTGCTACTTTGTCATGCCGCTGCTTGTAATCAGTCTGTGCAATCTTCTTGCAACAGCTTACCAAGTGGTCCACTGTTTCTTCAGCTTCTTTGCATAGGCGGCACTTACTGTCTGTTGCTGTCTTCTCAATTTTGACTTTGTATGCATTTGTCCTTAAGGCTTGGTCTTGTGCAGCCAGAATTAGTCCCTCGGTCTCTTTCTTCAATTTTCCTGCTCTTAGCCATTGCCAGGTTTTATTATTATCTGCTTTCCCAGCTATTTTTTTCATGTATTGGCCATGTAGTGCTTTGTCTTCCCATGCCTCTATTCTGTTCTTCATTTGGTCTTTCTTGTAGGCCAGTTTGGTCTCTCCAGTAGTTAGTAAGCCTTCCTGATATACTAATTTCAGTGCATCTTCATCATTGTTCTTCAGATATTCTTCCAAAGCCATTTTTTCTTCTTCAACCATCTGATGTACTTGTAGCATTCCACGCCCACCTATTTGCCTTGGTAGATAAAGTCTATCAATGTCACTGCGTGGATGAAGGGCATGATTCATTGTCATTATTTTTCTGGTCTGCCTATCCATTGCTTTTAGTTCTGCTTGAGTCCAGTCCACTATTCCAGCTGTGTACCTAATGACTGGGATTGCCCAGGTGTTGATTGCCTTTATGGTATTTCCTCCATTGAGTTTGGATTTTAAGATCTTCTTCACTCTCTTGATGTATTCACCTCTAATCTTTTTCTTGACTTCAGTGTGCTTGATGTTGTCAGCTTGAAGGATACCCAAGTATTTGTAGTACTCTTCCTCATCCAGACTCTTAATGTTATTTTCGTGGGGCATCTTGATTCCTTCAGTTTTCATTATTTTTCCTTGTTTGATAGTAAGTGTGGCACATTTGTCCAAGCCAAACTCCATTACAATATCTTGGCTATATATACGGACAGTGTTGAGCAGCGATTCTATTTCAGATGATGTTTTTCCATACAGCTTCAGATCATCCATATAAAGGAGGTGGGATAGTCTGGCAGATGTTTTTGATGTTTGATAGCCATGTCCTGAGTTATTCAGTATTGTTGACAGAGGAAACAGTGCAATAACAAATAGTAATGGTGATAATGAATCTCCTTGAAATATTCCTCTCTTGATATTAACCTCTCCCAGCTCTCACCATTGATCTGCAACTGTGTCTTCCATTGTGCCATCGATCTTTGCACAAATTTTCTGATGTTTCTACTGACTCCTGTTATTTCTAGGCACTTTATTATCCAATCATGTGGCAGAGAGTCAAATGCCTTTTTGTAGTCAATCCATGCAACATTCAGGTTGGTCTTCCTTCTCTTGCAGTTTTCCAAGATCATTTTGTCTATTAGGAGTTGATCTTTTGTTCCTCTGCTATTGGGGCGGTTTCCTTTCTGCTCAGGTGGAAAGAGATTGTTTTCAACTAGATGCTGTTGCACTGCATCAGCTACTACACCAGTTAGTAATTTGAAAGTTGTTGGTAAGCAGGTAATTGGCCTGTAGTTACCTGGTGTTGCCCCTTTTGCTGGATTTTTCATTATTAGGTAGGTTTTCCCAGTTGTTAGCCACTTTTCAATTTCTCCTCCTTGTAGTATATTGTTGAACTGTTTGGCAATGAGTGGGTGTATAACAGTTAGATGTTTCAACCAAAACCCATGCAGTTCATCTTCACCTGGTGCTGACCAATTTTTGATTTTCTTTGCTCTTTTTTCTACCATTTTTGTTGTTATTACTAGTTCTTTCATTTCAACTTCTGTTTTATTTGCATCCACCTCTTTTAACCAAGCCGCATCCTTGTTGTATTTCTTTGGGTTATCCCATATCTGCTTCCAGAACTGCACTGTTTCTTCCTTGTCAGGTACTGACTGATTCTTTGCAGTTTCTCCATTGATGGATTGGTAGAAACGTTTCTGATTGGATTGAAATTGGAGGTTCTGCCTATAGTTTGCAATTCGAGCTTCATATCTACTGATTTTCCTGGCTATAGCTGTTATTTGTTGCTTTATTATTTCCAGTGCTTCCTTGATCTTCCTTGTTTCTAAGTGGTATTTCTTGATTAGGTATTCTTTGGTCTTCTTGTTCTTCAGCTTCTTTTCTTTCATCTGTTCTAGCTTGCTTGCATGTGATCTTAACTTGCTGATCTTATTTTCTAGTCTAACCTTCCATTTTTCTGGTGCACTGTTTGTTTGTTTTTCTTCTTTGTTGATTTTGCACCCCAGGTATTCTGTTATAACTGCAGCTGTGCTGTACATTAGTTGGTTTGTTTCTTGCAATGAATTGGTGCTTATACTTGATATTGCAATATTTGCATCTTTTAATGCTTGTGCTAGCTGTTTCTTTGGAACAAGCTTCAATGCAGGTAGCCTTATTCTGTTGTTTTTGTGCTGTTCTAGATGCTCAGTTATTCTTTGTTTCAATTCTTTTATTTCTTTAGTTAGAGGGTTTTGTTCTTCCTGAGGTAGAGGTGCCTGGTTTCCAAATGAGAACAGTTGTATATCTCTGCTAGATTCCTTCACTGCCAACTCCCCCTGGTTTGCCTCTACATTCTGAATTACTTCTGGTAAGGCTTTGATTTCTTTGCCCTGGGTAAACCTTTGCAGTTCGTCCAATTCTGTTTCTGTGAATATTTTATTTCGTGTTATAAATCGGCGTTGATCTGCTAGTCTCTGTTCTGTTATTTCTGATTCTGGATGTTGTTCTTTCCAGAACTGGTGCATTCGTTTTAGATATCCTCTTCTTGTTGGACTTGATCTGTAGTAACAGATCATTATTTCTTTGTTTTCCATCACTGTGTATCTGCGACGGGTAAACACCTTTTCTTCCAGTAGTTCTGCAGCTGCTGGCCCTGGTTGCTCAGCCAACAGTCCTGAGTCCTGTAACCCATTTTTCACCAGATATCCAGGAACTCCAATATCTAGTGCGGACCTTGTTAACCCGGGCGACGTCCGAGCCGGTATGGCATTCTGAAATTTACGTCTCACCATATTTTTTATGGGAGAGACACTCTTTGTCTGACTCCTCTGATGAGACCTGTCCAGTATGGTTGAACCTCTGGCATAGCTCTCATCTTCCTCAGAGTACACAAGCCCCACAACCACGTCAAGGTGGTTATTATTATAATTATAATTATAATTATTATTATTATTATTATGGATCATCGCACAGTCAGCCAGATGTTAAGACTGGATTTGGCATTTTGTCTACCTATCGAGTCCTTACCCAGGACCTGGGATAGGCAGATGTGGATGTTTGATGGTATTACAGATATCGTCGCAGGATGGAAGCAGTTCCTAGTAAGGCCGCCTTTTGCAATTGACTAATAGCGAATTTGTCAATGCCAATGGTGTTCAAGTGGTGCTCCAGTTGTTTTGGGATTGCACCCAAGGAGCCTATGACTATTGGTACTACCCTTGCTTGCTTTTGCCACAGTCTTTCTATTTCTATTTGTAGGTCTTTGTATTTTGTTATCTTCTCCAGTTCTTTCTCTTCTATTCTGCTGTCTCCAGGCACTGCCACGTCCACTATCCAGACTTTTTTGTCTTTCTTATCGACAATTGTTAAGTCTGGGGTGTTATGTTGCAGGTGCTTGTCTGTTTGAATTCTGAAGTCCCAGAGCAGTTTAATTTTATCATTTTCTATGACTTTCTCTATTTTATGATCCCACCAGTTTTTGCTTACAGGCAAATGATATTTTTTGCAGATCTTCCAATGCACCATTGTTGCTACTTTGTCATGCCGCTGCTTGTAGTCAGTCTGTGCAATCTTCTTGCAACAGCTTACCAAGTGGTCCACTGTTTCTTCAGCTTCTTTGCATAGGCGGCACTTACTGTCTGTTGCTGTCTTCTCAATTTTGACTTTGTATGCATTTGTCCTTAAAGCTTGGTCTTGTGCAGCCAGAATTAGTCCCTCGGTCTCTTTCTTCAATTTTCCTGCTCTTAGCCATTGCCAGGTCTTGTTATTATCTGCTTTCCCAGCTATTTTTTTCATGTATTGGCCATGTAGTGCTTTGTCTTCCCATGCCTCTATTCTGTTCTTCATTTGGTCTTTCTTGTAGGCCAGTTTGGTCTCTCCAGTAGTTAGTAAGCCTTCCTGATATACTAATTTCAGTGCATCTTCATCATTGTTCTTCAGATATTCTTCCAAAGCCATTTTTTTTTCTTCAAGCATCTGATGTAGCATTCCACGCCCACCTATTTGCCTTGGTAGATAAAGTCTGTCAATGTCACTGCATGGATGAAGGGCATGATTCATTGTCATTATTTTTCCTGTCTTCCTATCCATTGCTTTTAGTTCTGCTTGAGTCCAGTCCACTATTCCAGCTGTGTACCTAATGACTGGGATTGTCTAGGTGTTGATTGCCTTTATGGGTATTTCCTCCATTGAGTTTGGACTTTAAGATCTTCTTCACTCTCTTGATGTATTCACCTCTAATCTTTTTCTTGACTTCAGTGTGCTTGATGTTGTCAGCTTGAAGGATACCCAAGTATTTGTAGTAATCTTCCTCATCCAGACTCTTAATGTTATTTTCGTGGGGCATCTTGATTCCTTCAGTTTTCACTACTTTTCCTTGTTTGATAGTAAGTGTGGCACATTTGTCCAAGCCAAACTCCATAACAATATCTTGGCTATATATACGGACAGTGTTGAGCAGCGATTCTATTTCAGATGATGTTTTTCCATACAGCTTCAGGTCATCCATGTAAAGGAGATGGGATAGTCTGGTAGATGTTTTTGATGTTTGATAGCCATGTCCTGAGTTATTCAGTATTGTTGACAGAGGAAACAGTGCAATAACAAATAGTAATGTTGACAATGAATCTCCTTGAAATATTCCTCTTTTGATATTAACCTCTCCCAGTCTCTCACCATTGATCTGCAGCTGTGTCTTCCATTGTGCCATCGATCTTTGCACAAATTTTCAGGTTGGTCTTCCTTTTCTTGCAGTTTTCCAAGATCATTTATTATTATTATTATTATAATTATTATTATTATTAATCGTACAGTCAGCTTCACCTGATTTCATTAAAATATACACTAGAAAAACAAAATAAAGAACAGGAAAATATTCCAAGTGCTACTATAAGTGCTCTGATACATAAAAAATGTAACAGAACACATATGTAAGCTACTTCAGGACTAGGCATCACAATAGTCCACAAGCCCACATAGATATTGCAAAGAATTCTGTGCAAACCAAAAGATTACATTCCCTACCACGACATAACCAGTGTAATATAGAAAATTAAGTTCCTGGATTGGAAACTATATTGCATAGGGCAAAGAAGACTCAATTATATCAAAGAATTGAGGAGCACAAAACTGCCATAAAGCAACACGATTGTAAATATCTAAGAACCAACATTCATTTGATTAGGAGAATACTGAATCATATAGGTTATGCAAACAGCAATAATGTCAGAGAATTTCTAGAAGCCAGAACTTTAAATAGAAATGCCGTTAAGAGATTCACTGAGATAGATACTATCTATTATCCAGTCCATCCAGTATTCAATCCAAAAAATGCACAAAAAGGTCCAATATAAAATGGAGCTAAAAGCACACTGAAGAACCATTTTATCAACACTTCACACAAACATCCAATCATCAATCAACCCTGCTTAAGTTCAGATCAGATGCAGACCAGAAATATCATAAGGCAACCCTTCCTTATGAGCTATTACACTGAAGAAGCTTTACAAAGACATGGGATCAAATGTCCACAGAAAACCTGGAAAATACCTCAGTTTTAATTCCCTGAAGCTTGGATCACAAAAATTGTACAACAAACCTAGTTTATCTCTATTCCGAGAAATTCATTAAGTTCCATGTTACTGATCCCTATAAGATGGAGGTCTCCAACCTTGGCAACTTTAAGACTTGTGGACTTCCACTCCCAGAACTCCCAGGCATCTGTGCTGGCTGGGGAATTCTGGGAGTTGAAGTCCACAAATCTTAAATTTGTCAAAGTTGTAGACCCCAGTTGTAAGAGACTAATAATCTCATTGTTAATCTCAAACCTGTGTCTTTTTAGATTAGTCAAGAACAGATGGGGGGGGGGACTTGTTTGGGTTCTGCAAAACTAAACTTTCTCAGCTGAGATTTAAATATAAGTCAGCTGATTCTATCGAACACTTTCTTCAGGAACAAACACATGGTATTCATAGCCAGTCATGTAAGATGCTCCCAAAGGCAGCATTCCTCAACCTGATGGCCTGTAGACATGTTAGAAATGTAAAACTGAAGTTCACACTTCACTTTTCTTACACATAGATGACCTAGTCTTCTAGGAATGTTTATCTATGTTTATCTACATTTTTTATTTGCTTTCAATGACAGCATTGGAAGCATATGATTCAGTTGAATGTGTCCATAAATATATCAATCAAGGACAATAAAAGATTCATCATTATGCTTTTAGTGGAGCCTTCAACTTTAAGTTGCATCTAGAATTCCCAGTTCAGCTCTGTCTCTGTCTGACTTGAAAAACGCTAGCTTTTTGCTATGTGCTGCACTGCAGGTGGAAAACTTTAGTCTGTGGACTGAATATGTGTGAATTAAACCTGTATGTGTAAATAGAGAATTATGTGATGGGAACTTCAGATGCAGTGAGAAGTAGCTTCAGCATGTCTGCAAGACTTCAAGACAAAATAAGTTCTCCACCTTTGCCCTACAGACCAAAAGAGTGAGCATATTCCTTAGAGGAGGAAGACAAGTCCTTTCCATAAAAGTCCCCAAAACAGTTTCCAAGGAAGAGTGTGTCATTTTGCTAAAACCATATGTAAATAACAAGAAGTCTTAGTTGGTTTTAGCACTGTCACCAGGAATCACAGTCTTTAAGGGATTTTTCAGATTTAGCCAGATCAATTGCTTAAATCCATCACATACTTCCCCCCTTACCTCATTTTGACAATTTGGTAAATATATTAACTTCTGGTTTTCTTTAGGACATCCTACCCCACAAATGTATTAGGGTTTAAAACTGTACTTGGTTTTGTTGATTTTGGATTTGCAGTGGTGCTAGATTTTGAGAGACTGTTTAATCTGGCAAAGTTCATTTATTTGAAAATAAATAGCAGAGGAACCTCTACGGAGTTACATAGTGCATAGTGTAACTCCGTGGCAGAGAGCATGCCTTGATATGAAAAGTCCTAATTCAACTTTAAGTTTGCTAGTTTTTTTAAAAAGACACTCAGTTTGCAAAATGATAGGTGAGTTCTGCTTAAACTACGTGTGACAGATATCTACAAATGGAATGTCCTATTGAGTGTGTGTGTGTGTGTGTGTGTGTTTGTGTGTTTGAAACATGGTATCTGCAGCTACATTAATTATACAGAAGGCAGTAAAAATGAAAGACCTAAAAATGAAAATACTCTACCTCACATTACAAGATACCACTTCACTCAAATTCTAAGCTCTTTTGGATCAGACCTAATCCAGAGAAATTGGTTTATTTACCTGCGTATCTGTTGAATTGTGACCAATGAAAATCAAATAATATTACGAGAGTGACAAACTGGTCAGTTCTGTTTTCAGTGTGACCCTGTGAAAGGAATTTGTTTTGTTTTGATTTCCTCCTGGTGCAGAAACAGGAAGTAGGCAGAACAAAAGGAAAAAGAAAAAACGGAGAAGATAGGGGAAAATTATGGGAAAGGGCATGAAGGAGGAATGAAAGAATAGAAACACAAAAAACTCAGAGCAGAAAACAGAGAGAGGAAAGGCAGGAAAGTTAAAGAGAGAAATAGGCAAAAGAGAACTGAAGTTGAAAAATACAAGCAGACAGAAGGAGGAAAAAAGATGAAAAGGATGAAAAACGTTTTCCTTACCACAGGGAAAGACTGACTTTTCCAAATTCTTCCTTGTGTTTATTCCAACTGGCCTAACCTGGGAGGAGGACTTGACAGCTGTCTTTGGGCCTCCCAATGTAGTATGTCAGTTATATTAAAGGTGCTCTGAAACCTTTCTCTACCATTAGATATATTTTCAGCTCAACAATTCTAGAGAAACTGTAGAAGTATGAGAGACAAGGGGCCAAGAATGAACGTCCCCTAGCCTTACTGATGCCTCAGGTTCTCTCTCATATACCTCTACTTTCCTGTATCTCCTTAATTAAAATGAATTATCTTAGATCTTATAGCGCTGGTCAGAATCTTCAATCCTTTTTAAAAGCCTTCTAAGACAGATGCCATCCACATAGTTAATAAAAGAAGCAGTGTATTGCATAAAACTTATTTCTTTTCTCTGTCCTGAACATACTGCATTTTAATATTTGTTAAAAACTATTGTGACCCCAAATAAATGATAGAGAATTTTGCTTATACACCTGTTCTTTAGGTTCTTTAGCCACACATTCCAAATGATAGCTTGACAGAAGATTTTTTTGTAAATCTCTGGAGAAAAGTTGTGAATTATGCCTCCATTATTTTGGGATTCAAGGAATTATAGTCTAGCATGCATACAAAATTCACACTAGGCTTATCTTCCCACAGGAGAAGCCTCAGCTTCAATCTTGCCCTGCATATACAAAAACAAAAAACAAAAACAAACAAGCCATGAACCAAAGTACAGATAAGGAGGTATAATGTAATCATCCACAACTGCTACTTTAGAGTCCAACCAGTGTATAATCTTTATAAGAGCAGCAATGCTGAATTATTCAGGTTGCTTAATTTTGAAAGTGTTCTTGAACAGACTGTTGTTCAGTATCTGGATCTGTTTTAAACTGGGATCTGTTCTGAATTGAACTGCAAAAATAGTAGTAGTAGTTCTTATGGTTTGTTTTGGCAATACCACTAAGGTGACCAACCGTCTTCCTTTAGGGAGGACAGTCCTCCTTTTGTAAATTCTGTCCTCCCTCAAAAAGTGTCCTCCTACATGTCCTGCTTTTCGATATTTGAAGACTAATCTGCAGGGTTTTTTTTTTCTCCTAGAACGCTCAGAACGGCGTTCCGGCACCTTTTTTTGATTTTTTTTTCAACTTTTGCATGAGCTGTGCTACTCCCCTTATTGGCTTTCAAAAGCCAATAGGAATTGCTGCTGAGCACGCCAAAACACCCGGCCGGCAAACTTTGCACATGCAAGTTGTCTGCAGCAAAGGCAAATTGGCAGGAACTTTGCACCCCTCCTTCCTACCCAACTACACCATCTCCTAGTTAGTCCCGAAGATACCTGGAGGTATGCTCATGTGCCATGCCAATTGATGTAGAAGTAATAATAATTACAATTTATTTGTATTTTAGTTGTTTTACCATTTGTGTGGCTACTTTAAAACAATTTTGTGAAGAAGGGAATGTTCAATACGAAAAACTTTTAGGCTATTCAAAAGTTAGATGGCTTTCTCTAACACCTGCTATAGAGCATGTTCTACAATTATTTGAGCCTCTCCGTTCATATTTTTTTAAGTTTAGACAAATGTCCCAAAATCCTGGAATCGTTTTTCAATAATGAAATATCTGAGATATTAATGTATTTTGTACATAATCAAGCATCTATTTTTCACAAAACGATTCAAAAGATTGAAGGTAGAAATATTTCAGCTACAGAAGTTAGTCTTATTTTGAATGACTTTATTCTTCAATATAAAATTCGATTTGAAGAAAAATTTCTTCCTTTAGTTATAAAAAGAAAATTGTCAGACTTAGAGGAATCAAATAACCGTTCATATAAGGAACGATTTCTGGAATTGGGTATGTCTATTTTAATGAAGAGAAGGACGAGGGGGAACATGTTAGCTGTGTTCCAATATCTCAGGGGCTGCCACAAAGAAGAGGGAGTCAAGCTATTTTCCAAAGCACCTGAAGGCAGGACAAGAAGCAACAGGTGGAAACTTACGAAAGAGAGAAGCAACCTAGAACTAAGGAGAAACTTCCTGACAGTTAAAACAATTAACCAGTGGAACAATCTGCCTCCAGAAGTGGTGAATGCTCCAACACTGGAAGTTTTTAAGAAGAAACTGGACAGCCATTTGTCTGAAATGGTATAGGGTTTCCTGCCTGAGCAGGGGGTTGGACTAGATGACCTCCAAGGTCCCTTCCAACATTATTATTATTATTATTATTATTATTATTATTAAATCTGTGCATAACAGAAAAGCTTATCAAAGAAGTGCAGAATTTTTTCCAAACATGTTTTTAATATATCGAAGAATGGTCTGAAACAAACATCACAGGAAATAACAGTTTTCAATGGTGTTTTTTGACTTCATCGCAAGATATTGAATCTTGTGTTGAGTTTTTATCTAAAGAAATGCCAGGCATTAAAATAGACGACAATGGTCTTTTTGAAGAAATTAGAAGACTGAATGTATTTTTAAATCCTGAAAAATTAATAGAATGGGAAAATAAACACATTGAAATTGATAAAAGATGGGTGGAAATATTCAGCCATTTCAAAAATGAACACATTCCATGTGAAAATTTATTTATTCTTGTTCAATTTACGTTGTGCTGCCCTGGAACTAATGCAGCAGTTGAAAGGGTTTTTTCAATTGCTAATGATTTTTGGAAAAGTGAGAAATCGAGATTGAATGTTGATACTCTAGCTGCAGCACTTGCCATAAAATTCAGTATGAAGGATATTTCTTGTTCAGATATTTCCAATATATTGTTAGAAGATGATACATTGACAAAAAATATTCATTCAATGGAAAAGTACTCATTTAAATAATAATAGGCATGTAAGCATAATTACAATATAAAATGATATTGTTACAAATGTTTTTATTATGCATTTATCATAGTATAGTGTAATCTGTATTATTGTTGCAATGAATAAAATGTTTCTTTTATTTACAATATTTTTTTCTTCAATTTATTTGTGTCCTCCTTTTCATTGTAAAAAGGTTGGTCACCTTAATACCGCACTGATACCATATATAATATTGACAGCACTGGCCTGTAGCCATTTTTTTTTGTTTTTTTAACAACTGAGCTTTAGGCCAAAAAAAAAAAAAATTAGACATCTAAACTTTTAATAAGCAGTAATTTTCTAGCTGAAGGACAAAAGGAAAAGGTTAAAGAAATAATTTTTTTTAAAAAATATTTAGGTTGTGCAAATGTTTAATTCTTTCCAGTACTTTTCTCTAGCAGCGTGGCTGCTTTGGGAGGATTAGTGACCTGGATTATCTCACCCAATAAAGAGTTGGTATGGCATCCTGCATCTTATTTTTAGGTGAGCAGCCTGTTTGATCCCAAATCTATACAATATATATGCCAATGAAGTTGGGAATGTTTCCAAGTTGTCTTTTATTTTTCAAATCTATGCTAATTTTCACAGTGCTATAATTGTAGGCACTTCTATATTATTATAACTCTAAAATTTACAAACTGTCTTATGCATGAAAATTCTTTGAGCCTGCTCGTTGCCTTGGGTTTCTTAAATTTTGGAAATGTGGATGGCAGCTTTCCAAATATTACATGCATGGAAAATCTGCACATTTGTCCCATATCAGGGGAACAAGTAGTAACCTCCCTGCTGCTTCAAAGACTGGTCAACAAAAGGATCAAAGAATCCCATCCCCAACAAACTTATTGATGATAGGGATGCTGAGGTTTCTCTATCTATGACAACATCTGGTATGTTATGTGGGAGAATAACAAGGAAAGTGGGATAACAACTAACCAATCATAGCCCATATATTGCAGTGGTGGTGAACCTATGGCACGGGTGCCAGAGGTGGCACTCGGAGCCCTCTTTGTGGGCACATGTGCTGTTGCCCCAGCCTTGCCTCCCCCTGCGACCCCCTCCTCTCCAGCAGCCCCCCTGAAGGAGAGTCACCCCCCGAGCGTGGCCCACACGGAGCAGTGCAGCCAAGGTCATGGCAGCCAGGCAGCATAGGTAAGACTCTGCCCTCACACCCCATCATGCAGTTGATGCTGCAGGGCACGGGTAGAAGGTGTGGCCGCCATAGTGCTGCTGGGCTGCCTGGGCAATCTGCAGTGGGACCTGGAGGCGGTGAGTGGTCCTGTGGGCAGGTGGGGTGGGGGATGGGGGTGGAGCAGGGGTGGGGCGGGGAGGTGGAGTGGGGGCAGAGCCAGTTTTTGGGCACTTGGTCTTTAAAAGGTTCGCCATCACTGATATATTGGATCAAACATTTCCATTGCAGCCTGGGGCTGACCATGGAACATTTTAGTCCTGCCTGAAGTAGGAAAGTAATAAATCAGCTCAAATCCCTCTTTTACAGCCAATAAACGGGGAATGGCTTGTTTGCTCCTGAAGCAGAAAGGCTCCAGTATAAATAGCAAATGCGAGTCAATTGGAAGATTAGATTACTGTGAATGGATGAATATTCTTTGTGGAAAAGAGTGGAGGAAAAAAAGGATTTATGCAAGTCAGTTTTCACTTGAGCTGAGGAGGAACTCATTGAAAGGATTCATGATATTCCCCCTCCACCCACCCAGCCAAGCCACACATCAACTTCACCTTTTCATCCATAGTTCAGGCAAAAGCTTCCCTTACCCATTTGCAAGTTTATAAAACAGTGCTTAAAACATTTTCATCCCATGTACAGTTAGCTGAAATTGAACAAACTGCAGCCAGGCAATATTGGCATATCCATCAGGAAGCAAGATCCCTTGAAAAATGTAGAAATCTCCTAAATCACAATAGACCAGACTTCTCTTCTAAAACCCCGACACCAGACCTCTCCTAAAATTCCACATCAAAGAAAAGATTTACACAGCTAAGATCTACGCACTCTACAGATGAAAAACAACTTTCCAGATTTCACACATTTCAATTTACACATCTAACACACCTCACAATCAAAGCCCCTTGTTACTATAAATATTACTGCTCTCAGTGTTCTTATCTTGTAGCCTACCTTTCAGTTACTGTACTGCATGTTATGCTATTGAAATAAATTCTGCCTCTGCTTCAAGTATCTTGTATGTTCTATGGGGAAGCATCTAGATTTGAACCCAGGATTTTCTTCCAACATCCGCATTCACACTTTTGAGGAGTTGATTAAATATGCCAAACTGCCCAGACAACTCGTTGATTGGAAAAATTAACATATGTTTATGGGGAAAAAACCCCAATAACCCCAAAAACTGGAGAAGGAAATGGCAAACCACTCCAGTATTTTTGCCATGAAAACCCCATGGACAGTACTAAAAGGAAAAAAGATATGACGCTGGAAGATGAGCCCCTCAGGTCGGAAGGTGTCCAATATGCTACTGGGGAAGAGCAGAGGGCTAGTACTAGTAGCACCAGAAAGAATGAAGCGACTGGGCCAAAGCCGAAAGGACGCTCAGCTGTGGATATATCTGGTGGTGAAAGGAAAGTCCGATGCTGTAAAGATTTTTTCTCCATAGGAACCTGGAATGTAAGATCCATGAATCAAGGCAAGCTAGACGTAGTCAAAAAAGAGATGACAAGACTGAACATTGACATCTTAGGAATCAGCGAACTAAAATGGACAGGAATGGGTGAATTTAACTCAGATGACCATCAGGTATACTACTGTGGGCAAGAATCCCTCAGAAGAAATGGAGTAGCCTTCATAGTCAATAAAAGAATAGGAAAAGCAATACTGGGATACAATCCCCAAAATGACAGAATGATCTCAATTCGAATCCAAGGCAAACCATTCAATATCACAGTAGTCCAAATCTATGCCCCAACCACTGGTGCTGAAGAGGATGAAATTGACCGGTTCTATGAAGCCCTACAGCACCTTATAGAATTAACACCAAAAAATGATGTCCTTATCATCATGGGGGATTGGAATGCTAAGGTAGGAAGCCAAAAGATAACCGGAATAACAGGCAAGTTTGGCCTTGGAGTACAAAATGAAGCAGGGCACAGGCTAATAGAATTTTGTCAAGAGAATACGATGGTCATAACAAACACTCTTTTCCAACAACCCAAGAGACGGCTCTACACATGGACATCACCAGACGGTCAACATAGAAATCAGATTGACTATGTGCTCTGCAGCCAAAGATGGAGAAGCTCTATACAGTCAGTAAAAACAAGACCAGGAGCTGACTGTGGCTCAGATCATGAGCTTCTCGTTGCAAAATTTAGGCTTAAATTGAAAAAAGTAGGGAAAAGCACTAGGCCACTCAGGTATGAACTAAATCATATTCCTGATGAATATACAGTAGAGGTGACAAATAGATTTAAGGAACTGGATCTGATAGACAAGTGCCTGAAGAACTATGGATGGAAGTTCGCAACATTGTACAAGAGGTAGCAACTAAAACCATCCCAAAGAAAAAGAAATGCAAGAAAGCAAAATGGCTGTCTGAGGAAGCTTTGCAAATAGCTGAGGAAAGAAGGGAAGCAAAAGGCAAAGGAGAAAGAGAAAGATACACCCAATTGAATGCAGAATTCCAGAGAGTAGCTAGAAGAGATAAGAATGCCTTCTTAAATGAACAGTGCAAAGAAATAGAAGAAAACAACAGAATAGGGAGGACCAGAGATCTCTTCAAGAAAATTGGAGATATGAAGGGAACGTTTCATGCAAAGATGGGCATGATAAAGGACCAAAATGGCAGAGACCTAACAGAGGCAGAAGAGATTAAGAAGAGATGGCAAAACTACACAGAAGAACTATACAAGAATGAGCTTAACATCCCAGATAACCACAATGAGATGGTCACTGACCTCGAACCAGACATCCTAGAATGTGAAGTGAAATGGGCCTTAGAAAATCTGAGCAACAACAAAGCTAGTGGAGGTGACAGTATTCCAGCTGAGCTATTCAAAATCTTAAAAGACGATGCAGTAAAAGTGCTACACTCAATTTGCCAGCAAATTTGGAAAACTCAACAGTGGCCACAGGATTGGAAAAGGTCAGTTTACATTCCAATTCCAAAGAAAGGCAATGCCAAAGAATGTTCAAACTATCGCACCATTGCACTCATTTCACATGCTAGTAAAGTTATGCTTAAAATCCTACAAGCTAGACTCCAGCAGTATGTGGATCGAGAACTACCAGAAGTACAGGCAGGATTTCGAAGAGGCAGAGGAACTAGAGATCAAATTGCCAACATACGCTGGATCATGGAGAAAGCTAGGGAGTTCCAGAAAAACATCTACTTCTGCTTCATTGACTATGCAAAAGCCTTTGATTGTGTGGATCACAACAAATTGTGGCAAGTTCTTAAAGAGATGGGAGTACCAGACCATCTCATTTGTCTCTTGAGAAACCTATATGCGGGTCAAGAAGCAACAGTGAGAACCGAACACGGAACCACTGATTGGTTCAAAATTGGAAAAGGAGTCCGGCAAGGCTGTATACTGTCGCCCTGCCTATTTAACTTATATGCAGAGCACATCATGAGAAAGGCAGGGCTAGATGAATCAAAAGTTGGAATTAAGATTGCCGGGAGAAATATCAACAACCTAAGATATGCAGATGATACCACTCTAATGGCAGAAAGTGAAGAGGAACTAAAGAGCCTCTTGATGCGGGTGAAGAAGGAGAGTGCAAAAGTTGGCTTGAAACTCAACATTAAGAAAACCAAAATCATGGCATCCGGCCCTCTCAATTCCTGGCAAATAGATGGGGAAGAAATGGAGGTAGTGACAGATTTTATTTTTCTGGGCTCCAAGATCACCTCAGATGGGGACTGCAGCCAAGAAATTAAAAGACGCTTGCTCCTGGGGAGGAAAGCTATGGCAAATCTAGACAGCATACTAAAAAGCAGAGACATCACCCTGCCAACAAAAGTGCGTATAGTCCAGGCCATGGTTTTCCCAGTTGCAATGTATGGCTGTGAAAGTTGGACCATAAGAAAGGCTGAGCGCAAAAGAATTGAGGCCTTTGAACTATGGTGCTGGAGAAGACTCCTGCGAGTCCCTTGGACTGCAAGGCGTTCAAACCGGTCAGTCCTAGAAGAGATCAACCCCGACTGCTCTTTAGAAGGCCAGATCCTGAAGTTGAAACTCAAGTACTTTGGCCACCTAATGAGAAGGAAGGACTCACTGGAGAAGGGCCTAATGCTGGGAAAGATTGAGGGCAATAGAAGAAGGGACGACAGAGAATGAGATGGCTGGATGGAGTCACTGAAGCAGTAGGTGTGAACTTAAATGGACTCCAGAAGATGGTAGAGGACAGGAAGACCTGGAGGAACGTTGTCCATGGGTCGCGATGGGTCGGACACGACTTCGCAATTAACAACAACATTAACAACATATATATATATATATGTATATACACACACACACACACACATACACACACACACACACACACACACACACACACACACACACAGATACATACCAAAACTGGATACAAGTTTAGGATGGCTTTTCATCAAAATAAAACAATATATTTAAATTAAACATTATTTGATTGCATCTCCAACATTAAATGCAATACTGTAAAGTCTTTTCTAAAATAATAGTTTTTGTTGAAAATAATGTGATATAAAATCTATTTAACCACTCTTATTTTTTTAATTAAATAAAGTATACAAGCAAAGTGTAAAAAGCAAAACAATAAAATATATTTTAAAAAGTTATAAAAACGGTAACCCCCTATCTCTACCTGTCTCTCCACCTCCCTGTCAAACCACCTATTTATTTATTTAGTAAAATTTGTATGCCACCCATCTCTCCTACATGATGACTCTGGCAGTTTATTTATTTATTTATGAGACTTATATACCGCTTTTAAGTGCAAGCACTCTCTAAGCGGTGTACACCAGTAAGCAATGTATATATATATTTACATTGCCCCCAACAATCTGGGTCCTCATTTTACCTACTTCGGAAGGATGGAAGGCTGAGTCAACCTTGAGCCGGTGAGATTTGAACCGCTGACCTGCTGAACACAGTCAGCTAAAGTGGCCTGCAGTACTGCACACTAACTGCTGCGCCACCTAGAAACAAATGAAAAATAGTTAAAAGATTAAAACAAACTGACATTAAAATATTATTAAAACTGTGCTTATTGCTACTTGGATATTTTTATACTTTACTTCAGACATTATTACTCATATTTATTTGGATCTTTTTAAGTGTTTCTATCATTATTATTACTATTACTATTAAAAAGTTTCTTTTTTTCTTTAAAAAACATATTCCAATTGTGTTAATTTGCCTTGCTATATGTATTATTCTCAATCAAGAGGAAGAGGGTAACATAAGTATGCATTCATTTGAAAAATTAAAGTATTTATATTATGCAAGGATTCAAAAGCAGATTAGACTGTATTGAAGGGTTTTAAATTTTAGACACCTAATTTTGTTGTGTGTCCTGGTCCTTTAGATTTAGCAATAAAAGATAAAACTTTTCCACTTAAAGTAGAAAATAGAAAAAGCAAGTAGCAGTTATGATTGTTTCTTGATTCATTGCTGCTGATGTTAACCGATTCACCAACTAGGTATGAAAAGTCTTAAATTTGTTGGATCAAATAAGTTCTCTTGTATTGCTAATATAATGCAGCCTTATTTCTGTCCTGCACTCTACACATTAAATATACTATAAATGTAGTCTATTTATGCGGGTGAGGGAATCTGCAAAATTTGTTGCAGAGTTTTAAATTGAAAGCATATGTCAAATTACATTCAAACGTCATAATTTTGTAATGCATATTTGTCTAAGCAATAATTGACCACAGATCACTTAGATTTTAGGCTTTCTGTCTTGTTTCTCATTAAAATTCCCTTCTCCAGCTCCATATTACCTCATTCCCTGTCTCGCTGCAGATTGAGCATCATACAAATGCTTTCATTTTATATATTAAGAAAAATACTATATAACTTATATCTCTTATCCCTCTTATTGTGGAGCCCCTTTATATCCAAAGTTATCTGTTCTTTTAACCGTATTCAAACAAGTGCTTGCTCATGTAGTACTCCATCTGGTAGGGTGAGTCAAATCTCTTGAATCTGTTTCTGGCCTTTTTCTTTGGCCTAGTAGCTTTCCAAGTTGATATATTCCACTTGCCAGGAAGTTCTTGTATCTTTGTAAGTATTGTTGGGAGTGGAGAAGACAGGATACGTAGAATATATGCTTTTTGTCTCCAGAACTCTAATGGTTCTCCTGGCAGCTCTATAGTCCATCTTCTTTCTTATCCTCAGATTTATTTTAATGTTCTGATGAATAAAGTATCTTTTCCATTTTTATTGTTATGTCAAAGTCTTGTAGCTTTTTTTCCTATTTGTGTTAAATTATAATTCTCTTTATTTGTTGCTTTGCTAATTAAGTCATTTTCTTCTAGTTTATGTTCTTTTATCTGATTTGTTTGTTCATTCTTTACCATCATTTTTTGAGTGTTTTTTGATTGTGGGTTTAGATTAGAAATGTGCTCATTTATGTTGTCAAAGTTATTTTTGATCTCCTCATGGTTTGAATCTATTGTCATTTGTATCTGTTGTACCATTACATATATTTCCTCCTGGAAAATATTTGTCTTGTCTTGAAATGTTGCTTCTGGAGATCTTTGATATCCAGACTAGGTCCTTCAGGAGTAAGTATTAAATGTAGTTTTCTGTTATTTTTTGATAAGAATGCAATATTCATGTTGTCTACCCCTTTCAAATAGTCCATCAGTGCCATTAGTCTCTATAATTAGCCTTATCAAACCAGTCAAACTCAGAATTGAAACAGCCCAATTTTGTATAGTTCTTATCTTTATATATAGTTTTTATAATCCACTGTATTTCCAATTGTCAAGGCATCAGTAAAATCAGTATTTATAACAGTTCTTTTATTCAGGGGTCAGTTGTCAACCAGTCAAAATTGCAATTCAGCCACTTTGAGCCTGTAAATTTCCTCCTAAAAGATTAGCCTAGAGTCAAAGTTTTTCTTTTTCTTTTTTAATCTTATGACTGGCCCAGTATGTATTCTTTTTTCTCCCCACCCAGCTGTCTTCTGAGGGTTATCCAAGTTCAAAGGAACAGATTATTCTTTGTTTCTTGGCATCTTGCCAATTTCTGAGTCAGTGTTGTTAATGTTCTATGTTCTAGTTCTCCACTAGGTGTCAGTAGTTGTTTGTTTTCCAGCTTTTTCAAATATTATCATTATTATTATTTTTAGTTTCATCAAAACCCTTTAAAGTATAATCTTAGTTATTTTTTTAATTTCTAGATTTATCCAGACTGTAATATTTTAACTTTGATTTCAAAATATTTCTTTCTCCCTTAAAGGTTATTTCACCGCTTCCATCTATGAGGGAGTGGGGTTATAGTCCACTTCCTTCACTTTTGGAGGTTTTCTTACTTTGGGGATCTTTCCCAAGGACTTAGTTACAGAGGAGAGGAGAGAAAATCGATACTTTCACCAGTTCCAAGCATGCTGTTCACCATTGTTCTGGTTCATGCTCTTGGACTTTGGCTGCAAGTAGCTTGGGCTAGACACTTGTGTGCACCTAGCCTTTCTCCTGTCAGGTTAGAGGGCTTCTCCTGGATCGAACAGAATGGCTGCCATCATTCTGTGATCATCGGGGCACGCCTTTTTCTTCATTGCCACTCTGGAGTGACTTCAGACCCATTTAGGGTCCCCTGGCAAGGCGAAATCAGCCATGGGGAGTGGAGCTACGCAATCCCACAGCCATGCACTATGGTGCAAAAACTGGAATGGATGATGTATGTGAATGAAAAGTTTGAAATTTAAAGGTAAATTAAGCTAAAGAAAATTAGGACTAAGGAATGACTGAAATACTGAGGGGAAATTAAGCTTAAATAAGAACTTTGAAAATAAGATATATAGTGATTTAACAAATTAACTTTTACAAATATAAATGAAATATAAACTGATCAGAAAAGATGTTATAGGTAGATGTCATAAGATAGATGAACAGTATAATATTTTTATAATGCATAAAATATGAAACATTGGGATGGTGTATCTGAATGGAAAATTTGGATATTGAGATGATTAATATTGAGAAAATTATGACTGATAAGAATTATTTAAATATTAAGGGGAAATTAAGCTTAAATAAGAACTATGAAAATAGGATATATGGTGAACTAATTAGATGATTTTTATAAAAACAGCACAAGTTGATAAGAAAAAATGTCATACGTGGATGTTATTATTTGTAAAAACATGAAAAAATGTTTATATTTAACCATTTATGCATTGAAAATATTAACAATTATATTTGTTTAAGGTTGAAGAAGGAGAATACTATTGGGAGAAGGGAAGATCAAAGTAATATACTATTAATTAATATACTAATTATGGAAGTACAGAAATTAATTATTATTGACAGTCAATTAACTACCATTGATTGTTTTTTTTCTTAAATTTATGAACCAAGACAACACACTGTACACCGGGCACTAGGGATTATTATTGTAAAAAATCAATAAAACATTTCTAAAAAAACCCAAAACAAATGATTTCAGCATTTCCAAGAGTGAAGAATTGCTCCTCCCACCTTTTTTCAGCCTATAATACTTTTCCTAATGTCTTTTTTTTGTAAAAAACAATAACAGTGATAGAAGCCTAATGAGAAATCTCCATTTCATGACCATTTATTTATTACTTTTAAGAGCAGCAACTGCTGATGGAAGGATTCACTGTTCACCAGTAATGGCATCACATTTCTGGAATCTGATCAATTAATGTGATTTATACAAGAATCCATGTTTCGTATTGCATGGTATATTAGCTTGAGCCAAAATGAGTAGCACTTGTATTGTCTCTGATTGTACTTCCGTTGCTTTGGATCTTAAACTTGGATTGATGGTACGATTGACTATAATGTTTCTCTTCTAATGGTTTCTAGCAGCTTTGGAAGTATTGAATTTTCCTGGAAAGATTATCTTAGTTTCAGATATAGATATAAATATAGAGATAGAGATAGACACACACACACATACACACACACCAGTTTCTGAAATTGCTTTCTGGTGTAAACCACCCCCAACCCCATGTATTTTGTATATCTGTGGTTTCTGCTTGAAACCTCAGATATTTATGCTAAAGAAAGTAAAAAAAAGTTACACAAAGGTTCTAGAAATGTAGATTTACACTTGTTTACATGGTTAATTGAAAAAAAAGATTTGCACTGAGGGCCATGTTGGAGAGAGTATACAAAATAAATTGAGTGAGTGAGTGAATGAATGAATGAATATTTTCCTGGCTTTCTTCCAATATGTAATGTCACTTATTGGACCTTGCAATTCACTTCTACGCTCTGAATCTCTCTCTCTCTCTCTCTCTCTCTCTCTCTCTCTCTCTCTCTCTCTCTCTCTCTCTCTCTCTCTCTCTCACACACACACACACACACACACACACACACACACACCACAGAATGTACACCACGAAAAGTAGAAACACTGAAATATTCTGTAGGACATAACAAATATGGGTTACCTTGTGTAACTCAGTTTTTAGCAACCATCCTACTTTAACAGTATATATCTAATAAAGTAATGCAGATATCATAGCAAAAAAACAGACAGAATTTTGATCACACCATTGCAGCCACTATTTTGACTTTTTAAAAATCACACCCTGTGATCACCCCTGCAACATATGCTTGAAGCACAAGGGTGTCAATATAGTACATGTCTGCAAGACTTTAAAACAGTCCTACCATTTTTCAGAACTGTAAAACACATTTTGGAAACAAAATCCAAAGCATAGTATATCTCTATTATTTCATAATGATAGACTTTATTTTTATGCAAGATAACTGTATTTTTACAATCACTTTGTTTAAAAAAGGTGAGATGCATTTTATAAAATCTTGAAGTAAATGCTCAGTATGAAATGTCCTGAGAAAAATAAACATATTAATACATTCTCTAATATTGTCTCAAATTATCCCTCAGCAGTCTATTGGTAAGAGAAAACCAGAGTATATTTGAAAATGAGAATTCTTTCATTCATAACATTGCACATGGGAATAACTTGTTGATAAGATACTAATTTAAATATTAATGAAAGATGTTGACTGAGGATAGAAAAGGAGATAGTTCAAGGTGTGACTCTTTATTTCTCTCCTTTGCATGTAAGGTTTCTCACAAACTATGATAAGAAATCAGAAAATTGTCCTCTTTGTTTTCCACTACTTGTGCTCTGTTGTCACCAAAACCAAGTGTGCAATAAATAAAAACTGAAAAATACATGGAATGTATCCAAGTTTATGAACTTAAATTCCAGCCTATTTTCAAAAGTTTGGGAGTATTTGATAATGATTTTAGCTTTCATGCTTTGGCCTGGTTTGAATTATAAATTAAACTAACAGTTCCTTCTCAAAAGTCCCTAATTTCCATAAACATACTCAGACTAGAATCTGCTAACTCCCCTACAGACTTTTCAGTAACAAGAATAAACAGATGAAGGAAATCTATAGCTGGCCCTACAAAAATATTGGCCTCTTGTACGAAGCTTAGACCTGTCTTCAATTTAATCTGGGATGCTGACAGTAAAATTCACCAGATTCTGAGAAGTTTGTTAGTTAAAAAAGAACTTATTCCACTTCTATTGGCCTAAGGATTGTCACCATCTTTGAAGAGAGGATGGTGTCCACTCTATTAAAGACTTGGCAACAAGGCTGGGAAGCAAAGTTTAAATTAATATTTATGTTACTTTCATTAATTTAAGGTGTTTAAATCTAAACTCTCACCCTCTTATAATGATATTTTATTATGTATTGATTCATTTGGATCGATATCCTGCATTATATCCACTATCACGTCAGCATATAGAATACTTCCTTCTCAATCCTTTCTTTGCAGCCACATGTCTTGGAGATAGGCCACTCAGTCAGCTTTCATGGACTCAGATCTGGGTCTCCCTGGTTTTACTCTGTTATACTACACTGGCTCTTTTTTGACCCATGGGCATGTATGTTGGAAACTAAGTGTTGGATGATTGTGAAAAGCTCATTCATGGAATAAAAGAACCATGATTTGGCAAAACATGTATCTAATATATTTGATTGTGGAATAAGTTATGGATCTATTTACTTTTCCAGGTACTGAAATGGGTGGAAGAAGCAGTGCAAGCTTCTAAAGTTCATCTATTGTCTACAGACCATTTAACTTCAGGAGAAAGCTTTTGGCAGATCCCTTTTGATCCTAGTCTGAAAGAAGTTACAGTGTCACTAAGTGGTCCTTCCCCAGAAATTGAAATTCACAACCCTTTGGGTGAGATGTTAATCTATTTCCTTTTATTAAGATTGGCCAGGCATGACTTATTTTCAGTACCTTCCTAGCTTTGTTATACAAGCAGTACAAATTTATGGAGTAGATATGATTGGCCTCTACCATTGGATAACTCTAGCTCAACTTCTTGAAGCATTTTATGGGATGACAGTTAAGAAGTACCACCCTTTTCTTTGTAAATATGCCCCTCTTACTTTAAAAAAATCCCTGAGATTAAAGCATAAGAACATTAACGGTAGGAGACCAGAATGACAAATCCAAAATTAAGGAAGATTACAAAATTAGAAGGGAAATCAAGAATGTTCAAATGTAGATATGAGAACAAGGTGGGCAAGCATTCCCAATGGTTTAAAGACTACTTAGACATGTTTTAGGCATTTTGTGTTTCCCATGTTAAGTAGCATTGGAATCTCAGAAGAAAATTGGTGATGTGCTGTCTCATTTTTCATGTGAAGTTCTTAAAAGTGACTTTAGTGGTATTTATACTGAGTGCTACCATCTACCCTATTTATATAAATATTGGCCAAGGGAATGATTTTTATATTTCAATATAGTTCCATGATTTAGGTTAGCAGGGAAACAACTACAATATATTCACTTCTGCCACAAACTTAACACCAATAAAAATATACCATACTATGTACCCATTGAGTCTTCTTCTGATTGCTCATATAGAGGCAATCTGCTACCAAATAATAAAGTCTGCAAATTGCATTTCCTATAAATATTTGGATAACCAAGGAATGACTGCTGGTAGTCTAAAGGATGAAAAAGAAAAAGTTAGTCTTCAATAAAACACACAAATATTGGAGATCTTACATAATGGAAGAGGTATTCCCAAAAATATCTGCACTTCAAGTCATTTAGGACCTTACACATTATCAAGTTTATCTCAAAATAGGGAAATATTTAGCTAATGAAGAAACTGAGAACAGTAATGATTCCGTAATTAAACATATTGTTTAGTAACAGAGTAGCATTTTGCGCCAGTTGAAGCCTTTATGAAATCGCCAAGGATAGCCCCATGAAGATCTTATTAGATATGAAATTGCTGAGAGATGGACCACTATGGTAAATCTGGGACAGTTAAGTGAGTGCTACAACTGGCAAACCAACCAGAGCTGAAAGTAGACTTAGTGTCCAGTGAGAAATTGGATCTTGAACTATCCCCAATTTATAAATCTGTTTTTTCAAAGGATCACAAATCGATCTAGAATAGGTGGTTTTCCTACAGGGGTTCCCAACCCCCGGCCTGTTAAGAATTGGGCCCCATAACTGGAGGTGAGTGGTGGGCGAGTGGGCAAAACCGAAGCCCTCTTCCTCCCAATCTGTGGAAAAAATATCTTCCATGAAACTGGTCCCTGGTGCCAAAAAAGTTGGGAACCAGTGGTGGGATTCAGCCAGTTCGCACCAGTTCAGCAGAACCGGTAGCTTTTTTTTTTGTTGCCCAGGCCCAGAATGGACTTCCAGAAGTGGCATCCACACAGAGAACTGGTTGTTCCCATATTTGAATCCCACCACTGTTGGGAACCTGTTTTCCTAATTGCTTATGCTGGGATTAGCCATTAATTATACCACTAGTTTATCATAATTAAATTTAAACCTGTTGTTTCTCTTCTGCCTGCAAGCTTTAATCCAATCCAACACTGACTCACTTGATTAAAATACTGACATAGCCATAGACAAATCTCTACAAATCGATTGTTTTGCAAGAACACCCTTATTACAGCAATTTAACTTAATGCAAGTTAAATGCTCTCCATATAAGAATGAATGCATGATTCAAATGGAATATATAGGTTTGTAACAAAGCACTGTTTGTCATAAAGTTGCAGAAAGAATTATCTCCTGTTGCATAGAACATAGTCTAGATATGAGAATTACTGAAATAACTAATAAAAATACTCATTCTTTGCCTGCACTATAGGTAAGCATGTAAAGAAAGGATCTGGCTTGAATGAATTACTCAATATTGAAAATTCTGCTAAAGTAGTGAACATAAAAGAACCAGAACCAGGAACATGGTCTATTCAGGTAACCTTAATGAAATAATGCTGCAATTTATTTTCCACTACCTGAAGTTTTATAGAAAATGTATGTCAAAAAGTGTTGTTTGTTTGTTTGTTTATTCCCCACCTTTCTTATTACTGAATGCAAAGGATTTTTTTTTGGTAGTGTTTTCAGGCTTAAAGCTAAACATAGATGACTTTACTGAATTGATATTTGAATCCATCCATTGCTCTGATGCAGGTGCCAGCCATCTTGACAAGTGTCTTCAGAAAACTCCAGTTTTATCTTGATTTTCATGGCCTGATAGGGCTAAGAGCAAGATATCATGGCTCTGAAAAGCGGTGGCTACTTCACGGTTTAGATGCTGTCTGTACGCAAGGGGCATAAACAATAGATAATCAAATTAATTGTCAAATATATGTGTTTGGCAAGAGGATTAAGATAATTCATGTTAAGCAAATGAAGGAATTTTGATTCCATGCTTTTTATATTAATTCTTAATTCCATGCCTCTTTGGTTTCTTTGGACAAAGGAAAACTTACATGTGGTTTGTCACCACCCAATGAAGTGAAATAAATGTTCAAAATATGTGCATTGAACATACCACTAATGTATGTTTCACAAATGAGATATTCTCAGCTTTGCACTGCTGACAGTGCACAGTCTTCTCAAGAGGATAATTGCAGTTGGTGTTGATAATCCAGAACTGTAGTCCATGCATGACAAACTCATTCCACATTTCACTGCTGTCTTTTTCTGCTAAAATACTCAGCTTCCCAAACTGTAAACTATAATTATATATAAATGGTAATGCTGCTGAGCTATGCCTACCCATCTCTATATGTATTGTTCTCAAAATGGGAAACACATCTTAAAAATCAGAGTCAATTGCATGAAATACTGAAATGTGTATCTGGAGAATATTGAATGAATTTCAGAAGTTTACAAGAAAAGATGTAGTTGGATTTACCCAAAATAATACAAATACAACTTAAAGAGCAGCTACATTGGTGGTACTCATTTTTTTCCACTTATCGGAGGATAGGTCAATGTGTTAGTGGAGTATTGTTGTTGTTGTTCAGTTGCTAAGTTGTGCTGTACTCTGGGCAATCCCATGGACCATAGCCTGCCAGAGACTCCTGTTCCCCACTGCCTCCAGAGTTTGCTCAAATTCATGTTCATTACATCAGTGACACTCTCTAACCATCTCATCCTCTGCTGTCTTCTACTCCTTTTGTCTTCGCCAATATCAAGGTCTTCTCATTTGGTAATCAAGTATTTGAGTTTCAGCTTAAGTATCTGTCTTTCTAAAGAACAGTCAGTGTTGACTTCCAATGATCTTTTGAGAGTCTTCTCCAACACCACAATTGTTAGTGTACTATACAATATGCCCCCCCCCCATTATCACTGCTTTCCCCTTTAACTGTGACTGCATTATATCCCAGCACTCTTCAAGTGAAATTTAAACTGGGCCATCTTTTGAAGTTAAGGTCTGTGATTTCTTAATCACAGTAATAACTCAGATAGATCAAAAGGAGTCTGGTAGCACTTTTCAGACTAACGTGTTTATTCCAAGGTATAAACTCACAAAAGCTTCTGCCTTTTAATAAAATGCGTTAATCTGAAATGGTGCTACAGAACTCCTTCTAATTTTTTGGTTTCCATAAACTAATAAGGCTCTTCTCCTACCATGAGTACAGCAGAGATGTTTTTGTTAAATTATGGTGTTTTGTGAGCTAGCAGTGAAATCGCTGAAGAGTTCTGATGTGTGGATCCAGTTCTTTGCTGAGATGCAAAAGGAAAAGGGGCTTTGCTCTCATTAAAGAAGAAAAAAGAGGCAGGAGGTGACTGGGAGTAGTAGTGTACAAACACAAGGGATTTAAGAGGGAGAGGCTATCCATAGCAGCAAATCTTTACTACTACAATTGTGACCAATAACTCTTTTGCTAACATGGTCATTAAGCAAGACATCACATGACTATAATTTGTGATTTTCCTGCTGGCTTTTCCATTGACTCTGCATGTTGGAAGCCATCCTGCAAAGCTGGCAAATGATGATCACAACATTGCAGGATGCTGTAAAAGTTGTAAATGCCTGCTGATTGCTGATTGCCTGAATATCTATCAAGTGACCACTGGGATTCTACAATGGCCATATGTGCAAGGACAAAGTTATGCCATTGTAACTTTGAATGGTTGCTAAACAGAACTGTCTTTTAGCAAGGTCTATTTTTAAAAACAGATTTAGAAAAAAAATTGATCCATGAATAATGGTAGTGGTATGTGAGAATGGCCTTGGGAGATAGGAGGAAATGCTGCAGACTAGGCAATGGTCAGATAAGAGGCAGCGAGCCTGCAGATAGATTAGGGAAATGGCAAGCATCTCAGAAGCTCTAGTTTCTTGGACTATAAAGGTGATGGGGGAACAGATATACTTGCAAGATTCTGTTAATGTAAACTTCCACTAAAGATAGAGCTGGCTGGGCTTCTTATCTGGAGTATCTTGAAAGGTTGACAATTACATTGTCTTTAGCTCACCTGAGCACAGAAGCTGACACAGTTCAGTTTGTTGAAACCATTCATAGGCTATAACTCTTTGTTTACATATAGAAGGTTGCTGGTTTGAAATAAACAGAACCTTTTTTATATTACTTCTCCTCCTAAAATATTCCTCCAACAAACTGATTATGGGCTTGCTAGAAAAACAATGAAACAGTGTGTCACAGGTTTCTTTTTTAATTGAGAATGAAGAAAAATAGGAAGCTCAGAGAAAGAAAGAAAGAAAGAAAGGAAGGAAGGAAGGAAGGGAGGGAGGGAGGGAGGGAGGGAGGGAGGGAGAGAGAGAGAGAGAGAGAGAAAGAAAGAAAGAAAGAAAGAAAAGAAAGAAAGAAAGAAAGAAAGAAAGAAAGAAAGAAAGAAAGAAAAAGATTTTAAAAACTTTTTACCATGTTGGGATCCTTAGTGCTCTCTGAATTCGGCTGTTTTCTTGCAGACATTTCATTACCAAACTAGGTAATATCATCAGTGCTACTAGATGAGTAAACAACCAAGCTCAGAGAGCATTTGGATCCCTAACTACAGTCCTGACTAATAATATTCTTTTCTACCATGTGTTAAGACAGCAAACATGGCAGGAATTATAACCATTGTGCTTCTGCAACAGTCAGGGCAAGGATATAAATGCTCCAACTCTGGAAATGTTTAAGAAGAGACTGGACAACCATTTGTCTGAAATGGTATAGAGTTTCCTGCCTGAACAGGGGGTTGGACTAGAAGACCTCTAAGATCCCTTCCAATTTTGTTATATATATTTCTATTTCCAAGATATCTCATCTTCCAAGAAGGAAAGTGATTGGCAGTTGCTTTCCTGGGACAAAAAGGTAGAAGGGAATGGAATTGTCCAAGGGAAGGGTGGGGAAATCTTCTGTTTGGATTGTATACTTTGCAAATTGTTGACAAAATGTCTCAACACTGACAGAATCAAGCCAGCATTAGCATAGGACAGGAATATCCTAAAAAGATAATTGTGGATATGCCCATGGAGAGAATTGGTATTATTTGGTTATAGGATGTTGTGCTACAGAGACAGGAACACATTTATGAAAGCACTAACTTTCATCCTTGTAAATCAGATTACCAAGTTAATTTGGTTTTCCTGTTATAAGGTTGACAACTAAAATTTAGGGTAGTAAATCATATTTGCCAAGATATTTGAACTGTATCTGTGGACTGATTCACAAATATTACAAAGCAATACTGTGGTTTGTTACATGAATCTGCCCATTATGGTTTTGCACGATCTGTCTGCCAGGATCACTAGCCCAAAAATTCTGGCTGGCCATGGTGAACAATTTGCAATTTGCAATTGCTGGAATGATGTCCCTTTTCAAAACAGGCAGCTTGCTTAGAATTTGAGAATGACGATGTCAAAAGCTCCCTTTGCCACGAAGAAATAAGTGTTCCATTTCTTTTCCCTGAACTGTCTTTCCTATTAAATGCAACTTTATTTTCCTTTTGGTTTGTTGGTAATTAAATGGTATGCCCTGATTTAAAAAAGAAAGTTGCTTAAGTACTTTAATCCTGTTATAGATTGCCCATGCATATATTGTGTCAACGATAAAAGAGATCAGTTGTCGGCATATTTGCCTGCTGACACTTAGCAGCTAATTAACACTTGATAGCAGGAGTCATTTTGGCAGCCAAAAAAGAAAGAAATCATTTTCGCTAATCCATTGATCTTGACAGGGACTTGCCTTTGCCAAAAAAAAAACCCCTTGGTGTGATGATTTTACACAGGCAAAAGGTTAAGTAACAAAAATAAATAGCAGCCTTTCCAATGAAGACAGACAGATTTGTCCTACTGAATTGTCTAAATATTAATTTTACAGAAAACAACTCTTTTAATATATTTGCTATGTATCACTTTTACTAGACAAGGTAGATTTGCTAGCTGTGAACCCATGTATACCTTAAAATGTTTTTCTCTGCCTGTGAAGACCATATAGGGATATGTACATTCTCCATTCATGTTATTAATTTTAACGGTATGCTAGCTATTTATTTACTTGCAGTGTATTTGTTTATAGTGTGTTGATGGGTAAAGGAAGCAAATTATTTTGAGGATTGGGAATGGGAGGCATAGCACTGCAGTGATTCTCGTCCTTCATTTAAGGTCACTTCTAGTCTGTGTTAGTAGCTGGGTCACTGTGTGGATTGAGACTTTCTATATTGCCTGTCCTTGATGTAGCACTAAAATTGGTGCCAATTCTGCAAGTCTGGAATAAATAAGCAAAACCAGGCCACTTAAAAAAAATTAGCTTCTTGGGATAGGGGTGGGGTCAGTAGCAATTTGCAGACTTTGATTCATATGATCATGAAACTTTGATTCATATGATCATTGTTGGATTTATTGTGACCTTCTTCTATCTTCTTTGCTTTTATTGTAATGATGCTGAGCTTTGAGAACTATATGAGTGGGTGGCTTGCAATTAATTTTTTTCATAAATGGTTTCTGCAGGTTTTCTATTTATTTGAATTGTAAATGACCTCACTCCAAAAGCTTTATTGACTAGTTATATTGCTTAATGTACCATAAAATAAATCTGATACATATTTTGAAATGCACCTGGCTTATCTATTTACATATTGGGGTATATATACTACTTCAGTCGGGAGGAATTCTGAACTCTTCTTTTGGTAAGAAGATTAAAATTAGTAAAACAGTATAACAAAAAAGCCAAATAAGACCATTCATAAGAAATCAGTGAAAAGATGGACTACATTCACTAAAAAAAGTAAGCATCTAAAAACAATCTATTCCAATTCAATCATCATATAGGAGCTCCCCTCCAATATGTTCCCTTAACACAGTGGTTCTCAACCTTTCTAATGCCGTGACCCCATAATACAGTTCCCCATGTTGTGGTGACCCCCAAGTCGGTGTGGCCACCAATAAGAGGGTGTAGGACAGCTAGGGAAAAGGGAAAAAAATGGCGGACAGCGTGGTTTGGCGACCCCCATGAAATGGTCGTTCGACCCCAAATGGGGTCCCGACCCACAGGTTGAGAACCACTGCCTTAACAGCTAAATAACAACAACAACAACAACAACAACAGTAATAGTAATAGTAGTAGTAGTAATAATAATAAATAAATAAAGTTGGAAAGGACCTTGGAAGTCATCTAGTCCAACGCCTTCCCAGGCAGGAAACCCTATACCATTTCAAACAAATGGCTGTCCAATCTCTTCTTTAAAACTTCCAATATTGGAGCATTCACAGCTTCTGGAGGCAAGTCTTACAATTGTCCTAAGAATTAAATATGCTATGTGTCAGCAGTGAACAGCTTATAAATAAGTGAATACAGGGTGTGCAAGAAAAAGAAGGTCAATTGTTTCAGTGGAATTTGGTTACCTGCTACAACCATAGACTAAACCTACAATAATATTTTATGGAACACAAACTTTCATACTGTGACATTGGAACAGCTTCATCAATATTTTTGTAGATATCAAGTAGTGGACGACACTCTATTCGTATCACTGGACTTAGCAATATTGACTTCAGAGCTGGATTTTCCAGGAAGCCAACACTAGACTTCAAAATGACTTCTACCAGACCAGTACAAGGTTAGTTGCAATTTCTAGCTTGCATTTGAATGGTATTTACCTTACAGTCCAGCTGAATATTGTGGCTTTAGAGTACAAAAGTTGACATCAGTATGTCTTTTCTAAGACCTTGAAGTTACACTGGAGTGTATTCTTCTGACAATGGAATGATATTTCCCAGCATGGTTTAATGCTATAAAAAATCATCCAAACAAATGGAAAACTAGTTTATTTTTATAATAAATGAATGCAAAATAAAGGATAGCCAGAAATAATAAATCAATCGATAGACAGATTTGTCCTAGAAAATCAGCTCAAATAGTACTACTGAGCCTTTTGAAAGTTTCCTAAAGTATAGGAATGAAGGTTAAAGTATTTCATGAAATATAAAAGTAAAGTCTCATTTGAGTTAAAGTCAACTTTTGTTAACTTCATGGATGTGTTTCCTCCCAAATCAAGAGAGCTATGTTTTGTCCATATGGCTGTTTCTTTCATTTATCTTTTATTTCTTTTACTACATGGCCAAATTCCAGTGCTGAAAGTCGACATTTCAGATGTTGGGGGAATAAGGACTTTAAAAGGATGGGCTATTAATGCAAAGTGGACAGTATTGTTACATGATGGGTTTGTACTTACATATTGAAATTTTAGAAGGGTGGTTAAGAATAGTCTTTCTTTTATGTAACTATATTTAAGTCTATTCTGTATAGTCAGAATGGGTTTGGTGAAGCAAAATAGACATTTAGGATAGAGGTTCCAGATTTCCCACTCTGTTTTAGAGCAACTAAAATATACCAAGTTCTGCCAGGGACAAAACAAAAGATTATGTTGCCTAAGAAAAATGGAAAAGGAATGATTGATGTAATTTTTGATTTGTATTTGGTCCACAGGGATACCTACCTACATTCTGCTCAATACTACAGGGATCCATCTTCCAGCTAGAGTAGATCGTTTAGAACTGCTGAGCATCACTGGAGAGCCCCTCAAGACTGTTCCTGTAAAACCCTTTCCTGAAAGCAATCCTTATGGAATCTGGAATATCTCTGAATTTATTCCACCAAATGAAGCCTTCTTCCTTAAAATAACTGGCTACGACAAAAATGATTACCTCTTTCAGAGAGTTTCAAGTGTTTCATTTTCTAATATTATTCCTGGTAATTATTTTAAGTCATTTTTGACAGGGCAGGGGAGTGGCTTTTATCTGTAGATCATTTGGGGTTGTTTAATCCCATTTGCATTTATCTTAATCTTTAGCTTTATAGATAGATAGATAGATAGATAGATAGATAGATAGATAGATAGATAGATAGATAGATAGATAGATAGATAGATAGATAGATACTGTAGATGGAGAAGAGATAATGAGATAGATAGATAGATAGATAGATAGATAGATAGATAGATAGATAGATAGATAGATAGATAGACAGGCAGACAGATAATATACAGGCAGACAGACAGACAAATTGAGGGGTGATAGATGATAGATGGAAAATCAGACAGTAATATAGATTTAGAATATGTATGTGTATGTATATTGACGTGACAAGTATTAATAAAAATAACAAAGGCTTTTTTTCACTAGATGCTCCAAAAGTCAGCATGCCCAAGAAAACCCCAGGATATTATCTGCAGCCAAGTCGTATTTCTTGTCATATAGCCAGCCTCATTCCTTTTACTGCTCATTTTAAAAGAAATGGAGTTAAACTGGGAATGGATCAGTTTTTCAAGTAAGTAATTTTTCCTCAATTTAATTGAGGAGATAATAGAAGGTACAGTCACCTTCATTATGTAAGGGTAAAATTATGGTGAAAGTTGTTTTCTTATTGTAAAGAATAGTTGGACTAGGAATAATGTGAACTGAAGTTCATGCAGGAAGAAAATATGTTTTTAAGGCCATACTCATTCTCAGAGTAATATAGTAAATATTTATTAAAGAAATAATTTCTACATATATTATTAGCCTAATTAATACAGTAAGATTGATTTAATTAACAAAATATGTAAAATATGATTTGAATTCATAAGTTCTTATTTATTGCTATAAAGCCAATTAAGCAAAGAGGGGCCTTTTTAGTGTTCCATGTACTTTTGAGAATTTTGTAGCAATTATACCTCTTTGCTGAAAATAATCAGAATAGAAATGTTGAAATTCTCATGTTAGTTTTTGGGAAAACTCAGATTTCTCACAGGATTTTTGAAGGGTACTTTTGAAAAAGAATAAAGTTGGATCAGCTTTGCTTGCAGCCTAAGGCTGTTCCAAGACATTGTGTTTGTCAGGTAAACTAGCAAAAAGCCCTGCTATCTATCAAAATAAAAATAGGAAGTAATGGTCTATGTCAGTGGTTCTTAACCTGTGGGTCCTTGGACCACTGGAAGGGCCAATATCATCACACAGGGTCCGCAAAGGCTTGAGGACATGTTATGATTTAAATCATGTGGTGGCGCAGCAGTTAGAGTGCAGTACTGCAGGCCACTTTAGCTGACTGTGTTCAGCAGGTCAGCGGTTCAAATCTCACCGGCTCAAGGTTGACTCAGCCTTCTATCCTTCTGAGGTAGGTAAAATGAGGACCCAGATTGTTGGGGACAATGTAAATATATACATACATTGCTTACTGGTGTATACCGCTTAGAGAGTGCTTGCACTTAAAGCGGTGTATAAGTCTCATAAATAAATAAATAAATAAATAAATAAATAAATAAATAAATAAAATCTGGAGTTAAGTCTTGGAATCCATGGCCATGGTCCAGGGCCCATGGCCACAAAAGGTATTTAAAGGGGTTCCGTGGTAAAGAAAAGGTTGAGAACTACATGTGTTTTTAGTTCAGTATGAATAAAATCTTAGAGCCAACTCTTTTTTTCCACACAGTAAAAATTAAATATTAACGAATTATTCAGTTTGCTGTCCCTTCACAATATCTGCTGTCTGTGATAGCCATTTGAGACTGCTAATGTCCTGAAATGACCATTAACAATTACTTCCTCTCTTTCCTTAGAATACAGCAGCAGGGAAGTTCATTTCTGCAGTGGAATGCACACAGATTGTGTGGATAGTTTATAACAGTTCTCAGAACCTTGTTCTCTATTCTCTATACACAGAATAATCTCAAAATAAGTATGGAAAAGATTTCCTAGGTATTTTGAAAACAGTGACCTAATTATATTATGTTCCAATCTGGACTAAGTCAATCATGTTTAATGGGATTGAGTCATAACTAATTTGACTCACTGATTTCAGTCTGGATTCAGTTTGTAGGCATTGTATGTTTCAAACAATAGCAATAATTTTTCTTTAAGATTCTATGTCTAATCAAAGAATCCTTTAACTGTATTTCATAATACTAAAACATGAAAAAGAAAGCAGAAACAGTTTGAGGGATTTCCTGTGTACTTCCAAAATAAGCAATAGTTTGATTAATTTCCATTATAGTTATTTACTTAATTAATCAATTAACAATATGGATGTTGTAATCCAACTGTAAATTGCTGCCAATTTATTACACAATCTTTTTGTGAAGCTGCATTAAGTCATTCTATAGACATACTTCCCTGGGTGTGTAATTATACTTTTAAACTCCAGTGATCCAATTGCTTGGGTTTTTTTTCTTTTGATTTTTTTATGTCTTGTTACATCTTGATCACATTAAATAATAAGATTTCCTGACTGAGAGTCCCATCTGAAATAATGAGATTTGCATCGTTGTTCTGTTGTTGCCCCCAAAATCTGTAGTTTTGTATGAACTAGAAATATTAATTTAGTTAATTGAATACAATTAAATTAAAAATGTTTTAAAATTTGTTCATAAATTAATAAATAATTTTTAAAATAGTTCAAGTTCTATATTATGCCAGTTTTTCCTGATTACATGAAGGCATAGATAATATTTTAATAGTCTGATCATAATAGTTCCTTCACATTATTTTCAGTGATTCAGGCCCAATCATATAACATTATATAGGACAGTTTTTTCCCAATCTGGTACCTTCCAGATACACGGGACTTCAGTTTTCCAGCTGCCATTACATTTTGGATTATGGGAATTGAAGTTAATCATATCTGGCAATATCCAAATGGCGAAAAAATTGATTTGAGACCTGGAAAACACTTCATCAGATTTATTTGTAGATTTATTCAGTCTACAAATCAGGAAAAGACCAATTGCTTGATTTTTTTTTAAAGCAACACCTCTGGTTTATTGATACATTCAACATTTATGAGGAATGCATTTTGAAGCAGGTTTTTTTTTTAGCATCTATCAAATTAATTTTGGGGGAAACATTTTCATGTGCGAAAGATGGCACAATTCATAAAATTATAATTAGAACATGTATGCTTTTAAAAACATGAAGCTACATCATATTCATAATGTTCTATATTTCCAGTGACATAACCTGGCTGCGTTGGAATTTGTTTTTAATCTTTAATTGGAAACTTTTTTATTTGCACAATTTAGATCTGTGAATAATCATCCATTAGAGCTAGTTTAAGTGTGACAGAAGATAGGGCTAAAGAACACATGAACTTACAGGGTGGTCCAAACTAAATAAAAATTGTAGAAACTCAAATTCCTTTTGCCTAAATGTGATTGAACGACAAGTGTCCTTCACTCAATCTGCTTCTTCGTTTCCCGTTCTAATTTCCTGTTTTTGGTATGGATTATGGAGATGGTAGGAAGAAATGCAGATTTTGCACATGGGGTTCTAAAGCCAAGGTTATAGAAATTTTCTGTATTTCTGAATATTTTCTTGCTGTTATTGTGTTGCAGAGAATCTGCTATTGTAAGTTGGGAAATTGCCAAAGTAACTCTTTTGGATGAGGGCTATTATGAATGCATCGCTAGCAGTACTGCAGGAACAGGACATGCAGAGACATTTTTGGATGTATCAGGTTAGCACCATTTACTATTGCTTCTCACATGTGGTGGTGCAATTTTACAAAAACTAGTCAGATTATAATGCATTTTTGACTTGAACTTCTGAGGCCTATAAATATGTCTTAGACATTTTGCCATGTAAATTAAGATGTTTATGTGGGAAAGTGGCATAACCAGTGGCTACTCTGTATTTTTAGTTGCTTTAATTAAACTATATTGTGTAAGCAATTAGAGACCATTGGAGTGGTGGCTATAATACATTTAATAGTAATACTACTTCTACTATTAATAATGATGAAGACAGATTAAAAAAGTAAGAGCCCTGGTGGCGCAGTGGTTAGAATGTAGTATTGCTGGTTGACTCTGCCCTCAGTCTGGAGTTTGTTCCTGACCGGTTCGAGGTTGACGCAGCCTTCCATCCCTCCAAGGTCTGTAAAATGAAGATCCAGATTGTTGGGGGTAATAGGCTGACTCTGTAAACCACTTAGAGAGGACTATAAAACACTATGAAGTGGTATATATATAGCTATTGCTATTTCTTAGTTCTGTGTAGGGAGGATAAGTATGGATCAAATCAGTTTATTTCGACACTTGCAAAGAACAAATTTTTAAATCATCTGTGGTTTACACAATTTTCCTATATCTCATTTAGAGTGATCATTTCTCATAATACAGCCATAAATAAATTGACCTCAGTAGTAGGTAACATATAATCCTAAAGCCATACATAGCTTTTGGATTACTCTTATGTGAACCTTCAACAAATTTCAGAAACAGCCTGCAAATAATTATTTCCTATGTTTAGCATGTTCAATCTATTGCTTACTTACACTATAGCCATCATTAATGTATAGCAACCAAAAAATTTCCTTCAAGTGAATGCAGGAAAGATTACCCATCCTTACTTTACCTAATGGGAAAAAAATAAAGGAAATATCTGTAGGACTGAGAGTATCATATTATATGATACATATTATAAGATATGGTAAATATAATAACTCAGCTGATAACAAAAATTCATCTATAAATATTTAAAAATTATACAGTTTAAGAATAGAGACAGAGTCATACAACAGCAAGAGTTTTAACATACATACACATTATATTAACATGCCTTCAAGAATAAAAGAAATCCTATTAAGGTAGTCCCAAAGGTGCTTTTTCCAAAAGGCAATTAGAATATCCTGGATTTTGCTTTGAAAATATTTTGCTTCTTATCCAAGAAGCTTCTTCAGTTCCCAAGAAAATCCAGCTGCCTTTTGGAAAAAGCACCTTTGGGACAATCGTGGGCTGGATGACTGAGAATCTCCATAGACATCTATTAAAGGAGATAAATGGAAAGTTGTAAATAAAAGTAGGCAAAGTAAAAAGTAAAGGAATTTTACCCCCAATATGGGGTTTGTTTAGTTCTGAACTGTAAGTCTTTCTAAAAACAATTAGTAAGGAAGAATGAATGAATGCCAACAAGAGCATGTTTATAATAATTCAGACAAATGATTGAACCGAACTTTCTATGGTGCTCCTTTGTTAACAGGGTATATTTTCCTACAGGTCTCCATAGCCTGGGGAGACTATAAAACTTTGATATTGAAAGTCTGGTAACAGATTTTATTGCTCAAGAAAGGGTATTATTTATTTATTTATTATTTTTTAAGCATGATCTTTTAAAAGAAAAAAAACAAGCTCCTAGGAATATTAGTTGCAGAAGTTGAACCAATCAGAGGTTGCTTTGGTGCATTCTTATGGCCACTAGATTCTAGAACATGCTCTTGCTTCTTTGGGACTCTCAATAGTTACGTGTTTCCCCAGGCATCATTTGATTGGTTCAGCTGTTTACTGCATATAATATTCCCAGGAACTCTTTCCTTAAAAAAAAAAAAAAAAACACCTAATGAGAAACTGTGATGGTGGAAGAAGAGGAAGAAGAGAGGGCTTCTTCCATATACAAAAGGCATAGTTACTGGTAGGCTGTCAGGTGAGTGGATGAGAAGAAAGAGAATCCAGCAGTGGAAGAGGCAGGCATGCTTCTGATGCTAGGTAACAGCAGATGAGCAGATGACATGGACTAATAGTAAGGAAGCAAGTGAGAAGGAGAAGTAGCAATGAGTGCCCAAATGGAGAGATACTCAAAACAAGAAGGAGCTCTGGCTTATTTAACTGAGACTTCATCTTCTCTTTGATGGAATCAGCAGAGATGGTCAAATTGATTGTTCTGAGAAAAGAAAAGAACATAAGTACTTTTGTTTCTACTTGGAAACCACTTCTGGACTTTGTGCTTGAGGTGGAAAAAAACAATATTACGGTTTTGGGTTTTACTGTTTAGACTGATTTGCCAATAAAGAAATGGCTAGGGCATACTACTATAGAAATGTAAAAAGTTGAGATTTGATTTTAATGTCTGATTTTACTGCAACAGAGACAGTCGGAAGTCAATGCCTTTTGTTTCTTCCCCTCTCTTTCTTTACACCTTTTTTTTGTTTTCCCTTCCTCTACTGTTGTCCCCTACTATTTGCTTTTGTATTTTCACATTTTATGTTATAAATGAATAAGCTAATTTAAAAAACGATTTCATCTTCTCTTTGGTTGACTTTTTGATCAAACCAATATTGCTTTTCTTGTTTTCTTGTACAGAACCCCCACCTGTCATACAAGTTCCTAACAATGTTATTGTCCCTCCTGGTGCCAGAGCCATTCTTACATGCTTAACTATGAGCACAGTGCGTTACAATCTCACCTGGCACAGAGATAATAGGAATGTGAAATTCCTGGAGCCCTTGAGAATGCGAATAATGAGCAATCTCTCTCTCGAACTCAAAACCGTCAAAATCTCAGATGCCGGAGAGTACAACTGTATGGCTTCTAATGAAGGTGGTTTCACCAGGGCATCTGTATTCCTTACAGTGCAAGGTAACATGAAAAAAGGATATATATGCAACATTGTTCTTTTTTTGGTTAATGCCATTTTAATCTGGTTTTTATCAATTCTATTTTATAATAAATATATTTTAAATTTAATCATAAATTATTCTTAAATAAAAAAAATCGGAACTTTTTTGGTTTAAAAGCATGGAATAAAGTATAAAAGAGTAATATTGAAGTATTAGCATAAATATTAATAATAAATGTAGTTCCTTGCTGCAATTTAAATATATATAATATATATATATATATATTATTGAAGGTATATAAAAAAATCAGGTTACAATTATAACTTAGATACCATATGGATCACAGCTAGGACCATATCAACATGATATAGGTAGTCCTCAACTTGTGGCCACAGTGTGTGTGTATTTGTATAGTAAAATCAGAACAGGACCTGGAATAATGGGAAAATCACTGTATAAAACAAATTAATCTGGAATAATGGGAAAATCAATGTACAAAACAAAGTAGGAGAAAAACTAATAGAATTTTGCCAAGAAAATTTAAATATTTATTGCAAATCCTTTATCTGAATATATGAATAAAACCAGATGGACAGCATCAAAATCAAGCTGACAATATATTCATCAGGCAAAAAAATAAAAGTTCTTTTCAATAAGAAAAAACAAGACCTGGAATTGACTGCAATTCAACGTGAATTTATTCTTGAAAAAATTACTTTTAAACTCCTTCCCTCCAAAAAACCCAACAATCCCAAGAAAACTAGACCAACAAGATAAGACCTTGAATGGTCTTATAGGTTATAATCACATTGAATTGCACCCAGAAGCTTACAGGGAGCCAGTGCAGCTCATGAAGTACATGCCATATTGAAATACAAGCATATTAATTGCATCTCTATATTCTGGACCAATTGCAAATTCTGGATAGCTTTCAAGGACAGCCCTATATAGAGTGCATTGTAATAATTCATGCCAGCAGTGACCAAGATATAAGTGACTCTGAGCAGGACATTCCAATCCAAGAAAAAGAAAATGTTTGAGAAAATGTCTTAAATCGAAGAAGGAGAATCCAAAGAGAAAAGAATGATTTGGGAATGAACACAGTGTTGTGACATTGTACATTACTTTTTTTTCTCCTTCACATGCCACATGGGAGATTAATGCTATATTGGGGTTTGTTTTTTTATCCTTGTCATTTGGCTACTGCTGGGATAAAAAAAAAACAAAGCTAGTAATTGCTCCAGATGCTGGTATGCTGGATGTTGCAGTATTTTTTATTGACTTTTTGCAAGCCAAACCACTATAATATACAAAGTGTATTTCTTAACCAAAGAACCTGATTTCTGAATATCTCATGTATTGTGTAATAAAATAACACCATATTGTCAAAAGAGGTGATGTTCAAGCACAGTGTGTACTTTCACATGAACCAATTTTATTTTCCAAATGTCACTAGAAGAGTTGATCTTCTTCAACCCACAAAGCATTTAAAGCATCTCCTAGTCTGTTTCTGGCAATGTTTAAAAAGGAATTAAAATAGCTCAGGCCACATTCCACATGACAGATCACTTTGGAACAATTCTGTCAGATACATTGAAAAAGTATATAGATCTGGTCCCAGTCTTTCATTCTAGAACTGCTTAGCCTATCAGATGTGTCTCTCTGTGCACATGTTTTTATAGCAGTGCAAGTCACCTTCAGGTTTCATTGATATTTCCTGCAGTAAACTCATAAAGCATAGAGAAGATGGATATATATAAAGTGATAGCAGGATTTTGAGCTTGTTGTGCTCATATGCTTGCTTTTCCTTAATTTTGCCACATAAAACACTTTATTAATCCATTGCAAACACAATTGCCACATGAGATCACACATCATACTAAGCCATTGTTTGCTTTAAGCATGCTTTGTGGAACAAACTATATTGGTCTAGTGGATTTAGAAAATAGTCCTAATTCATAAAGCATGGTGAATATGCCACAGCAGCTAAGCCAGAATTGAACAAGTCATTGTTCAAGGCTTAGCATGATAAATAAATTCAATCCTTGTAAAACTTCATTGTTTTTAACCCTATTTATACCAAATGTAAACTAAAGTATTGGGTCTTTGGACACTGAAGTATTCTGGGTTAATTACTTATCTGTGTTTCATATGTCGACATTGGAACAACCCAGATTGACTGTTAATATTTTATATAAAAGACCAATATTTTTTAGACTTATTCATGGTTAGTACTCATTCTCTATCTATGAAATGGGGAGATTGGTGATTTTTTCCCAGGAAATCATTATTATCTCCAAGTTGGTTTATGTATTAAGATATACTGAACAATGAAGGAGAACATTAATTGAATCAACTAATACATTAAAAAAACACTAGAATCAAACCTTTACTGCTATATGCCATTCACAACAATGTTCCTGTTAGGAAAAAAAGATTGTTTTCTGGAAATATGAGGATGAATGTTGGGAAATTGATACTCCCAGAACTTTACTGAAAACCCTTAAAGAAAAGTCATTAGGACTTTAGTGAAAATAATTCTTCCCGTAACTTATTTTCTTTTGCCTCTGGCACAAATGAATGCAGATGGAACTCTCAAATGAATCTCAAGATGAAAAAAATGTTTTGAGATACAAAATACAATATTCTTACTGTTTTGGATTAATGTCGGATGAATTTAAAAAAGTCATCTTGGTGCCTTCCAAGAGAACCAGAGGTTCATTTTAGATTGTCTAAGATACAGAGTTATTTCTTTTTGATGGCATAGGTGAGCCTTTTTAAAAATGAGGGTAGGCAGTAGGGAATTGGCTGGATTACTGGTCTGATACAGATGCATTAATGTGATAAAACTGTTTCTGATTTCAGGTTATAACTATGGGAATTATATAAAATTTCCATGCATGCAGAAAAGTGGATGCAAGGCAGAATGGCGAAGAAAATCATTAATAATCAAACTATGTTCTATTTTATTTAACAGAATCACCCAAAGTTATTGTATCACCCAAGAACCAATCATTTACTGAAGGATCTGAAGTGTCTATCAGTTGCTCTGCAACAGGTTACCCAAAGCCCACTGTGGTGTGGACACATAATGATATCTTTCTTATGGCATCCAACAGGTATATTCAGGGTCTTTCTCCCTCTACCCACCAGCAATTTTGCCTTCGCTGAGAAGAAAAACTAACGAAACTCTCTTGACTGAAAAAAATATCAGCAATGTATGTCTATTATGAAATTTAATAAGCAGAGGTCTTTACTTTACAATTTCAAAACTCTGCTGGCCTGCCAGAAAATACATAGGCATTTCTAAGTGTGTGATTTTTTAAAAGATCATGGAAGATGCTACCTGATAATTTACATTGTCTGAATTTATATGTATTTCACACTTTCAAAGCCTATCTGAAGAAACATGGGAAGGGCCCATAAGCAGGAATGGCATGTAAATGGCTGTCAAGTTGTTTGGTTAAAGCAGCACGCAATAAGGGAATAGGATGGTCAGGAGTGGGGTGAACCAGAATGAACCCCATCAAGTGGCAAAGTTAGAAGAGGAGCAAAGTATCAGAGCAGAGTAGAGGTCCTCAGTATTTTTTAAAATTTTTCTCTCTTCAGTCTTAACCAGCATAGCCAGTGATAAGGGCATAGAGAATTGTGTCTGAAATATTTCAAGGGTCTAGGTTATGTAATTGGACTTATGTATTTACCTTTTTCTTTTGCTGTAATGACTGACAATCTGAATGATAAACAGTCTTGAGACCTTTTCAAACATCAACAAGAGGCCTTTTCTAAAAATTGCTCCGTAAATTATTTCATATAATATGAAATAGGTCCATGTGTTCTTTATTCAGAATGATGTTTGCAGAAATGAAAACTGCACTGTTTCAAACTGTTGTGGTGGTTTTATTCTTTCTTTTTAAAATAATAATAAGAGTATCAGATTGACTTACCAATTTCTTATTATAACAGGTACAGGTTAACTCCTGGAGGTACTTTAATGATAAAAAATGCAGTTCCCAAGGATGAAGGGGTCTATGGTTGCTTGGCTAGCAATGCAGCTGGAACAGTCAAAGAAACAGCTGTTCTCATATACATTGGCAAGTATAAAGAACAAAATAAATAAACATTTGTTGCAAATTTCAGCAGGTCAAAAAGTTTGTGGATGCTGGTGATTGGTGTATGATTATTTGAACATTAAGGCAGGAATATTCACTAAGATCCACAAAACAGCAGCTTAATTATTGAGTGATCTGGTTTTTTTTTATCAGTTTGAAAGACTAATAAATGAAAATATGACATGAAAAAAATGGATTCAAGATTTGTTTATTTTTAAGGGACCACTTTCAACTATCTACCTAAGCATTCTGAAATTATTCCACAAGGGACTAAGTCTAAGAATAGGCCATAGGATATGTAAAAAAACATATTGTGTTACTCTACTTCCTGGTTAAACTTTTTTAATTCTAAGAAAACTGAGAATCTGATCTGGAACCACCGTATGCTAGATGATGACAATACAGACATACAATGTATGAATGAGAAAGCTTAGATGAACCTTTCCATTGGTATCAAAAAGCTTTTGACTCAGAAGAGCTAGTTCCATCCTTAGCTAACCTTCGGCCAGCTACTCTCAACCAAACCTGCTTCATAGGAGTATTATGAAATATCAATTTATTTATAGCCTGCTTCCAGCTTCCTGGAAGTAAAGTAGAATATACATATGGTACCTTCAAACTGTTCGTAAAAGTGGAGTGCATCTCCATTAATTTAACTGTTCCAATGTATAGGTACATTTTAATAATTATACTCTGAAATAGCAATGCTAAACATTAGCATATAGGTTGTATAGTTTAAAAAAAAATTAAAAAGTGAGTCAGGCATCCACATCTGTAATGCTTCTTTTTTTGCTCCTTGCAGAGTTCCCTCGGGTGACTGTAGTACAAAATGAACTTCTGATTGCCCTTGGAGACACCTCTATAATGGAATGCAAAAGCACTGGGGTCCCACCTCCGTTAATTAAATGGTTTAAAGGTACCTGAACAAAACCAAACTAATTTTAAAATGTATCTATCGTCAGTGTGATGACTTCCATATCTTGTTTTGTTGTTTAAATACATTTACCTATTCCCCATAAATTAAAATTATAGTACCTATGGACAGCGTGGGAGAGGCCTTCTTAAATATCTGGGAAAGAGGAAGTGAGCACATGGGAAGAAAAGCTTTAAAAGCTACCACTTCTACAAACTATGCATTGGCTCATGTTTAACTTTTTTTCCTTAGGCAAAGTTTGATATAAACGCCATTGTAATTTTATAGAGATAACATCACTGTATTTTATAAGTGCTTGTTTTCAATAAATTGGCAGACAGTAAAGTCTCCTTAACATTTATAAAACAATAGAAACATTATGCTGCCTCTAAGGAAGCTATTTAATTTCCTGAGTAGGTTTTTATTATTATTATTATTTAAATAAAAATTTCATTATTCTTTCCCTGGTCTAGGGGATTTAGAGCTGAGGGCAACAGAATTTCTTATTATTGACTTCTCTCGGGGTACCCTGAGAATTCAGGAAACACAAGATCTGGATGCTGGTGATTATATGTGTGTTGCCACAAATGTTGCAGGAACTGCATCTGATAAAATAACTCTGGATGTTGGCTGTAAGTATGATATTACAACAAAGCATGCAAATTAGATATTTTGTACAAGGTATGATTCAACCATTCTATTAGTGTAACTTATTCAGTGAAGGATATTACATGAATAGTATTTGCTATTATTATTATATTATTTAATATTATTAGATATTACTAATTATTGTATTAGTATTATTTGATACTATATGAATTTACTTTGTGTAGATGGAAAGTGATTCCCCACTGCTGGGAGGGAGTGATTCCTGGTTTTCTTGCATCCTTCTGTGCTGCTTCGGAGGATTTGCTAACTTTCAGGATCATCTTTCAAAAAGAAAGGGCATGCTACAAAATAAAGCACATAATATTCAGAAACCATGTAGCAAATATGTCTGTATGGTACCCCACTTTGTCCAAATACAGTTTATATTGGAAGAGTACACAATGTTTATAAGCATGTTTGAAAGTGTGTTGAATTCTCAAATGTTTCTTCAGAATAATTCCGGAACCATGAAATTGAGATAATAGTATCTTCGATAGAGACAGGATGAGGCCAGAGTTCTTGGCAATGGGAAACTACTCATCTCACAACTCTAGTAGTAATGCTGCAGATCTATTCTCAAAGCATTTTAGCCAGCCCCCAAATTAAGTTAGAAGTAATCAGCTATAGACCTGCAGTCATATCATGAGAACTTGGCGGTATTGTGCCAATAAACCTAAACAAAGGCAAATAATTTATGTGAATGGACTCTGAGTCAGTATTGAAAATTTGGGGTCCCTTATCTGATCTTAATTAAAAATATATTAAAATTGTATTGACAATTCTACGATTTTTGTCTTCCTCTGTATTCCTTTTATAGCTCCTCCAGTTTTCACACAAGAACCTAGTGATGTATCTATGGATATTGGCTCAAACATAACATTGGCTTGCTATGTTCAGGGTTATCCAGAACCGAAGGTGAAGTGGCAGCGGTTGGATGGCAGCCCACTTTTCTCAAGACATTTTGCAGTTAGCTCTGTCAGTCAACTCAGAACAGGAGCCCTTTCTATTCACAGTATGTAGACACCATTGTATGTATTAAGAAAACCAGAATGCTTTCCTCTAGACTCAGGCATACCAACATGCTTTCCTCTGGACTCAGGGATGGAAGAGGAAAGCACATTACCACAGATGTTTGAATGAGTCCACAAATAGTCTTATGTGACTATTTGTGGCCTCATTCAAACATTTGTGGTAACATGTTTTTCTGTTCCATCCCTGAATGTAGAAGAAAATGTGTTGGTATGAAAAGCACTCCCCTCAAAGCCTACGTCTGATAGATACTGTTGCTGCCTATACATACTAAAATATGGTGTAGATTCAGGCAGTAATTGGTAGAATCCATACTAGCCGTCTCTCTCCCATCTTGTACCATTTACTGAATATAAAATAAATCACCAATGCCTACCCTGGGGTGGGGTGGAGTCTAATGATTCCCTCCCTCCAATTGAAACTAGCCTTCCTATGAATATTGCTTGAGCCTCCTCCCTGTTATTCTTGCTGTTGATCCTATGATCCTACCAAATATACAGGATTTACTTCAGAATAAATATGTCCATTCTGTGCTGCTTCTCTGTTGAGGGGGCAACTAAACCTCAAGAAATACAGCTGGTGGAAGAGTAGAATAATCCAGTTTATATCCAGAATATTTTATAATATTATAATTTAGCAGAATTGTCTGCTAAATCCTTGAGGTCAGGAAATCATACAGTAGGCCTCATTCAATGTGCAATATTCTGCCAAAGTGAGCTTTCTTGAATTCACCTCAATTTGCTCTGAAGTCTGGGTCAGGATGGCCTGTCTACACCTGTCTATGTACTCTTTCTACTCAAAAAGGGAAAGAGTTGCTGAATTAAGATCTGCCTTTTTATTTTTACTTATTAATGGGCATGTTGATCTCTTATGATCGATGTTATATAAGGCAGATATTCTCACGTTGGAACCATCCCAACCTATGAAAAATAAAAAGAAACTGTGTGGTTCCAGCTGTAGCAGTCACAACAAAAATGGCCATGGAGAAGCAGAATTCTCCAGCTATGGGAAGATCTGCACTGAACCATTGGAGCTCAGCAAATCACTGTTTTCCAAAGACTTCTCCTCGGTGTCTTTATAGAAGGTCTGTGCCGGACATCATCTGCTGAAACAGCAGAGAAAATGCTACTTTCAGAATGGAACACCTTAGACTAGTTGCAGCCTGACTCAGCATCTGCCTGACAATCAGTTGGAGACACTGATGTGAGGCTTGTCTTCAGTAAATGGTTAGAGGGGCATCTTCATATCTCAACAGCCAGGACAGGTGGAAGGACTCTGTAACCGCTTTCAGGCTGTCACAATGATGTGAACTACATTTAGATTTAGCTTAACATAGCTGGAAAAATAGTATTAAAAGGGAATGTATATTTGCAGATCTCTTTGTTTAAGGATAATGTTTTTAATACAAAAAACTTTAATACTTGTTTTTGTCTTTTTAAAATTTCTATACAATTTTAGATTTATGGGTTAATGATGAAGGAACATATGTCTGTGAAGCTGAAAACCAGTTTGGAAAGATTATCTCAAGCCCAGCTACAGTTACTGTGACAGGACTTGGTAATGAACTAATAATATGAGATTTCAATATAGAAATAAAGCGTTCTCCACTGGCTTTAGGACTTATAGTGTGTGGAAAATGCTCTAAAATTATGTTCAGAATCACATTTGTGTTAAATGTAAACCAAATTTTATTTTTTTGGTAAATCATTTATTGACAAATTAGAGCAAGAATTGAATAAATAAATAATAAATAATTCCATAGTTAGATTTCTTTCTGAGGAGCATTGAAATACTTCTATCTTTAATTTTAAGTATAACCTATATGAGCTTGAAACCAGTTTCATGAATACAAAACAATTGCCCTCCCTCCCTCCCTCCCTCCCTTCCTTCCTTCCTTCCTTCCTTCCTTCCTTCCTGAAAAGAAGGTAGTGTGGATAATTGATGTGAAGATACCCAGATATAGTGGAATTGAAAGCAAAGAATTGGAGAAGATCATAAAATATCAAGTTATGAAATTCAAAATTGAAAGATTATGGCATAAATTGGTCAAGGTGGTCTCAATGGTTATCAGCACACTAGGTGCCATACTAAAAAAAAAATCTTGGACTACACTAAGAAAATCTGCACATGGGCAACATTTCCATTTTTCTACTCAGCTTGGATCTGCACATGTACTACACCAATACATTACAATATCTTAGGTTCTTGGGAAGAATTTGATGCATATGAAGACCAACATCAGTTATAGAACTGGCAGCTGTAATTTCACATTGTGTGTATATAATAATAATAAACCAGGTCCTTGGGAAGGACTCAATAGGTGGATAAATGTCAAATCAATCAAAACATCTAGCTGACTGTGTGATCAACCATAAAAAACAACTAAATAAAAATGGAAGTAGCATGCTGTAATAGATAACAGATTATTTTGAGATTCATGGACTCCATACAGTATGAATATAATCAGTGGTTCAGTAGATTTATTTATAATTCAGTTAAAGTAATCCATTTTTGAGAAATGTTTTGCTGTCTAGGAATTTTCTTAAGTCCCTTGAGAAGATGGATTTTTTTTGTGCAGTTTTATAGGAATATAAACAATCCTTTTATTATGATAATTTTTCATTTCCTGTCCCTCTTTGATATAGTTGCACCTCTAATTGCAAGGAGTCCTGCAACAGCTAATGTCATTGAAGGACAGCAACTGACTCTGTCATGTGTACTGCTGGCAGGGAACCCAATCCCAGAGCGGAAATGGATTAAAAGTAGCACGGTGGTAAGATAATATTTGAATATCTTTTATAATTTTCTCCTTCAACTTATGTCCTTAAGTTTAAATACTGGTGAAACATGAACTCTCATGAATAAGAGCATTTCATTTTATATGCAGATCTTTCAAAAAAAAAAAAGCAGATGGGCATAACTTACAGTATTGCATGGAGGCTGTTTTCTGACTCAGTGAAATTTCCTGATGACTTGGAAAAGTCAGTTTAGGGTAAGCTTTAGATACTTGTCAAAGTGCATTTAGCAGGGATAGACTTTATGAGAAGCAGGAAGCAATAAGTCTTAGGAGACTCCCCAGAATTCTTGCAAATTCTGAAAAATCTTATCTAATAAATGATGCCACAATCATGATATGCCTATGCTTCCTGTGGTTCAATTCAATTTCAATTTATTATTATTACAGCCAAAGGCCAACACATAAATTAAACATTCAAATAAAACAAAACTAAACAGAACCAACACAAGAAGACATAACAATATATTACAATTAATGATGTAATCAATAGGTGACCTAGTTTTACAAACAGTATAAAAAAAACTACCTACCTTCAGAAAAACTGAATCATGCTGACCTGACAATAAAATACACTGAGTAAAGTCTAATGCTGGATAAAAACACGTAATAAAATTAATTATAAAGGATTATTAAAAAGATCTAAAATGTTTGTTTATGTTTCTGGCAAATCCCCAATGTTGCTGCGCAGAATCTAACCACCTGCGCCGTGATCATTAAGCACCTTAAGCAGCCACTGGAGATAAATACTTTCCGAATGATCAGGATACCTATCAATTATGGGGAGGATGTGGTTTTTCTGAATAGCCCTATAGAAGGAACATCGAAGGAGTATGTGTCCAATAGTCTCCACCTCTCTTGAGCTACAGGAGCAGAATCTTTCAGCCAATGGTGTCTTTTTATACTTGCCATACAGGACGACCAATGGAAACGCATGGCACCGTGCAAGCGAGAATGCTTTCTTGTGGTTTACTGATTCCAACTGACTAAGATACCGAGCAAGTGTAACCACATATCTAATAGCTTCCTGTGGTTGTAATATGATACCTGCATTTTTGTGTTGTGCTAATTTGCTATTTGACACCCATAGTTAAGACTATAAATTAACTTCACCTGGAAATTATTACATTTGAATTGTACAAAGTTCTATTTCTGGAGAAGGATAACTTCACCAGTTGGAGGTAAAGATAAGCAGAAATATATTATGTTTCATTAATCTTCCTTTCAGCTGAAGTTGTAATGGGGGATTTCTAATCAATTTTAAGTTTGATGCAGAGGTAGTTTGATTTAATCTGTACACAATAATCATGTTTTTCTTTCAGGAGAATCATTTGTGTAAATTGTTTTACATATACAAAAAGTATAACTAAATTTTATCTCCCACAGAATGGTTTGTTATAGGCTTGTGAAGATAAGCAGAAGTTTTATTACGATGCATGAGCATTGCAATGTGTAGTTATGTTTGTAATTGATAGGATAAAAGAATGGAAAGTTGTGGAGAAAATAAGCTGCACATTCCAGTGGCCCTGACAAAGACAGGAAAACTCTTCTTAAATATGTACTGATAATTAATTCAGTGAAACTATGCTACGACCAGAAACAAGAAAATCGGAACCATACGCTCCAGGAAAGTCTACAGACTTCAAAGGGAGATAATTCCATATGCAGCCCTTAGACTGAATCACTGTTTTAATACCCTATTATGGAAGCCATGAAAGGAGTCAAACTTTTGCTATATTCCAGTTGAAAAAGTCAAGCTTTGCATAAGATTTGAAGCCATTTATTGCTTCCTTCACTTTCCCAAGCTCTCATTTTTTTTTCATTTAGAGGAGAAAGAGGAACACAGAAGTAAAAAGCACTTCCGGAACTCTGGGTGATCTTGTACCTAAAAGATGCAAAATGGGTCTAGGTGTCCAGGTGTAAGAAAGAGATAGTCATATGGTCTTGTTTATCTTCAAAGGTTGAAAAAAACAAGTAAAATCAAAATCCTGCAAGACTGTTCTCATTTAAGTCACCTAGCTGGAAAACATGGGTTATATTTTTTTAAAACCCAGAATATGCCAGGTGTAAATGACCAGACTAAATGGAGAATGGAGATAAGTCTTATCTGCCTTCCCCACTCCAATTCTAGGTGGTCCAGACTCCTTATATCAGCCTCTGGAGTGATGGGAGTCTTCATCTTGAAAGAGTTCGACTACAGGATGCTGGAGACTACAGTTGCATGGCCAGCAATGTTGCTGGGACAGACAACAAAACAACCACTGTCAATGTCTTTGGTGAGTGAAACGTTTAGTGTTCTCATTACTTTTCGGGGTTAAGATTTCGCTAGTACTCCATTCATCCCACAATGATTGGTAGATTGTCACTGAAATTGCACACTAAGTTTGAAAACTCTGCAAATGATCAGTTCAGATGACTGAGCAACGGCCTGTTCCTATAATCTGCCAGTTCCAAGTAGTCTGCTAGTTGATGAGGAACAAGATCTGACATTACCAGCAGCCTGAATTTAATCCTTGAGAGATTGCTTTCAAGTGAATACAGAAATGAATAGAACTGCCATCATGCTGTGCATTGTAGTTCATGGTTTTACTCTATCCAGCCTCTTCTTGAAGCTTCCTACGGGCTTCATAAGATAAGAAAAGGAATACGGTCAGTTGAAAGGGAAAGCAAAATCTCCACTCCTCAAAATTCTGCAATTTTGTCTTTCTCAGTTGGTTTCCTGTTTGCTATCTTTCTATTTTATTCTTTTGCCCTCAAAGAGCAAAAGAAATACATTAAATAATCATTCATGAGAACTATAGTCTATGGTCATGTCTTTTTCTCATATTCATCCTCATAATAAGCAGTGTTCTGCTGGTCTTTCACTATAAAAATGTTTCGATTTGATAAGTCAGCGATAGCTTGTGGAGTAAAGGAATAAAATCTTCAATATGTTCTGTGTTTTCAATTACAAATAGATCCAACACATATATTATGTAAATTTCTCATTTCATAGGGTAAGTATAGCTAAGGAGTTTTGTTGGAATGCTGAAGGTAATAAACTGGTTCCAGCTGCTCATGAAAGGCAGATGAGATGTGTATGTATGTTAAAGTTCTTGTGCATGCAGAGTGTGCTAAACGGCTATGTGAAAGAAAAGTTCTTTGTATCCAGAAAAGGTCTTCCGAACACAATTTTGATTTTTCCCACTGAAAGTTCCATTGCATGAATTGCTTCAAAGTGGAAGAAGACATCTGTTCTGGATAAACAGAACATGTGAATAAAATGCTATCCCAAAATAGGTCTTCTCTGTATGAATGTTTTGAAGTAATAATTGTTTCTGCAGACATAGTTATTTTTTTAATAAAACAGTCAGATGAAAGAATTATCCAAATGCAGTTTAAAAGGTTCGATCAAGGATTAAAAAGAAGCTAGTGAATTGGGTGGTGTGGTTTAAACAAACAACTAGTATCATATTTTTTTAAAAAACTCCTATGCTGATCACAGTAAGCACTGTGAGGATTTGTAGCGTCCCACCTTTTTTCAGTAGCATCATTCATCATAATTAAAAAAAATCTGTGAAAAATCAAGAGATGAATGCTTGAAACAAACAGTAATATGCCTAATAAGGAGGCATTTTTGCAAGTGAGGATTGTTTTTGGTAGAATGTTAAGAACTGATAGAAAAGGTTGTGATAACTATTCAAAATATCAAAGACTTACAAAGCCAAGAAGATTTTGAGGTAGAGAGCAAATCTGTATATCTGTATATTTAACACAGAGATCTTTAAACAAAAGGAATAACAGCTGACAAGCTTATTTGAAACATTTTCATTTTTCAGCAGATGGATATTATTTTCCATCCTTATCTTTCTGCAAAAGTTCTCTACAGATCATTATATAGGTCTGTGAATGGATAGCATTGACGCTCCATCCTTAAGATGATAATATAATGTTTTGCATGCTTTCTGGAGGTATATCACATGTGAATCAGGAAGCCACCTGTATGAAAGTTATTTTTTCATCTCTGATTGGAGATGATTATGATATCCTTTTACTATTGCTCTAACTAAGACATGTCAAACTCGCAATGTTACGTGACATCACGCGACGTATCGAAGCTTTTTCTCCATTGCTGGCAATGGGGTGGCTGCAGGCCGGCAGTTTGACACTCTGCTCTAATTTTTCATGCAAAAAATCAGATAATATGGTCCCTTGCCCATGCATCTGTCAGGGCTTCACAGTATGCATTTAAAACGAACCATTACACATTTGTTGTCTTTACTTTTGCTTCTTCTTAGTACTGTCATGGAAGAGTCTATATGTTTTTGTGGTTCAGTATTGACATTCCTAGTTCTCCATGGTTATGTTTATCATCACTACCTTTAACTCAACCAGCAGCTAGGTGTCTTTTGTGCTCACTTGCATTTCCCAAACTCTAGTGCATCTAAACATGCTCTGATAATCCACAAATGAAAATAGCTTTGCAAATCTCAAAAAAAAAAAAAAAAGAGGGGGATTTGTTCCTGGCCTCCATGACCCACATGCATATTGTTATGGTTTAGCTGATTGCAGAATAAAAAAAATCTGACTGACTAGTTTCTGTAGACTGGTGGTGAAGGAAGATTGTCGTAAACAGGTGGTAGGCTGATGATTAATGTGGCATATAAATAAACCTGTATGCAGAATTCTTTTTGATGCTTGTGTGGGGCAAAAGTGCAAAGTTTTGTGGACACTTTGTGCCATTGTGGTATCATTAAGTTTATAGTGGTGGCTATAAACTTAATGATACCACAATGGCACAAAGTGTCCACAAAAAAGACCATCTGAATAGTGTGGCAGGGATGAAATAATACATGTACAAACCAGTCTAGGGCAACTTTATGAACAAGAAGATGCTAAACATCTAATGGAAGATGAAAAGAAGATTAGTTTCAAATGCTGTATCACCTGTTTTCAGATGCAAAGGTAATGCTGAAGCTGAATGCAGGCCCCTGGGAAGAGAGGACAAGAACCCTGCAATGAGAAAGAGCTGGTCCTTTTGGACTGCAGAGATATGGCAAAAGTTCTCAGTGTTAAAATAATGTTGATAATCTTACAGCGTTCAAGGAAAAAGCAGACTTTTATTCAGCAGGGAATCAGACAAGGGAAGGATGGGCATATATCAAGTTAGATTTGTGTCAGCACAGTGAACTGATTAATACAGCCATTTGGAAACACTCTAGATGTTTGTATTTCCCCCCCAAATACTTGTCATGCTTTCCAAGTTAAGTATGTCATGCTTCTTCATGAGAAAACATGTCAAAGAAATCTTACAATTGTGAATACATTTGCACTCTATTATCATTGACAATCATATCTATAAAGAATTTATGCTATAACAGTCTTATTGAAGATTTTATTTTATTTTATTTATTACAATTTATTACACTTATTAGTATTTTATTACACTTAAACACATTTTGGAGATTCTAATGTAAAGCCTCTTTTAAAGATTGCAAATCCCAATTCAAATGGTTGATGATTGTACTTGGAGTCCTCCAGACGCAACCCCCTCCCTCATCCCCATTCCCAGTCTAGTCTTCATTTGTCCTTTGTTCTCCCTACAACCTTCATGTTCTTTAAGGCCTTCTGGATTGAGTGATATGAATGTGCTTTCAGAAGTTTATTTTGCATTGGAAAGGGTTATAAGCAGTGACCAGCAGCATTAGCATGCTTGCATACTTTACAAAAAGAGAGTTTGCTTGCAATAAGTCCAAATCAATGGGCAGCCTGGTGAAGGTTCAGGGTGTTCACAGAAATGTTGGTCAGTGAAGATCAAATTTCAGAATACTTGGATTTCAAAGCTTGAATGCACAGGCTCTGGTTGGATTGGTTGTTCCCAATTAAGAGATGCTGGTTACCAGGAGCCCTCATATAGACTACCACTGGGGAGGAGGTTCACTTAAGGTTTGTGTCTCTCTTGCCTGATAAGGAGGTGTGCGGGGCACTTCTGCATTGCTGTTTGTGTCTGTTTGGGACATGCAGGCACTGAATGATTGTTCTGAATCTGGACCCTCCTTGTTCCACCACCAGCACAGCTACTCTGGATGATTCCAGGTTACCTTCTCAGGAGCTCAATTGTTTGCTAATTCCTGACTGACATCTGTCTGACATATCTAGAACAGGTTCTTCAGCATCAGAATCTTTCAGATCTATGTTGGGCATGACACTTCCTTTCATCTTTTTAATGGTCTTCAAAAGATGTAGTGATAAAAGAGAATAGCCATGTGGGAGATAGGCAATATCCATTGGCAAAGTGATAAGGAGCTAGTTATGGATTAAATCCAAAGAATGCAGACATTTTCTGAAAGCCTGTCAGTCAGACATGCTCCTAATTCATGTGAAGGGAAGAGAGGAAGCACAATCAGATTTGCAAGATTGTGTTAGTATAGCCAATCTAAATAAAAGTAGTTTTTAGTCTTCTGTGGAGTCTGTTTCTTGGTCTGGTCTGCCCCATAGGATTGGCAAAAGGGGGTTAAGAGGGTTCAGGCTCTGGTTATGTTACCCTAGTTAATCTCATTAAGATTGGGAATTTTCAAGTTGTATTTGTTAATATTTGATGTTATGGCTTCTACGATATTGCAGAATAGTCCTTTAAATGTGTATGGTTGTTATACTTTATTTCTTTTAGTTGTATTTGTTTTATCTGGTTATTTGTTAAATTGTGAATTAATTTTATTGAATGGAATATTGTAATTATTGTGGATGAATATTGTGATTTTTTTTTTCATTTGTACTGCACTGTGATAAAGACATGTTACATATTTTAAATCTATTCTACTTACGGCTTAATTTCATTCTAGGATTCTCCTGTGCAAATGTTTCACAAATTCTATTTCTAAAAACAAAGTTGTATGTTATTGCTTTAGTTATCATTCAGCATCAATTTCTTCTCTCCTGTGTTATATAGCACAGGTGTCAAACTCGTCACGTCATGTGTCGCAACATATCATGTCTCTTTTTGCATTGCCGGCAATGGGGTGGGTGCAGCTTTGGTATGATGAAACCAGCCCACTGGCCGGGAGTTTGACACCCCTGTTATATAGGAATGTCAATTTTGTAATATAATACCAGCTACTTATTCATTTTATTGGCTAAGGCTTAGGAATCAGGGAACCCAAGCCAACTCATTTGTTATTATGTTTTGTGTGTGAGACATAGGAAGACATTCCTTGTTATCAAATCTAAATATAAGGCATAACGCAGGAATGGCCATCTTTGAAACCTGGGGTCATATCTGAGAACATGTTACACGTTCACTTATGAAGTGGCCCCATGGGAGATTTGTTTGGTTGTGAAATGGTTGTCATAGTGAACACAGCCACCCACAAATACCCTTTACCAGAAGATGAACTAACAGATCTCCTCACATTCTTTCTGACATCCCACTGGACCTTTGTGGTGCTCAAATTCACATAAATACAAATATGGTATAAGAAGCTAGACTCTGCAGCATACTAGCTTCTAATTTAATATTTTAATTAAAAATTTTTTTAAAAAAAGTCAAGTGGGTCAGATGATCTGGTGGGTACTAAAGGAGTATTTTTTATCACATCATTGGCTGTGGATCCTACATTGTCTATACATGCCATTGTTGTTGTTGTTAATTTCGAAGTCGTGTCCGACCCGTCGTGACCCCATGGACAATGTTCCTCCAGGTCTTCCTGTCCTCTACCATCTTCTGGAGTCCATTTAAATTCACACCTACTGCTTCAGTGACTCCATCCAGCCATCTCATTCTCTGTCGTCCCCTTCTTCTATTGCCCTCAATCTTTCCCACCATTAGGCTCTTCTCCAGTGAATCCTTCCTTCTCATTAGGTGGCCAAAGTACTTGAGTTTCAACTTCAGGATCTGGCCTTCTAAAGAGCAGTCGGGGTTGATCTCTTCTAGGACTGACCGGTTTGAACGCCTTGCAGTCCAAGGGACTCGCAGGAGTCTTCTCCAGCACCATAGTTCAAAGGCCTCAATTCTTTTGCGCTCAGCCTTTCTTATGGTCCAACTTTCACAGCCAAACATTGCAACTGGGAAAACCATGGCCTGGACTATACGCACTTTTGTTGGCAGGGTGATGTCTCTGCTTTTTAGAATGCTGTCTAGATTTGCCATAGCTTTCCTCCCCAGGAGCAAGCGTCTTTTAATTTCTTGGCTGCAGTCCCCATCTGAGGTGATCTTGGAGCCCAGAAAAATAAAATCTGTCACTACCTCCATTTCTTCCCCATCTATTTGCCAGGAATTGAGAGGGCCGGATGCCATGATTTTGGTTTTCTTAATGTTGAGTTTCAAGCCAACTTTTGCACTCTCCTTCTTCACCCGCATCAAGAGGCTCTTTAGTTCCTCTTCACTTTCTGCCATTAGAGTGGTATCATCTGCATATCTTAGGTTGTTGATATTTCTCCCGGCAATCTTAATTCCAACTTTTGATTCATCTAGCCCTGCCTTTCTCATGATGTGCTCTGCATATAAGTTAAATAGGCAGGGCGACAGTATACAGCCTTGCCGGACTCCTTTTCCAATTTTGAACCAATCAGTGGTTCCGTGTTCGGTTCTCACTGTTGCTTCTTGACCCGCATATAGGTTTCTCAAGAGACAAATGAGATGGTCTGGTACTCCCATCTCTTTAAGAACTTGCCACAATTTGTTGTGATCCACACAATCAAAGGCTTTTGCATAGTCAATGAAGCAGAAGTAGATGTTTTTCTGGAACTCCCTAGCTTTCTCCATGATCCAGCGTATGTTGGCAATTTGATCTCTAGTTCCTCTGCCTCTTCGAAATCCTCCCTGTACTTCTGGTAGTTCTCGATCCACATACCGCTGGAGTCTAGCATTAATGGATTATGCCTTATTATAGACAGCAACATGTAAAATAACCTGTAATAAGAAGTAATTTGTAAGATATCTGCATATTTTTGTTTTTAGTTCCACCCATAATCCAGCATGGACAACAGATATTTAGTACTATAGAAGATGTTCCACTTACATTGCCTTGCAAAGCCAGTGGAGTTCCTAAGCCATCCATAGTATGGTCCAAGGTAATTGCAATGTTTTGATCAACTGAACTGGAACTTTAATGAGTTAGGTGTATTTATGTATTTAAAATATTCATAGCTTACATCCTGTCCAGACAGCATATGCTACCATTTAATACAAATAGTCCTCAACTTACAACAGTTCATCTAGTGACCATTTGAAGTTATAATGGCACAGAAAGAAGTGACTTTTGATAGTTTTTCACACTCATGACCATTGCAGCATCCCCATGATCATGTGATTTACATTCAGATGCTTGACAACTGGTTCATATTTATGACAGTAGCAGTGTCTTGGGATCACGTGATCCCCTTTTGTAACCTTCTGACAAACAAAGTCAGTATGGAAACCAGATTCACTTAACAACTGTGCTACTAACTTACAACTGCAACGATTCACTTAATAACTGTGGCAAGAAAAGTCATAAAATGGGGTAAAACTCACTTAACAAATTTCTCATTAGCAACATAAATTTTGGGCTCAACTGTGGTCATAAGTTGAGAACTACCTATAGTACCAAAACATTGAGAAGGCATAATATTTAAGAATGCCATCTTAAGGCAACTAATTAAGTTTGCTGCCTCCACTTAGGCTGCTAGTTAGGACAATGATGCAAGCTGTCATGTGTTTAAAGTAGCTTTCAGACATACAGTATCTCCAGTAGTGGGATTCAAATACGTGAACAACCGGTTCTCTGTGTGGATGCCACTTCTGGAAGTCCATTCTGGGCCTGGGCAACAAAAAATTAGCTACCAGTTCTGCTGAAGTGGTGTGAACTGGCTGAATCCTACCACTGAGTATCTCCACATATGACTGGCTATGAAGAAGGAGAAGAGAAGGTGTTTTCTATCCAGAATAGATCTATGTATTATCTGGAAATACTCATTGCTTAAGTTATCATAATTACTGTAGAACATCTTTCGGATTAAGCTTGTCTAATTGTTAAATGTAGTTTAGCAGGTACTTTTTAGAACTATAGATTTAAAACAAAGAGGGAAGGACAATTCTCAAAGGAACATTTGGGGCTAACTCTTAATGTAAACTGAGCCAATAATAACAGAAAACTGTAAATTTTAAAAGAAAGCAGTGACACTATGACTTTGAAACAAGCTGGGATGATAAGAAGCTGAGCATTATTAAGATATGCTCTAGCAATTTTTACTTCATGTTCCACACCAACAAGTTCATTTTCATTTTCCTGTCTTTTTACAGAAAGGAGAAATGATTCCTCCCAGTAGTTCAATGTTTTCTGCTGGGTCTGATGGAAGTCTTTATGTAGTTTCTCCGGGAGGTGAGGAGTCTGGGGAATACATCTGCAGTGCAACCAATGCAGCAGGTTATACTGCACGGAAAGTACAACTGACAGTCTATGGTAAATAGAAGTCAAAGTGTTAATCAATCTAAGAATGCAGTATGAGGCTCACTCTGAAACTCCAGGTCTGCAAGTAGCTTTTGAAAGTGCCCAGAACCATGTTGAAGTTGTCAACAAATTGCAATTAACATGAGGCATTGCAGAATTTATTATAATTTGTAATCATTATATTATTAAATTTAAACATAAGTTAAGCTCCTTCTAATTGTTGCCCCAACAACCCTAACCATAACCCATTTTTTGTTTGGTCCTGGCCTGCCTACCTTTTAACATCACTTTTAGTATGCCAGTCAAAAGCTAAATATGGCTCTCAACTTAATAAGATTGGGCATCCCTACTCTATATAGAACTGCCAATATCAGTAATAATTTGGAGCTAAAATGTGTCACAAGAAGCATTTCATGATAAAAGTTTTTACTGTTCTGGAGATTTAAAGAGAATGCTGCTCTTTGTATGGTAACTCTGCCTCCTGTTCATTCAACCAGTTGATGTGATTTGGCTGCTCTGGGCCTCTCTCCCTACTTTTCTGCTATGAATTTCAGTGAATATTACAACTCTCCCTACAATGTTTATTATGATAAAAATATTTTAGGTTATCTCTGCATAAGCAGGATTCCTTTCAGAAGACCATTCTGAGGATAACTCTGTGGTTCACCCCTCCTTCCTTCCTATACTTACTCCATCCTGAGAGCAAGTGCCCAAAATAACAGGAAGTTTTGACTAGAGTCTAGGTTTGGGATCAGACTCATTGAGATGACTTTGGAACAATAAATAGTATTTCATCTTATCTTTCTATGTGCTGTTCTCATTCCAACGGTCTTTTGTAATAGTATCCATATGTTCTGTTGGCATAGGAACTGTGATTTCAGGCAAATATCCCCTCTCATCTTGCACTGGAACTATATACAAATATCCCCTCTGTTAAAAGGGTCCTTGACCCTTTGGAAAGTTTACCTTGTGTAAGTAGAAGAGGGGACAGAAGGATGGAAAGCATGAGCTGTTTTTCTTGCAGAACAATTGGAGTTAACCCACTAACCTGAAATGAAATATTATTGCAAGAGCTGGATAATATTGTAATGTGCATCTTATGTTTTAGTAAAACCAAGAATTTCCAGACCTGGAAGTCAGCAAGGAAGTTCACTAGATAACCCAATTGAGATGTCAGTAACAGCTGGGGAAGAAGTGACACTTCCCTGTGAAGCGAAAAGTTTGCCACCCCCAATAATCTCTTGGGCTAAAGAAATGCAGCTTATTTCTCCATTTTCTCCAAGGTAACTTTCTCCAAGTAAACTTTCTTAGTTTACTTTGTTTGAATTTCTGTACAAGTTGTCTCACTGATGTGAATAGAGGCTGCTAGATAACTGTGGCGTACTGTATGCATATATGCCAAGAAATGATTGTTCATATTACACTTTGATTCAGTCTCTACCTATTTAAAGGATAATTGAAATGTACTGTCTGTAGTACATTGTCAGTATCCTATGCAATCATATGGAATCCTTTCATAAGGTGATGTTCACTAGGTGTGCTAGATTGTAGTTTCCATCTACTCTAGACTGTAATTTCCATCCTTGTAGTCCAACACATTATAGGATGAATACTAAATAATGATAACAGAAACATTTATCAAAAATGTTATTTTCAGAACTATTTCCTCTGCATGACTCCTCCATAAACTACCCTTTGAAAATACTTAGGTTTTGCCTGGTAAAGAATATCTTTGTGAGGAAGCATCAAAAGGCCTGGAGCTTTGGCTTATCTCAGACATCCACAATGAAGGCATGTGTTTTGCTGGCAGCTTGTCTTGTTGTTGAATCTTTAAACAACACATTCATTGTAAGAACTGGGTCATTGAAGGGATGATTAGAATTACCTCTACTGTTGGTATTTCTTATTTCTCCCCCTTTCTTATCTTGAATCCTTTAAGAAAGAGTTCAGTCTGGAAATGAGAGAGGACTGAGTTTGGCAGCATGAATGGTGGTAGTCACTGATAGGCAATTAATTTGATTAAGGAATTAATGGATTAAAGAAGTGGGCCACAATCTATTCTATCTTGCAGGATAGATGTGAGTTTTTGACATGTACTTTCCCTTTTGGCACTAGATAAGAGTTAACAAAATTCAAGAGGGGTTGGACTTAGATCACTTGTGAGAATGTAAAGAATCTAAGCTGATTCCTCTTTTGCCTCCTCCCCCATACTCTGCCAATCCTCCTCCTACAAAACTAGAAAGCTTTCTGGGTCTTTTTTCATCAACTCGAAGTCTTCACAGTGACAGTGTAATTTGCATTTATTGACTTATAATATTTATACACTGCTTTTCATTATAAAAATAGCAGTTGACAGTAACATGGTAGTCTTCATTTGTCTTTATGAGTTCATACAGGTTTTGCCCTAGTTCTTCCCTTTATCATCTTTAGACTTAATAAAATATGCATTGATTTGAGAATACACGAGGATCATTAAATTTATTTATTTGTTGTTAGAGTTTTTAGTTGCTATTATTTGATAACAATAATATGTACAAAATAGAATGGGCACTTGGAATACTGCCACAGCATTCAATGATTAAAAAATAAGCTGATACAGTAGACTATTTTAAAACTGACAAATATAACATTCAAAACCATGATAAAAATAAAATAGAATAAATACCCTTTTGGAATGAATTCTGCAGGTCAGAAAGTATCATCTCAAAGGCACCATTTCTGAATCTAATTGGTTTGGTTTTTGACTGAGACCATCAGAGAAACTTTTGTATCTTCAGCACATATACTGTTTTGGTGTCTTTGAGGGATGCATTTTAAAAAATGTAAAAGAGGATAGAAAATGCTTCCAACTTGGTTGCTAACTGGATTTGAAATGGGAGTCTGTGGACTGTTGACTCTTACTTCATACCTCAACTATGCAGAATGAAGAAGTCAGAGGGCAAGCACAATTATGGGAAAAATGGAAGATCAGTCTGTACAAAAGTAATACTGAACAGATGCTCTTTGATGTGCAACGTTTATTATTAATGCTCCTGTAAGAGACTTTCATGTTCTTATAAATATTTATAGTCATCTGTATTTCCTGTGGTTTTTTTCCCTCCCCCCACCCCACCCCCCCAGACATACCTTACTCTCTTCAGGCTCAATGAAGATCACAGAGACGTGGGTATCAGACAGTGGCTTGTACATCTGTGTGGTCACAAATATTGCTGGAAATGCAACCCAAAAAATAAAACTAAATGTACATGGTAAGAACCCTCTGCTTTCGATAATAAATATTGAATTAAATTAATAATGGATATTGAATTAATTAGTACTTCAAACAATATTGACTTAATTAAATATGATTAAAGTTACTGGCATCAGATTCAAATTGGATTGAGGGATGGAGGAGTCCAGAGGCTATACCTTTATTTATTATGCATGTGCTTAGGGAAGAAGATTAGTAATAGTATCACAATTTTATTTTTAAATATTCTTTTAATCTGTCTTTTGGCCCAGTAAGGCTGTTTAGAGTCTGCACAAAATTATGTAATGGAGAATTAATTTTTAAATCATTTCTCTGTGCAATACCCTAACCTCCCACTTCCTGCACCATTGACACCCACAATCTATTCATCTTTCTTAATTTGGCCCTTCAGAAGGCTTCAGAATCTGCCCATTGTTCCTATTTGCTGACATCCTGAAGCTTCTTGTGTACCATAATAGCTTCTCATAGATCTTAAGAGCCTAAATAAGATTTGCTGCTTGGCCACCATTCACTGGAATGGTCTCTGCTCATTAAATGAAAAGGATCTGCATCTCTTTATAATAGCATCTTTTTGTCAAAAGATAATCATTTAAAACAGGGGTGCGATGGCTCAACGGTTAAAGACGCTGAGCTTGTCAGTTGGTCCAGGTTCTAGACCTGAGTGCCGTGCAATGGGATGAGCTTCTATTCCTTGCCCCAGCTCTTGTCCACCTAGCAGTTCAAAAGCATGCAAATGTGAGTAGATAAATAGGTATCCAGTGGGAATGTAACAGCATTCTGTGTACCTTTGGCATTTAGCCCTGCTGACCACATGATCATGGAAAATGCTGGTTACCTTGGGCAAGAAATAGAAATGAGCTCTAGAGTCAGACATGAATGGACAGGGAAACCTTTACCTTTATCTAATCATTTAAAGCCAATTATTTAAGAATTTATTAGTATAAATTAACTCATCAGAAGGTAACATTTTCAATGATTTAACACAAATGCATGGGTAATTTCTTTGATGATTTTAACCATTCCTCAAGTCTTATATGTTTATGACCTGTAAATATTGCTGAAAGTGTTTAGAAATGGTCTTTATTTATTAATTAAATTTATATGCTATCCACCTCACTATCAAGTGGCTCTGAGTGGCTTGTATTGTATTATATTGAAAAAAGAATTATGTAGGTTATTTTGAAAGATTGCATTGAGTATGTAAATACTGTAACTTTAAATACATAAGGGGCAAATGCTATGTTGTGTTCTTCATGTTTTGCTGAATGATCTTCTAAAATCTTTCTGTATTAAATTAATTAATTATTATTTTTACTTAGTTCCTCCAAAGATACAACATGGGCCTCGAGTGATTAAAGCAAAAGTTAATAATAGAGTTGATATACATTGCAATGCTCAAGGAATCCCATCTCCAAGAATTACTTGGCTTAAAGATCAACAATCCATTTTGATAGACAACAGACAGTATGCTGCTTCTCTAGATGGAACACTGAGTATCATCAAAGTTGTGCTTTCGGATGCTGGGATCTATAAATGCATGGCAAGTAACATTGCTGGCCATGATGAAGCTGAGATAATGATCCAAGTTCAAGGTAATGTTAACAGTATAGTGAAAAGTGCATAAGAAGAATTATCATTTTTTAAAAAGAAGTTATATTTACACTTACAGTAAATAATTGAATTATAAAGGGTTTTTACTAAAAGTATTCAAACACATACATATAACCTTAAGGGAGAATAACCTACTGCACATCTGTATACAGTCAGATATAACAGAGATTCTTTTTCAACCAGTATGTTAACTCTGTTTTGGAATTTTTTAGTTGTGGCAATTTAATTGCATTTTTAAATTGTCAACTACCCATGAAGTCAGTTTATTTGATTTTTATTAATGTTGATTTCTCCTCCATTCTGTATTCTAAAAAAAACATTCATGAAACATAAATAAAGTAAAAGGAAATTGACAACATAAGGTTAAAAGTAACAGAAGTTTATGTTTCCTAGAACTCAACACAATTGTTTATAGACTATAAGAAAATTTACAGTTCTGCATTAAAGCAGTTAACTGAGCCAATAAATAAGAGATATCTTTCTTGGAAGATGAACTGTTGATATGAGGCAATTTTATACAATCAGACTATCACTTTACCTAATGCTATCTATCCTCAGTAGCTTTCTCCAAATTCTCAAGTTTCAATGGAAGCTTTTATAATGCCCTGAAGCAAATTGTGTGGGTGGTTGCGGGAGAAGAGAAGGATGGTCAACATCATATATAAAGCTAGATATGTTTTATTGGGAAAAAAGACTTTGTTTTTGATGTCAGTAAGGGTAAAATCATGGCAGATATTAAAGATGTGTAACATTTCACTTTAGCAGGAAAGGAGTTCAGATATCTAAATCTGACATTGATAAGAACAATAGAGGGATACCATTGCTTTTCTGATTTGATAATCAGTAGATTGTAACTGAAAGGTACAAATCCAATTTGTCGGGAAATTTTTAATTTATCTCTAAATATATTGAGGAATATAACAGTGAATTACGACTTATCTGATGCTGCTTCAGTCTCTTCTTAATATTTGTACTTTGTGTTTCCTTAGCATACCACAAAGCCTCTGAACTGAATAAACAAAATTGTAATGCATAATATATATTATATAATTACATTTTAATAGTATGTGTATATATATATATATATATATATATATATATATGTGTGTGTGTGTGTGTGTGTGTGTGTGTGTGTGTATGTGTGTGTATATATATATATGTGTGTGTGTGTGTGTGTGTGTGTGTGTGTGTAAATGTATGCAATTTTGAGAATTTCAAAGGTTTATAAACTGGAATTTAGGAAACCTAGCCAATAAGTATAAATAAAGTTCATATTCTGTTCATTTTGTATTAGAACCTCCAAGTGTTGGAGCACTTGATCCACCATACAACTCTCCATTTCAAGAAAGAGTAGCAAAAGAACAAATTGCCTTCCCATGCCCAATCAAAGGTACAAAGCATTATAAATTGCTGAGTGGAGGTTTTCCATTTCGGGGGATTCCATGTTGACTTTTGTAACTTTTTTAAAAAAAATTTTTTTTTATTCATAATACAATTAAAACAACAATGGACAAACATGACATTCCAGAGTGAATTTTCCGATCAGTTCCTATCATAGTACAAAAGTTTAATACATTGTTCTTAACCTCTATATAAGCCTCATCTTCTATACAATGCAATTATATATACAATTATATGTACAGTTATGTATATCTTTTAATTCTACCATTAACTTGAAGTCCGAGCAGTTCTTAATTCATATCAATGGTAAAATTTGCCCCAGATTTCGAAGTATTCGTGTTCTGTTTTGTCTTTCATAATCATTATAAGCCTGTCCATCTCAGCACATGATAGAATTTTATGCAGGATCTCTTCTTCCGTTGGAGTTCCCTTATTCCTCCAATTTTGAACAAAAAACAGCCTGGAAGCCGTTAAAATGTGTAGCATTAAATAAAGTACGCCTTTGTCATGCTTTTGCGTAGTTAAACCTAATAGAAAGAGTTCTGGTTTTAGTTCTACCGCTTGCTCTAATATTTCTTCCAGCCATATTTTAATCCTGTTCCAAAAGTCACAAGCTCGCGTGCATTCCCACCACATATGATAGTAAGTTCCACTTTTCAAATTACATTTCCAACATTTAGGGGAAACATTGGTATACATTTTAGACAATCTTGTGGGTGGGAGATGCCATCTATAAAACATTTTGTAAAGGTTCTCTTTGTAAGAGGTGGCCAAAGTAAGCTTCTTGTTTCTTGCCCATAGTTCTTGCCATATGTGCAGATCAAAATTAAGACCAAAGTCCTTGCTCCAATTCAACATAGTCACTTTTACTTGTTCCTCATACATTGCCTGATCTAGCAAATAGTAGTATAATTTTTTAATCATTTTATCCTCCGACCCCAAAATTATTTTATCCAATTCTATTGGCTCTAATTTAATGCCTAACTCTTTTTTGTCTTTCCAATATCTCGCCTGCAGTTGCAGGTATGCCCACCATTCTAATTCTATCCCTTCATCGTGGATGGTTTTCCTGGATTTCAATTCCCCTCTTTCATCTAAGATGTTTTTATATGTTATGTCTTGTCTAATTGAGTAAATTTTGGATGTACATATATTTCTAACGGTGAGATCCAACTAGGTACTTGGGTATAATTTGATTGCCAAATTTTTGTCCATACATGAATAAGAGCTTGCCTAATATAGTGACTTCGAAAATATTTATGTACTTTATATTTATGATCCCATAATATGGCATGCCATCCTATTTGTAGGTCATGGCCCTCCAGACATAATAGTCTTGATGATTCTATTATTTCTTTTTTATTTAAATTTATTAGATACCCAACTTTAATAGACTTTAGATCAGGGGTCCCCAACCCCCAGTCCGTGGACCAGTACCATGACAGCAATCAATCTGCACAAACAAGCAAAGCCCCATCTGCAGGATGCAGGCAGCACACAAAACTACACACCCTCCAATCCGCAGAAAAACCTCTCTCCACGGAACCGGTCCCTGGTGCCCAAAAGGTTGGGGACCTCTTTCCCAATACAAAGTTGGGAAAACATAAAACAGCTGAAAACACTGACCCATAGAGACTAAATCACTCAGAATAAAGTAATCTAATAGACAGCATAAACAACAATAATGACAAAAACAGGGACCATTGAACAAATATAAACATCAACTCCAGGCCAACGTCAAAACCTTGAAACCAGATTTTCAAAGCTTTCTGGAACCCCAGGAGAGAGGGCTTCCTTATCTCGGGGAGGGGGGAGATACTGTTCTAGGTGGTGGGGCTATAATAGAGAAGGCATGCTTCCTAGATCCTACAAGATGACAATGGGACCTGGAGCATACCTATGCTGTTGGAACATACTAAACAGCAGAAACAGTTGGAGAGATAAGTGACTTCTCTGCTACCCAGGCCCTATGCCATACAGGGTTTGATAGGTAGTAACCAGTACTTTGAATTGGATAACCAGCAATTCCCCAGTCTCTGGGATGGGGGATGGGGAAGAATCATGCTTTCCATCTGTTATAATAAGCATTTGGCTGGGATGGTAGTATTAGCATTATTATTATTTAAATAGTAGATTAATACTACCCTGCAGGCAGAAGCCAAACTTTGGATTGCACCACCAAAGTTTGATATTTTTCCAATACTTTAAAGCTGACTTGCTGTGTTAATAGCCAGTTTGCTATAGCAGTAAAATGTACACTTTAGTATATGTAACATCTGCACTATTGTCTTCTTGAAAACGTTTCCCATATGGTGCTACCTGAAATAAACTGATGTATTAATGACATCAGTCCATCCTGAGCATTTGAACTATTTTGACAAACCTTGAGGAAGTATATAATATTGGAATTGTTCATTTTATTTGGCTAGCAGGCTGCAAGAGATGGGTTTTTTTGTTTTTGTTTTTGCCTTCCTTTGCTTAGGGCAGAGATCCCCAACCCCTGGTCTGTGGATCAGCACCGGGCTGCGGCATGCCAGAAACCACACAAACAAGCAAAGCCCCATCCTCAGATGCAGGCAGTACATGAAACCACGCCCCCTCCGGTCCGTGGAAAACCCCCTTTCCATGGAACCTGTTCTCTGGTGCTCAAAAGGTTGGGGACCTCTGGCTTAGGGAAAAGGACATCTGAGGGTTCTTTTTTTGCCTCTAGGAAGATGGGTAAACAAACTCAGTTTGAAAAGGGGACTATTTTAACACATTTCATGGGAGGTGATAGGGAGTTATGAGGCTTGTCAGTTAATCTGCTTACTGAGCAAAAAGGCAGGTCTAAATCAAATAAGGATAAATAAAGGCAAAAGCCAGTTCTTTGGAGCCTCTTGAACACATCTCATCTATGCATCTGCATGTGTATATTAGTATGTAAGATTATGGCTACATGGAGCTTTCTTTGTGACTAAGGGGAAAGTTGTGTCTGTAGATATAAATGTGGAAAGTTTTACATAGAGAAGAAAATTTGTTTGTCTGCATGCTCAAGTTCAGGCATAAATAGGTAATAAGTGAGACTATAAGGTCTGCCTGATCTTGATATGACTGCCCTATTGCAGAGTACTCAAACATTCACCAGGATACTCTGGACCCTTTGTGGTGATAGCAGGATAAAGAAAGACATCTTGGAATATAAAGGAAGGAGATATTCTGCTGCCTCTGCTAATAATGAGTGCTACTTGTTTAAATAACAAATATAATGGAGAATGTTGAGAGAATTTGCAGAAAGTTCTATCTGCTACTTCAGCCATGGAAACAATGGCAAAGGATGGGATTTGGCAGGAATTTTGGGGGAGGGGGCGGGTCTGTCCCAGTTCAGAGACTCTTGAATAGGGTGCATATGTTGTTAAAAACTACCAAAAACTTTATTCTGAAATGCAATCTATTGTTCTGAACTTCAAAATAAGTGGAACATTTAGAACCCTTTGTTTTATAATATAGGTACTCCAAAACCTGTGATAAAATGGCTACATAACAATAGGGAGATTACGGGCAATGAACCTGGGCTTTCAATTTTGGAAGATGGAACTTTGCTGGTCATTGCTTCCGCCACACCATACAACAGTGGAGAATATATCTGCACCGCAATCAATGAAGCTGGAAACACAGAAATAAACTACAGTCTGAAAGTTTATGGTAAACTAACCCTTTTGCTAGGAGTTAATGTTACTTCATTCTAAGTTTTAGAAACTGGAAATTGAGGCATAACTAAAATATTGACATTGGTGTATTAGAATAAAAATTAGAAACAAACTATGCACATGTAAAAGCCAAATAACTAAAAGGACTGAGAGTATTGAAATAAAATCAATGATACAAATAAGTGACTTTGTTTAAATATTTACTTATTTGATTGCAGTTCCACCTGAAATCAAAGATCAGGACAAGGTGACCAATGCATCTGTGGCCATCAATAAGCCTTTAGGTCTGTTCTGTGAGGTATCTGGTGATCCTTTTCCAGTCATTACTTGGTATAAAGATGATGTGCAGGTACACCAAGAGGTTATCAGTTCTTTTCTTAGATTAAAAATGAAATTATACTGAAAGCATGATATAAAAATTATGAATATTTTGTTAGTATTTGATACATTTTGAGGCTGGCAGCATTTCAAACATGTATGAACAAAACCAGATTCAGTTTCATATGAGTGGATTATTATTTTCATGCAATCTCATGTAGGAATGATACTGAAAATAATATTCAACTTCTGTTCTTCCTGTAACCCTATCTGACTGGAGCAGTATAAAAATACATTCTATCAGAGTTGTAGGCTTTGCAGCCAAAAAAGAATTTTTTTTTTCAGAAATAGCTGTAGGCAAAATAAAATTCAAGTACATCAAGAGTGGATCTTGATTCTAACTTCTACTAACCATGAAGTTCTCTGCATTAATGGATGTTTTCCTAAACTCGTTTTGATATCCAAGAATAGGTTGAAGGGATCAGATTTAGAATAACCCATTCTAAACAGTAATAGTCTCTTCAAAACTGCTGCCTTCATACTTATCCCATTAAAAGAGCAATACAAGAGATACTGAATTAGACAACTCTTTTCTTCATTCACTGAGGCTTCCCTAGAAGAATCCATCCTGTCAAATCCCAGAAGTTTATCGTAATTTCCTAAATAGGAATTAAGCTATTTAGATTCTGTTATTACTCCTGGTTGTAAGGTATGCTATACAACATGTCTAATTAAGCACAGACAATTAACTGGTATATTTAGCAGATATAATCTCAATTATTGCTGAATCTTTTCAGGTTCTGGAGGGAAGTACTTTGCAAATTTTGGAAAATGGAAAGTTGTTGAAACTTCTTAAAGTTGCAACTGATGATGCTGGCCAGTATTCATGTAAAGCCACCAGTATAGCTGGGAGTTCAGAGAAATTTTTCACTGTAGATGTGCAAGGTTGGTACTCTTAGCTATGATTATGATATGAAATTAAATATGAAATGCCTTTGGCATTTCACCAGTATCTGCTTAGATATGTAATGCAAGCATGAAGTACTCAATAGTAAATTAGCTCTCATGGGGTTTTTAAAATATATTATAAATAACTGACTAACCTTATTATTTTGCATTATTATTTTTATGTGATATGGATCCATTAAAAGGACAAGAGAGCAACACAACAACACACTAAGCCTAAGAGAATTAATCAGGACTTCAGATTATTTGTACTTGCTTTCTATAGCTTTTAACCCTGGATATTTGAAATGATATAGAACCTGAAATAGCTTTATTTAGGCTTTTAGATTATTTAATGCTCTATGTTTTAATCAATCCTAAAACTCTAAAAATAGCCCAGGTCTATGAGCCACTTTGCCTGGTTCACTGCTCCAATTCATTCCCTTAATTAATGATGCTGTGGCTCACTTTTAAACAACCAGTATCAACTCCTCATTGCAATTAATCCCCAAACTGTTATTATTCAAATATCAACCTAGATTAAAAATATTTATACTGCACAGGTTCCCACAGTGAAGTGTTAATATGGATACTATAAGCTAGATTTAATATGTATTTCGCATGCGAAAAGGAAGGAAAAGAGATGAACATATTTCCAGGATTAACTTCCACTTTTCTTTTCTTAAAAACACTTTGCAGTATTTTAATAGGGCTTCCTATTTAATTATTGTCCCTTGTTGTCTCTTGTTGTCTTTTTCTTCTAGTCCCACCCATTATAGGAGATGCTGAATCCAATGAATTTTCAGTCACCCTCAGCCAACAGGCAATTTTAGAATGCAGGGTCAGTGGGTCTCCTTTTCCTATCATCAAGTGGTCCAAAGATGGCAAGTAAGTGCTAATTCTTAAACCATTCTAACATGACTTATAGACAAAAAATGAGAAGCTTGCTTCCTATTGATATAGTAAAATCAATATGCTTTTATTCAACTATAACTTAAGAATTAATTTAACTAAAAAGAAATTCATATAAAGACCAAAAGTCTTGGAACTATGTTAACTTCTTATTTCCCCCACTAATGACCATTTTCTAGATGAATTGTTAATGAAATTGAAAGAATCCTTGTATATCCATTTCCAAAAAATGGATTGCTCAGAATTTCTCACAGTGTAAATTTTGATATTATTTTACTTTGTAGTGTACCTGTCAGTATGTTATATTTCCAAAGCTTTATTTACAAACATTTTATTAAATTGATGCCATTTTAAGATATTTCCCCCCCCCACAGGCCCCTCTTTTTAGGTGACCCTAATATTGAGGTTTTGGACAAAGGGCAAATTCTTCAAATAAAGAGTACTCAAAGAGTTGACAAAGGACGCTACCAATGCAGTGCAACCAATTCTGCAGGCAAACAGTTTAAGGAACTCAAACTCATAATCCACAGTAAGTTACTACAAAAATATATTGCACATCTTTTTAAGGTGTGTTGATAATAAATATGACACAGGCCCTTGTACTCAATTCATTGTGTTACCATAAAAAATAAATCAAAGTGTTCCTTCAGCTTAAAACATTTATTTATTCATTCATTTGTACCTTTACATTTTTTAAATTGTAGAAACTATAAAATTGTTCACTATAAGAAATAATGCTTAAAACAAAAATACATTTATCAATAAAAATGCTAATTGTTATACCAGAGGCTCTATTGCTATAATGGATCTTTAGACTGAGAACCCATTGTATTTTCTTCATTCGGAAAATTTGGAGTTGGAAGTTCAAAAATGGACGTCTCAGAGTTGATTTTATCCCTTCTTCAGTAGTTTGTTTCACTCCCAGTTACTGAAAGGGCCCCTTTTCTTTTCCTGGATTTAAGGTGGAAATTTGATATTAACCCATTTGTTTTCTGGACTGTCCTCTTCATGACCAAGTTGCAGAAATAAAGGTTTCCCCAATCAGCTGTGGAAATGAGTGGCAGGAAGGGATAGGTCTTCCATCATATTTGCAATTGTGTTGTAGTCTAAATTTATGGACATTAGTACTGGCATTTCTATTTTCTAATACACTTTTTGGGTTACAATTTATTCTTCAGTTAAAGAGAGACTTTCTTCAGGTACAGATAAGTGCTTCTTTTTGATTATTTATTTTTGGAATTATTTAGAAACATTTGAGAATTTTACTGATTTTTGCTTACCTTGCAAAAAGCTGAGGAACTAAGAGATTAAAATATTTAAATGGAAAGAATTAATTTTTCTTTTTGAAAGCGTGAATAGAAAGATCCTTGTGTGGGAAAACTGTCTTGTTTAAATATCAGTTGTAAAACAAAATCTTGAGGGTGGATTATCAGAGCACAAGAGGCATTCTTTAAAAGAAATATTTTGCTTGAACTTTAACTCTTTACTGGAAACAGAAGTTATTATTGAAGCTGAATAATTCCCTATGGAGACAACTGAGATGGATTCACTGGATTTATAAATTATATAATCAAAATTTGAAAAAAGTGTTGTAGATTACCTGTTCAAATTGAAATATAAGAGATTTATTGGAGTTACCATACTTCATGGAAACTATAAGTGGACTTGAAAGATGATTGAATCTATTTCTCTTAGTCTGAATCCCCATTTCCTGTGTTCTTTTCCAGGCTGAGTTTTACTGAAGGCACAGCTTTATCTTCTTTTGGTGATTAATGACAGATTAAAGTGGATTGGCAGATCCCCAGGCCATAATTAGTGAGCATAACCCGAGAAAGAAAGGCTGGCAGAAGAGAATAGCAGAAATGCACTGTACCTGTTGTTTGGCTATGACAGAACCTAGGCAGAACATTTTGAATCTTGTATAGTCATTGAAATGAGACCAGTAATGGATTGCCAGAATACTGAAGGATAGGCCATAGCTGCCATTGTGTATGAAGTATGGAGAAATGAAAGACAAAGAACAAAATGGGAAATAATTTGCAGGGGGGAAAGTCTATATAATGCAAGCTGGCCATATGTTATAGCACTTAAAAATAGAAGTAAACTTGGATGAGATTGTATTTCCAATTACTTTTCCCAGTGTCTTCAGTTCCAAATATAGTCATTCAGAGATTGCATCTGAGATCCAGACAAATGTTATCTTCATTTTGTTGACTGCCTTCAAAATTTATATTCAGATTTATTTATTACATCCCTGAGGCCAGATACAAACGAGGAAAATAAAAGAGGAAGCATTTTCAATGTCTAATAGCAAGACACTCTGCTGTTGATTTATACATCATATAATAGATAGGGCTACTTTAAACCATTTAATTTCCCTTCAAATATCTACAAAATGCAGCATCTTGAATACATGTGAATTAATAAAAGATATTTAGAAGTACTCAATTTCAAGCTCTTTTTCACTCATATCTCTCTTAAAAATCTCTTCCTTTCTGCATCAAAATAAATAATTGTTCAAATTGGTTATGGAAGTTGGAAAATTACTTAAATTAATAGGCTAAAGTATCTCCTTACCTAGATATGCCGTACATTTGAGTACATTCATGGCTTTTTTGCCATTTAATATGCCTGGGAATTATATTTTTACTGTATGCTACCTTTGCAACCCATGTTGGGTTTTATTCATTCTGGCAGCATAGGTTGTATGTTAGCATCAATACATTTCCACCATCAGCAATCACATTTAGTACTTGTTTATTACACTATATGAGTGTGCTGTGAGCTGCATTTATAAGCATCTGCAAATGATTAGTTTACAGTCATTTTTATAGACTTGAAACTATATATTTGCCTAAAGAGCAAGGGTTTCTAATTCTGGGTTTCCAAACATATTGAAATCATCATGGTGCTGAAGTGATACTTTTGGTTTTTAAAGTCACAGGAAGTTTCTTGGGTGAAATTTAAAATCTTTAGTGAAGCTGTTTTCTTTTTAATATTACTGAGTTGGCTAGCAATGCAGTGACCATAAAGATGTCTTTCTTTTAATTTAAATTGCTTTTATATATGCACACTATGTTTTTATAGTGCTTGGCTCTTATAATTGGAAAGATAATCATGTTTGGCTAACTGGAGCTCATCAAAAGATCTGTATCCTAAATTTTATAATTTTATAATTTGGATATATGACTTCTCTGGGGATGTGTGCACCATGTTTCTGTCTCATTTACACATCCCTGCAGTTTAAGGAGAGCACAGATTTGCAACACTTTCTGAATTGAGCATTTCATGTTGGTGGGGCAAAGATAAAAGTAAGCATGGCCATACCAGAAATCCCCAAATGGGCATGCTGAAAGTGAAAATCTTTAAAGATGCATAATTTGGTTTCCCTTCCATTCATCATGCCTTAATCTTAGAACAAGTGTGTTTACTTCAATTGAATTACTGAGAATTGGAGATAAGTGAATGAAACTCTGGGATCCCCATGAAGATCTAGCTGTAAGCAGCTCCAGTTCTTGTTTTGCAGCTCCAGCCCTATAAATCCTCCACTAGTAAACAAATTGTTACCGTTTAAGACTACAGAAATCTAGATGACCACTATATGGCAACAATCCAAACTCTAATTTTTAGCGGTGACCTAATAGCCATATAGATTTTTGCAGCTAAGTTGGTTGCCCTATGCTAGATGGACTCTAAAATATTTTGAATGGAACTGAGATGCAAGTACTGTATCTGAATAACCATCATTAGCAAGAAATTAGAATGTTCTATTATTACCTTGTTATCTAGTGGTTGTCCAAATTCTTGGAATCTACAAAGACATCTATAAATATGAATAAATATGAATCGTCTGGAAGACCTTTCCTTGCATATATTATAGGGCTAAGCATTATGAAACTGATTTGGAAGAACATTTTGAGCATTATGTGAGGGTAGCATCTGTAGCATCTCTGTTCCAATTGTTAAAGCATCTATATCTTTTCTAAGTTTTTCATAGGCCTGTTTAAAGGTCATTTTATAGAATCAGCTTCTTAAGCAATGACAACTTTTACAGGCTCACCTGTAATCCTGAAAAAGGTTGTGGTTCTATTAATTAGCAGCAGAGACGTATTGTGCTTGCGCCATAACTGACGTGCTTCTTCCAATTCACTTTTGAAATATGCACAGACCTAATACCTAAATTGTACTTCAAGGATAAAGTTGTTTTTCAGTCCTTAGCTTTCAGTATTTTCTTATTTTTAAAGAAACATATGCCCCACTTTCCCTTGAAAAAAGGAGTCTCAGACTAGTTCACAAAATGTTAAAACTACACAAAACCTAGTAAGCACTTTATTTTAAGAAGAAAGCAATATCTAAAGTTAAAATGCAAAGACTCAGCATAATTAACTGTTAAACAAAATCAGTCAAAAGCAGAATCAAAGGTTTAGAAATAAACTAAAATATACATATTTGATGAGAATTTTCCCTTATAAAACATTGCATATATATGTAATAAACATTTATTGCATATATATGCACACACACACACACACACACACACACACACAAACACACAAACTTAACATTATAGAGAGTTTCTTTCTTTCTTAGATCTCTTATTGACATGCTAACTAATTTCCTCAGCACTGGAACCTTCTACAGGGAATTAGGTCTTCTCATAATGTGTCCGAAGTAGGATAATTTGAGTCTGGTCATTTGTGTCTCAAGTGAGAACTCAAATGGATTGGTCTGATGTTCCATTTGTTTGTTTTCTTTGCTAATAGGGTATGTATTTTATATATTTAGTTTTGCATCTTATTGTTTGTTTTTCTATTTATTTTCTACAAAGTTCCACCTACAATTAAAGGAGAAAATATTACCACTGAGGTGTCAGAATTGCTACATAGCATCTTAAAGCTGGAGTGTGAAGTCAGAGGAATTCCAGCTCCTACAATAACATGGTATAAAGATGGAAGCCCAATTATTTCTGGTCCCCAAGCTGTTTATTTGGAACATGGACAATTTCTCCAGATTCCTCATGCTCAAGTCTCTGATTCGGCTCAATATACCTGCCAGGCTACCAATGAAGCTGGGGTGGCTGAAAAAATATTCCAAGTGGATGTCTATGGTAGGAAGTGATATCACCATATACTATTTGTCTGTATGACTCTTTTTCCAGTGCTGTTGCAATGCTGGAAGTTGATTTGTGTAACTTGGTAATTTTAAATGTTCCGGTTTTCTCTTGGCTGGTGATTATTTTGCAGGTTGTTTTTGCCTTAAGCTATCAGCAGGTTCACGACTGATCCACATTTAAGTGAGAGCAATAGTCATAACATAACATGAGTGAGAAAGAGGAGGAAGAATTTAGTTGTCCTCTATCATTTTTCTCACCTGGAGAATGAATTCCATTGTTGGTGAGCATTCATGTAAAAAAGTACATTTGAGCTCTTTTTTCTCTCCCGCTCATCCATGTTATACTTTATATCCTCCTTTCTCAAGAGGTGATCATAAACATCCACATGAGATGAGAAGGGAGGAAAAACTGATCCAATGTACATCATCATGATGTATAATTTGTGACTTTGACACTTTATATCAATGACATCATTGCTCTTGTGACATCATTTTTGAAGGAATCAAAAGATTTATTGAAGATGCTGATGACTTTAGCAGCCTGGTTCATCTACTGCTATCATCTATATATCTAAATTAACCTTAAACAATGTAAACCAATTTAACTAGAAGAAGATATCCATACTGCAGTGTATGGATACATGGAGAAGATATATCACTTTTAGCATAAAAGAAAATTCCTTAAGCTGAGGAAAGAAGAAAATCAATTGTAACAATGCTTTTTTTTGCTTGTGGGGAAAAAAACCCTCTCCCCCCCTTTTCTTCCAGTACCCCCAATTATTGAGGGTGTCAGTGAAACCATTCAAAACAAGCAAGTGGTTGTTGGAAGTTCACTTATGTTGGAATGTAATGCTGCTGGCAACCCTCCTCCCCTGTTAACCTGGCTGAAGAATGGAGTTCCTGTAACAGCAAGTGACTACCTCCATGTTGTGTCCAGTGGGAAGAAGCTGGAGATCCTGAATGCTGCTGTGACTGACCATGGCCAATATATGTGTGTAGCTACTAGCATAGCTGGGGAACAGGAGATCAAATATGATGTGGAAATCCTAGGTGAGTAGAAACCATGGAATTAAGCATTGGTTAGACTGCAGTATTGTAGGTTAACTCTGCCCCATTAACAGGAATTTGATCCTGACACGGCTTGAGGTTGACTCAACCTTTTATCCTTCCGAGGTCGGTAAAATGAGGACCCAGATTGTTGGGGGCAATATGCTGACTCTGTAAACCACCCAGATAGTATTGTAAAACATTATGGGGTGGTATATAAGTCTAAGTGCTATTGCTATTTGGTTTTCTTTGCGTTTTCAAAGAATGTGAAAGTTACACATTTATATTAGCAATAGCGCTTAGACTTATGTATCGCTTCTCAGTGCTTTTACAGCCCTCTCTACAGTAAGTGGTTTACAGAGTCAGCATATTGCCCCCAACAATCTGGGTCCTCCTTTTACCGACCTTAGAAGCATGGAAGGCTGAGTCAACCTTGAGCCAGTCAGGATTGAGCTCCTGGCAGTCAGCAGAGTTAGCCTGCAAAACTGCATTCTAACCTCTGCGCCACCATGGCTCTTTGTACACAATTTCTGCATTTCTAATCCATATGACATTTGAGATGACAATTTCTTAGTGATTGATGCTTTTGTCCCTTCTCTACATATATCTAAAGCACCACTGGAATGCTTTTGCAAACTTTGTAGAAATATTGCAGTTGCTATTTTCACTTCAAGTCAGTACAAAACAAAAGTTAAAGGGTAACTTGTTTGGAATTTAGAAAAGAAATAAAATAAATATTATTAGGTGGTGATCTGATATTGACTTGAAATTGGTTCCAATTTTACCTATAAATATGTTGATTATTATATGAAAAGAATAGTATTAGACTATTAAACTGATACAGTTGCAACATGGGTTTTGTATTTTTCCCTCCAGCTGCAGATTTACAATCTTGTAATATTTTTAATTATCAGGAATATTTTTATTAGGGAAGGTGTAATGGCATGTAGGGATAACCTTGACTGACAGGTGGAAGAGTCACAGGCTAGACAATGGTCTGATAAACAAAATCTGAGTGTGAAGGAGGGATGAGGATGGATAAAGCATCTCAGAAAGGACCTTTCCTAGTTTTTAGGAGACTAAAAGTATTTTCAGACTTTAAAAATTCTGTCACTGTAACCTTATAATAAAGGTAGTGTTTTTATCCCTGGTTGTTATTTCTTGCCTGGTCTACTGAACCTCGAAGTGGGGAGGGGGGGGGAAATCACTGCTTCCATGCAACATTGACGTGAGCCATAACAAGGGAATCTGTGTTCTTGTTCTTGCAGTGTTTATCATGTTAACAAGTCTCCATGCCATTCTGATAAACATGGTCACATGGAATGTAATTTTCACAGGAAAATGACCCCTCCATAGCTGCTCTAAGTATGAATGTGCAAGCGATTTGTTCAAGGAAACATTGTAACACATCAGAAAGAGCGAGGATAATAGAAAAGATATTTGAAGATTATATTTTGAAAATATTTCTATCTAGGATTCAGTTTCCCTCCTTCCTTCTGTTCCTTTCTCCCTTCGTTCTAGTTCCACCAAGTTTGGAAGGAGGAGATGAATCTTCAGGCCACACTGTGATTCTCCACAGCAACCTAGAGTTGGAATGTCCAGCCATAGGAACACCCCTGCCGACCATCACGTAAGTTCACACAGGATATGTGGTTGAAAGTAAAGTTATTAAGAAAGTAAGTGATAAAACCATATGATATTTCATAAAAGATTTTTTTTAAATAAAAAAGTGCTACAAGAGATTTAATTGTGACATGCAGGGTTACCTCCTGATGGATATTTTTCCTCATGGCTGGTGACATTGGATGGGAGGGCAAAGCAATCCAGAGGAACGAGTGGTGAGATTCAGCCAGTTCACACCAGTTTGGCAGAACTGGTAGCTATTTTTTTTTTTTTGTTGTTGTTGTTGCCCAGGCCCAGAATGGACTTCCAGAAGCAGCATCCACAAAGAGAACTGGTTGTTCACATATTTGAAATCCCACCACTGAGGGGAACATATCATTTGTTTTCCTTAATCTGGGAAACAAAAGGAGAACAATTTATTTCAGAATATTATTTTCCTGATTCAAGAACTGGGTGGAGAAAAAGCCCTTGGGACAATCAGTCACCTATTGGCTCGGAAGGACAAGTTGTGATTGGCTATTGTTTCTCTGCAATACTACAGATTCTCAGTAATCAGGGCAATGCAGTTATATTCTGCTGTATTTCAAAAATATAAAGAAGAAAAATTGGCCAATTGAAAGAGTCATCACCTAGACATATCTTTAAGCCTTCCAGTTAATCTCGAATGTTCAATTTTTGGTAGTTGTTCTGTTTTTGTTTCCCTTGCTGAAATTGTACAGTATTTCTAAAGATAATGAAAATACCGTAGGTATTATGCCTTTATTTTATAATGAGTTCTTTCTTTTTCTCCTTCCTGCTCTTCTTTACCATCTAGAAAAGAATCAGATGAAGGAGATTATTTTTGAAGAAGTAACGACATGAGTCCCTGGGTAAAAATGGATTCAATATACAGCATGCAGAATGAACTGCTCAGCTCATTATGCAAAGACAAATGGAAGTTAATTTCCATAGACCTGGCCAGTTTAGGGATTCATACAGCTACACCCCCCCCGCCCCATTTCCTTCTATACTACAAAGAAGGAGTTCTATGGTCAAAAGATGAGATGGTACTTTCAAACAAGAATTTATTGTAATATCTTTCCTTGGTTCACACTTCTCTCTTTCCTATTATCGCCACCAGCATATTTCTTTCCAGAAGAAATAGGTTAACATAGAATTATAGTATGATGGCTTTTTAATGATAGTCCTAGGGGATATATGGCAGCACCCATAAATCAGCATCACTTACTAGATGACAATCCAGTCTCTTAGTCCTGGAATTGTAACTGTAGTCTTGACACCTGGAACCGTAAGCATTCAGATTCATGCACTACAATCTCTTCTTTATACAAAATAAGCATTTTAAGGATCTGATTTTCTGTCACCAGATGGTTGAAAAATGGCCAACCTATTGAAGGAGGAGTTGGATATAAACTTTTGCTCAATGGACGCAGGCTTCTCATCTCTCGGGCTGAAGTATCTGATGCAGGCCATTATCAGTGTATAGCGACCAACAAGGCGGGAGAAACCAAACAAGAATTTGATGTGATTGTGCACGGTGTGTTACTTCTGTAGGAAAGGGAAAAAAGGGGGAATGTTTGGGTTAGACCTTTCTGCAAAACATTTTAAATATATTATGGTTTGCTGAGAACATAGCAAAAGAATTTCAGGATTTGAAATGGATTTAGAAGCTTTGTGATATTTATGAAAAAAAAGAAGACATGTTATTCAAGAATATACTAATTGTTCTTGGCTACTTTAGTACACAAATATTAAACCCATTCCTGCATTGGTCTATTAAACTTTTCAGGCAAACTTTTATTAGGTATTTGGATATTGAACAAAACTCGTATATCTTTCTAGTTTTTCCTTCTTGCTACTATTTTTTTCTGCCACTGCTCCACTGATATATTCAATGTCTCAGTGTTTCTCAACTTTCAGATGTGTAGATTTTAACTCCCAGAATTCTCCAGCCATCAAACTTGACCGTGGAATTCTGGGAGCTGAAATCAACACATTTGAAAGTAACCAAGGTTGAGTAACAGTGCACTATGCCCTATTGTCATAATTGTCATTTCCCCCATCAGTAGCATGCTGTTGTGGGACAGAGAAAGAATGTGTTCTGAGAAAATAAATACTCAGTTTCTATTTTCAGTAATTACTGCATATTTAATGAATATTTTATCTTGGACTATTATTTGCTAATTAGGAAAAGATTGCTTTCACTGATTCCTGTTTAGATAGCTGGATAATTCATAGGAACACATTCAGAGAAGAAAATTATATTGTATAAGCTTCTTGACTTACAAACGTATGAACTTATGAAGAAGCTTCATGACTAACCTCTGCATAAAATTCTATCTTGATTCTTTTGCACAGTCTCTCCAACAATCAAAATGAGTGGTCCTTCTGAAAGATTTGTAGTGATACACAAACCAGTAACCCTGCAGTGTATTGTTAATGGCATACCAATCCCTTCTATCACATGGCTGAAAGATAATCAACCTGTAAATACTGCTAGAGAAAACATTGGAGTAAGTAAAAAGACTGAAAGCAATTTTAAATAATATTGTAAAGGAAAACATTTGCCAGTGTTTATCTTTTAAGCCAATATTGATTTGACATGATCAAAACTCTTCTTGGGTAGTTTTTTTTCTCCTGACCTTTTTCTGAAAACATAAAAAGAAAAACAGCCTTTCAGATTTTTTGTGTGGCAAGACCCCAGTTGGCTAATACATTCCCCCCCCCACCTGACCAGTATGTGCACCTCCTATAGGATCAGTTATAAATCTGTTTTGTTCCAGCAAGCCTTTGACCCCATTGGATGGATGGAAGGATGGAGGGGTAGGACAATTGACTGAGGGCATTCTTGCAGGAAGAGAGGCCAAGAACAAGTATTTTGGGCATGCATGCTTGCGATGGAAATGACTTCAGATTGGCATTCTTTTAGACAAAGAGCAGTCAGATTAATTGACAAAGAGGGCGCACAAAGTAAATCCTTAATCTTTATTCACATCCTTCTGTCCCTTGTGGCCAGTAGATCATGAGATGCTGAAGAGTTAACACTACTGAATTGTATATCCAACAGCTATACACATAACTTCTATGAATACCCTGATAGTTTGAAAGAAGATACCAATGTTTATTGTTTTCGCTTATATTATGATAGAAAACTCATTGATTCATTCATCATTCCAGAGAAATCTTGCTTTTTTTTGTTTGCTTTTGTTCTGGAGCAGCTGGAATCTTCAGGGCACATTTTGCAGATTGCCAAGGCCCTAAAATATGATGCTGGCAGATACACCTGTATAGCAACAAATGCAGCTGGTGAAGCCCAACAATCCATTTATCTGCATGTATATGGTAATGACTTCTCATTGGCAATTCAGTATTACCTGTTGATTGCTAGTTACAGCTATCATGCTATGTGCCCAAATTCGTGTTCAGTTTTAGTACTCATAAGTATTCAGAGATGATAACTTATTTGGGCATAGATAATCTTGTCTGATGGTCGGGGACTTTCCTCTTATTATAAACTTATCAAAAAATGCCTTGAAATGTCTCAAGAGCATGAAAGATCAGAGGGTTTTCAATGATTCAAGTCCAAGCCAATAACATTTTGAGATGTATTACCTTTATTAATGTATATAATTTAAATCCTGGCTTATTGCCCATAAGGCATTCAAAACTATATAAACATGTACTCTATAATATTACATATGTATGCACCCATTCTGTAAAATCTGATAATCAAAAAGTTAAAATCCCTGTGAAGACCAATTCCAGTTGAGAAGTGTGGCTGAAGAAATCTAGCCTGAGGTTTTGATTCCAGAGCTTAGGAGACCTGACCTAAGAAAGTAATATGTTTGTATCATGGATATTCAGGAACCTTGTAGGGAAAGATAGCTACCAGAAAACTGTTATAATGCCAAGGATGGAAAGAATCAGTATATTGATTGTTTAAGGAGTTATGATTAAAAGTATTAGATGTAAGCAAATTGGTTAGCATATAGCCTTTGATGCTTTAGTATTGCTAATGTTCCAGTAGGTCAGCTGTTATTGGTAATCTACAGAAGTAGCATGTGCTAACCTTAAGTACAAGATAATTTTATTTATTTATATTTTATTTTTCTAGATCACTCACATCTCTCAATTTTACTTTTAAACATTTGTCAACTAAGTAAGTTCTGTCAGTTACTTAGAAATATCTACTTTAGTTTAGACTTGAACAAATCATGTCAGGAATCTTGTCTCTCAGCTCACTAATTCTTAAATGACTAATCTAAGTTGAGTTTTGTCATCCATCAGAGTGTTCTGATTCTGAACTACAAAACCTGGCATTGGGGGATGTAAGGCACCACAATCTTTGAAAGATCTCAGAGAAGGAAGGAAAAATCACTGCATTATTATGGCTACTCTGTAGTTAGAAAAACATTGCTTTATCTCTAGGTCATATCTAGGCTCTTCTTTGAGTCATACTAATCATTTACTGTAGATTGTATGAATGGACATACACCTATGTTGGAAACTTGTAAACTAAGTACAGAGAAGGCCTGAGTACGATATGTCAAAATAAAAGAACTACAATTTTCTCCTCTTTTTTTTAGAGCCACCTAGTCTGAAGGATGCAGGAATGCTAAGAAATGAGACTGTAATTGTGAACAATCCAATACAACTAGTGTGCAGAGTGTCTGGAACTCCTTTGCCAGGTATATATACTCATAGCAATTCTATCTCGTCTCATAAGTCATGCTGAATTTTTCCACCTATTGTACTTTCACTGAACTCTCTGTAGAACAGCACATCTCTTTCTTGCAAAAGATCTTAAGTTTGTAATTTATTACATGCATTCATGCAGAAACTACATTAATTTGCTGCTTATGACCGGGACTTAGTTTAATTCCATGGCAAGGAAACATTCAAAATAGAATTATTACTCAGTATGTGGCATGGCCTGGACTTTTTTTTAATCTAATGAAGAAGTTCAGGAATGAGCCTGAAAGAAAGACATTGGTTGCTCTGATTGACTGATTTGGGAGAAAGCAGTAAATACATACATACATACATACATACATACATACATACATACATACATACATACATATCTAATATTTCAATTTGTGAACTAAATCCATTAATATAGCAGAGAATTGTATTGTCTGTGATGTTTGATCTGTAAAGGTTTATTTTCACATGCAAGTTATCATTTAATGCTATAAAGCTCTGGTGCTCCCTGTAATTATGTCTTCAACACCACATCTTTACTGGGAGAGAGAAGGGAAAGCTGTATTTCACCTGATATTTAATATATCTTGAAAAAACCTTGAGTGATATGGTAGCAGCTTATGAGGGCTGTCATATAAATATTACTCCACAACATCCAAATGATATAAGTTGTCCTGAAGAAGAGAGCAAGAATAGGTGGGCCATGAAGAATGCTTTAACGGGCCATAGTGTGGGCAATTAATCTCTACCCTGAAATTGTTTGCAACTTGAGAGTAAAAAAGTGTTGGAGTGGAGTAAGCAGTAAATACCTTTTAATCCTTCAATTTTCCTAATATCCTCTCTGCTGTAAACTACAACATTTCTGTACTTTATCTGGGCATCTGTCAACAATGTAAGCGGTATTGGAATAAAAAGTACAGTAACTTGAGTGTTTCCTTCCAATAAATTCTTTTATAGCTTAGTACCAAATATCTCTTATTTTATTTTGCAGTTGTCACATGGTACAAAAATAACCTTCCTCTCATCAATATTGCTGGCATCACTTTCTTGAACAGAGGGCAAATTGCTCAAATAGATGCAGCCCAGATCTCTGACACTGGGATTTATAAATGTGCGGTGACAAATGCAGCAGGAGTAGCTGAATTATTCTATAATCTTCAGGTCCATGGTAAATCCTGCTTCTCATAACAAAGTCATTCTTATCTGCCTTTCAACTGGCTATTTCAGATTTATTGCATGTACTTAGGTACTTTTAAAGAACATTTTTCTATGCTGATTTGAGAAAAGGAGAGTGGTTGTTTGCAATATTTGAATAATTCAAAAATGGGAAGGCTTTTAATTTTGAAATGCTTGTTTCCCATTAGGTTTGCTGAACTAAGACGGGTCTCACTGTCTTAGTTCAGCAAACTGATACAAGTATTTAATTACTGCTATTGTGGAAATCACATGGCCCACAATAAATTCAGACTCATTCATGGGGCCAGGTTTTAAGAAAATGATGTAAATCTAAACCACAACACTTTTAGATTCCCATCATTTTTTTAAAACCCAGTCCTGTGACTGGCTATGACTTGTCAATTACAGACTTGACCAGATCAAACCTTTTTGTCAGGCAGAACAAGAAGATCTTTAAATTTATGTTCTACCTCCCAGTTTCTTTGCCAGAGCTGATTCCTCTGAATACGAATGGGATGGGGACAATAATGTAATTGACTTGTTTTTTTTCTGTTAACTGTCAAAACTCCATTCCGCTCATGTTTATTGCTTTACGGTACAAAAATGTTTATCATTGCTGGCATTACAATGTAATTGATGTAGACAATCATTACTTGGCCACAAGAAACAAATACCTTTCTGTTAAGGTGTTTTCTTAACTCTTAATTCCTAAGCCTTTCCTCTTAAGGATACCACTTAACCTTAACTCTTTCCTCTTAAGGAAATTCCTAAGGATACCCCTTAACCTTAACTCTTTTCATGGATTCCTGTGTCTCTTTGAAGACAAATCTTGTAAGTTCATTGCTAATATTTCTCATGCTGGCTTGGAAGATCTACACTCTTACACTGGATTGAACAGAAATTCAATCCATTATTCTTTAAAACAGTGGTTCTCAACCTGTGGGTTGGGACCCCATTTCAGGTCAAACAACCATTTCACGGGGGTCGCCAAACAACAGCAGTCCGCCATTTTTTCCCCCTTTTTCTTAGCTGTGCTACTCCCTTTTATTCTATTGGCTTTTGAAAGCCAATAGAATAGACTCTCTTGAATAGAGTCTAATTCTATTGGCTTTCAAAAGCCAATAGGAATTGTCCAGGCTGTCTCTGCCCTGCTGAGCCCACCAAAAGTCCCATTCTGCAAATGGTGCTGCACCAGTTGAGTAGTCCTTGACTTACGACTGGTTGGGGGTCGCGGCATTAAAAAGGTTGAGAACCACTGCTCAAGGTCATTCCCACTTTCCACTAGGTGATCCAAGGTAGGGCTGAAAGCAATTAATTACTCACATATCAATTGATGGGAAATATCAAGGTTGTTATCTACTGTTTTGTAACCAGAAAAAGCAAAGTTGGGGGAGGGGGAAGAATGGTGGGGGGGGGAAATAAAGTAAGTAAAATCCTCTGGAAGGATGCTGTGTTACACTGTAGTATCCTTTCAGAGTGGTTATGTGGCCCTAGAGAACTTTAGGAATGCTCCTTTCACTTCTGTAGCAAGCTGAATTAGTTTTACAACAGGAAAAATAGAAAGGTGGGGAGAACCCACCTCTTTATTTCTCAGGTCCACTTTTGAACTGTATAAAAAGATCTTATTGGCTTTCACAGTATGGGGTTGCAAAGATCCAAAGGTACATCTACTGTATCTTTGCAGGCAATATTATTTGCAAAAATATAGATCTAAACTTATCAACCAGCACATAATATTTCACCCTCTTTTTTTCCTTCTGTTCTAGTTCCACCCTCCATTTCAGGAAATAATGAAATGGTAACTGTTGTAGTTAATGATCAGGTGAGGTTGGAGTGTGAAGCTCGTGGAATTCCTGCTCCTATTCTAACCTGGTTGAAGGATGGCAGTCCCGTTTCTAGTCTTTCAAGTGGACTCCAGGTAATTTCTTAGCTCCATTAAAGCATGAAAGACATTTACCCACAGTTTAGAGATGGGATTTCTCTATAGAACCTGTCTCTTTAAATTTTGGATAATAAATTGTATTCATTAATTAATACTTCAAATTCACCTAAAGCAGTGTTTCTCAACCTTGACAATTTTAAGGCATGTGGACTTCAACTCCCAGAATTCCACAGCCAGCAATGCTGGCTGTGGAATTCTGGGAGTTGAAGTCCACATGCCTTAAAATTGTCAAGGTTGAGAAACACTGACCTAAAGCAATTTTACACATAAAGCAATTTTATCTGTGTTAATTCATAAATAAAATCCAAGCCCAGAGTTACCTTGAGATAAGATGGGCAGCCTATAAATTTTATAAATAAATTAAAAAAAATCCATAGTTGGATAATATTTTTATTAGGGCCAATAAAAAGCTTGCAACAAAATTATTGCTAGAATTAAAATTAGAATTCTCTAGAATTATTCATTAGGGAAGACATTACAAAAAAAAAAAAAAGGGGGGGGGAGGGAACAGAACAGAAACAACAAAAATGTGAGCAGTGAAAGTAATGTTAGAGATTTCTGGGCTGATGCAAAAAGATTTCACATCCGGAAAATTGTATTATGTGAATATGCTTATGCTGTCTGATTCAACCTATGTGCCATTTTTTTAAAAAAATAAGTCCATTCTCTTTTTAGATTCGTTCTGGAGGTCGCATCCTGGCACTGACGAGTGCTCAGATCAGTGATACTGGAAGATACACATGTGTTGCAGTAAATGCAGCAGGAGAAAAACAAAGGGATATTGATCTCAGAGTTTATGGTAAGAACATAAGTAATGTTTATACCAAGAATTTCATAAGTGTTCTTGAGGGGTACCTTGAGTGATTACAATAGCCTTTGCCAACAAGCTGTTTTGGAATTTTGTAGAACTGCTGTCCTAACGTATTTTGATGACCCCTGGGTGTGATGCTTGATTAGATTTCTAAAATGACCCATCGGGTTTTTATTATACCACAGATTACAGAAGGATCTTCTCACTTCCTTTCAATCTGGAAGTGATATTTTATGTTTATTTTAATAGAATGGACTTCATAGGTTTCATAGGTATCTAACATGCCCTGTCATAGGAAGTCTTATTCAAATGAATACTATGTTTCTTTGGGACAAGTAGATAATAATTTAGATGATAATCATTTTCTTCAGTTACTGAAAATTTGCACTTAAAAACTAAGAGCAAAAAAACTGTAGATATTTGCTTAAAAGATGATGAGGATTCGCATATTGTCTTGAGACATTTTAGCAGAGCTGCCTTTCAGAGCTGCTCTTATAGTACATGCCTGATTTCTTCAAAAAAATTATGAAACTACAACTGCAATGCATGAAAAATAAAGATTTGCAAACAATGATATAGCTGGATTAATCAGAAAACTACAGTTGGCTGCAGTATTCTGTTAATGCATACATGGTTGTAAAAATAGTGGTATGCAAAACACTTGAAATTTGAAACTCTCTGTTTTGAATTTGAGACAGTGTTCCAACTTTACAACAAGTGTTCTAATGCTACTCCAACTATTCTGGAACTGCTCCAGATTCCAAACAACCAGGGACATTTCAAGTTTGGAATACTTCCAGAATGATTGGAAGAATGCTAAAACCTTTCAGTAAGTTTAGAATAAGCCATTGCATCTTAAAACAACACATAAGGACTCAAAACTCTAAATGTTTTGCATTTGAAATATTTTACACTCTTATAATTGTAAGCACATTTTAAGATCTCTAGAATGCTCCCTTCATAATTCTAAACTAATTTTTAATGGAAGAATTTAGGGCTGATATTATCAGGTTATGGCACAACTGAAAAGCCTCAAAATCCTAAATATTTTAAAAAGTCAATAACAAAAGAGCAAGAATGGTAACTGACCATTGAAAACTCCATTTAGATGAAATTAATGTATTAAGTAATATATGATGAAGAATTTATTGCAAATGGATTGATATGGATCAGCTCCTGTATGGGTTGAATTTATACTATTTCACAAGTATATTTAGGGAAACCTCATATTGGTTTGCTGAATTAGGCTCCTCTTTACATATGAAATCCCTTTCTGTTGGGGTGGTGATTGTACCGTGGATGGAAAACACATGAAGCAGATCATTTTGTTCTTCTGCATTTACTCTGGAGCATTCCATTTATGTTGAGCAGTTTCCCATACGTCTTAGTAATGCTGCTAATATTTTTGAGAAAGGTTAACTGATGTAAATTGATACATTTAACGCTGATATCAGACAGTGACTGCTTCATAGAAAGTGGGTGGCTTCATTCATCTTAGTGGAAAGAGTTGAAACTAATTACTAATGTGCTGTTTATTCAGTTCCACCTAATATTATGGGAGAGGAACAGAATGTCTCTGTGGCAATGGGAGAACATTTGGAACTCCGCTGCCAAAGCAATGCGATACCTCCACCCATGCTTCAGTGGCTGAAGGATGGTCAGCTCCTGCAGAAGAAACTGGGTCTTACCATTACTGAAGGTGGAAGTATACTGAAGGTAATTATTAGAATGACTTCTCCTGTGAGTCTTGTTTAGGATTCTGGATATTAATAGCTTAAAGACTACTCCTTTCTGTTTTTGAATGATGTTGACACAACTTCTTTCTTCTGATGGAGGAAGGAAAAGCTGTGTGGCTTTTGATGTGTTCTCCCAAAAGCTATTGAGTTAATTATTCAAAAGCATATCTAGCATTGGTGAATAGGTCCTGCTTGAACACTGTGGGATAGTAAGGGTTTATATTGTGGGCAATCAGCACTAATGATTAGGGATTAAAAAGAACTTGGCATGGATCTTGCTGAGAACAAATTTGGTTGAGGGACAAATGTGAGCAGGAACAAAATCTGGCTAGTGTTGGTTTTTCCCCAAAGGGGGGGGGGGAGAGGAAATCTAGGGGAGGAAAAGATGGTTTTGTATTGGTTTTCTAAAAGATATAACAGTGTTGGTGTAACTTTCCAAGTTTTAATTGCTGTGCTCTTGTCAGAGGGCTGCAACTGGGAATATAGTTTTGGCTGAAGTGAATAAAAATTTAATGGGCCAGAATATGCAATACCAAAAAAGGTTCCCATCCCTGTACTAAGGCATTCAGTATTAAAGAAAATAAAATAGAAAAATAATACTTTAAATAAATCTTTCTCACACAGAGAATGACTTCCTTTACAGAAATCAAAATAATGTATTGGGTGGAGAAGTAATAATGCACAGTGATGAGTATCAAAGGTATTGCCAAAAATAAGTTTGTTGATTTGTTTCTTGCTAGATTGCACAAGCACAGGTGCAAGACACTGGACGCTATACTTGTGAAGCAACAAACATTGCTGGGAAAATGGAAAAAAACTACAATGTCAACATATGGGGTAAGGTTTTCAGCCATCAAGAATAAGATGGAAGCATCAGCAATAAGGGTAATCCTATAAATGTGTGCCACTATTGATTTGCCTGTGAAAATCATATGGGAATGACTATTAAGAAATATAGTCTTTGTTTGGTCCTGGAATCAGAAGCAGTGTTAGACAGTTTTTGGTGTCTAAATTTAAGAAAGTTGTCCATCTGATTTAATGTCAGTCTGTTCCTTAGACTTAGAATTCTGAAAGCTGGAAATATTCAACAATCGTCAAGGCTTTATTTTTTGGAAATTCTAGTGAGCTTACTAATTCAATGGGAGGAAAAAATGAAATAAGAGTCGGAAATAATATTATGCACTCTAAAATCCAACTGTTAAAACTTAAGGATCACTTTGGTGTTTAAAAACACCTAATTTGCAGGTTGTCAAAATATTTTAAATAAACTAAGAAATGCATTTGCATTAATTGTTTAACCTGTGAGAATACTACTGCTTTAAACAAAGATTTGTGTTGAGAATTTAACTTACATCTTCTTCTTTCTCTGTTGATCTTAATGCATTTAATTTCTTTATAGGTTGTATTAGCTGGAGGTGATTATTTATTTCTGATATTTGCCTTCTCTAGTGCCATCAAGTATTTACAGTTCAGACACAGTGACTCAGCTGACTGTAATTGAAGGGAACCTCATCAGCATGATGTGTGAATCCCGTGGAATTCCACCACCTACTCTGGCATGGAGGAAGAATGGTAAGCAGTTGTACTTAGTTAGGATCAATCACAAAGCTTGTTAGACCTTTTAGTTCTGTTGAGCCCTGGTTTACAAACAGAACCTAAATTAACCATTCTGCTAGATTTCTAGAGATCAATATTGTTGGGTTGATCAGCAGTACCTACTGCAGATATCAACATCTGATTCTAAAAATGTCTTTTGTTTCAATAGAAAGGGCTTCAAATAGTCTGGATCCTCTTTGATTTAAGCTTACTGTGGCAGTGACTTGAAATGTCAAGATGAAGAAGCTTGATGAGATAGTCTTGAAACCATATTTACACAAAGCTGCTTTGTACTTCCATCTAATTTCCCCCCACCTCCTCCTTACATCTTATTTGACTTAGCCAGAGTGCAAACAAATGTTTTCTTACCTATTTGGATTCCCAAATAGCATTGTGGCTGGTCGTGCTGGGATTAGCAGTTCCAACACATCTGGAAAATTTCAGGTTACAGAAATTAGGGGTTACATACTGTCTTGTAAGAGTATTAAATGCATTGAGAAAAGATGTTTTCTGCACATTGTTGCAAATTAATGAATTTTCTGAAGCATTAAAGCAGCTGCATCTTTTACATGGGCTACATTGCTGCTTCCCCCCCCATACATATGCAGACATCTTTCCCATTGCTGGCAGAAGTGCTGTCTGTGCATGGACATGCACGTGGAGACAACCAGAGAAACCAGATGATCCTTGCAAAAAAAGATGCCATAATTCAGGCAGAATTTACAGAATGTATCACCTTGAATTTGTGCCAATCCCTCATTGTTCACAGTGTAATAGGAGTAACACTTGATGCTTGTGGGACTTTGTTGCACTTGGTTGACCTAGCCAACAGAAAATATGTCTGGAACGAACACATAAAAAAACTCTAGTGGGAATGGGTCTCTTGCATTTGCCTGCAGCCAAATTGTTCTTCCCTTTCCCCATGTAGTAAATATGGAACAAAGCTGTGATTAATCATATGCATAATCCATTTGTTTATCTATTAGGTTTAGCCATGGGTAAGAGGTAATCAAAGAAACTACTATTTGCTGAGCCCCATTCTCCTTGACCACTGTTCCAGCAGGTCTTGGCAGCACCAATTTCCCCAAATGAAAACCTAACAGAAACACACGACTGCCCAAAACAAGTTGAAGATGTGTATAGAAGAAAGAGGACTAATTATTGTCTTATTTATTTTCACCTTAAGGAAATTTATGGATGCCTTATGAGGGAACCAAGGCAAGATGTGGGGGTGTTGTTGTGGGAATAATTGCTTGCCAAAATACCACATAGCTCTGTTTATAGGACAGAGGGAGAATTTAATTTATTTAATTCTGTATTCAGAAGGCACAATAAACTTTACTGACATAAATAATATTACTCAAGCAACCTGTTTGAGATTGTGGAATAGACACAGCACATTAAGTACAGGACTGGTTCAGATGAGATGTTAAACTTAACCTAGTTTTAACATAGTTTAGTGTGTCACTATATCTAACTAGAAAACTATGGTTTATTTTAGTTTAAATTGCTTTGAGATGTTTTAATGGGAAATGGTACATAAATATTGTAAAAACAATGAATTTATAGCTGATTTTCATAGATAGATTAACAATTATCAATAATCCTATTTCCCAGTTCAGACAATATAGGAAGCTATGATTAAGTGCAATTTTTATTGCTTTATTTTTTTCAACTGTGCAAAGAGAGGAACACAATAACCGTTTGTGTACAAAACTGAAGATAATTCATGCCTTGCGTTATTAAGCTGATTATCCAAATAATCCATGACTGGTTTGAAAGACTCTGAAGAATATGTACACATATTTATATATTTTGATTTTTTAAAATTTGAGAGCATTTCTTTTGTAGGTTCTCCACTGGTAGTTGACCCTACGGGGAGAGTCAGGGTCTTATCTGGTGGAAGACAACTTCAAATTTCTATTGCTGAAAAATCAGATTCAGCCTCTTATACATGCATAGCTTCAAATGTAGCTGGAATAACAAAGAAAGAATATAAGTTGCTAGTGTATGGTAAGTTGCCTGCAATGTTTCTCAGTTTGGAAACAAATATTATGTTATACCTTCACAGATAAACTTTAGAACAAATGAAACATGTCACAGGAAATCAATAACTGGATATTTTCTTTTTGCTAATAGCAGTTGGAGGGACTTAAAAGCCTTTTCCTGATATTCTGATGCTCCTGTACCCAGTATTAGTTTTGAAGTGGAAAATATGCAGGCACAGTATTAGTAACACACATATTTTTGGCGTTGCTTTTAACAGAAATGTAGAAACTTTGTAATGCTTATGTCCCCAATAGAGATGTCCCTCTTGGTGACAGCATCTTACTGCCCGCTGGCCTTCTAAAGTTAAGCTGGCTAGGAATTGATTAATGCTCAGAAGAACAGCCACATTAATTTTCAGGGAAGTAAAGCGGATTGGTAGTTTGAAAAAAGAAAGACTCAGAAATAGAAGAATGACAGCGGAAGATGACTGTGGCAATTTCTATATCATTGCTGAGAAACTATTGATAAGCCCATGTAGTCACCAGGACATGAGTTTGATTTGAGTTAACTTTACTGTTAAAATACAAATCCACCTTCCACCCCACTTACAACGAGCTGGATTTTTTTCAATAGGGAATGCAGTCTGTTCACTTATTGCTGTGTCTCATGGAGTTTTAGGCTAAAGCATTGAACCTGAAGTGTTGCTTTGTTTCTCTGAACAGTTCATCCAACTATTCTGGACAATGGGAATATACAATCGGATGTCATTGTAACTCAAGGGAATGACATTTCATTTGAATGCCAAGTGGATGGTATTCCACAACCGACTGTCACCTGGATGAAAGATGGTCAACCATTGGCCAATGAAAGAGGAGTTGAAATACTAAACGAGGGCCACAGTCTTCGACTTAAAAGTGCACAGGTGTCGGATACTGGTCGCTATGTATGTGTTGCTGTGAATGTGGCAGGACTGACTGACAAGAAATATGACTTAAGTGTTCATGGTGAGCAAAGGAAATCTGTGTAAGAGAAAATACACAAAGGTGCATGCCCAACGTTAGAAAGCAAAGGACTATTCTGCTACCTGTGGTATAGCTATATAACTTTATGTAGTCTGACTAGGAGAAAAGCAGCACTTATGGATTAATACATAGTTATATATGGAGGCAACAGAAAGGTACAACTTTATTTATTTATTACATTTATATGCCATCCATCTCAGAGTCCAAGTCAACTTGGGTGGCTTACAATACATAATAACTAAAGTGTAAGAGAAAATATTTTTACTATTTTCCCAAAGTGTATTTTACTTTTTCCTTTCATTGTCTTTACCCTTTTGTCACACCATTCTCCTGATGCATTTCAAGAGAAAGGTTTTCAATTAATTCAAAAAGCCTCTGATCTTGTCCCAAACCTAGCAAAGATACAAGGTTTTGTGAAATATTGAATGTAAACTTTCATGAGCGCTTTCAACTCCTGAGAAAGTGGTTGAATCATTGTTGCTTAAAAACAAAACAAAATCAGTGAATCAACCCAATAAATAATTTTGTAACATTGGAACGGCTTATACTGTGTATAAGTAATACAATACTCTGTTACCTCAGGCATTCTGAGGTATTTCAGAACAATTTTTGCCTCTTGCTTTATGAGAATGATCGAAGGGGCAGATAAAATTAATACTGATACAGAAAAGAGCTGCAATTCTACACATAGGTTTTAACTCTGATCAGAGTAAACAACTATTTTAACTCTGATCAGAGTAAACAATAAGGACATTAATCAAATAAATCAACTCATTGTGGCACCAGAAATAGAAAGTGTATCTATTTTCAAATAACCAAAATAATAATAATAGTTTTCTCAATCCTAAGTAGTAACTCCTTCAGAGTTTGACTTAGGGCTGCAAAATCTAATTCTAATTAAAGGGTTGTAATTACACTTAATTATTTCAACTGCAAAAACACAGTTGATGTTTACATGTTTATTTTATGCAACATCACAGAGATGGTTTAGGAGGTCTCTACTGCAAAAGATTAGGGGGAGTTTAGTACACCAAATTCCAACTTCTATTTGTCAAGGAGTCCCCATTACCACTAAAAAAGCAATCTGAGAGAGAACATTTTAATAGAAGCAAAGAACCTCAGCACTGCACATGTTTGTTTCTAAATTCTTTTAAATAAATGTAACTGAACCTCCTTCATCACTGAATGATGTTTATGCTGCTCTCTTTTTTTTGTAGTCCCCCCAAGAATTATGGGTAATCTGGTGCAGCCAGAAAATGTAAGTGCTGTGGAGAAAAGTCCTGTCAACCTGATTTGTGAATCTTCAGGAATTCCCCATCCATCAATAATGTGGCTGAAGAATGGACAGCCAGTGTCTTTAAGTAACTCTGTAAGAATCCTATCAGGTAAGAGGGAGCATATTAAAGTGAAAAGATGTTATTTTTAAGATTAAACATAGAAAATATTCTATAGTATGCCTGATAAAACAAGCACATGGAAAGGCTCTGTTAAACCAAACATATGGCTTATCCACCCAACTCAAGTTGAAATATATTTAGAATCTCATATGTGATATCAGATATAGTTAGTTAAAGGAGGTAATTACTCTGCGTGTAAAATGTTACTCTCTTAAGCTATTCAGGCACGATTACCTTATTTTTTTCTCTGCGGAGAATTATTTTGTTGTTGTTGTTGAGAGCATTGAACATGTTACTGAGAACTATTCAAATCTTAAATCATGGATTAACTTGGTCACCATTGTGTAAGTGATTATTTCTTAGTCATATCTGCATTCCATATTTCTCCAAATTATTGAGAGCCTGAAAGAAATACATTTTGAAGAATGGGCCCATCCTGCTGCTTTACTGCAAATTTTATTGAATTTTCAGTAATATAATACCAGTATATATGGCATTGCCTCAATGACCTTGGCTGATTTTGGAAAAATGCCAAGTAGGATCAAGCTTGGTTAATACTACATCAGGGTTATAGATTTGATTGGAGAGATTGAAAAACAAAACAAAACAACAACAACAACAAGCCAGAATAAGGCAATAGCTAATCACTATGGTCCAGAAATCTACAAAATGTATACCTGATCATCATAAGATCTGGAGTTAAAGGCAACATATTTCATGCCTGGAGCATAAAGATAATACATTTATACATTGTTAATGTTGTGTCCTGAGCCTGTGAAGGCAGGCTCGGGATGTTGCAATGGTCCTGGGCAGTTGCAAGCTGCCCGGGACCAGACTGGCTGTTGCCAGCACTCGCGCGCATGCGCGAAGTGCTGGTGCGCCAAATGTTGCCATTTGGCCCAGGGATCGCCTTTAAAAGGAGCAGAGGAACTTGGGCGTTGTCGGTGTTGTAACCAGCATGCTGTATACCAATAAAGAGGCTCCTGAGAACTACCAACTGCTTCATGCGTTATTTACCATTCGCTGAGGACTCAACACTGGCGACGAAGGTGGGATGCCTTACAACGATTGCAGACAAGTTGTAAGCTTACCCTGGAGTCCTGAGTAGCAGGAAACGGCGTTAAACTCAGCAGCTGCCTGCCAATTCAGCAAGCGTTGGGGGTAAGCCGGCTGATAGACCCTTCCTGTACTACTGAAAGATGGCAAAAGTAGGTAGACTTTCCGAATTCGATGTCACGCATCCGGAAAGATGGGAGTCTTACGTGGCCAGAGTGGAAAACTATCTTAAGGTCAATCAAGTGAGAGAAGATAGCTTAAAAGCCGCCACCCTGCTGTGCGTTTGCGGTCAAGATGCATTTGAGATCGCCGAAAACCTAGCAGCACCTGCACCTCTAGAATCTGTTTCCTACACAGACTTAAAGAAATTGCTAAAGGAACACTTCCAGCCCAAGTTGCCTGTCATCGCTTGGCGCCACACTTTTGAACAGAGGGACCAACGGCCCGGCGAATCAGCTAAAGAGTACATTGCTGCATTGAGAAAAACCGCTAAACCCTGCGAGTTTAAAGATTTAGAAGAAAGGCTGAGAGACAGATTTGTATGTGGACTGAGACATAGAGAATTGCAGCAGAGACTTTTCGCTAAAGAAGACTTATCATTCCAAGATGCCTTGAGAGAGGTTACTGCAGAAGAGGCAGCAGGTGGTGCAATCAAAAACATGAGGCCGATCAGAAGTACTCCAGAAACTGTGTCCGTGCACCAGGAAGGAGTCCGAGGGAGCTCAGAAGAGGATCCTGATGAAGAAGTAGACCGTCTCTACCCAACAAAAGAAGGGAAGCAGAAGGAAGGCAAGGAAAGCAAGGCCACATTGCAGCTGTGTGTCTGGGCTGTCAGAAGGTACAACCCCAAGAAGAATTGCGCCTGAAAGGTACCAGGGTCCCCAGCCAAAACAGGGTGGGTTTCTGTGCTTCGTGAAGAAGCATCTATAGGACAGGCACACACAAGCCCATTAAGAAAAAACTGTCACTTAAAGTGAAGTTACAAGGGGTTCCATTGGTCATGGAACTGGACACTGGGTCTGCACTTTCAATCATTTCCATACATACATTCAGAAAGATTTGTTCTGGCAGTGGATTTCAGGCCAAGCTTAGGCCTTCTGACATTGTGTTAACAGACTTTCAAAACTCCAGAGTGTGTGTTAAGGGGGAGGCCACCCTTAACGTACAGTATAAGGATTTTATTTATTTATTTATTTATTTATTTATTTATTTATGAGACTTATATACCGCTTTAAATGCAAGCACTCTCTAAGCGGTGTACACCAGTAAGCAATGTATATATATTTTACATTGCCCCCAACAATCTGGGTCCTCATTTTACCTACCTCAGAAGGATGGAAGGCTGAGTCAACCTTGAGCCAGTGAGATTTGAACCGCTGACCTGCTGAACACAGTCAGCTAAAGTGGCCTGCAGTACTGCACTCTAATTGCTGCACCACCTCGGCTCTTACTTTGAAGGTCCATTAGATGTATTGGTAGTAGGGGGTGAGCGAACGAGTCTCATAGGACTCGATTGGTTTGAGGCCTTGGGAATACATGTCACAGGGCTCAATAGCTTGCAAACAGTAGACCTACAGGAAGTCTGCAAAGAATTTGCAGATGTCTTCAGTCCACAGCTGGGCACATACAAAGGACCCCCTGTGTCTTTAAAACTAGACCCCACTGTCACTCCTATTAGAATAAAAGCAAGAAGGGTCCCTTTAAAAGGGAAAATTGACACTGAATTGGACAAATTGATTCAGCAAGGAGTCTTAGAACCTGTTGACTTCAGTCCTTGGGAGACCCCCATAGTCACGCCTCTTAAGGCTAATGGGGACATTCACATCTGTGCAGATTACAAATGCACTCTGAATAAGGCATTGCAGCAACATGCCTATCCTGTACCTGTGGTCAGTCATATTCTGGCCTCCCTCAAGGGGGGGCGTGTTTTTGCAAAGCTTGACTTAGCTCAGGCATATCAACAGTTGCCTGTTGACGATGCTGCTGCTGTAGCTCAAACCATTGTAACCCACAGGGGGGCATTCAAGGTAAAGAAGCTACAGTTTGGAGTAAATGTGGCTCCTGGAATTTTCCAAAGCATAATGGAAAACACACTGACCATAAGCCTTTGTTGCGGCTGTTTACCACACATAAACAAACCCCCTAAATCATCTCCCCCAGAATGCTGAGATGGTCAATCTTTCTGTCAGCCTATGATTTTTCTTTAATTCACAAACCTGGGAAAGAAATGGGCCACGCTGATGGCCTCAGTAAATTACCCCTGCCAGTAGTAGAGGCTGATCCTGCACCAACAATCGACATCCTTTCAATTCAGGCCTTGCCTGAGTCTCCTTTAGACACCAGGGATGTGGCTGATGAATCAGCCACAGATCTCACACTCTCTCGTGTCCTGTCTTGGGTTTTATCTGGGTGGCCAGAGAGCTGTCCAGGTACGGAGTTTCAGAGTTTCTGGCTTAAAAGGAACGAGTTATCCACTTTCCAGGGTTGTCTGCTGTGGGGCAGCAGAGTTGTCATTCCTACTTCAATGAGGACTAGGGTCTTAGGTTCCCTCCACGAAGGTCATCCTGCCATTGTACGTATGAAGGCGCTTGCGCGCAGCCATTTGTGGTGGCCTGGGTTAGACAAGGACATTGAAGCTAAGGTGCATGCATGCCACCTTTGTCAACGCTCATGCCCAGAAATGCCCCAGGCTCCTGTGCATGGATGGGAGGAAACACAGTCTCCATGGTCTAGGGTGCACATTGATTACGCTGGGCCCTTTCAGGGTCAATTCTTCTTGGTCCTGGTTGATAGCCATTCGAAATGACTTGAGGTTGTACCTGTCTCTTCCACCACCACTGCAAAGACTATTCAAGTACTGAGGGGGATTTTTGCTGCACATGGGCTTCCTGATGTTTTAGTGTCTGACAACGGCCCTCAATTCACTTCCTCCGAATTCCAAGCTTTCTTACAGGCCAACATGATTCGTCATGCCACCTCTGCACCCTTCCACCAACGGTATGGCTGAACGCATGGTACGCATCACCAAGGATGCTTTAAAGAGACTGACATATGGAGACTGGCATCACAGGTTGGCTGACTTCCTCCTTTCCTACCGCACTACACCTTCCACTTCTACCGGGAGGAGCCCAGCTGAACTTCGTTGGGGGCACAAACTAACTACTAAGCTTGACCGGTTGCACCCGGACAGACTGCCTTCTAAATTCACACAACCCAGGGCACCTAGGCAACTGCTAGTGGGTGCCCCGGTTTGGACCTGTAATTACGGGCCTGGTGGGTCCCTACCAGAGTATGCAAGGTCACAGGTCCTTTGTCCTATGAGGTTTCCCTGGATGACGGTCGTGTCCTGCGACGACACATCGACCAGCTACGCACAAGACGGGACTCTCCTACTGATACTCCTGGATCTTTTCCAGGGGGGGAGGGGGACCTCTATGGGCAAGGGGAAGGGTGTGGGCTGCAGCCTGTAACCAATGGGGAAGTTACAGATGGCCCATCCCAAGATTCCACGAGTGCTCCAAACAGGAATTCGTGGGGACTAACCAGAACACAGGCACTATTCAGTACTCCAGTCAGGGAGAATAACCGGGAGCAACCAAACAACTCACACCCTGCAAGAGAGCTGGCACACATTCCATCTAGTTGGCCCAACGCTGCCACTGTTCCTAGAAAGGGAGGTGGTCGAGGAACCGAATCCCGATTACTGGCATCACTCAGGGGGCAACTGAGTTTTGGGACAGTACCGAGAACCCAGAGAGCCTGCAACTAGGCAGGACAACCAGGTTAAGTAGAGAACAAAGTCCTGGCCTGACGAGCCCAGTGGGCAAGCAAGCAGGCCAGGCGTTGGAGCACAGTCCACAGGGGCCACCAGGGTTAAACAAAGGGGACAAACATATAGATTCCCCCGGGCAAGGGGTACTTGGAGGGTACCAGGAAATTCGGAGGTCACAGAGAGCTAGAAGATCTCCTAAATATCTAGAAGATTTTGTAACTCTGCTAGCAAAGCAGAATTAATAAGAGGGTATTCCTGTACAAGTGGGAATAATGAACACTGGGGGATGGAAGCCAAAATTGATAACTTGGTACATGGAGCTAGTGTGGCTCCCACACTCGTGTTGAGGTTGCATGTCACTATTTATGTGGTTGTAGTTTTAGCCGGGGGGGGAAGGGGTGTTGTGTCCTGAGCCTGTGAAGGCAGGCTCGGGACATTGCAACGGTCCCGGGCAGTTGCAAGCTGCCCAGGACCAGACTGGCTGTTGCCAGCACTCGCGCGCATGCGCAAAGTGCTGGCGCACCAAATGTTGCCATTTGGCCCAGAGATCACCTTTAAAAGGAGCAGAGGAACTTGGGCGTTGTCGGTGTTGTAACCAGCATGCTGTATACCAATAAAGAGGCTCCTGAGAACTACCAATTGCTTCATGCGTTATTTACCATTCGCTGAGGACTCAACAGTTAATATATACTCTTCCTCCCTAAGTAGAAGTGACTAAGAAATCAAAGACAAGCAGTCACAAATCATATGAATGAACAGAGTTATTTCAGTGCCAGACCTAGAAATAGGCCTAAATGGAAATAGGCCTATTTCCAGAAATTACCCCAAACCAGAAAATAGTTCTCATTCAGAGGAACCATATTAGTCTGGCGCTACACATTTGGGCAGCAGGCTCAGAAAGGAAATATCAGTTATTGGTTTATGATTGTTATGATTTTGACCCAATGGAAGTTTCTTGAGGGCTGGAAGCATTACTTTTTCTTTAAGGAGTTTGGCCCCATGCCTTCTCTTAAGGTGATGATATCTTAAACGCAACCTCCTTGCTCACAAAGCAGAACTTCATTTAATCAGTCATTTTAGACACTTTCATGGATTGATTTATATCAAGCACAGAATCAAAATCTCAAAAAATAAAAGCCTATACTAGTATAAAAGTAATTTTCTTTTAAAACTTATATAATCATCATAAATTCTCTTTCGGGTAAGCAAAAATAAAAAAAATATATATCCTCCTCCCCCCAACTCCCCAAAGTAGTGATATGAGCAAAGAAATTAAAAATAGAAGACAAGGAAAGGAAAAGAAAACCTGACTAGATCTAATTTGTAGCATTCTCTACCAGGTGAACATGTAATTTCTAGCCTTGCAAACCCACTTTGTTCCTACCATGTCCATATAAATTATTTACATAGCTCAGTTACTTTTCAAAAGATGGAAGGATGTCACAATGAACCACTGTAGCACTGAACCACTTAGTTTTTTTAAAATTTAATGAGGGTTTTGGGAAATAAGTTATTTAACATATTGCCCATAATGATAATGAAGAAATGTGCTTCCTCAGTAGCATGATTATAATAAGTTCCAATAGTAAACGCTTAGTAGTATCTTAGCATTCACTTCTAGCTTTCATACATATGTATTGGAGATGTCACTGAAAAGACTTGAGCTGAGGCAGATGCTAGGAGTGAAGTGGGTTTTTCCAAAGCAAAATGATCACGGTCACTCAGACAACTGTTATATTACACAGAAGTTTGAGCTTTCAGCAGGCTGCCAGTTATTTTGAACTTACATTTTGTTCTGGTTTTATATTAACAACTCAAAACTGAGATTTAGGTTTTATTATAATATGCAGCTTTATGGCTCTTGTGTTTAGGTGGCAGGATGTTACGTCTGATGCAGGTGAAAATGGAAGATGCTGGCCATTATATCTGTGTAGTAAATAACATTGCAGGAGAAGACAGGAAAAACTTTGAACTTTCAGTTTTAGGTGAGTATGTCAAACCTATTTTAAAAAGTATCAAGATTTTTCTTCCTAGTTTGCTCTATAGTCCCTGTGTTTAGAAACCGAAGAGATGACTGAAAAAATTATATAACTAATGGGTAGCTCTCTGAATTGGATAATATAAGCTGGCAGTTGTTCCAGTGTAAAACAGAAGGATACATTATGTGTCTTGGAAAATGATAATATCAAAAAATAGGATAACGTAGTTTTGTTTTTTTCCTTCCTTTACTCTGCAAATTCTTCAAATTTTAATAACCCTTCTTTAAAAAAAAAACAAAACTCTAGTGCACAACACAATCTTATTTGATAATATAATGGACATAATATTGTAATTCTACTGCATCTTGCACCATCCAAATATGACAGAACAAATCTGGAGAATTAGTGAAATTTAGTTTCCATAAAAGCAGCCATGTTATTCTTGCAGGAAAAGAAAGAAAGAAAAAGAAATAGTCTTACAGCATCTTAGATCAACTAAGAATATATAAGTGCCTTAGTATAAATAGTTACTTTTGTGACTTTTTCAAAAGAAGGAGCAACACTATTCATTCTAGGAACCAAGACAACAAGGGAAAGTGTATGTAAATTATGCTCCTTTTTTTTATCTGAAACTATCTGAAAAAGTCTTATCTGACTTCAGCTTCAATATTCTAATAAATGTGCTCCAGATTTCACATACTTTTATCAAAGCCATGACATTTCTCATATGCCCACCACACCACAACATCCATACAAATATGTAGTGGCTCCTGAAAATGGAACAGCATATTTTGTGATGACTAATGCAAATAAAGATATAATCCTTTTGTATTGCTGTATTCTTACATAATTATTTTCCTTCTTTCTTTGTTTTGACAACATAAAAGTACCTCCAAGCATTGTAGGAGAAAATAAACTAGAAGATGTAAAAGTAAAAGAAGGACATGGCATTACGTTGACATGTGAAGTCACAGGTAAGCTTCTGGTGATTCTTGATTAGAGCTGGTTTGGCTGCAACATAAGGGCCGATCAATGGCTATGATATTAAGGAACTAAACATTCATTCATTCATTCCCTCCCTCTCTCCCTTTATCTCTTTTCCTGGATGGTGCTACTATGGGTAGTCCTCAACTTATCTCCATTCATTTAACCACAAAGTTATGACAGCACTGAAAAGTGACTTACAACCAATTCTCACACTTAAAACTGTCTCCTTGTTGCTGTAGTCACATGATCAAAATTCATATGCTTGCCAACAAGTATGTATTTACGATTTATATATAGTGCCTGTGCACGTGCACACACACACACACACACACACACACACACACACACACAAAGTCACCACCAAAAAGTATCATATATTGCCTTCTGGTTTCCTCTGAGATAGAATATCATTTTGCATTTTACTTTTAAAGACTGAACAAAGAAAAAAAAATAAAAGGGCCACCACAAGTTTCACAATTCAATTATTAATATTTGCTTTTTTTTTCTCAACAGGAAACCCTATTCCAGAGATCACTTGGTTAAAAGATGGACAAACGTTTCTACAGGATGATGGCTATCAGTTGATGTCTAGTGGACGCTTTCTTCAAATTACAAACGCTCTAGTCGCTGACACAGGGAGATATACCTGTGTTGCCTCCAATACAGCTGGAGACAAAAGAAAAAGCTTCAGTGTTAATGTACTTGGTGAGATTTGTTGAGTAATAAATGGAAGTGTTTGGGTTCCTTTGAAGAAGATAGATCTGCCCGGATTGAAAAAAAATCAATAAATATAGTATACATACATCTATACCTGAAGTTGCAGAGTTGTTGATAAAATTTTGGAGGGTTGGTCCTAAGGCATTTGGAGAGGGAAACAGTGTGAATAATATCACTGCGGCAAGTACCAAAAATGTTGTCTCCAAGTCACTGAAGGTTTAGGGGTTATATGCAACTTCCAAGAACCTTCCCTAAATTTCATATACATAGATATACAGCATTTTATATGATACTCTCCCTCTACAAAAATGAAGAAACAAAGGCACCTAAAATGCCCTCACCAAAAGATTCTCAGCTGCTTGTCTTTCCTGTGTAAAATTGTTGTAAAAGAAACAGGCTTAAGAAGCCTTCTTTCAGCTTTCAGTTGCGTCCTTTATTTCAGTGATAGGGATAACATAATATTCACCTGGACTGTATTTCTTATATTCCCCATTTTTAAAATAAATAAAAGTCTAGAGAAGCCCCATTTGTCCTGTGCTATCACGGAGCTTGTTTAAAAAAAGTCATTAGTAGACCGTTCCATTGATGAACTTGTAAAAAAAAAGTCCTATCTTCACCATTTCAAATGAACTTATAAAGAAAAAAATAAGCATTGTAAACATAAGAAATACGTTTTAAAAATAAACTAAGGAAAAAATTGTTTTCTGATGTAAAATTGAGTCTAAGACTTCAAGGTAGATTGGTTTGAATTAAGGCAGTGCCTCTACATCAGGGGTCTTCAAACTTGGCCCTTTTATGACTTGTGGACTTCAACTCCCAGAATTCCTCAGCCAGCCAGTTTGAAGACCCCTGCTCTACATGAAGCTCAGTCTCTAGGAAACAAGTATCATATGTATTATGGCTCTTAATTTGCTCAATCTGTGCCCTTGGATTAAGTTGCAGGTGTATCAGATGGCCAAATATTTTCTCCATAAGTAGTTTCTTTAAAAGTACAATTATCAGAAATATTTTAAAACAATGCTCTCTTTTTTTTCTGAACTTGCTCAGTGTCTCCATCCATTGTGGGTGCAGATAATAATGGGGGTGCAGAAGAAGCCACGGTTATCTTAAATAACCCAACCTCCTTAGTTTGTGAGGCTTATTCATATCCACCAGCCACAATCACCTGGTTGAAAGATGGAGCTCCCATAGATTCAAATGAGAACATCAGGGTGTTGCCAGGTAATTATTTGAATGCCTTTATTATTAAAATAAATTTGGAGTCAGTTGGATTGAGATGGGTGGCCATAGAGGTTAGAATGCAGTATTGCAGGCTAACTTGCTACTCACTGCTAAGAGTTCAATTCTGACTTGGCTCAAGGTGGACTCAGCCTTTTATCCTTCTGAAGGCAGTGAAATGAAGACCCAGATGTTTGGGGGCAATATGCTGATTCTGTAAACTGCTTAGAGAGGACTGTAAAGCAGTGTGAAGTAGTATATAAATCTAAGTCCCATTGCTATTGCTATAGAAATTGATTGATTGAGTGAATGAATGAATGAAATTCTATCCTATTTTTTTACATTTATAAGTAAGCTTTGCTATACTTTCTGAAGATGGCTGAGTGGAGATTAACTATTACAATTATTATAATTTTGGGGAATAAATTTGCATATTTTGGCTTCCCACTTGTGGAAGCTAACAATGTACTAAATCTTAGGTTTTGTCTCCTACCACTGACCAGAGTAACAATAGCGTGAAAAACTTACTTTTCTGTGGCAGGGAACAAGGAATACATAACTTGGCAGGACCTTTCAATTTCTTTCAGTGCTTAGCCTAATTAGAATACTGATGATCCAGTACTAGTGTTTGAAAATGCATTTTATTTCTCCTTCTTTCTAATGTTCTTTCCTAAACTCTGGTTTTAACATGTTCTGAAATCAGAATAGTTCCTTCTTTCAAGGGGACAATGCCTAAATTCATACAGTTTTTGCTCAATTCAGAAGAAAATATACAAAAAGAACTGGGGAAAATGTAACTTGACTTTTGTCCTTTTTTACAGGTGGTCGAACTTTGCAGATTCTGAATGCCCAGGAGGACAATACTGGTAGATATACTTGTATAGCTACAAACGAAGCAGGGGAAACATTAAAACATTATGAGGTGAAAGTTTATAGTAAGTTTTAAAGCATCCTTTCTTGCTGAAACTCATGACATATTGATTCTCTACCACAGTGGTGGCAAACCTATGGCACGAGTGCCAGAGGTGGCACTCGGAGCCCTCTGTTTGGGCATGTACACCATTGCCCCAGCCCTGCGTCCCCCATGACCTCCTCCTCACTAGCAGTCGCCCTGGAGGAGAGTCACCTCCAGGTGCAGCCCATGCGGAGCAGCGCAGCCAAGCACATGGCAGCTGGTCAGCAGGGATAAGACTCTACCCTCACGTCCCGTTGCATGGGGTGGGGACAGAGCAGGGTGGGAGTGGTGGTGGGCTGGGGCCGGGCAGTTTTGGGGCACTTGGTCTCTAAAAGGTTTGCCGTCACTGCTCTACCATCTCTTTATATTTTATACAACTCCTACATTAACTGCATATTTTTAAGGTTGTATATTTGCTTGTTCATTTTGATGCATTTACATCAGGGTGGTAAGATCAAAGGATGTTTCATTGCATAGGAGAGTATTTTGGATAACTTCATAGCTATATGTTTAAGAAAAGTGTAGCTACACATTTACAGAAAACAAAAACCATTCATTTATTTCTTCATAGTAATTGGGATCACTGCTAGGGATTTTTGGCAGGATTTTTGGCAGGAAGTAAGCATTCTTATTAGCCATGTTATTATTTTTTTTTTATTCCAGGGCCTGCTACAAAAGGTTGTATAAGAGAGGCTAGTTTTGAAAGGCAGGCTTCCTGAAATTATAAACCCCTCCCCATAGTAACAGACTGCCTAGCTGAATTAAATCAAGACATACATGAAAAGCCACTGTCTGATTTTTAGGCAGGTTAATGGCCATTGATGGCTGCTTGGAATGGCAGGAACACTCTGTATCTCAGGCCAATATCGTAGGTCCTTGGGAAGGACTTGATAGGTGGACAAAATTCCATATCCATCCTAATCACAATAATGATAATACATTAAATTTGTGTGCCACCTGCTGCTTTAAAAGAAGGTGCAAAAGATTAAATCTTAGAACTAATGTCCATAGAACATTGAACTACAGGATTCCTTTCCAATATTTAGGGTCATTAATTAACCAGTTTTAATTATCTGCATTGAGTTAAATACATGGACAAAAGTTCACTATTGTTGGATGCATTATTATTAGTTGTTAAAGGATTACAGTTGTTTTAAGCCATCCCTAGGCAATATTTTAGCAAGATGAAAGAGCATCATTCATACAATTAGATAAGTGTTCTGATTGGTACAGATTTTAAAGGTAAACACCCCTAGAAACATTGTCATGATTCATTTCAATCTTTCGCCTTTTGTGGAAGAAGTGCTATGGTTTATCCAGAGGTTTCTGAGCTACCATTTCTACCAGACTTACTCAGCTTGGGGATGATGGGAGTCTAGCAACATTGAGTAATAAAAAGCATAGATTCCCATCCCTGTTCTGAATAATGAAGACAGCACAGAAAACCTCACATTATTATTGGTTTGGTTTGTTTATTCACTTTCATAGTTTTATAATATTATTTAGAAAGAAAGAACTCCCACATATTGCCAGAAAATGTAATTCTTGTTTATTATATGTGATTCTAATCTTCTATCAATTTTCATCCTCTTGTGTAAGTTGCAAGTTTGCTTAGAAATAAACAATACCAAGGTGCTAAATGCTTTGATATCCTCATCCATCTATCAGTTTATGTTTCCCAATGAGGAGTTTGCTTATTCAAATTGACTTTACAGATCTACTTATATTTCTGTCTATTTTGTGAATTATTGTGTGTAACTAATCAGCAAATGCTACTTAGTTGTACGACTTAATAAGCCACTGCTGATGTGATTTGGCCCAAAAAAGCAGGTCAATCACTTCTGATGTACTGCTACTTACACATGCCTTTTTTCTGACAACACTGTGAGTGTCAAAATGAGAAATTCCATGGCTTTATTTTTATATTTATCTTTTTTGGGCAGTTCCTCCTACGATAAGCAGAGACAATTTATCAGGACTAGGCTTGTCCCCTAAAGAAGTGAAAATCAGAGTGAACAACAGTCTTACCCTAGAATGTGAAGTCCATGCAATTCCTGCTGCTGGCATCAGATGGTACAAGGATAGACAGGTCAGTTATAAAGTTAATTTTGTACAGTAAATATTTTTTAGAGAAACCAGGAAACTTCTTTACAGCAATGCCTCTTCTTCCTTTCATCATTTTTTCCCCAAAACACAATGTTCCAAAGCTATAGGAAGTCCTGTTGTCTTTCAGCAATTATTAATATTTGTTAAATTTATTTATCATCTATCTTGTCGTAAGGTTACACAATAATCCACAACACAATTCTAGAATTGTAGGATGTTGAAGGATGTATGCATAGCATTCTGCTTTGTCATTTGCAATTTTAGACTTCTTTTCTAGATTTCAGTTTGGAAATGCAATTCTTTTCCGTTCTGAATTTATTCTCTTTATACTCCCCAATCAGCACATACTGCATTATGTATTATTTATTACTTCATACACTTTTCATATTTTTGTTTTGCTTGAATCTTTTGTGGAATATTATTTTTGGCTGACAATATTTTACTGAAACCTACAAGAGAGCATGCCTCATTAATTCATTCATTCATTCATTCATACATTCATCTCAGACCAAATGTCTTTTGGCAGTTATAGACATTGAATAAATAAAAGTAATATTTTTTTTTTACAAATTTTAAGTAATGTAGTTTTTTTTACAAAACTTGCCTTTTGGTAATTGTTAGCATTCATAGGAATAACAAGCATATTAATAGGGATATTAGTCTTAATTCTTTTGACAAAGTAAAGGAAAATATAATACAATTTTCTTTAAATGTTACTCTCTAAAGATTTTTAACTTAGCAATCAGCAAAAATGTATAACTTAGCATTATGGAATGGAAGCAGTAGGAAAAAAACCCTTAACTCTATAGATATTGCAGAACTTGTAGTTCATGTGTAGCTTACCAATTGGATGTACCCTTTTCTCTGTAACATTGCAATGAAATAAGAGAAATAGATGTATTTCAAACATCTCAGAATAAGACTTTAAGTGTTCAGAAATAGATATTTCATATCTGATCTTGCTTTATAATTATTTAAAATATAATTTGATTTTTTTGGGGGGGAGGCTTCAAATCTCTTGTCAAAGCAGACAGGCCACAATGCATTGCTGAGTTTGGCTTAATTGGCCATAAACTATGCATGCCTATGTACACTTTATTGGGTACATTGTAGAAAATGCTCATCTATCCTTTTTGATAATTCCACCACAGCTGATTACATCAGATGATCATTTAACAATCCAAGGAGGTGGACGCATCCTTCAAATTAAGGCAACTCAGATATCTGACACTGGCCGATACAGTTGTGTTGCTTCAAACCTAGCTGGTGAGGATGAGCTGGAGTTTGATGTCAATATACAAGGTATTGCTTTGACTATTTATGGGTGTATTTATAAAGATCAGTCTTCTCCAACCTGGTGACCTCTAGCTAATCACAACTTCAGCTAATCACAACTTCAGTGTACTTATAAATATACAAATAGTTATATTTCTACCATTTATATCATTAGTTATGAAGGGATTATATATATATATATATATATATATATATATATATATATATATATATATATATATATATGTTTTCTGAGGTTTTCGCGGGTATTTGTATGTAGGTCTTTGGTTGTTCGGGTTTTCTCCCACGTAAAATTGGAAGTGTCTTGGCGACGTTTCGACGAAGTCCCATTCGTCATCTTCAGGCTGGTGCTTTCAGCTTCGTGCCTCGAGCAGCAGTGCCTCGAGGCACGAAGCTGAAAGCACCAGCCTGAAGATGACGAATGGGACTTCGTCAAAACGTCGCCAAGACACTTCCAATTTTACGTGGGAGAAAACCCGAACAACCAAAGACATATATATATTATATATATATATATATATATATATATATATATATATATTATGTCTTTGGTTGTTTGGGTTTTCTCCCGCGTAAAATTGGAAGTGTCTTGGCGACGTTTCGACGAAGTCCCATTCGTCATCTTCAGGCTGGTGTTTTCAGCTTCGTGCTTCAAGGAGCAATCATTGATCATTGCTCCTTGAAGCACGAAGCTGAAAACACCAGCCTGAAGATGACGAATGGGACTTCGTCGAAACGTCGCCAAGACACTTCCAATTTTACGCGGGAGAAAACCCGAACAACCAAAGACCTACATACAAACACCCGCGAAAACCTCAGAAAACACACACACACACACACACACATAAATGGATTGCTAACATGATGCATTGGGAGAAAAGGAGGACACTATGAACATTGCTTTTAAAGTGCAAATGAACATACTGTCATTTTGTTGGGCCTGCTTTCCAAATTGAGCCCTAGTAAAATTAGTGAGAATATCAAGTAAAAAGTGTTGTCAATCTGCCGTGGGATATTGGTAGCATGAACAGCATGCAGTTCTAATTTCTTAGGGAGTTGAGTTTGATAAATGTATTCAAGAATAACTTTTCAACTGTTTCATCACAACCTGTCATCACAATGACTAAATGTGGATCCAAGTTATTCTGGATTTTTGGTGGAGATATGGTGAATTGAAGAAGTCTCTGCTAAAGCGGAGCTGATGACCAACAAAGATCAAAGAACTGATGAATAGATTGATTCTTTGGAAACTTTTTGGATAAGAAGAGGATGGGAGATTATCCTCATGTGCTCTGGAGAGTGGCTACTCTCTGTAAACTACAGGACAGTAGTTTTTTGTGGATTTGAGCACTGAGTAACAGGATTAGCCATCTTGCTTGCAATTGCAGCAGAGATTTTTAAAGTTTGCAAACCTCAATTTCCAATCACTTTGGGAAATTGCTCATTCTATGCTATTAAAGATATTTATAATGACAAGTCTGAAAATGCCAGGTGGGTCTGCCTTTAATCCTGAATGAAGGAAAATAGTAATAATAAGATCAAGAATTTAAAGAATCTGAAATAAAAAAGAAAAAAGTAAATAATATTTTGGTCCTAGAAGGATTCCAAGTGATAGATCAAAAGAATAATTTAGGAAATATTTTTCATTGGATCTACAAAGAAAATGGCTGAGGTTTTAAAATTAAAAGGGAAATATAACAGACAAACCAAAAGAGTCACTGGATAATTTTTTTTCTTACTGGATTTACAAAAAAGGACTGTTAAAGCCTTGAAAAATTCTGTGCAATGAGATAAAGAAATAAATAAAGAGAAATAAAATCCTACAACAATATTTGAATAAATGATCAATCAGGATTTATAATAGGAAGGTATATGAAATACAATACAAGACAAATTATTAATTTAATTGAGTATTTGGATAAGAATAATCAGATTCCAGTGGCTTTTATATTTTTGGATGCTGAGAAAGCCTTTGATCAATTAGATTGGAAATTTTTATTTTCATTAATTGAAAAAATGAATTTTGGAGACAAGTTTTTACATGCTCTCAAAGCTATATATCATCAGCAGTCTGCTCAAATTATCATTAATGGTGGATTGACAGAGACTTTTAATATTGAAAAGGGTACAAGACAAGGCTGTCCATTATCTCCCCTGTTATTTGTGCTGACAATGAAGATTTTGTTAATTCAAATTCGAAAGTCTACATTACTTAAGGGAATAAAAATAAATAACAATGATTATAGATTGAGAGCTTTTGCAGATGATCCAGTTCTAACTTTACAACAACCAATTCAATCGGTTAATCATTTATTAGAACTTATAACTCAATATGGAAAAGTTTCTGGTTTCAAAGTTAATAATTATAAGACTAAGATATTATCTAAGAATATGACTGAGAAGGATAATGAAACTTTAGCTAGACTTACAGGTTTTCAGATAGTGAAGAAGGTTAAATACTTGGGAGTGTATATAACTGCTTCTAATAGAAAATTATATAAGAATAATTATGAAGTATTATGGACAAAGGTACAAAAGGATTTAAATGATTGGAAAAAATTAAAATTGTCGTTGTTTGGGAGAATTTCAGCTGTTAAAATGAATGTTCTACCAAAGTTTCTTTTTTTGTTTCAAATGATACCCATTTTAAAAAAGGATGCTAATTTGGATGAATGGCAGAAGGGTATTAATAAATTTATATGGGCTGGGAAGAAACCAAGGGTGAAGTTTAAGATTTTGCAAGATGTTCGTGAAAGAGGAGGGCTTAAAGCACCCAATTTAAAATTATATTATGATGCAGCCGCATTAACTTTGATAAGTGATTGGCTTAACTTAACAAATAAAAATATTCTTTTTCTTGAAGGGTGGGACTTATTATATGGCTGGCATGCATATTTGATTTTTAATAAGAAAGTTGATTGGGCTTTTAAATCGCATATTTTAAGAAGTGCCCTACTTCGAGTCTGGAAGAAGTATTATTATAGATTAAATTATAAAATACCTATTTGGGGGATTCCTGAACATGCAATAGAGGGAATATCGAAGGGGATGAATTATGGGAAAATTTCGTATAAAGAATTACTTATCTGGTCTGGCAATGACTGGCAACTAAAGTCCTTGGATGTATTAAGACAAGAAAATACGTTACAGTCATGGTTTCAATATTTACAAATAGTGGATAGGTGGACTTTAGATAAGAAAGTGGAGATAACATTAGGAAATGAAAGTTTGATAACACAGATTAAAGATCAAATAAGGCACATATAAAAAGAATTTATAATAGTTTAATAGAATTGGATTTGGAAACGGAATTGGTTAAAGATTGTATGGTAAAATGGGCTCAGAATATTCAGGAAGCAATCCCATTGGATTTATGGGAGATAATATGGATCAGAAATGTCAAATTTACACAGGCTCAAAATTTAAGAGAAAATTTTTACAAAATGTTTTATAGGTGGCACTTGGATCCTAAAAAGTTATCTTGTATGTACCCTAATTTACAGCCCAAATGTTGGAGGTATGGTAGTTTTGATGCAACTTTTTTTCATATTTGGTGGACTTGTAAAAATATTAAGGCCTTTTGGATCATGATTTGGTGGAACATTCAAAATATTTTCAAAAGGAAGATGAAGTTTACTCCTCAACTATTTTTATTAGGGATTTTTGAGGATTTTGATGTTAAAGATACTGTTTTAATGTTGAATTTAATTATAGCAGCAAGGTTATTGATAGGTCAATATTGGAAGAAGGATTCGTTGCCTACATTAGAAGAATGGACATTTAAGGTTTCTAACTTAGCAGAAATGGCTAAAATTTCTGCTTATTTAAAGGATCATACACAAGAAAGATATATTATGGTATGGAGAAGGTGGATAGATCATATTAAGATTAAATACGGAACTGAAAAGTTCCACTTATTTTATGATTAAATAATAAGTATTATTAATAATATTTAAATTAACTTTTTTATTATATAACAATTGATTATAAACTGATTTGTTTATGATATGTTATTAAGGTTTAAAGGGAGTTAAGGTTTAAGTATGATTTTAATTGTTGTATAAATTGTTAAACTTGTTTAGCTTATGATTAATATATTTGTTAACTTAATTAGATTATGTTTAATATGTTTGAAATACCCTGTATTTGGCTCCGGGAAGTCGGGTGGCGGGGGTTGGGGGGAGGGTAAATGGGTTTATTTTGTAACTTTCAATAAAACTTTTTAAATAAAAAAAACAATATTTGAATAAATTAAAGATTTAAAATGTTAGAAGTAGAAACAAGGAAAAAAAAAGTTGGTTTATTTGATCAAGGTTAAAATAAGATATGTTGTTAGTTTTGGCTATGGACTTTCTACTGATACTGGGATTGAAAGTTTGACACTTTATGGATAAGAGATGGTGCATGGGATGAAGAGATAACTGTTTATAACTTTAAAGAGAGTGAAGAGTCTCTAAATTTGTTAATACTTCTTGTGATGAAGGTTGGAAAAGCCTTATATTTATTCTTCATTTTTAATCTGAGTCCTATATATTACAGTTCCTCCTAGTTTTCGAAAACCATTTGGATTCTGGGAAGATGGAGATGCGCTAAGTAGAAGACAAAGAGGAAGAGCCAAAGATGTGATTGTAAACTATCCTCTGTCTTTATATTGTGAAACTAATGCTGTGCCCCCTCCAGTTCTTACATGGTATAAAGAGGATTTTCCACTGAGTTCCAATGATAAAGTACGGATACTTCCAGGTCTGTATTAAACAGATGAATATTTATGAATATACTTCCTTTATCCTTTGGAATTTTTTTCATATACACTTGAGTGTTTTAAATAGCCTGCCCAAAATGCACACTGCAAGCAATGTAGCTCTGACCCACACAATCCTTGCAATAAATATTTTATTTTGAAGTAAGAATGAAATATTCTCCACTCTCTGGAATACAGTTGAAAATGGATGCTCCTAACTGGCATTATTAAAAATTCCTGGTCCAAGTAATGTAATATGTGTTCCTCTAAAAGCTATTGTATAAATAGGTGCTAATGAAGTTCTTGGATATATCCATTCCTGTTGTGATGGGAGGAAATTTTACTAAGTCATATGGGTTGCCTATGCTTATAATGGTATTGAGAACTCTATAATCAGACAGTCATATAACAACTGAATATAATTTGATCTACATATATTTACTTATTTAGAAAATTATAGTGATGGTAGCACTGGCAGCAGTGTGCACATGCACGCCACTTGCACAGCCCAGTACTGAGGACACTTGTTCTAGGGTCTAAGACTTCATGCTTTATTTCTAGGCAAAATTCAAAGTGATTCTTTAAAAATCAATCCTTCAATATTTAAGCCCTTCAGTATCTTAGAAATAATTTCCTCCATTATATGTGCAGCTTAATCTCTCGATGGTTAGCAGGCCATGACAATTTGTCTCCTGAATCCATATAAGCTGTCCTATAGATATGTTTTCAATGACTAGTGTACAGCCATGAAGTTTTCTGACTTGGGACATAATGAGAATAAGATATCTTCTTCTCCATATTTACATTTTAAGCCTTTTTATCTACCCTAAAACTTCAGAAGTATGTTGAAAATATGAAGTCTATCAAGGTCCTTCTTGCTAGTCATGAATCAAGTGCATATATTTATTTTAGAGCAAGCCAAGATCTGTGTTTAGAAGGATGGCAAGTTCCTTCTTATTTTACTCTAGGAGGTCGTGTGTTGCAGATTTCTAGAGCTCAGAGTGAAGATGCTGGACGATATACCTGCGTGGCCACTAATGAAGCTGGAGAAGATTCTATCCAATATGATGTCCGCGTGCTTTGTGAGCTTACTTGATGTTCTTTGAGTTTGCAAATAATACATATTCTCCTTTTAAATGGCGAGTCTAACTTGATATGATTCTATATCATTTACTATGTGCAAATAGTATTAATGTCTCATAAATAAAAATATAAATATTAAGATACTAAGGCTACAACAAGAGACATGGCAAGTAGAAAATTCTACTAATATGATATATTAGATTAGATACCTAATATTTTCCCCTTGAACTAAAAATGCACCATGCTGTTCCTTGAAGAATCATTTGTGATAAGGGTGAATGCATCTCTAATAGTACCTGAAAAAATGTTGTGAATGGAAAATTGTTCTCAGCAATGTTATGAAGAAGTCGAAAGTTAGAAAACTGTGCTCCTTAATCTTTCTGTCTAGTGCCACCATCCATTAACGGTGCCAACGGTGATGTGACTGAGGAGCTGACTGTACTTCTGGACAAGATGGCAATGATGGAATGTATAGCAGAGGGTATTCCTCCTTCAAGCATAATCTGGGAGAAAGATGGACAGCTAATAGCTGAAGATTCCCATTACAAATTCCAACTAGGTGGAAAAACCCTTCAGGTAAGTCTGCAAAGTGCACTAGCTTCTGCAGATTAGATGCTGTATGTCTCAGTTTCACTCAGCATCCTATCACAATAGGCTGAGACAATTGTGAAGCCATCAAAATCTTGCAATTCCAATTAAGGAAGAATATGCAACATTTATATCTCTTCATTTTTATTTTTGTGCTAGGGAGGAGGGGACATGGAAAATCTTGTTTTACAATAAAACACAGTTTTTAATTTTTAAACATTTTATTGTCTAGCCAGTTTATCTTACCATTCACTGTAGTTTCTCTAGTATCTTTTGTTAGTAGTTTTTCCTGAAAAGACAGTATCTATATATTGATTACTCCTGTTTCATTATTTCTGGTACTCTTTGTGCTGCAACTATGTCATATATTTAAAAGTCTTGAGAGCACCCACGTAGACATTGAACCTACACAGAATAAGGGTTGCACTCAAATACTCAATCATAAAGAATAAAGGATTATATTTTATAAAGTAGTATATTTACTTATTTGCCAAGAGAAAATTTAATACTGTGTATGCAAAGTCAGTTAAGAAACCCAGATATCTGATATTTACAATGTATCTTTGTTTTTGTTTTTTATAGATTCATAATACTCAAATAGCAAATACAGGCAGGTATGTCTGTCTTGTGGAGAACATAGCAGGACGTGCCAAAAGATATTTTAATCTTAACGTCCATGGTAAGATTGCTATTTTCTAAAGTAATGATTAGTTACATCCATATAATGGCCAGGTCAAAAAAGATTCTCCTTCTGACTCTTATTTTGTCTTTGCAAAAGGACAAATCAACATCAAAAATATTTTATATATTAAAAATATATGTTTATATATTAAAAATATATGTTGAATATATAAATGTTCACTGCTACCACAAAATATAAAAATTCCTAATTTGACCTATGCCAAATCTTAGGATATTTTTAAAATCTTATTTCTGTCAGAATCCAATTATATTTCATCTCTAGTTATTGACTATGGAAAACCCCATTTCTGCCCTCTCTGGATTCTGTCATACTACGAAGGGGAAGGGGGATAAGCAAAGGGGTTTATGGCTCTCACTTCCTTCATTAAAACTTCAAAGGGACTGAATGTGGATCTCACCAAGAGGACTGACCATAACAATATGGCCATCATCTTTCATATACTCCTCTCTGAAGTCTCCCTGCCGCCAACCATGAGGAAAAGGGGGTGGAAATGTAATGACTGTGATTGTTGCTGGAAGGACGGTGGGGTGGGGGGGCTGCTTGGGAACACTTAAAACCTGGTAGGGCTTGGGCCCCAGGTCCTGTCTATGGTAGGGCTTGGGCCCCAGGTCCTGTCTAGAATGCCTGCAACCATCTTCTATTAATAAAGATGCCTGTTGGAAATATTCCAAGAGTTCTGTCTTCTTAAGATGCAAAGTGGGGTGGGTCCTTACAATTTCACCATTTGGAAAATTCTCAGTATTTTTACCCATCTCATTCTTAAAAATTATTTTTATAGAAGATTGTTTGGTTAGAATTTCTCCGAAAAAAAATTATTGAAGAAATCATGGAAGGACCACCCAACTTGTGACTGTGAAAAAAAAAACCATTCACAGATATGAATTATTTTCCTATAATGCCAAAAAACTGAAGCATTCTTACCATTTTTTTCTGCTCAGTTTAAAAAAGAATACCAATAATACCAATAATGAGAAAATTGGAACACATATCCTGAATCCTTTGGATTCTGTTCCTTTATTTCTACTGCTCTATTACCTTCCTATCATCCTAGATTACTTTGTGAAAGCCCATATAACTCTAATCAAATAATAAATTTAGTTATCCCTTTTCCATTTCCCTTTTTTTGTATTTCTGCTTTACTTCTGATAGATCTAATTGTCTACTCGCCATCTCAAACTCAGTGTCTTCAATACTGAGTTAGTCATTCCCCCCCAAATTCTTTATCTTGTTCATCTTTTTATGTTTTCCTTGCAGAGTTAACATTCATGTTGACTTTTCTTGTTCTCCATATATAAGAAATTATGAATCTTCATTTTTACCATGAAGGCTGCTTTTTGTGGTGTTAGGCCATTTGGATGAGCTTCATCATCCTCACCAGACTCAAGAGACAAGAAGTGATTTGACAAACTATACCAGTTTGTTACCTTATTTAAACTTGAGAAAGAGAAATTCCACTGAAGAAATAGTGCATAACAGAGACTTATTTATGGTTTTTATGATTTGTGATGTTTAAGAAAACATTTCTAAAAAGATAGATTTATGAGTTGATTCTGCATGCTCTATACACACTAGCAAAAAGTAATTTCATGGTGAACCAATTCTTCCCTATTGTTGCTTTTGAATAAAAATGGAACAGGACAGGACAGGACATATGAAAAAATGTTGTAGCTAGATGTTTTGACTATTCCAAAAGCATTAACTCAGATGTTTGTTCCACTGAATGCTGCATCTGCTAAGAGATATAAGACTACTTTCAAAGGTAATGAATTTGTTGACTGAACATGAAGTAGTTCCCCTAAGTGGTGATATTGGTTCATTTAGAGAGCTGGCCAATGGAATAAGTGATCAATCAAGTTCCTGGTCATGGATTGATATGGCTGTTCCAAGTGTTCCATATTGAAAACAAAATGTTTGTGTTCCAATTGTTTTAAGCTTGGAAGAAAGCCTGTTTATTCCACACTTAGATCAACAAATCATGGTTGTTTCAAACAATGTTCTTTCAAGTATTGTCCCAAGACCGTGATTTTATTTTCTAGTTTATGATGTTTATTTTATTTTAAAACTTTTTAGCCAAGCCAATGCAATAGCAGTGACATGTTATCTTCATTTCTATTGGTTTAGACAAGGAGTAGTCAACCTTGGCTCTTTTATGACTCGTGGACTTCAACTCCCAACTTCTGGGAATTGAAGTCCACGAGTCATAAAAGAGCCAAGGTTGCCTACCCCTGATTTAGATTATATTTCCATTTATGCTGATTTGCATACATGAACTCATATAATGTGTGTGTGTGTGTGTGTGTGTGTGTGTGTGTGTGAGAGAGAGAGAGAGAGAGAGAGAGAGAGAGAGAGAGAGAGAGAGAGAGAGAGAGAGAGAGAGAATTGAACATATATTTTTAAGGAAAATCTGATAGCATAAACCACAGAGCTCTGAAAGAGAGCAGATTGTTTATTACAGAACTAGCACTAATTCAAAGCAGACATCAGAGGAATTAGAATTGCACATAAACTGAGAATGTTACTAAATTAGGAGAATTAAAATCATACAATAAACATAAAAAGTGCTGGAGCAAGTTCCTAGGAAAATAAACAGTATGATTTGATACCGAAGTTATAAATTTTGAGTAGAAAAGACAAGGAAAGAGAAATCTAGAAATGAAAACTAAGAATGCAGAATTATTCTAGATTATTATTTGGAAATGATTCCTAAAGGATGGCACTGAAAAATAATATCAGATGCAACATTTGAGAGGGCTTTTAGAATTTGGTCCTGTGATGAAAACCAGAAAAGACTTCTCTGATCTACATTGACCAATAAAGGAGAATATTTATAGCTTGGTGCACTCTGAGCTTGATTGTTTTCTTGTAGACATTTCATTACTCTAACTAGGTAAGATTATCAGTGCTAGTAAGGAATGGGGGTTTGTTCTCAATTTATATACTAGTGGTTTGCCCTGTCAGTGTTGGTGGAAGTGATTTTGGAAGTTCTTTGGTTGGGCTGTTTACTGTTAGCTTATTCAGCATCTCCTTGATTATGGTATTGTTTAGCTCTTGACTGTTGGTCTGATCTTCATTGAATTTAGAATCATAAACAGGAACAGCATTTTTACAAAACTCCCTTTTCTATTCAGTACATTTTCCATTCTAAAGGTTTATTCCATGAGAGAAAAAGAGTTGCTGAAATGCAATTGAGGGATGTCCAATTTTATCACTTGGCAAGAAACACTGGACTAGTTTGCACTAAACAATAAGAAGCCTATTAGCTCCTTTTTTGGAACAAAGAAAAACATCTGTAGTGTTGTGTTAGTGTGTTTAAGTTTATGGTTGCTGCATTCCTTGTAAGCCAGAATGGCAACATGGCTTTATTTTTATCTTATGTTTCCTGGCTTATTTGAAAACATCAGGCCAGGAGCTGGGATTTATTTAGAAGTTAGAATAGCACCAAGCTTAAAATATGGAGAAAAAAAACCCCTCAGATTTTTTTTCTTTGTATGTTTTGAGTTGCTAAGCTGACAGAAAAAAATAGCTAAAAGTAATGACGAAAATTATACAGGTTAACTAGCATAATTTAGGACAAAATTAATATTTTTGTATTTTAGTTAGTGTCTTCTTTGAACATAGGTGGCAGTGAACTTTAATTCTAAAATGAATTTGATTGACAGCAAATTATCCAAATAATTTATTGTCCAAATAAATATTTCAGGAAACACCAATATCAAATTAAAAATGCATTAGGCAAAAGATACAAAACTTAGGTAATTTAAGTTGTCTGTAAAGGAGACAACTTTAGAGGGTGGTGCTCATCTCCATTTCAAGGCCATTGAGCCAATGCTGTCCAAAGACATTTCCACAGTCATGTGGTCAGCATAATGTCAGGGAGCACTGTTACCTTCCCACTGAAGTGGTACCTATTTATCTACTTGCATTTGCATGCTTTCAAACTGCTAGGTTGGCAGGGGCTAGGGCAAGAATGGAGTTTATCCCATTGCGTGGCATTCAGATCTCAAACCTGGGTTGCCAGCTTTCCAGCTGACAAGGACAGTGTCTTAATAGCTGAGTCACTGCGCCACCCAAAAGTTACCTGTAACAAGAATTAATTCTGTTCTTGTTCTGTTGACCAGAATACTACTGTAGAAGTGAATCATGCTCTTGGTCACATCCTTGTATGACTATTATAACATTCTGATTCTTAGTCTCATTTTTGTCTTGGTGTTCCCTGTATGAAACATCAGGACTAACAAATGTCTTCTTCAGTGCTTCCCATATCTGCTGTCACCATCCCAAACGCTTTTCCTTTTCTTTCAATGAACTCTGTTGAGTTTTGATTCTTTCTTGTTTTATTTATTAATTTGTTAACCAAATTTATATAGCTTTCCATCTCAATGACTCCATGTGGCTTTAATATTAAAAACAATGCTAAAAGTAGCAAACAATACAGCAATTTAAACAATAAAGCCTTATTACAAAATGCATTGCCAATTAACCCCATAACCTCTTGCTTCCTCTACTACCGGTATAGTGTTTTCTGTTGGCCCAGATCTCTTGAACTATCATAGTTCTAATTCTTCTTTACAGTTGTTTTTGTATGGAGTTCCCCAACGTTCAAATTTATTCTTTTTTTAAATTAAATTTTCCACATGGCCTCTGTGTTATCTCCCTAATCAGACTTGCAAATATTACCACATTTCTCTGTATTCTTTAGTATACTTTTGAGAATCAAACATCATAATCATATCTGATATTATTCAATAAGGCATTGAATATTTTATGTTTCTGTTATCATCTTTATAAAAATGCTTTATAAAGATAGGGATACATCAACAAAAAGCTTCATTAAAAATCTTTAGTGTACAAATTTATATTGATTTCTTATCAGTTTGATGGCATTCTCTTTTACCAAACTAAAGAAACCCCTTCAGAATTGTAGTATAGTCATCCTGGAAAACAAGCAATTTTGGGGATACATGAAGGAATAATTCTAAGAACTGTAGGCAATCAGTAGTATATCTTTCTGTCCATCCATCTGTCTGTCTAACTATGTACCTATTTTAGTAAATAAACTCTGGTTTGAATAAAAAAAAATTGCAAGCCATTAAGCTGAATATTATTCAGAAATATTGAAGAGCAATTATTATTTTCTTTTCAAACTAGTTTGCTAGCCTGATTACTTGACAATATTTATTTGAAAATCTATATTTTTTTAGATAGTACAGAATAAAATAATCTACTGCTGATTTTGCTCAACATTAACTGATAGATCCATTAATAAGAATGGTATTGAAACTTTATAGAGTCACTGTGATCATTATTGTTATTCACTTTCTACTTAGTGCACTTTCCACAATCTTTTACCTAGTGTATTTGCCTATTACCCTATATATTCCTCTGATTATACTGAGAAAGTACAAGATCTACAACTCAATGGTGTTTGTAGTTGTGTGTGACCATGTTGGCAACTATTTAAATATATTCACACCCTGTTCTGTTCTTCTTAGATGCATCTAGATTAAAAAAAAAACACAGTCATTTTATTATGGTCATTTACCATTAAAACAAATCTTTGAAAAAAGAAAGAGTGAAGGGGAAAAAAGAAAGTGTGGCAGTAATAGAAATGTTGCTCCATATTCTCCCTTAATTCTTTTCATCTCCCCAGTAGAAGAATCTGCTGAAGCCTGGGAAGGTGATATTGTAATGTTTTAATTTGCAACTGGATTTGAAGGAACCTTTAATAAATGAGACTGCAAAATGTGGATTATCTTTTAACAGTTCCTCCCAATATTATTGGAATTAATCCTGAGAACCTAACTGTTGTGGTGAATAACTTCATCTCACTGACATGTGAGGTCACTGGCTTCCCACCTCCTGATCTCAGTTGGCTCAAGGATGGAAAACCTCTCAGTTTGAACACAAATATTCTCATTGTTCCTGGTAAGCAATCTCTGGGTGTGTTGTTTTTACAGAGTAGTTCTTTTCTCTTCTCCATATTTCAACAAGGGTGATAGAAGGAAATAGAGCAAAATGCCTGTGTGTATGAAAAGAATAATAATTTTGTGGTGGTTTTTTTCATAGAATGTTGCAGTCATTTGGAATGTTCAATTGTCTATTCTCATCCACTTAAAACAAAATAGTTAATTGCAATTTGTTTAGCTTAGATTTATTATTAACCTTTTTATTCTCCTAGGACAGGGGTAGGCAACCTTGGCTCTTTTATGACTCATGGACTTCAACTCCCAGAATTCCTGAGCCCGTTATGCTCAGGAATTCTGGGAGTTGAAGTCCTTGAGTCATAAAAGACTCAAGGTTGCCAAGGTTGCCTACCCCTGTCCTAGGATAATTCCAAATTTAGTCTTAGAGGTACAGAAAACTGGTGGCATGTGCTGGGGGCTGCTTCCATTGTTCTTTAGAGGTTTTGGTACAGTAGTTGGACATTTTTGTACCTTAAGACAGAAATGTCTCCACTGGTGTTCTTAATTCATTCCAAGCATTGAACGTTCATGACCTTATTTTTGTTTCTGTAGCTTTTATTAGAATCCCATACAAATTCAGTGAATGTGATGATGGTGTTGAACCATTTTGTTGTCTTTGAATAATTTCAGGTGGTCACACATTGCAGATTCCTAAGGCACATTTATCTGATGGTGGTCAATATGTCTGCATAGCGAGAAACAGTGCTGGAGAAAGCATCAAGAGGACTTTCCTTACTGTTTATGGTATGTTTCTGCCTCCTTTAAAAGAGAGCATTTTTCCATTGTCAGTATTAATATCTAACAGTTCCTCTTAACATAGCAATTCTTTGGGAAAAGTCAAAGAAAAAAATATATTCTTTTTTATGTTTCCCTACTTCAAAGTTCCACCAAGTATTAAAGGCGAGAGCAGCACACCTCCTGCAATAGTCAATGTGAGAGTGGGAATGCCAGTGACATTAGAGTGTGAATCCAATGCTGTTCCACCTCCCATCATCACCTGGTACAAGAATGGCCGTATAATCTCAGTTTCATCCAATGTGGGCTTTATAGCAGATGGACAGACACTCCATATCAAGATGACCGAGGTATACAAATACGTCTTTTTTCTGTACTTTTTAAAGTCTAGCCCAACCTTCGCATAATTGTGGTCTTCAAAGTGACATACATCATATATAAAAAACCACCATGATTAACGATAGATGAAGCAGGAAAAATGTAAACAGTTTGTTTTAGGCTTATTGCTATTTTATATTCAAACAAACTAGTTGTTATACAGGTAGGCCCGATTTGTCAAACCACAACTGGACTGGCAACTCTGTTGCTAAGCACTGTGGTTGTTAAGTGAAAAATCACGTGACTGTGCAAGATTTATGACATCGCTTCTGTTTCCATTGTTAAGCAAATCACCACAGTTCTTAAGCAAGACATCCCATAACCGCAACTTGTAATTTCACATTCATATTCTTCATTAATTCTACTTGTTGGAAACTGGTTGTAAAGCTCACAAGTTGCAATTACGTGATCTCAGGATGCTGCAATGGACATAAATATGTCAGTTGTGAAGCACCAAATTGGAAATCATGTGGCCATAGGACTCTGCAATGGCCATAAATGTGAGGTTTGGTCACAAACTTGTTTTTTATAACCATTGTGACTTTGAATAATGGCTAACCAAGATAGTTGGTAAGCAAAGACTACTAGTAAAGGGTTTGCTTATTCATTTACAATATTTCAACAACTGAACTACAAAGAAACCTATTCCAAAATTTAGTGACTTTTTAATTTTATTGTAATTGTGTCTTGAATTTTATATTATAATGGCACTCCACTAGGACTGATCCTTTTTAAAAATAGTAAAAAGATAATTGCACATCACTTTCTGCTTACATTCTCAGGTATCTGATACAGGCCAGTATGTATGCAAAGCCATAAATATTGCAGGACGTGATGACAAAACATTCCATCTTAATGTTCATGGTAAGTTTTTAATAGACCAAATAAAATGATTCTTATTAGAGTTAGTGAATCAAATTGAACGTAAGACAAAATAGACAGTTACTTGGGTTCAAATCTTGGTTCAAATGGCATTTCTTAATACTTCCTGTTGCCCAACAAGAAGCTGTGGTGGCAGATAGGAGGAAGGGATGAGGTACAGACTCTATCAAGACCATTTGTTTTTCTCCAGAATCCATTATTGGTAATTTGGTGCATGTATCAACCTGCTGTCTTCATTCACAGTACTGCCTACCATTGAAGGCCCTCAGCAAGAGTGGATCAATGAAACCATCAGCAATCCTATTACTCTTACCTGTGATGCTACTGGAATTCCTCCACCAGCTATAACTTGGCTTAAGAATGGAAAACCACTTGGTAATGTTTGCTCACATGATATTGGTTACTATCAGCTGCTTGTTGGATTTTCTAAGATCCAAAGTGGGGAATAGGTTTGGATAAAATTGTTGTAAACTCAAAACAGAAACACATTTCTGTCCCTCCTACCTCCAAAGTATCTAGATAGCTAATATCCAAGAAGGCAAATATTAAGCTAATATTGAGGATGGAAAAATGGAGCTTAGAATATAAGGCTCAGTGAAGTGAAAAAATAGATTGTTTTGTGTGATCAGGGATTAGGCTGTACTGAGTGGGAACGGAAAATGTGTGAACCTTTCCTGCTTGCTAGAAGGGAAAACAGAAGCATGGTTTCTTCTAAGCTGAAGAGGTTCAACAAAAGCAACTTAAGTTATATTAAATGAATTCTCTCTTATCCAAAGCTGGACAAATCATGACTGTATGCAGCCTCCCAAGCACTTCTTTTACAGCCTTCAAAACATTTTTGAACATTTTTCTTCTGATTCGCTATATGCTGATTTTTTTCAAGGTTGGTGAACGAAATTGTTTTAGAGTGGGGGTTTAATGGTGATCAAAGGTATCTGCAAAATGTTTCTTTTATCACAAGGAACATGAAAGGAACATTGCACTATAAATATTATTTATCCATTACAATGCCACAATACCAATAGTAAGGGGCAATGCAGCTTTCATCATTTATCCCTCTGATGGATGCAGTTATGCATTCCTTTCTCAAAGGACCAGCCTGTACTTTGTCTTACACTTTCCCATTCTTATGGAATTGTGAGACCTAACCATATTGCTTCCCTCTTACATTTTTTAAGCTGAGAGAATAGAATAGAATAGAATATTTGGGTCTTTGTTGCTTCCGAGCTGGCTGGTTTTCATGCAGATGTTTCATTACCCAACTAGGTAACATCATCAGTGCTGCTGATGTTATCTAGTTGGGTATTTAAAAGTTTGCAAGTTCAGAGAGCAGCAAGGACCCCACAATTCTTTAAGCTGTCAGAGATAGTAACTGATTTCAAAGCACAAACATAGGGCTAAGGTGAAAGCCAAAGAGTTTGTTGAGACTTGAATACTCTGATTTCTTCATATTTGTTTATATTTAGAAAATTCTGCCACCCACGAGTTGCATATTTTATCCGGAGGAAACAAGCTGCAAATTACCAGGCCTCACTATTCTGATACTGGAAATTATTCCTGCATTGCTTCAAATGTAGAAGGCAAAGCTCAGAAATTTTATGTTCTTTCTGTTGAAAGTATGTATGCATGTTTTTATGCTTTTCTTAAAACTGGGAAATATATGTAAAATAACTCCTGTTTACTCAATAGTTCCAGAGCTACTTACAAATCAGTATCTAAAGTAACAACAAGCATCTTCAGTACAGTGAATTCAATGGCTTCATGTGCAACTATCTATTCTTACTAAATGTTTGTTATCTCCTAAATTAAGTTTCTGAAATCCTTGAATTAATTTGTACGGAAGTAAAAATGATTGGAGATGTACTCAAGAGCTTTTCTTTTCCAAGAAGGCTCGGTGTTTTGATAGATTGTGTTTTTCTTGTATTTTCCTCTCTGCCTTATGCAGTTATTACTGATAGATATATGTTTATTTTGAAGTTCCTCCAGATATTGTTGGTTCTGAAATGCCAAGTGAAGTCAGTGGTATCCTTGGAGAAAACATCCAGATTTCCTGTGAGGCTAGTGGAATTCCTACACCTGTCATTCAGTGGCTAAAAGATGGGAAACCAATCAGCAATGGTGAATCTCAGCAGATAAGGTTAAGTGTTGAACTCTCTCTTTGAGAAGTGGAGCAGAATACAAACAAGAGAGGAGACAGAAAAGGGAAATGTTTGTGGAGATTCTTGGTCATCCAGCTCAAAAGGCAACTGGACTTCTTTTGTTTTTCCTTGAGAACATTTTGCTTATGACTCAGAACTGAAGAAGCTTCTTGGATGAGAAGTGAAATATCTTCAAGGAAAAACAAGGGAAGTCCAGTTGCCTTTTGAAAAAGCACCTTTGGAATAGAAAAGGGAGTTAAAAGCAAAAGAGAAGAAAGGTGTAGAAAACCAAAGCAGGAGGAAAGTGATAAGGACCAAACTTGAGATTTGGGGGCAAGATTTGAGGCCTAGATCTATATGTGTTATATAGATAGCATCATTATGCATTTGATGCTAATGAAATAAAATAAAATAATAAAATCAAATTAAATACCTTCAAAAACACTACACTTGTGTGAATATTTGTACACATAGAAATTGTGAATGCAGGCAAGAAAATGGCATCACCTCCAGTTGTAGTGATCATTTCTAAAATTTTAAGGCGTTATTCTAAATTGGATTTCCCCTTTCATGTATCTGGTGACAATTCCTTGATTTTACAGATAAGGGTTGACCATATTCATTCATTTCTTCTTCTCAACTTTTGTCTTATATGGGATTCTTTATATATGAGATTCATTTGTTGCACATTTTTATCCTTTGGCTGTAATTGGAGGTTTTTTTGGGGGGGGAAAAGGGAGTTGTTTTAATGTATTGTTAGCTATCCATTTGCAAAATCAGTGTCTATAAAAAAGTGATAAATATCTAGGATCACTGGAAACTTAATAGTATTTTAAACCAGCAGTCCCCAACCTTTACAGCTCTACAAACCAGCAATGGCAGTGGCAGCAGTGGGAGGAGGATATATTTTCATGCATGCACCCACTGCTTGTGCAAACGGAGCTTCACACACCCATCTGCCACTTGTGTGGCCTGGTTCCTAATGGGCTGCGGCCCAGTACCGGGCCACAAACCGGGGTTTGCGGACCCCTGCTTTAAATCATAGGCCGTTCATCCAATTGACATTTGTAATATACTCTGGATTCTGAATAAATGATCCTACCACTCCAACTTTCCTTATTTAAATATTAAAAGTTACAACAAAATCTTAATCAGTAATAATGAAAATATTAATGCATTCCCACTATTTGCATCAGGTAATGTACAACCTTTCCATGTACTTCCAAATTAAAACACCTGTTAAAAAGCACATATAAGGAGCTGACTGCCTTATATGACATGTTATTCAAGACACTGAATAATGAGCCAGAATGATACCCATTGCAAATATTCTCTGCAATGAACAGAGGTTTTTATTCAGATCATTTGTCTTGCTGACAAAACAGGATGGGCATGTTCCAGGTCTCCTCCCTTAAGTGGTGCCTCCTGATGGGACTTTGGAGGCATGTCTTCTTGGTGCCCACCTCAGCCCTTTGGAACAAGGCTGTAGAGAGCAATGAAGACCTGATTCTTCCCTCAAGCATTGGCCTAGGAAGAAAGGCTTGACGTCAAGGGATGTTTGTTCTTGTGCCTGGGGAGAAGGGCACTTTTGTTTTTATGGATTGTTGTGCGCTGCCTAGAATAATTATATGAGATAGGTGGTCATATAAGTCCAGAAAGAAAGAAAGAAAGAAAGAAAGAAAGAAAGAAAGAAAGAAAGAAAGGAAGGAAGGAAGGAAGGAAGGAAGGAAGGAAGGAAGGAAGGAAGGAAGGAAGGAAGGAGGAAAAGGAAGGATCTATAGACATGTTTCCAAAAATTCAGTATACTCTTTGATTTTCTTTCTTTCTTCAGTATGGTTCCAAATGGGAGCTTACTAAACATTTTTGGAGCCCTTACAAGTGATGGAGGGAAATATAGTTGTGTTGCTACCAATCCTGCAGGGGAAGAGGACCGGATATTCAGTGTGAATATATATGGTGAGCTTTGGTTTCATTTGTTGTTCTTCATCTAAGAAAATGTAAGACATCTTTGTCATAAGATCTTTCATAATGTTGAGGGACAAAAAAGATAGCAATAGCACTAACACTTAGACTTATATACCACTTCATAAGGCTTTTCAGCCCTTCTAAACAGTTTACAGAGTCAGCATATTGCCCCCAACAATCTGGATCCTTGTTTTACCGACCTTGGAAGGATGGAAAGCTGAATCAACTTTGAGTGGGTCAGAGTCAAACTCCTGGTACTCTGCAGAATTAGCCTGCAATACTGCATTCTAATCACTGCACCACCACAGCTCATGCTAAGATGTTAATTTTTTGTATGAATTTAATCATTACTGAATTATTAAATTAAGACATTCCTGTTTAATGTTGTACAGCTCAAAATACCTAAAACAAAATAATCCTATGGATTAATTTATGAAATATTAGATTGGTTAATCTTTGTGCTACTGAAAGAAGTTATTAAAATTCTGTTTGCATTTTGCAATATATAGATTTTGTGCTGTTATTACCAAAAGTAAGTAGTATTACCAAAAGTGTAGATGACAGTTCAATCATATGTTGATCCAATCTACAACTAAACTAACTATAAAGGCAGTAATTCTCAAACACAGTAGAAACATTGCAATAAATTAGAGTTAAACTAAATGTACACAGCTTTCAGTTTTCACATCAAGTTTTTGTCTCAAAGGGCAATCCTTTTAGTTAAAAAAAGCCATGTAAACTATTTATAAATACTGCTTTCAATATGGGTCAAATAGAGCACATGCTCGATAAGAGATGCTCAGCAATCTTGTGGCTAAAGAAGCTACCTAGATCACAATCTACCCATATAGTAAGGGTAAGCACTTTTATTTTGGTCAACGAACTATATTTGGCTATTAGTAGGAACTGCACAAGTGGAGAAAAGAGAGTACAAAAATACAATCAGTACCACCACAATCATGTATATAGGAACTCTCTTTTGTCACATCAAACATACAATTTTTGGACTAGTCATAAAACTTTGTGAGGCTGACTGTATCCTTGAGATCGTAAGGGGTGTACTCCAGTCATATAAGATAAATTCTTGGGCAACACTGCACAGAGATGCACATTATTATGCAGTTATCTGTAATAATGTCTGTCTGTCTAGCTCAGGGGTAGGCAACCATGACTCTTTTATGACTCATGGACTTCAACTCCCAGAATTCCTGAGCCAGCCAAGCTCTAGAAAAATCTGATCACAAACCCAAACTCTGGCTCAGATACGTAGACGACAGCTTCATAATCTGGCCACATGGGAAAGAAAAACTGGACAACTTCCTCACACACCTCAACAGCCTACATCCCAAAATACAGTTCACCATGGAAACAGAAGCTAATAACCAACTTCCCTTCCTGGATGTCTTAGTCTACAAGAAATCCAATGGCTCCCTAGGACACACCATCTACCAGAAGAAAACACACACAAACCACTATCTGCACGCTCTCTCACACCACCACTCAGCACAGATCAACTCCGTAGCCAAGACACGCATCTCCAGAACAAAACGCTTAGCTGATGAACAACACCTAAAAACCAAACTACACACTCTCACCAATGTACTAACATCCAATGGATTCCAAAGAAATAAGGTTACCAAACTAATCCAAAAAGAAACCCCCACTAAAATCCAAGACAGAGAACAAGAAAACGGCAAAGCCCTTCTCCCTTATATAAAAGGCACCACAGACAGAACCAGCAAGATCCTCCACAAACACAACATCAAAACAGCATTCTGCACAAACAGAAAAATATCCACCATCCTAAGAAACCACAAAGATAAAATTGAGTTAGAAAATCAAGGAGTATATGAAATCCCATGCACTGCTTGTCCCAACACATACATCGGACAAACCAACAGAAGAATAAGTGCATGCATTGAAGAACATAAGAACTCAGTCAAAAAAGAGGACCCAACTTCTTCCCTGGTCCAACACCTTAAAGCCACAGGACATGAAATTGACTTTAAAAATACCAGAACCATTGCCAAAAGTGAACATTTTAATAACAGAATAATCAGAGAAGCCATTGAGATAGAAAAACGCCCACACAGCATGAACAAGCGAGATGATATCTCCCGCCTACCAGCCATTTGGAAACCCGCCTTTATTGACAAACGACTCCCTAACACAAAAAATGATACCAGACCCACACTCACAAAAACCACACAGGATGTCACCACCACACATCCACGCAAAAAGCAAACCCAAAGCCACACCGATGATGAGGCATGACCACAAACCAGAAGCCAGACCACAGCTGCATCATTAGCCACTTCAAACCCCTCCATTCCATACATGAAGCAAACTGACACCCTCCATGAAGATGAGGCATGACAACGAACGCGAAGCCAAAAAATAGCAAGGCAGCCCAAAATCTTAAACCCCCCTGCAACTCAGACTATCCTGAGCACAACAAAGCCCCAACCCAAACAGAACACTCCCCCAGCCAATCAGAGCACAGCCAACCCCCCAGCCAATCAGAGCACAGCCAACCCTCCAGCCAATCAGAGCACAGCCAAGTCCCTAACCAATCAGAACACACCTCCACCCAATCAGAACACAGCCAAGCTCCCACCCAATCAGTTCATACCCCCACTGGCAGTTAAAAGGAAGAAACAGCTAAGACCACACATTGCTGCTCGAAGCATGAAGCTGAAAACACCAGCCTGAAGATGACGAATGGGACTTCGTCGAAATGTCGCCAAGACACTTCCAATTTTACGCAGGAGAAAACCCGAATAACCAAAGACCTACACACACACACACACACACACACACACACACACACACACACCTTTGAGTTACATTAGAAAATGACTCACTGAGAATTCTGTTTAAAAAAAGAGAAGGAGAAAAATATGGCTCTACAAGAACAAAATGCATTTCATAAATATGAAGAGACAGACATTATCATTTGTGTCTCTTTGATGTATTGCACTGGAAATGCTTTCTGGCTATGGACACAATTTATAAAGAAATGCCACATGATCTATTGAGGGAAATAGAAGGCTGCTAATCATGACATCTTAACATGATTTAGTTGGAATACTATGGGGGACATCTTTCTTGAATAGGAAAAAGAGTAATGGAAATAATTTCAAATTTCCATTATTTAATATACCAATACCTTCTTTCCTCCTTGAGTCCCTCTTCTAAATTCCTCTACCAATAGGATAATTGGTGTTGCTACTTGAAATGGGTCTCAGACTCTCATACATGATGCATTTGACTTATGTTCAGATGAGCAGTGAAGAGTTTTCAACAATATTTCGCTTTGTATCAAGTTTTGTTGCTGCTGCTTCTCCTATTTCATGATTTTTAATCCTTTTCAGATTTTTCGTGATTTTTTCTGATACTGTGTTTTAGAATTGCTCTTATTCTGAATAGAGATATTAGAACAGTGGTTATACTCCCATTAAATAATGCTCACTGACTGGGGTTATTGGCAGTGCTTTTTTTCTAAAAAAAAAAAAAGGTGCCAGAACTAACACACGTCATACAACCCGCTTTGCCTACCCTACAAGGTTCCATTCAAAAAAGGTGCCGGAACTCCGTTCTGGGCGTTCTATGAGAAAAAAAGCCCTGGTTATTGGTAGTCAGAACTGAAAATCAGTTAGAGGGGCTATAGGTTCTCCACCATGATTTTGAGATGATTTCAGCTCATTTTAAAAGAGGAGTATAAATGCTGATATGTAACTTGTTTTTTCCTTATTTGGTTACAAAATTTAGTGCCACCCACTATCAGTAAAAATAAAGAGGAACCTGAGGCCCTAACTGTGGTATTAGACACTTCAATAAACATTGAATGTCAATCTATGGGCACTCCACCTGCCCAGATAAATTGGCTGAAGAATGGTCTTCCCCTCTCTATATCTTCCCACATCAGGTTACTTTCAGCTGGACAAGTACTCAGGTAAAGTTTCATTAAAATTGCTCACTGCAAATTATGATGGTTTGATAATTTCAAAAAGTAGATTCCCCTCCTCTATTTTTTTTTGGGGGGGGAACCAGTGAAAAATCTAGAAGAAACTGTGAATATGTTTGTAAAATATGTTTGTAAAATATTCATCAGGAAGTCTTGCTCATTCACAAACTTCTTCTCATTCTCTTACACTATATGCACCTAGAAAGCTATATTATACTATATGTAACTAGAAAGCTAGTTACTATTGTCTCAAGGCTCCTCTCCTTACTATTTATTGTTATCTTTGCCTCTTTCTGAATGGGCTGTGGGGGCTCCTTTCCAAACAAACTATAGGATTGTACTGTGTTTGGGCATTCTTGGAAATAAAGATTATATTGGAGCTGCCTCTTTGTTTGGTAGCATAGGAGCATATGAGTTTATTGAATTGAAAAAAACATTTTACAATGTAAAAAATCAGATGAGAATAGAGTCTGGAGGATATCAGGGAAAGTATCCACAGGCACATTGGCTCCCTAAGCACCATATTGAGACTCCCAAGAGTTGGCATTAATTATCAAGAATTATTATCACTGCAATTTTAACATTTTGGAAGACAAGTGCCATTTTTTCCAACAATTAGGGCTTCTTCTCTCAATTCTTATGAAGGGAGCAAATGGTATGTTGCTTTTATTTGCCTCCAGTCTCTATCCTTAATCTGTCTCTTTTTTTTATGCGCCAAAATAAGTTATAGAATGCACTTGGAAATAAATCAATAAAGTTACATTAATTTATTTCTCTTGTATCCTGCACATCCTATGGTGATATACCCCATATAAATAGAAATAAAGATGAATTACTGGCCAGTGCTGTTTTTTTTTGTGCCTGTGTCAAATGACCCCATTGCCATTTATTTCAGAAAATAATTGCACATTCTCAGGGCCGGGACAAGAGATTAACATTTAACTGCCTCTCCAATAGGCCTCATTAACTCATCTGATTTTCCTTTAGACTTAACTTTAACTTGGTGTATAATATATACTATCCTCTTCTTAATAGCAAAGATCCAACAGATTAGACATCTATAAAAAGGGAGCCCATCATAATCACTCTGTGTTCCCATCTGACAAGCCTAACATTATCTGTAGATTATATCTTTTAGAAAACGTGCTAAAAGAATTTTTCTTAGAAAAAAAAAGGGATCCCAAGAACATCTTTGTTTCTCTCTACAGATATCTAAATTTTATTATTGAAAGTATACATTCAATTACACAGTAATGGGAGAAAATCTAATTTATATTGAATTTTTGAAAGGTTCCTGAAATCTCAGGGAAAACGTATTTACTAATAGACCTAGCAAAACCTAGTGTGTTCATTGATTCAATTCAATAAAATTAGCTGATCCAAAGATTCAATTACATGTGGAAAATCATGAATAGGAACATCTGAATGACTTCGAAGGCATTCAGCTTAATCTGAGACATCAGTTCATCTTTCTGAATGTCACTTGATCCAGTCAATCTTGAACTTCAACTCTGAATTCAAGATTTGCACATGGCCATTTTACAAATGCCTCAGAACATTTCTATATCTGGCCAAACTTGACAGATCGCAGAAGTTAAGTGTGGTTTTTACTTGTTAGTATAGGGATGAGGGAGTTATATCTGTTGGTTTAGTTAGGAAATCAAAAACCCAGATGAAGGCAGTTACAAACAATTTCCATAACAATGCCAATAAAATGGCAGCAGTCACCAAAAATTGAGCTTAATTTGAGAGCATCCTGGTCTTTTATTTTATAAATTGGTATATGCTGTGTATAAGGCAGAATAAGGGATTTTTTAATTTAAAAATAGGTTGTGGTTATCTTTTTTTCAGAATTGTTAAAGCACAGGTAGCTGATGTTGGCGTGTACACATGCATAGCCTCCAACAGAGCTGGTGTCGACAATAAACATTATAGTCTTCAAGTTTATGGTAAGCCCTTTTAAGCAATATAGAAGTTGTAACATCCTTGTGTATTCATAAATATAGATGGCCCTTGCTTATCAACCACATACTGACTGTTCAAAGTTACAATTGTTCTAAAAAAGAGTTATGACTGGATCTCAACACTGTGACCATTGTAGCATTGCCACAGTCACATGATTATGATTGTGGACAACTGCAATATACTTTATATAGGGCTTCCCTTGAAGAGCAATTGGAACCTGCAGCTGGTTCAAAATGCAGAGGGCTGGGGAGCCCTTTGATCAGAGCTTATTACATCTTTGGTCTAGCTGCATTGGTTGCTAATGTGCTTCCAGATTCAATTTAAGATGCTATAAAGCCCTTCATGGCAAGAACTGTTTTTCTATGATTGTGTCCTAATAGATCTGTCAGGAGGGGCCTGCTATGGATCCAAAATATTAAACAGTGGCAGTTTGCAGGATCTAGGAGAAAATCTATTTTGTCTTGGCACCTTTGGAACATCTTCTCTCAGATTTTCCACAACACAATCCTTCTTAAAGACCTTGAACACTTAATTCTTTCACTGGGCATGGAGATTAAGAAGTGTAGAAGAGCCCATGGAATGTTTCTATGATGGTTTTTTTAAAAAAAATCTCAGCTGACAATTTTATTGTGAAGTTGTTGTCACATTGTTTTTTTTTAACCTTTGTTAACCATCTGGAGTTATAATATTGAAATATGTTAATACATTTTCTGATATGAAATCAGTTTGTTGTTTCATAAACTAAAAAAAAAATTTATATCCTTCATGGCTTTATTTCTTTATAGTACCCCCAAGCATAGACAATGGTGGAGAAACAGAAGAAGTAACTGTACTAAAAGGGAATCCTGTATCTTTGGTGTGTTTGGCTAATGGAATACCAACACCAACTATATCATGGCTAAAAGATGGTCAGACTTTAAGCAGTAACTTTCATGTGACTTTTGAAAACCAAAAAATGGGTCTTCGTATATTAAACTCAGAGGTTAATGATACAGGTAGATATACCTGTATAGCATCCAATGAAGCTGGGGAAGACAATCAACACTTTATTCTGAAAGTGCTAGGTAAGTATTATCTATTTACAACTAATTAGTGGTCTGATCAACCAGAAATTATAATAATGTTTTACTAAAGCAAGAATAGGATCTGTGTGACATTAGTTATTTGGGTCTCATACAGTATACTTTGATTTGAATCTATTGCTGATCAGCTCACTATATAACTAAAGCTATCATAATGAATGTTTAGAATGACTACTGTATACTAAATTGTTATCTTTTTTATTGATTGCTTAAAGTGCTTTCAGCTGGATACAAAAGGTGGATAATATCTAAGGGCTACTTATGTACTGAATGGGTAATAATATGGGGATTTTCTGTTTATTCTCATACCTCTCTTGTAAATTGTCAGGGTCTTTTTTGAGGATGACATTATGGATATCTTTTTTCAGAACCTCCTCATATTAATAAATCAGATAACCCAGAAGAAATTTCTACAGTGATTAACAATCCTCTTGAGCTTCTCTGTATCTCTGATGGGATTCCAATCCCCAAACTAACATGGATGAAGGATGGACGCCCACTGCATCAAGCAGACACTGTTCATGTCCTAAGAGGAGGACAGGTCTTCAGAATATCCAGTGTTCAGGTAGCTGAAAGATAGCTATTTAATTTTTTTACAGCCATTTCAACTGTTTTAATGTATTCAGTTTTATTTCTAACTGAGATGTTGTTATCTTTTAGGTAGAAGATACTGGAAGATATACATGTTTGGCTTCTAGCCCTGCAGGAGATGATGATAAAGAATATTTAGTGAGAGTACATGGTAACGTTAATTTGGATAAATATGATGAAGAACTGCCAAATTTTCCTATACCAGCCTTTCTAATCCAAGCAAGCTCCCTATGTGTGAAACTGAATTCCCAGAATTCCCTAGTTAGCATGATCATTGCTGAACATTCTATAGATCTGTGCCCAGGTTGAGGAAAGTTGTTCTATTGCGTATTTTTTAGTGATCCTGTCTTTGTCTATCTGTTTCATATATAGAACACTGTGAAATAGGCATGGAAAATTAAATGCTTAAGTTCATTTTCAAATAGATTTTTATGCTTTATCTCAATTTTTTAAAAGTTAGGTTCATTAAATTAGGTTCATTCTCATTCTCAATTCTACCATCTCAACATGTCTTTGATAACAAACTAGTAGATTTTTCAAAGGCATTCCAATAATCACATTGACCCCACATATCCACCATATCCACTGCCTTCCATTTCTTCTTCTTTCTCCATACACATTGCATAATATATGAGTTTCTGCTTGCTGGTTATTATCTCATGGCAGCAATCAGTCTCTACTTGATGTGAGATTGATTGGTTGGTTAGTTGGTTGCTCTTACAGTCAAAAGAACTCCTCATAACAAAATCAAAATCCATAATCAAAAGGTTTTTATTTTCTTTTTCTTAATGATGAGCTTTCACTACTATATATTTCACAATGCTTTAACTATTGCAGTCCTCATTGTCATTGCAATATTCTTATTCTTAAGTCACTATTTTCTCCCTATGATTAATCTCTCTGTTTCTCTAGCATACTGCCCACCTCTATCTATTCTTGGGCTCAGGAAAATACAACTATTTACCACTTTCACTTCTACAGCATCAACTGTAAGTTCACTCACCGTGTAGGCTGACATTAACTTTTCTGTTTAATATTTAATGTTACAGACTTAGATTTTTTATTTATTTACAGCCCTAGACCAAGTCACAAGTACACCATTAATACAGGCATATATAAAAGTACATCCATATATAAAAGGAGGAAACCCTATAAAATTAACATTCATTGATGGGACCAAACAGTATCTACAACTTAAGGCACTAAAAATGCCTTTGAAAATCCTGAATATCAACCATTTAATAATGATTTTTTTCATCATGAATGGAATATATCAAACTGAAGTGGGAGTGTATGAGTTCTGATCTCCAGTGTGAGTATAGTGGGTACTTTCAAAGGATGTGTGAAACAAACTCAACATCTATATTTAAGCAAATACATACTTGGATCTTCATATGAGAGATTAGCATGTTGATCAGATGTCACCCTAGCAGGAGAGTGTATATACATGCTAGTAGGGAGAGCATCTATACGTGTTAGAGAGAAGAGCCTTCTGTGTGAAACATACAAAATCTTACAGAAGTAATTGGGTATCCAGAAGGAGAGAGCAATTTTTATATGAGAGATGTGAAGGTTTGGGTCTTCCTGAATATCTAAGTCCCATATCTTCTGCTTAGGTTCTGCCATGATTATTTTTTCCTAAACTTAAAACAAGTAGGGCTGGTATTGACAGTCCACACTGACTCAGATCTTGTTCTATTCATCAGCTTCCAATGGGTTGAAACCTGGAGACTATTTCTCCAGGGGTGCTTCTGGCACGTGCGCTGCAGCTCCTGTTCATGTTAGAAGCTGCTGGCCCTTTACAAGATTTTGCAAGAGGATGTTTGGCCTGAGAGTGAGCAGAGGTTCTGTGAGTTGACTTGGCCAGTGCTGGAATCACTTCCACCCCTTGCTAAAGTTCTGAATATTACTAGGCATATATCTAAGTAATTGGACTTGATTCAGAGATTTCAGAACTATTTGACATTCTGTTCACGTTGTCCATGAAGATTGAGGTATCTTGGACAGTGTAGAAATGAGAAACAGGGAAACTAAAGAAAGCTTCCCAATGGTTTCATTTCTCACTGAAAATGAATGTGTATAGCAACAAACTTATATCCAACCTGATGCTTCTGTATATTTGTGTGTGCATGTGTGTATTTTCAATTCAGCAGGGCTCTGTTCCTTGAATTAAAGTACACCTATGTTTTTCTTTTTCTTTTATAAATTGATGGATTATGTGGTGTTTGCTAGTTAATGATCATATAGAACAGGCATGTCAAACTGCCGGCCCGCGGGCCAGATGCGTCACGCCAAAACTGTGCCCACCCCATTGCCAGCAATGGGGGAAAAGTTGCAATATGTCGCGAGATGTCACGTGACATCGTGAGTTTGACATGCCTGATATAGAATATCTTTTTATAATCAGTTAAACAGGAAACAATTATATAGATCATGTATTCTTGACTATTTAAAAATTAGGAAAATACTGGAGTAGCAGTCAGCTTTTGGGACTAAAAACACTGTCAGGAAAATCTTTACATGTTGGTGAAGGCTGCTGTACTCATCTATTTCAGTAATGGCAGGAAAATCCAATTGTGCATTAACAATGATATCTACAGAAATAGTGTGTGACTAGCTATTTCCAAATCCAAATTTTCCAATATTTTTTCCCTGTTCATATTTGACTAAGATCTGTTTGAACAATAAATAACTAAACGAATTGGCTTCTTAAGTTTTAGACATCAATCAGACTGCTGGCACAGCATATGATCTTGCTATGAAAAATGACATTAGAAAATGTTAACATTTACAGATATTAAACTGGACTAGAATATATTAAATTATTTGAGGATTACAGGATTAGATTGTATTAGATAGCATATATCAACATTTATTGACATGCTTCCAGATTTAAAGCTTTCAGATAAAGGTATAGAATGTATAGATAAAATATCTACTCCTAGATTCAGTTTGGATGCAAAAGAAGTGAAATATTAATAAGATTTTTAAATACTTAGGTGAGAGACAGAATTTTGCAAAAAGAGACGAATTAGGTTCAAGATAACATCATTTTTTTCAATATTAGTCCAGCTAAAGCTTTCAAGACTATAGTTGAAGTATAAAAAAACCTGAATACATTATATATGGGAGTTTTACTGAAAGTTAATTTTCTTTCAGCCACAAGGAAGAGAGAGACTATTTTTATACTTCAAGAGTTGAATAGACTTAACATATAGTATCTAAAGGGTATTGTATGAAGAACTAATAAAAACAATCTTTGTTGCATAATTTATGTATCTCGAGAACAGTACAAGTAAAGGAATTTTTTCCACTTGAAAATTACATGATTGTTATAAAATAAATGTTTAATATTGTATTACTTTAATGTAAAACTGTAAACAAGACAGAAACAGAACTATAATATGGCAATAAGCGAATAATGTAGGATAATTTCACCAAACGTTAAGAGTTAGATAATCCAATAAAAGTAACTAAAATCAGTGAGTATTACAAATATTTTAATCAGGAAATTTATAAATCAGAAAATATTAAGCACAAATATCTTAGAAGACAGCTTTTTGAAGAAGGGAATTGTAATTCAAGAGAAATATCTATCTTACTTAAAGCTGATGGTTTTATGGTAGAAAATATTTAAAAAGAGAGGGAGGATTAATTTTTAATAAAAGGGGTAATCACTATACTGCTGTCTTCGATATATACAGCAAATAAGAATCAGACTGATTTTGTAGAAAAAAACTATGGTAATGACAGCTTTGAATAAATTTGGTTGGGAGAATTTATCTCCCTAAGATGTGTGGGCTTCCACTACCAGAAATCATCTATGTTTTAATGACTGCCTAAGAAAAGCAATTTGTTTTGAGACTGACAAATGGTCATGTCCAGAGCTAATCGAATTATGACAGTGTCCCTCTATGTAAGTTAAATGTTTGCATTTATTATGCTATTTATATTTCTCTTTGGCAGTTCCCCCAAATATCGCTGGCACAAGCAATTCTCAAAATCTTAGTGTGCTACAGAACCAGCAAGTTATACTAGAGTGCAAATCAGATGCAGTTCCTCCTCCTGTCCTTACATGGCTCAAAGATGGAGAAATTTTGGAGGTATATTCTCTATGTCTTTTGTCTGTGATTTATCTTAATTGGGGAAGTAAACTTTGTGTAGGTACTCAAATTGTATATACAGTGGAGGATTTGGCTTGTAAGGCATGTATGTCATGTTTCCATAAGAATCTACACATACCTAGCTCCTTGTTTGTAGGCTGGATCAATTTGACTCCTTAGTATGTATACTTTAGCACTGCATCTGTTCATGTTAAGTTTAACTTATAAAGTATCCTTTGCAGGCAGAATGAAGTAGTTTAATGTTTAATGCAGGATCCATTCTTTTCTGGGAAATGTGCTCACCTATCAAGGGAAAAAATAGTATAGTGCAGCAGAAGAACATAGTGTGAAACTCACATGAATATTACCTATTAAATGGGTATTTGCACCTTGATAACCATTTTATGCGTAGGTTCTCAACACTGATTGCAGCCATTTGTGGGCCTGCTGACGGCATATTGTCAGCATTCGATATTCATCCAACAACAATTTCAAAATAAAATAAAATAAAATATAACAAATAAAATATAACAATAACATTTAATTAATTAATTAATTAATTAAACAGAAAATTAAAAAAACAAAATCAAAGGGCAAATTCGATGGGCCACTAGATCTTTTTCTACCATCGGGTTTCTATGTTTCTAACATTCAAATGTGTATACTGAACTCAGGTTTACTACTCCTCCATTAAAGTGCTGAAGTAGGACTAGAACAGTGGTTCTCAATCTGTGGGTCGGGACCCCATTTGGGGTCGAATGACCATTTCACGGGGGTCGCCAAACAACGCAGTCTGCCATTTTTTCCCCCTTTTCCTTAGCTGTGCTACTCCCTTTTATTCTATTGGCTTTTGAAAGCCAATAGAATAGACTCTCTTGAATAGAGTCTAATTCTATTGGCTTTCAAAAGCCAATAGAAATAGTCCAGGCTGTCTCTGCCCTGCTGAGCCCACCAAAAGTCCCATTCTGCAAACAGTGCCGCACCAGTTGAGTAGTCCTCGACTTACGACCGGTTGGGGGTCACGGCATTAAAAAGGTTGAGAACCACTGGACTAGAAGAACCCAGGTTCAAATCCTCTTACTCATGGAAACTTAGTATATAACAGTCACTGTCTTTCAGCTGACCTTATAAGGGTTGCTGTTATGGAGATAAAATAGAGATTGGTTTGAAAACCACTTTGAGCTCATAGAAGAAGGATGGATTATAAATTAAGCAAACCAACAAACAAATAAATGATAGTCTTTATCAATATCGTCTCCCATTCCTAAACTCTATTATTCCCTATCTAGTATAAATAAAATAGATTATGTTGATTATTTTTACTGAAAAGATTTTGAAATTTTGAAAATCTGATTCTCAGGCTACTCGCCGAGTTCGCATTTTATCCAGTGGAAGGTATTTGCAAATCAACAATGCAGACTTAAACGATGCAGCAAATTATACCTGTGTCGCAAGTAATGTTGCAGGCCGAACCACAAGAACGTTTGTATTGGATGTAAATGGTAAGGGAAGAAGTTAAATTTATATAACCTTTGTGGGATATTTCCAAGAGTTAATGTTCAAAATATTTAGACTTCTCAAAGAAACAGGTTTTGTGATCTTTCATCAATTCATTTCTGGGTGGAAAAAAGTGCCCCCAAGACTTCTTTTTTCCTATTTTGATTAAAAATGCATTATTTTAATTTTGATAGTTAAAGCAGCTTTTGTAAATTTTAAAGATACGCTTGTAGTTCAAAAAAGATGTTCTTCAATTTTCATTTTTAAATGTTACGTAGCAGTGTGTCCTTTGGTAAGAGAACAATGCTTAGGAAACTTTAAAATATATATGGACTTGTGTTTCTTTATCCAGTGCAGGCTTATCTAGAAATCAGTCTCTTTGAATAAAAAATGTGTTTAAAAATAGCATAGTAAAAGTAAACAAAAACATAATTATATATTTTCAGTGGGCTGTACACAAGAAAGGTAAATATGAATTTACATTATATGACATGTATTTTTGTTTTAAATAAAACAAAAGCAGAAATATTCATCATTGCTGTACCTGCACTGCAAAACTTCAAATATTTACTCATTGGCAACAAAAAATATGGTTTTCTGTATTGCTCTACTGCATTTAGTGGTTCTCTGGGTTTTTACAGCCCAGAATTGTGTAAGAAAAGCCAATTTTATACACTTAAAACCTAGGGCCTGTATTTTGGGATGAAAGAAAATCTCATTTCAAATGGAAGGGAAGAGCTCATTTCAATAAATCTTAAAAGATTTAAATAAATAAATCTGTCTGGGAATCTTTCTTTGTATAGTTCCTCCTTCAATCAAAAATGGTTCTCAGACTGTGATTGTGAATATTAATATGTCTGCTGTCTTGGAGTGTGCTGTGGAAGGTGTTCCAGTCCCAAGAATTTCATGGAGAAAAGATGGAGCCCTTTTAGCTGGACACAATGTCAGGTAAACACTGATTTCATGAACAGATGTTCGGTGGTACTGTCTCTATATTTTTTCGTAATGTATTATGTTGAGAAAATTGATCTAATTGACTGAACTTGTTATGTTCAAGTAGATAGAACAAAGTGTTAAAACATATCTGATATCAGATTGTTGAGTGTGGATTTTACGAACGCTACAGCCTGACATGTGTGTCTACTAGTGACAACATAACTTTGACCATGTACTTTTCTTATGGAGGTAATTTGCTATTACCTTCTTATGGAATTATTTTAACTAACCAATCTAACCTACACCTCTGGAATTTCTGTGATCTTCATCCAAGTACTAACCAGGTCTGACTATTAACTTTTTTTCTAAAATCTCCCAAGGTGACTTAAATGTCCTGCCTGTTTTGCCCAGCAAGTAAGACATTTCTCAGATCTTGTGGATTCATGATATTACCAACTCACATCTAAACACAACATTCTAGAGCAGGGGTCCCCAACCCCTGGTTCATGGACCGGCACCGGTCTACAGCTTGCCAGAAACTGGTCTGTGCAAACAAGCAAAGCCCCATCCATGGGATGTAGGCAGAAGACGAAACCATGCTTCCTCCAGTCCGTGGAAAAACCTCTCTCCATGAATCAGTCCCTGGTGCCCAAAAGGCTGGGGGGCCACTGCTCTAGAGATATCTGCACATGAAAAATTGTTTCTGTCATTATATTTATACATTCAAAATTTGTGATTAAGTTTGGGGTAGAATAAATGTAGTCTTAAATTCAGATTAAGTGAAAAGTATGTTATCTAATTTTAGAAGATGATGAATTTCACTCATGTCAGTTAACTTAAGGCAAAGGTCCATACCAATCTGACAAGCCAGTAGAAAAAATATTTCTGCAGTATATAGTACTTGTGATGGTCTGTCATTTAAAATATAGAAAAAGATTTAGAAAGCACTAGAGCCTGAATAAAATTAACAAAGTTGCTGTAAATTTTTGTAAGGTGCACATACATAAGGAAGAGTGGTTACATTTCTTTCATATTTATGAGCTTCTTAAGTTTCTGTTTACAGTCAAAAACCAAAAGCTCATGTATAGGAACTTCTCATGTGATTGCTACAGATTATATTTGTGGCAATTTAAGCAATGTTGAATTTTGATAGAGAACTGACAGAACCAAAAGTTTAAGCCTTTTATATAATAAATGTTTGATCAAATATTTTTTTCCTGCCCCCCACCCCACAAAAGAATCTTCATTTTGTTCCCTACATTTCAAATTACCATCTTTGGTATCAATTGAACTAAAATTAAAGATGGTAGGAGATTATTACTAAATTTGAATCTGCTTTGGTTTGAGAAAAATGCAGTTAAACTTTAAGGCAGCAGTATTTAAGGATAAGTGGAAATTATTTATTTATTAAATTTATATGCTGCCCATTTCCCTGATATGGTGATCCTGTAAGGCTTACAGAACATAAAAAGATAAATAGAAAACAGTTAAAATTTTAAAACTATGCGTATTAAAAATTTAAAAATATGCAAAAAAAAAACCATAACCAAGAAGAAGGACAGCACAGGGACGAAGTCTTCTTACCCTGTCAACCACCTCCAGTACTGTGTGCCCCCTCAGGGTCCCAAGGCAACTGGCAAAACCAAGTTTTATTATCCTTCCAGAAAACCAAAAAAGTGGGAACAGGTCTCACCTTCAGTGATAGAGTGTTCCACAGGGTCAGGCCATAGCAGAAAAGGCTCTTCTCCTTGACTACACACCTTGGAATAACTTAGCAGATGGAGTCTATAGCAGGCCTCTTCCAATGGTGCAAGTGCAGCAGGCTAATCCCATTGGCTTATTTCATGCAACTGTGTATTTAGGAAAATATATTGCAGTAGTATTTATTTTTCAATAATTATAAAGTACGTAACTGTTTTCTAAAAGACAGGTTATCTCAGGAGTTTTGGTTGAACTCTGTAGAAATGTAATACATGAAATAACAGTTCGTTTGACTTTTTGAATAGTTTCTCCTGTGATGCTTTGCAATTATCTGAGTTCAAAATATAAATGCTGGTGAATATGTACATGAGTATATAAGAATTTGTGCATGTTCTTTATTTTATGCAACTAGGAGAATACATCATGTGTCTACATTTATTTTAAAAGCCTTTCAGCATCTTCTAAGTCATTGTTGTGAACCAGAGAATCAAACACAAATGTATGTTTCCTGCTTCTTTTATTTATACGATTTTAATATTAATTTTGTAGTGCAGAGGTCCCCAACCTTTTGGGCAACAGGGACCGGTTCCATGGAGAGAGGTTTTTCCACGGACCAGAGAGTGTGTGGTTTTATGTGCTGCCTGCATCTCGTGGATGGGCCTTTGCTTGTTTGGGCAGCCTGGTTGCTGGCATGCCGTGGCCCAGTATTGGTTCACGGACTGAGGGTTGGGGACCCCTATTGTAGTGGACTCTCTTATGAAACACGGGACAGAGGAAAAACAGTTGTATGAATAAGAAAATTTTCCTCTCTCACTGTGTGTATTGAGAATGTATTAAATTCCCTGTGTTTTATTTCAGACATTCACTATTAGGAAATGGATCCCTTCACATACATTCAGCCCAGGTTACTGACACTGGGAGATATCTTTGCATGGCAACCAATGTGGCTGGCACTGAGCGTAAGAGGATTGATCTTCAGGTCCATAGTAAGTATGCCTTTTTTTCAGATAGACAAGTACTATAGAAGAAACTGAATCGGCTTAGACTAAGAATGCTAGACAGGACCCATATAATCCTATTATCTCTTCCATGCTGGACCATAATGTGGTAATCCCTACTCATTGAATGACTAGGAAGACCTCATCCCCATGCCATCCATCTCTTAGTTTTGGTTTTTGTATAGTTTTTAGAATGTAAATCTGTTTTAATATTTAATTTAATATTAATTGATATTTAATATTTAATTAATATTTAATTAAATATTTGATTATTAAAATTACTGTTTAACTAGTTTTAATATTTTAACATATTTTCAATATTCTTCTACTTGTTTTATAACTTGTCAGCTGCCCAGAGTCACCTTATAGAGGAGATGGGTGGCATAAAAATTAAATAAGTAAACAAACAAACAAACAAATAAAATATCCTTTTTTGACTAATTAATTAATTAATTGGACATCAGTAAGGGTTGGCTTAGAATGAATGATGTCTATATGGAACTCCCACTGTTCCTGAAGATACATGCATTTATGTTGGATCACTAAGGAGTGGATTGGGGGAGTTTTACTTGAGCTATACCTGCTATGATAAACTGTGCTCTAGTCAAGTCATTTGGTAAAGTCCAATCATCTTTTTTTCTTCAGTTTCTCCATATATTGCCCCAGGACCTGTCAATGTCACAGTATCTGTAAATATACAAACCACACTACCCTGTGAAACTACAGGGATTCCTAAGCCAGCCATAGCCTGGAAGAAGAATGGGCATGTTCTCAATTTGGATCAGAACTCATTCAGGTAAAAAAAAAGGGTTTTATTTGTTTTTATGACTACAGAACAGTGATTGCATGTAATGCTTTAAAAAGAATAAAAACCTACTCTTCCACCCCATACAAAGGGGAGGTTTAACTTATTTTTCAAATATACAAAGGGCAAATCTGTAATTTCTATTTGGTTCACTCAGTGGGAGCTTCGTCTTAGCGACTTTGAAAAATACTCCCCTTGTTTTCCACCATATCCATAGAATTGCAAAGCATCTATATATATATTAAAAAATCCTTATGTTACAGTATAGCATTCTTTCTTTCTTTCTTTCTTTCTTTCTTTCTTTCTTTCTTTCTTTCTTTCTTTCTTTCTTTCTTTCTTTCTTTCTTTCTTTCTTTCTTTCTTCTATAAATTTTTCCTGCATACAAAATTCCAATAGTCTTAGAGGACAATCTAGAAATAAAAAAAACACAACTGTTTCTTATTGCTTTGATTATTGTAACATCACAGCTATAGTGGTGCCCTAAGGGAAAAAAGAGGGAGACAAAAAGGGTCTGTGATAGGGTCTAAATCAGTGGTTCTCAACCTTTTTAATGTTGCGACCCCCAACCAGTCGTAAGTCGAGGACTACTCAACCGGATGTAAGTCAAGGACTACTCAACTGGTGCAGCACTGTTTGCAGAATGGGACTTTTGATGGGCTCAGCAGGGCAGAGACAGCCTGGACAATTCCTATTGGCTTTTGAAAGCCAATAGAATTAGACTCTATTCAAGAGAGTCTATTCTATTGACTTTCAAAAGCCAATAGAATAAAAGGGAGTAGCACAGCTAAGGAAAAGGGGGGAAAAATGGCGGACTGCGTTGTTTGGCGACCCCCGTGAAATGGTCGTTTGACCCCAAATGGGGACCTGACCCACAGGTTGAGAACCACTGGTCTAAATAGATATGTGGGAAGGGGGTGTGAAGACATCTGGGAAAATGAAGAAAAATAAGGGCAAAGCATGAGGACTAATGAGAAGTCAATCTCTAAAGGCACCTCTCTCTCTCTCTCTCCATCTCTCTCTCTCTCTCTCTCTCTCTCTCTGTGTGTGTGTGTGTGTGTATACACATACAAACCACCCCCACTCACAATCAGGTGTTGCAGTGACCTTATGTTTGGGCTGAGCATCCTTGCCAATCAGGAACGTCCTCCAAGAATTTGTCTTAAAAATTACCGAAGAATAGCCCAAATACTATGTGCTACAGTGCAGAATTGCCTATAGTCTTAAATCTGGGAACGGAGACTTACAGTTTCCATAGATTTTAGGAATTAAATCATCTATCATTTAGCTCATGCAATTGCAACAAATGTTTCATAAATATTACTTTAATACCATCTGCCTGTCTAACATTTTGGCAATATTTTCATTAACTGTCTTGATAAACTGCCAACAGTCTTAATCTTTTTTTAAAAAAGGATTATGAATGTGTGTGTTTACATCTCTCTCCTTCGATGCCAAAATCAAATACTACAAATTAAGAGATCCTGCTTCTGTTCCCTTGTTTTAAAGTGGTACCTGGGAAAATACTGATGGTCCGACAAAGAATGGTGTCAATCCCGAAGCATGTCAGTATGTTGGGTATATTCTTAAGAAAGGCATATGTGTAAAGGCCCCATATAAGAAGCTTCCTCCTCCTGTTATTTTGGAGTGTGGGCCTCCTTTATTCTGGGGATGGGAGCGGGTCACCCTAGTCTCGCAGTTGAAGACGGGATGGAAGGGGACTTGCATCGTACATGTAATCCCGGTGGAATTTGGAGTTACTATCCAAAGACCTCCGAGGAAGCGCCCAGAGAGAAAACGAAGTAGAAGGTCCCATCAGAATAAGGATATGCCCCATCCATTGGAGTCGAGGATGCAATATAATTTGTGGGTCCAATTGGCTAAACTAGCCAACACAACTGATTTTTGCCTTTCTGAAGCATATGAAATGGAGAATCTGCTGGCCACATGTTTAATACCAGTATGTGTTCCTGTCACAGCAGCCAAGGAGTTCAGTCAACACGAGTTTAAAGAACATATAGGCTATGAAACAATGTACAGCTGGGGTCACATTTCCAAGTTGCTACCCACTGATGCTTTAGCTTTACATACTCCTAACGTAGCCATTCCAGAAGACTCACAATGTGCACAGATCACAGGGTGTGAGCAGAATACACCTTCACCTCATTGCCTGAAAGTGAGCCAAAAAAAGCTAAATTGCACATCTTTCCAAACAGTGTCTTTTGGGTATGCAAACATATGGTTACCTAAAGGGTGGTTCTTCATATGTAGGAATTCCAGAGACAAGAATATAACAACATACCTACATCAGACCCAAGTGTTACAGAATGAAACTTATCTGCAAGGATAAGTCTCATCAGGGGGGAATAAAGTGGTACCTGGGAAAATACTGATGGTCCGACAAAGAATGGTGTGTGAAAGGCAGATGGCCCGACAAAGAATGTGTGTGAAAGGGAGGTTTGTTTTTGCTTACCAGACAGCTCTTAAATTTAGAATGGCCAGACATCCTGTTCTCAGCTCTGCACATGATATATTACTAAGTGCTTATCACATGGTGTATCTAAACTGCTTAACACTTGATATATTACTGATTGCTAAAAGCATTCCGATGTAAAAGAGGAACTATCAATTATAGATCTGTCTAGTAGTTTTCCTATGTTAGAATAAGGAACTATAGAATGTAACCATGTATGGAATGTGACTTACTCAGGAAATAACCACATCTGAAGGGTTATAAAAATGGTCATCAATGCACAGCCTGTTGTTCAGACTTTTTTAGCCACGATGGCTCTCTGAACCTGCGCAATAAACTTCCCTTTCCTTGAAAGAGCTGACTCAAGTCTTTCATTTTCTACAACAGTTTGAATCCCAAACAAGCAGATCTTATCTGTATATTGTAAATTCATGTAGCTTAGAAGAGTATGGGATCTTCCTTTCTTCTTGCAGAAAATATTGGGAAATAATTTATTGGACATAGTTTAGATGGAATAGGATGTCCTTCAGAGATGTAAAGCTTTCTAAAAGATCAGGTAACGTCCATCAGGGAGATGAAATAAATCAGCATTCAGCTAGCCAATTAACATTTAAAAATGAAAAAGCGAAAGTAAAAGTTCAAAAAAGTTGAAAGTTAAAAGTCTTGGGCTTGTTTATGAAGATGTCTGCCTGTCAGAAGAGATGAAAGCCCCCTGACTTTTCAGCTGCACCCTCACAAGGAGTTGCAATCTTCAAGATTCCCCCTCCTGGGTGGGTCCACAGCTTTCCAAAAGTCATCTTGGGTTATTCCTAACTGCCCCCATCAAATCCAGGAGGCAAGGCTGCCAAAATACCTGCTCTGGCAGTGAACACAGCAGATTGTGGGTAAGAGAAATAAAGGCTTTCACGCTGTAGCAGCCATTGGGGGAGGAGAGAAGGAAAGCCTCCAGTATGATGATGACAATTCTTTTATTTCCATCTTCCTCAAGAGACGCTATGCAGGTTTTTGCCAGTTGCAAAACCAGGTTGAAAATCAGAATTAGAATCAGAAGCCCTTTCTGCTTCTTGTTTTTTATGATTTATTAGCAGAGTAAACTCTCATTAATTATGTGTTGGGTACAGCAATTAGATCTGAAGTGACTCTCTGGAAGTCAAGTATCATCTCGGTTTGATTCACAAAATAATTTGGTGGAAATCTTTATTTCCCTCAAGAAAAAAAATTGTATAAGAAGATAATACCTGAAATCTATGTTTCTATTGTTCTTTTGTTAACCTCAGTATCTGAATTATTTCTCTTAGGACAAACACTGTGGTAAACTGTAATAATTCTTTTTGTGCTTTCTTCCAGGCTTTTGTCGTCAGGTTCGCTAGTAATTTTTTCTCCTTCTGTAGAAGACACTGCACTCTATGAGTGTATAGTAACCAATGAAGCAGGCAAAGATCAAAGGACTATTAGTCTCATGGTAGAAGGTACAGGATTAACACTGGAATAAATCCTTTTATTTTTTTTAAGCTTATCTACTAGGAAGTTTCAGTTGGAGAGCTTTATTTTAATGATGAAAATCAGATTTCAAAATAAAATTAAAAAAAATAGAACAAAGGCGAAGATAGTTAAATGGAAAGCTGTCGATGCTGAACTCTGGGACTTGCTAATGCATTCTGTTGCAAACCTTTCCTTTTACACGGAAAATGAAAATCCTTCCAATCAATATAATTCCATAAGACATTGCATTGTAGATCTGTACATTATTTTAATATCTGCTTTGTTTGTATCACAAATCCTTGTCAATAATTAATCCTTTCCATAAAGTATTTTTTAATCATTTTGCATTTAAAAAAGAAACGAGGTCCATATGTTTTTCTGTTCAGGTAGAAACAATAAGCTTACTCAAATATGAATACATTAGTATTGTAATGCGGTATATTCTTTAGTGTTCTGGCAATTGTAGATCATTCAAGGAGACATCATCACAATACAGATGATTAATATCTATATTTGTCTTTATTTACTTTAGTGCCACCATCCATAGCAGATGAAGTTACAGATCTATTAGTAACCAAGTCATCACCCATAATCATTCCCTGCACAGCATCAGGTGTTCCAGTGCCTTCAATCCTTTGGACCAAGAATGGAATAAAGCTTCCTTCTCGAGGAAATGGCTTCAGAATTCTGTCTTCAGGTTGTGCATGCCATGAAAACAGTATATAGCTGAACAGAGATGTGTTGTGATGGGGTGTTGCAATGAAAAAAAAATGTCAAGAAAAGTGGAGCATTAAAGTTTTGCTGCTCTTGTCTGCTGAATAAAATAGGATGTTTTGTCAGGGACATATTTCACTCAAGGTCTGTAGCAATAGCTAAACTCTTGATATATCCCTTCAATCATTGCCAGTCTGTGATGATCCTCATCTTGGAATTATGATATCTTTTGCTGTCCAATTCAGATGTGATGAAATATAAAATCTTTCAATTTAGATGTAATACAGAATAGAGAAGATTAATACTACAAATTCCACGGGTTTTATTTTTCCTGGAATTGTATCAAAACTACCTGATAATCACCAATGGTCATTAATTACTGCTTAGCATAATCAATGGAAGTCTCCCATTTCTTCTTTTTAGGTGCTATTGATATAAGCACTGCTCAACTGGACCATTCAGGAAAATATACTTGCACTGCATGGAATGCTGCTGGCTCTGCATATAGACATATCACCCTTCTTGTTCAGGGTGAGGTGGGAACTAGTATGTTTCTTACCTTATTAATAGATTTTTTTTCCACACAACTAGAAATCTAAGAGTTTTCAACACATTCAGAACAGAAAATGGTATGGCCCAGCAGATCTGTACTACGAAACTGCATGGATATTCTTTATTCCTTCCATATAAAAGCCCATCAGGATTTATAAATAAACATATTAAAGACATAATTCTTACTTAAACTTTCCCCCCGATTTCCAGCTTTCTATATTGCAGAGAAAAATTCTTCCACCTAAAATGCTGTGATTAATTTTTTCAGATCTGCTCTTACCTTACAAGCCATTTTAACTTAATATTAAATCCTTGGAATCTTGAAAATTAAAAAAAAAAGTTTTGTGTGCTAGTTGTGGGATGTTGGGTAGCTAAGTTTTGCAATTTACAATTTAATGGTTTTAGTCGGGTAGAAGCACTCAGAGAATTTATTTTTTTATCCCCAAAAGCGATTTATATACAGAAAGCAATAAGGAGTTTCTTAGATCATTAACCAGCTTTTTTTGTGTGTGTGTGTGCTCCTGTTAGAACCACCAACAATACGAATGCAACCCGGAGCATTAGCTGTTATTCTGAACAACCCAGTTCTCCTGCCCTGCAAAGCATCAGGCACACCTCATCCTGTGATATCATGGCAGAAGGAAGGGGTCAGTGTTATTACAACAGGTATTTTGCTTTGATCATAATTTTCAATTCCCTTCAGAGCAATTAGCAACCTGTAATTGAAAGGGAATTTGTACTACATCAGGGGTCCTCAACCTTGGCAGCTTTAAGACTTGTGGACTTCAACTCCCAGAATTCCTCAGCCAGCAAAGCAAAGTTGAAGTCCACAAGTCTTAAAGCTGCAAGGTTGAGGATCCCTGTACTACATTCTGTATTCTACAAAATGGGATAGGTGACTTTACTGAAGCAGAGGCATGTGGGTAAAATATGGACATGTTTTGAGTTCCTTCACCACATGGCTCCCATAGTAGACAAAGCACCAGTATACCAGGGTGTTCTTTACTGATCTATCCAGGAGTATTGATGTGCAGTTTAAACCCTTCCCTTACCTATTTTTTTTAAAATTCTGAATATTGCCAATATGTCTTCTTATTCAAAATTTATTTTCTTCTCTTATTCCTCATATATCGTATGTAGGATTAAACCTGCTCTTTCTTTCTGACTTATCTAAAACACTCTATGTATTTTAGGGAATAGGTATACAGTACTTCCCAATGGCAGCCTTCAGATTGCTAAAGTTGCTGTTGAAGATGCTGGAACTTACATGTGTGTTGCTCAGAATCCATCAGGCACTGCTCTTGGGAAGATCAAATTAAAAATTCAAGGTAAGTTTTACCCCTAACTCACAACTTTGTTATTTGATGTCACCAAAGAAAACGCTAGGCACAATGTGAAAGTGCTTTTCCCTGAACCTTGGTTAGAAACTGTTCCAAAGAGATGTATCATTTTAGAAGCTAATGAAGGAAAGGGAAAAAACATTGGCTCAGCTCATCATTGTTGTTGTTATTAATTGCGAAGTCGTGTCTGACCCATCGCGACCCTATGGACAACGTTACTCCAGGCTTTCCTATCCTCTACCATCTTCTGGAGTCCATTTAAGCTCACGCCTACTGCTTCAGTGACTCCATCCAGCCACCTTATTCTCTGTCGTCCCCTTCTTCTGTTGCCCTCAATCTTTCCCAGCATTAGGCCCTTCTCCAGAGAGTCCTTCCTTCTCATTAGGTGGCCAAAGTATTTGAGTTTCAACTTCAGGATCTGGCCTTCTAAAGAGCAGTCAAGGATGATCTCCTCTAGAACTGACTGGTTTGAACGCCTTGCAGTCCAAGGGACTTGCAGGAGTTTTCTCCAGCACCATAGTTCAAAGGCCTCAGTTCTTTGTCACTCAGCCTTTCTTATGGTCCAACTTTCACATCCATACATTGCAACTAGAAAACCATGGCCTTGACTATACGCACTTTTGTTGGCAGGGTGATGTCTCTGCTTTTTAGTATGCTTTCTAGATTTGCCATAGCTTTCCTCCCCAGGAGCAAGCGTCTTTTAATTTCTTGGCTGCAGCCCCCATCTGCGGTGAACTTGGAGCTCAGGAAAATAAAATCTGTCACTACCTCCATTTCTTCCCCATCTATTTGCCAGGAACTGAGAGGGCCGGATGTCATGATTTTGGTTTTCTTAATGTTGAGTTTCAAGCCAACTTTTGCACTCTCCTTCTTCACCCGCATCAAGAGGCTCTTTAGTTCCTCTTCACTTTCTGCCATTAGAGTGGTATCATCTGCATATCTTATCCAGCTCATCATACTGGAAAATAAATAGTTATGGCACAGAATAAAATACTAATCCAATATTGGCTCTAAGCTGGATACCAGGCCAAGGAAATCTTTAAATATGAGGTCTTGGGTATGAGGTCTCTAACTTATTCCTTGAAAACATCAGATTTTTAAAATGGTTTGCCAGAAATAAAATGATATTTCAAATAGGTCAATTTGAGGGAAAATGTATACATAAAAGTGTATATAGTATACATCAGGGGTGTTAAATTTGCAACATCACATGACGTGTGGCAACGTATCGTGACTTTTTTGCCATTGCCGGCATTGGGGTGGGTGCAGTTTTGCTATGATACATCCGGCCTGCGGGCCAGCAGTTTGACACCCCTGGTAAACATACTTGTATACATATAAGGTTGTTTAGGGTTTTTTTTGCCTCTGAATTAAAATTCAAACAAAAATTCAATTGAGCAATGATTTTTCAGTTCCTCCAGTTATCAAATCACATCCCAGAGAATATGTGATTATTATGGATAAACCTGTCACCCTGTTGTGTGAAGCAGAAGGCTATCCGACTCCTTTGATTGCCTGGCAAAAAAATGAACAGATAATCACAGAGTCCATGAGGCGAAGGGTTCTCAGCACGGGGGGTTTGCAGATTGCCTTTGTTCAGCCTATGGATACTGGACATTATACTTGCAACGCTACTAACGCGGCTGGATCCAGCAGCTCCAGTATGGAACTCACTGTCCTTGGTAAGTAATATTAAAATCTGGGAAACCTGAATTTGTTTATTAAACATTGAGGAAGCCAAAATAATGGCCAGCTTTTAATTTTTCATTCCACAGATAAACGTATAATTATCACTTTAATGAACAGGCTATTGCAGAGTATTAAGCTTACCCTGAAAATAATGGGTGGAAATCTTGTATTACATATATTTAACCAATCACCCTATAAATACAAATCTGAAAAAAGAGGATAGGATCAATTAATAAAAATAAAAATTGTCCTGTCTCTAAACCACCAGCAACAAGGATCAATGGCAGTAACCTATTCCACTAATGTCTGATGAATCTGCAAAACAGTCACCTGAAATGTGAAGATGGTCAATTATAATTCAACAATCTAACCAGTGGCATAGTATGCCCACAGGTACACCATGTAGCCTAGCAGCCATTGTGGTCTATTCTGTAAGTCACAGAGCTGCAAAATTGCAGACCCAAGGCAGAGGCCTACTATAAGGAAACCCAAAATGGAGAGATGGGAGAAGCAACAAGGAGAGGAATGGATCAGTTTTTCCATCTGGAGATTAAAAAACAACAACACATCAACATTTGCCTTAGAGCACTCTAGACATTATACATAGTTCTGTGCCAGTAGGACAGAAAATACACAAACTTGTATCAGCTGATTTCCTGGAATGAATCCAGATCTCAGTCTAATTCTGAAAAGTATGAGAAATGCTGCTATATAAGCATCCTAATCCAATCAAAATATGCAATGCTTGGACCAAATGTTCGAATAAATTCAATTAGCCCTTAGATCCCATCAGTCTCCTTGCAGGAACCAAGATGCTACATCTTCTGGATTGGGTAGGTTTGCTTTTTTGGGTAACATCCCATCCCATCTTGATCATCTGAACATTTCTCCCTACTCCCCCCCCCCCCAAATATAGGAACAGTGGAAAAAATAATATTATAGTGGAATAAAATATTTATTTTTAAAAGATTATTAATATAATGTGCTCTGGGGATATTTCCCCTGCACACAGCAGAGTTGAAGTTATACCTATACTTGGATATGTAGAAGAAGCATAGAGTGGAATTCTTTATTTGTGGCAGAATACTGGGTGTGAGCTCTAAACATACTGGTGAACTCAAGCTAAATTTATTGTCTACATAATTTAAAGGATCTTGGGCAAATGTTTGCTAGTTCCCAAATTTCCCTATTAAAATTATACTTTTTTTTCCAGTGTTGTGATATCTTCTTTCATATTCCTGTAGAATACTGGGCTATATTTCAGCCTTCTTTAGCCATCCAGATGTGTTGGACTAAAATGCCTAGAACATTTAGCCAGCACTTCCAATAGTTTGGCTTTCTTCAAGTTAAACAAATCATTCTCAGTTACTATCTGTATAAATATCCACTAAAAGATGTTGAAGACTCTTTCGTGATGATACATGTCCACATCCATATGCATACAGTATACAAAATGTCTAACTTTAATAAAAGCAATTATTTGTTTGTGAAAAAAAAATACTTCTCACAGTCCCACCAAAGATCCATGCAGTGGAGGACCACTATACAGTTGTTGAAAATTCACAAGCAGTTCTGTCTTGTGTTGCTGATGGAATGCCAGCACCATCAGTGACCTGGAGGAAAGGTGACACAAGCCTTGTAGCTAAGCGCAGTTCTGAATCACATGGAGACTTCATTATAGAAAAAGCTAAGGTAAGCCTCAGTTAAACAGCATGCTTAGGAAAGATAGCAGTGAGGATCAGGACTGCCTTTATTTTCTTGGTCATCAAACTTGTACAGTACTAAATACCTTTTTTCTTCAGTGGATAACATTTTATAAGGCAGAGGGTGGTAGCAGGGGGAAAATAAACATGCACTGGAAAACAAATGATTGGATGCAAATGGTTAGCAGCTTTATTAATCTATGTATGCCTAATTATCCCTTCAATTGATATATTCTGTTTAGATTTAGAGTATATAAAAAAATATAAGCCAATTTTCTTTTCATGCAAGAACTGTGGTTACTGCAGCAGCAGCGCTGTGCGTAGTAATCTACAGTGATGCTTAAATGATACCTATGGTGATATAATCATGCAAACACCACAGCTATGTATTTGTTGCCCAACATCTGATGCAAATGTTTATTTATTCACTTTGTGCATCTCAATCAATTACTCCTGTGTCTTATTACTGAAAAACAATATACTGCAATTAAAACAATAAAAACATTTGAACACAATAAAATAATTAAAAAAACCTAAATAAAAGTATTTATCCAAAATAAATATGCATAGCAGCTGAGACACTTGGCCAGTTAACAATAAAGCCAGGAAAAGTGGCCCTTAGCACATTCAGCATCTTCGGCTCTGGAACACAGGCTTAATGAAAGACTAACAGGGTTGGGGCCATTTTAATCTCTGAGGGGTGAATATTCTACTGCAGAAAAGGCCCATCTTCTAGTCCCCAACAGCTTACACTCTTTGGCTGATGGGATTTGCAGCATGCCCAATTGGCTAGATCAAGTTGGTCAGGTAGAGCCTTTTGGAAAATATGTTAATTGGGGCATTTGCATGGTGTACATTTACCCCTTCTTTCCCATCCATCCCTGGTTCTCACTGTCAGTTCTGACATCTAATCATAGTTTCCATATGATTGTTGTTGATAAAAAAAATGGAAATTTGGTAGGAAGTATTTCTTTTGTTGCATTTTTTTCAACATATGAAATGCTCAATACCTACATTCTTTATAAAGCTCTATTATTTGGAAGCAATTATTAGTTTTTGATGGGCATGGGGGAAGGTGTTAAAAATCACAATGAGACATTTTGCTGCTGATGTTCTGATGGCTAATTCAAATCCACATACCAATATTATTAAAATAGCTATTATATTTTTTGGGATTCTGCCTTTTGTTTAATACATACTGTGTATATGGAATTGTTTTCCTTCTCCATTTAGCCTGAAGATTCTGGGAGCTACACCTGTATTGCTAACAATGTGGCTGGTGAAGACACCCACACTATCAGTTTAACAGTTTATGTCCTCCCAGCTTTTACTGAACTCCCTGGAGATGTAGCTTTAAATAAAGGAGAACAATTGCAATTAAATTGTAAAGCAACAGGAGTTCCTGTACCCAACATTAAATGGATATTTAACAATAATATTATCCCAGGTGAGTTAATCCAGGAAACTATAGTAAATGGTAGGTTGTAAAATGAGATGTAGAGCCCTTCTTTCAGATTGAAAAGCATCCCCTGCCCCACATACACTATAAAGATAGCCTTTTTCTTTTTACCATCTGCAAATCTGAAATACACTGTATAGAATGTCCATGTAATTGCACATTGACAGCACATTCAACCAATCACTGCTCAGCTCAGCTCAGCCAATAATAGAGTACAAAGGGTGTGGGAAGCAAATCAGAGCTTAATCTCTATTCTGATTTGCCTCTGTCTGTCTGTCTGTCTGTCTGTCTGTCTCTTAGTGGTGGTGGGCTGGGGAGGGAGGCCATGAGAAATCCCTAATGCCCATAAGAACATTTAGTTCTGGTACTGTTGGAAGAGAATAGTTGTAGCTCAAGGTTGAACTGTGGGGTCTTTGGTGTTCCTGAGCTTGGTGGTTTTGTTGCAGAAGTTTATTACCAAACTAGGTGACATAATCAGTGCCTTGGTACTTGGTCATATGCTTTGTTTGTGTATATTTTTTAGGTTTAACTTTTAGCTTTGGGTCTAGAGAAACACATTTCTTTTACTTTAATCCCTAGCCATAACAAGTATTACTAAAAATACCAAATACCCAAACTCTTAAAGCCAATAAATACCACCATAACTCTAGCTACCAAATGCCTTAGTTTCCTAAAAATGGTTGTTTAGAGACACATTTGTCTGGAAGGAGTTCAGTAGCTGAAAATCAGCAGAAAGTTCCATAATAAAACATTTACAGGTAGTCTTCAACTTACAACCATTCATTTAGTGACCATTTGAAGTTATGATGTCACTGAAAAAAGTGACTTATGACTGTTTTTCACACTTATGACTGTTGCAACATTCCCATGGTCCTGTGGTCAAAATTCAGATGCTTGGCAACCAGCAGATATTTGTGACAGTTGCAGTGTGCCTCAGTCATGTGATCACCTTTTGTGACAAGCAAAGTCCATGGTAGCGAACCTATGGCACGCTTGCCACAGGTGGCACACAGAGCCCTCTCTGTGGGCACGCATGCCATTGCCCCAGTCCTAGGCCTTCAGCTGGGTTTTATAAAACCTTTTCGCTTTAGGCCTCCACCGCTGTGTGCAAAAAAAAAGGTTCAATCAATCAATCAATTTCTCGCAGGAAATAAAAATCTCTCGCAAAGTTGGAATTGATTGATTGAACTTTTTAGTCCCACCCAGTCTGCCATTACCACCTCAGCCACGCCCACAATTGGCCATGCCCACCCAATTGGCCATGCCCACCCGGCACCCAACAATACATAAGTGGGTTTTGGGTTGCAGTTTGGGCACTCGGTCTCTAAAAGTTTCGCCATCACTGAGCAAAGTCAATGGGGAAGCCAGATTCACTTAACAACCGTGTTCCTAACTTAACAACTGCAGTGATTCACTTAACAACTGGAGTAAGAAAGGCCATAAAATGGGGCAAAACTCACTTAGAAAAAATGTCTTGCTTAGCAACAGAAAAGTGGGGCTCCATTGTGGTTGTAAGTTGAGGACTGCATTGTAAGTAGAATGTGAGATGAAAAGGCAATATGTCTGTCTGTGTCTCCAAATTTGGGGTGTTTTAATTTTGTTTTTGTTGTAAAGCAAAGTCAATTATATGAAACAGTCAATATGTCTCTAAAACATGTTTTAATGAATAAAATACATTTTACAAAGATATTTATGTTGGTTTCTTTTTTTTTAATTTCTCTTGTTTGACCAGCACAATATGATGGAGTAAACGGACTGAGTAAACTTGTTATTGAGAGAGTGTCTAAGAAAGATTCAGGAACCTATGTGTGTATGGCAGAAAACCTAGTTGGTTCTATCAAGGCTCTTGGATCTGTCTATGTTAAAGGTGTGTATTGCTAATAAGTGGGCATTGTTTCACAGATTTCTGCTTTCATATTACATCTAACTACAATACTATGTATGGCAAGGAAGAATAACAGCAGTAAAGATATTCAGCTTACAAAAATAAAGCATTTAATTATCATCAAGAGATGGAATGAAAATGTTTGTTTCCAATTTGAGTTAAAATAAAATCGGGTGCACATTGTAATTAGCTAATTGTCTTACAATGCAAATGATTTAATGCAAAAATAGCAGAAATGCCTAGAAAAATATGATGGCTAAATCATTCGGGTTATTACATGTATTTATGGCTTATGTTTCAGATCCATGTAGTGTTTCCTAAATATGGTGGGTTTCAAGTTTCTTCAGACATTTGTTTTCTACCTAGTTGCTTATACATATTATTTTGAAATTCAGAACCTCCGGTATTCATGGGACATGATCATTCCAGTCGGATTGAACCCTTGGGTGGCAATGCTATTCTCAACTGTGAAGTCACAGGAGACCCTCCTCCAACTATTCAGTGGAGCAGAAAAGGAGTTGGTACTCTGATCAGCAATCGAATCAGACAACTTAGCAACGGATCCCTTGTCATCTATGGCACAGTTGTGAGTTAGCACTGAACCAATGCAACAATTGGATTTCATTAAACATGACTGTATCCATCAGCTACCAGGAAGATACCTTGCTAGGATTATCTCATTTATATTTATGACACTGTAGGAAACTTAAACGTTTCCTTTTTGCAACTACTACAGATATTCTTTTTCTATATATTCTAAAATATTTTTGCATGCATGTATGTTTGTGTCTAATTCTAGATTTTTCTAACCTTTCCTGGATACAATAGAATTACAATTGCCAATGCATGGCAAAAGATGGGCATTATGGCTGGGAATTTTGGGAGTCATATTTGCAACACATGGGGAGGAAATTCCCAAGGAGCACAATATTATAAATACCTTTATTTTATTTCTGACCTTCCATATTAGCACACTATAAAACAATCTTGCCTGAATTCCAGATTACTAAAATTTCCAATCAACATAGCCAATGGAAATTGGATCATATGTAAACATGTAGGTTTTTTAAAAATAAAATCCACATACTTAAAAAAGTTATTTAGCTAAGTTATATATGAAATTAACAGTTTTTGCCTACAATGAATGTTGTTGTTAATTGCGAAGTCGTGTCCGACCCATCGCGACCCCATGGACAACGTTCCTCCAGGTCTTCCTGTCCTCTACCATCTTCTGGAGTCCATTTAAATTCACACCTACTGCTTCAGTGACTCCATCCAGCCATCTCATTCTCTGTCGTCCCCTTCTTCTATTGCCCTCAATCTTTCCCAGCATTAGGCTCTTCTCCAGTGAATCCTTCCTTCTCATTAGGTGGCCAAAGTACTTGAGTTTCAACTTCAGGATCTGGCCTTCTAAAGAGCAGTCGGGGTTGATCTCTTCTAGGACTGACCGGTTTGAACGCCTTGCAGTCCAAGGGACTCGCAGGAGTCTTCTCCAGCACCATAGTTCAAAGGCCTCAATTCTTTTGCGCTCAGCCTTTCTTATGGTCCAACTTTCACAGCCATACATTGCAACTGGGAAAACCATGGCCTGGACTATACGCACTTTTGTTGGCAGGGTGATGTCTCTGCTTTTTAGAATGCTGCCTAGATTTGCCATAGCTTTCCTCCCCAGGAGCAAGCGTCTTTTAATTTCTTGGCTGCAGTCCCCATCTGAGGTGATCTTGGAGCCCAGAAAAATAAAATCTGTCACTACCTCCATTTCTTCCCCATCTATTTGCCAGGAATTGAGAGGGCCGGATGCCATGATTTTGGTTTTCTTAATGTTGAGTTTCAAGCCAACTTTTGCACTCTCCTTCTTCACCCGCATCAAGAGGCTCTTTAGTTCCTCTTCACTTTCTGCCATCAGAGTGGTATCATCTGCATATCTTAGGTTGTTGATATTTCTCCCGGCAATCTTAATTCCAACTTTTGATTCATCTAGCCCTGCCTTTCTCATGATGTGCTCTGCATATAAGTTAAATAGGCAGGGCGACAGTATACAGCCTTGCCGGACTCCTTTTCCAATTTTGAACCAATCAGTGGTTCCGTGTTCGGTTCTCACTGTTGCTTCTTGACCCGCATATAGGTTTCTCAAGAGACAAATGAGATGGTCTGGTACTCCCATCTCTTTAAGAACTTGCCACAATTTGTTGTGATCCACACAATCAAAGGCTTTTGCATAGTCAATGAAGCAGAAGTAGATGTTTTTCTGGAACTCCCTAGCTTTCTCCATGATCCAGCGTATGTTGGCAATTTGATCTCTAGTTCCTCTGCCTCTTCGAAATCCTGCCTGTACTTCTGGTAGTTCTCGATCCACATACTGCTGGAGTCTAGCTTGTAGGATTTTAAGCATAACTTTACTAGCATGTGAAATGAGTGCAATGGTGCGATAGTTTGAACATTCTTTGGCATTGCCTTTCTTTGGAATTGGAATGTAAACTGACCTTTTCCAATCCTGTGGCCACTGTTGAGTTTTCCAAATTTGCTGGCAAATTGAGTGTAGCACTTTTACTGCATCGTCTTTTAAGATTTTGAATAGCTCAGCTGGAATACTGTCACCTCCACTAGCTTTGTTGTTGCTCAGATTTTCTAAGGCCCATTTCACTTCACATTCTAGGATGTCTGGTTCGAGGTCAGTGACCATCTCATTGTGGTTATCTGGGATGTTAAGCTCATTCTTGTATAGTTCTTCTGTGTAGTTTTGCCATCTCTTCTTAATCTCTTCTGCCTCTGTTAGGTCTCTGCCATTTTGGTCCTTTATCATGCCCATCTTTGCATGAAACGTTCCCTTCATATCTCCAATTTTCTTGAAGAGATCTCTGGTCCTCCCTATTCTGTTGTTTTCTTCTATTTCTTTGCACTGTTCATTTAAGAAGGCATTCTTATCTCTTCTAGCTACTCTCTGGAATTCTGCATTCAATTGGGTGTATCTTTCTCTTTCTCCTTTGCCTTTCGCTTCCCTTCTTTCCTCAGCTATTTGCAAAGCTTCCTCAGACAGCCATTTTGCTTTCTTGCATTTCTTTTTCTTTGGGATGGTTTTAGTTGCTACCTCTTGTACAATGTTGCGAACTTCCATCCATAGTTCTTCAGGCATTCTGTCTATCAGATCCAGTTCCTTAAATCTATTTGTCACCTCTACTGTATATTCATCAGGAATATGATTTAGTTCATACCTGAGTGGCCTAGTGCTTTTCCCTACTTTTTTCAATTTAAGCCTAAATTTTGCAACGAGAAGCTCATGATCTGAGCCACAGTCAGCTCCTGGTCTTGTTTTTACTGACTGTATAGAGCTTCTCCATCTTTGGCTGCAGAGCACATAGTCAATCTGATTTCTATGTTGACCGTCTGGTGATGTCCATGTGTAGAGCCGTCTCTTGGGTTGTTGGAAAAGAGTGTTTGTTATGACCATCGTATTCTCTTGACAAAATTCTATTAGCCTGTGCCCTGCTTCATTTTGTACTCCAAGGCCAAACTTGCCTGTTATTCCGGTTATCTTTTGGCTTCCTACCTTAGCATTCCAATCCCCCATGATGATAAGGACATCATTTTTTGGTGTTAATTCTATAAGGTGCTGTAGGGCTTCATAGAACCAGTCAATTTCATCCTCTTCAGCAGCAGTGGTTGGGGCATAGATTTGGACTACTGTGATATTGAATGGTTTGCCTTGGATTCGAATAGAGATCATTCTGTCATTTTGAGGATTGTATCCCAGTATTGCTTTTCCTATTCTTTTATTGACTATGAAGGCTACTCCATTTCTTCTGAGGGATTCTTGCCCACAGTAGTATACCTGATGGTCATCTGAGTTAAATTCACCCATTCCTGTCCATTTTAGTTCGCTGATTCCTAAGATGTCGATGTTCAGTCTTGTCATCTCTTTTTTGACTACGTCTAGCTTGCCTTGATTCATGGATCTTACATTCCAGGTTCCTATGGAGAAAAAATCTTTACAGCATCGGACTTTCCTTTCACCACCAGATATATCCACAGCTGAGCGTCCTTTCGGCTTTGGCCCAGTCGCTTCATTCTTTCTGGCGCTACTAGTACTAGCCCTCTGCTCTTCCCCAGTAGCATATTGGACACCTTCCGACCTGAGGGGCTCATCTTCCAGCGTCATATCTTTTTTCCTTTTAGTACTGTCCATGGGGTTTTCATGGCAAAGATACTGGAGTGGTTTGCCATTTCCTTCTCCAGTGGATCACATTTTGTCAGAACTCTCTGCTATAACCTGTCCGTCTTGGGTGGCCCTGCACGGCATAGCTTATAGCTTCATTGAGTTACGCAAGCCCCTTCGCCACGACAAGGCAGTAATCCATAAAGGGGCTACAATGAATAATTTCACTTAAATACTACATCTGCAGATTTATAAGGTATTATTTAATATAGTCGGTCTCAGACTGAACCATCACCCCTGTTTATTTTATTTTTTTTCAGAATGAAGATGCTGCAGAATATATATGTATAGCTACAAATGATGCTGGTGTTGTTGAACACCATGTCACTCTTACATTACATAGTAAGTTACAGACCCATATTCAGACACCTTCCTAAGAGTTATGAAATGTGCACTCAGATGTATCTGCTGTACTTGTAAATCTTAGTAGCTTCCAAGCAAACTAAATTCTTTATTTCAACACATGCATTCTCTCCAACTCAGTTAACCTTCAATTTTAGAACTGATGGTTAAAGATAGAGTACCATCTCAATGACCCCAGTCGACTTCATCAATGAATCTCAAACAATATATTTTCTAGCATGAATTGCTTTCAGATTTCTTTTCCTTCATCTACTTCTTGTCAAGCTGTAGTTTTCCATGACCTCAGGCCCTTTAAATGGGTCTGGAGCTTTGGAATTCTTAGCCAAATATGTGGACGGCACCAAACTGAAGTTGTGTGCAGTAGAGAATTCCCAAATGAGGAAATTTTCATTTAGCATATTTGAAGAATTCATTCTTTGCAGCATCTAGCTGGAACTGATCCAGTTCTGTGGTTCAGAATATTACTACTTTTCAGTTTATTAAATAATGCAATCTAGTTATGGATTAAAAAAGAATTTAAAATATTTATTTTTGTCTAAAGTGATTTGGGGAAGGAATGTATTGAGAGAAAATATTGTTATTTGCCTCAGTATTACATACATCTGGGATAAGTCATGAAGAATTCAATGGAGTTCATTTTTAAGTAAGCAAGCCTGTGATGTTTTTGCATATTTTTAGAAAACTTGAGAAAATATGACTGTATAAACACACACACCTGTGCAGATTTTCTTAGTTTGATAATGAAGAGGCATCCATCAAAGAACTTCAAGGATTACCATGCTATTTTCATGTTATGAGGAGTTAACACATTTTTCATTAAAAAATAAAATAATAAAATAAAATAAATAATAAAATAACAAAACAATCATGGAAAAAATACAACATTTTATTGTAAAAAAAAATATACAGCTGGATAAGAAAAGGAATATAAAGGACTTAAGAATAAACATAACAGATAATATTCAGATCAGCAATAAATCTATTTGCCCAACTGTAAAATTCCTGGAACTTTTATTTTTTCCTAATTTGTAATATACAGTATTAACCTTGCTTTGCAGAGGTCATGGGAGTTTAATTCCAGATACCATTATGCTTGGAGGGAAATCATGTGGCTAATTTTATTATGGCAGCATAATGATTTCCCCAATGAACAGTTAATGATGGGGAAGAAAGATAAGCTGTGAATATAGTTCCCATTTTTGAAAGAATGGTCAAGGCATGCTGAAACCTTTCCCCTTAGTGAAAGAGACAAGATACAGTATAGACAACTGAAAGAACTGGGCTTTTCCGATTGAATTTTTAAATATATCTTAAGATAGTCAAATATTTGTATGGAGCACTTGAAAAATCTTCTTCAGTTTTGTGCTGAGTAGGAGGAGTCTGTATACCCATCTCTGAATGTTATGTCAAGAATCATGAATGACAGTGACAGTGTATATCCTCCCTAGCCCAATATTTTCTTCTGTAGTACAGGTGAATATTTTGAACAGTGGGTTGCATTTCTTTAGTACCAATTTCATCTTCAGGAGGCAAGGTCATTATGTCACTCAGTTGGATTTGAGTGACATTCTCAAATGTCATTCTCATTTTAAGGTTTTCTCTTTCTTTCCTTTCTTCAGTCATGCTTTATTTCATTTGTTTCTCATCGGTAAAAGCAGAAATCAACATTCAGAAATTTGCTACTGAAAATTTTGCAAAGTAATCCCTGAAGGCTTTTGAGGCATAAAAAGGTTGCAGATGCCAGCTATAGACTGCCCATCCTTCACTCACAGTCTCTCACTTACCCCTCAGGATAGATTTGATATAATAGCAAAAATGCCTGCTGCTAACGACCATAAAAAAATGAAAATAGGCTAGTAAATGGGAATGTGTAAACTACAGAACTATGTAAATCAGAGAAATGGAAATAATGCTGCATTATAACACTGAAGTGACTGTGGAAAAGTGTTAAAAAAGAGAGTCCTCTGCTCTTACCGAATTATCACAAACCCCAGCCAACCCAGGAATATTTTGTTTCTCTTAGGTACACCTGTTATTAAAACTGAACCAGCAGAGATCACTGTTGATGCTGGAACCACAGCAGTGCTGAACTGCCAAGCAGAAGGAGAACCTCATCCGACTATTGAGTGGTCTCGTCAAGGCTGGCCTCTTCTGAATCAAGACCGAATGACTGTTTTGTCAAATGGCTCTCTGCGTATTGCAGTTGCTCATAAAGAGGATACTTCTGAATATGAATGTGTAGCTAGGAACCTCATGGGTTCTGTCCTGGTCAAAGTGCCCTTCATTGTCCAGGGTTAGTGTTAAGGCTTGGATTAGCTTCATGAGAAGCTCTTTGTCATTAATCAACCTGCATTTTTAAGTTAAAAAAAAGGCAATAAAGAGACGTCGCTATATTTATATCTCTCATTCAGTAAAATTGTCTACTGAGGCAGAAGAGAGAACTGTTGCTATGCTTTTAGAAATAATATTAATTGGAACATTAATATTGAGATCTAAATTTGTACTTCCTGGAAATAATGATTTTACATTTCTGCATCACTCTTTAAATTCAGTTTTCACAGGGAATAAGGGAAGGCAGATGCTTTCTGATGTATCTGCATGTATGCTAGAAGCAGAGGTTGCCCTCAGTTTTCACAAAGTGTGGATTCTAAGAACATGCCATTCTTCCTTGTGCATGTTCTAGAAGCAAATTATTGAAAGTGTAAGAGAAAAAAAATGAAGAATAAAAATGAACAGTGCCTCTAATTTTTATTAAAACTAAGTGTAGCTCAATTATCAGAAGCTTGAGAAATAGGATAATGTTGGATTGAGGGCTGAATCCTTCAAAATGATTCTTCCCATTCTTTGATGGCATTGGGATAGGGGATACTTAAGGTTCCAGTGCTTTTCCTAGAAGTAAGGAGGACCTGGACTTGGAGGCAGATCTTTGGTATGGCTGCTCCAATACGGTGGAACACATAGACAGATATTCTGGCCTTTTGAAAGTTAGGGGTGATCTAGGCTGCCAGTTTCCAGGGAGTGTTTTAAATTATTTCTGTGATCCTTTGACACTCGAAATGGTAAAACAGTAAGTAAAGAAGAAGATGTCATATTGTGAACTGGCCAGAATCTATGGAATGAGTTCTATAATAAGTAAATGAATACCAAGAAATTACTTATGCTATTAATTTCTTTGTTGTTGTTGATATATAAAGGCCCTAGTATTCATTCTGATCTTCCTTTCTGTCATATGAGCCTGTTCAAAACATCCATAAAAGGAAGTTAGGAGGCATACTTTAATCCATCCATTACTTCAAACTACTTTAATTATGTAGGCAGAAAAATACCTTCAGAGTTTGGAGGGCAGCCTACAGGCCATTTTTAGTTTGTGATATGATAATGAGAAGGAGAGGTTTTTTTCTGATTTCTCTTCCCAACAAAGAAAAACCAAGAAAAACAATTGCTAATTTTTCTGAATCACTTCCAGCCAAGTCTTTATTCAATATTCAGTTGTCATAATTCACAACAAAATTGTTGTAGACTAATGGCAGGTCAACCCTTTTGATTTTTTTTTTAAGACAGCAGTCGATAGCATGCACATCTGGGTTCTAAAATGTGTATTGACTAAATTAATGCAATTTGTTCCACTGCAGTGCATGGTGGGTTTTCTCAATGGCTTGACTGGCAACTATGTAGTGTAACATGTGGCCGGGGTGTCCAAAAAAGGATTCGTCTATGCAACAATCCTTTTCCTGCTAATGGTGGACGAAGCTGTATGGAGCCCGATTATGAACTACGCAGCTGTCAGAGCAAGTTGTGTCCAGGTAAATACTCATCTCTTGTTTATATTCATTAGTTATCTTATAAATCTAAACTGATACCATAAATGCTTAGGAGACACTTATATGGTGATTCAGTACAACTATTTGTTTCACTATTGATGATTAATTGACACATTATGTTATTTCCTAGCATTCACTCTTGATGCTGAGGTTTTTTAAAATGAAATTCCACCGGTGTCCTTGGAACTTTCTTCCAAATTCACAAACTATGTTTAGGTTCTTTGGTTTGGTCAAGAGGATCTACTAAGGAAAGGCTGAGTAATGGCCAATATTGTAATTTAATCTAAGCCACCAGTCCGCTGAATCTTTTATTATTGTAATTAGGAAGTTATTGATCATTTCAGTGTATATGAGTAACTGCAAATAAATTGTGGATGCTATTTAGTGGATGCAAGCTGGTCAGAATGGGGGTCTTGGGAAGAATGCTCTAAAGCCTGTGGGCAAGGCAACAAAACCAGAACCAGAAGTTGCAGCAACCCTTCAGCTCAACATGGAGGAAGACCCTGTGAAGGCAATGCAGTGGAGTCAACTGTGTGCAACATAAGGCCCTGCCCAGGTGAGAAATGATTTAGTGGTATGCTTGACATAAATTCCCTTTTCTTCCTGAAATGTGACTTCTTTCCCCTCAATGAATCATTTGTAAAACATATCTACTTTTATCCAAAGTAAACACTGGAATTGGTTTTAAGAAGATGAAAAATTAAGAAGGTTTTAAGAAGATTTTACTCTATTACAATGTTTCTGTAATCTCTTTTGAGATTCATTTTTGCATTGCTCTTCTTAATTTAAATTTTTCAGATACTAGACTGTAAACTGCCATGAGCACTTCTGTTCCAAAAAGCGCTGTATGCAGTTAATATATTCATAAAATTAAAAACTTCCTCTTAGAAAACCAAAAGTGAAATGGTTGGATCCAAAGTTTCTGATCATAAAAAAAATCACATGCCTACCTTTATCATCTTCTCTTTATCATGTTCTCTTTCCCACCTTACTGAGACCTTTGATTCCCTCTTAAATTGTATGAGCAATAATAGGAATGCTAGCTCAAAATGTCCTTGTTTACTTTTACTTTTCTTCTAACATATTCCTAAATTCTTGGAATCCCCCAATAGGCTTCTGGAGAGAAGCAGAGGACCAAAAAAAAAAAAAAAAAAAATCCATTGTGCAAATGACCTTCCATATATACCACTACAATCTATTCCAATTTTTATTTTCCTTTTCTATTTTTAAAGTTTCTTTTTGGACTAACTTTGTATGTTTCTAGTTAATGGTGCCTGGAGGTCCTGGTTATCATGGGGATCTTGCAGTGAGACATGTGGTAAAGGTACTCAGAACAGAATAAGGCTGTGCGATAATCCTCCTCCATCATTTGATGGTTCTTACTGTGATGGGTCTGATGTACAGATGCAGGTTTGCAATGTAATCTGAGTTTATAGAAAATACTGAAATCTGTTTTTTGTCCTATTCTGTTCAATTGGGTACGATTCTTGCAGTTTTCTTGCAGAGGCTACTAGCCCAAGTCACCCAGTTGGCTTTGTACTTAAGGCAATACTAGGATTCATGGTCTTCCTTTTTTTTTTTTTTTTAGCCTGATGCTTTAACCATTACAACAAACTGGCTCTCACTTAAAAGTAGTGTCTTCTAAATAGAGGGTGAGACAGAAATGAAGGGAAATCGACTAAATTGAATTTATAATGAAGGGGGAAGGAAAGGGAAAGAGAAAATTTAGCATGTAAGACGGTTAAATACACCCGCTGGGGATGTGCTCAGGTAACAAATTATTGAACAAAGAGAGTTATAATTTCTCTCCTCCATATTCTTTAAAAGAAATACATAGTTCTCAGTTAATGGTTAATGGTTCAGCTTATAGACGAGGAAGTCAGCCAAACTAGTAGCAGCCAATCTATGACAAATATAAATTTTGGTTTTGTAAGATGTAGGAGGGTGAGCCTTTCTTCATATATGGAATATTCATATTCTTAAATACTGCTTAGTAGCAATAGCACTTAGACTTATATACTGCTTCATAGTGCTTTTCAGCCCTCTTTAAGTAGCATATTGCCCCCAACAATCTGTCTCCTCATTTTACCGACCTCAGAAGGATGGAAGGCTGAGTCAACTTTGAACCAGTCAACTTTAAGCAGTGAACAATGAGGTAGCATGCAGTACTGCATTCTAACCACTGCACCACTTTGGCTCTTTAATCAACTGCTCTAATTTGTAGATTTTTTGGACATCAGATTTAGTTACACAGAATTTGCATAGCAAGTATATTTGCTATTTCTGATCTGAAAATTAGTTTATATTACAGTGATATGTCTTTTCATTTAATTAGTGAATGGAAAATGGACTTCCTGGTCTAGCTGGAGTGCCTGTACCATGTCTTGTGGAGGAGGTGCCCAACAGAGAACAAGAGATTGCTCAGACCCACCTCCAAAGAATGGTGGACTCAGATGTGAAGGGAATGATCTTCAGGTTGGCTTTTGCAACACTGACCTCTGCCCCAGTAAGTGCATAGGGCCAATTTGATGTATACTAAAAAAGATTCCATCTTGTGGGAGACTAAAAAACTGGATTGGAGTCTGGTCTAGGAAAACTATGTTACTCTCCAAGTAAGGGGGTATAGGAGCTATTTCAATTAGTTATTTCCAAATGTGTTTCATTGTCTTCATTTAAAAATAGGCTGACAATAAACATACAATTGATACATTTTATTGTTATTAATTCTTGTACCTTTCAATGTAAAAAAAAATACTGATTGGAAAAATGTCCTGTTCCCAAAGCACATGGAAACTGGGGCCCGTGGAGCAACTGGGGGACTTGCAGTCGAACATGTAACGGTGGTCATACGAGAAGATATCGGATTTGTGACAATCCTCATCCACTTAACGGAGGAAGAGCCTGTGTGGGGGCTGATACACAGACCCAGAGGTGTCGTGGCGAGCTATGTCCTGGTGAGTTAGATTGAGATAGACCAACAGACAGATAGGGAGGAAACTAGGTATCTGTAAAACACTGAAGTTGTTTCTAACAATAACATACCAGAACTGAGGACCTGTCTCAAGAAGACTGTGCACATTCATGGGAATAAATCAGCAGTTCTGGCATTGGTGAAGGATCTATTGGTTGCTTCTTCTTTTGTACCAATCTACTGTACATATCACTGTAATAGTTCTTGAGTGCAGCTCTGCTCCCAGGTGAAATAACGGTGCAAAGAGGAACAGACCGTACTCAATGAGTAGTCCTCAATGGTACAACATCCACATGGAGAGAAGTAAGCAGTGGGATACCACAAGGTTCCGTCTTAGGCTCAGTACTCTTCAATATATTCATTAATGACTTAGATGAGGGAATAAAAGGGGATTTCATCAAATCTGCAGATGGCAGGAATAGCCAGACTGGCAGGAATAGCCAATACTTCAGAAGACAAGCTCAGGATTCAAAAAAATATTGACAAACTTAAACAATGGCCCCTTACCAACAAAATGAATTTTAATGTGGAGAAAAACAAAGTTTTACATTTAGGCAGGAAAATTCAAAGGTATATATTACAGATTGCGCAAGACCTGGCTCAAAAACAATAACTGTGAGAGGGACCTTGGAGTCCTAGTGGACGATCACTTGAATATGAGCCAACAGGGTGCAAAAGCAGCCAAAAAAGCTAATACAATCCTGGGCTGTATAAACAGAGGCATAGAATTAAGATCATGCAAAGTATTAGTAGCGCTTTCTAAAACCCTAATAAGACCACACCTGAAATACTGCAACCGGTTTTGGTCATCATACTACAAAAAAAATGTTGAGACTTTGGAAAAAGTTCAGAGAAGAGCAACTCAGATGATCAAAGGCCTGGAGACTAAAACATATAAAGAACAGCTACAGGACTTGGGTTTGGCTAGTCTAAAGAAAAGAAGAAATAGGAGTGACATGATAGCAATATTTCAGTATTTGAGGGGCTGCCACAAAGAAGAGGGGGTCAAACTATTCTCCAAAGTATTAGAGGGCAGGACAAGAAACAATGGTTGGAAATTGATTAAAGAAAGAAGCAACCTGGAATTAAAGAGAAACTTCCTAACAGTGAGGACAATTAATTAGCTGACGTGGCGCAGCAGTTAGAGTGCAGTACTGCAGGCCACTTTAGCTGACTGTGTTCAGCAGGTCAGCGGTTCAAATCTCACTGGCTCAAGGTTGACTCAGCCTTCCATCCTTCCGGGGTAGGTAAAATGAGAACCCAGATTGTTGGGGGCAATGTAAATATATACATTGCTTATTGGTGTACACCGCTTAGAGAGTGCTCGCACTTAAAGCGGTATATAAGTCTCATAAATAAATAAATAAATAAATAAATAAATAACCAGTGGAGCAGCTTGCCTTCAGAAATCATGGGTGCTCCATCAGTGGAGATTTTTAAGAAGAGATTAGTCTGAAATGATATAGGTTCTCCAGCTTGAGCAGGGGGTTGGACTAGAAGACTTCCAAGGTCCCTTTCAGCTCTATTCTATTCTACTAGAGATTAAGGTCTTAATCCCCTTTGCACTGACAACTTTGCTTTATAAGCATGGAGGCACTTTGCACCCCAACTGAGGAATTAAAAAATCAACTTATTTGTCCTCCTTTGGGGATGAATGAGTTCAAGCCAATTTTTAGAGACTGACCTGCTGTACCTGCTGCTTAACTTGCAAACATCCATCATATATCTTCTTGATTACTATTTTACTACACAAAGTAGAATTTTAGTAATGTTCTGAAATAGATATTAAAGATTGTGAGCAGAGTTCCATCCCATTCTTCAACTTCCTTTCCTTGCTCATTCTTGCTCTATCCTGCTATTTCAATCATAGATTTCATTTGATCTCCATTTATCTATCATTTAATTATTGATAGCCCTTTCATTCATTAAAATGGATGTAAACAGCATAGCAATAATTAGCAGTAATAATTTCTGTTATCATATTGTATGGTATCATATGCATGGTATCATATGGTAATGCATTTGTCATTATCAAAAAAAAACCAAACTTCTGAGAAGTATTAATGAAAGATTGTTATTTTTTTTATTTTACTTCTGTACTGGTTTGCAGTGAATGGAAACTGGGGTCCATGGCAGCCTTGGAGTGCATGTTCAGCTTCTTGTGGTGCTGGGGAAAAGATCCGATCACGATTGTGCAACAATCCACCTGTCTCTAACAATGGACGTCTTTGTCCTGGAGATGAGGCGCAAATATCCAGGTGTAACATTCAGGCTTGTCCAGGTACCTGTGCATACCCAAGTTTATGTCTCAAATGCTGGAGAGAAGGAGAAACACTTTATGTTATGGGCAACTCACAAATCATTATTGGTGCTACTTTCCAAATAAGAAGAAAGTATATTCCGAATCCTAATCTGACAATAATTTTTCATAAATAAAACTAGATATCAAAGTTTTCCTATATGAATTACTACTAAATTGACAGTAAACTACATTGTCATAATAGACATTTGCTTTAATGAGTCTTTACTCTTGGATTTAAATGGCATGAGGTGGAGAGGTTAATGATTATTGGAACTGTAGCAGCTTTAAGAGAAAATGTACACGTTTCTTAGGCAAATGACAATTTGAGATGGAAGGTGCTATTGTCAATCTTGTCTTTTATTGTAATGAAGGCTGATCCTATCTATTCGCTGAATGCATTCAACACTATTATAATCAGCAATGATACATGTTGAAATTTGTAATGTAAATCCTTTACTATTTAGGACTTTAGAGCTGGACTATATTCTAAATAATGCAGAGCTGGTGTGATTGCATGTTTCCTTCCATTATCTTTTTTTTTCATATTTTCAATAACAACAAAAATCATCTTGCACATTAACACATATTGGAAGACAGTTACCATGTTACTCTTTAAAATACAGAAAAGGAAGAGGGAATAAAGAGACATAGCATCAGCTCTACTTCTCTTGAATTTGATGTTCAAATGAGAACATAGAAGGGAATGGGAATAGCTAAGAAAAGTCCATATCTATAAAAGATCCTTTACCCGAAGGCAAATATAGTAGAAAGAATTAAGTTTTATTAAGTTTGATAAGTTTTATCAAAACTGCCAAAATGTTTGAACTATTGGCACCTTAAGAATTCTGAAAAATAGAAAGATAAATATTCATATAAGGCTGCCATGGTGGGCAAAGCCAAACACAAGAGAGAGTTTTGTAGATAATGAATTAATGAACTAAATTAGCAAATGCTGAGTGATTGCTCCTGGGGAAATTACAGGGTTATTTTCCTCTGAGCCTATGGTTACAACATTTTCACCAACCAACCACTCAATACCTAATCTTGTTTTATGTATGTTTCTGTTTAAAGAAACCTTATTTAATATACCTAATTTTAGCACAAAAATGCAAAGAATGTGAATTAAACAGATGGTGAAAAGAACACTAGTTTATAGTACTAAAGCTGAAACAGGAAGACAGCATCATCTTGTTCAACCTCAGTTGGGAACATGTGAGCCGGTTAACTAAATTTGTTATCACCCTGTGCATGTCTGTGAGTGATTACAAAAGCATCGTTTTTTTGCGGTTACAAATACATTTTAGCAAGGAGGTGAATTCACAAACATGGAATGTGTGGATAATGAGAATTGGAGTGCATATTTCTTTCTCTTGTTCAGGATCAGTAAACACCCTCCCACACACACACACAGGTTTCCAGCAAATAGGATTGACTTATTAGATCATTCCTGTTCTGTGTAATATATCTCTTTCTGGGTTGCTCTTTTTTCTCTCCATATGACTTCCACGCATAAATAGTTTCTATCTTTCTTGGCATCTTTAATGGTTCCAATTCTTTTCTCTTTTTGCTTCAGTTTTCAGCTTGCACCAAAGCATACTGAAGAAGAAAGGAAAGGAAGATAGTTGCAGGCCCAAACTCTGATGTTTTCTAGCTGTCAAAGGCAGTGATATTTTAATCTTTTAATTGGGCTAAGTATTGTTACTTACTTACTAGCAAATACAAGTAGTCCTTATTTAGCAACTGCATCATTTAAAGGCTGAAAAAGTAGTTTTGTGACCAATGTACCCATTTATGATAGTTGTAGATCTGTAAAGCAAAGGAGAACAAAAGTAAGATCATGTGCACAAATGTTGTTTCACTTAGTGACCACTTTGCTTTCCCACCAAGTTGCTAGTCCTATTGTGGTCACTAAATGAGGACTACCTGTATTATGTTACTGACTCAGTGGATAGCTTTATTCGGGACACATTTTAAGCTCCTGGACAGAAAGACACTAGAGCACCTGACTTCTAATACTGCAGCAGATCCTTGATATTTATTGGTATTATAAGCACTTGGACTAGTATATTCTATTTTCATAATTATAGCAGAGATATACTGAATTTTAGAATTAGTTCTGTTATGTCCCGAGCCTTGCAAATGGCTCGGGGCGTTTGCAGGCGGTCCTGGGCAGGTGCAAAGCTGCCCGGGACCAGACAGGCTGTCGCCAGCGCCGTGCGCATGCGCGGGTGCTGGCGTGGGAAAAGTATCGCATTGACCCGGGAAATGTCTATATAAGAAGCTGAGAGGTTTTGGGAGCTGCTGAAGCCATCTACTTGTAAGCTGAACGCAGAATAAAGAAAACTGAGAACTACAACTGCTTCTTGTGTCTTACATTTCCGCGAAGGACTCAACACTGGCGACGAGGGTGGGATGCCTTACATCGCCTGGAAAGGAAGAAGTGTAAGCTTACCCAAGTGAGTCCTGAGCGGCGGAACGATGTCGACTCGGCAGCTACTCGCCAATCCAGTGCGCATTCGGGGGTAGGCTGGCTGATAGACCCGTCTCCTGAAGATGGCAAAGGTTGGAAGGCTTTCAGAGTTCAACGTCTCACATCCAGAGCGGTGGGAGTCCTACGTAGGCAAACCAAGTGAGGGAAGAGAGCTTGAAGGCTGCCACCCTGCTTTGTGTTTGCGGTCAAGATGCCTTCGAAATCGCAGAAAACCTTGCAGCACCTGTTCCAGTAGAGTCTGTCAGCTACGCAGATCTGAAGAAGCTACTGAAGGAGCACTTCCAGCCCAAGATGTCCGTCATCGCATGGCGCCACACCTTCGAGCAGAGGGATCAACGATCCGGTGAGTCGGCCAAAGAATACATCGCCGCATTAAGGAAGGCCGCCAAGCACTGCGAGTTCAAGGACCTCGAAGAACGACTGAGGGACCGATTCGTGTGCGGGTTAAGGCATCGAGATCTACAACAGAGACTTTTCGCTAAAGAAGAATTGTCCTTCCAAGATGCCTTAAGAGAAGTCACCGCAGAAGAAGCAGCAGGCGGCGCCGTCAAGAACATGCGGCCGATCAGAAACAGTCCAGAGGTTGCATCCGTGCACCAGGAAGACGTCCAGGGGAACTCCGAGGAGGATCCGGACGAGGAAGTCGACCGTCTCCACCCCACGAAGGAAGGAAATCAGAAGGGAAGCTCTTCAGCTCCACTCAAGTGCATCGGCTGTGGAGGTCGCCACAGGAGAACCGACTGCAAGTTCCGCTCCGCTACCTGCCGGGCATGCGGCAAACAAGGACACATTGCAGCTGTGTGTCTGGGCCGACGAAAGGTACAACCTCAGGAAGAACTGCACCTGAAAGGTACCAGGGTCCCCAGCCAGAATAGGGTAGGGTTTTGCGCTTCGCGAAGAAGCATCCTTAGGACAGGCACACACAAGCCCATTAAGAAAAAACTGTCACTCAAGGTGAAGCTACAAGGGGTTCCATTAACTATGGAACTAGACACAGGGTCTGCCCTTTCAATCATCTCCTTGCATACATTTAGGAAGATTTGTTCCGGAAGTGGAACTCAGGCCAAGTTAAGGCCTTCTGACATTGTGTTAACAGATTTTCAAAATTCAAGAGTGTGTGTTAAGGGGGAGGCCACCCTTAACGTGCAATACAAGAATTTTGAAGGTCCACTAGACTTATTAGTAGTAGGGGGTGAACGAACGAGTCTCATAGGACTCGATTGGTTTGAGGCCCTGGGGATACACGTCACAGGACTCAACAGCTTACAAACACTCGACCTACAGGAAGTCTGCAAAGAATTTGCAGATGTTTTCAGCCCCCAGCTGGGCACATTCAAAGGACCCCCTGTGTCCTTAAAGCTAGACCCCACTGTCACTCCCATTAGAATTAAAGCAAGAAGGGTCCCTTTTGCTTTAAAGAGTAAAATTGACACTGAGTTAGACAAACTGATCCAACAGGGAATTCTAGAACCTGTTGATTCCAGTCCTTGGGAGACCCCCATTGTCACGCCTCTAAAGGCAAATGGGGACATTCGCATTTGTGCTGATTACAAATGCACTCTTAATAAGGCATTGCAGCAACATGCCTATCCTGTTCCTGTGGTCAGTCATATTCTGGCCTCCCTCAAGGGGGGCGCGTTTTTGCAAAGCTTGACCTAGCTCAAGCGTATCAACAGCTGCCTGTTGATGATGCTGCTGCTATAGCTCAGACTATTGTGACCCACAGGGGAGCCTTTAAGGTAAAAAGGCTACAGTTTGGAGTGAATGTCGCTCCTGGGATTTTCCAAAGCGTAATGGAAAACATACTACGGGGCATACCGGGGGTTTGCCCTACTTTGATGATGTCTTAATTGCAGGAGACTCCACACACATTCTAGCTGAAAGGCTAAGGCTGTTCTGTTAAGATTCAGGAAAACAGGCCTCAAGCTCAAAAAAGACAAATGCAAGATTGGGGTGCCTTCTACTGAATTTCTGGGGTTCAAAATTGACGCTGCTGGAATTCACCCTGCTGAATCCAAACTAACTGCTATTTTAGAAGCACCTAGGCCAAAGTCTAAGGCCGAACTTCAGGCCTTCCTGGGCCTCCTGAATTTCTACAATTCCTTCCTTCCACATAAAGCCAGTGTGGCTGAGCCTCTTCACAGGCTACTAGACAAGCAAGCAGTGTGGCACTGGTCACAAACACATGAGGCTTGTTTTAACAAAGTCAAGGCCTTGCTCACTTCTAACAGTGTACTTGCACATTTCAACGAGTCCCTTCCTGTGTGCATCGCTTGTGATGCGTCCCCTTACGGGGTAGGAGCTGTCCTGAGTCACCTCAGGTCTGATGGAACTCAGGTTCCTGTTGCATATTACTCCAGAACATTGTCTTCTGCTGAGTGCAACTACGCTCAGATAGACAGGGAGGCTCTGGCTGTTGTTGCTGGAATTAAAAAATTCCATGATTTTCTATATGGCAGGCATTTCACGGTCTTCACTGACCATAAGCCTCTGCTGGGACTGTTTACCACACGTAAGCAGACTCCCCAGATCATTTCCCCCAGAATGCTTAGGTGGTCTATTTTTTTGTCTGCATATGATTTTTCTTTACTCCACAAGCCTGGGAAAGAAATGGGCCATGCTGATGGCCTCAGTAGATTGACTCTGCCAGTAGTAGAAGCTGACCCTGCGCCAGCTGTCAACATTCTATCAATCCAAGCCTTGCCCGAGCTCCCTCTAGTGCCAGGGATGTTGCCGCTGAAACAGGTACAGATCACACACTTTCACGTGTCCGTTCCTGGGTTTTGTCTGGTTGGCCTGAGCACTGCCCTAGTCCTGAGTTTCAGAGTTTCTGGTCCAAAAGGAACGAGCTGTCCCTTTCTCAGGGTTGTCTGCTTTGGGGAAACAGAGTTGTCATTCCCACCTCAATGAGGACTAGGGTCTTAGAATCCCTCCACGAGGGTCATCCTGGCATTGTTCGTATGAAGGCTCTTGCGCGCAGCCACTTGTGGTGGCCTGGTTTAGATAAAGATATTGAGGCTAAGGTGCATGCATGCCACCTGTGCCAACGATCTTGCCCAGAGATGCCCCAAGCTCCCGTGCATAAATGGGAGGAAACGCAGTCCCCATGGTCTAGGGTGCACATTGACTACGCTGGGCCCTTTCAGGGCCAGTTCTTCTTGGTCCTTGTTGACAGCCATTCAAAATGGCTTGAGGTTGTACCTGTCTCATCCACCACCACTGCAAAGACTATTCAGGTACTGAGGGGGATTTTTGCTGCACACGGGCTTCCAGATGTCATTGTGTCTGACAACGGCCCTCAATTCACTTCCTCCGAATTCCAAGCTTTCTTACAGGCTAACATGATTCGTCATGCCACGTCTGCACCCTTCCACCCGTCCACCAACGGTATGGCTGAACGTATGGTGCGCATCACGAAGGACGCATTGAAAAGACTCACCTATGGGGACTGGCATCACAGGTTGGCTGACTTTCTCCTTTCTTATCGCACCACACCGTCTACTTCTACAGGGAGAAGCCCAGCTGAACTTCGTTGGGGGCGTCAACTTACTACTAAACTTGACCGGTTGCATCCGGACAGACTGCCTTCATCTACCTCACATCCTAGGGCACCTAGACAACTACTTGTGGGTGCCCCGGTTTGGGCTCGCAATTACGGGCCTGGTCATACATGGGTCCCCGCTTCTATTTCCAGGGTCACAGGTCCTCTCTCCTACGAGGTAGCCCTGGACAACGGTCATGTCCTGCGTCGGCACATCGACCAACTTCGCCCTAGGCGGGACCTTTCAGATGAGACTCCTGGGTCTTTTCCAGGGGGGGGACCCTTTGGAGCAAAGGGAAGGGCATGAGTTGCTGCCCATCTCCACTGATGGAGCCACTGACGGCCCATTTCAAGCTTCTGCAAGTGCTCCGAAAAGGAATTCATGGAGCTTACCCACACAACAGGCACTCACGCCTACTCCAGCCAGGGAGTCACCCCGGGGCATACTCACTTTCCACACACATCACACAACACTCCAGTCACGGAGGATACCCGGGAGCATCCCAACAAATCATTCCCCGAAAGAGAGCTGGCACACAATCCCCAGAGTTGGCCTGACCTTACCCTAATCCTACAGGGGGTCAAACTTACAGGGAGGTGGTCGAGGAACCAAGTCCCGACCGCAACACCTCTAGCCCAAATCAGGGAGTAACTGAGTTTTGGGAAGGTACAGAGACCCACACGAGCCCGGACACAGAACGGGGCTTAGGGATTGGACAGCCTCCTGACAGGTCTTGGACGGACCTAGGAGGTTCTATAGAGACGCCCAGCAGTGGCTATCACTTCAAGGGGCCCGAGGGCCTACAGCTAGGCAGGTCAACCAGGTCACAAAGTGACAGAAGCCCTGGCCTGACGAGCCCGGTGGGCGAGCAAGCAGGCCAGGCATCGGGGCAAAGTCCTTGGAAGGCACCAAGGCATGATAAGGGGAACAGGCTCTTGTCACCCCTCAGTCAGGGAACACCTGTCAGAAACCCAGAGCTGAGAAGGTCACAGAGAGCAAGGAAGTCTCCTAAATACTTAGAGGATTACATAACACTGCTGGCTAAACAAAAGCCAGGTAACGATAGGAGCACTGAGAAGCAGAACACTGCATAAAATAATGAGTATATGTTGGTAGTAGTTTTAGCCCGGGGGAAAGGGGTGTTATGTCCCGAGCCTTGCAAACGGCTCGGGGCGTTTGCAGGCGGTCCCGGGCAGGTGCAAAGCTGCCCGGGACCAGACAGGCTGTCGCCAGCGCCGTGCGCATGCGCGGGTGCTGGCGTGGGAAAAGTATCGCATTGACCCGGGAAATGTCTATATAAGAAGCTGAGAGGTTTTGGGAGCTGCTGAAGCCATCTACTTGTAAGCTGAACGCAGAATAAAGAAAACTGAGAACTACAACTGCTTCTCGTGTCTTACATTTCCGCGAAGGACTCAACAAGTTCTCTCACTGCAGATCTGCTATCCTTTGCTTCACTAGAAGACCAATTTTTGAGGTTAATATGTTCAGCTAAACTCAAAGAAGAATTTGGAAAATATTCAATGCTCCTGGCAAAATTTTGCATATTAATCTAAATGTTATTTATTATTTCTTTTTTAGTACAGCCACACAGAAAGTGTTAGAAAGTTATTTAAAATGCTGTGTAATCCAAGTGAAGTTACTTGTTGATCCCCCTCATTTGAAATAACACAAATTTACAAAAATCTGATGAGGTTTGAAAAAACAGAGATGTCTCTTTTGTGGTCAATGTTTGGAATGTTTTTTCCTTAAAATGTGGCAAAAAAACACAATGTGGTTTTACTTGTCAGAACGATTAATATACTTTGGTGTTTTGGCTAATTTCCTACTCAAATAATGGCATAAACCCCTGTCTGAATTCCTTTAGGAATACTCTGCTTTCTTTCCTGCCACATTTTGTTATGTTGGAACTAGTAAGCAGTGTTAAACAAGAGTCTCTTTTCACCTACAGGACTTTGCACCTTGTAAAATGATATCCCTCTAGAGATACCTGATCTGGTAGAATGATTATGTCTGAGAGATGTGCTATTTAATTGTATAGTTTGCTAATAGAGAGAGCACTGTGGACTCACACCAGCACTTGACACCTAAACCCATATTTTATTTAATTTTTAAAAATAGCATATGTCAGTGTAAGAGATTTCCCAGGCAGGCATATTACCAAACATAAGAAGATGTCCAGTAAAAAAAAAAGTCTCTCTAATCCAGCATTCATGATACCTATGGGAAATCCATAAATGCACTAACACAGAGTTTCTCAATCTTGGCAACTTTTAAGATCTGTGGACTTCAACTCCCAGAATTCCCCAGCCAGCTGAAGTGTATGTCCACAGATCTTAAAGTTGCCAAGGTTGAGAAACACTGCTTATTGATATTATTACTTGACCATTGATAGCAGTTCTCTCCATGAATTTGTCCAATTGCTTTTTTTAAACCATCATTAGAAAATGATTTCTAGAATTTAGTAGTGTATTTTGGAGAAAATTGCTTCCTTTGGCCTTCCTTTTCTTTTCCCCGCAGGTGGACCCTCACATGCTAGAGGAAGCGTCATTGGACATATTAATGATGTTGAGTTTGGAATCGCTTTCCTGAATGCTACCATAATAGATGGTCCAGATGAGGATATTACAAGTGTAGAAGCCAAAATTACAAATATCCCTCGGAATCTTGGTACAACTGTTCCTTTTATGCATTAAGATTTTATTTAGACTCATCAGATTTACACCATCTGTTTTAGTAGTAATATTATAAATCAAAATGAAAGGTCTATGTTTATCATGGCTATAACAGTGGATATCATCAAGTTTTCATTAAGTATAGAGCACATCTTATTTTTCCAAGAGCATAGAAGTTTTTAGAAAAAGCACAGCACAAAAGTAGTTGCAGGAACTAGGTAAAGCTAGTCTAGAGAAAAGAAGGACTAGGGGTGACAGTATTCCAGTATTTGAGGGACTGCTACAAAGAAGAGGGGGGTCAATGTATTTTTCAAAACATCAGAAGGCAAGACAAGAAACAATGGATGGAAGCTAATCAAGGAAAGAAACAACCTGGAATTAAGGAGAAATATCCTATCAGTGAGAACAATTAATCAGTGGAACAGCTTGCCTTCAGAAGTTGTGGGTGCTTCATCACTCACTTGTCTGAAATGGTATAGGTATAGGTATAGGGTCTGCTGCTTGAGCAGGGGTTTTAACTAGAAGACCTCCAAGATCCCTTCCAGCTGTATTCTGATTGATTGATTGATAGTTCAGACGTTGGAGGGCCTGTGTGGGTTTCAAATGGCATTTTGTCTAGGTAAAGGACTGCCATGACATTCAATAGCAGTATGGGAAAACCAGAAAGCAGGCAAACACATTGAGATCATTGTGCTTATATCAATACATTCTTTGTCATTTTGATTTATTCTATCCTTCTCATAAATTATTGGTGGCAGTCATGAACAAAGAAAAAAAAGTATTCACGATCTTCAAGTTTTGTCGGCCAAGTGTGAGAGGCAGTTGCTTCTAGGAAGTGATTAAGAAAAAATATTTTCCCAAAAATACAAATATCAAAAAGATGCTGTATTTATCATAATGTTATTCCCCACAAGGTCCTGTAATGAAAGTGCTGGTTTCTATTCTGAGTCCCATTTATTGGATAACAGCCAAGGAAATTGGAGAAGCTGTGAATGGCTTTTCACTCACCAGTGCAGTTTTCAAGCGGGAAACACAAGTAGAATTTGCTACTGGTTAGTAAAAATAAGATACATATGTTTGTTTTGCACAAGAAGCGAAATGTTTTCTTTAGAAGTGTTTACAATTAATTTCTATAGAATTCTTACCAAACTGATCAAAGGGAGAGGCAACCAGGAATTAAGGAGAAACTTCCTAACAGTGAGGACAATTAACCAATGGAACAGCTTGCCCCCAGAAATTGTGGGCACTCCATCCCTGGAGGTTTTTAAAAAGAGACTAGACAGTCATTTATCTGAAATGCTATAGGTTCTCCTGCTTGAGCAGGGGGTTGGACTAGAAGACCTCCAAGGTTCCTTCCAGCTCTATTCTATTCAATTCGATTCTAGAAAGAAGTGAACTTACAGAATGAACCCAGTGGCAGTAACACCTTGATAGCCAAATGTTGCTTTGTACTTTCCATATAGCAAATGTATACAAAATCTGTACACTAAGAAAAAGTATGTTTTAAAATATGCATATTGAAATGTACAATAAAATGTGGGTAACTTTTACTTTGTTGTTGTTAATTGCGAAGTCGTGTCCGACCCATCGTGACCCCATGGACAACGTTCCTCCAGGTCTTCCTGTCCTCTACCATCTTCTGGAGTCCATTCAAATTCACACCTACTGCTTCAGTGACTCCATCCAGCCATCTCATTCTCTGTCGTCCCCTTCTTCTATTGCCCTCAATCTTTCCCAGCATTAGGCTCTTCTCCAGTGAATCCTTCCTTCTCATTAGGTGGCCAAAGTACTTGAGTTTCAACTTCAGGATCTGGCCTTCTAAAGAGCAGTCGGGGTTGATCTCTTCTAGGACTGACCGGTTTGAACGCCTTGCAGTCCAAGGGACTCGCAGGAGTCTTCTCCAGCACCATAGTTCAAAGGCCTCAATTCTTTTGCGCTCAGCCTTTCTTATGGTCCAACTTTCACAGCCATACATTGCAACTGGGAAAACCATGGCCTGGACTATACGCACTTTTGTTGGCAGGGTGATGTCTCTGCTTTTTAGAATGCTGTCTAGATTTGCCATAGCTTTCCTCCCCAGGAGCAAGCGTCTTTTAATTTCTTGGCTGCAGTCCCCATCTGAGGTGATCTTGGAGCCCAGAAAAATAAAATCTGTCACTACCTCCATTTCTTCCCCATCTATTTGCCAGGAATTGAGAGGGCCGGATGCCATGATTTTGGTTTTCTTAATGTTGAGTTTCAAGCCAACTTTTGCACTCTCCTTCTTCACCCGCATCAAGAGGCTCTTTAGTTCCTCTTCACTTTCTGCCATTAGAGTGGTATCATCTGCATATCTTAGGTTGTTCATATTTCTCCCAGCAATCTTAATTCCAACTTTTGATTCATCTAGCCCTGCCTTTCTCATGATGTGCTCTGCATATAAGTTAAATAGGCAGGGCGACAGTATACAGCCTTGTCGGACTCCTTTTCCAATTTTGAACCAATCAGTGGTTCCGTGTTCGGTTCTCACTGTTGCTTCTTGACCCGCATATAGGTTTCTCAAGAGACAAATGAGATGGTCTGGTACTCCCATCTCTTTAAGAACTTGCCACAATTTGTTGTGATCCACACAATCAAAGGCTTTTGCATAGTCAATGAAGCAGAAGTAGATGTTTTTCTGGAACTCCCTAGCTTTCTCCATGATCCAGCGTATGTTGGCAATTTGATCTCTAGTTCCTCTGCCTCTTCGAAATCCTGCCTGTACTTCTGGTAGTTCTCGATCCACATACTGCTGGAGTCTAGCTTGTAGGATTTTAAGCATAACTTTACTAGCATGTGAAATGAGTGCAATGGTGCGATAGTTTGAACATTCTTTGGCATTGCCTTTCTTTGGAATTGGAATGTAAACTGACCTTTTCCAATCCTGTGGCCACTGTTGAGTTTTCCAAATTTGCTGGCAAATTGAGTGTAGCACTTTTACTGCATCGTCTTTTAAGATTTTGAATAGCTCAGCTGGAATACTGTCACCTCCACTAGCTTTGTTGTTGCTCAGATTTTCTAAGGCCCATTTCACTTCACATTCTAGGATGTCTGGTTCGAGGTCAGTGACCATCTCATTGTGGTTATCTGGGATGTTAAGCTCATTCTTGTATAGTTCTTCTGTGTAGTTTTGCCATCTCTTCTTAATCTCTTCTGCCTCTGTTAGGTCTCTGCCATTTTGGTCCTTTATCATGCCCATCTTTGCATGAAACGTTCCCTTCATATCTCCAATTTTCTTGAAGAGATCTCTGGTCCTCCCTATTCTGTTGTTTTCTTCTATTTCTTTGCACTGTTCATTTAAGAAGGCATTCTTATCTCTTCTAGCTACTCTCTGGAATTCTGCATTCAATTGGGTGTATCTTTCTCTTTCTCCTTTGCCTTTCGCTTCCCTTCTTTCCTCAGCTATTTGCAAAGCTTCCTCAGACAGCCATTTTGCTTTCTTGCATTTCTTTTTCTTTGGGATGGTTTTAGTTGCTACCTCTTGTACAATGTTGCGAACTTCCATCCATAGTTCTTCAGGCACTCTGTCTATCAGATCCAGTTCCTTAAATCTATTTGTCACCTCTACTGTATATTCATCAGGAATATGATTTAGTTCATACCTGAGTGGCCTAGTGCTTTTCCCTACTTTTTTCAATTTAAGCCTAAATTTTGCAACGAGAAGCTCATGATCTGAGCCACAGTCAGCTCCTGGTCTTGTTTTTACTGACTGTATAGAGCTTCTCCATCTTTGGCTGCAGAGCACATAGTCAATCTGATTTCTATATTGACCGTCTGGTGATGTCCATGTGTAGAGTCGTCTCTTGGGTTGTTGGAAAAGAGTGTTTGTTATGACCATCGTATTCTCTTGACAAAATTCTATTAGCCTGTGCCCTGCTTCGTTTTGTACTCCAAGGCCAAACTTGCCTGTTATTCCGGTTATCTTTTGGCTTCCTACCTTAGCATTCCAATCCCCCATGATGATAAGGACATCATTTTTTGGTGTTAATTCTATAAGGTGCTGTAGGGCTTCATAGAACCGGTCAATTTCATCCTCTTCAGCACCAGTGGTTGGGGCATAGATTTGGACTACTGTGATATTGAATGGTTTGCCTTGGATTCGAATTGAGATCATTCTGTCATTTTGGGGATTGTATCCCAGTATTGCTTTTCCTATTCTTTTATTGACTATGAAGGCTACTCCATTTCTTCTGAAGGATTCTTGCCCACAGTAGTATACCTGATGGTCATCTGAGTTAAATTCACCCATTCCTGTCCATTTTAGTTCGCTGATTCCTAAGATGTCGATGTTCAGTCTTGTCATCTCTTTTTTGACTACGTCTAGCTTGCCTTGATTCATGGATCTTACATTCCAGGTTCCTATGGAGAAAAAATCTTTACAGCATTGGACTTTCCTTTCACCACCAGATATATCCACAGCTGAGCGTCCTTTCGGCTTTGGCCCAGTCGCTTCATTCTTTCTGGCGCTACTAGTACTAGCCCTCTGCTCTTCCCCAGTAGCATATTGGACACCTTCCAACCTGAGGGGCTCATCTTCCAGCGTCATATCTTTTTTCCTTTTAGTACTGTCCATGGGGTTTTCATGGCAAAGATACTGGAGTGGTTTGCCATTTCCTTCTCCAGTGGATCACATTTTGTCAGAACTCTCTGCTATAACCTGTCCGTCTTGGGTGGCCCTGCACGGCATAGCTTGTAGCTTCATTGAGTTACGCAAGCCCCTTTGCCACGTCAAGGCAGTAATCCAACTTTTACTTTATGGTTTTAAAAAAGAATCCACAAGCTAGTATGAAAAGTATGAAACAATTAGAATAAAGTGGAAATTGTTAAATTTATGCAAATTGGCAACTGGGTCAGAAAGGTAGGTGCATTAGTAGGTGCCTGTAATTTTTTTTAATGCTTGAATAAATATGATTTCGGTATTTTTGGATACCGATTTCCTGTAATCATTAGCAAATACATATTTCAAGAAATGCAGTTTTACAGCCATTTATTTCTAGACTAAATTGTCCATGCCAATTCATTTCACACTTAGGGTGCCTTATGCAAATATACCTCATGTTAATGCCATTCATTCATCAGAACTATTGTTGAAATCTACAGGGGAGCTTCTACGAATGACTCATGTTGCCCGTGGTTTGGATTCAGATGGTTCTTTACTCTTGGATGTTGTCATCAGTGGCCACATACTACAGCTACAGTCAACAGATGATGTTAATGTAAAAGTAAGTCAAGCCATTACTGCAATCATAGCTATAAATTATTAAGACATTCTTTGCTATATACATTAGTCAACCATATTCAACCATATGTCATATTAAGGTGTATATGTTGAAGAGATATTGTAGGAACAAGTGAACAATTTCATGGTCTGCCAAAACAGAATGTTATTAAGTTTTGCCCCATATTGTTGATTTTTTTTCTCCTAACTTTGCCATACCATAGTAAGTATTGAAACTGACTGTGTTACATGCAATTCTTATTTATTTTAAACCAGTCATTTTTCTTTTTCTGTCCCATGTCTCCAGCAAGCTTGTGAAGTCTTGGACCTTTGTTCCCTGAAGGCTGTGCACTGTTTTGAGGGCCACTATTCATTAGCATTCTGCTTGCTACTTAAGACAGAATCTTTGGCTTCTTTAGCATTTCTGAAATTTGTCAAAGATCTAGTATGATAAAACATTGCCACAAAGATAATTGTCTAAAATGTATTTGAATGCACTGTCCAAGGATTGGTCAGGCAACAAAATATTGTTTTTAGAAATGCCAAATAATGCATTTAATAAATATTATTTAATGAATATAATGCATAAAAAACATTCTTTCATGTGGTGGATTGCTTCCATTCTAAAGATATGCCTTCATTGGAACTTCTATTTAGCAGTTGCTTTGTCTAGTAGCTATTGTGTTTCTGTCATCCTATAAAGTCTATTTGTTTCTTATTTAATGATGAAATTACGTCTGGAGAAAAAAAGGCTGTTGTTTCAGAGATTATGCGTGGATGGATTTTGATGCACATAACTTTTACTTTAGATATTATTCTAAAATAGGTGCTCTATCAAAAGTCTGAACCTGTAGAGTAGTGGGTTCAAAACTTCCTCTCCCAGAACCCATCTGGGCCTTCATACCCTAGCCCCACCTCTTCCTTTGAATAGCAAACTTGATCATTCCTTCTGTTGCAATCAATTTTTTTGGGGGGGATGGGATATCTCACTTGGCATCCGCTCCCTAATTCCGGTTGTGGGAGAGATGCAGTAGTTCCTAGGGTTGCTTTTTTTGGCGATTTAAAAAAAAAAACTGGTTTCCATGATGACGCCTTCTGTCTATGTAATATTGCACAATTGTGGCTTGAGGATTCAGAATTGTTTTTAACTTTAAATATTAAAATCCAAACACTGAGTGTTGAAGCTTATCTAATTCTGTAGTTCACAATATATTACACATAACTTAATTAAAAAGAAATTGTAATGAAAAATATTGATGTATGCATTCTAAAAATCACGAACACAGCCTGAAGTACACTTCTGTAATTTGCACAGAGAAATAAGTACATGACAGTGTAGTGTTAAAGTCTCAAAAAACAGAAACGAAATCTAGTACAATATTTCTCTCTAGGCAGTGTGCCTGTTTCTACAGAAATAGAAACCTCCTGAATCAAATGTTCATTTACTTCAATTACTTGGGCTCTTTCCAGCCGTGGGAAGATCCCATATTAATCAAAAGTTGTTGGACAGGGAGCTTCCGGTGGATCTGCGCGCGCGATGGCGGCTACTTTGTAGCCGTCCTCCTGGGTAAGTGTTTGAATCGCTATGAACAGCGGACATCAGCTGTTCAGCGGTTCAAAAACCCCCTCCCAGGCAAAGGGGGGGGTAGAGAGGTGTCTGAATAGTGGTAGAGCCTCTTATGCACCCTCAAAGTTTTTTTGGGGGGGGGGGGTTAAAAGAGTGCTCCCACGGAGTTCAGACTGTCTCTACTTCCCAGCTGCTTTTGTCCCTAGGGACAAAACAAGCCGCTGCAACCACCTCCGCGATTAAAGTTAATTGGTGAGGGTTTTTTTAGAAGCGGACAGAGCTGAGTAGAGGATTTAGTTTTTGCTTTCTTGGATTTTATTTGGATTTTAAGTTTAAAGATTTATTTTTACTTTTATATTCCATCTTTTTATTTTTTTTTTCCTTTGTTGAAAGGGAAAGTAAAATGGCGATCGGCAAGCCTTTCGGTGTTTTTTTTTTCGGAAGGTAGAATGGCGACTGGCAGGCTTTTTACGGTTTCTTTTTTCCTTTTCCCTTTTCCTTTTTTTTGTTTTTTTTTTAATGATTGGAATGGAGTGTTAGTATTATTATTTTTGTACTTTTTTGGTTTGTTTTTTGTACTGTTTGTATTTTTAAAAAAATGGAATGGATTTTTTTCTATTTAATTATTCTTTTTTCTTTCTCTCTTTTCTTTTTTTTGAACTCCTTTTTTTATTATAATCTCCTCTTGAAGGATTTTTTTTTTTTTATTTTATGGAGTTAACTTCTTTTTTTCCTTTGTTTAATTTTTGCAATTTCTAAGAAGGAGTAAAGATTTTTTTAAGATGGCTCCAAAGCGTCCAGTAATCCCTACAGCTTCTAAAGTGGCTTCTTCTTTGGTGTCATCATCAGCGCAACAACTTAAATTAATAGCCTCATCTTCTTCTTTGCCACAGTCAACAATGGTGAAGGATTTGCAAGATATGATGGGAGATGTTATACTTCAAATTAGGGGAGAAATGAAAGAGATTCTAGAGGAAAACAATATGACTTTGAGGCAAGAGATAGTTTTGGCTTTAAAAGGAGTTGCCTCTGTTCTTGAAAAGTTGAATTCTCGCGTAGAAGAAGTAGTAGAAAAAGTGGAATTGATGGAGGAAAAATTTGAAAGTATGGAAAAAGAGATGAAAAATTTTCAAGATGAGATTCTTATGCTTCAATATAAACAAATGGAATATGCTTTAAGAATCAGAGGTTTGGGTGAGTCTGTGCAAGGAAATCTGAGACAGATGGTTGCAAAGGACTTTGCTGTGATTTTGAATAGAGAAAAAGAGGAAATACTTAGTGAAATTGAACAGACATTTAGAGTTAATTCTATGGTGGCAGAGCAAAAGAATTTGCCAAGAGATGTGGTAATTTACTTTGGGAAAAGATCCCTGCGCAATGAAATTATACAAGCTTTTTATAAGAAGAGGTTTCAAATTGCTTCACAAATTGTTATAATTTTAAAGGAGATCCCATCTAAAATTTTAAGAAGAAGAAAGGAGTTTGCTTTTTTAGCAGACGAACTTAAAAAGAGACAAATTTTGTTTAGATGGGATGTTCCGACTGGAATGGTGGTGAATTACCTGGGGATACGTTATAGTCTTAATACTGTTTCTAAAGCAAAAGACTTTTATACTTCGGTCCTGGGGGTATGTTCATCGCCACCTATCACGTTTAAAGCTTTGGAAGATAAAAAGGCAGAATTGCAATCTGAAGTGCTTACACTTATGAAAATTGGGAAACTTCAGTTTGAGGGGCCTCAACAAGTAGAGATGGAGGAGCAGAAGACAACCGGTGTAACATACAATTGTAAAGAAAAGGATCAACAGAAGAAGGTCAAGGAAGTTTCACAAGTATTGGTTCCTGAGTTTGTGGGAGAACCAGGACTTACAAATTTTTTGGAGCTACCTTTAAGGGCAGATTTTAAAGTACTTCTTTCGAGATTTATGGACAAGAGAGACTGATAAGGATTGTGTTTACAGTGGATGGAACTGGCTATTGGAGAGAAGATTATGGAAATCGAATGAAAATTTTTAGATAAGAAGTTTAAGTTTAAGTATTTAGAAGACTATTGAGATTGCGGGAGAACTAAGATTTAACTTTTTTGGAATTACCTTTAAGAGGTTTATGGATAAGAGAAGGAATGTGTTTACTGTGGAGGAATTTGTTATTGGTAAAGATTTAAACAGGTATAAGGGAATTTTAATGTTTTAAGTTATATTTATGGGATCTATTATTATTATTATTTTTTAGAGAAGCTAATTTGTTTAATTAAACGTATTTAGATTTGTTTAGGATTTATATGTTTTTTAAGTTTTTTCTTTTCTTGATAGGAGAGAAGATTATGGAGATTGAACGAAAATTTTAGATAAGAAGTTTAAATTTAAGTATTTAATAACTCATACTGAAAGTTTAACTATTCAAAAGAGTATCCAGTCTTAACGGTATAATGAATGTTTATATGCTTATTTTTGTGCTCTAGAGTAAAGAAAGAGGGAGATTAGATCTTATATTGTAGGTATGGATATTTAAAGAAAGTAATGTTTAAATTTGTGTTTTGGGGATTCTATATAGAATGATGGATAATAATATAAGTACAATACTAGAAAATGTTTAAAGTATATTATAATGTGTGTTTAATGTTTGCAACTATTATGTTTTAGAGAAGATAATTTGTTTAATTTAAGGTAGTTAGATTTGTTTAGGATTTATATGTGTTTTAAGTTTTTTTCTATTTTTCATTTTCTTTGAAAATTTTAATTAAGCCTGTACTCAGCTCTGGGAAGGTTGAGGGAGGGTATGGGAGGTTTGGGGAAGATGGGGGAGGGTACGGGAGGGTGGGGGTTTGGGGAAGGGATTTGTTCTATAAAATTTAAAACTTTCAATAAAAAAAAAAAGTTGTTGGACAGATTATAAAAGCCCTGTTTTATTGCCATTCTCTTTCCTTAGGCTTCTTCCAAGTTCTGCTCTTAATTTTTTTAAACTACCAATATTTCTTTATTTCCAGCAGAGGGAGATGTTGAGATATCTGACTCCTCATGTAACCAAGATCATTTCTGTCTTCTGTGGATGTGATTTAATTCTGTAGGGATAGCACAAGGATACTGTCCCAACAGGAACCAACCACTGGGAATAAATAAATAACTGGTGACATATTACGTTGCTAGGACACTGGCTACTGTGAAAGGATAAATAAGTCTTTGAGAATTGTTTTGGGGTTTGGGTGTAAAAGCACCAGATAGTGTTCTTTCTTCTTTTTAAAGAAAATACACAAGTTCCTTATTGTAAGTCATCTTCTGTTTATTGATCTCCCTCAAGGTAGTGCTGAATTTCTTTCCAGTGTAGATTAGCATATATTGTCAGGACAATTAGTAGCAAGGAATCTGGATATTTTCAAATGTGTAGACAAATTTGGTGGCTATCTGAACTAGTCCCTGCAGTTTTCTTGGCAAGCTTTTTTTTTTTTTCAGAAGTGTTTTTGCCCTTGCCTGCTTACCTCTGATTGAGAGAGAGTGACTGGCCCAAGGTCATCCAACTGGCTTTGTGCCCAAGGAAAGGCTAAAACCCACAGCCTCCAATTTTTAGCCTGGTGCATTAAAGTACATTTCTAGTTTATTCCAAAAGTCAAAGGTAAACATGGAAGTTTGGCTTTTGCCATTAATTCCTGTACTAAGCATAAAACACTGATTTCATCCCCCTGGAAAACAAATAATTGGGATTAGTACCAATCTGATCAAATTGTTTAAACCACAAATCTACATAAGTATCATTTGAACTTTTAAATAGCAACCCTTCCTTAATTGTAGATGATTGTGAATTTTTGCATGCCGAACAAAGAGAGTTCTGTTAGTAGTTTCTTCAATTTGAAGCTGTGATATTCATTTTAGGATTATACAGAAGATTACATTCAAACAGGCCCTGGTCAGCTTTATGCTTACTCCACTCGGCTCTTCAGCATAGATAGCGTCAGTATACCATACACTTGGAACCATACAATTACCTACAATCAAAATCGTGGGAAAATGCCTTCCCTGGTTGAAACACTTCAAGCTTCTTCTATTAAAACAGAATATAGCCCACATGAAGAAGCTCTGACTTTTAAAATTGATGCTTCCATTACAAAAGGTATGGATTTTGAGAACGATATATACACAATTTATACCAAAAATATGTGCTAATTCTTTTCCTTCTTTACAATTTAGGTAAGATCAACGTGAAAAACTGTCAGTAAAAAAAATGAGGCAATCCATATGCTAAAACTTAATATAATTACATTTAACTAAATAAAAACCAATTCAAGTAAAAGACTTTATAATGGTTGCACACAGACTTAGAAATCTTTGGCAGTAATCATGCGCTTATAAAAGATTTACTATCTTACCTTTTGCTTATTTTGTAAATAAAGTTTTTTCAAGATACAACCATCCTTTGAGAAGTTATGACCTAATCCATCCTGGCAATTTTGGGTACATTTGATCAATGGATACCAAACATGAATTAGTCATTGGCCAGCATAAATTTCCTTAATTCGCGCTGGCCTTTTGCATCTTCCTAAAAGATTGAAAGTTACCTTTTTTTCAATACTAATGAAGACAGAATGTCTCCTGTAAACATGACATTTGCCCTGGTAGCTTCAGTTGTTTGGGGGTGATGTTCTTTTCTTACGGTCATCTTCAATACAAATGTTATTTTGGACTTAATTTTTAAAATGTGTTTATAGGACACACCGTGTACTTTTTGGGTAAATATTTTAGTTCTGAATAGAAACATTTTCAACTAAGATGCACAGCAAGTCTATTAAGGATTGCCATAATAGAAAAAAAAATAAAATTCCACTAGCCCAACTGTCTTCTCAATGGAGAATTTGCAGAATAACAGAATTAGAAGGGACTGTGGAGGTTTTCTAGTCCAACCTCCTGCTGAAGCAGGGACCCTACATACCATTTCAGATAAATGGTTGTCCAATCTCTTCTTTAAAACATCTAGTGATGGAGCACCCATATCTTCCAAAAACAAGCAATTCCACTGATTAATTATTCTAACTCTTTGCAATATATGGTAACCTTGACAGATAGCAATTAAACAGTCTAATGAAAGATCTTAACCTGTCATTTATCAGTGCAATTGCTCCATCATCAAGTAATGTTTTATCATTATGATTGCTGTAGTTAAAATCTACTTCCATGCCATTTCATACATCAGTTCTATTTTTTACTTCAGGAGCAACAAAAAAGTTGCTTCCATCTTGAGGTAACTGTCTTCTGAAAGATATTTGATGATAACAGTAACAACTTGTGTCAATTTGATTAACCATTCACTTTTCCCACAGGAGACCACAGCAACCAATGCCCTCATGGGTTTAGTTTGGATTCTTCTGGTCCCTACTGTTCAGGTGAGAAGATCCCAGCAACCTGACCATTGCAGAAATTGCTGCACACCAGATAATTTTCCTTCCTCTTTCATGGACTGCTTTTCTCCCCTTTCACTAATCAAAACAAAAAGATACTAAAGTACTGTTGGTGTAAATGTCCTTACAGATGTTTATTCAAAAAAAGGTTATTCTCAGTGATGGAAAAATCCAAACATTGTCCAAGGAAATGTACTGGCACTTATGACTGAAATGCTGAAATTACTTTTACAACACATCTGAATGCTGAGCTCCCAGCGTTAGCATATAACATGTTCTTTTAAATCAAACTGAATTTATCCTTATTGACTTGCTTTCTACTTGGTGAAGTGAGTTCAAACAGCATCTTCAATATGGGTAGAATTTCAGAATGATGGTGCTTTCTTTTCTTTACTTTTGTAACATTGCTAGCATTGTGGAAATTTCTTGCTTGTGAGGAATAGAATCTGGGGAAGTGAAAGGTGAACCTCTAGCAGATTCTATGCAGCTGCTGGACTATAGATTGTACATTTACATACTTAGTTACCTGTTAATTATTTTGTGTTTTTTATCATTAGATGAAGATGAGTGTATAACTCAAAAACCATGTCCCCATATATGCCACAATGTTGTAGGAACCTATTACTGCTCCTGTCCCAAAGGCCTTACCATATCAGCAGATGGAAGAGCATGTCAAGGTAAGCATCACTTTCTGAAATCTCTTGGAGGGCAATCAGTGTCCATGAAATCTAGGTGAGACCAAGGAATAGCTTCTCCAGAGTGAAGAACCACCATAACTTCTCCAGTCCAGTTCTACTACCTCATGAGCAATTTTTTGTTGTTCTTAATTAGGGAATTAGGGACTCAAAAACAATGATGGAGAGCAAAGGAGCCATAGATTGAAAATAATAAAGTGGTTTTCTCTAGGACCAGAGGGTAACACAATAACTGATAAGCTTCAACAAATTTCTTGGATTAAGCCTTTTTATGCTTCTTCTGTACACTATCTTTTCCTGAGAAAATGGATGCTGCTTCTCTCATGATGATATATTGAGATATGTTTATGCTTCAATAGAACCTGTATTGCCATTTGAACTATATTATACTTCTGTATTGCGATTTAATGCAGATATTGATGAGTGTGCCTTAGCGAGGCATTCATGCTTGGTGGGTCAAGACTGTGAGAACATTATTGGCTCATATCGCTGTGTGATTCAGTGTGGAATTGGTTTTAGAAGAACACCAGATGGATTGAGTTGCCAAGGTATGGAAATGACTATATGCATTAAACATTGTTATTAAACATTGCCTAATGCTTCATTAAATAATACTTTCATGGGGATAAGGTGTTCCCTAGAATAGTAAGGAACAGACTGAAATAAATGGACTGAGATTTTGCTTTCTCACAATGTGGTTTTCTGATAAGTTTTTTTTTATAATTTCCAAGTCTTCGATATTATTAATAGTCTTCCTGATTTCAATCTCACAACTTCTACTTGTGCCTTTTAACTGCATTGAGCTGAAAATTCAACAATCATTACATTACATAGCACCATTCTCATGGGACATTTCCAGTCTTCAATTTCAAAGCATTTGATGTCTGTGCTGCCATTCAGGAATAACTTAGGCAAAGTTTTAGACTCATGATTCTGTCCCTGAGGCACAAACATGACTCAATAATTGATTTTTATACTACTACTTTATAACATTCTCAGCCCACAACTAAGGCAATTTAAGGTTGTTTTTAGCTCTTTCTATTTTAGAAAATCTGAGAGATGATTTTGGCCTGGGCTAGAGAACAGACTGGACATCCAATGTCCTCTAAGGCCTAACTAGAATTTTCTGAAGTGGACTCCTTCCATCCCCAGATTTAATGCTTGATTACACTAATCCTGTGCTATAATGAATATTAATGTAGGAGAAGAAAAGACAGAGCCTGGGAGTGGAGTCAAGAGAGGAATCAGTCTGGAGTCATTATGTTCCCATAAGTGATCCAAATCCAGTCCCCCTTGAATTCTATTGATTGTTATCTAGCACCAATTTAGTGCTGATTATCAGTTGACTAGACTCTTGTTTATTTTGCCTTAAGCAATAAATCTTATTAACTGCAACTTAATATATGGTCCTGATTCTTTGTACTTGACAATTAACCTGGGAAGGAAAACCAGTTCTGCGCGCCTCAAATTGGTTTGCTTTGGTTACCAAAGAACATTGGTTGTTTTCCTTCTACTAATATACAATGTATTGTACAACAGGTATGGCCGAAGTATTGGTGATTTCGAAGGTGTTTTCCACCATTCAAAGTTGTCTTTAATAATTTTCTCACTCTTTCTGGGCATTCTTTACTAATAACATTTTAACTTGTCCATGCTTGATGTCATAGACCAGGGGTGTCAAACTTGCAATGTCACGTGACGTGTTGCGATGTATCGCAACTTTTTTTCCATTGCTGGCAATGGGATGGGCGTGGTTTCGCCATGATGCACCGGCCCATGGGCTGGCAGTTTGACACCCCTGTCATAGACCCTCAAAAGAAGAGTACAATACAGTCAATTAAAATCTAAAATGACCATTTCTTTAAAAAATATTTTTTAATTTAAAAAACAAACTATATATAACAAAAGTCTAAAAAATCTAAAAGACGGGTAGAAGCATTAAATGGATGTAGAAGAGTATAAAGTTAGTATGTGATAGACTATATCAAATTACAGAACACTCTTCTGTGATGAACTAGAGGCTTATTTAGTCTAATTTATGACATAGGTCATCATCTGATGGATTTTAAGGGCTGCTGCATAGAACCTGGCAACATTAATCTTCTAGCATAGTTGGCACGTGAAAGCAACAGGGAGGTGTAGAATTGTCTTGTGAAGTCTGGATATTTGTGCAATAATGATAAGATGGAGATTATATGTATTTGTCTTTAATATAGGCACTGGAGAAGCACATGCTCTGTTGTTTCTGTGTGTCCAGAGACACAGGGGCATTGACTCTCTGGATAAGGAATTTTCTTGCAGTATAGACAGAGGAGCAAAAAAAATGGCAAACTCAGGCAACCACAAAGAACTGCACAGACATGCAATCTCTAGGATGTAATGCAGTTATAAAGCTAGGAGCAGAATAGAAATCATCCTTTCTTCCTTCTGGGTTTTGCTTCTGTTTGGAAGCAAAAGTGCCAGGTAGTTTTCTAGCACTACAAAGTTTGATGGAAAGAACTAGGTTAAAATGTCTTTATTATTCAACAGATGTAAATGAATGCCAAGAGTCTCACCCTTGTCATCAACATTGCTTCAACTCCATTGGAAGCTTCCACTGTGGATGTGATCCAGGATATCAGCTGAAAGGCAGAAAATGCATGGGTACAAATTTGACATAATCCAAAGTGGGACTGGAATGGCTTTTCACTTGTGGGTGAATACTTTACCCAGCACAACCGAAATTTAACAGTCCCTAAATATACTTGTATACTGTGGGTTCTGAGCATTCAGACAATGTATTCCATCTTTTTGAAGTGTAATTTTTCACTTTGTTAATGTAATTATTATTTATTATTCCTGGGCTTGCAATCTGCATGGTTTAAATAAAATAATTACTTGGAGAAATTCATGAGGTTAAGGGGGTACATATACCTAATTCCTTTTCTCTTCAAGATCGATTTACCTACAAAAGAGTAGATGTGATTCAGTGATGAATGGATCCTTTTAGACATAAAAGCCCTGAGAGATATCCTGATAGCAGCCTTGATGTTTCCAGTTATTCTGCTCCATTCAGATATTTAGAATGTCAGCTGTTGTGATTCCCTTTCTCCATTCCCCAAGGGGGTGGAAAAGTCCCCACTCTCTTAACTTGGCTCAATCTGAAAGCATTGTCACCTACTTGCAGAATAGATGCTATATCCTTCCTGCTTTGGAGGAGACGGTGGGGTGGCAAGGAAGCCAGCTAAAGATTTTTGTGAACAAACATTTCAAATGTTTACAAGGTGATTTTTAGAGGCAGAAAATACATGAAAGAAAATTAAAGGAAAGATTGCCCTTTGAACAAATGAGGCAATGGTGAAATTTAACTATTTAATTTCATCTTGCTTTATATATATATATATATATATATATATATATATATATATATATATATATATATATATATATATATAGATGTGAATGAATGCAGACAAAATGTATGCAGACCCGACCAGTTATGCAAGAATACACGAGGTGGCTATAAATGCATTGATCTGTGTCCAAGTGGAATGACCAAAGCAGAAAATGGAACATGTATAGGTGTGTACATTTATTTATCATATTCTTTTCAGAGTATAACAGAAAACAAGCAGTTTCAGTTATCTCCCTCTTTTTCTATCATATTTGTGAATAATAGTCATGAATCACTGATATCATTTCCAAATATAATCATCAATACGACATGGACCTATGATGGTCACAAAAAAATCTAGACTCTCTAGCAACTTTTTCAACTAATACATTTTATTAAAAGACTTCATGAGCCTTCATGACCCACAGCTTACTTCATCATATCCATATAGCCATCTCTCTCTCTCTCTCTCTCTCTCTCTCTCTCTCTCTATATATATATATATATATATATATATATATATATATGTGTGTGTGTGTTTTCTGAGGTTTTCGCGGGTGTTTGTATGTAGGTCTTTGGTTGTTCGGGTTTTCTCCCGCGTAAAATTGGAAGTGTCTTGGCGACGTTTCGACGAAGTCCCATTCCTCATCTTCAGGCTGGTGTTTTCAGCTTCGTGCTTCGAGGAGCAATGTGTGGTCTTAGCTGTTTCTTCCTTTTAACTGCCAGTGGGGGTATGAACTGATTGGGTGGGAGCTTGGCTGTGTTCTGATTGGGTGAAAGTGTGTTCTGATTGGTTAGGGGCTTGGCTGTGCTCTGATTGGCTGGGGGGTTGGCTGTGCTCTGATTGGCTGGGGGGTTGGCTGTGCTCTGATTGGCTGGGGGAGTGTTCTGTTTGGGTGGGGGCTTTCTAAGGATGGTGTTTCTAAGGATGGGGGGTTTCTAAGGATGGTGGATATTTTTCTGTTTGTGCAGAATGCTGTTTTGATGCACCACAGACAGAATCAGTAAGATCCTCCACAAACACAACATCAAAATAGCATTCTGCAGAAACAGAAAAATATCCACCATCCTTAGAAACCCCAAAGATAAAATTGAGTTAGAAAATCAAGGAGTATATGAAATCCCATGCACTGCTTGTCCCAACACATACATTGGACAAACCAACAGAATAATAAGTGCACGCATTGAAGAACATAAGAACTCAGTCAAAAAAGAGGAACCAACATCTTCCCTGGTCCAACACCTTAAAGCCACGGGACATGAAATTGACTTTAAAAATACCAGAACCATTGCCAAAAGTGAACATTTTAATAACAGAATAATCAGAGAAGCCATCGAGATAGAAAAACGCCCACACAGCATGAACAAGCGAGATGATACCTCCCGCCTACCAGCCATTTGGAAACCCGCCCTTATTGACAAACGACTCCCTAACACAAAAAATGATACCAGACCCACACTCACAAAAACCACACAGGATGTCACCACCACACATCCACGCAAAAAACAAACCCAAAGCCACACCGATGATGAGGCACGACCACAAACCAGAAGCCAGACCACAGCTGCATCATTAGCCACTTTAAACCCCTCCAATCCATACATGAAGCAAACTGACACCCTCCATGAAGATGAGGCACGACCACGAACGCAAAGCCCAAAAATAGCAAGGCAGCCCAAAATCTTAAACCCCCCTGCAACTCAGACTAACCTGAGCACAACCAAACAGAACACTCACCCAGCCAATCAGAGCACAGCCAAGCCCCTAACCAATCAGAACACACCTCCACCCAATCAGAACACAGCCAAGCTCCCACCCAATCAGTTCATACCCCCACTGGCAGTTAAAAGGAAGAAACAGCTAAGACCACACATTGCTCCTCGAGGCACGAAGCTGAAAGCACCAGCCTGAAGATGACGAATGGGACTTCGTCGAAATGTCGCCAAGACACTTCCAATTTTACGTGGGAGAAAACCCGAACAACCAAAGACCTACATATATGTGTGTGTGTGTATCTATCTATCTATCTATCTATCTATCTATCTATCTATCTATCTATCTATCTATCTATCTATCTATCTAGAATGCTGTATGTTACACCCTGTTGCCCAAATATGGGAGAGAGAAATCTTTTGCCTTGTATCAGCTCAAACTAGAGCCATCCATAGGCAGCAGTCACAACTGTGACATCATATACATTTCTAAAATTTGGATTGCTAGCAAAGAATTAAGGGAGAACTGGAATAGCTATTTAGAACTCTTTAGCTCTTTTCAACCAGACATACCCTTCTGAGATTCGAACCTGGGCTGTCTGTATGTTAGGCAGCTGTATTAACCTCTGGGCCACAGGCTCTGTCTCACTTTTGCCAGCTGTGTTAGGGAGGGAAGAAGGCTATATATATAGCCTTTTAATATAATGTGTTAATCGGAAAAAGTTCTATCAGATTTCTAACTCTTTGCTACCATGGACTAACACGGCTTTCTTCCATGTTATTTCTCATTTCCTGCTGGTGAAAAATATTCTGACGTTACTTTTTAAGAATATAAGCATTGAAAATGAGCAGATTCAAGATAATTCACACGTTCCTTAGAAGGCATCTGGCACTAATTTGACTAAATAGAAAGTCCCTTTCCATGAGATGGGCAGCCATATAAATTTGATAATAAATCAATATTTGTAACTAACACATCAATAGTTCAGAATTGAAGTATGATAAAAAAGCAGTCAAGGAAGCTTTGCAAACTTATAGATATATATTCTTATCAAGAAGAAGAAATACCTGATATTAAATTTCCTAATGCAAGTACATTTATCTCCAAGATTTTGTGTTCCTCATCAGATATTGATGAATGCAGAGACGGTACTCACCAATGCCGATACAACCAGTTATGTGAAAACTCAAAAGGAAGTTATCGGTGTGTGTGCCCAAGAGGCTATCGATACCAGGGGGTTGGAAGACCCTGCATGGGTAAGTCAGAATCTGGAATTGAATAAACTTTAGATCCATCTATAGATAAGAATTTGAATGGAAAAATCGTGATTTGGAGCATGTGAACTTGAGAAAAATATGGTGGCCTTTAATAAGTTCATATAATGCGTATTGTCCTCTTGTGCTCCAAATTACATTATGCTCTTTGAATCCAGATTATTTTCACAGCCCTAATAAATATGAATATTACTCTTTTGCATATCACCTGCTATTGGTAGCTGCCAGTGAAGCTCAAAGTGCTGTTCTTCTTGAAATTAGTAGTTTCCAGAGGAAACTATTTGGGCTTTTATACCTTTACTATGGGGGAAAAAAGTCCATCAGCTTCTAATTTCATGAACAAATGCAGAAACATTCCAGGAAACATAACTATTCACATAAGCTAATCATTTACTGGGGTACATTTTCCCCCCTCAAATGGGTATAGTGGAGCAGGGATGGGACTCTGTGCCCTATAAAACAGGGGTCCCCAACCTGTGGACCATGGCCCACTAGCAGGCTGCGGGTTTTTGGCCACCGAGCCACATGAGTGGCTGGTCGGTGCATGCATGTGTGTGCGTGTGTGCCTAGCCCCACTCATGCAAGCCTCTCAGGCATTTACCGCCCACTCACATGAGCAACCGATGTTCATGTGTACACATGTGCACACACATGCATTTACCCCTCCCCTAAAACCATACCTTCTTTCCCCACTTCCCCCTCGAAAGGTTGGGGAACTGTGTTATAAATGGTCCCTACCTCTAGCAGGCACTTACATTTCCTATTTGTATGGGAAAAAGCTGACATACAACTTTAATACTCTCTTTAAAGTTCATGTGCTTCAAGCACTTCAAGTGGCCTTTTTTTTTTTTTCAATCCTAGTAAGAAAATAAACAAAATAAAATCTGGACGTTTAAGCATGAGACATCTTTAACACAAAAGTGACATGCTTCCTTTAAAGTTCTCTACAGATTCAAGTGCAGTACACTCATAGTATATATTTCAATTCATTGTCATTCAAAAGATTCTATATTTTAGAACGTAAATTGGTACAAATTTCCTTCAATGTACCATTGTGCTCAGGTCAATTTACACAGGATCATACTCCTTGTCTTGTATTAGAGAACACCTGAATATCATTGCAGGAGCTTTGCAACAATTTAAATGTTAAGAAAATACTGAAAAAATTCCAGAGCAAGGAAAAGCAAGGCCTCTGTTTTGTTCACTGTATTTAGAGATCATTTAATTTGCCATAAAAGTGTGCATGTTTAGCTAGGGTGATCTCAGGATTTTCGTCACTTGTTGCACAAGAAGATTAATGCATGTACTGCCTATGTTTTGTGGTTTTAGAATCACATTTGTAATTTTAGCGTGTTCCGCAGACTGATGAGTTTTTATGTCTTTTTTGTTTATGTGTGTTTTTCTCCTTCCCCTTGTTACGTGGTGTGTTGCTTTGGAATCATGTCCCATGAGCAGACATTAATGAATGTGAACAAGTGCCTAAACCTTGTGCGTATCAGTGTGCCAACATCCCCGGCAGCTTCAAGTGTATCTGTCCTCCTGGACAACATTTATTAGGCGATGGCAAATCTTGCGCTGGATTGGAGAGGTTCCCAAATTATGGCACCTATTACAATAGCTATAATTATGCTCAGTTCTCCCCCATGAGAGACAACTATCGACCACAACAATATATCAGGCACTCCTCCAATCTCTACAGCTCCTACTCAGAGTATAGGAACAGCAGAATTCCCATCTCCAGGACTAGAAGAAATGTTAGAGAGCCTTGCCCTGAAGGCTATGAGGCAAGAAATAACAAATGTGTAGGTAAATGTCACACCTGTATATGTGTGTATATGTATGTATATGTCTGTACATATGATGCATATTCTTTCTTTTTTGCTGCTCATTCCACTTAGGATCTGCCAACAAAGGCAGGTTGTTTGTCATTGTTAGAGGTCATCTTTAAAGCCCTGAAGGCCTATCTACGTGAATGAATGTATTTCTTCATTTATTCCTACCCAATTAGAAAGATACTTTCAAAGGTTCTTCTTTGGGCCCGGTGACCAAAAATGAGAACAATAAGAAACTGCTCGTTTTGTCGATAGCAAGATATATTCAGGATCTTCGTTGCTTAGAATTAGACCCAAAACCAAGAGATTCTTTTTTCAAAATACTATTACTATTATTTTAAAACGTTGGACTTAAGAAAGTACAAATAGTCACTTGACTACAGCTGGTTCTGGAAACTCCATAGCTAAGCAACATGACTGTCAGGTGAAACCTCCTATGATCACAATGACTTATGACATCACTTCTTCTGCTGTGGTCATTAAAGAAGTCAAGCATGGCCATTAAGTGAGATGCAATTTCATTGGTGGCTTCTCTATTGATTCTACTAGTCAGAAGGCAGCTGTGAAGTGTGACAATGACAATCACATGACTACAGGCCATTGAGATGGTTGTAAATGCTTGCCAATCGTGAATCTCACCTGAATCTCAGTCATGTCACCACTGCAATGTTTAGGGTGAGGACTGCTTGCAAAGTTACATTTCTAATGTGGTTGTAACTTTGAACAGCTGCTAAACAGAACAGTTAAGTGAAATCTGCATAGTTTAGCTCTGTTAGTTTTATATCTATAACTAATTCTGAAGACTGTTTCCTATTGTGAGAATGCAAAAAGAAAGCTGAAATGAGAGGAGGAGTGACTTAAAAAAAGCAAAAGCACTGAGAGATTCAAACATGGGATTTGTTCATATTTCAATGCAGCCATTTAGAACAATGATTTTAACGTGTGGTACAATTGCCAAAGACACATGTTAAAATTAGGCTGATAGGCCCTTTCTTCCACCTCATTAAGAGCTTTTAAAACATGTCAAATTAACATTTTATGCTCAAATTAAAGGATATTTTAAGATATTTCTGGCAATTGCATCTTTTCCCCCTTCTTCAAAGGAAGATGAAGGGATCCATTTCCGATCAACATGACAGAATTTTTTGGTTTCAGATCTATTCTGGATTGGAACCCAGTGCTTAAAAGAATTGAACTTCGCTCTCTTGTGTTTGACCTCCTACACTCCACCTCCATCTGATCCAGTTTCCCCCTCTTAGAAGACCATTGTTTATTTAGTGGATGTGTCTACATGTGTTAATTGGAAAAGATATAACTTCCCAAACAAGCAGCAGATGTGACACAAAGTGCATTGTCTTATTGGTACTTTTTTCATGTGTGTAGAAGCACATTTGCCCAACATTTAAAATGTTTAGGTGCCAGAGCATCCATATCCTAGACCAGTGGATCTCAACCTGTGGTTGGCGGACCCCTGAGGGGTGCGTGATGCTGTCACAGGGAGTCCGCAAAGTCTTGAAGAAATGTTATGATTTAAATCTTGAGTTAAGTCTTGGGGGGGTCTATGGCCATGGTTCATGGCCACAAAACGCATTTAAAGGAGGTCTGTGGTGAAGAAAAGATGGAGAACTACTGTCCTAGAAGAAAGATTAAATAAAAGCAAGCTAAATTGCCCAGATGCTTCAGGTTATAGTTTTCTATTTTAGAGCAGTGTTGTTTCTTCTCAAAAGTTCCCAAATCTATGATGAATAATGTTGTCTGATTTTCTGAGTGAAAGATGCAGAGCTTGTTGGGACTATGAGGGAGGCTTTTGTAACTCAATGAGGGCTTTCCCCTAGGGAGTTATATTTTACACTCCTGGCTCATATAAGACAGTAGTAACTTTGGCAGTGATGATGCTGTCCTTCTCTGCCAGCATTCAGAACGGTTTCAGAACGGTGTTGACTGAATCTCAGACTTTGAGTCTTCTCACTTCTTCAGACATACTATGGAGCTGACAGACATTTTTACAACTATGGTAGCAGTTATCAATTTTACATTATCTTTGCTTTCTGTTTTGAAGGATTGGACAAGAGTCTCCTTGTCTAATAGTTTTCAAGGATTTCAAAGGATTTCAAAAATAGCTTTACATGTCAACCTCAAAAGCTTTGATTGTGACAGGATTCCTCGGATTTGCTAAACTGCATTTTCTAAGGGAAAAAAGACAGTCTAAATACAGCAATACTCTAGTTGTATATGTCTGTGTCTGTGTGTTGGAATTTAATATTTGGAATCCTGCCTTAAGTGAGCTTTCCTCTCTTTAATCTGCCAAATCTTAATGTTTGTTTGTTTGTTTTTAATTTTTGCAGACATTGATGAATGTGAGAACAGAGGTGTGTGTCAGCATGAATGCAGGAATACCTTAGGGAGTTACCAGTGTTTTTGCCCATCGGGTTACCGAACCATGCCCAATGGCAAAACATGTCAAGGTAAGAAAATGTCTTGACAGAGGGGGAAGAATTGAAGTACAAAAATTAAAATCCATCAGTACAGTTCATCAGTGACTTAGAAATATGTTTCAGTTGGTATTAGGATAGATAGTGAGTATCTTAATGATTAATTGTTTCAGTATTGGCCCCCATTCAAGTTTATCAAGAGTTGTCTTTAAGGTAGGGCAGGGTTCCTACCTGCTTATACTGAAGAGCATCAGTGCTAAGCTAATTATATATTTTGCACAATACTAAGAATATAAATATAGGGGATGCGATGGCTCAATGGTTAAAGAGGCTGAGCTAGATTCGAGACCCAAACATTGCACAACAGGGTGACTTCTGTTACTTGCCCCAGGTCCTACCAACCTAGCAGTTTGAAAGCATGCAAATGCAAATAGATAAATAGGTACCACTTTGGTGGGAAGGTAACAGTGTTCAGTGCACCTCAGCGTATAGTCATGCCGGCCCACATGACCACAGAAATAATTTCGCACAATGCTGCCTCCCTTGGTTAGGCAATAGATGAACATAAGAGTGGGACACATCTATGCAGGGGGAGCCTTTTCATTTAAGAGGGAATATAAGAATATAAAGGGAAAAGGGAACATTTCCTAATAGGAGCATGAATAGGATGACTGCAATGAATCACAATTCAGGGACAGAGTTTTCAGATTTTTTTTTTTTTAATTTAAAACTCTTTGGGTTCTCCAGTGAGAGCCTGTAACAAAATCATAGCAAGACATGGGGAAAAGGAAATGAATGTCCACCTGGAATTAAAATTTGTAACAATTAGCCTTTTCTCTCTTTTTTTTAATCTTATGTTTTAATATATTTTATAAAATATTCATTTATATGCATGACGATGATGGTTCTGTCTGTGTCATTCCCTATTGGTGCTGTTTACCTGTGATGCAAAGTAAAAAAAAAATTGAAATCAACAAACGGCCTTTCTGAAATTATTATTCCTTTTCAATTATATCAGACATAGATGAATGCCTTGAACAGAACATCTATTGTGGACCGAACCGCATGTGTTTTAACATGAAAGGAAGCTATCAGTGTGTAGAAACTCCTTGCCCGCCACACTATGAACGAGATCTTCTTTCTGGGTATGCTTTATCTTTTTCTCTGTATTTTCCCCAGGTAGCCTTTGTGATTTGGTATTTCAGTGGAGCCTAACACACACAGAGAGACAAAAGTACATATTATCCTTGTTTAGCATGTGCAGTTGGGATCAACAACTTGATCTTTAAGCGAAGTGGTCAATAGTGATACTGCAACAGTGCTTATGTTCTTACTTCGGCTTCCCTTTGCTTTACAGGCCTGCAAAGGTCTGGATTTATAAGTTACATTTTTTTTAATCACTGTTGTTACTGTGAAGAGTTGGTAAAGAAATAGTGGCTACATGTAACCTTGAAGTGCCACCTGTATTAAATGCTGCTTAATGTTAGTTTAACACTCTACTTAAAAGTCTCTTAGTTGGGTAAGCTGAATGTGATGACTTAAAATATACATTTATTTTAATTTACATATATACATTCCTCTCACATTATTCCATTTCTGGGTAAACATGTAATGCAAAATGGGAATAAGAAATAGTAAACTGAAGTACAGCAATGAAAAGTACAACATAAGAATGCTTCTTCCAAAATGTTCTCACTTGATCACAAATCAGACTTGCCAGGGGCAAGTAAGTAAGTAAGGACCCACCCCACTTTGCATCTTAAGAAGACAGAACTCTTGGAATAGTTCTTCCAACAGGAATCCTTTATTAAGAGAAAATGGTTGCAGGCATGCTAGACAGGACTTGGGGTCCAAGCTCTCCCATTCAAGGTTTTAAGGGGTTCCCCAGTAGTCCCACCCAATCAACCCCCCTTCCAGTGATAGTTTCAAGTATCACAATTCCACCTCCTTTCTTCTTTCTTCCGTCTGGATGGAGACTTCAGATACTACATGAAAGGCAATTACCCTTCTTTGATATGTTAACGCTTAGAGGTTACAATAAACACACATTCAGCTCTTTGAAGTGTAAAGAAGGAAGTGAGGGCCATAAAGCCCCTTTGCTCTCCCCCTTCTCTCCCTCTTATGGCAGAATCCAGAGAAGGCAGAATTGGGAGTTTCTATATTTGATAATTTAAAGATGAAATATAATTGGATTCTGACATCCGGCCCCTCTTAACAATAAGAGAGATCCACCTGAAAGAAAACGCAAGTAAAAATTTTAGTTAGGCTTGTTAGGATACTCTGTGTGAAACTTCTTCAATAGCTTCGGGGCTCTGACATGACGTTTATGGACCCACTCATTTTGTGAGGGAGGGAGGTGTTTCCAGGCAACTAGGTACTGAGTTGCTCCATGATATCTCCTAGAGTCAAGGACTTCCTTTATTTCGAAGTGTTGTTCACCCTCCACCATGATTGGAGGTGGTGGGGGGGGATTTTTGGCCGTAGAGGTGACTGATGCTCTCTTTTCAGCAAGCTGCAATGAAAAATTGGGTGTATTTGCCTGAGATTTTTGGGTAACTCTAATTCTACTGTTACTGGATTTATGATTCTTTTAATTGGAAAAGGTCCTATGTATTTTGGTCCAAGTTTTTTACAGGGCTGTAGGGACTTTAGGTATTTTGTAGATAAGTACACCATTTCTCCTATAATGAATGGTGTAGGCTCAACCCTTTTTTTATCGGCTTGTGTTTTGTAAGCCTGCCTAGCTTCATCTAGTGCTTTTCTGACTATTGGCCAGGTGTTTTGTAATTTTTCCATCCATTCTTTCAGCGAGGGGATCGTTGGTTCGTTTGGGGTTAATTCTGGCATGGGGTTGAAACTTTGACCGGTGGCTATTTGAAAAGGAGTGTAACCTGTGCTGGAGTGGACTGCATTATTGTAGGCAACTTCTGCAAAGGGGAGTAAGTCCGCCCACTCGGTCTGCTGGAAACTAAGAAAACATCTTAAATATTGCTTAAGTACTGAGTTCATTTTTTCAGCCCCCCCATTTCCTTGAGGGTGGTGGCTAGATGTCAGTCCCTGAGTGGTTCCTAAGAGGGATAAAAATTCCTTCCAAAATGCAGACGTAAATTGCACCCCCCTGTCAGAGATGATGCGTTGGGGTGCCCCATGCAATCTGTAAATGTGTTGGATGAAAAGTTTTGCTAAGGCTTTTGCAGTGGGAATCTTTTGGCAAGGGATAAAGTGCACCTGTTTGGAAAACAAGTCCGTGACCGTCCAGACCACAGTATTCCCATTGCTTTCTGGCAATTCCACTATAAAATCCATGGCTATTTCTCTCCAGGGGGCTGAGGGACTTGCCACTGTTTGCAATAGTCCTGGCACTTTCCCTTGCAACCTCTTTGCCGTGGCACATTTTGGACAACTGGCTATATAACTTTCAATGTCCTTTTTCATGGATGGCCACCAAAATTGCCGTTTAATTAAATGTAAAGTTTTTACAAATCCAAAATGCCCTGCTGATTTTGTGTCATGGCAAAGGTGCATGAAAGTTACTCTTTGAGTTGTTGGTATATATAACTTTTCCCCTATCCAAGGCAACCCGTCTTTCATTGTGCACACATTTTTGTTTTTCTGGAACCAATCATCTGTTTCCAAACTTTTTCTGAATTCAATTCCAGTTTGGCTGTCCAGTTGTGGTTTTAATTTGGCTTGGGTTCTTGTGGTTACTGGTGCTGCCAGTTGTGACTCTGCCATTATTGGTCTAGAGTCTGTGGTTCGTGCGCTGTTATATTGGGGCATGCGAGATAGTGCATCTGCCAGGAAGTTCTTTCTTCCTGGTAAATGTTTGAGCTTAAATTGGAATTGGTGAAAATGCTGGGACCAGCGGGCTTGTTTGGGATTGAGTTTCCTGGAAGTTTTCAGGGCTTCCAAATTTTTGTGATCAGTCCACACCTGGAAGGGGATTTTGTTGCCTTCCAGGAACTGTCGCCATGTGAGTAATGCCCAACGTATCCCATAAGCCTCCTTCTCCCATACGGGCCAGCGCTGTTCTGTTTCCGTGAGTTTCTTGGATGTATATGCACAGGGTTGCAATACTGCATCATCATTTTCTTGTAATAGCACAGCCCCCACTGCCACATCACTTGCATCTGCCTGTATTATGAAGGGCTTGTCCATGTCTGGGTGCCTTAGTACTGGTTCGGCAGAAAAAAGTCTCTTTAGTCTCTCAAACGCTGCTTGGCACTCCATTGTCCATGTTAGTGGCTGGCTAGGTTTTACTGAGGATGTTCCCTTCGTTTTTAGTAAGTTAGTGAGGGGCAAGGCTATCTGTGCAAATGAGGGGATGAATTGGCGGTAAAAATTTGCAAAGCCCAGGAAACTTTGTAGTTGCTTTCTTGTGCGGGGTGGTGCCCATTCTAATACTGCTCTGACCTTCTCTGGGTCCATTTCAATGCCCTGTGGGGATATGCGATAGCCTAGGTAGTCTATCCTTTCCTGGTGGAATTCGCATTTTGAGAGTTTGGCATATAGGTGGGCGGCTCGCAGCTTCTTTAAAACCGCTCTGACAAGTTTGACGTGTTCTTCTTTTGTTTCGGTAAAGATAAGAATGTCGTCCAAGTAAACAAGGACCCCCTTAAACAGGTGCTCCCTTAGAACGTCATTGATTAGTTGCATAAAGACTGCAGGGCCCCCTTGTAATCCAAATGGCAAGACTTTGAATTGATAGCACCCCATGGGGCAGTTAAATGCAGTCTTCCATTCGTCCCCTTCCTTGATTCTCACTCGATAGTAAGCTTCCCTTAAGTCTAGTTTAGAAAAAATTTTCCCTTTCGATAGGTGTGACAGCATGTCTTTCATGAGGGGCAGCGGGTATAGGTTGCTTTCACTGATTGTATTCAGGGCCCTATAATCCACGCATAAACGTAAAGAGCCATCCTTCTTCTCTCTAAAAAGGACCGGGGCAGCCACTTTAGGCTTGGCTGGCTCAATGAAACCTCTCTCCAGGTTTTTTTTTATAAATCTTTCCATTTCCTCCTTCTCCTTTGGGCTCATGGAGTATAATCTGGGCTTCGGGAGTTTTGCCCCAGGCTTGAATTCAATGGTACAGTCTGTGGGTCGGTGGGGGGGAAGCTCATTCGCCCTCTCCTCACTGAAGACTTCAGCAAGGTCCCTATATTCCTCTGGTATTTCTGTTAATCTTTTTTCCTCTCCTATGGATGCTTTTTCTATTCTTGATTCTGGTAGCCTCTCTTGGGGTTTTAAGTCCATAGGGTCCCCCTTCGGGAATTTGATTTCTGTCGTCCTCCAATTTACCCAGGGGTTCCATTTTTTCAACCATTCCATCCCTAGAATCATTGGGCATTCCATACCTGGGGTCACCACAAACGTTAAGTCCTCTTCATGGTTGCCCAGGGAGAGGTGTATTGGCAGAGTGGCTAGGGTAGCTGGCACCCCCCCTGCTATGGATCCATCTAGCTGGCCAAATGAGATTGGTTGTTCCAGTCTCCTGGATGGGATGCCCAGATTCCCCACTAGTGTTGGGCTAATGAGGCAGCGGGTGCAGCCAGAGTCTATTAAGGCTTTCACCTTCACAGCTTCGGGCATGGGGGGGATTAATATAGTCACTGTTTTGAAGATGGGTGTGATGCGTCCACTTACCAGGGGTTCGCCTTCCGAGCTGTCATCTGAGGCATCCACCGTCCCTGTGGTGTAGGCTGGAGTTCTTTCCCCTTGGTGAGCAGAGGTGGGGTTTCTGCAATTTCCATCATTTTCATGGCTGTTTCTTTTGGCTTAGCTGAATACCCTCTGGGTTTGTTGATTGGGGATCTGTCTGGGTTGTGCTGGGGGGCCTTTGAGCGGCATTCTACAGCTCGATGCCCTTCTCTTCCGCACTTGAAACACCCCATCTGCTTCTTGGCTGTATCCGATGATTTCACCGGTTGGTGTGTCAGCTCAGGCGGGGGGCGGCTCCATTGTTTTCCTCGGCGATGCCTCTTCAATATGTCGATCTCTGCTTCCTCTGCCAAGACGTACCATTCCTCAAGTCGATGTGGGTCTCCTCGGGGCAGGCAAGCATCATATAGATCATAGTTTAGTCCGTCTTTGAAACGGCCAAGGAGGATGTCTTCTGGCCAATTCAGTTTGCTGGCAATGGCTCGGAATTCTTGTGTATACTCAGCCACTGGGCGTTTGCCCTGCCTCATCGTTGTTATTCTTTCACGGGCTTTGCGATCAGCCAGGGGGTCTTCAAATCGTCTTCTCAACGAGGACATGAAACGGTTGAAGTTACTGAGTTCTGGGGCATTGGAGTCATGCAGGTTCACCACCCAATCTGCAGCTGGTCCATCCAGGGCAGATTGCACGATCCGGATGCGGGCTTTGTCGCTGGGGATGTCCTGCCCATATTCCTCCATGTAGCTGAGGACTTGGGTTAGGAAAAACCCCAAGCGTGTTGGCTCCCCTTTGAATTTCACCTCCAACGGTGGACGTCTTGGAATGGATCGGTGCCTCCATTGTGGGTGGTAGTGTCTTCCGTCCAGATTTCCATCTGTGGTCCGGTAGGGGGTGGGAGCTCCTGGATCAGTAAATGTCCCTGGGGTTGCAGGTTCCACGTCCCCCTCGGTGTCTCTCCCTTTGTGGCTCCAGGAACTGGGGCGGGCGTAGGGCTCAGGAATCTCCTCTCCTAGGGAGCTGAGAGTTCTCTTCATCAGGTCAATAGCTCTCTCTAGGATCCAGTCTGAGTACGGCATACAGCTTCCTCCCTCTTCACTTGCGTGCAGGGATTTCTCCATCTCCTGCTTCCATTCTGGTTGCTTGGTCCCTCGTCTCAGGGTCACTTTTCTTGATTCCTTTCCCCACTCGCTTTTCTTTCCAACGCCCATCGACCAGCGAGGCTTGTGGTCCTGTGTCTCCACCACTTCTTCTTCTGAGAAATCTGGCCTCTCGGATCCCAACATCTGGCAAGGTTCCAACTGGGTCAGCGGCTCTCTTTCCAGGGAGTTTTCTCCCTCTCTTGCTTCGTTGTCTGACATGGTAAATTTTTGCAAAATCCCCCGGCAAGGGTCTACCTTCCAGGTGGATTAATTTTGCAAGTCCTGTCTAATGTAAGGACCCACCCCACTTTGCATCTTAAGAAGACAGAACTCTTGGAATAGTTCTTCCAACAGGAATCCTTTATTAAGAGAAAATGGTTGCAGGCATGCTAGACAGGACTTGGGGTCCAAGCTCTCCCATTCAAGGTTTTAAGGGGTTCCCCAGTAGTCCCACCCAATCAACCCCCCTTCCAGTGATAGTTTCAAGTATCACAATTCCACCTCCTTTCTTCTTTCTTCCGTCTGGATGGAGACTTCAGATACTACATGAAAGGCAATTACCCTTCTTTGATATGTTAACGCTTAGAGGTTACAATAAACACACATTCAGCTCTTTGAAGTGTAAAGAAGGAAGTGAGGGCCATAAAGCCCCTTTGCTCTCCCCCTTCTCTCCCTCTTATGGCAGAATCCAGAGAAGGCAGAATTGGGAGTTTCTATATTTGATAATTTAAAGATGAAATATAATTGGATTCTGACAGTACCTCCATTTCTTTTCCATATGTATATCTGAATACATTTTTATTTAAGCCGTGTTTTGAAACAGGCAAAACTGTTTAAAGCTGATACTTACCTGCCAACATTCTTGTTCATTTATTTCTATATAAATAATCAATACAATCACTTAACTATATTGTGGGTCCAGTCAATCCAGTGATGATCTGGATTTTACAACTGTGGGTAAGCTTTGAGAAAGTAAGGCAAAGTAAAGAATAGTAGAAAATGTTTACCGTTCGAGACTGATATACACAAATGTTTCTTTTCAGATCGTGCCTCAAGAAGTGCCGACCCAATGACTTGGAATGTGCCTTGAGCCCTTATGCTTTGGAATACAAACTTGTATCTCTCCCATTTGGGATTGCTGCCAATCAGGATCTAATCCGATTAGTTGCCTACACTGAGGATGGAGTGATGCACCCAAGGACCAGTTTCCTTATGGTGAACAAGGAGGACATGAGCATCCCCTTTTCACTCAGAGATGAGAACTTGAAGGGGGTGGTGTATACCACGAGGCCTCTGCTAGAGCCAGAGACATATCGGATGAGAGTCAGAGCTCTGTCTTATAGCAGTGATGGAGCCATTGAATATCAGATGACTTTCATAGTCTATATAGCTGTGTCTGCTTATCCTTACTAGGAGAAGCTTTGCCCAAAATAATCAAAGTATGTTAACCACGTGCGTACATCCCGCTGGGTGTGGCCACTTCCAGAATGACTGCCTCATCTCTAAAGAGTTGTAGATATGCAACTTGGGAGAAAATGGTGCTATGTTTCTTATTTCTGACTGCCAATCTTGTTGCAATAATGCTATCTTGAACAAAAATAGCTATAGTCTATGAATCATTGGAATCTTACCATACACTTTATTTATTACACTGGAGCAATCACCTCCCAAAGATTGTTCTGCCGACCCTTTGGAACTAGTTAGCGATAGTAATTAGGCAATAATTTAGTGCTAAAAGAATAACATGCAAGGATGTTTTTATTTCTTCCCCAACATGAAAACCAAATATGGTATGAAAATAAATATGATATAGTTTTTGGATGTTTTTTTTACAAAATAACGAGAAATGTTTGCATAATTACAATAGTTTATATTTAACACTTGGTGGAAAGAATAACTTTCCTGGACATGACACAAAGGTAAGATAGTAATTGGTAACAATTGAAATATGAAAAGCAGGACAAATTGTGAAAATCCCAGACAGTTGATTGTACATAATGCACAGCAGCAATTATAGAATAACAGATTCGGAAGGGACCTTGGAGATCTTCTAGTCCAACCTCCTGGTCACGCTATACCATTTCGGACAAGTAGCTATCCAGTCTCTTCTTAAAAGCCTCCAGTGATGGGGCACCCATAACTTCTGAAGGCAAGATGGTTGATTGTTCAAGCTGCCAAGCCTCCTCAGAGCATACAAATAGCAGCTGATTTGTTCTCCAGAGGGGAATACATCTATCACATGACTGAAAAATAAAGCTGAAATAAAGCCCTAATGCAGGGTGGAAATTGCCCTTGCCCTAAAGTAGTACAGTTTATCGCTACTTTATATGGTGCGCCAGCTAGGAATAACAGCCACCTTTTGCACTGGAAACAGGAAATCTGGTGAAGTGTGCAAAGAAGGAAATTCAACTTTCTTGTTCAAGGGATGATTAAAAAACTTAAAATTATATTAAAACTTGCTTACCCCAAACACCAAGTTTGGTTTAAAAAAGTGTTAGATGTCAAAACACTGTATAAGGTGGTAATAAATTCTGGAAGTAATTTTTGCCAAGATGTATTCTATTTTTATGAAAGTATATGTATATATAAGTTTACTTGTATGTGTACAAGGGCTTTTTTTTCTCCAAAAAAAGAAAAGAAAAACAAGTACCGGTATTTTACCGAAGAATTTTGTTTACGCAGTGGTACTAACCAAATAAAACTTCACTTTCTCTTTTTTTACCATTATATATATCAATATTGTTATAAATTGTTTATTATTCAATGTTTCTTAAGTCTGTTTTATTTTCTAAATTAGTGCTACTGTGAGAATTCCAAAAATTGTTACCAAGTTGTGATTTTTTTATTGTGCATGATATTGCACTAATTATATCATTATAAACATATTAATTATATTGAATTAAATTTAAACTATAAATTAAGATTTAATACAAATAAAATCCAGTCAAAATTAGGTTTCGGAGTAATGCCACTACTTCTCTGGGGAGCATGTGCCCTGCAATGACACTCACATTCCATGTTCCTTGTATTGGAAGTACTGGTGTAAGGACCCACCCCACTTTGCATCTTAAGAAGACAGAACTCTTGGAATAATTCTTCCAACAGGAATCCTTTATTAAGAGAAGTGGTTGCAGGCATGCTAGACAGGACTTGGGGTCCAAGCCCTCCCATTCAAGGTTTTAAGGGGTTCCCCAGTAGTCCCACCCAATCAACCCCCCTTCCAGTGATAGTTTCAGGTATCACAATTCCACCCCCTTTTTTCTTTCTTCCGTCTGGATGGAGACTTCAGATAACTACATGAAAGGCAAATACCCTTCTTTGTTATGGTGATGTTCTTTGGTGCTAACGCTTTGAGGTTACAATAAACACACATTCAGCATTCAGCTCCTTAGCAGTATACTGAAGGAAGTGAGGGCCATAAAGCCCCTTTGTTCTCCCCCTTCTCTCCCTCTTATGGCAGAATCCAGAGAAGGCAGAATTGGGAGTTTCTATATTTGATAATTAAAGATGAAATATAAACTATTTACACCTGCATTTTCCTCTAAATTCTCTGTAAATTCTTAAACTTGGAACTTGAAATCACGTCCACTCTAACAAATGCTTAATGTCACAATTTTGAATGGTGCTTTGAGAGATAGAAAAAGAATAATATTTTTATCTGCAGAGATATGGACTGCTGTTAATATATAGGTAGTCATAGCAATATCAATATACTTAGACTAATATATCGCTGTATAATGCTTTACAGCACTCTCTGAGTGGTTTACAGAATCAACATATTGCCCCCAACAATATGGGTCCTCATTTTACTGACCTCGGAAGGAGTCACCTTTGAGCCAGTCAGGATCAATCTCCTGGCTGTGGGCAGAGTTAGCTTGCAATATTACATTCTAACTACTGCACCACCATGGCTCCTTGTCATGTTGCCATCACACACTGAGGCAGAAAAGGAAGCATTCTACACAGGATAATAAAAGAATTTGACAAGTACTTTAAAGTCTGATCAATAACACTTGATCTGTTAATAAATTACAGTCCTTTAGAATTGACAGTTATTTTGTATAACATGGACAAATAGAAAAGGAAAGGGTGTTTTTTTTTTTTTAATTGCATACAATTTGTTCTGTGAAAAAGGGAAGTGGGGACTCATCCTAACCAATGCTGAAACAATTTTTCTGTGAGTACCAGCAGTCATTTTGTTTACAGTAACATAGAAACATGTTTAACAATAACAGCGGCAGCAACAAGGAGACAAGCTACAGAACATAACGACAGCAATACCTTGCAATGAGAATGAAAGATATGTGGGGGATACAGAGAGGTATCTTAACCAGAGTCCCATTAGCTGTGGGTGGATAGCAAACACAACAAGAATCTCTGCCATCTATGCATTGCTATTGCTATTAAAAACAGGATGTCTAAAGGATCAAAATATCTCTGCATGAATCAGGATCATCAGTTAATTTACCAAAACTCAAACTCACCCATAGAGAGCAACCCAACCCTCAAGGCTTGTTGCAATTGCCACATTTTAAGTTTTCTGAAAACCAGTAAGATGGAAATCACTTAAATTTCTAAAGGAATGCAGCTCTACAGAAGGAGAACAGCAATGGAAAAGACACAAATTCCCTCACTGAAGGGATATAGAGGAAGATCACTTTACCAAATCTAACTAGATCAATGGTTAGTTGATCTAGTTAGAAACTGCCTGCTTCTACCTGAGCTGCAATATTCTAGGTTATCTGTAACTTTCATATGCTCTTCACAGGCACTCCCATGTAGAATGTATTGCACTGATTGAAGAGCTTAAGGCATGTATGACTAATGAGAACTTTTTGTTCCAGGGGAGAGTGTAACTGGTACACAAGATGGAACTGTGCAAACAACTTCCAGTCACAACTGCCACCTGTTCATTGAGCAATAGCTTTGAGTTTAAGATGACTCTCAAAATAGTTCTGCCTAAAATAACTAAATTGCAGTTATTTTCCTTTAATTAGATAGCCTCCGAATCCAATTTCTTTCCATGTTAGTGGGACTTAGTCTAAGTTTGTTCCTCTGCATACAGACTCCAATAGCTTCCTGGCGCCAAGTTATCATTTGCTGACGTCATTTCTTCAGCCTAAATGTTAAGATGACAATCACTTGCATACTGACAGTATATGAAAAATGATCTAACAGAACATGCATGTATTACGTAGAAGCAGGGAATGCACTGATTTCTAGAGCACCCAGGAATTTAGATACATATACATATAATATATCACAGAAATAAGAGGAGCTAACCAGGTTGTGCTATTGTGGGCATTTTTTACACACAATAGAGAAATAACCCCCCCCCCGGTGTTTTCAGTTCTTTGTGATCTTGACATGAAGAGTTAACTTACCGATGCATTTGACATTTCAGATTGGCTGATACCATTATTTCACTATCATAAAGAGGCCTGGAACTTAATACAATAATTTAACCTCAATCTAGCAACCTGCCTACCCACAATTGGCTTGCCACAGAAGAAAGTTGCATATCTCTAATTTAAATCAAAAGAGCATTTCTCCCAGAAAAAGCAGATGATTTATTATTATAAATGGTCACATAGTCGGCCAGATGTTTAGACTGGATTTTGCATTTTTGTCTTCCTGTCTCAAGGACTTGGGATGTGCAGATGTTGTTTGCTGATGTTAAATGTATCCTCGCAGGAGGTAACCTGTTTCAAGTAAAGCTGCTTTTTGCAATTGACTCACAGTGATTTTGTCAATGCTGATGGGAATCAGCACATGTTTTGGAATCCACATGTTTTGGAATTGCTCCCAAGATGACTATTACTCTAAGTACCATTAATTCTTATAATGCTAGGTTACTTGTATTTAACAATGTGAATTATCCATAAGAAACTATTAAAAATGTGAGGTCAGCAAATCCTGATCCTTTAACATTTGATGATTTTAGTATTTTAGTATAAGCACATGAACTGTATTAATTGACTTCTATGTTGAATGGTGTAGTGCAGTGATGGCGAACCTTTTAGAGACCGAGTGCCCAAACTGCAACCCAAAACCCACTTATGTATCACTGGGTGCCAGGTGGGCGTGGGCCGCTTGGTGGGCGTGGACCGTCGGGTGGGTGTGGCTATGGTAGTCATGCAGATGGATGGGCATGGCCAGGGTGGACGTGGCCAGGTCAATATTGCTCCTGGGGAGGGATGCCTGTGGGGGCTGGGCAGGGTTGGGGAGAATCCTGGGGGTCTCCTCTGGGCAGGAGGCTCATCATGTGGGGTGAGGCGAGGCAAGGTGAGGCAGGGTGGGGATGCCATTGTCGCAGGGCAAGGTGAGGCAGGGGCCGGGGCGGCTGCTGCCTGATACCATCGGCCCCCGCACACAGAGGCCAGCAAGTACATGGGTGCTGGGATGCATCCAGCCATGTGGGACCTCAGCGAGTTAGCAGGCAGCTGGTTGAAGAGGACAGGGCAAGGCGCGCGTGCCCACAAACAGGGCTCTGAGTCCCCCCTCTGGCACGCGTGCCATAGGTTCGCCACACTGGTGTAGTGTGATACTGATGAGGGTTCCAATGAAGCAATGTTAATAAATTTCATTATTGGCAGATGGGTTGCTGATCTTCAGGCTAGAGAGATTGCTAGATGTTCTGAGTTTGTGGAAATTTTTCAACTTGTGGACTGAAGTGGGACTTTTGGAAGTAGAACAGTCTTATTTCTATCTACAGTATACTTTAAAGCGAAGCAGTTTTACATAGGATCCAAAACTCAAAATTAAAGCTTATAGGCCTGCTCTTGAAACATCTCATAGCTCAGAATTGTACAAATATATGTGCCTGCATACATGTCAGTAAATCTTAAGAGTTTACTTTTCCACCAGAAAACATTTCCCAAAATGTGCACCAGAGCATGCTACTATGCCATCAGAAAAGTGCTTGCATATCACAGGAAAAGGAACTCTTAGCATAAAACACCCAGCCATGACAAGGATTATTTATTGCATGCGTATCCCGCATTTCCTCTAAAAAAACTTGGATGAACCCACTTAGGTTCTTCAGTCTGCCATCTTCCCCTATCATCTATCATATCCCTTTTTTGGAGGTTTAGAATGAATATTTCCATGACCAATGATGTTGGCTTGTCTGAGACAGTGGACAAGAAGAATGTCTCCTTCATCCATTGGCCTTTATATACAGAAACAAAACAGACTCACGATTGCATTTGACTTCAGTATTAGTGATGGGACACATTTCTCCTCCTACTAAAAAGGATGTTGGGGAGATTTTGGAGGAATGGGGGCTTTCAGAGAAAGTTGATTTTTCTCATTTGGAAGGTTGTCTTCAATTCCAATCCTACATATGAACTGTGACACAACACTGTACATATAGTACAACTCCTGGATCTTTCCCTGTTAAATTCTAGTGTGAGTATCTACTTCTGCTACATCAATACATTGGGTGTAGTTGGGTCATTGAGTACTCCTGGTGAAGAATAACCAGCAAAATGAACATGTGACAGTTTTATCTTGCTGAAGGTACCTATTTTTGAACTAGGAAGCTCTTGGCTGGTTTTTTTTTAAGTATATGTGCTTCATTAATAAATGCAAATCTCAGTTCCTCAAAGTATGGCCTTTGTTATAGCAGTCTTGCTTTAGATATTATGTAAAGCACCTTGCTGCCTGATTTGTTTTTCGTTTGTTTTGTTTTAAATCCCTTCTATGCCAAAAACAAGTTGTTTTTTTTTGTTTTAAGATCCAGTCTCTTTAAATCTCCAAATTTGTACAATGCTGCAATTTCTTATGTAGAATTGGGTGGATTGCTTTATATATTTTTATTTGATTTCTGTTCTGTGAGTGTTTATATTTTAATAGTGGTACTATAAACTACTGAGAGTCTATTGAAATGCAGTGGGTATATTATCCAACAAATCAGATGAAATGTCCAGTACTAGCTGGATAATTTTTTTTTCTTTTATGGGATGAGGGAAAGAGGAATAATTGCTTTTATTAGATATACCAAATCTGGCTGCAAAAGATCTAGATTACTCATAGATGGTAGCAAAGGATTATTATCTAATATCGCATGTTTTATACTCAGCTATAGCATCTGTAACAATATGATGTGCAGAGAAGTTCCTATGTTGCTTTTCTAAATCTTAAATCGAATTCAGGCTGAATTACAGAAAGCTCTAAATCTTTTAACTTTTCTGATTGTAAGTTGTACACATTTTTCAGGGGCTGGGGAGAGGGGCATCCTGAGAAATTAGAAAAGGTTGTTGGGCATGACTTTTTAGTTTGCCTTCTGAGAAATGAATAATTTGAGGTTGCTCAGTTGTGAAAGTGCTCTCAAAATTCCAGAGTGCCACCTATCTCTGGATTAGGGATATAAATTGTATAAGATACATTTTGAATAAATCACACAACAGTTTATTACGTTATTTTCTTTGTTTCTCCAGCTGCTATTGTATACATTATAACATATATTCTCTATGTTAAATGCAAAAGGTTGTAGTGCTCTCTCTGCTACTCACTTCATGTTGTCTTGAATGGGAGGCAGCATAAGGCATTTTCATAAGACTAAATTAGATTTTCTTGCCAAATATCTAAGCACTAGAAGGTGGTAGGCAATAAATAAATACTCCAATCTGAGGAGGAAAATGTGAGGTTATTCTTAAATAACCATACTGGCTTTAGATGAAAAAGAAAAACATTGTGATGAAAACATTAGCTCAGATTGAGCTCTACTTCCTTCAGTGACACTCTTATTTACTTCAATAAATTGCCCAACTACTTTTAATTTGGCACAATATTTTCATAGCGGTCAAAAGTGTTTTCTTGGAGACCCTATTACATTGTCACAATATGCCAGATTGCGCAACATTCCTTTCAATTCATCAGTGCTCAAGCTACAAGTGCAACACATTAAGGTTAATTACTCCATAAATTTATGACAAGGTAATTCCAAACATAATAATTATTTTTTAGTAATACATAGGCACCATGCTTCTTTTACTTGTGGATACAAAGAGTGGCTAAGCTCAGATCCACATTTTCTTTGGGTCCATCTTCAAGATGGGCCATTTGCTGCTTCCTGAGTGGAAAAATGAATTAGATCATCCTTCTCTAAATTGCAGTCCATTGCAAATGCACCTGTGCCCAAATTTTTCAGCTTTGATTCAAACTTTGTAAGCATTTCTAAGCCCTTCACTACCGAGTCTCAAGAGCTTCATCTTATTCTAGTGGCAGCTCCAGCTCTGATTGGCTGTATTGTCTGGCATGTCCCCTTCCTTTCAGCATCTGGTTACTGTCCAGGGACAGCCATTTTGTCCAGAGTGTTTTTAGTAGACAATATGTATGTATGTATGTATGTATGTATGTATGTATGTATATCCTGCAACAACAACAATAATAATAATAATAATAATAATAATAATAATAATAATAATTTACAAATAACCCAAGACAGTAAACATATCCAACACATCTTCCTCCTCCTATTTTCCCCACAACAGCCCTGTGGAGTGGGTTGGGCTGAGAGAGTGACTGGCCCAAAGTCACCCATTCATGACTAAGACAGGACTTGAACTCATGATTTCCTACTTTCTAGCCTGGTGCCTTAATGAGGCAGAATTCCTTTGATCCTGTAACATAGCTTTTCATGGTGCACCATTTTTGGAGGTAGAAGCATCCAAGCATATATATTGTCACATTTGAAAGACTATGAAGCATGGATGCCTGTATATGGTTACCAACTGAGGAAGAGTCAGAAAAAATAAATTCCTCTGCTCCTGTTGAAGAAACCAAAATCCATGACCCTCTTCCTTCTGTATTTATATTCAGAGGATTTCATCCATGTACTTTTCCTAAAATCTGTTTTGCCTTATTTTATTTTCATTACTCACAAAACGTGATTACACATTCACCAGAAAGACTTTGTGGATGAAGTTGATGTGTTTAGTTAAGCAGCTCACTCACTGATTGGTGCTGAACAAGGATTTTTTTTTAAAAAAAAATGTACTCCAAAATATAATTTCCATTTTAAAAGGCTTAAAAGCATTTGTCATGAGCATATTTGAGGACATCTGTAAATGCACTCCACTTCTTTTCACTCTGGTGCATGGTGTTTTGATATTAATGTCTACAGAGCATCATAAAACATGTACATACTAGAAAATGAGGAAATTTTTTTTTACAAAGATATATGCTTGTTAAAAAAAATAGCAGTATATAAGTACTTTTGAGAATGCATGCATCTACTAGAGGTTACATACATCTTTCAAAAATCAGGTTTCATATGTACAGATAAAAAATGAAAAATAAGTGAACAATATAGCCAAAGCTTCCTATGAATATGAAGCTATTGAAAGAGATGATAATGATGATGATGATGGCAACTTCCATGGTAGTGGTGATGGTGATATTCTGATCACTCTTAAAATTATATGCACTTTTACAATGTCCAGTAATTAGTCCTTATTTTAGGTTTTGAACTGAATGTAATATTTAAACATTGATTTTTTAAAAAAAATGTTCTTATGAGTTTTAGATATATTAAAAAATGGTCTCAATATATGAGTAGGAATATGTGTGTTTTACTGCCTATACCAAGATTTTTAGATCTGTGTAGACTGATTTAAATAAAATTGGTTTTATCTAAGTTTGGTTTAAGCCCAGACCACTGAAAAAGAAAAACAAGAAATTCAAGAAGAAAACAACATGGCTGCACAAAGATCTCTCTGACAAACTGAAAGACAAAAAGGACAAATACAAAAAATGGAAAGAGGGGCACACAACTAAGGCCAATTATCAGCAGACAGCCAGAACATGCAAAGATGAAGTCAGAAAAGCAAAGGCTCAGAACGAACAAAGACTTGCAACAGAAATCAAGGATAATAAAAAAAAAGTTTCTTCCAACATATTAACAAGAAAAAAGTCAAGGAAATTGTAGGTCCACTAAAGAGAGAAGATGGCAATGAAATAACAGGCAACAGGGAGAAAGCAGAGCTGCTTAACTCATACTTTGCATCAGACTTCACACAAAAAGAAACTATAGTCCAACATACCAAAAAACCACTGCAAAAGACATACTAAAAACTAAAATTAAAATAGGCAAGAAAATGGTAAGAGAACACCTATCTGACCTTGATGAATATAAATCACTGAGACTCAACATCTATCCGACCTTAATGGATATAAATCACTGAGACCCGACAGATTACATCCTAGAGTTCTGAAGGAGCTGGCAGATGTTATCTCAGAACCATTGCACCACATCTGTCATAAATCATGGAGCCCCAGGGAAGTACCTGAGGATTGGAAAAGAGCTGATGTGGTTCCTATCTTCAAGAAAGGGAAAAAATGGACCCAGGAAAGTACAGACCAATAAGTTTAACATCAATACCTGGGAAAATCCTAGAAAAATAATCAAAAAACAGATCTGCGAACAACTAGAAGCAAACAAAGTTATAACTAGTAGCCAGCACAATTTGTTAAAAATAGATCATGCCAAACCAATCTTATTTCATTCTTTGATAAAGTGACTAAACTAGTAGATCAGTGAAATGCTGTGGACGTAGTATACTTAGATTTCAGTAAGACATTTGATAAAGTCGACCACAACCTACTCCTTAGTAAGCTAGAAAAAGATGGAATAGACAACACCACTAGATGGATCTGTAGCTGGCTAGAAAACCATACTCAACAAGTAGTCCTCAATGATACTACATCCACATGGAGAGAAGTAAGCAGTGGGCTACCACAAGGTTCTGTCTTAGGCCCAGTACTCTTCAATATCTTCATCAATGACTTAGATGAGGGAATTGAAGGCAAACTCCTCAAATTTGCAGATGACACTAAACTGGCAGAAGTAGCCAACAACCCGGAAGATAAACTCAGGATCCAAAAAGACCTTGACAGACTTGAACAATGGGCCCTATCCAACAAAATGAGTTTAAATGTGGAGAAAAGCAAAGTTTTACGTTTAGGCAGGAAAAATCAAAGGTACTAGTACAGTTTGGACAAGACCTGGTTTAAAAACAGTAACTGTGAGAGGGACCTTGGAGTCCTAGTAGACAATCACTTAACCATGAGCCAACAGTGTGCAGCAGCTGCCAAAAAAACTAATACAATCCTGGGTTGTATAAACAGAGACATAGAATCAAGATTACACGAGGTATTATATCACTTTATAAAACCCTAGTAAGACCACTTCTGGAATACTGCAGCCAATTTTGGTCACCTTATCACAAAAAAGATGTTGAGAGTTTGGAAAAAAAATCAGAGAAAAGCAACTAAGATGATTAAAGGCCTGGAGATTAAAACATATGAAGAACTGCTACAGGACTTGGGTTTGGCTAGTCTAAAGAAAAGAAGAAATAGGGAGATATGATAGAAGTATTCTAGTATTTGAAGGGCTGCCACCAACAAGAGGGGGTCATCATAGGGCAGGACAAGAAATTGATCAAAGAGAGAAGCAACCTCTTTTAAGGAGAAACTTCCTGACAGTGAGGACAATTAACAAGTGGAACAGCTTGCATCCAGAAATCGTGGGTGCTCCATCACTGGATATTTTTAAGAAGCGGCAGTCACTTGTCTGAGATGGTATAGGTCCTCCTGCTTGAACAGGGGGCTGGACTAGAACAGGGCTTTTCAACCTTTTCACCCATTGTACCACTTTTTGTTGTTGTTGTTGTTAATTGCGAAGTCGTGTCCGACCCATCGCGACCCCATGGACAACATTCCTCCAGGTCTTCCTGTCCTCTACCATCTTCTGGAGTCCATTTAAATTCACACCTACTGCTTCAGTGACTCCATCCAGCCATCTCATTCTCTTTCGTCCCCTTCTTCTATTGCCCTCAATCTTTCCCAGCATTAGGCTCTTCTCCAGTGAATCCTTCCTTCTCATTAGGTGGCCAAAGTACTTGAGTTTCAACTTCAGGATCTGGCTTCTAAAGAGCAGTCGGGGTTGATCTCTTCTAGGACTGACCGGTTTGAACGCCTTGCAGTCCAAGGGACTCGCAGGAGTCTTCTCCAGCACCATAGTTCAAAGGCCTCAATTCTTTTGCGCTCAGCCTGTCTTATGGTCCAACTTTCACAGCCATACATTGCAACTGGGAAAACCATGGCCTGGACTATACGCACTTTTGTTGGCAGGGTGATGTCTCTGCTTTTTAGAATGCTGTCTAGATTTGCCATAGCTTTCCTCCCCAGGAGCAAGCGTCTTTTAATTTTTTGGCTGCAGTCCCCATCTGAGGTGATCTTGGAGCCCAGAAAAATAAAATCTGTCACTACCTCCATTTCTTCCCCATTTATTTGCCAGGAATTGAGAGGGCCGGATGCCATGATTTTGGTTTTCTTAATGTTGAGTTTCAAGCCAACTTTTGCACTCTCCTTCTTCACCCGCATCAAGAGGCTCTTTAGTTCCTCTTCACTTTCTGCCATTAGAGTGGTATCATCTGTACCACTTTTAGGATATGGCAATATCCGAGTACCACCAGTCGCTTAGCAAGGTGTCAAAAACTTGATGACCCCCCCCCCAAAAGGAAAAAAGGATAAAGTACAGGTAGTCCTCGACTTACAACAGTTCGCTTAGTGACTGTTCAAAGTTACAATGGCACTGAAAAAAGTGCCTCCCAAGCCACAGCCTAGCAAGACACCTGCCTGCCCACCTGGCGGTGCTCTTCCTCCTGTCTGAGGTTTCCATTGTTGTGAGCATTTTTGTTGAGGATTGGCAGCGGGGGTGGGGTGGGGGGTGTTTGCTTTTTATCCTCCCCCTGTCTGCTGGGTGGTTGCAGCAGGTTTTGGTCACTTCACATGACCCTGGGACCCTCTGACCGTCATAAATATGAATCAGTTGCCAAGCATCTGAATGTAAATCACAAGACCCTTGAGATGCTGCAACATTCCAGCTGATTGGCACTTCTTCTGGGCTCAGCAGAAGCGCCAGGATCAGCGCCGAGCTCCAGCTGGAGCCTGGCACTGATTGTGGTGCTTCCACTGACCCCTGACAGCCCTTGTGCGGTGTTGCCACCAGTTCAGTTCATTCCCCTCCCCCACTACCACTTTTCTAGGATGTTCGTGTACCACCTGCCAGGTGCCAAAGTACCACTGGTTGAAAAGCCCTGGACTAGAAGACCTCCAATGTCCTTTCCAGCTCTATTCTATTCTATACTGTGTAGAAACAGTAATTGGAGAAGGACAATTGATAATAAAGTTCCATGAGCCCATTCTCAGGGAACTTCTCTCTAGCAGGCACATTCTGCTAGAAAGAAGTTCCTGAAGAGGGTTTCAGCACGAGTCCGTAAGCTCAGAAGACTAAACCTCTGGTCCCAGTTACTGACCTAGATTGGATCCTGCAACATTATCCTGGGACACCTATATTTGCCTTCGTTCATGAAATTTGGTTGAATTTGACAATTAGATAAAGATAAATGATAATTATTATAAAGTCTTCAAAGTCGAAGAAGCTTTTGTTGTGCAGCAGAAGATCATTTCTGATCAGAGATTTTATTGTGACTCTCCAGAGAAATTTGGCTATTGGGCACTTTAAAAATTGTAATAAAGAAACAAACACTTATATTTCTGTATTTTTGGCACAGAAAGAGAAAAAAATCATGGGAGGAGAGTCAAAGAAATGATCCTGAGCTGAAAAGGGCAGGACAGAAAGGGGCGTTGTCTTACCTGAACGCCTTTTCTCAGCATGATGATGGAGAATCCACGGATGGGTTGTCTTAATCTATCTGCTCCAATTAGACTAAGTCTGAAATTTAGTACCGTCCCCTCTGTGCCAAATGCACCCCAGTTTTAGGCTAAGGCGATACTCAGACTTTAGTCCGACGCGTCTGATCAATATGGGAACCAGGCCAACTGACCTAATGGGAGGGAGTGGATTCTCCATCATCATGCTGAGAAAAGGCGTTCAGGTAAGACAACGCCCCTTTCTCCAGCCTGATTGGATGGAGAACCCACGGATGGGACATACCAAAGCCCTGTGTCCCTAGGGTGGGGAATTAGATTGGGCCTGGGTCCCATCCAACGTTAATGCATGTTCTAGAATCTTGCGGCCAAATGAAGCTGTAGAAGAGGCATATAAGGCATCTTGTAGTGACGGACAAAGGAAGAGGGCGATGCCCATGTTGCTGCTCTACAAACTTCCTCTATGGAGGCCTGGGTAGATCAGGCAGCTGTAGTAGCTGAGCCCCGGGTGGAATGGGCCGTGATATGCCTAGGAGCTTGCAGTGACTGAGTCTGGTATGCCAGAGAAATACAAGCTCTAATCCACCTGCATATTGTGGGTGAAGAAACCTTCTGTCCTAGTGACGAAGGGTGAAAGGACACAAACAGAGCCTCTGTTTTGCGGAAGGATGAGGTTCTCTGTATATAACAATATAAAGCCCTGTGCACATCCAATTTGTTCCACTGAACCTCTATGTCATTAGATGGGTTAGGACAGAAGTCCGGCAAAACTATTTCCTGAGATCTATGATACAAGGAATTAACCTTGGGCACGAAGGAGGGGTCTAGCCTAAGGGTTACCCTGTCCTTATGGAAAGTACACAGGTCCTTCCTCACTGAAAGAGCAGCCAGTTCAGAGATCCTTCTGGCTGAAGTTACAGCAACAAGAAATGCCACCTTCATCGATAACTTTTTGAACAAACAAGTGTCAATAGGTTCAAAGGGTGGCGAAACAAGAGCCTGTAAAACCTGATGAAGATCCCATGAGGAGTATCTATGTACAGTTGGTGGTCTGGCATTGTTAGCTCCCTTCAGGAAGGAGCGTATAATAGGGTGATGTGTTAAGGATTCATTGCTGCAGGAAATAACTGTGGCAAGTGCTGCTATCTGCCTGCGGATGGTGCTTGTAGAAAGCCTCTTGTCCAGACCATCCATCAGGAACTCCAAGATAACTGGCACTGAAACCGCCAAAAGATCAATTTTGTGAACTGAACACCAATTACAGAAGCTTTTCCACGTGGCATCGTATATTCTATTCGTCGAGGGTCGCCTGGATTGCTGAATCATAGCTCTGACCCTTGACAAATATGAGTCTTGGCCTAAGGTCTGCCTCTCAAGTGCCAGATGGTTAACTGGAGCCATTGAGGGTCCGGATGGCATATTTCCCCCTGAATGACGGAGATGCGATTTGCTGGGATCCTCCATGGAGGGGATGCGGAGAGCTCCATCGGCGAACCAAAAGCGTCTCGGCCAATGCGGCGCAACCAGGGGGACCTCTGCTCGTTCGCGAAGGATCTTCCTGATCGTGGCAGGAAGAAGCGGCAGGGGAGGGAAGGCATAGAGCAGTTCCCTGGGCCAGGGACTGCAGAGCGCATCTGTTCCCTCCGCTGATGGAGACGGGAACCTGGAAAGGAACCTGGGAAGTTGTGAGTTGGTTGGGGAGGCAAAAAGGTCTAAGGTTGGGGAACCAAACCTGTCCATGATCTCTCTGAACATCTTCGGATGCAGCTGCCATTCGGAATGGTCCATGGTGGCTCTGCTCAGTGAGTCCGCCTGCTGGTTGGTCACTCCGGATATGTGCTCCGCCCTGATGGAGGCAAGATTCAGTTCCGCCCAGGACCCCAGCAATTTGGCCTCCTGCATGAGAGGCCTGGACCTTGTCCCCCCTTGTCTGTTGACATGGGCCTTGGCTGTAATGCTGTCGGTTAAAATCAGGACATGTTGGCCCTGTACTATATCGCTGAATCTCTTTAGGGCCGTATGTATGGCTTTGAGTTCCAGCCAGTTTATATTGTTCTTTAGATCCTGCTTGGACCAGCAACCTTGAGCCCAGTGCGTGTGGAGGTGTGCCCCCCACCCAAACAGGCTTGTGTCTGTGGTAATGGTAATCCTGTCTGGTTCTTTGAATTCTGCTCCCTGTGACAGAGCCGGGGAGTCTCACCATCGAAGGGAGTTCAACACCAACTGTGGAACTCGGACCTTCTGGTGGGATGTGCTGGTGTGAAGTCTCTGAAATGGAAGGAGAAGCCACTGTAATTCTCTGGCATGGAGACGTGCCCATGGCACAATTTGCACGCAGGACACCATCTTCCCCAGTAGCTGTGATAGGGAGGCCAATGTGACTATTCTGTCCCTTCGGATCCGACATACAAGAGTCTGAATAGAGTTCCGTCGGTCCTGAGATAGGTAGACCGTACAATTGTCTGTGTCTATAACAGCGCCCAAATGGAGGAGCCGGGTTGTTGGTACGTTATGACTTTTCTGGAAATTAACAGAAAACCTGTGCTCCTGAAAGACCCTGATGGCTAAGGCGAGGTCTGATTGAGCGTTTTGGAATGATGATGACTGAATTAGTATGTCATCTAAATAGCATTGAATTCTGATTGGAATTTGTCTAAGGTGGGCTGCGAGCACTGCCAGTACCTTTGTAAATACTCTCGGTGCAGATGAGAGGCCAAATGGTAGGGCTCTGTACTGGTAGTGGCTTTGGGCATAACTGAATCTGAGGAATTTGCTGTGGTCAGGAAAAATAGGAATGTGCAAATATGCCTCAGTCAGGTCTATTGAGGTAAGAAAGTCACCTTGCCTGATCTGGCCAGGATTGATTGAAGTGATTGCATCTTAAACTTCTTATACCTCAAGTAAAGGTTTAGACTTTTCAAGTCTAAGATTGCCCTCCAGCCCCCCGAAGTCTTAGGGGTGACGAAGAGGTTTGAGTAAAACCCTCGTCCCTCTTGGTCTTGTGGTACTGGTTCAATTGCTTGTATTTGTAATAAATGAGCTATGGCCTCTGACATAAGATCAGCTCTGGACCTGCTCATTGGAATAGGGCAAGAGCGGAATTTGTCAGGTGGTTGAGAACAAAATTCTAGTCTCAGACCTTGGGTGACGGTGTCTAATACCCATGCATCTGTAGTGGTGGCTGCCCAAGTGCTGGAATAAAGGGCCAGCCGGCCTCCTATGGGAGGTGAGACTGCGAGGTCACTTGCCTCGTTTAAAGGAACGCCCCCCCGCGCCTCGAAAGGGCCGCTTGGCCTGGATCTGTGGTCTGCTTCTGTATGCTGAACGATCTTGCTGTGTTCTTGTCTCTGAAAGGAATAGCAAGATGCCTGGGCCCAGTCCCAGGATGGAGCTGGCCAAAAGGGCTGCCTCCTGTAATTGCTCTGTGACATGCTATTCCCCGAGAATTTATCTCCTTTCTTTGATGAGTTAACCAGAGTTTTACGTTTGTCCTTACCTTCAGTTAAGTATGGTTCTAGTGCCTTACCAAAGAGATGTTCACCTGTGTAAGGTTTAGAGGCCAGACGCCACTTGGCCTTGGTGTCTGCTCGCCAATTCCTGAGCCAAAGGAGCCTTCGTGCTGAGATGTCTGCAGCGATGGTCCAGGCAGTGTATCTAGCCGTGTGCAGAGAAGCATCGGCCAGGTACTGGGATGTAGCCACTAACTTACCCAGATTTTGGTGAGCTCTGAGCTGGTCCAGAGGGATCATGTCCTGGAGCTCATGTAACCAAAGGACTGAAGCCCTGGCGAAGAAGGCCATGGATGTTGCCGCCTTTGTTGCCCAGGCTGATGCCAGATGGGACCTATGCAATGCGGACTCAGTCTTTTTATCCTCCACCCTCAGTGCCTCATTTATATCCCCAGGAATGTTAGCATTGGGAAACAATGAGTTCAAGGGCTCATCAATCTCAGGAATCTCCAATAGGGAGGTCAGAGAAGGGACAACATTGAATAATGTCTTCTCTACGGCACCAGGACTTGAAAGGGATCCTAAATTCTCCCATTGTTTTTGAACCATATTGAGAAAAAAGGGAGGGCAGGGAATATGGTTCTGAGAGACTGAGGGCTCGGTATATATGGCGTGGGGACCCTTGGATGTTGTAGGTGGGGTCTCCTGCTCTTGAGGGAGGTTTGCAGTTGTGCAGGCCTTGATTAGCAGGGAATTAAAAAGTGAATGGTCAAAGAGACCGACAGGAGGGGTGGGGTCAGATGAAGTGATACCTTCGTCCTCTGACGTAATCAGGCCCGATGGTTCAGCCCCTGTTGATTCTAGATCTGATGAAGGTTCATCCATGATATCTGGAGATTGGGAATGATACATGGATTGTGGGGGTGGTTGTTGGGCGTTGGAAGCCATGAATTGAGCCACAGCCTGGGCTATCATGGACTGAAGGTAGTCCGGGTTTAGAGTCTGGTTCTCAGGAGGGAGAGGCCCTGCTGCAGTGGGGGTGAGTGTGGCCTGAGGGCCCAAATTAAGGGTATCCTGGCTAGTCAAGCCTGTCCCTGGAGCCGCTCTTGTGGCTGGTTCTGGTTGGGAAATTCCCCTGGGGGAAGACCAGGCCCCTGGGGCTGAGGCACAATGTGAGGAAAGGGGTTCAAAAATGGACCTTCCCGTTGTGCCTGTCTGACCTGGGGAGGCTGCCCTCAGTCTGTGGGAGTCCTCTTCCCTCATCTGTGGATTAGTGGTTACCCTGCTTGACTTGGCTCGCTTGGAATTATTCTTTCCACTTGCCTCAGTAGTATGTTTCCTCTTGGCCGGCTCGTTGGTAGACTTTTATGCCATGATGAATCTGCTTTGGGCTCAACCTCAGCAAAAACGCCCCCCCTCCGCATTGTAACTTACTAAGGGAGCCCAGCAGAGATGATCCGGCCCAGTGAGGGGGGTGGGCAATGGGGGGTTGGTAGGCAGTGCATCCTTCCGGAACGAGCTTGCTCTCCCCAATCCGACCTGCCTGTGAAAGGTTCATCAATTTTAGAGGCCTCTGCCTCAAATTGTCAAAAACTGCCTTCTGGAATGTTCCTGCAGGCAGTCTGGGCCTCTGTAAGTCTCAAAATGGCCACCGGGAGGTGATTCAAAATGGCGGCTGCAGCTCTGCGCACCAAAAATGGCCGTTGGAAGGAAGGCCTGTGAGGCCTGAGGCCTAAGCTGTGATGAGCCCTCGTTCCAGAGAATCGCCTGGGCTCCTAACGCAGCGGAGGGTGTTTGGATGGTCAGCTGGGAGGCGCTGAGACTGTGAGGCCTGAGGCCTAAGCTGCGATGAGCCCTCGTTCCAGAGAATCGCCTGGGCTCCTAACGCAGCGGAGGGTATTTGGATGGTCAGCTGGGAGGCGCTGAGACTGTGAGACCTGAGGCCTAAGCTGCGATGAGCCCTCGTTCCAGAGAATTGCCTGGGCTCCTAACGCAGCGGAGGATTCAAAATGGCGGCCACAGCTCTGCGCTCCAAAAACGGCCGTTGGAAGGAAGGCCTGTGAGGCCTGAGGCCTAAGCTGCGATGAGCCCTCGTTCCAGAGAATCGCCTGGGCTCCTAACGCAGCGGAGGGTGTGTGGATGGTCAGCTGGGAGGCGCTGAGACTGTGAGGCCTGAGGCCTAAGCTGCGATGAGCCCTCGTTCCAGAGAATCGCCTGGGCTCCTAACGCAGTGGAGGATTCAAAATGGCGGCCGCAGCTTTGTGTGCCAAAAACGGCTGTTGGAAGGAAGGCCTGTGAGGCCTGAGGCCTAAGCTGCGATGAGCCCTCATTCCAGAGAATCGCCTGGGCTTCTAATGCAGCGGAGGGTGTTTGGATGGTCAGCTGGGAGACGCTGAGACTGGCCTAGGCCCGATAAGGCCTTCAGGCCTCGGTGAAGTTTCGGAGCTTCCGGAGCTGCTGTCAGTTGTAAAAGTCAGACTAGAGCTTGGCTCTGTTAGCAGCAATTCAAGGAAGCTCTCAGAAGAGGAGAGGAAAAAAAGGGTCTATGGATGCCCAGCCTGTCAGCCCGGCCGGGCAGTCAGGTGAGGATGATTCCAATCACTGGAAATCTTCTTTATATTAATGAAATTAATTAATGAAATCAATTAAATAATGAAAAATGAGTAGTTAGAGCTAGGCTAACAGAATAAGAAAAAGGGGAAAATACACAGTCTTCTGCTCCAGGAGCGAAGAAAAAACGCGTCTTAGAGCAAAGAGACTAAATCTAAAACTGGGGTGCAGTTGGCACAGAGGGGGCGGTACTAAATTTCAGACTTAGTCTAATTGGAGCAGATAGATTAAGACAACCCCATCCGTGGGTTCTCCATCCAATCATGCTGGAGAATGGCGTGGGCAGAACAAGCATGTGTGTTGATCTTCTTGGGTGGACAGGCTTCATTACTTTATATGAAGCTGCATCACTTGGATTCTCCATTCAATGTGCCAGAATGATTTTTGTGTGATGTGGAATTTGAGAAGAAAGCTGGGAAACGACAGGATTTGGGGTGGTTTTCTGATGTGTATGGTACTCATGCTGTGGTGGACAGAAATCAGTTATGGCCCGATCCATTTACAATGAGGTAATGTCTCTTAAGCAACCGTCAGAGGTCTACCTTATTTCATTAAAGTCTGGCAAATATATAAATGCTCTCATGACCAAATATGTATTTTCTTTTTTCTCACACATTTTTTCCTCCTCTAATTACAGTAAAACAATTGAATGGAGCAGCATTAAACAATCTTATCTCCAGAGAATCTTCTTTTCAAAAGTTGAAATATGGTCATTGTACTTCAACAAAAGCTGCAGATTATTACATTATTTGTGAAATGGAGCTACTAAGTAATAAAGATTTAGAACATAACATTTAGAACATAATTTCAAATTGACTTCTATTATCTGGTTTACATGGAATTCATTTGATCATTTGACTGTGGTATTTGACTCAAATGCATTCTGATTTCATGCAGGACTGTAAATATTATTTTTTTTTCAGGAAAGTTATGAATCAATGTTTCTGTTTGTGAGCCTCTCCCTTTATCAAAGTAAATGTGTTGGGTCTGGGTTGGACAGCTCTTTCCTTACACTAGACTTAAATAAAACACAAGTATTTTAAAAATGAGACAGATTTCTAAATAAATAATTATTCTAGCATTTATTTTACTTGCTGTCTGCAATCTGAGACTAACTCTAAAAGAAAAAAATCAAAATCTTCTCAAAATATTTCAGCAAAATAAAAATGATAGTTTTATTAGCAATTTTGTATATTTTAACACAGGGGTCCCCAACCCCAGGTCCGTGGACCACCACCAGGCCACAGCATGCCAGAAACTGGTCCATGCAAACAAGCAAAGCCCCATCTGCGGGATGCAGGCAGCACACGAAATCACACCCCCTCTGGTCCGCAGAAAAACCTCTCTCCATGAAACCGGTTCCTGGTGCCCAAAAGGTTGCTCTGCTTTAACAGATCTTAGGTAATAATGTACAAAGCCAGTTTGGTGTAGAAGTTAAGGCAAACTATAGGCTATAAAGCACTAGAAGGCAGGGGCCTATGAGTTCTAGTCCTGCCTCAGGAATAAAGCCAGCTGAGTTACCTTGAGCCAGCCACTCTCTTTCAGCCCTAGGAAAAAGGCAATGGCAAACTACCTCTGAAATCTTGCCAAGAAAAATGGACTAACTAGCAGTTAACATGGACTTAAAAGCATTGGGGGGAGGGAGGCTAAAAATGTAAAATATTTAGGTGATCTCTTCTCTGTATAGTATGAAAGCCAGACATATTCCCAGAATAGATCTGATTTTGTAAGTAATTGCCTTCATCCCAGGGAATCCTTGTGGCTCTATAATTCTTGTGGGATTATCAACCACTGAAGAGTTGGATTTGTACAACATACTAGACTAAAAAGGGGGTTGGGTCCTTTACCATGCTGTAAGAATCAAACCTTTGTCTTGATATACTCTGTGAACCAAATAATTATTTTGTTATTGGTTGTTTTTCCACTAGTGACTTAAAGCATCATCTGGAATTGTCCAACTGTTATATAATGCAAGTAATGGCCGAGTAATACTATGGAGAGATTATATCACTGGTGGAGAAATTGTCTGATTTATTTCCTTTAGTATAGTGTTTTACTTGAACCAAACAATTTTGTTTTCTAATGGAATTTTAGTACTGGGCCAATATGCAGACTTTAGAATTAACCAAGGAAAACCATAATACAATAGTGTATGACTGATCTGAGTCCACTGTGGCTCAAGCCCTGTGACACAATTGGATCAATGATTAATAGATGATGGGAAACCAATACAAGAATAATTAGGAGGTTAGATTTATCTCTAAACAATTAATTAATCAGATACAGTATAGGAACAACAAAACCCACAAACTGTTCCATTCAGACGAATCTGGAAGGCAGGAGGAATCAAGAAGTCAATGAACTTTGTACATGCATTGTGACATATGCACATATCAAAAGAGCTGAGCTTGCTGTACAATGGCACAATGTTGCTTTTTCATTTTAATGAAAGCTATTGCAGATATCTCTAGTCCCTTGTGATGTACTCCATCCTTGCAGGAAAAAATGTTGAAAAGAAAGCATTGTGGAAGAGGGAAAAAAATCTTCTGCCCTACAGGACTCCTGCTAAGTCCTCTTAAATGACTGTGAAGCCTATTGCTGCCTGTGTGGTACTGATGTTGTAATGAAGCTTTGCTGGTGCTCTCCTGCCATGGGGCTTCATACATTTTCAAGGATTTCCTGGAGAAAGTGGAAAGGAGACACTCTGCTTTCAAAGCTATCATTTTTGACCCATACAGTGTAATGTTTTGTTGTTTGAAAAATAATTGTTGGGTTTAATGGAGGTTTGTGGAAATAAAATTGGTGTAAATAAACATTTTGAGTCATATATCCTTAAAGGTTTTATTTTCTGTTTATCTTCCAAATAGATCTTGAGCGGTGATGGTGATTGGTAGGTAAAAGGTAGTGGAAAGGAAAAGAAATGGAAAAATGAGGCCATCAGGAGTTAAAATTGTGAGATGGGTATTGCACATTTTTTTAAAAAGTCCTCATCCATTTCCAATGACATTTTTGTCATATAACAGAAGTGGGGATAATGATTTCCCCCCTTAACATTTGTTTAACTCTATTTAAGCAAGCATGATTCTTCGTTTGCTTTATAACTACAACTATGAGCTGTGGTGGCGCAGTGGTTAGAATGCAGTACTTCTACTGCTGACTGTCCGTTGCCCGCAGTTCGGCAGTTCGATTCTGACTGGCTCAAGGTTGACTCTGCCTTCCATCCTTCTAAAGTCGGTAAAATGAGGACCCAGATTGTTGGGGGGAATATGCTGACTTAGAGAGGGCTATAAAGCATTGTGAAGCAGTATATAAGTCTAAGTGCTATTGCTATTGCTACAAGGGGGAAGACTGGACAATGGATCTAGGGAAGGAGGGGAACCCTAGAAACTCAAATTGAAATCTTCTTTGTGGTGGAAGACAGAGAAGACCAAAGGAGAGGCTGGGCAATATGAACTAAGAGAGAACCAGTATGCACTCGAAATGCATGCACATCAGTATTCTGCAGTGTATTCAGACCCAAAATAGAAAAGGTCTATAAAGGTATAGCTGTACCTTTAAAAAGCTGAACTTGTTCTTGGAAAATAAGGGTGGAGGGCAACACATGATTGAAGTGGTGTGGCCGATGAACAGTGGTTTGTGGGTTACTCATGAACAGCTACCGTAGTTCAAATAAACCAGAATAACTCCAAGGGCCTAGACCAGACATGTCAAACTCGCGACGTCACGTGATGTCGCGCAACTTATCGGAGCTTTTTTGCCATTGCTGGCAATGGGGTGGGCGCAGCTCCGGTATGATGAAACCGGCCCATGGGCTGGCAGTTTGACACCCCTGGCAGAGGAAACAATACAAATTATATTGATGAATTAGGTGCATTCTTTACCAAGGTTCACTTTCTTTTTGTTTTAATGCTATTCAGTGCGCTTGTAACTTTTACTCTATTGTCATTCTGAACTGGGTGTTCTTCAAATTTAGTAAATAAATAATAACTTTTAGGACTTATTACAGTCCTTTTGTTTTCCAATTGAAATTTCCCTATTTAACTAAAAAAAGAATCATCTCAGGAGATTTTTGAATATAAGGCATTATTTGCAATGTTTTGAACAGAACATCATATTGCATTTCTTTTCTGTGTGCTGCTCAGAAATGTAGAATATAGCAATTTCTGCTGCGATTTCTTTCACATGTATGACAAATCAGGTATTTACATAATGGAAAACTTACAGTCCTTATGTAATTGAAAAAAAAAAACCAAGAAAGAACAACAACGCTACATCCCATTTATATGCCTATCGTGACCCCACTCTCATCCAAACCTGAAGGATGGGTGTTATTTTGGGGAAAATGTTTACTCATCTCAGTCAAAAAGTTGTGTGATGAAACTGTTACAGCAGATTAACATGAAGTAAAAGACAACATACAAACTCATCTTTCCCTGAGGATTTTTTAAAAGAAAAAAAATAAAATAAAAACTGCATGATGTTTTCCTTCTTTTGAGTGCAAGAGGTCCTCCAGGTGATTCAAGTCAATATTTATTCATGTTCTTTGTTCTATTCATAACATCTGATTGAGTTATGAGACAGGCAATAGGAAAAATAGCACAGCCCATCTTCTATTTTGGCCTCTTAAAAACAACTAATTGGATGGAGGAGCATTAAAAATATAAATTAAAAGGCTGGACACTTTCTAGTGCCATGGGTGCCTTCCAAATGTGTTGAATTACATTTTCTACTCCCCAAATAATTGCTGAGGGTTATAGGAGTTGTAGTTTAATGCCTTTAAAGGGCATCAGGTGAAGGAAGGAATTTCCAGTTTATTTATTTTTTTCTGTTCCTTCCCTGATCCTTCTGTACTACAAAGCACCTGAAGTGCAACTTGCTGTAGCACTGATGATAACGATGGTGATGATTTAAAGTTTCTCCCTTCCTCTCCTCTCAATAGGTGGATTAAAATGCCTAATTCTGTCTAAACATCTGGCTACCCATGTGACCAACTATAATACTGTAGAGAAATACAATCCAACTAACCAGGACATCTCTAGGCAGGAAGATCATGGGTGTCAGATATACAGGTTAAAATTCAAGTTGTTACCAAAGGAGGGCCAAGATACCACAAAGAGAAAGAATTACAGACCAATTTCATTATTAAATAAAGACTATTAACTCTTTGCTGCAGTTTTGGCAGAAAGACTAAAGAAGATCTCATATATATATATATATATATATATATATATATATATATATATATATATATATATATATATGTTTTCTGAGGTTTTCGCGGTGTTTGTATGTAGGTCTTTGGTTATTCGGGTTTTCTCCCACGTAAAATTGGAAGTGTCTTGGCGATGTTTCGATGAAGTCTCATTCGTCATCTTCAGGCTGGTGCTTTCGGCTTCATGCTTCTAGGAGCTCCTAGAAGCACGAAGCCGAAAGCACCAGCCTGAAGATGACGAATGAGACTTCGTCGAAACGTCGCCAAGACACTTCCAATTTTACGTGGGAGAAAACCCGAATAACCAAAGACCTACATACAAACACCGCGAAAACCTCAGAAAACATATATATTTATATATATATATATATATATATATATATATATATATATATATATATATATATATATAAAGATCAGTCTGGCTTCCTGCCAAAAAGACAACTGGATCTTAAAGTAAAATTGGAACTGCCACCATCATATATAAAATCAAAATCTCATTTTTTTTCTCCAAGTTCTTCTTCCATTCCATTAAGTTCTTCTTCCATTAAGCCCAGAAGAAAAGTTTCTGGTTTCATCTTTTTCCTTGTTATACGTGTATATACTAATCTGGTCCAATTTCTGGGCCACTTTGCTTGCTTACATATTTGTTGACACATAATTGCTTCTTCTATAATTTCAAGTAGATTAGGGGTATTTCATTGGCATCTGGTTTTGTTATCCCCTAAAAGGGGCAGTTCTGGATTATTGTATATCTCTGTAAAAATGGAGTAATAAGAAAAGGAAACATGAGAGTTGATTATAAGATAGAAAAATCATAGGAAAAAGTATAGCTGAAATAGGACGTTAAAAGTAACTATGCAAGAAATCTAAGAGAGAGAGAGAGAGAGAGAAAGAAATCAAAGGAAAATACACTAAAATTCATTACAAACAAAATTTGAGAATTACAGAATATTTGTAGAAATAAAATATAAAGTGATTCAGAACTGGCTCTTCTAGGGGATAACAAAACCAGATGCCAATGAAATACCTCCTAATCTACTTGAAATTACAGAAGAAGCAATTATGTATCAACAACTATGTAAGAAAGTAAAGTGACCCAGACATTGGACCAGATTAGTGTATAGATCTGTAACAAGGAAAAAAGATAGAAAAGAATGTTGAAATTAGTAGGATTCTGTATGTTTGGTCTATGGCTACATTTGTCAATCAACTAAACTAAACAAGTCTGCGCAGTGCTTCAAATTTCAAGAAAGAAATGTAATTCAGGGTATTTGTGGGTAGGTGTGCAGCACCTGCCTGAAATGCATTAGGGTGACTTTTCTGTGGCAGATGCATAGGGCAGGTATGTGACACCAGGAAAAGACATAGTTGCATGCTCACATAATATCTCTGAGGTCAATCAGTCAGTCATACCCACTGCTGCTGCTGGTTAATGGTAGCTTCTGGCAGATACCTCTGAACTTTCAGGACAGTTTGTTCACTTAACTAAAATATTAGAAAGTGTGTTGACTAATAAGTCTACATTTTATAGTCTTTTTTTCTTGATGGGCATGTTTTCCAGATGTTACTGTCTAGTCTTCTGGGATGACGTCCAAGAGAGGTGGAAAATTTGCTGTCATAAGCTGTCACAGTTGGTTTTGTCTAATGTGTTGCCTAATTAGTTCATCCCAATAAATTTTACCAATATATATATAAGGAACTGGAAAATCACTGCTGACAGAATCGGCCATTGAACGGTAAGTAATCCCAATTTCTGTAGCTAGACCTTGGTTTAAATGATTTGCTGTATCTTCAGATGACACCCAGAAGTAAAATTAATTTTTAATAGGGTTTGGACTTGAAAATTTTTAAATGGAGTGTATTTTGTTAGGATATTTCTAAAAATTAATTTAAGAATTTATTTATTTTTTCAAGGAGAAAGGGAGCAGAATTTAGGAGTTTGATATATTATCCATTTTATCTATTATATTTTTTATAAAGTGAAAGATAAATGTCCCCATAAAATACTTATTGTTTAGAACTTTCTTTGAGCAAAATTGTAATATTTTTCATCTTGATTATCTTGTTCATGCTTAATTTTTATATATAAATTTATATATATAAGCTAATATATAATTTAATTGGTAATAATGTCAAATTAATAGTATATTAAATTTATATTATGATGAATTGTTTATATGTGAGTGTGTGTGTTTGTGTGTATGTTGATACACATCTATCTATCTATCTATCTATCTATCTATCTATCTATCTATCTATCTATCTATCTATCCCATTATAGTTTAAAAGAAAGAGATATTTCTGACCTTTAACACTTAATAAATATACATGTCTTTGTGCATAAAAGTAAAGTTCTGAAGTACTTTGATTATAAATGCATTACTCATATTATAATAAATATCTTATTGTTTAAAGGAACGAAGTGCGCATCAAAAGTCACCATGGCATGGAATATGTACCAGATAACTCTACTTTTATTTTCACTGTCCTTAATGCAGCAAGTTTCTTCACAAGGTACTGTAAAATGTTAAGCAAAAACAGTATTTTAAAATGGCTTGAGAATGACAGATCAGGCTATAGCCTGCTTAAATGGAATTGTATAGTTTAAGAGAAAAAAAAAGGATAATGAATATAGGGGGGGGAAACACGCAGGAAATCTTACAGCTAATACTTGTATTTATGTGACCCAGAGAGTTGTCACCCAAAGGATTTTTTTCCCTCAGTAATTAATTTTCCTTCTACTAAAATGATAGCAAGGACTTACCATATAGATTTTAAGGTTTGGTAAACTGCCAATCTGGATTACTCATTGCTTCATTCCCCACCACCATCCAATTGGCATTCTCATTTGAGAGATTTTCTTTTAAAACCTTTGCCCTAAACTACGTATGTTGTGCATCGACATTCTCACATTTGTTTGCATTGTTGCTTGATGTGTTCAATTTTTGCAAAGTTACTGCAATAATGCTATGCATTTTTATGCATACAAATGTTTGCTTGATGTGCTTTTCAAAATAGGTATACTTTAATAACTGTGCATTACATTATACCATTTAATGAAGAGAAAATTTTGAAGGTTTTCTAGGTTTTGTCTCACTTATTGGTTCAAAACTGTAAAATAAGATATTTGTTTTCCAATAAAAAGCATAACACATTTCTCATACTGGTTTTTGTTCAAAATCTTTGATGTCTGCCCTGAACAGAGGTTTCTATTACATGGACTATTATCTTAAGCATATTAATGGCATGCTAAAGAGAGGTACTAGAAATGAGGTTGGAATGAGAAGAGTTTCCTTTATTCTATGTAACAATCTTTAGAGAACTTCAAAGAGAGTAAGCTGCCATACATACTAAAGCTCAATTCTAGTTAGAGTTACAATGTAACTATACAATAACAGTGCTGAAAAGGTCCAAAAGACAGCTAAAGTGCTGCTGGAGAAAAAAATTAAGAATGAATTCAATTGGACATGGGTCAGAGCCACAGTTAAGGCCCCTTCTTGTGGCAATAAGAGTGGCAGAATGTCACTATTTCTCCGGCCATTGCATCTGTAGAGTGTCACCCAATGGCCAAGGTCACCTGGTCCTCCTTAGGAAAAGAGCTTGGACAATCACTTACAGGGCCATGCAGAAGAATTTGTCAAGCACCTGATGGATAAAATTTCTCGGATCCAATCTCAGTTTGGAGCAGGTGCAGTGGAGATGCCTAGGGAATGGACTTGTCCGATTATCTGGGAGCGGTTTGAACTTGTTGGATCTGAGAAATTGGACAGGGCCTTTGGGGGTATCAACACAACTATCTGCTTATTAGATCCTTGTCTCACCTGGTTGGTGAAAGCCTCCAGGATATGGCCTGCAAGTGGGTCCAGGCATTGATTAATGCATTGTTGCAGGAAGGGATGTTCCTGGCATCATTTAAGGAAGACTTTGTTCACCCCCTCCTCAAGAAATCATTGTTGATTCCTGGACAATTTTCGTCTGGATAATTTTCATCCAGTTTTCCACTTCCCCTTTTCTAGGGAAGGTTGTGGAAAAAGTGGCTGTATTGCAGCTCCAGAGATGAGGTCCTGGGTAAAACAGATTATCTGGACTCCTTTCAGTCAGGTTTCATGGGTTATGAGGCAGAAATGGTATTGGTCATACTTGTGGGTGATCTCTGGCAAGAGAGGGATGGGGGTAGTGTATCCATCCTTGGTCTCCTTGACCTCTCAGTGGTTTTCAATATCATCGACCATTGTTTGGGCCAGCTGCAAAGTTTAGGGCCGGATGGTGAACTATTACACTTACTTGGCTTCTTTCACCAAGGTTTGTCCCAATCGGTGTGGATAGGAAGTGAGAGGTCCAGTCCACAGCCACTTCTCTGTGAGTCTCAGTACTCACTCCAATCCTTTTCAACATTTACATAAAACTGCTGGCTGAGATCATCTGACATCATGGATGAGATATCATAAGTATGCTGGTGACATGCAGCTTTACTACTCCATCCCCAGTGATCCACACAATGCTGTGGCTGCCCTTTCTTGGTTTTCCTTGTGGCTATATCTGGGCTACCTTTGTGCAATTATAAGACCAATCTACCGTAAATGCCGGCGTATAAGATGACTTCCGCGAGCGCTGAAATCGGCGCCAAAGACGGGGGTCGTCTTATACGCCGAGTCGTCTTATATGTCGGAAATACTGGTAGTTTCCGGCGTATAAGACGACGTTCTAGGAATGCGGTCCGGCTATAAAGATGGGGGTCGTCTTATACGCCGGGTCACCTAATACGGCAGCATATACGGTACTTTTTTTTGCTATGAAAGATGTAAAGTGGATGTAAAAACAGAAATGCATGTTATAATGTCACAGTAAAACTTCAATATATCTCTAAGGTTATATTATTTGGTAGTAGAGGTAAATATATTTTATTAAGTAAAACTATCACTGAGCAAATTCTGAATATGTTTAATTCTGCAAGAGCTGAGGGCTGAAGGCTATTCTGGTTCTCAGTTCTGGAAGTAGTTGCCCCAGTACATCTTAAGGACATCAGGCTGGGACAAGACTATTTTATAGGATAGCAATCTACAGGAAACTGTTCTTATGTTGTTTCACTTCTGTGATTATTTGCAAAGGAAAAATTCTCTACCAAACCCTCCCACCCACTTGGAAAAATATTTCTGTTTGTGACCTAAGTGAATATAAGATATATTGCTTGTGTTCAGATGGAAAGTAAGATTTCTGGAGGAAATGATCCTCCTGTCTCCTGATGCTTTACCATTCATTCTCTCCTTATGTACCATTCTGGTGTGGTAATTCTGTGTGCTTTTAGGTGTACAGAGCTGTGTAGGGAGATGTGCAGAAGGGTATTCTAGGAGTCCTGGCTGCCAATGTGACAGTAACTGCCATGTCTATCAGGAATGCTGTCCTGATTATGAACAGGTCTGCCTGGCAGGTAGGTCTGCGCTTGATCTGTTTTTAACTCAAAAGACAAGGGAGCAACATTCTGTGCCATTAAAATAATGACTTACCTATGGAATCTTCAGGAATGCAGTATACTTAGACATTCTCAAACTTTAAAAATAATGACAGTTTTCCCCCAGAGTGATAGAACGTAACTGTGTAGCTGTGTCTGGGGATTAATTGGATGTAATTGTTAATTGGACATGTATCATATTTATTTTACACCATGTATCATTCAGCCCATCCCCTGCCACGTTTTAAGAATGGGAACATTTGCAATCTCTGAACTGATTCTTCTGTCACAAAAGAAGTAATTCCTCTAGAATAACTCCTATATAAAATGTATAAGACTCATATATATAAACATATACATATATCGCAGTGCTTTTTTTGTAAAAAAAAAAAGGTGCTGGAACTCACACATGTCATACAACCTGCCTTGCCTATCCTACAAGGTTCCATCCAAAAAAGGTGCCGGAACTCCGTTCTGGGCGTTATATGACAAAAAAAGCCCTGCATATATGGATATGTATATCAAAACATATTACCAGGGAGCAAATATCATGTAGAAGCCACTGACAAGATATAGTACATGTATAGCATTCTCACCATAGTGGGAAATTATACACTTTCTGAAAATTGCATACTGAAATCTGAGCTTTTGTCCAAATATATTTAATCACAGCCTCTCAAATGTCATGTATTGTCTATTATATAATCTGGATCTTAATATTAATAGGCAGACTATCTCTTCCAAATGAATTAATGTTAGGTCAATACAAGCGTGTTCTCCAGTCCTCCCCAGTGGTGGGATTCAGCCAGTTTGCACCACTTCAGCAGAACCGGTAGCTAATTTTTTGTTGCCCAGGCCCAGAATGGGCTTCCGGAAGCAGCATCCACACAGAGAACTGGTTGTTCACAAATTTGAATCCCACCACTGGTCCTCCCTCTTTCTTACTGACTGCATGACATAGGGAAGAATCTGAGTGTTTTCCTATCATCTCTCATTCATTTTGTAACTGGAAACTTTACAGATGGTTTGGTTTAGAGCCTGTAGCTTTAGCACAACATGTTGCCAAATGGTTCTACAACTTCTTGATACTCAAACAAGAAAAAAAGAGAGGGAGAAAGATGCATGCCATGTTGTACTTGATCATTATCTGCAACTTCCATCATAACATCCAAAAGGTATAAATAATATGGGCTTTGCAATTACAAACCAGAAAACAAATATACTCCCCAAATATGTAGTTGTATCATCTAAATAATATGTTTTAGTGATTACTTTCCTGGGTCATGAATTGGTGTAATGTTTATATTTAGGGCTTTTTTTATAGCTACTTGGCAACAATGAATGTGTGGCTTTACAGGGAGTAAATAAGCTATCCTTCTATACAAATGCTAATTTTCAACATTGGAACTTGATAGTAGTAATGTAATAAAAAGATAATTGCAATTCTGAAGACAAGGAATGCTACTCTTCCTCCATCATCCCATGTAGAACTCTCCTGTAAAGGACACTGTACTGATCGATATGTCCGGGGCAGACTCTGTGACTGTGATCCAGATTGTCACAAATTTGGCAAGTGCTGTCCAGACATTAAAGAGGCTTGTCCAGGTGAGTCTCAGAATCTTTTGATTCTTTTCCAACACCTAGCTTGTAACAGACACTGAAGTTTACTTTCTGACTTACTCCTAATGCTACAATTCAGGCTTAGCCCTTGCACATGGAAATGTTGCATGAACAGGAAGGAAGGCCATGATCTTGACACATTAGTTTTCTATGTTGAGAAGGAAATTTGGAGGAACATTCAATCTTATGAATGTTCACAAGCTGAACATGAGTCCTTTTCTCGCCTCCTGTAGACCAGGAGAGAATCATTTTGGTATAGTGCTAAGGCATCAGGTTAGCAACTGGGAGACTGTGAGTTCTAATCCTACCTTGGGCCAATAACTTTCTCTCAGCCATAGGAAGGAGGTAATGCAAACCATTTCAGAAAACCTCACCCAAGAAAAGTGCAGGGACTTGTCCAAGAAATTTCTAATAATAATTGAATAAAAAAAATAGACCAGTCATATGTTTATAAAAAAAAATAAAATAAAAATAGTGTGCCTTTAAGTTGCTTGTTCCAGATTTTGTTACAATAATATCTAGCAAATAGATAAGATGAATTATTGAAGTTATAGGTCTGTCTCTTGGGTCATGGAGGTTTTAACCACAGGTACACTGTAAGTGTCAACGCTGCTAACATTGGATGTTCTTGCTTTAACAACATATGGAGATGCAGCCTTTTTCTTTCTTATACTTTACTCTTAGAATTAGATGATACTGGGGGAGGGGGAGGAATGTGATGGGAGTTAGTTAGACATACAATATTATAATAAGAGCTGATAAGGAATGGCGGAGAAAAGAACTGGACAGAAAACCAGCATTTCAAACTAATTGGAGAATGTGATTTATGACTGTTAGTTGTAGGAGGAAATTGTGCTTTGATCTATGTGCTGAAGGGAGGGGAAGTCAGATTTTGGCTTAATGTCATGGTTCTGAAAGATGAAACTCTTCAAAGAACTTTGAGGCATTATTTACCTTAAAGAACCTTTATTCAAGCAGCATAGCTTTGGCACATACATAGTTGAAGCCAAAATCTGACTTCCCCTCCCTTCAGCACATAGATCAAAGCACAATTCCCTCCTACAATTAACAGTCATAAATCACATTCTCCAATTAGTTTGAAATGCTGGCTTTCCACCCAGTTCTTTTCCTGCCATTCCTCATCAGCTCTTATTACAATATTGTATGTCTAACTAACTCCCATCACAGTAGGTTCTTCTTTTGCAAATATTACTACTTCAAGACATCACTAGTCCTTCTCTCTAGCAGGATTCAAGGTTTTAACTCCATAATGATAATGTAGTTGCCTAATAACATGCTTGTTTCTCAGAGGCTGTAACATTGTGTATTAGGTTGTGTGGAATTTCTCATTTCATAGAGTATGGCAAGCCAGCTGATTTATTCTTTCCTTCAGAGAATTCCAGACAAGGAACCCAAATGCCACCTACAATATATCTATTACTTGATTGCTGTCCTACTATTAACTACAGAAGTCCAAAATCTTGTTTTTGTTCCCCTATATGTCATTTGCCACTTGTTGGACTGCAAAATATTATAGTAGATTTTAATTATACAGTATTATTTTAAGTTACATTGTAAGTTGGTCATTGATCACAGCAAAATTATCTTCTTTTGTGTATAGAGCAATTAAATTTAAATCTGTTTCCATTCTTAGACAAAAATATTCCTGCTAGTAAGCTTTAATTTAAAAAATATTGAGATGATAGAGGGAGAGCAGAATTTGGCAAGTTAGAGCTGAAATACGGACTGTTTTTAAAAATGGGCTTTTTAAACAAGCTTTTTGCCTAAAACAGTAAATAGTTAATAATTACAAACTTAAATCAGCTAAGTTATACATAAGCAATTTCAGTTGAGATCTATTTATGCTTGACTGTTCAGGAGCAGTGACTGTCACCACCACTCGAGCTCCCTCGACAACCCCCAAAACAAGTCCCAAAACAACTTCTCTAGCAACGACCACCACAACCAAGCCACCAGCCACAACCTCCAAACCAAAATCAACAACCAAACGTTCATCCAAACTTAACCCCAAACCAGTGTCTTTAAAGAAGAAGAAGCACAAGACAGTGTCTCGTGAAACTGTGGAAGGTAAACTTACCTGAATTTTTGTGGAAACCATAAATGTATTTTAACGGTCAATGTATACACACACATATATACACACATCATCCAAATATGATTTCCTTGTCTATGCCTCGGGAGAAAGACAAAAGTTGGAATTGATAAACACTTTTTAGAATTCAGTGGCAATGATGCATTCTTTCAATGGTTTCCACGGAATCTAATTTCCAAGCCAAATATGTCTCCATTTTATATATTTCTTTGGAACTTAATCTGCAGTTTAGAACCAAGAAGGTTCCCCCCCCCTTTTTTTTTTTGGCCATGGACTGCATTTGACATCACCTTAGCAGAAAGTGTTCCCTTGTTCTTTCACTGCCCAAGATTGTTGCAGAAGTCTAATTCTCCAGAATAGAAAGCTGAGAGTGCTATGAGCCTAAAAAGAGATGAGTATGAAGTTTAAAGAATGAAGGCAGTATATGAAATGGTGGATTGATAGGATGAAAAGAATATTTTACATCAGAAAAAATATGAAGCATAGTTAATGATAGTAATGTAAACCAGTTGTAACTAGGTTTGCTTTGTTTTTCCTTATTCTATGCATTTAATTTCTTTACTATTTCTTATCTCTTTCTGCATTTTGCCTAATGTTGTTTAATCTAAAAGCAAATAGTGTGATAGATACCTTTATGCACCCATGTATATATGGACACACAGAAAACACTACATTATATTACAGTTGTTTTGGAAGTCAGTTTTAAGATGGCATGAGAGGAAAGAGGAAATGCCAATGAAAATCTAAATGATGAAGATATACTTATATACCTGTATCTTCATGGCTTTTTTTTTCAATCTGAGCCCTATATCGGTAGATAAATCTTGAGATTTTGGTTTGTCAGTGTTGTTTGGGTAGGAAATTGTAGTAGTCCAGCAGGTATCTAAAAATGCTGACTTGGAACGTCAATATACTGAACTAATATACAATATGAAGAGCCAACTTCAGGACAGATTTTAAGATCCTTCAATTTCTACTCTGAAATATACAAAAGTCCTGCTTTCAAATATTGTCCACATGTTATATATCTAATAGAGCTTAATCCTTTGGGTGCTAATAGAAGCACATCAACAGTTATGCTATTTCTATACAAAGCCTTTGAAGAAATTTATGGATTGAGGAGGAGAGGTAAAGAAAGCCTGGGTGCATCACAGCATGCCCCAAATCATGCTTTGCAGCTAATCAGGATAAACTAATCTGAAGCCAATTTTAGGGATGGGCTACAGGTAGTCGTTCACATATGACCATAATGGAATCTACCATTTATGGTTGTTTGTCATGATGGTCTTATTTTACAGTTGTTTTTTGTGGCAGTCATTATAAACAAACCAGTTTTCTATTGGTGTGATTTTGCCAAAAATGGGAAGTACTAGTTTTTGGCAAAACCATTGTAAAATGAATGTGACTGTGGGATGCTGCAAATGGCTGTAAATGTGGCCATGTTGCCAAATTTGGTCACTTGGCTATGGAGGGGGCACAAACCTTAGAAGTTCAAGTCTCCTTTTTCTGGTCTGTTGTAGCTTTGAACGATTGCTAAGTGACTGGTCATAAATTGAGGACTATCCTGTAAGCTGAACCATTGAAAGCAACCTTTAAAGCAGGTTGAATGATCTCTGCACGATCTTAATTTTTTTTTTTTTAAAAAAAAGTTTTTTTCTTCTTAAAAATACAGTTATGGGATCAAAATTGGAAGCTTTGGTGGGCCGTGTCCAAAAATTTGGAGGGAGGGTCACGGGCAACCTAAAGTCCCAAACTCTGTGTATGCCACCTTCCCAGGGACTCCATCTGTGAACAAGAACTATAATCTCTAGAATGTTTATCTTTCTGATGACTGTAGAGCATTCTGAACATTCTTCCACGTCTTCAAAATCCTCATCGATTCGGAGAGCAACAGCTTTATTAGAAGAACCTGAAGATACAAGGAGGAATAATGATAAGGCAGTAGAAGAAGAAAAAAAGAGAGGTATGCCTTCTGATCATTTTCAAGCGCCCAGGAATAAAGATTGCAGCAAAACAGACACATATGTAATGTATATTTTTCTATTTTGAAAACGTATTTTAAAATTTAAAAATGATAGTTCCTAATCTTTAAGGGTGCATTCAGGATGAAGTAAAAATAATCAATATGGCCATGATGATGTGAGCAACTCTCTGTTTGTGTCTTACATGTGTTGCATATGCAATGCACATAAAAAACAGACAGAGCTTCCATTCCACTGTTTCAGCCACCATCTTAACTTCTTTTTAACAACATCTTTGGACGTTTCTGCTAATCTTTCAGTAGAGAGTAAGTACGAGGGCAATTCAGAAATAAACCTCTGTTTGGTTATCAATAACAGACACTCGCAGATACAGAACTTTTATTATACATATTAGAAAACAACATTACATTGCTTTTCAACATAATTGCCATTCAAATTGAGGCACTTGTCATAATGCGGGTGAGCATCATCATGAACCAACACCACACTGGAAGTGGTGCCATAGAAAATCCCGCCAAATGTGAAGATGCCAAAGGAGCACTGCTAGTGAAGTTCATGGAGCGTGGTTTGACCATCAGTTCAGATGTCTACTGTGAAATGTTATGAAAACTCAGATGAGCCATCCATAACAAGCGTTGCGGCATGCTGACTTCCAGTGTGCTGTTGGTTCACGATAATGCTCGCTCCCACACCGTTAGATGCACCCAAGGACTTTTGAAGCAGTTCTGTTGGGATATTTTTGATCACCCCCCCCACATAGCCCAGATTTGGTGCAGAGTGACTATACTAAGGAATTTCAAACCTTCTAAGATGTTATGACAAGTGCCTCATTTGAATGGTGATTATGCCAAAAAGCAAGGTAGTATTGTAGTTTTCTAATGTGCATAATAAGAGTTCTGTATCTGCAAGTGTCTGTATTAATAACCAAAGGGAGGTTTATTTCCAAATCGCCCTCGTATAAATAAATCTTGAGGATTTTATTTGAAGTATTGAGTACATATCAACAAACCCAAAATCATGTTAGTACAATCTGGAAACCTACAAGCCAGAAGACATTTACTTCTCTTTCCTGTTTTCATTTAAAACAATTTCTATCACATTGCAAAAAAACCCTGGAAGAAGTAAAGTTAATATTAGGACCCCACAGAACCTCAAATTTGCCTAGTCTGTTACTGGTGTGTTTTTGATATTTGAAGCCTTAGAAAGAGTTCTTCAGAGGCCAGTGGTTGAGGCAAAAAATAAAATAAAAATGAAGAATTCCCCCCCCCCCCAATTTGCAATAATTGTGAAATGGTGTGGTAAAAGAATAAACCCATTCAAATATTTTGATAATATTCTGAAGTATTTTGAGCTTAGATTTTTTTAATTGGGTCATACAATGAGAAGAATTAAGTTCCATAACCTCTTTTTTCCCCTTCTGAAATACAGAATTATTTTTGCTAAACATCACAAGCTGCTGGTTAGTTAATCAGTATATCAATTAGCATTATTTTGATAGAAATCTGCAAAATGTATTGCTAATGCTTTTAGACCTGGTGATTCCTTTCATCATTTAAAATCTATGGGACCACCTATTTTCAGGGAATGAAAAATAGAATGTTTAATTTTCTTCCCCTTCCCCCTTTTTTTCTTTCTTAAGCTCGTGAAGCATCAAAAAGAAAATCTTCAGCATCCAAAGCAGTGAAAGTGATTTCAGAGAATGATGGTAGTGGGGAAGGCAATGCAGTAACCACAAAGGCGACCACAACTACTAAAAGTATCACTACAACAAGGCAGCCTTCTGTTACAACCACAACAAAGATGCCATCCACCACAGGCACAACAAAGATGCCATCCATTACAACCACAACAAAGATGCCACCCACCACAATCACAACAAAGATGCCATCCACCACAACCACAACAAAGATGCCATCTACCACAACCACAACAAAGATGCCATCCACCACTGGCACAACAAAAATGCCATCCACCACAGGCACAACAAAGATGCCATCCATCACAACAACACAACTTCCAACCACAACCACAAAACAGCCATCTGCTACAACTATAGAAAAAATGGCTTCCACCACAACCACAACCATAACAAAGCTGACATCCACAACAATGATGACAAAGTTGCCATCCACCAGCACCACACTTCCATCTACTACTACCACCACCACAAAGCTTCCATCTACCACCATTGCCATCACCACTACCACAAAGCTGCCATCCACCACAACTACCACCACAAAGCTGCCACCAACCATGGCAACAACAAAACTGCCACCCACAACTACCACCATCATCACCACAAACAAGCTATCTACCATAAGTATCACAAAACCACCTTCTCCCACAACTACTGTGAAGCTGCCATCTACTTCTACAAAGCAGACTACTACAGAGCTTACAATCCAAGGAAATAAAGGTATTGCAACAACTCTGGGTGAGCATATTAGCTATTTCCCAAATCCCTATTCTGAGCATGTTATTTCATTCTTCAAAATTACTACCACAAAACCATTAGGTTTGCACGCTAGTGTTGCTTCTACAACCAGTAGGATATCATTGCCTACTAAAACTGTGGTAACCATGAAGAAACATGAAAATGCTATTTCTTCAAACCCCACACCTTCCTCACTTAAAGCAATAATAAGACTGTCTAACAGAGATATTACTACTACTGTAGCGATGTCAAGAGATTATAAGAATGAACCTAATTTATATGACAAAGTTATAGCAACAATGAAAACAAGTACACAAATGGATGAAACTGATAAAAAAGGTATAACTACTGCAAGAAAAGAGACTATAGCAACAGATGTTAAACATACGAGCAGAAGAGCAGACACAACGCCAACAATTTTTGATGAACATGATAAAAGAGACAATTCAGAGAGAACTACTACAACAGAAACCACAAATAGACAGACTGGTCAAAGTAAGAAAAGTCATAAAAATGATACTCTAGAAAGAAATATTTCAGTCACAGAGACAACAAGGAAACCAACAAATTCAGATTATACAACTGGTCCAGATGGAATTGATAAAAATGATAATCTAGGTAGAACTTCTGCAGTGACAGAAGAAATAATTACATCAACTATTCTGAATGACAGAACCAGTCCCTCTGCGTTGTCAGAAACAGCAATTATGCCAACTGCTCCAAATGAAAGAACTAGTCTTGATGCAGTTGATAAAAGTGACAATGCAGCCAGAACCTCTGCATTGACAGAAATAGCAATTACACAAACTGGACAGGATGAGTCCAGTCATAAAAGGGACAATCCAGTTAAAAGCATGTCTATCTCAGAGGCAACAATGTCATCAACTAATTCACATGAGACAACCAGACCTCATGTAGTTGATAAAAGTGACAATTCACACAGAACTACTGCAGTGACAGATGCCTCAATTACACAGACTGGTCCAGTTGAGACAAGTAATAAAAGTAACAATCCAGAAGCAAGCATTCCTGCCACAGAGACAGGAAGAACACCAACAAATACAGAATACACAACCAGTCCTGATGGAGTAGATAAAAGTGATAATCCAGACAAAATGTCTGCAGTGACAGAAACAACAGTTATCCCAATTACTCTAAATGACAGAACCAGTTCCTATGCAGTTGATAAAAGTAACAGTCTGAACCAAACTAGTACAGTGACTGGAGCAACAACCACAAATTCTGATGAGACCAATCATAAAACTGACAATCCAGAAACAAGCACTTCTGACACAGAGACAGCAAGGACACCAACAAATTCAGATTACACAAGTAGCCCTGATATAATTGATAAAAGTGACAATCCAGAGATAACTTCAGCTATTACACAGACTGGTCAAGATGAGACCAGTCATAAGAGTGACAATCTAGAAATGAGCACATCTATCACAGAGGCAAAAATGTCACCACCAAATTCAGAATATACAACCAGTCCTGATGGAATTGATAAAATGAACAATCCAGACAGAATGTCAGCAGTGACAGAAACAACAGTCATCCCAACTACTCTGAATGACATATCCAGTCCCAATGGGCTTGATGAAAGTGATAATCCAGACAGAACCTCTGCATTGACAAAAGCCACAATCACAAAGTCTGGTCAAGATGAGACCACTCATAAAAGTGACAATCCAGAAAGAAGCACATCTGTCACAGAGGCAACAATGTCACCAACAAATTCACATGACACAACCAGCCCTGATGGAATTCATAAAAGTGACATTCCAGACACAACTTCAGCAGTGACAGAAACAGCCATTATACAGACTACTCAAGATGAGACCAGTCTTAAATCTGACATTCAAGAAACAGGTGTATCTGTCACAGAGAGAACAATGTCACTAACACATTCAGATGTCATAACCAGTCCTGATGCAGTTGATAAAAGTGACATTCCAGATAGAACCTCTACAGTGGCAGAAGCAGCAATTACACAGACTGAACAAGATGAGTCCAGTCATAAAAGGGACAATCCAGATACAAGCATGTCTGTTACAGAGGCAACAATGTCACCAATAAATTCAGATGTCACAACCAATCCTGAGAGAATTCATAAAACAGATAATCCAGACACAAATCTGGCAATGACAGAAATAGCAATTACCCCGTCTACTCCAAATGAAAGAATTAGTCCTGATGCAGTTGATAAAAGTGACAATCCAGAAAGAACTTCAGCAGTGAGAGAAACAGCAATTACACAGACTGTTCAAGATGAGACCAGTCATAAAACTGAAAATCAAGAAACAAGCACATCTGTCACAGAGATAACAATGTTACTAACACATTCAGATATCATAACCAGTCCTGATGCAGTTGATAAAAGTGACAATTCACACAGAACTAGTGCAGTGACAAAGGCTTCAATTACACAGACTGCTCCAATTGAGACAACTAATAAAAATGACAATCCAGAAACAAACAATCCTGTCACAGGGACCGGAAGAATACCAACAAATTCAGGCTACACAATTGGTCCTGATGGAATTGAGAAAAGGAACAATCCAGACAGAATGTCAGCAGTGACAGAAACAACAGTTATCCCAACTACTGTGAATGACAGAACCAGTCCCAATGGAGTTGATAAAAGTGACAATCCAGATCATACTACTGCAATGACAAGACCAACAATCACAAATTCTGGTCAAGTTGAGACCAGTCACAAAACTGACAATCTAGAAACAAGCACAGCTGTCACAGAGGCAACAATGTCATCAACAAATTCAGAATATACAAGTCCTGATATAATTGATAAAAGTGAAAATCCAGAGAGAACTTCAGCAGTGACAGAAGCAGCCAATACACAGACTGGTCAAGACAACACCAGTCATAAAAGTGACAATCTAGAAACAAGTGTTTCTGTCATAGAGAAAACAAAGACACCTACAAGTTCAGAATACACAACTGGTCCTGATGCAATTACTAAAAGTGACAATCCAGAAAAAACTTCTGCAGTAATAGAAACAGCAGTTACACAGACTGGTGAAGATGAGATCAGTCAAAAAAGTGGCAATTTAGAAACAGGCACAGCTGTCACAGAGGCAACAATGTCACCAACAAATTCAGAATACACAACTGGTCCTGATGAAGTTACTAAAAGTGAAAATCCAGAGAGAACTTCAGCGGTGACAGAAGCAGCCAATACACAGACTGGTCAAGACAACACCAGTCAAAAAAGTGACAATCTAGAAACAAGTGTTTCTGTCATAGAGCCAGAAAGGACACCTGCAAGTGCAGAATACACAACTGGTCCTGATGCAGTTGCTAAAAGTGACAATCCAGAAAAACCCTCTACAATGACAGTAACAGCAGTTACAAAGACTGGTGAAGATGAGATCAGTCAAAAAAATGGCAATCTAGAAACAGGCACAGCTGTCACAGAGGCAACAATGTCACCAACAAATTCAGAATACACAAGTCCTGATATAATTGATAAAAGTGAAAATCCAGAGAGAATTTCAGCAGTGACAGAAGCAGCCAATACACAGACTGGTCAAGACAACACCAGTCAAAAAAGTGACAATCTAGAAACAAGTGCTTCTGTCACAGACTCAGAAAGGACACCAAAAAATTCAGGATATACAACTGGTCCTGATGTCACTGATAAAAATGACAATCCAGATAGAACTTCTGCTGTGACAGAAATAGCAACTGCACAGACTGTTCTAGATGAGACAAGTCATAAAAGAGACAATTCAAAAACAAGCACTCCTATCACAGAGCCAACAACGATGTCAACAAATTTAGATGACACAGCCAGTACTGATGGAATTGAGAACACTGATATTCCAGACACAACAACTGCAATGACAAAAGCAACAGTCACACAGAGTGTTCAAGATGAGACCAATAATAAAAGTGACAATCCAGAAACAAGCATTTCTGTCACTGAGACAGCAAGGGCACCAACAAATTCAGATGACACAATTGGTCCTGTTGCCACCGATCAAATTGACAATCCAGAGAGAACCTCTGCTGTGACTGCACAAACTGTTCTAGATGAGACAAGTCATAAAAGAGACAATCCAAAAACAAGCACTCCTATCACAGAGCCAACAACGATGTCAACAAATTTAGATGACACAGCCAGTACTGATGGAATTGAGAACACTGATATTCCAGACACAACAACTGCAATGACAAAAGCAACAGTCACACAGAGTGTTCAAGATGAGACCAATAATAAAAGTGACAATCCAGAAACAAGCATTTCTGTCACTGAGACAGCAAGGGCACCAACAAATTCAGATGACACAATTGGTCCTGTTGCCACCGATCAAATAGACAATCCAGAGAGAACCTCTGCTGTGACAGAAATAGCAACTGCACAGACTGTTCTAGATGAGACAAGTCATAAAAGAGACAATCCAGAAACAAGCACTCCTATCACAGAGCCAACAATGACATCAACAAATCCAGATGACACTGCCAGTACTGACAGAATGGAGAACACTGATATTCCAGATATAACAACTGCAATGACAAAAGCAACAGTCACACAGAGTGGCCAAGATGAAACCAATAATAAAAGTGATAATCCAGAAACAAGCATTTCTTTTATAGAGACAGCAAGGACACCAACAAATTCAGATGACACAACTGGTCCTATTGCCACTGATAAAAGTGACAATCCAGAGAGAACCTCTGCTGTGACTGCGCAGATTGTTCTAGATGAGACAAGTCATAAAAGAGGCAATCCAGAAACAAGCACTCCTATCACAGAGCCAACAATGACGTCAACAAATCCAGATGACACTGCCAGTACTGATGGAATTCCAGATACAACAACTGCAATGACAAAAGCAACAGTCACACAGAGTGGTCAAGATGAGACCATTAATAAAAGTGACAATCTAGAAACAAGCACCCCTGTCACAGAGACAGCAAGGACACTAATAAATTCAGATGACACAACCAGCATTGATGGAATTGATAAAAGTGACAATCCAGACAGGCATACTGCAGTAACAGAAACAGCAATCACAAAGTCTGGTCAAGATGAGTCCAGCCATAAAAGGGACAATCCAAAAAGACCTTTTGTCATGACTGAATCAATAATTATACCCACTATTCCAAATGTCAGAACAAATGTTCTTGCCATCAAGACCACAAGGACACCAATGAATTCAGATTATACGACTGGTCCTGATGGAATTTATAAAAGTGACAATACAGACAAAACATCTGCCATTACAAAAGCAACATTTACACCATCTAATCTGAAATACAAAACTAATCCAGATGCAATATATATAAGTCAGAATCCAGAACAAAGAATTCCATTCGCAGAGATAAGTACACCAACGAATGCAAAAGATTCAACCAAACCTGATGGAATTGGTAAAAGTGACATTCCAGAAACAGGCTCTCCAGTCACAGAGACAATAATGATATCAACAAATTCAGATGGCCCAACCAATCCTGATAGAATCGATAAAAGTGTTGATTCAGATAGGACTACTGCAATGATGAGAACAACAATTTCACCATCTAATTTGGATGACTCAACCAATCCTGATAGTGTTGACAAAAGTGTCAATACTAACAATACTACTGCAGTCACAGTTACAACTTTTGCACTGCCTGATCGAGATGGTACACCCAATCCAGATGATATCATTATAGATGTCAAGCCAATTAAGACTTTGCCTTTTGCTGACACAACAATTATTACTAATCTGGAGGATAAAACTGCTCGTGATAAAGTTGATAATGGTGACAATCTAGACAGGACTACTGCAGTGATAGAAACAGCAGTTACACACACTGATCCAGGTGATACAATCAATCCAGGTGATATGATCAGACATGATAAGCTGGATAAGGTTACTGATGTTACAGGTACAACAATTACAGTGACTAATCCAGATGTAAGAAACAATGACAAGCTTAATGCAGTTACAAAGACAACAGTTGCAGAGACTAATCCAATGGGTACAACCAGTCCTAATAGCAGAAACGTCTTCCCAACTGGAACTACTGCAGTCATAAAAGCAGTGTCAATGAACCAAAGAAGTGACCCATCCATTCCTGAAGTTAATGTTAAAAATAACAGACCAGAAGAAACTACAATAAACATGGATATTATAAGAAAAGATACTAACCTATCAGGAAAGTCACCTACTCCCAATAACGTTGGTATCAATGGACTGAAAACAATTGCAACAGTTGCCAAGACAATAAAAGTACCAACTGACATACAGACAACTCTTGGTGCCACAACAGAATCTAAACCTTTGAGTAATTCTGCTAATTTTGAGAGGGATGACAGGCCAGACAGCAACACCACAGGCATAAAAACTATCACAACAGAACCAAATCTTAGTTTACCTAGCCCAAATAATAATGATAAAAAGAGAAAGGCAGATATCATTACCAAAATTACTCGGACATTAACTATTGAAACTACAGCCTCCCCTCAAATAGATAAACCTGAACATCCAGATGTAATAACTAATAAAAAAATTAATCTTGTTTCAGATAAAGGAACCACAAAGGAAAACCCAGCTAACAAGAATACAGTAACACAAGTGAGTACAACTTCCAGCACCCTATCTTCTACAACAAACAAAATTGCAACATATTCCTCTACTTGGTCCACCACTGTTATACCTACAACAAAAAGGCAAGTCACCTCTTACTCCAGTCCAAGAGATGCTACCATTTCCACAACTAGATCTCCAGAGATGATTATCAATAAAACTACAGCATATGTTCAACCAGAAAAGATTGATGTACCTCTATTGTACAACGGTACGTTCAGTTTTCTTTTTATCTACATCACTATATTGGAGCGCTATATGATTGCATTAATGTGTAATAAGTTTCAATTATAATTATATTTCTGAAAGACACTGAGATGTATGTGTGAGTGGGGAATTGTGTGTAGCCCAACATAGTTGATGGAACATTGGGTTTTTACTGTATTTAGGGAAATTGGAAGAAGAGACGTGTTGCAGACCTTGAATGATAATGATCTCAGGAGCACCAATAACCTTATAGCTTAAAAATAAGTTTTTTTTTTAAATCTTGTGTATTTCCAGGTAGTTTTTTTTCTTTATACCCCTACTCTATTTTTGAATTTTTAAACTGTATTTTTGGATTCTTACTGTTGGATAATCGTTTCTTTACAGTTTGGAAAGATGTTCTGTGAGGATTGTTACATAATTTGAGGAGGCAATTTATGTCATTGTTTGTACTGTACTTTGCCTTTCCTCTTTGAAGTTCAACATTGTTCCCCCACCTGCATTTTATGGTGGGGTAAGTTGAAAAAAATAGCAATTTCCTAAATATTATCCTAAAATTTCATGACTAAATTGAGATATACTGTAAGCCTCAGGCCTCAGACACTATATTATAATTCCCATTAACAGGTAGCCTTCCATGATTGGACAGGATGGAAATGAAGATTTGGAGAGGATCATATTTGGAAAATACTGTTATGCACATGGAAAATTTGGTGGAAGTGCTCTTTTTTAAAGCACTATAGTTAAACATCTAAACATTCTGGTCTTGGGCTATATTATTCCTGTTTGTTTGGTATTTTCATGCCCCATTCACACTTTGGAGTGTGCTCCCCCCATCAGTTTTTTAATGATCAATGTGACTGTTAATTTGACCAATCTATTGTTATGACCTAACCTTGGTGAACAAACTTATTTTTTTAAATGCAATATATATTTAATGAGTGGCTTAATAAGATCTTTAGCTGCATATTGGTACCCTGTGACACATTCAGTCATCCTTTCAAAGATACCTAAACAGAGAAACATAATGACCATGGATGGGCAAAAAAAAAAAAGCAATGGGAGCTTCTTCTGACTTCCTGTTGGCTTCTCCACTGAGTTTCCTTGTGGGAAGCTGGCAAGGGGAAAATCTGTGGGGAAATCAGCAGGAGACTGTAAGTCCAAGTCCAACAAGCTGGTAAATGGCCAACTTTTTGACTAGAAAAAGCATTTAATAATGGTAAACTAGGTGCTCATACATTTAGAGGGCCAGTTTGGTGTAATAGTTAAGGTACTAGCTTAGAATCGAGGATATTGTGAATACTATACTTCCCTTATGCATGAAAGCCAGGTGGGTATCTTAGGTCCTAACTGGAAGACTAATACTTTACCAGAATTTCATATTTCTTCAGCATTTGGCCATTTCTAATTTATTCTCAAATGAGGAAGAGTGCAGTGGAAATATTTGACAAATGTAAATGGAACTTCACTATTCACACCCAGTTTCCCAATGATTTTCCACAGTTGATACAGAATGAATGATACAAGAATCAGCCATATTTTTCTAAATATAAAAAGTTAAAATGTTATAGAAAATAATTTACCAAGTAGTGCCCTTTTAAATTACATAGCCTATCTGAATTAAGCACATTGGTAATCATATGAGTTGTATATTCCCAAAACAGAGTATATCATAAGATCTTTTCCCTGGAAATGTTGTGAAAGATCACAATTATTTCAGGTAAAAATAATATATTAACCCAATGCATTATGCCTTAATTCAAAGTACTGCATTTTAGTTTTAGGAAACATTGCAGTGTATCTCTTTCTTTCTTTCTGTATGTGTGTGTGTGTCTGTCTGTCTCTCTGTGTGATGGAAAGCTTGGGGGTTCATTTTCAATCAAATCTATTATCATAAACTCTCAAATTATGCATTATGTTCTTCTCAATACGATTTACAGTGCTTATTGTATAAAATCTGGATTTTAAAACTAAAAAAGTTAATTATTTATTAGATGTACCAGAAGAGATGAACTTGTGTAATAAGAAGCCTATAGATGGGATTGTCCCTCTACAAAATGGATCGCTAGCGGTATTCAGAGGTAAGTTAATACATGGCAGAGCTTAAGTTTTGGACAAAACATTACATAATAAAATATGCATTTTGTTATAAACATTTCAGGGTGAAGTCATAGAGTGGTTGGGAGTTCTGCTCAAGACCTTCTCTGTCTTCATCAGAAGATATATTCACATAATGGTTCTTGAAATGAAATTTGCACTACTAATTTGCACTGCCACATTCAGAATGTGCACCCCAGAATTGGAGCAAGATCATTTGGACAACTTAGAAACAAACCATGAACTTTGGTAGAAAAGATTTACATAAACTACCCAAACTCAGCCTTTCCTGTGGTGTTTGGAGACTGTAGGAATAATAACATAGTTATAACAAGTGGAGGCTGGGAGGGTGAGGTTTGCATAGAATCCTACAAACTAGTTGCCCAGGCCATTATGGGCCAGGCAACTTTTCAGCTGCCACAAATTTCTAGTTCCTGTGACATCTGCCTTGTTACTAAGAGGTTCATGGTTGAGTATTAATATATTGTTTCTTTTTCCATAACACTGGTATTTACTTGGTTTTGCAGATCATTATTACTGGCTGCTAAATGGAACAAGCTCACCCTCTCCTCAACCTCGTAAAATCTCTGAGGGATGGCATATCCCTTCCCCCATTGACACAGTGTTCTCCAGATGTAACTGTGATGGCAAAACTTTCTTTTTCAAGGTGAGTCATATTTCTTTTCCGCAATGTGAGTCTTGGTACCATAGGAGTTAAGAAATGGAGAGGCTGTGCAGTATAATTTAAAAAAAAATCTGAAATGCTATGTGAAACAACAGAAAACAAGATATTGTTGATCAACAGATGATGATCAGGTAAATCTCCTGCACTTCATTTGTATAATCATATGCAACTTGTTACATGCTACCAGGTTTTCTTTTGAAGACATGAAAAGAATTGGCTTTGCTGGAGAAGTCAATGATCTGGTTGTTAAGCATGAACTAACACAATCAAGTTCACTGTAGAAAGCAAAAAAAATTCCCTGTCCTGAGAAACAACGTATGATCAAGTTTGACAGGAGAATATTAAATGAGTTTTCTTGATGAAGTGCCAATCATCATTACTAGCAATGGAGAGGTTTTCAATCACTTGCCATGTAAGCTACACTTAAGAGTCCTTAGTTAAGTAAAGTTTTAACAATAAATGCATATATGGTTTAGTGCAATTCTATGCGCATCTCTTTGGCAGTGTACTCTGCTGTAGAAAGTGAGACCTGCCCCTAAATATAGACATTTTTGTGAAGTAACTTTGCAGTAGATTGACATCATTATTTTACAAAGGGACCTTTCTATTTTAAGCAAAACATGAGATGAGGAAGATTAGGAATACATAGTAAACTGTAATCCAGTTAAAGCGTGTTTGTTTGTTTGTTTGTTTATTTATCATTAACCAACTCTTGAGTGGTTTATAACCCTACTGTATGTCCACAAGATAAAAACGAGTAAGATATAAGCAAATGAACAACATTACAGAATGAAATATTCCTATACCAAGAAACCCATAAAAATATCTTCATATATTTCTACAGTGTTTGATTTGATTTGAGTTCCATAAAATCTGTCTTTAATTCTAAAACACCCCTATCTCTTAGAGCCTGCCACATTTTAAATGAAATAACTTTTCTCTCATTCTTGTTGTAAAGTGATATCTTTTATCTGTAGATTGTCTAAGTGCTATTTAAAACACTTGTGCTTATAGTGATGTTTAAGTAATAAGGAACAGTGGAGCCCATTAATCAAAAGAGTTTTAAAAAGATTAACTTGTTAATTATGTTTAAGAATATTAAATGGCATACTTTCTCATGCGTTTTCAGCTCTTAGCCAGAATGGCAAAATTTAAAGGGAGAAAACTATTGGAGCTTAGGCACCTGATAAAATGATTTTGCTTCAGAGCCAATAAGGAAACAGTATGAAGAATAGGAAAAAGAAAGGAAACTCCAAAACGCCCTGCTTCATGTTAAATATTTCCTGGTCTTCAACAAGAATTTTAAAATAGTTACAATCCCTGAAACCTGAATTTGTTAAATCAAGATACAATGAAGAGCCTCTTTAGAAGGAACTGGATGAGTTCCAAATGTTTTGCTGTGATGTTCAAGGCAGGATATATTTGCCAAAATTCTAGAGAGCAACCAAAAGGATGTCACAGTGATGTAACTCCCCAATTTTTCCACTCCAAGCAACTCTGAGTGCTGTTCATTGAAACGGCTTTGCTTAGAGAGGTTAAATCCAGTTATATTTAATGACAGGTTTGATGGAATAAAATTAAAGAAGTAATATGCTTATTTGTAAAGATCTAGGGACGCAGACTTGGGATACAGAAGTTCAAATTTCCACCCTAATGCAAAGATCAATGAATAATATTTGGCCAATCACAACCACACACACATATGCACACAGACTAAGTTCATAGCATATGGTAGTCTAAACAGTGGTTGCTAATGCATAGTCCAAACACTGTAATTATCTATTAATTCAATGTGCGGGCAACTTTGACAAATGAATAACATAATTGTACTAATATATTGAATGAAAAGACCTTCTCTCCATCCCACACCCCACACCCCACACTCCTGTGCTGTATTCAGGTTGCGTTATAAAGGTAGGAGAAAATATGGGGTATATGTATAGGAAAAGACAGTGTATGTCAGTTCAGCTCCTTGAAGGGAAAGTAGAGTATCAATGCGTTCAATTTATGTAGCTTTCATTTCATAATGAAATTAAATCATTACAGTAACTTTCAGGCAAGAAATACAATTGACTGTTTAAAGTCATATGGGAACTGCACTCCAAGAAGTAATTGGGACCAAGACAAAAAAAAATTCACTTTGTATCTTTTGCATCTAATTAAAATTAAAACTAAATTAGAACCTAATTGTCCTATTAAACATTGTGAATTTGATGACAACTTTTGGAGGGGCTCGGGCCCTATATGTGCAGGGGAATAGACAACCCCAGGCCCACAAATTGTGTATCTCTGATGTACCGTCTTAACCTGGGATCCTGAATTGTCCCCTCTTTCATTATGTTCCTAAGATGTACTGCCAGGAATTTTGAAGGTCAATTTGCCTTAAAACTGTTCTGCTCCCAAAGTGTCCTAAATAAACTTAGCATAGCCGAAACACAGGTGGCTCAGGTTAACATGTACTTGTTTATAGAAAATATTACACTTTTTTAAAAAATCCAGCTAATTCCTTCCATGTAACGTAAGATACTATTGCCATCTCTCTCTCTCTCTCTCTCTCTCTCTCTCTCTCTCTCTCTCTCTCTCTCTCTCTCTCTCTCTCTCTCTCTGTGTGTGTGTGTGTGTGTGTGTGAAAGTAACTGCAACAGGTTTTTTTTCATGAATTTCTGGGCTGCAGTTTCGGTTATTTTCAACAATTCTAATAAATGGGATGCTCTGTTTCTCTATGCTTACTTCAAATTCACTGTTAAAATATATGTTTTCAGTCCTTTTTCTTGGCGAACTATCTCTGAAGAAATAGGAGAAATGGCTGGGAATCCTTGGATTCATAGTTCCACCTGAAGAGCAACAAGTTGAAGAATGTTAGTTCTAGAAACTTCAACAAACTGAATTTAGTATAGGGTGAATAAGGGGGTGAGTTTGTTGTAGTGGTTAATGCATTAGGCTAGAATTAGTGAGACGTTGAGTTCTAGTCCCACTTTAGATATAAACCCAACCAGGTGTTTTTGGACCAGTCTCTCCCTCTCAGTCCTAGGAAGGATTGCAAAGCAATTCCAAAACACATCCTTACATTGCCAAGAAAACTGCAGGGACTAGGTCAGGCAGTCTCCAGGAGTCAATACTGACTCAAACGCACAAATAAAAAAGTATGTCGGGAAGATGTTGAAGGTGGAAGAGGGAATGAGACATAAAGCTATACTGGACTTAATTCTTACTAATAGAGAAGAAGTGATACAGGGAGTTGAAGTTGCCAGAACCTTGGGAGAAAGTGACCATGTCATACTGGAATTTAATATAATGCAAACACTAGCAATAGAAAACAACCCAACCAGTGTCTTAAACTTCAAAAGAGCTGACTTTAACAAACTCAGAGAAAAACTAGGAAAGATCCCATGGATCTTTCCCCTAAAGGGGAAAACAACCCAAGAAGCATGGGGAACTCTAAAAAATGTCATCATAAAAGCCCAGACCAGCACAATACCACTGAAAAAAAAAAGAAATTCAAGAAGAAACCAACATGGCTGTGCAAAGATCTCTCTGACAAACTAGAAGACAAAAAGGACAAATACAAAAAATGGAAAGAGAGGGACATAACTAAGGCTGATTATCAGCAGACAGCCAGAACATGCAAAGATGAAGTCAGGAAAGCAATGGCTCAGAACGAACAAAGACTTGCAACAGAAATCAAGGATAATAAAAAAAGTTTCTTCCAACATATTAACAAGAAAAAAGTCAAGGAAACTGTAGATCCACTAAAGAGAGAAGATGGCAATGAAATAACAGGCAACAGGGAGAAAGCAGAGCTGCTTAACTCATACTTTGTCTTCACACAAAAAGAAACTATAGTCCAACATACCAAAAAACCCTGCAAAAGACAAACTAGAAACAAAAATTAAAATAAGCAAGAAAATGGTAAGAGAACACCTATCCAACCTTGACAAATATAAATTACCAGGACCCGACAGATTACATCCCAGATTTCTGAAAGAGCTGGCAGATGTTATCTCAGACCCATTTTACTACATCTTTCATAAATCCTGTTGTACCAGGGAAGTACCTGAGGATTGGAAAAGGGCCGATATGGTTCCTGTTGCGTCCTTGCCGGGAAAACAGACACGAGAAGCAGCTGGAGTTCTCAGTTTCTTTTATTCAGCGTTCAGCTTACAGGAAGATGGCTTCAGCCTCGCCCAAACGCCTCGCAGCCTCTTATATAGGCAACTCCCGGGTAAATGGGTTACTTTTCCCGCGCCAGCACCCGCGCATGCGCACGGCGCTGGCGACAGCCTGTCTGGTCCCGGGCAGCTTTGCACCTGCCCGGGACTGCCTGCAAACGCCCGAGCCGTTTGCAAAGGCTCGGGACATAACACCCCTTTCCCCCGGGCTAAAACTACTACCAACATACAACATTTATTTTATATGACATTTTGCTCCCCAGTGCTCCCACTGTTTACTGGCCTTTGCCTTGCCAGCAATGTTATGTAGTCTTCTAGGTACTTGGGAGATTTCTTTGCTCTCTGTGACCTTCTTAGCTGTGGGTTACTGGCATAAGTCCCCTGACTGGAGGGAGGCGTGAGCCTGTTCTCTCTATTGTGCCCTGGTGTCTTCCAAGGACTGTGCCCCGATGCCTGGCCTGCTTGCTTGCCCACCGGGCTCGTCAGGCCAGGGCTTCTGTTACTTTGTGACCTGGTTGACCTACCTAGCTGTAGACCCTCAGGCCCCTTGAAGTGATAGCCGCTGCTGGGCGTCTCTGTAGAACCTCCTAGGTCAGTCCAAGACCTGTCAGGAGGCTGTCCATTCCCTGAACCCCATTCTGTGTTCGGGCTCGTGTGGGTTTCTGTACTTTCCCAAAACTCAGGTGTTCCCTGATTTGTGCTAGGGTTGTTGTAGTCGGGACTTGGTTCCTCGACTAGCTCTGTGTATGTTTGACCCCCTGTAGGATTTGGGGTAAGGTCAGGCCAACCTTGGGAATTGTGTGCCAGCTCTCTTGCGGGGAATGATTTGTTGGGATGCCCCCGGGTATCCTCCGTGACTGGAGTGCTGTGTGACATGTGTGGAAAGTGAGTATGCCCCCGGGGTGACTCCCTGGCTGGAGTAGGCGTGAGTGCCTGTTGTGTGGGTAAGCTCCATGACTTCCTTTTCGGAGCAATTGCGGAATCTTGGGACGGCCCGTTTGTGGCTCCCTCAGTGGAGATGGGCAGCAGCTCGTGCCCTTCCCTTTGCTCCAAAGGGTCCCCTCCCCCCCTGGAAAAGACCCAGGAGTCTCAGCAGAAAAGTCTCGCCTAGAGCGAAGTTGGTCGATGTGCCGACGCAGGACACGACCGTTGTCCAGGGCAACCTCGTAGGAGAGAGGACCTGTGATCCTGGACACAGAAGCGGGGACCCATGTATGACCAGGCCCGTAATTGCGAGCCCAAACCGGGGCACCCACAAGTAGTTGTCTAGGTGCCCTAGGATGTGAGGTAGATGAAGGCAGTCTGTCCGGATGCAACCGGTCAAGTCTAGTAGTAAGTTGGCGCCCCCAACGAAGTTCAGCTGGACTTCTCCCTGTAGAAGTGGACGGTGTGGTGCGATAAGAAAGGAGAAAGTCAGCCAACCTGTGATGCCAGTCCCCGTAGGTGAGTCTCTTCAAGGCGTCCTTTGCGATGCGCACCATGCGTTCAGCCATACCGTTGGTGGACGGGTGAAAAGGCGCAGACGTGGCATGACGAATCAGGTTTGCCTGTAAGAAAGCTTGGAATTCGGAGGAGGTGAATTGAGGGCCGTTGTCGGACACAATGACATCTGGCAGCCCGTGTGCAGCAAAAATCCCCCTCAGTACCTGAATAGTCTTTGCAGTGGTGGTGGATGAGACAGGCACAACCTCAAGCCATTTTGAATGGCTGTCAACAAGGACCAAGAAGAACTGGCCCTGAAAGGGCCCAGCGTAGTCAATGTGCACCCTAGACCATGGGGACTGTGTTTCCTCCCATCTATGCACAGGAGCTTGGGGCATCTCTGGGCGAGATCGTTGGCACAGGTGGCATGCGTGCACCTTAGCCTCAATATCTTTATCTAAACCAGGCCACCACAAGTGGCTGCGTGCAAGAGCCTTCATACGGACAATGCCAGGATGACCCTCGTGGAGGGATTCTAAGACCCTAGTCCTCATTGAGGTGGGAATGACAACTCTGTTTCCCCAAAGCAGACAACCCTGAGAAAGGGACAGTTCGTTCCTTTTGGACCAGAAACTCTGAAACTCAGGACTAGGGCAGTGCTCAGGCCACCCGGACAGGACCCAGGAGCGGACACGTGAAAGTGTGTGATCTGTACCTGTTTCAGCGGTAACATCCCTGGCACTAAGAGGGAGCTCGGGCAAGGCTTGGATTGATAGAATGTTGACAGCTGGCGCGGGGTCAGCTTCTACTACTGGCAGAGGCAACCTACTGAGGCCATCAGCATGGCCCATTTCTTTCCCAGGCTTGTGGATTAATGAAAAATCATATGCAGACAAAAAAATAGACCACCTAAGCATTCTAGGGGAAATGATGTGGGGAGTCTGCTTACGTGTGGTAAACAGTCCCAGAAGAGGCTTATGGTCAGTGAAGACCGTGAAATGCCTGCCATATAGAAAATCGTGGAATTTTTTAATTACAGCAACAACAGCCAGAGCCTCCCTGTCTATCTGAGCGTAGTTGCGCTCGGCAGAAGACAGTGTTCTGGAGTAGTATGCAATAGGAACCTGAGTTCCATCAGACCTGAGGTGACTCAGGACAGCTCCAACCCCGTAGGGGGATGCATCACAAGCGATGCACACAGGAAGAGACTCGTTGAAATGTGCACGAACACTGTTAGAAGTGAGCAAGGCCTTGACTTCTTTAAAGCAAGCCTCATGTGCTTGTGACCACAGCCACATAGCTTGTTTGTCTAGTAGCCTGTGAAGAGGCTCAGCTACACTAGCTTTATGTGGAAGAAAAGAATTGTAGAAATTCAGGAGGCCTAGGAAGGCCTGAAGTTTGGCCTTAGACT